>NC_138140.1:19025012-20225012 GCF_964188305.1 Podarcis bocagei
ATTTTAAGACTTGGCCGGCAATGATCAGTTAGCACCCCTCATTCGCCAGAGCCTTGCCAGTCTCAGTTTGTCAAGAGTTGAGGTCCTGCTGTACTGATGCTGTCTGCTGAGCAATGTGCTTTTGCCAGTAGTGTCTTATTCCATTGGGTGAGCCATCAGTGATGGACTGGAGCTGGGAATGTCGTGCATGTCTCCAAGCCTAATACAATGCAACGTAAGCCACTTCTAAGTGGTTGGTAGATCAGCATGGTGGCAAATGCATGTATTTCTGCCTCCCCCCCCTTTTTTTAAGAGGGTGCGATAACTCAGCGGGACATGCCCAGGCTTCATTCCTTTGGCTCTTCCTTTCTGCTGCTAGGTTACTTCTGGGTGTCCATGAAACCCAATGCTAGCAGAGGGGAGAAAAACCTTTCTCTATCCACTTTCTCCATGCGCTGCATGGATTATTACCTTCTATCATGCCATCTCTTGCTTGCCTTTTCTCTAAACTGAAAAGTCCCAGAAACTGCAATGTTTCTTCATGGGGAAATTCCTCTATCTGCCTTGACCATTTTGGCTGCCATTTCCTGAACCATCCTATCCTTGATGGCGTTGGGCATCCGGACAGCTTTATCTGGAAAGAGGGTGCTGGTCCAGGAGGAAAGACTCTTCTGTTTTCATCAGAAACCTGGTGAAGTTTGTCATTTGCCAGAAATATTTCACTCCCATCAGAAGTCTCTGGCATCTTTGTTGAAATTGTCCAAAGCTTAGCAACCTGGATTATATACAGCTATGGAAAGATATTTTGGGGCAGAGGTGAATGATGCATATTGTTATAGGCCACCCCAATCCATGCTGAGCTGTGCATGGGATTCCAGGGGTCTTGACCCCAACTGTGCTCCTTTGGACAAATGATATTGCAGTGGAGACTGCCGTGCCTTTAGAAATATGGTTTAGTTAAACATGAGGGTGAAAGAGGAGAGCGCAAAATATGGTTTGAAGCTCAACATCAAAAAAATGAAGATCATGGCCACTGGTCCCATCACCTCCTGGCAAATAGAAGGAAAGAAATGGAGGCAGTGAGAGATTTTACTTTCTTGGGCTCCATGATCACCGCAGATGGTGACAGCAGCCACAAAATTAAAAGACGCCTGCTTCTTGGGAGAAAAGCAATGACAAACCTAGACAGCATCTTAAAAAGCAGAGACATTACCTTGCCAACAAAGTTACATATAGTTAAAGCTATGGTTTTCCCAGTAGTGATGTATGGAAGTGAGAGCTGGACCATAAAGAAGGCTGATCACCAAAGAATTGATGCTTTTGAATTATGGTGCTGGAGAAGACTCTTGAGAGTCCCATGGACTGCAAGAAGATCAAACATATCCATTCTTAAGGAAATCAGCCCTGAGTGCTCACTGGAAGGACAGATTGTGAAGCTGAGGCGCCAATACTTTGGCCACCTCATGAGAAGAGAAGACTCCCTGGAAAAGACCCTGATGTTGGGAAAGATGGAAGGCACAAGGAGAAGGGGACGACAGAGGACGAGATGGTTGGATAGTGTTCTCGAAGCTACCAGCATGAGTTTGACCAAACTGCGGGAGGCAGTGGAAGACAGGAGTGCCTGGCGTGCTCTGGTCCATGGGGTCATGAAGAGTCGGACACGACTAAATGACTAAACAACAACAAATTCAGTCTACACAGAGGGAGTACATCTCAATAGGAGCTTGCTCCCCACAGTCGTGCAGCACTGGAGTCCAAGGCATCCCTCCCAGCCTGCCTTCAGCCAGCCGGCCAAGACCATTCTGCCCTTTCTCAGCTTATTCCAAGCCTCATAGCAAAGGCCCCCAACTCTTTCTGACACCTCACACCCAGTTACTCTGGCAACATTCTAAATCCCCTATGTCTGTTCACACCTCAGGGCAAGTGGGGAAAAGACTGTTCTCTTGAATTGCCAGTGGCCCTCAGTGGGTCTGTATTGATTCTTAATTGCCCTTAATTGGTCAGATTGTTTTGCATAGACTAGCCCAGAAATTCCTCTACAGCTTGAATTTTCCTTTCATATCCCAAATAATCAAAATGCTACCATTTATTAATTTCTACTATTCACTAATAGACCCCAATGCCTCATATCTCTAACTATATATTTGACATCTCCCTGCCAGGGATGATAGTGGGTGGGAGAAGATAGGTTTTCTCCTGATATGTTTGGATTAAGACTTTGAGGGGGTCTGGTAGCCATCAGCCAGGAAGTAACACAAATTAACCTTATGACCTCTGCAAATCTCAGCTGCTAAATAAAGAGCAATAGGTTATTCTCAGAGTTGTCTGGTTGGGTGAAGATTTGGGAAGAGCCATGTTTAGAAAGTAAGCCTGCACAACAAGCTTTGCAGATTGTGTGTGTGTGTGTGTGTCTTACACACAGACACACAGGTAGGTAGCTGTGTTGGTCTGACACAGTCGAAATAAATTAAAAAATTGTCCAGTAGTACCTTAAAGGTAAAGGTAAAGGGACCCTTGACCGTTAAGTCCAGCCGTGAATGACTCTGGGGTTGCAGCGCTCATCTCGTTTTTCTGGCCAAGGGACCCTGCGTTTGTCCGCAGCCAGCTTCCGGGTCACGTGGCCAGCATGACTTAGCAACTTCTGGTGAACCAGAGCAGCACATGGAAATGCCGTTTACCTTCCCGCCGGAGCAGTACCTATTTATCTACTTGCACTTTGATGTGCTTTCAAACTGCTAGGTTGGCAGGAGCAGGGACCATGTGACGGGAGCTCTCCCCATCGCAGGGATTCAAATCACTGACCTTCTGATCGGCAAGCCCTAGGCTCTGTGGTTTAGACCACAGCACCACCAACCCCCTTCGTAAAGGTAAAGGGACCCTAGACCGATAAGTCCAGTCGCGAACGACTCTGGGGTTGTAGCGCTCATCACGCCGCTTTCGTGTGCATGCGCACTTCTTCAGATACAATGAAACAGAAGTCGCCAGATCCTTATATATAGTGGGAGGGTGGGGTGGGGTTTTTCTCAGAAGGGTAGTAGGAGATGGGTGATTGACTCAATGGGTATGGTACACCTGTTGATGACTGTTAACGTCTGCAATTAGTCCTACAGCTGTGCATGCGCAGGTTGCAATTCGGCACTTCTGTGCATGTGCAAGCACAATCGCCAAAACCTGGAAGTAACCCATTCCGGTACTTCTGGGTTTGGCACAGTGTGCAACCCGAAAACGCGCAACCTGAAGCGCCTGTAACCCAAGGTATGACTGTATTGGATTCTTGGCTCATTACACATGCTAAAGCTATTTTTGGTCATCTGCATACTATCTCTTGCTTTTTCCTGTAGGACTAATTGCAGTTGTTAACAGTCATCAACAGGTTTACCATACCCATTGAGTCAATTAGCCATCACCTACTACCCTTCTGAGAAAAACCCCACCCCGCCCTCCCACTATATATAAGGGTCTGGTGACTTCTGTTTCAGTGTATCTGAAAAAGTGTGCATGCACATGAAAGCTTATGCAGGGGTAGGCAAGGTTTACCTCACCTGGGCCAGTTCACTCCAGCAAAGATCCCTCTGTGGACTGGATTGCGCGTGCGCATGAGCGCCCACACCCGCAATTTCCAGTGTCTGTGCAGACATGATTTCTGACACCTGCATCTGCGCAGATGCGATTTCTGGTGCTGCGGAAGCAAGTCGCTGTGCCGCACTGCGTTGGTTTAGCGCAGCGCGTGGGGACTCGTTGAGCGGGCTGCTTGGTTCGGTGGTGGCTCATGGGTCAGTTAAATAACCCCCGTGGGCCGCTTTTGGCCCATGGGCCTTAGGTTGCCTACCCCTTGCTTATACCCAGAACAAACTTAGTTGGTCTCTAAGGTGCTGCTGGAGAATTTTTTAATTTTTTAATTTATTTCAACACATACACACAGAGAGAGAGTAATTTCCTCACATTCATTTCTCTGTCACTGAGGCACATACAGCATCTCAGCTGAGGGCATGGCAGATGCAATGGGAACAGGGATAGGCATTATTTTATTTATTGCATTTATGCCCACCTTTTCTCCAAGGAGTCAGGGTGGAATCCAAGGTTCTCCCCCACCCCTTTTAAACCCTACAACACCCTGCAAGGTGGGTTAGGCTGAGAGGCAGTGACTGGCCCCCGAGGTCACACTCAGTGAGCATCATGGCAAAGAGGGGATTTGAACCCTGGTCTCCCAGGTCCTAGTCCAGCACTCTAACCACAATGCCACCCTGGTTCTCCTAACCAAACAGTGTCCCTGCATGCATCCTTTAATCACTCCACTCTCTGCTCCCCCTATACCTAGAGATTTTGATAAACCATGACTGGGTACAAGCTGGAAATTTGCAGGGGAAGCCCTAATCATCATAATCACATTACTACTACTACTACTACTACTACTACTACTACTACTACTACTACTTCTACTATTGTTATTATTCACCCTTCACCTTAAGGTCCAACATGGGTTACAGCATTACAACACAATATTAAAAACAGTTAAAAACAACTTACAGGGGGGGAAAATAACAGAATATATTACTCACCACCCACCCTAAGGTTCTGAGATGGGTTACAACAATGAAAAACAGTTTAAAACAATTTACAATCAGAGAAATAAGGTGGGTTATACAGCAATAAAAGCAAAAAAAACTATACAACAAAGCCATTATTGTTTTCGTTTTTGTTGTTATTTGAACAGACATCAGTTAACCATTGTGGGAGAATGCATTCTTACTTGCCTACATAGGCCTGGCAGAATTGAAAAGTTTTCAGCAGGCATTTAAAAGTTGGCACAGAAGGTGCCTGCTGAATCTCTAGCAGCAGATAGTTCCACAGGGATGGCACTCAAGGCTCTATATACCCCCCCCCCCCAGGTGTCAGAAGGCAGGGTAAGGAGGTGCATCTTCAGTACAGTGGTGCCTCGCAAGACGAAATTAATCCGTTCCATGAGTCTCTTCGTCTTGCGGTTTTTTCGTCTTGCGAAGCACGGCTATTAGCGGCTTAGCGGCTATTAACGGCTTAGCGGCTTAGTGGCTTTAAGAAAAAGGAAACAAACTCGCAAGAACTTGCAAGATGTTTCGTCTTGCGAAGCAAGCCCATAGGGAAATTCGTCTTGCGGAACGACTCAAAAAACGGAAAACTCTTTCGTCTTGCGCGTTTTTCGTCTTGTGAGGCATTCGTCTTGCGAGGTACCACTGTATCATCCAGAAGCTTCAGTATCATCTGGAAGTAATGAAGGTGTCAGATGCATCTGTGTGGGGAGATTGTTCCACAGCTTAAGGGCCTCCTCCCCTGGGCTGCCACCTTCTGAACTTCTGAGGGCAGAGGAACAGCTAAAAGGGCCCCCTCTGCTGATCAGCTAGCTGGCAGCAGACTATTTATTTGGAACCTACATTTGTGTCCACCACCCACATGCCTTCTAAATATTGAGCTCACAGGATTTCAAGGATCTTTTTGCTAGAAACATAACCTGTGTTTGTTTATGAATACTGGCAACTCCCCATTTACGTGGGGGTTACACTCTGGGCTCTCCAAGCTCTTAAGTGAAATGCATACCCTCCAACACTTCTCCAATGGAAACAGAGACGTCCCATTCCATAATGATAATTTATACCCCACACATCTTACTGGGTTGCCCCAGCCACTCTGGGCAGCTTCCAACATATATAAAAACATAAAGCATTATTATTATTATTATTATTATTATTATTATTATTATTATTACTATTACTATTATTATTAAACTTCCCTATACAGGATTGCCTTCAGATGGCTGGGGGGGGGGTGGATTGGATAGCTCCATACTCTCCAACATGTCTTCAATGAAAATAGGGACATCCTAATTCAAAGCAGGACATTTCAGGTTCAAATCAGAAACCAGTACAGCTTCTCTAAATCAGGGATGTCCCTGGAAAATAGGGTCTGGAAGTGGTGTAAGTGGGAAGCACCCTGGCGAGTCCTCGTTGCTCATGAGGAGACCTTTCCCTGTCACTCTCATTTCGTATAATAAATAAACCTTTTTAAATTCATTTTTTGTGTGAACCTTTTGGGGCATAAGGTTCAGTTTAAGGTTAACTCCCCACTTGCGTGCAATCACACACACAAACAGCGCTTGGAACCCAGAAGTGGCGGGCAGCTCATGAGGAGACCCTCCCCAGAACCCACTCTAGGGAAGGTCTCCTCGTGAGCCGGTGGTGCATGGAGGCTTTGTTGAGGCTGATCAGTGCGCATGGTAGTGCAGCAGACTCTTTCCTGTGCTCAGCTGAGCAGCCTCAACAAAGCCCTGCTGCACCTCTGGCTTGCAAGGAGAGGGAGGGTCTCCTTGTGAGTCGCCTGCCACTTCCAGGTTCCCAGCACTGCACGCGTATGCGGTTACGTGAAAGTATATCACATGCAAGTGGGGAGTTGCCTGTATGTGTTTCACCTTAACCTTATGGCCCAAAAGTTTCACACGTAAATGAATTTTTAAAAGGTTGATTTATTACATGAAATGACAGTGGCAGAGTATCTGGATGCTGCTTCAGACATCAGAGTTACAGTACAGTGGTGCCTCGCAAGATGAAATTAATCTGTTCCGCGAGTGTCTTCGTCTTGCGGTTTTTTCGTCTTGCGAAGCACGGCTATTAGCGGCTTAGCGGCTATTAGCGGCTTAGCGGCTATTAACGGCTTAGCGGCTTTAAGAAAAAGGAAACAAACTCGCAAGAACTCGCAAGACGTTTCGTCTTGCGAAGCAAGCCCATAGGGAAATTCGTCTTGCGGAACGACTCAAAAAACGGAAAACTCTTTCGTCTTGCACGTTTTTCGTCTTGCGAGGCATTCGTCTTGCGAGGTACCACTGTATAAGTAGTACAGTACAGTACATACTGATCAAGAAGTTGCAGTTACTGCAGAATGCTGCAGCACGATTGCTGACAGGAGTGAGGCCTTGTCCACGTATCTGCACTAGTAGCCGATTTGCTTCTGGGTCAAGTTCAAGGTGTTGCTATTAGTATATAAAACCTGACCCTGAGATCACCTTACTGCATAGGTGCCCACTTGACCGATCTGATCAGCAGAATTGGCGCTACTACAGTTTCCACATAGTACCTGTTGCACATTTAGGGGGGGGGGAATATTTTAGTGTGGCAGGACTTATACCCTGGAACTCCCTGCCTATTGACATCAGACAGGTGCCTTCATTGCACTCTTTTTGGCACCTGCTAAAACATTCTGTTTAGTCAAGCCTCCCCGGATGTTTCAAAGGTTGATGTGATGAATTTTGATTTGTTTCCATCCACTGTTGCTTTAACTTCTTGTATGTTTTACAGTATTGTTGTAAGCTTTTCTGGTGATAATTTTATTTTTTATTTTTTTGTAAACTGCTTTGAGGTTTTTTTTATTTCCGCAATTAGGCAGCATATACATTTTATAAAATAATAAACAAGCAAACAAATACAGTGGTACCTCGGGTTAAGAACTTAATTCATTCTGGAGGTCTGTTGTTAACCTGAAACTGTTCTTAACCTGAGGTACCACTTTAGCTAATTGGCCCACTGCTGCCACCACGCCGCCGGAGCACGATTTCTGTTCTCATCCTGAGGTAAAGTTCTTAACCTGAGGTACTATTTCTGGGTTAGCAGAGTCTGTAACCTGAAGTGTCTTGTAACCTGAAGCGTCTGTAACCTGAGTTACCACTGTAAAGCACACATTGAGTTAAAGAGTAAAAGAAGGAGACCTATCAAAAGCCTAAAGAGAGAGTAACTCTGACATTTTTCAGAGACTCGTATGTGAAGTAGAAAAGGGAGGGAAAAGGGTAAACCTGTCCGGAAGTGAAGGAGAGTGTCAAGCTTGTCCTTGAGAATGCAGATTGAAAAGGCGGCACATGTTGAAGCTGTGAGAGCTAACCAACCATGGACAATCTGGGGCTTAAATACTATTCTGAGCCCATGTTAGGTTATGGACAAGGGATGAGTGATTTGCATTAACACCTATATTCCTTTGTTCTGTTGTTTCTTTTCCGTTAAGTTCCTGTCTGCTGGTTATTCTGTTTTTCCTTAGTTGGTAACTGAAAGAATACAATCCCAGTGAGAAATTACTAAACTGGTTATCTTTATTTCCTGAGTTCTGAATTTACCTCACTACTGCCTATGTGGAACTCATTCATTTTACAGGAGATGCAAATTAAATTTTGCTTGTGACACCAGATTGCTGTCCTGATCTTTACATAAAATCATAGGAGATCAGGAAGCCTTCCTGAACACAAGAAATTTCACCGAGGGGTATATTTTATATCAAGTTTATGCCAACAGTAATGAACAATAGGAAAAGCTAAGATTGGCATGCACCAACTGGCACCTGTCCTGGACCATGAAGCCCCTTGGTCTTTTGAGGGCCTCTTACTTTGCCCTGTTCTTGAGTGACTGCTCTGATGCCCTCCTATTGGCAGGGCCAGATTGTGGCTGTGATGCTGTCCACCTCCCTCCAGATGTTCTCGCTGTCTGGATAAATTTGGTCATTGGCATGGGAAAGCGAGCAAGAGTGGTCTGTTTACACACCTTCACGTCCAGCCAGGGCTAAAGTGAATTTTTGACCATCAGCCAAACAACAGCAAAATGGGTTTGCTGAGGCTTGGTGTTGGGGAGCCAAATTGAAAAAACGAGAAAGGGAAGAGAAGCCACATAATATCCTGCTAAGGATGCACATTTTTGCACATCATCATTATTATTATTATTATTATTATTATTATTATTATTATTATTATTATAAAAAAACTCTTCTAAGGGCTGGTTTGCCTAGGAAACTGTAAGGCCTGGTGGTCAGGCCTATTATGGATGAGACACTTCTGTTTGTTCCCTGTGGGTTAAGGGAGAGGAAAGGCGGGGTGGAAAAAGAGAAGGGGTGGCTCCACGTACTCCTTGCTCTGTCGCTTGACAGATTACCTCTGAGATTATGCAGCCATCCACACACACACACACACACACACAGAGAGAGAGAGAGAGAGAGAGAGAGAGAGAGAGAGAGAGAGAATATTTCAGTTGTACAAGATAAAGTGAAAAAAGAGAAAAAGAAGAAAGAAAGTACAAAGAAAAAGAAGAAAATGTGCAATAAAAATACATAGTATAGCAGAATAAATGTTACACTTTCATGCATATTATATAGGTAAAAAGGTAAAGGTACCCCTGACCATTAGGTCCAGTCGTGGCCGACTCTGGGGTTGCGGCGCTCATCTCGCTTTATTGGCTGAGGGAGCCAGCGTAACTAAGCCACTTCTGGCGAACCAGAGCAGTGCACGGAAACGCCGTTTACCTTTCCGCCGGAGCAGTATATAAGTACAATTATTCTCCTAATACGTATATAATTGTTGATAACCTACAATGTTCATTCCAAATGTCAATATGTTTATCCAAACAGAGTCTGTATCTTTAAGCAATCCATTCATATGTTGCATGTGCTGTCATGTCTTTAGTCCATTGATTAAAGGGGACCATAACGTTATTCTTCCAGTTCATCAATACCAGTCTTTTGGCCATAGTTGGGGCACGTAGAATCTATTTTCACTGTTCAGTTGTCAACTTCCATACAATAGGTATATAAATCAAAAGAAAGGGTATGCAGCCCTTGACAATAAAAATACAGTTCCCTGCTCACAGCCCGGGTGATGGGGATGGTGTCCATCTTCTCTCTCTCTCTCTCTCTTAATAAACTTTATTAAACAAGAAGATATCTTAAAATACACACAAAACAAACATACAGTACAAACATTCTATAAGAAAAAAGAACTTAATTACATATAGAATAAAAAATAGTAAAAGAAAAGAAACTTCCGACTAAACCCATTGTACTATTTTGCATTCAAATTTTTTCACACAGTTTCTTATTAATATTTTTCTATATCTTAGCTTAAACTTTTTAAAATACTTCCTTATATCACAAGACTTTGTGATATACCCTTTGAGATGTTCCTTAATCATTATCCATTCCTTGTTACGTAACATCTTGTGTTGAGTTTCCTCTCACTGTCCCAGTTCTCCTTGCTAGCTGTAAATACTCTATTAATTTGGCTTGCCATTCAATCTTTGAAGGGATGGTATCACTTTTCCAATTTCTTGCTATTAGAATCCTTGCTGCAGTTGCTGAATACATGAATAATGGTCTGATTTTATTCTTGATCTCTGATGTCATGATTCCTAATAAAAATGCCTCGGGTCTTTTAGTGAATGGGATCTTAAACATTTTCTTTAACTCATTATAGACGGTGGGTGTCTGCCTTGCCACAGTGTGGTGTCCCATCCTTTTGTGTCATATGCATCTTTTCTGTCTCTCTCCTCCCAGGGTGACATCCAACAGCTCTTCGTGGTAGCAGACCACCGAGCAGCCTACGACTATTGTGAGCACTACAGCCCGGATTGTGACACAGCTGTCCCAGATGCGCCGCAGTCCCAGGACCCCAACCCTGATGAATACGTAAGTGGAAAGAGATGAACGACTGCCACAATGTCGGTGCAAAATCTGGAGGCAGCCTGCTGGCTCAGCAGGGAGACAGAAGATCCATTGCTCCCCATGGAATCCAGAGCAAGGGATGGCAAGGCAACCCCAGTGCAACCCCTTCATGGAAGTGGAGTGATGAGCTGAAACCACCTCTTTCCCAAAAAACACACACCACTTTCCTATGGGGAGGGAGGGATCTGCCTCTGCTTCAGTTTCACATGGGTTTATTCATAAACCCACTCCAGACTGTTTTAGATACCATTCGACTCAGGGTAGACCCACTGAAATTAATTGAAATTAATTTTACTGGGTCTACTCAGAGTAAAACTTAGGTGAATATCACCCTGATTTTTTTGCTTTAAATACCTACGAAAATTCTAAGTGGTTAACAAATTGTCTTTTTTTTAACATGGGCTGTCTTTACAAGCAAGTGTAACAGACTTTGTGTAAGCATATACACCATGCATTCAAAGCATATTCCTTCCTGCAAAGAATCCTAGGAATGGTAGTTCACCCTTGCATAGCTACAATCTCCAGCACCCTTAGGTAAAGGTAAAGGAACCCCTGACCATTAGGTCCAGTCGTGGACAACTCTGGGGTTGCGGCGCTCATCATGCTTTACAGGCCGAGGGAGCCGGTGTACAGCTTCCGGGTCATGTGGCCAGCATGACTAGGCCGCTTCTGGCGAACCAGAGCAGCACACGGAAACACTGTTTACCTTCCCGCTGGAGCGGTACCTATTTATCTACTTGCACTTTGACGTGCTTTTGAATTGCTAGGTTGGCAGGAGCAGGGACCGAGCAACGGGAGCTCACCCCATTGCGGGGATTCGAACCGCCAACATTCTGATTGGCAAGCCCTAGGCTCAGTGGTTTAGACCACAGCCCCACCCGCGTCCCTTAAACTACAGCTATTACTACTACTACTAATGCTACTATGTGGGGTGAGCTTTAAAAGTATGGTGGGTATGCAGCCTAAGCTATAGCAAAAGAAAATAAAAAATGGAAAAAGCATTAATGGGCAAGAGCCATGGCTTTTAACTGCAATGAGCAGACTGTTCCATGGAGTCTACATTCACACAAGATTCCGTTGACTAACACATCCACTCCCAAAGAAGGCTCTGCTTCAGCCATCTCTATTTCATTTGCAGATATTTAGGTTAGAAGAGCCCTTCTAGATCAGTCCCATTAAAGTCCACCATCCTGTTCTCACAGTGGCCAACCAAATGCCCCAAATAGGAAGCCCACAGGCAGGACCTGAACCCAATAGAGTACCCTCCCCCCCCCCCTTGTGATTTCCAGGAACTGGTAATTAAAGGCATATTGTATCTGACTTGCATCTGAACTTGGCCACTGTGGTTAGTAGATGTTGATAGCCTTTTCCTCTCCAGATGTTTGTCTAATCCATCATTTTAAAGCCATCCAGGTTGGTGGCCATCACTATAGCTTGTGGGTAACAAATCCCATAACTTAACTCTGTGCTGTGCGAAGAGGTTCCTCCTTTTGCCTCTTCTGATCCTGACTCAGTGAAACTGTGGATGGTGGTGACAATGCCTCACAGCCTCGCCATGTTCTAGCTGCTGTGCTTTCTGCCTTGCAGTACCCAGATGGAGATGGGAACCTCGAAGTGGAAGGAGAAACTTACTACTACGAATATCCCTACTATGAGGACACAGATGACACAGGCAAAGTGGTACCACCTACGACCCCAACTACAGATACTGAAGAAGTGGCACGGGAAACGGCTGAAACCACTGAGGTATGGAACAGGGGGCCACAGCTGGATTGGTGAACTGGTTCCAATCCAACCCCCTCCCCCTATTTTCAGATGCTGCACACATGGCATAGAAACATAGGCCATGCTTGAAGAAGCTTTCCCTGTGGCGTAGGGTGTAGAGATGCTATTGGTTCTCCCAGAGTGGCTTCTGTAAGCCCTGGTATTAAGATATTCTTTGAAATAACAATTTAATTCATAAGGGACACAGATGTCATCTATTTTTACTCTTTTGACATGTTGCAGCACTAAGCCAATGGTGTAGGGGGTGAAATATCCTAGCCTTTATAAATCCTAAAGTGGGGTGTCCAGTAAGCAGCAGTGCCCCCTCTGAGATCAGGTAACAGGGCACTGCAGAAGGTCATGCCTGGGCTCAGGCAGATGTTTCCAGATGCTTATTATGTGATATTGATATACAGAACTGTATGGCTCTCATTTTGGGGTGCCAACCCAATCCAATGTGCAAAGGTTTTAGTATTATTCCTGGAACGGTACCTCCTGATTTGCCCCTTGTGCATTTACACAGGCTCTGGTGGCTTTTGACAGAATGTAGGTTAAATGCTCTGCAGGTGATGGGGGCATTATAGGACTCAGAACGGCATATATAAATATTTCACGGCCATCTGCTTTAAAGAGGAGAGCATGGTACAATTCTTAACAGAGTATACCTTGTGTTAGGAGAGCTTGAAGCTTGGGTGAATTAGATTGGAATAATCACTTACAGTTTCTGGAGTTCAAAGGGTTTATTTATATAGGAATATATTTACAAGATGAGTGTAGATGAGAAAGAGAAAATAGCAGGCATCTTTCTCAACTAGTCATATAGAACCGTCACATTTGTTAAACAGGATTCAGAGAAGTGAGGGCCATTGATTGCACCTAAAGATCACACTGAATAAAATGGATTTGTTGTTCTGATTTTGTGGGGGAAGTTTTGTGAACGAGTCTTTTATGACAATGTACTTACTTTGATGCTTACTTTTTTGCTTTGTGATTTGTCTATTAATATGATGAGCGTGCGGTATGGTTTAGGCTTGGTTGGCCAGAAATCAATAAACTATTCCTTTTCATATTTTAAATATCTGTTTAATTAATTAGGGGGCACAGGTATCAGCCAGTTTGATTCGTCTGACATGCTGCGGTGCTAACAGTGTAGGCGGGCACGTGTCTCCTAGCTTGTGCGCATCCTAAGAAAGGGTATCCTAAATATCAGGTAACTGTGGCCTCTTCTTCTTTTTGTGGAAACAGGAACTTGCCCCTCCATCTACAGCATCCCCACCCATTGTGGAGAGAACTCAAGAGGAGACCACGGTGAAAGAAAGGATAGAGGATCCACTGGTGGATGAATATAATTATGGAACCATAACTGATGAATATTACACTCCACTCCCTGATGAAGATATCAGCTATGATGACCTTGATAAGCTCCCAGAGGGAGGCGTCGAGGTGGAGGTCCCCACCAGCACAGTGATCACCCTCAACGGAACCAATGTAATTCTTTGTGGCCTCAAAACTATGATCCATGTTCTGGCTCGGTCTGTAGCCCAGGCATTTTGGGTTGTTAACCCAATCAAGTTCTACTCAGAGTAAACCCACTAGAATTAACAGGCCTGATTTTGTCATAAGGAGAACCTGCTAGATCAGGCCATTGGCCCATCTAGTCCAACATCCTGTTCTCACAGTTGCCAGCCAGATGCCTCCATGGGAAACATACAAGCAGGGCCTGAGCACAAGATCAGCACCCTCTCTTGTGGTTTCCAGCAACTGGTGCTCAGAAGCATTACCATGGAGGCAGACCATAGCCATCATGCCTTGTAGTTGTTGAGGCCAGTCAGTTTCAGATGAGTCTACTCTGTGTAGGACTAACATTGGCTACAGCCCACATTCTTGAACTGCCTCATGGGTTCTGAAGTTGTCTTTAAGTTGCATTTTAGAAAGTTGATGGCTGATGGTGGATCCTAGTAAATTGGTGATTATGCTAAAGACCACGGCTCTTTTGCAGGGGAACATTATGCATACCTGGATCAACACAGCTGCCTGCATTTTCAAACCTTGGAGGTGTAGCTGTGCTGCTTGAGTGGGGTGGGATGTCCTCGTGATGAGTTAGTGCTTTTCAGATTTTACAGTGAGAGTATTCAGTTGGGTGTCTGTTCATGTGGGGCAGCAGTAAGGCCTAATCTACAATAAATCCATAAGTTAGTGTGGCAGCACCTACACTTTGGAGCTGTCTTCCCTTGACATCAGGCAGGTGTCTTTGCTGTACTCTTTTTGGCACCTGCTAAAAATATTTTTGTTTGGGCAAACCTTTTCAGACATGGGAAATGCTGACAGGTGTTTTAATCTAGCCTTTAGCTTACCATTGACTCTAATTATTTTTTTGAAAGTTTTAAATAGTCATTATTCTATTCTTTGCATAAACTGTTTTAAGGTTGTTATGAATTTTGGGAAATTAATGAATCATAGAATTGTAGAGTTGGAAGGGAACCCAAAGGCCATCTAGCCCAACTCCCTGAATTGCAGGAATCACAGCTAAAATGTGCCACCCCCCAAACTTATGTTCTAGAATCCTCTGCAACCAGCAACAGCTTTGGTATGCAGAAGCTTATACTGGAATGGTCCACTGATGGTAGGAAATCTGGAAATCCCTCTGGCTTGGAGGAAAAGGTCTTAGCGCCTCCTGTTTTCTGTTCTCTTCCACTTAGGACGCAGAACAAGGGCGTGAAGGAGGAGAAGACCCCAACAAGGACTTCACGGAGGAGACCCTCACAGAGTATGAAGATGGGTACTATTACGGCAACTATGACCGGACAGACTCTCCAGACATTGGACCCGGCATGCCTGCTAACCAGGACACGATTTATGAAGGGGTAAGGGAAGACTTGGTTCCTGAGAAACAAGGAGACTGGACTTCACAGTCCATGCCGTGTGGAGGTGAAGCCAGGGCCTTGGATTAGTGCAGTGGTTCCTACGGTGAGCAGTCATTCCCCCTGGGGAGACAGTGGGATTACAGTGGGACTAAGAGGCAGGGACGCGGGTGGCGCTGTGGATTAAACCACAGAGCCTAGGACTTGCCGTTCAGAAGGTCGGCGGTTCGAATCCTGAAACGGGGTGAGCTCCCATTGCTCAGTCCCTGCTCCTGCTAACCTAGCAGTTCGAAAGCACGTCAAAGTGCAAGTAGATAAATAGGTACTGCTCTGGCGGGAAGGTAAACGGCATTTCCGTGCACTGCTCTGGTTCCCCAGAAGCGGCTTAGTCATGCTGGCCACGTGACCTGGAAGCTGTACGCCGGCTCCCTTGGCCAATAAAGCGAGATGAGCGCTGCAACCCCAGAGTCGGTCATGACTGGACCTAATGGTCAGGGGTCCCTTTACCTTTACTAAGAGGCAGGGGAGCACTGGAGGTGGGTTCTTCCAGGAGCATGGATCGCTTATTTACAATTAACTGGGCTAGAGTCTGGAGCAAAACACTTTCCTCGCTTCATATTATGGTAGTCTAGTAAGCTGTTAAATACTGAGATAGGTAGATAAAATATTTTCTTTCTGAGTTATTCTTCTAAAAGGATCTGTTTTAAAAAATATGTAGATGTCAGAGTCTCATTGGACAGATGAGATGTTCTGCTTCTGCAACACTCTGCTCGGTGGCAATCGATTTGGTGACAATGAATGCAGCCAATGAAGTGGAGCAATGCTCATTGTTCAGTGAGTTCTTGCTTTTGTTTCCTGTGTATGCTGCAGATTGGTGGGCCACGAGGTGAAAAGGGACAGAAAGGGGAACCAGCCATAATTGAACCGGTAAGAGCTGTCGCTTTGCCTTTGCCTTGCAGCTGGAGAATCCATGTGGAAATTGTGCAATGATAACATTTAAAAATCGATCAGTTTATCAAACCAGGGTAAGGGTGGGGAATCCTCAAGCCTGCAGGTCAAATGTGGCCCTCTGGGCTGCTCTGTCTGGCTCTCAGGACAGACAGCCTCAACCCACAGTCTCCTTGAGTGTTTTTGCCTGTTTGGAATATGTCCTTGAGCTGTGATAATGTCTCTTACTAGCCAGGATGGGAATGTGTTTGTGTATTTGGCCCTGCCCACACCTGTTGCTCCACCTACTTTTTTTGCTTCTGGCCCTGTCCACCACTAGGGTTGCCATATTTCAAACAGTGAAAATCTGGACAGAAAAGTTGTGAGCTTCCTCTCTCTTTTTTTAGTTTTGCCCAAAGTTGTTGAGCTTTTTGGGCAAAATAGTGGAGGAAAAAAAACACCCACCAAATTTTTGAGCTATTTTTATTGAAAAACAGCAAAAACGGCACTGCTGACACGGGCAGCCATACGGCTGGATTTTCCCAGACATTTCCCCAATTTTCGCCCGGACACTGCTGCCGACTGCAGTATTCCGGATGTATGCACCATTGACTTATGACCCCTGGAAGGCTGCTCTGAGTAGAACAAGGCCCATGGACTGCTGAAGTTCTCAACCGCTGAAATAGTTGTAAGAGGTTCTCCAGTAACAAGAAGGGATAACTACAAAGTGATCTGTTCTGCATTTCTGTAGTTTGGTGGCAGGGTGGAAGTCTAGCCTATCTTTCTGTCTTCTCCTTTCCCAGCCTCCAAAAGTTCTCTGCCCAAGAATATAGAAATAAGAACATAATGGCCCATCTAGTCCAGCATCTTCTTATCACAGTGGCCATCCAGATGCCCAATAGAAAGTCCTCAAAGCAGGTGCAGACCACAAGAACCCTCTCCCTGCCTGCAGTTTCCAGCAGCTGGTATTCAGCATTGCTTCCTCTGACCATGGAGGAAGAGCATAGTGACCCTGGCTAGTGGCCATCAATAGCCCTCTCCTCCTCCATGAATTTGTCTCCTCCTCTTTTAAAGCCATACAGTCTGGTGGCCATCCCTGCCTCCTGTGGGAGAGAGTGCTACAGTTAAATTATGTGCTGTGTGAAGAAGGCCTTTGTTTTATCCATCATCTTCCAACACCCAGCTTCATTTGGATGTCCACATCTAGTGCTATGAGACAGGAAAGAAACTTTCTTCATGCCTTGCATAATATGATAAACTTCTATCATGTTGCCTCTTACTTACATTTTCTCCTAAGCTAAAAAATCCCAAACGCTGCAACTCACTCCTAGGGGAGTCACTCTGTCCTCCTTGATAATTTCCATTGCAATTCTGGTTGCTACAACATCTGGCTGCTGTCATCACTGTACATCTCCATATTGGATCTGACCTAGGTTCTGGACAACAGAGGCAGGAATGAAGTTGCAGAGTGCTTAGTGCCGAATAACTTCAGGCTGCAATTTGCAGATCACAATTTGGAGATCCTCCCTTAAGGTTAAAAAAAAAAATTCCTGCAAGGAGAAGTCTAGAAGAAAAAATCCCTGCAAGAGGAAAACTAATACAGTGGGAGGGAGTGGACTGAGCCAGATCCTTTCTCTCTGATGTTGAGGTTCCCGTCTTTTTTTAATTTGCACAGCATTGTTTATATGGGGGGACATGACAGAACAATGCCATCTGTTACATGCAATCTCAGGTCTTATTAATCCAATTCATAGAGGGGAAGGCCATCAGTGACTACTAACCACAATGGCTACATTCTACTACTGCGGTTGGAGGCAGTCAACGCAGCTTCTGAATACCAGTTGCTGGAAGCTGCAGGAGAAGAGCTGCTTTTGCACTCAGGTCCTGCTTGTGGGTTTCCCCTGTTGGCATCTGGTTAGCCACTGTGAGAGCAGGATGCTGGACTAGGTGGGCTCCCTTTGGCCTGATCCAGCAGGCTCTTCTTATGTTCCTCAGCCCAGCTGCTTCCACACCCTTTCAACAGCTATGCCTTCTCTGTTCCGTAAAAAGGAAAAAAGCAACTCTGTTTTTCCAGCTCAGCCCTCCCCATCTAACATTTTCTTCACACTAGCGACCTAATTAACCCAGTTTTTTTCCTGGCAGACCCGCCAAAGTAACAGCAACCTTGTCTGACTTGCAAAGTTGAAAGGTCTCCGTTTGCTGCTTCTCCCTGATGATTTCCCTACAAGGGGAAATGAAGTCAGAACCAACTCCACCTCTTAACTGTTTTCTAGCTGCTTCCCATTCTACCCTCACTCCTGTCTGTGAGGGAGCTTGCAGCTGAAACACGTGTGTGTGTGTGTGTGTGTGTGTGTGTGTGTGTGTGTGTGTGTGTGCAAAAGAGAAAAATCAGAGATGCCCTCAGCATGGAGGGGGAATCTGCTGAAAACGGTTGCATAAGAATTTGGCAGCTCTGAGCAGGGTTTGAAAATGCCAGACCACCGAGAGGCTGCTAGAATGTAAACAAGACCAAATGCTTGTATTTTCTCTCTCTCTCCACTATCCAAAAAAAGAAACATTCTGGAGCTTTTTGCTTTTTTTTTTTAATGCACTCCTTATCAGGCTTAGATGCATTCCAAACTAGGCTTGCTGGATGCCTTTCCCCCTCCCCTCTTCAACTCTCACAGAGGCCCTGCAAGTCACTACATAATAAATTTACTTGAAGTTGAGGCCTTGGTGTTTTTTTGGATGGGTGGGGGTTGCATTTCAGCTGCTTACTGTACCTTTCAGAATGGCCACTGTGTGTGCCAGTTTTCTTGAGCTCAATGTCCAGCAAGATATTGGAGCCCTGTCATTTTTGCAGTGCATAAGGGGGTTAAAAGCAGCTGCTGCTGCTGCTGCAGAAGAAGAACATAAGAAAAATAAGAAGAGATGAGTTGCTGGGTTAAGCACCTAGTCCACCATCCTGTTCCTACAGTGGCCAGCCAGATGCCCCAAATGGGAAGCCCCCAGGCAGGATCTGAGCAGAACAGCAACTCTTTCCTCTTGCAGTTTCCAGAAACTAGGATTCAGAAGCAATTCTGCCTCCAGCTGTGGAAGCAGAGCATAGCCATTGTGGCTAGTAGCCATTGATAGCCCTGACCTCAATGCATTTGTCTAATCCTCTTTGAAAGCAATCCAAGCTAGCGACCATCACAGCCTCCTGCAGGAGGGAGTTCCACAGTTTAACTGTGCACTGCATGAGTAACTCTTTCATCTGTCCTGAATATTCCAACATTCAGCTGCACTGGATGACCACAAGTACTACTGTTATGAGAGAGGGAGAGAAACTCTTTATCTACTTTTTCCACAAAATGCAGTTTTGTACAGTTCTATCTTACCTTTTGTCTAAGCTAAAGGCGTCTCAACTACTTTCCTCATAGGGGAGTTGCTCCATCCCCTTGATCGTTTGGGTCGCCCTTTTCTGAGCCTGTTCTAACTCTATTATTCAAAATATGCAATTTTGTACTATTGCAGAATTCAGTTTTTAGACTGCAGATTTTTTTATTTTTTTAAAAAAACAAGTTTAGATTCCCCACTGGCCTGTTTGTTAACTGTATTGCAATCTCTTTCTCTGTTTCAGGGGATGCTCATCGAGGGCCCATCTGGGCCAGAAGGACCAGCGGTGAGTTGCAAAATATGACCTATATATTCTGTGCTTTCCCCCTACTTTCTCTCACTTAGCACAACCTTGTCTCTTTGTGTGTCTTTTGACTGCTGCCTGAGTGCAGCTGTTCTCTGGGTTCAATTACTTCCATATGATGGGCATGGTTCTGCAAGCCTTGTGAGGTCAATTTGACCATGCTAAAGTAAACACATCCTTCTCATACTTTTCCTGTTCAGTGTGTGCACGCACACACACACACACACACACACACACACACTTCCTTTTGTCTTGCAGCTAATTTTCCTTCTTTTTTTCTTCCACATCAGGGTCTTCCAGGTCCTCCAGGTACGACTGGTCCAATGGGTCAAGTTGGAGATCCTGGCGAAAGGGTGAGTTATCTTGCAAATTCCCGATGCTCAGAGCACAGGGAGTGAGCCCTAGTACAAAATGCTGCTGCTGTCTTTCTGTAAATAATTTTTTCTGCCTTGATCTGAAATCACCACTAACCACACCTCTGACATTGATGGGACCCAGAAGATGTTCTTTCTCAAGGATCAAAGTGACTGGGCAGGTTCACATAGGGAGACAGGTAGTTTGGGCCCAATTTCTCCATCTGAAGTTGTTCCCTAAGGAGATTCTGGCTGAAGCTGAATCAGAAGTAAATGTTCAAAAGTTGAGTTGAAATATGTTAGCATAAATCACACAGGATGACATTCTAAGCAAATTTGATTCCCACCAAAATTGGATTTCATGGGAAATGGTGGTTTCCTTTGCTGGCCTGCCAGAGCAAACTCAACAAAACTTCTTTGTTATTATTATTACTACCCAGTGTCCAGATCTTACTTGGACCACAACAATTGGCATGGGTTTCTGTTGCAATAAGATGCTTGCATTTGTAAGATAATGTATTTTGTTGTTTTTTAAAGCATGCTTAACTTGGGTTTTTGAACATAAGGAGAGCATGCTGGATCAGGCCCATGGCCCATCTAGTCAGCAGCCTGTTCTCACAATGGTTGGACAGTTGCCTGTGAGAAAACAGCAAGCAGGACCTGAGCACAAGAGCCCTCTCCCATTCCCATGGTTTTCAGCAACTGCTATTTAGAAACATTACTACCTCCAACTGTGGAGGGCACAGCATAACCACCCTGGCTAGTAGCCATCATAGCCCTCTCCTCCTCCTCCATGAATTCGTCCAATCTTCTTTGAAAGCCATCCAATTAGTGGCTGTCACTTCCTCCTTGTTCCCTGGATGCCATGTAGTTGCAGGGAGAAGGTGCCCTATGTGATTCTGACAATGGCCAGCAGGAGGAGCTCCAGTATGCAATCTGTTTCTTCTAAAAGGATCCTCCCCACCACTGCCATTGGTGTAATAATCTGGGATAAATTTTCTGCTCAGTTTGGATTATTTCCTGGGCTGGCAATTGTTTCCGCTTGAAGTTCAAAAGCAACTCTGGATGCCTTTCTTATGACACCTACTCTAAGCCCATGTGACATGGTTTTAGAGCTCTTGTTCAATAAACAATGCAGATTAATCTGCAGGCAGCAGTCAATATACCATGTTATATTGTGTGCGCGTAGTTATATGCAACTCGTAATGCACAACACACAAACACACATTTCAGGTTGTACCTAGGGAGGTAAGATGGTAAAGAGGAGACTGAGAGGAGTTACAATTTGTTGTTGTTGTTGTCTAGTCGTTTAGTCGTGCCCAACTCTTCATGACCCCATGGACCAAGAGCACGCCAGGCACTCCTGTCTTCCACGGCCTCCCGCAGTTTGGTCAAACTCATGTTGGTAGCTTCGAGAACACTGTCCAACCATCTTGTCCTCTGTCGTCCCCTTCTTCTTGTGCCCGCAATCTTTCCCAGGGAGTCTTCTCTTCTCATGAGGTGGCCAAAGTATTGGAGCCTCAGCTTCAGGATCTGTCCTTCCAGTGAGCACTCAGGGCTGATTTCCTTAAGAATGGAGAGGTCTGATCTTCTTGCAGTCCATGGGACTCTCAAGAGTCTTCTCTAGCACCATATTTCAAAAACATCAATTCTTCAGCGATCAGCCTTCTTTATGGTCCAGCTCTCACTTCCATACATCACTACTGGGAAAACATAGCTTTAACTATATGGACCTTTGTTGGCAAGGTAATGTCTCTGCTTTTTAAGATGCTGTCTAGGTTTGTCATTGCTTTTCTCCCAAGAAGCAGGCATCTTTTAATTTCCTGGCTGCTGTCACCATCTGCAGTGATCACGGAACCCAAGAAAGTAAAATCTCTCACTGCCTCCATTTCTTCCCCTTCTATTTGCCAGGAGGTGATGGGACCAGTGGCCATGATCTTCGTTTTTTTTGATGTTGAGCTTCAGACCATATTCTGTGCTCTCGTCTTTCACCCTCATTAAGAGGTTCTTTAATTCCTCCTCACAATACAATAGCCATCTCCAAACATCCCAAGGGCTTTCCCATGGAAGATGGAGCAAGCTTGTTTTCTCCTGCTCCGGTGGGTAGGACCCAATCCAATAGCTTTGAGTTACAAGAGAGGAGATTCCTACCAAACACCAGGAATAATTTTCTGACAGTAAGAGCTGTCTGACAGTGGAATGGACTCCTTTTGAAGATTGTGGACTCTCCTTCATTTGGAGGTTTTTAAGCTGAGGCTGGATGGAGATGCTTTAGTTGAGATCCCTGCTTTGCAGGGGTTGGGCTAGATTACCTTTGGTGTCCCTTCCAACTCTTTCAGTTCTATCATTCTGCTATGATTGGAGATATAAGAAGGCCTCATTTTTCATCCCACTTGCATTTGTTGCACGAAGCACTATTTCTCTTGCACTGCAGTTTGTTTCCCATGAAAACCAAACAACGGTTATTCATGTCGCTGTCCAGTGTGACAAAATCATGGTACATTCCTAGTTCCTCTGGGCACAGTGGTGGAGGAAGCTGCTCGGGTGCCTGGGGCAGTGCGCCCAGGGGTGGAGAGAGCCCCCCACAGGGGTGAAGTGCACCTCAGGGTCTCCGGGGTCTGCCTGCCTCCTCCCACTCATCTGTCCTACAGCTGGGGGGGAGGCAGCAGTTGGACCGTTTGGGCAGCGCAGAGCCTGCGCACGCCCAAGTCACCGCTTCTCTCCCAGGAGAGACGCCTGGCTCGGGTGTGCTGCAGGCCCCACGGTGAGTGCCGCCTGGCATTTTGTCACCCCCCCTCAGTGGTGACACCTGGGGCGGCTCGCACCCACCGCATCCCCCCTTCCTCTGCCCCTGTCTGGGCATATGCTGATGCCCAATGGTGGGAAGATAATTGTGCACCTTAGAAATGCAAACATGTAGGGATTCAACTTGTGTGAAATTGTACGGGAAAAATACGGAATAACAGATACAATCTTGCTTAAAAATGTATATAGGAAGTGCAGTGTAAGCGAGGGAAGTCAATCAATGAAATTTTATTATTATTTTCATATTGAGATATCTGTAGAATAAACTTGGAAGAAATTCTTCCAACATTTTTCTTCTTTTTTTCTCTTTATTTTTTCTTCTTTCTTCTTTCTTCTTTTCTTCTTTCTTCTCTTTTGTTCCTTTTTTCATATATATGTGCTTATTTGAAATATATATGTATGTATGTATTTGTAACATTTTGCTTATATTTTGTAACAATCATGGAGGGATTCAAAGAGACCTACTGGGTTTCCTTAGTAGATGAGTATTACTGTCACATCTGTTTTACAGCAATTGATTTAGGCCTGACACCTAGTGGCATCCTTGGAACACTGCAAGCAGTTTCTGGGTGATTGTTTTAGACTTTCTTAAAACAGAGCTGCACTGAACGTTACAAAAATATATTTCCTTTATTTTAACCTTTCATTGAGTGGGTGGGGAGCGATACAAAACCCTCCCTAAAAATAAGTTTTTTAATTGATGCTTTTGGGAGAGATTGCCCTGTACCATATTTACAAGGTGCAGGTAGTTTCCCTTAAAAAAAAAAGTATTTTAAACATTTAAGGCATTCTGTGCAGCTTCTCAAAGGCTGAAGTTCCTGAAACATCTTGGAAATGATGCCATCTCACATTGGATTGAGGAAGTGTGGCCAGCAGGGGGCAGTGTGTGGCTCTTTCCACAGCTTACAAATGTCTGCATTCCCTGGTTGATACCCAGTTTTCTTTCTTTATTTTTTTTTAAATCAGCATCCTCCCTCTCCTAAAATTTCAAATTTTAGAGAAATTCCTCTCTCTCTGCTCCCAGAAATGAGGAGGAATCTCATTCGTGCTTTAGCTGAAGTAGGCCTGGGTATATCATGACATCTAAGAGATAATTTTTGGGCTTCTTTGTTTCTGATCACGTCTGATCAGGTTTCTCTTCTGTCTGGTTCAAGACAACGTGCAACTGTTTTTCTAAACAAATAAGTATGCTTTGCATCTATTAAAGACACAAATCCCTTTATTTTAAAAGGAAAAGGGAAATGGTGCTCATTGATGACATTGCAAAAGTATTTTTAAAAATCACAACAAAGGCTCTGAAAGAGTTTAGTAGAATAGATTGCTAGATCAGGCCAGTGGCTCATCTGGTCCAGTGTGCAAGCAGATTCTGAGCACAACAGCACTCTCTCCACTTGCGATCCAACCCTGGGATTCTATAAATAACACAATGATGATGTAATTTAAGTAATTAATTGTGTAAGTCGTGTAATTTCACCACAGTGCATAGTGAGATGAATAGCATAGTTTCTGGTGGAAGACGCATTGCAGTGGAATGGAAACAGTCCTAGATGAATACATCCTTTGTACATCCTTGGGAGAATAAACTTTGTTATGTACTGAAGTTCTCACCCTGGGCCAGCAGGGGGATACTGTAGATAGTTTTCACTCAGGTCTACATATGCAAATAAGGGATTGAAAGTGACGTTCAGTGATTGGATAGTTACAGAAAGTTGTTACAGTTGCGTGGTAGTGGAGCTTTATATAAGCAGGCTGGCTGAACCCTTCAGTTCAGTTCAGTTCTGGCCTGTGAATAAACAAGAGCTGTTGAAGAATCGCTGTGTCATCTGATATGTTCACCCACAACTTAACAAACTTCATTCTGAATCCTCTAATAAGAACTGATCATACCATTGGTCCATTTCAATGGGGTCCAAATGTCCCTGTTTTCCAGGGACTGTCCCTGTTGTATGGCATCCAAGACCCCTATTTTTGTCCAGACCTACAAACCTGGCCAATCACCTTGCCCCAAAAAAAGTTGCAGATGTAGGAGAAAACGCAGGCTTTTGGCCCAAAGAAGGAGTGGTTGTCTACCAACCTAATAACCCATTGGACAGCAATAGGCCAGAAAAAGCCATGGGTGAGACCTGGCCACTATAAAAAACATCCTGATCAAGTTGTGCTCTAGTCTGAAAAATCAGGCGATTGCTATAATTTGGGTGAGGGATTTGGGGAAGGGCAGAGTATCTGCTTTGCATGTGCAAGGTCCCAGATTGAATCCCCAGAAAAGAGACCTCCTACTTGAAGCCCTGGAAAGCTGTTGCCAGTCAGTGTAGGAAATCTTGAGCTATCTGGACCCAAGCATCTGACATGGGATAAGGTGGCTTCTTACATTGCTATTTAAATCTGCCCTTGATTTGGAACCATAGGGACTAGAACCTTTTTTATTTTTATGGGAAGGGATGTAGCTCAGCGGTAGAGCACTTCCCATCTTCCCAAGTTCAATTCTGGCATCTTCAGGTAGGGCTCGGAATACCCCTTGTCTGAAACCCAGGAGAGTCTCTACCAGTCAGTGCAGACAACCCTGAGCTAGTTTGACCAGTGCTCTGACTCTCTGTCCTTTGTTCACATTATCATTTGTTTTCTCCCAGGGCTTCCTTCTGCTCCCAATCCTGTTGAGGGTTGGGTCTGTCAAATGGGTGGCACTGAGCTATTGCTTTTCCGATGCAGCCTCTTGTATTTACGACTCTTCGAGGGCCCAGTAATAATCTTCCCCACGGTTGTGACATGACAGAGCATGAAAGACTCAGCCATGCCGCATCAATCCTGCCTTGTAAGGAAGTCAATACTGCAGCTTGTCCTTTCGGAAGGGGCTGGAGCAGGCAGCTCTCTTGGTGGCTCCACCCAGCTGCAGGCCTCAATTCCCTCTGACTTTGTATGGGGGAGGAGGAACAGGACTTGCACTTCAGGGCAGAGGAGGGAGAGGAGTGGGATTTGTTCGGTCTGCTTTTCGAAATAACATAAGGGTACCCAGTGGGTCTTCTGGTTGGCCACTGTGAGAACAGGGTGGTGGATTAGATGAGCCCCCTTTGGCCTGATCCAGCAGGGCTCCTCTTGTGTCCTGAAGTAACATTTGTGAGATGGTTTATAATCTAGTGAATAAAGGAAGATCTATAACAGGGGTCCCCAAACTAAGGCCCGTGGGCTGGATAAGGCCCGAGGGACTCGTTTATCTGGCCCGCAGCAACCCCTGCTGCCTGCTCTTACCGGTCATGCTCTGCACGGCTGCCCACTTCCGGGTCGGAGGAGCACCGGAAATAGCTTGTGCACATGCGCAAGCGTTATTTGCGCATGCGCAAGCATTATTTCTGGTGCACATCCAGGTCAGAGGAGGCCTGTGCACATACGCACAAGCTATTTCCGGTGCTCCTCTGACCCAGAAGTGTGCTGGAAATAGCATGTGTGCAAAAATATGGGCACGTGCTCCCCCACCCTCCGGCCTGCCATGCGATTGGCGCTGGAGACACTGGCCCGTGGCGCGGTAAGTTTGCTGACCCCTGATCCATAAATTTCCCTCTGCTTCCCACCACTTTCCCTCTCTCAACCAGAAAGTTCCCAAAAGGAAGAGAATAAACGCTTGGGTCTCCACTTGACTCCTGCATCCTTCAGTCTCCACACCATTAATAAACCCAAAATAGTTGCATTGTCCAAAGTTTTTAACACCTGTTCTATGTTCTGTTCAATTTGCAGGGGCCTCCTGGACGAGCAGGCCTGCCTGGGGCAGATGGTTTGCCAGGACCTCCTGGGACTATGTTGATGCTGCCGGTGAGCACCCGTTAACTGGCAATTTTGGTGGTTTGCAACTACAGTGTAAAGACAACTTTTTTCACACAGGCATTTGCTGTTACTTGATACAGCATCTTAAGGTCATTCGGCTGTGTGGAGGAGAATTCCAGTGACTGTCAGTGGGGGGAAAGACCTGACTGTTGTAAGATGAGGTGGCAGAAGATTATTAGACCAGGTGACACACACGTCTTTCCTTTACAGTCAAAAAGTAAATCTCACAGCCACTTGAAACAGCAGGTGTTGGGGTTTTTTGCCCCCTACCATATCCTGTTGGGCATGGTGCTACCAATCTACTCTCATTCCCAGCAGCCCTCCAGAAGTGAGATAATGTTGTCTCTCTCTCCCCACCCCCCCAAGGATGTCATTCTCCAACTGATCCTCTTCTCTCTGCTTTGTCCACTTCAGTTTCGGTTCAGCGGGGGAGGTGATAGCGGCTCGAAAGGCCCCATGGTGTCTGCTCAAGAGTCCCAGGCACAAGCCATCCTCCAACAAGCCCGGGTAAGTGACAGGTGCCACTTTGGCATGTGGGACACTGGGCCAGCTTCTCTCTACTTCGTTCGCATGGTGGTGGATGGCATAAAAGCAGTAATGAAATTGGTGTTCGTAAAACAACTACGAAATATATCACCCATCAGCTGATGAGCTCTGATTCCTGCATTGCAGGGGGTTGGGCTAGATAACCCTTGGGTCCCTTCCAACTCACCAATTCTCTAATTCTGTGCTCAGCTGAGTATGCCAGATATAGTTGGATCACCCCTAAGGGAAAGGCTGTGTGAGCAGGTGAGGTTTAGGCAGGCACCTGCATGACATTAGTGTAGACATCTGCTTGCTCTTTGCTCAGGGTGCATTCCAAAAGGAAGGTGCCACCATGCTAAACACCCTGTTTTAATCAATGTAAGATGAATCTCAGGAGCATACAGCAACCCTAAGAGTGCCTCTCCTGAAAACTGAAGTGACTAGGCAAGGATACACAAGGTCAGGCTTTCCTGGGCAGGGTTGCCAGGTCAGAAACTTACCAGCCTCTGAGATTTCAGGATTCAAAAATCCTGAGACTTGGGGGAAGCCCCATGTGATGTCATTGCGGTGGACCCGGGAGACAGAGGTTAATTGGGAGAAGGGAGCAGAAGAGGGCAGACCCAACCAGAGTGTCTGTGCTATAATTTGCAGTGGTCTCTTGCCTGGCTGAAGTTTGCAAGCTGCATTCTTAGTCTTCCTTTAAAAAATAAAAAAAATAAAATAAAGAGACTCTCACCCATAGTCCCTGGAGATGAAGGTTAATTGGGAGAGGGGGCCGGAGGAAGGCAACCCTCCACCACTTTGTAGCCAGCTCCTGGTGAGCTGAAGTTTGCAAACTGCATGCACAGTCTTCCTAATATTTTTTAAAATTGTTATCAAAGGCACTTCTGTCCACCTGGAGATTCAAGACCTCCCCCTGCTACCTGAAGGGGGCCAGGCAAAGAAAGAAGTTTCAGGTCAGACTAGGAGGTCTGGCAACCCCATTCATGGAAGTTTGTAGAACAGTAATGTCTGGCTCCAGAAGTCACTATTTTAGCATTCAAGTGGCCTGCCCAAATCCTAGGCTCAGGGAAAGGGCCATAGCTCAGGCATAGAGCATCTGCTTTATATGCAGAAGGTCCCAGGTTCAATCCCCAATGGTGTCTCCAGGTAGGGCTGGAAATTTCCCCTACTTGTGGCTCTAGAGAGGCATTTCTAGTCTGTATTCCTGGCATTTCCTGACATTATGGAGCAAGATGGATCAAGGATTTGACTCTGCATAAGGCCTCCTACTTACCTCAGCCCCTGTATTCAGAACTATGAGGACTAGAATCTTACTTTCTAGGGGATGGACCACAGCTCAGTGCCAGGGCCCAAGCTTTGCATGCAGAAGGTCCCAGATTTGATCCCAGGCATTTCCAGTAGGGCAGAGAGAGACCTCCTGTCTAGAACTTTGGAGACACAATGTCAGTCAGTGCAGATTGTATTCGGCTAGATGGACCAATGCTCAGACTCAGTGTAAGACAGCTTTCTGTGCGGCTGCATGAGATTTAAGTCAGGTCTCAAATCCCACCGATATCAGCTAATTGTTCTTTGCTTTTCACTTTATATATATTTCTCCATAATTTGGATTTGGCCTCCTAAGACCAAAGCGGTGACTTTCCCCCCATTGGCCTTTTAATGGTGGAGCAGTTTAGTTAAACTCACAGCACACAGCTCACTAAATTATCTTGCACTTCTCTCCGCCACCGCCGCCCCTCCCCCATGCATTATGATTGCAGCCCTTGGTTGGATTTTAATTACTGGAGAACACAGATAATTACAGGTCTTTTAAGGGATTGAATTCTTGCAATGGAACAAATTTGTCCTGGCGACGTTATAAAGTGCGGACAGGCCCATTACCTGCCAAAAGATTTATTGACTCTGGCCTAGCTACATGACTTTTTAATTAGTAGTTGGAAACAAAAAACCAAAGATCCCTAGACTGTGACAATTTCTGAAGTTCTGGATCCTTGCTCTTTTCATAGAAGGCAGCGTTCCCCAACAAGGCACTCTGTAGGTGTTGTTGGAATCCAAGTCCCATCAGCCCTGGTCATTGCCATCAATATTCAGAGGTGATGGGAGTTGTAGTCCAAAAATATGTAGGGAGCACCAGGTTGCAGGAAGCCTGGCATCAGGGTACAAACAAGGAGCTGATATTCCTAGATCTGCTCTCTAGTCCCAAGATTCTACTCCTGTAAATGTCGCATTTACCTATTTATTACGTATTTACCGTATTTTTTTGCTTTACAAGACGCACCAGACTGCAAGATGCACCTAGTTTTCGGAGGAGGAAAATAAGAAAAAAAAATCTGAATCTCAGAAGCCAGAACAGCAAAAGTGATCGCTGCACAGTAAAAGCAGCAATCCCTCTTGCTGTTCTGGCTTCTGGGATAACTGTGCAGCCTGCATTCACTCCATAAGATGCACATACATTTCCCCTTACTTTTTAGGAGGGAAAAAGTGAGTCTTATAGAGCAAAAAATACGGTATTTATTCCATAAAGTGTATGTGCCACATGATTATTCCATAAAATGTATGTGCTGCACGATTGTAAAAAGAATTTCAAAGTGATTATAGAAAAAGATAAAATGATAACAATTCTTACTAACAAAAGTTAAGCACAATAATTTAAGACTTTTGAAAAGTTGAATTAACAATAGGTATCTATCTATCTATCATCTATCTATCTATCTATATATATATAGGGACGCGGGTGGCGCTGTGGGTAAAACCTCAGCGCCTAGGACTTGCCGATCACATGGTCGGCGGTTCGAATCCCCGCAGCGGGGTGAGCTCCCGTGGTTTGGTCCCAGCTCCTGCCCACCTAGCAGTTCGAAAGCACCCTTAAGTGCAAGTAGATAAATAGGTACCGCTTTATAGCGGGAAGGTAAATGGCGTTTCCGTGTGCTGCTCTGGTGCCGGTTCGCCGGAGCAGCTTCATCACGCTGGCCACGTGACCCGGAAGTGTCTGCGGACAGCGCTGGCTCCCGGCCTCTAGAGTGAGATGAGCGCACAACCCTAGAGTCTGTCAAGACTGGCCCGTACGGGCAGGGGTACCTTTACCTTTATATATATATGTGTGTGTGTGTGTGTGTGTGTGTGTGTGTGTGTGTGTGGGTGTGGACTCAAACACACATCAACTTTCTGAACATCTGGGGTGGCTTTTCTAAGCAAGAATATTTCTAGCGGGCACTGAATAGACTGATGTCAATAGGCAGGGAGGTCCAAAGTCTACCGCCGCACTAAAATATTGAATTGATACAACTGCGGACAGGGTATTTATGCGGCGGCCCCTGTAATAGTGTCAATTCCACTGATCAAAGTGGTCAAGTGGGCATACGTGGGGTAAGGCAATGTAAACTGCAGGTAAACTGGTTCCAAGTTCTAGTTACAGGTAGGTAACGTGTTGGTCTGCTGTAGTCGAAACAAAATAAAAAAACTCCTTCCAGTAGCACCTTAGAGACCAATTAAGTTTGTTATTTGTATGAGCTTCCGTGTGCATGCACACTTCAGATAACTTGGTCCCAAGTTGTTAAGGGCGTTATATGCTAATGGCAACACCTTGAATATGGCCCGGTAGCAGATCAATAACCAGTGCAGATCTCTGAGCACAGGTGCTACGTGGTGACAAGGCCTTGCTCCTGTCAGCTGTCGTGCTGCAGTATCCTGCACTAACTGCAGCTTCCAGATTGAGCAAAACAGGAGCCCCCACATATTTATCGTCAACACTTTCACCAAGGTAGTGTCCAAAATACTATATAATGTATTTATATAATGAAATCAATAAATACTGGTTGGTTAATATGAAAGGAAAAGATTCGTAATTGCAAAGGCACATCCATGGAAGACAGTTTTCAGAAGAGTTCTAAAATAAAGTGTGGTTGGTTTCTGCCAAACTTCCACTGGCAGGGAGTTCCATTGGGCAGGGCCTGCCACATTGAAGGCTCCCTGTTTACCCCTCAACCCGGTGCTTTCTTAAGGCTTAAAAAAAGAGTCCCAGCTGCATTCTGATTTTATCATTTTAACTGACAATTGTAATGGGATAGCATATAAATTGTCTAAAAAAGTAAAGTCGCTGGGTTTTCTAGCCAATGCTTTTCCTACGCAGAGTAGACCCCTTAAAATTAATGGAAATGACTACCTTAGGTTGATTCATTTCAGGGATTCTTCTCTGAGTATAATTTAGCTTGGTAACAACCCAGAGGAATTACTTCTGAGTAAACCTAATTTGGAGAGCACCGTGTGGCTTCACCACTATGAGTAGCTATGTCCTCTAGTTGGCATGCAACTCTAGCAAGGTGACAACTGCAAGTGCCATTTTCACACCCTCTTTTCTCTCTCCCCCCCCCCACAGTTGGCGCTGAGAGGACCAGCGGGCCCAATGGGTCTTACTGGAAGGCCAGGCCCCATGGTAAGTAAGCAGTGCAAAGCTCGCTATTTTATATCTTTCTGTATACATAAAAACCTGAGGCTGTCATCACGTTCTGCAGTCTGCAGCAGCAGGCAGGAAAGTGAGGAAGTAGCTCTGGTGGCTCGCCTTTCAGCAAGCAGGTAAAGGTGCTTTGAATGGTGGTTCAGCAAGCCACCTCTCCGTTTTAAAGGGGGGCTGGAGTTTAGGAAAAGCTGTGAGTAGAGGGGGAGGGGCTTTGGGAAGACTACTAGAGGAGCAGTAAGGGACAATCGTGGGACATAATGTTCTGCACCCGCCTCCACTGAAGGCTCTAGGTGTAAATATGTGTAAAACAAGCTGTATTTCTTAAAGACACTAGTCTCTCCTGTGTCCTGCGTAAGCATCTGTAACCTCCTGGAGTCTTGTTACCACTCAGCAGAAATTGGGAGTGGCATGTAACAATACGCATGGGGCTGCAGGGGGGAAATGTGCATTGCGATGCACACGTTGGTGCAATTGATGTGCATTGTTATGAGTGGGAAATTACTTTCAAAAACTGGTGATTTGGGCATGGAAAGGATGTCAAAATCACCAGTAACCATCAGCCAGGAATGAGGAGAGTTGGCTGGGGTGCGGTGTCGGGGTGGGCTAAGAATTTACTGATTAATTTTTCAGTTCGTTCCTTTTCCCTTTCTTTCTGAATATTCCTCTTCTCTTAGGGACCCCCAGGCAGTGGAGGCATAAAAGGTGAATCAGGAGACATGGGACCGCAGGTAGGTTTGTTTGTTTTTGTTGCATTTATAGCCCACCTTTTCCTCCATGGAGCTCAAGGCGGCTTACATAGTTCTTCTGCTCTTCATTTTATCCCCACAACAACCCTGTGAGGTAGGTTAGGCTGAAAGGCAGTGACTGGCCCAAGGTCACCCACTGAGCTCCATGATTGAGTAAAAAATTGAAACCTGGTCTCCTAGGTCCTAGTGCAACACTCTAACTGCTCCACCACATTGTACTTTCTTTAATCAATCAACACTCGTTTTGAAAAGCCTCTGTTGACTAGGTCTAGATAGGCAGGTGACGTTTAACTCACCTCCTCCCTGGATGGATCACAAGGAAAGATCTGACTCGCAAGCTCTGCTATTAATTTAAATCATACACAATAGAACCATTTTTACCTATAGGGTGTGTGTGTGCGACTTTGCCCTCCTAAGAAAGGCTGCTCCATTTATCTCAGAAAGGATATGGATACCTAGCAGCTTAATAAGCCCTAAAGGGCCATCCCTACAAATTAATCTGAATGTGGAGCTTGAAGAGAGTAGTTAGAGGAAGCTATTATCCTCTTACTTTCCCTTCTGAGTTGCCTGTTCAATGCCTTCATCTCACTGCATATAACAAAATGAAATACCTTTAGGAGGCTTAAGTGCTCAGGGGCTGGTGATAAACTGTGCTTATCCCTTTCCACCTTGCAGAGCAAAGATGTTGCTCTTTGCACATAGGTACTACATGGAGCCAGGGATGCGGGTGGTGCTGTGGGTTAAACCACAGGACTTGCCGATCAGAAGGTCGGTGGTTCGAATCCCGGCGATGGGGTTAGCTTCCGTTGCTCGGTCCCTGCTCCTGCCAACCTAGCAGTTCGAAAGCACGTCAAAGTGCAAGTAGATAAATAGGTACTGCTCCGGCAGGAAGGTAAACGCCGTTTCCGTGCGCTGCTCTGGTTCAACAGAAGTGGCTTAGTCATTCTGGCCACATGACCCGGAAGCTGTACGCCGGCTCCCTTGGCCTACAGAGCGAGATAAGCACGCAACCCCAGAGTCATCCGCAACTGGACCTAATGGTCAGGGGTCCCTTTACCTTTACCACATAGAGCCAGGATGACTGTGTCAGTGGCCCTCTTTGAATGGTCACTTGCTAGGTTTTGCATCCTTGCCCTCCTTTGTGCTTCACTTGAGGGAAGGGCTGTAGCTCAGTGGCAGAGCATTGGCTTTCCATGCAGAAAGTCCCAGGTTCAATCCATGTCATCTGTTCAGGTTCATGAGGACTGGAGCCTTACTTCCTTTTTAGATGAGGGGCAATCATTCAATGCAAAGCATATAAAAATATCAACAGTACTGAACTAGGTTGACAAATGGTCTGTCTCTGTGTAGGCAAATTCCTATGTTCCTGGTCCTATATCGCAAGTAACTGGGAATAGCCATAGCTCAGCAGGAGAGCATCTGCTTGGCATGCAGAAGGCCCTAGGTATAATCCCCAACATCTCCTGTCTGAAACCACACAAAGCCACTGACGCTCAATGTAGACAATACTTGAATTCAGTGGACCAATGATCTGACTTGGTGTAAGGCAGCTTGCTAACTTTATTATTATTTATTAAATTTCTACACTGTACTGCACAAAGACCTGAGGAATGAGATAGTCACCCCACTCGTACTAACCATTCCCAGGGCACTCAGCCACTGCCACAATGTCCTTTCTTCTATCAGATCAAAAGGAGCAGATAACAGCAAAGGTTGCTAGGTTCGTAGCAGGGGCAATCAGAATAAGGGCCACTAACTGCTGATTCAGGACTTTAAATGGTGCTCTTATATCAAATTTCCTTTTCTGCGTATACTGTAATGTTTTACTGTTGCTATGGCCATTGGCTAATGCGAATAAAGTTTTATCTCTGTTTCTCTCTACTGTTCTGCCCTTCGTCTGAAGATTACAGGGCAGTTTACAATATAAAAACACAAAAATACATATCATAATAACAAGCAACAAGGACACACCCACCCACCCCACAGTTTAAATGGCCATAGATTGTTTGATTAGCCAAATGCATGTGAGAAGAGGAATGTTTCTGCCTGGTGCCTAAATATATTAAATCATCCCTTCATTCAGAGCAATGAGGACTAGAATCTTACTTTATTTTTTTATGAGAAGGGCACATGGTAGAGCATGTCCCAAATTCAGTCCTCACTGGCATGGTGGATGAGTCATTGGTCTGCCTCCATATACAGCAGCTTCATGCGTTCCTATGCTTATCTCTTTTTCCCCATGCTCTGTTCCATTTGTTTCAGGGACCACGAGGTGTGCAAGGACCTCCAGGGCCATCGGGGAAACCAGGACGACGAGTATGTGTGCAGTGAGATTAAAAGCATGCTTGGTATGGTCTTATGAATTGGGTCCACACAGAGTGATCTGGAGCTGTCAAAAAAGTGCAGCCTGGTGGCAAAATGCGGGGAGGAGGAGATGTGCAGGCATGTTTAATTGTAGGGAAACATTTTCCACACTACTCCTGGCTGCATGACTGTGGAAGGCCCCCTGAGGCCCGGATTTGGTTGGCCCTCGATTATCCTGCTTTGGAGCTGCTGGATTGGTCTCCAAATCAGACTGAGGAGAAGCCTCTGTCCAGCCCTAAAGATGGTTGGTTGGGAGGGTGATATGAGATTCAGTCAGCCCCGAAACGGGGATCCAGAGCAGCAAACAGAGTTCAGAGGGGGCAGAAGCAGTGGTGCTATCAATGGCCCTGTTGACCCCCTTTGGCTTCCTTTAGGGAGGGATTCCTGACTCCCCAAGTTCACAGCAAATTCACTTTTGGGAAAACGCAGGTGTCCATTTCTAATTCCTATTCAGTGGAGGTACCGCCATCTGCACCTCCAGCTGTTCCTGAGTTGCATTATGTAAGAGGGAAGCAGATCCTTTTGTCAAGGCTTTCTGCAGAAACATGTGACTCTCGCAGTTGACTTCTCTCTGCTTAATTTGAGTTAGTGGCCAGTCCTTGTATGTTTAATTGAAAAATTAAGAGGCCGCTGGGCACATATTTGCACTGCTGATCTTGGCAGAACCCACCAATACTGAAGTCATCATCTCTTTGGAGTGGTGTTCCATGGACCTATTCTGTGATCGGGATTGTGAGCTGTGCCAGTCCTCCATGTTCTGCCCTGCTCTCAAAGAGCTGTAGAATTGGAAGGGACCCCAAGGATCATCCTGTCCAACCCTCTGCAATGCAGAAATAACAGCTAAGGAATCTCTGGGAGGTGTCCTTCTGACATCTGCTTAAAAACCTCCAGTGAACGAGAGTCCATGTTCCAGGTTCATAGAATGATAGAATTCAATTCATCAAAGTTTATTGAGAATGATAGAATTGTAGAGTTGAAAGGGACCCAATGGTCATTCAACCCTCCCCCCCTGCAATGCAGGGATCCCAGCTGAAGCACCCCTGGCAGATGACCATCCAACATCTGTTTAAAAACTATAGTCCACCTCCTTGTAATGTTGATTCATCCTTATTCCTCTGGAATAAGACTAATGCACCATATACCGAGCCATTCAGCTAATCATGATCAAAGTCATAGTGATGTGCCCTTTGATGCCTTGCTAGTGTTGGTGCTTTGTATAAGGTTACCAGATTATTTTTTCAATGAATCTGGGGACACTTTAAATAAATAAATAAACAAATAAACCAATACATACATACATACATACATACATACATACATACTACACGTTCAGGACATTGATGCTGCAGTGATGGCAGTGGCAGAGGGGCCACCACCACCTTGACCTCAACTGCCATGTTTCCCCTTCCTCTGAGGCTTCTATCTCCTTTCTCCATGAGCCTGGGCAGCCCCTGAGTTGTTGGTTCTTCAGTGGTGGTGGTGGGGAAGCGATGTGCAGTGGGTCAGGCATGGAAGGCGGAGAAGGAGGGCCGAGAGCGGCGGCGGCGAGGCTCAGGCAGTGTGATGCCTCCCTTCCCATCGGAGCAGCCCCAATCCCATTCCTACTTGCGTGCAAGCAGGAGGGGGCAGGGATCCCTCAGCTGGGAAAGGAGGCTTCCCATTGCCTAACTGAGAGGTCCCTACCCCCTCCTGCTGCAAGTAGGAGTTGGGAGGCTGCTCCTATAGGCAGCATGAAGCCTCCCTTCACAGCTTAGTTGCTGGGGTCAGGGAAGGTGGAGGCAGCCCGGAAGCAGCATCTTTGAACCCCTGCGCCACCATCATATGGGGACTTCTGAGCAGCTCCTGGAGCCAGCCAGAGCCAACTGCTCTGGGCTGCTGAGACTGCCGCTGCTGCGTTTCCCAGGGACATTAGATGAAATCCGGGGACATTCCAGGGATGGAATTTGTCCGGGGACTTATTCACAAATCCGGGGACTGTCCCTGGGAAACAGGGGCGTCTGGTAACCCTAGCTTTGTGCTTAATTTCTTCCCCTCTCTTTTTAGGGACGTGCTGGAAGCGACGGCGCTCGAGGGATGCCTGGCCAGACTGGGCCAAAGGTATTTGCGCCAAATTGTTCAGGGTCTTTTTTTTAAAACCCCCATTTACTCTAGGAAACATACTACCATTTACAAGGAGCAATCGCATTCCGGGTGGGATGAGCCTGTCGCCTAGGGGCCTGGTGCTCCTGTCAGCCCAAAAGCTGAAGATTCGCAACTGCAGATTTAATGGCCGCACCTGCCCTTTGTGCTAATTTATATATCTAGAAAGAAATTTCCCTTTTTCCTTTGCTCCTCACTTCCTTCAGAGTTCGCTCAGCTATCATCAAAAGGGACAGAAGCCACTAAACAGGAAATTTGAATATGGAGACATTTTGCCAGTGAGCTGCATGTTAGAAGGTTTAAGTGTTTGATTAAGTTGGTACTTAAGGTGGAAATGGATGGAGACAGGGACTGTTGCAAAGGAAGAGGACCACAAATCATTTGTCCCTGGAGATGTGCAGCCACCATTGCCTGGTCCCAAAAATATTGAAAATTAGGGAGACGTTTCAGGGTCAGGGTAGAGGAGAGGTGGCTAAATAATTTTAAACTACAAAGACAGAGATTTTTCTGTGTACAGGCTTGGTGGTCTGTATCCAGCCCCTGGCCCAGAGGTTGCCCACCCCTATTTATAGATCATGGGTAGGAAACCTGCATCCCTCTAGATGTTATTGGACTACATATCTCATCCATTGCTAGCTGGCACATCCAATGCTCATGCATAATGGGAGTTGTTTTAAATTACTTTTAAAATTGTATTTTAATGCTGTAACCCGCCTTGGGACCTTCAGGTGAAGAGCAGGTAATTTTTTTAAAAAAAATTATTATTATTATTATTATTATTATTATTATTATTATTATTATTATTATTATTCCAATAATGCCCAGAGGGTCAAGGTTCCTGACCCCTCTTACAGATAAATCTTGTTTGAAAAGCTTAAATATTGTGGGTGGTATTCAACAAAGTTTTGCACAGGGTAGGTCTATTGAAATGGATGGACCAAACTTATTCATTTTAATAATTTAATGGGTCTACTCAGAGTAGAACCTAGGTCCTACCTGCACCATATATTTAAATCAGCATTGCACTTAAAAGAATGGTGCCTCCTTTCAAAGCATATTGGGAACTGTAGTTTCTTAAGGGTGCCGAGAGTTGTTAGAAGACCATTATTCCCATAAGTAAAGGTAAAGGGACCCCTGGACATAAGTAAGTCCAGTCGTGACCGACTCTGGGGTTGCGGCGCTCATCTCGCTTTACTGGCCAAGGGAGCCGGCGTACAGCTTCCGGGTCATGTGGCCAGCATGACTAAGCCGCTTCTGGCGAACCAGAGCAGCACACAGAAACACTGTTTACCTTCCCGCCAGAGCAGTACCTATTTATCTACTTGCACTTTGATGTGCTTTCGAACTGCTAGGTTGGCAGGAGCAGGGACCGAGCGACAGGAGCTCACCCCGTCGCAGGGATTCGAACCGCCGACCTTCTGTGGTTTAACCCACAGCGCTACCCGCATCCCTGTTCCCATATTCCCTATTCCCATAGCAGAGCTTCAATTCTCAGTTCCCTGTGAAAAAGGATTGACTGTTAAACCGCTCTAGGAATTGTATCTGAGGGATAATAGGGGGCCTCCTGACAACTCTCAAACTAGCAAATTACAGCTCCCAGAATTCTTTGGGGGCAGCCCTGACTACTTAAAGTGGTATGATGCTGCTCTAAATGTGTAGTGCATATGCAGCCTTCATTGACTACCACCATATGTGCTAAATATCTGCTAACTTAGCACAGAATTAGCTGTTGCTCCAAAGCTGTGGCTATTGTGGAAACAGAGGCCCTGAGATGAGATACCTTCCCCTCATCCTTCCATCTTCCTTTGCTCATTGCAGTCATGCCATATGTGACTTGATGGACATCCTCCATCCATGCCTGTTGTAGGCAGCATCTATTCTGGGATGGGTAGCTCCCAATGATTTAACCAGGCAACAAAACCTGGATGTATTCTGTCTGAATGCTCAGCATATTTGGCAAGAAGAAACTTTGCCATCTCTTGATCTGACAAGCTGCTAGGAGAGCTCATTCACTTACAGCTTTTAGGAAATGGTAGGTGATTTTGTTTTTGTTTTTTTAAAAAGTTACCTCTCCTTAAAATTTTACTGTAGGGTGACCGAGGTTTTGATGGTCTTGCTGGATTGCCAGGGGAGAAAGGCCACAGGGTAAGTCTATTACAGGTTTATATCTTGTTCTGGCTGAATTACTTTATATGCCATCATGAAGAGGCTGACTGGTTTTGATAACCTCAACTTGGGATGGGGGGGCGGGTGGGATTCAGTTTGGTTCATTAACCTACCTAATTCAAAATGCCCAAAGCAGGGCATTAAACCAAAATACAGCTATCCTTCAAAACTCATGCTTCTCTGAATTTTGCAATGCAGTTCTCAAACATTAAAAATGTGTATAAAAAATGCATACATTAGTGAAAGTAATATGCATTGTTTTAAGGGAAATTGTTTGCAAAGATGGATATATTAAGATAAATAACATTTCACATAGCCATTTGCAATTTTATAATGCTGGAAAACTGTGTACTATGGAAGGCATCTGAATAAAATTCTTTATATTTTTTCTATAAAAAAAAAATTAGAGGCTACAAACCCCAAAGACAGAATGCCAGTTGCTGGAATCCACAGGAGGGGAGATCCTGCTTGCATCCCACTGGGCATTTGGTTGGCCATTGTGAGCAGAAGAAGCTGGACTAGATGAGCCATTGGCCTGATCCAGCAGGGCTCTTTCTAGGTTCTTGTGTTCTTCAAGAATGTGGCTGATTCTGTCCTTTGTTTTTCTTAGGGTGAACCAGGCCCTTCAGGACCCCCAGGAGCCCCTGGAGAAGATGGCGAGAGGGTGAGTCCATTCCGCTCTTCTTTTGTCTGCAAGGAACCCAGGCAGGTTCAGATGTGCTTGTTCCTCACTCTCTGACTGCAACCCCAAGGGATAGCCCATGTGTGCAAATGGAGCTCTTGCAAATCATTCACTACATTTTCCATGTTTTTAGGGATGTGAGAAGGCATCGCTTTCTGTCATGCCTTGAATCCATCACACGCAGCTCTGTTTCCATTCTGCTGCAGTTTGACTTCTGCCCCAAACTCCCTTTTTCATCCTGCTGTAGCAAAATGACGTAACTTACGGAATTGATTACAGCAATTCCATTATAATTACATTCTTACACCTCATTCATTTCAATTCAGTGCAAATTTGGGGAGTAATCAATTACGTAATGTTTGCAGATGGACAACAGCAGCAAATACCAGTTGCATTCATTGGATGGATTTCCATTCTAGATATGAACAATAGCAATTTCTGTTCCCATTTCTATTTAGATTTAAATTCTTGAACATCCTTACATTCATTTCCTGTCCAATGGAGACCTGTTGGTATAATGGGAGAAAGAGAGGAAGACCCTATATTTAACCCCCCTGTTGAGTTTGGATCATTTGATTCGTTAGCTGGCTATTTTTCAATGGTTCCCCCATTGGTTCCAGCCATTTCTTCAGTGGTTCCCCCTACCCTATGCTATAAAAAGTATTATTCAGGTCAGTGGTTTGCAGGGCCCATTAAGGAACATAATAACACAACAAAATATACTGTAAAACAGTAACAATTAATTGCCCATTTATTCGAAATCCAATTAAAACTAGTTTGATTAATTCAACAAAGCTGGTGAACTTGATTCAGTGATACCAGGGGTCAGAAGCACTTTGGGAACCACTGTGTAACATATTAACCTTCATTTATCAAAATTACACACACACACACACACACACACACACACACACCCCTTTGTTTAAGCAAATATATCTTCATAAATGTTGGCATGGATTATGATGATATTTCTTACAGTTTCTCTGATCTCATCAATTCTACACATGCTGTATTAATACTCTTAGTTGACAAGGTATTCTTTATGCATGGGCTACTCCTTATCACTCTCACAGAGCTGTTTTGCCTGTGCAATTATTTAATCACAAATGAAAACACCTGTGATACAGTTGGTAGAGCCCATTTCTGATCTGTCTCTCTCTTGCCTTCTTTCTTCCCATTTCTTTGCATCCAAATAGGGCGACGATGGTGAAGTTGGACCCAGAGGTCTCCCTGGCGAACCCGTAAGTCATTCACCACAGCAATAGAAACAAAACAAAATACAGCATGTACTGCATTAGCTATGTATTAGAGGCGTACACCAAAGATTCTTCTCTAAGATAGCATAATGTATGAATCGGACTGCCCGGTGTCTCACATGAGTGCTCATGAAGTGTTGGAGATGCGATGTACCTCCCCACCCCACCCGCAGAGCATATACTCAAAGGCAAACCCAGGTTTGCTAAAAGATAATGTGTGAAAAGGTCCTCCGCAACTTACTTTGTCCATTTTGGCTAGCTCCCCACCGAGTCCCCATACTGCAGACAGGAGGACTGAGGCTGAATGAGAGAACAGGCTTCCTTAAGCCAACTTGATGAGTTCATGGCACAAATGACACTAGAACCAGGTGTTTCCTGGGTCATATCTCCTATTCATACCAGTTGGACTAGTACTTGGGAGAGCCAGATTCAAATTCCCCATTTAGCCGTTGGGTGACCTTGGGCCAGTCACTGTCTCTCGGCCTGACCTACCTCCCAGGGTTGTTGTGAAAATGAAAATATGGGGCAGGAATCATGGACCTTGAGCTTTTTGTAGAAAAGAGGGGGTTACTCATGTAACAAAAAAATACATAGGTAAATTACAGAAGCTGTCGATAAATCTGAGTGACAGATGCACGACTCTCCAGTTTTTTCTCTCAGCTCTAACAGAAAGCTGTCAATGGAGTTTTGAAAACATTTTAAAAGATTGCTGCTGTTGCAAAAACTGAGCTTACCAATATGACAGCCTTTGTCAAAAATGTTAGGAACTCTTCATTTGAGGCAAGGAGCAAAAAAGTGTGTGTGGTTTTTGTAGCGGGGTGGGCGTGGGGAGGAGAGATGAATATCAAAAAGCTCCATCATATCTGGATGAGGTGAGGTGGCTGGTTAAGATCTGCCGAGGTGACGTCATCCTTCCTGTTTTCTTCAACATACTTTTCTAAACAATAACTTCTAGGCTGTTTACCTGCCTTTAAAAACTGCTTTAAAATCCAGCAGGTGCTGACAGTAATTAGGAAGGCATTTAGATGAGTATAAATAGCCAGGGCACTTTTCTGGATCATTCATGGCTGGGGGAAGAAGGAAGAGGATGGTGATGAGGGAGGGACGGGTGGAGCCTGACGCTCTTAATGTAGCTGCCTCTCAGTCTACCTCATAGGGTTGTTGTGAGGATAAAAGAGCGCAGGGGAAGTGTGTACACACCACCTTGAGCTTCTTGGGGGAAAAGTGGGATATAAATGCGATAAATAATGATAATGATAACAACTTCACAGTATGAGACCAGGATGCAGCTAACTTCACAAAGGGCCTGGATCCCTCTTTAGCCACTGGGGCATGATGGATTGTCTTAAAATGCTAGTCCTACTTAGAGTAGCCCTATTGGGAAACAGTGGACATTACTAAATCAGATCTATGGATTTCAGTGGGTTTACTATGAGTAGTACTTGATTACAATTTTATAGAATAAAAATAAATGCAACCAGAGAGACAGAGAAAGACAGAGACAATGTGTTATAGTTAGAGCGTCAGACTTGGACCTGAGCCATGAAAGTCACTGGGTGCTGACTTTCGGCCAGTCATTGCTTCTCAGCCTAGCCTACCTCACAAGGTTGTTGCTTTTTGTTGACCCACAAAACCACATAGTCTTTGACTGGGCTGCAGCTAAGGAACTCCCTGTAAATTATAGTTTCTGCACAGGCTTTGGCACTGAAGGTACCGCAATGGGTTGTCTCCAAATGCTCATCCTACTTAGAGCAGACCCACTGGGAAATAAATGGGCATGTGGGGATTAAATGGGGGGGGGCAATGTGTGCAACTAGGTGCTTCTTAGAGAAAAAGGTGGAATGCAAATGCAATAAATAAAACAATAAATAAATAGTAACCAACTGAGTTCTACTCAGAGTATACCTGCTGAAATTAATGGATGTAAGTCCTGTCCATTATTTCCTTTGAGGAAAAGGTGGGATAGAAATGCAAACAATTTATCAATAAATCACATGCAATTAATTTCAATAGAAACAGAAATTTCAAAACCAATGCAGAGAATAATGTAATTATATCTATGCAACCTTTTTAAAAAAAAACCAAACCCACAATGCTGCTCATTTTCACTTGCATGATTTCCATTCCTGACTTCAGATGAACATGCGGATTGGGGGGCAATTTCTGTTCCCATTTCTGATAGAATTCTCCAACATCTTTGGTGGGCACTGAACAGTCCTTGTTTGGCTGTTGGGGGAAAGTCCCACTCATTTGTTTGTTTGTTTGTTTGTTTACACTCCGGCAAACCTCAGGATCACCCTGAGACTCCTGCTGTTTCACTCCATGTATGGGTGAAATGTTTTTCAGCTACAAAAGTGACAGCACTCAGAGAAATGGATCAGAAGTCGAATACAGAACGTGATCTCCGTCTCACCCTAATGGACATGTTCAGACTCTTATTTGCTTCCTCTTATAGGGACCCCGTGGTTTGCTGGGACCCAAGGGACCTCCAGGACCCCCAGGACCTCCAGTGAGTAGCATTAATTTTTTAGTGTCTCCTTCCCCTGGCTTTGGAGCACGTCCTCATCTTACAAAAGAGTCATCTTAGCTGAGATAGCAAAATAATAATAATCAATGCTCCCACCCCCCTGTTTCTGTCCTATCAGATGTTACAATGTTGTAATGGAGGGGATTTAAGTAATTGGAGAAGAGCAATAGTGCATTGATGTAGTATTGTCCCTGGGGAGCTTATGGGAAATAAAAATGGGAGCAGGGGCATAGGTCAGTGGTCAGACAGTTGCTTTGCATGCAGAAGGAGCCAGGTTCAATTCCTAGAGGCACCTTCAGGTGCGGTTGGGAAAGACTCCTTGCCTGAAAACCTGAAATGGTGCTGCTGCCAGTCAGTGTAGTTAATTCTAAGCTAGACACCCTACAGATTCGCTGCTAGAGATGTGAGCAGGCAGCAGTTTCCAATCCATTCTGTGTTGGTCATGCTGTTTTTGTTCCACTACAGTTCCACTTCCTCTGAAACCTATACTAAGGTTACCAGACATCCCCGTTTCCCAGGGACAGTCCCCGGATTTACAAATCAGTCCCCTGACATAATCCATTTATTAGGAGGAAGTTGAAAAGTGCCCCCAGAGTCACTGAAAAAAATCTGGTAAACTTAACCTATACTGTATGTCCCTCTGTCCTCTGTGGCTGAAACCTATGTGATAAATCATGTGATGAATTTCAATGGAAGGGAAATGTCAATAAAACATTGCAGAAATTTAACACAATTATTGGAGCGATAGTGACTACCACTCACAAACGCAGGATTTCCTATCTTCCTACGTTTGCAAGCCCTCCAAGGGGACCATTCCTGCCTCTGTGCCTGTTGATTGGAAGGAGAGAGTGCTGTGATCCCTGCAGAGAGATGGCATCCAACCTCTTGGAGGCTGACTGATTAGGGCAAAATGGGACACTGCCTCACTATTCTTGCTCTGAGTTTGGCCAGCCTCCACCCGCTTTCCTTCTTATAGAATGTGTGGCTCTGGCTGTCATTGTTTCTGGCTCTGGCTCCCATTTGCTGTGGCTCCTCCCACTGTTGGTCTTCTCACCTTCTGTCCCCGTGGGAACCAGCCTCACTGATCCAAGGTGGTGTGGAGTCTCCTCGGCTGGAAGTTTTTAAGCAGAGGTTGGATGGCCATCTGTCAGGGATTCTTCAGCTGTGATTCCTGCATTGCAGGAGTTTGGACTAGATGACCAATGGGGTTCTTCCCAACTCTACAATTCTATGATTCTACGTACCTCATCTGTAGCTAGAGCTGATCATGACACACTGGCAGTTCTGTTACAGCACGAATGGGGAACCTTTGACCCTCCAGATGTTGCCAGCGTACAACTCCTATTAGCCCCTAGCAAGCATGGTCAATTGTGGGAGTTGTAGTTCAGCAATATTTAGTTGGTCAACATTTCCCCACACCTTTATGCCCTGTGTTTTGGGAATATTAGCCAGTTAGGAAGTTAGATCAGGTCTGGAGCTTCTTGGTTCTGTTTGATTTTCTCAGAAGATGCTGAAAACGTCTCACTTTGCCTTGATTACCTATATTAAATTTCCTCCCAGGGCATAGCTGGCATGGATGGGCAGACGGGTCCCAAAGGGAGTGTGGTAAGTTCTTTCCTCCACTCTGTTTAACTATCCAGGTTTCGTGTGTATGTGTTGTGTAAATTACATTTACTAATTGCTTTCCTGAGCTGTGTTCTTTTCACAGCCGGTGAATGTTCAAGGTGCTGTTTTCTGGAAGGAAATGGTTGCTAATTACTGTATTTTTTGCACCATAACACTCACTTTTTTCCTCCTAAAAAGTAAGGGAAAATGTCTGTGCGTGTTATGGAGGGAATGCCTACAGGTGGCATGCCTACGGATTTTCCTCCTCTAAAAACTACGTGCGTGTTATGGTCAGGTGCGTGTTATAGAGCGAAAAATACGGTAATTTTTAATTTGAAATTGATTTTCCAGTAGTGTTGCACATCCCTTCCCTTTGTGCGGGCAATATATCAACTAACACACTGGGGTAATTTATGGGCATCAAAACAGCCTTACACCAAATGCCAGTCTCTCTCGCTCCTTCTTCCTTCCTCCCCCCTCTCATTCTCTCTGATACACATAGCATTTGTCAGTGTGCTGGGTTGTATGTATGACTTATTCATCCCATACAGTAGGGCACTGAGAAGGAACACTAGAATTTGTGGCCATCTAATGAACTTAATGTTGGAAGATTCAGGACAGATTACAGAAAACCATCTTCATGCTGTACAGTTAAAACTATGGAACTCACTCCCCCAGGAGGCAGTGATGGCCACCAGCTTGGATGGCTTTAAAAGAGGATGAGACATGTTCATGGAGGAGAACAAGGCTATCAATGGTAACTAACCAGGATGCCTATGCTCTGCCTCCCCAGCTGGAGGCAGCAGCGCTTCTGAACACCAGTTACAGGAAAGTGCAGGAGGGAAGAGGGGTCTTGTGCATGGGTCCTGCTTGCAGGTTTCCCATAATGAGCACCAGGCTGGTCACTGCGAGGACAGGGTGCTGGATGAGATGGGGCCCCTCTGGCCTAATCCTGATGTTCTTGTGTGATGTTCTAATCAACCCCTTTAATTAGGAGCAGAGGAGAATCTCAGCTGAGTTTGCAGCTAAGTGCAAACCCTACCCAACTTGGATGGCTTTAACAGGGTATTGGACAAATTTGTGGTGGCTGCTAACCATTAAGGTTACGTTCCACCTCCACAGTCAGAGGCTATAATGCTTCTGAATACCAGTTGTTGGGAATCCTGCATGTGATTCCTGCATTGTCTTGAGCTAAATGACATTTTGAGCCCTTTTAACTCTACGGTTCTATGGTTCTATCTATGTTTCTATGAATCACAAGTGAGCAGAGTTGCTATTCTGCTCATGTCCCACTTGGGGGCTTCCCATTGAGGCATCTGGTTGACCACTGTGAGGACAGGAGGCTGCGCTAGATGGGCCATTAGCCTGATCAAGCAGATTTTTCTTATGTTCTTAGGGACCTAATTTAACCTCAAAATGATCCTTGTACAATTGTAACAATCCTCTACAATGCCCTGTCTTTGTTGTAATTGCTTTTGGGTTTGTCTGAAATTAATGAAATGCACAGTGTTTTCTGGGCATATGGATTTTAAATTTGGTCTTCTTCTTCTTCAGGGTCCTCAAGGTGAGCCGGGACCCCCAGGTCAACAAGGAACTCCAGGTGCTCAGGTGAGAGAATGCTTTTTGAGCCAAGTGAAAAGAAAAACCTTTGTGTCCATTAGATTGAAGTGCATGATGCAAAACTGGGGGTCAGTCATCTTGCTGCAGGATTGGAAAATGGAGATCAAAAGGAGTTTCGTTTTCCTACTGTGGTTTAATTGCTGTGTCAGGAAACTGCTGCATTTAGGGAAGCAACAAAGCTCAGTGATAGGACACCTTTGTTGCAGGCAGGAGATCCCAGGGTCAGTCCCTGGTATCTCTAGGTAGGAATGAGAAAGACCCATTTCAAAGTGCTGGTACTGATGTATAAAGCCTTAGATGGCCCAGGACCTCAGGACCTCAAAGACTACGTATCCGCATGGTAATCATCCTCTGGGCCCCTTCTTCACGTGCTTCCTCCATGAGAGCTCCAGGGGGTGGCAACACAAGAAATGGCCTTTTCTGCAGTGGCTCCCCATTTGTGGAATACTCTCCCCAGGAAGGCTTGCCTGGTGTCTTCATTAAATATCTTTAGGCACCAGGAGAAAAAGTTCCTCTAACCAGGCCTTCGTTCTATAGTCTTATATTGAATGGGGGGGGGTAGTGGTTTGTTTTTGTGTTTGCATTTATTATGTATTTTGTGTTCTCATTTCATATTTTTACGTCGTGAACCACCCTGTGATTTTGGATGAAGGACCATATACAAATTTAATAAATAAGAATAATAGATTTATATGTGTTATTTTATAATGAGTTAATTTAATCATTGTTACTGAACACCAAATGTTATCAAACTGTTCACATGCAGCAGATGTACATTTTCCATAGTTCTTAGTGATCATAATTTTTGCTGCTTTTATAATTTCCTGATCGTTTTCAGAGATAATATCTTTCAAATAACAGAATACAACAATTTGGGCTTCTTAGGGTGTATGCTATCCCTATGTGTCTGAAATATCCCTTTGTTTTCTAGGGTCTTCCTGGTCCTCAAGGTGCAATCGGTCCACCCGGAGACAAAGTATGTTAATTAAAAGTAGTTGCTCTTTACAGTATTCTCTGCTGCTCTGAGTGCATATTCAGTCTTTGAATAAGTGTTTGTTTCCATGTTCAACATCTGCTTATTAAGATTTCTTGAGACTGTTCAGACTTGATAGAATCAACCCCAAAACAGTATGTTGTATTCTTGAGTTGCAACTTAGCCAAAGAGTGAGAGACTGAAAACAGAAATCAGCCTCTGGTGAGAGGTTGCTTCTGTAAGGTAAATATACAAAGGGACGCCCTGGGCTCTCTTTGTTCATGAACACATGTTCAAAGTGATGTTCTAGCACATACAAATAAACCATTACGGTTCCATCAGTCTCCACACAAAGAACTTTCCCTCCGAGGTCACATCCACACCACACATGTAAAGCATATTTAAGACCCCTGGCTTCAGCAAAAGAATCCTGGGAACTGTAGTTTACCCCTCATGGAGCTACAATTCCCTGAAGCCTCAACAAACAGTATTGGTTCATGCATTGGTTACTTCAAGACTGGATTACTGCAATGCACTCTGTGTGGGGCTTCATCCAGTGCTTGATCCAGAAACTGCAGTAGGTGCACAATGCTGCAGCACAATTGCTGAAGGAGTGAGGCTTTGTCAACATATAGCATCTGTGCTCAGAGATCTGCACTGGTTGCCCGTTTGCTACTGGGTCAAGCATGGGCATAGCCAGGGGGTCAGCTGCCCCCCTAAATCAAGAAAATATATAAAAATTCTTAACTAACTGACCAATTGCATCACAGATAACTTGGTTCTGCCCCTCCCATCCCCCGTGGGTCTACTCTGAGTATAGTCAGTGTTGAATACAATCTATAAGATTGAATTGAGATATGATGAATCGTGTCAAGGATCTTTGTAGTCAGAACACTATCAGCAAGGCAGTTCAGGTTGATGATGCTTCCATGGTGGACATCAGTTGTAGAAGTGACTCACCTTCCTGTTTCCTTTTTTTCTCCCTTAGGGTCCACTGGGGAAACCTGGACTTCCCGGTATGCCTGGCGCAGACGGTCCCCCGGTAAGCCTTCTTGGGGATTTTTGGTGACCTTTCTTGATCCCAGGGCAAGGCTGGGGAACCTTTTTCAGTCTGAGGGCCGTGTTCCCTGGTCGATGATCTTCTGGAGGCCACATGCCAGTGGAATAATAATAATAATAATAATAATAATAATAATAATAATAATAATAATAATTTATTACTTATACCCCGCCCATCTGGCTGGGCTTCCCCAGCCACTCTGGGCAGCTTCCAACAAAATATTAAAATACCATAATACATCAAACATTAAAAGCTTCCCTAAACAGGGCTGCCTTCAGATGTCTTCTAAAAGTTTGGTAGTTGTTTTTCTCTTTGACATCTGGTGGGAGGGCGTTCCACAGGGCAGGCGCCACTACCTCAGTGTCTGGGCAGAACGATGGGGGTGGAGACGTTCCTTCAGATATACTGGACTGAGTCCGAGGGCTTTAAAGTTCAACACCAACACTCTGAATTGTGCTTGGAAACGTACTGGTAGAAGTAAAAGTCAGAGCCTCTCCACCCTGGGAGGCACTATCACAGTTCAAGGATACAGTCAGACAGAAGCAGCCCAGGAAGGTGTGAAGCTGAGCTGGTGAGAGGTTTGGCATCAAGAGAGTTTGGAGGGCCACATTCACACCCTGGGCCTGAGGATCCTCACCTCTGTTGTAGCAGGCAGCATTCCCTCCTGGGTGACCTTCCGACAGCAACATCCCAGTTGTGGGCAGGGCCAGGGGGAAAGGTGGGTGGAGCAATCAATTGTATTTTTGTACAGTAGGCTAATATATACTAAACTTACAAACTCCTCTTAAACTGGAAGCATGATGAGAGTTTGCAGACATGTTCCATCCAGCCAAAAACATTTGGGGTATGAAGCTTGGCCAGTGGGGTGTGTTGCCTGGGGAGAGACTCCCAGGCTCCAGATAGATAGACCTGTAGGGCCACATTTGGTAATACAGTGGTACCTCGGGATGCGAACGGGATCCGTTCTGGAGCCCTGTTCACATCCTGAATGGAACACAAGATGTGAAGGCGCAACGGCGCATGCGCAGGTCGCGTTTTGCTGCTTCCGTGCATGCGTGTGATGTCATTTTGAGCATCTGCGCATGCGCAAGCGGCGAAACCTGGAAGTAACATGTTCCGTTACTTCCGGGTTGTCGCAGAGTGCAACTCGAACACGCTGAACCCAAAGCACATTCAACTCGAGGTATGACTGTAGTGGAAAGTGCCCGTTTTGCATCACTGCCTGATAATGTTCTGTAGAGTGCCATGCCTTGAGTCCAATTTCCCTTGGAAGATCTAAATAATTGTTCTTCAACATTGGGTAGGTGAACTGCAATTCCCATTGTCTCTGTCCATTAACTAAGCTGTCTGGGGATGTTGGGAATTGTAGTCCAAGAATGGATGGGAACCCAAGATTGGCGAACACGGATCTAAGCCAATTTGGGCGGAACCACTGATCTAAGTGACCTTATGGGGTTTATGCAGGGTCAGGCGGTCATTCAGGTAGTAATACATCAGCTGATGTAACCCCCCCCCCATTTTTCTTCACAACAGGGTCACCCTGGCAAGGAAGGTCCACCTGGTGAGAAGGGAAGTCAGGTACGTATCTAGCCTACGGACAACCTTCAGCATGCTTGAATTGTGTTCCTTAGTTAGAAGTGTGTGTACGAGGGGGAGTTTAAAGACTGGGACTCAATAATTAGTGAGATCAATATCTGAATGGAACACCCTCCCACAAGAAGCAGGGATGGCCACCAACCTAGATAGCTTTAAAAGAGGATCAGACAAATTCATGGAGGAGAAGGCTATTGGTGGCCACTAGCCCCAATGGCTTTGTTCTGCTTTCACAGCAGACTAAGGCAGCCTTCTGAGTAGAAAGGCCTGTTGCTCCCTCTCTCATTAAACTGGAACACATGAGCATAAGAATAATAGATTCTAAGAATAGAATCATAGGATCATAGAGTTGGAAGGGCCATCTAATCCAACCACCTTCAGTGCAGGAATGACAGCTAATGATGGAGTCAACAACATCTGGAGGGCTACGAGTTCCCCACCTCTCCCTTAAGCAGAATGGATGGAGAGGTCTCCTAACAAGCCCCTACAGAGTGAAAGAACACAAGGGAGAAGAGGGAAGGGAGTCTTCCACTCACCCCTTTCCATTTTAAGGCTACAGGGAGGTGTCGCCTAGCCTTATAGCAACATGAAGGCCTCTCAGTAGTCTCTGTTGAGGCCATGGGTCTGTTTCCCTCCCTCTGCCAGCTGCTGCACCTTAGCACAAGCAGGTCACAGGGGGTTGGTCTAGATGACTCTTTGGACCCTTCCAACTCTATGATTCTATGGTTTAGCTCCCTCCTCTCCAGCATGAGGGTTGACCATAATTTAGAAAGCTTTGCTCAGGGACTTCAATTATTTGGCTGGCCAGTCTGCACACCCCATCCATTTATTTCCAAAGTATTTCATTATGGGTGTGTGTTTGCTGAGCTGATTGAAGTTCAGAGCAGCCTTGCCTTGGGACTGAAAGAGAGAGAGAGAGAGCCATGAAGAAATTGCAGCTGCGACTTCACTCGGAGGGCGTCCTGTCCCCATCTTGGCTGCTCACAAGGACAGGAATCTGCAAAGCGTCTGCGCCCACAGAATCCTCAAGCAGGCTCATCCATCATGGAAGTCACTGGCAGGGCTGAAAGTCATTTAGCAAATGGCAGGCAGTCCGCAGGTGTCCCTGGGATGGGAGAGGCTGCCACATTCTCTGCAGATTGCAGGACAGGCTGTCTTGACCTCGGAGCAAAAGCTGCCCACCTAAGGCTGTTCTCATTGACTTGGATATGAGATGATGGAGACACCTGGGGGGTGACGGTGTGGGCTGGTTGGGGGTGGAGAGGAGAGAGGCAGCAGGCACTTCCTTTCTTCAATCTGAGGGAGAACTGGAGCCAAAGTGGAAACCATGTCAGTGTGTAAAAATATATATTTTCACATTGAATGGAGGGAGGGGAAGCAATGAGGACTGGGGCATGAGGGGTGAGAAGCTTGAGAAGTACACTGACACACACTCTTTGTCTGTCTGTTTCTCTCCCCCCCCCCAATTTTCTCACACACTCATACACACTTTCTCTCACACACGTTTTATCTGCCACACACAGAGACTTTCACTCACTCAGTCATGCAAACACCCACACACATCCACACACATCCACACACACACCTGCCCAAAGGGGAAGAGAGTCTTACTGTGGGAAGCCTCTGTTGGTGCAGCAAATCGGCCTAAAATAATTCCTTAGGAACAAGAATGCAGAAGACAAATGCATAGCGCCACCAGAGCAGTTTCTTGTTTAAAAAAAGAACGCCCAGAATACTTTTAAAGGGGTCAGCGGGGACTTCTGTTGTTGAGAAATCATTAATTTATGAACTGTGCTTTTAAAACACCAACACCCACACCAACACCCACCCACACAACACAGCTGGAAGTCAGTTTGAAAAGTGAATCATAGAGAGCTGTGTTGTGAACAAAATTCACAGAGATAGATTTCAAAGGGCCCTGGCTGAGTGGGTAGAGCTCCTGCCTTGCATGCAGAAGGTCCCAGTTTTAGTCCTCATTAGCACTGCAAGACATGGCAGAGAAACAAAACCGTAGAGAGGCACTGCCAGTGTAGGCGATACTGAATGGGAATAAGGCAGCTTCTTGTGTTGCTATTTAAATTAGCCCTTCAGAAAATTCAAAACTATGAGGACTAGAATCTTGCTTTATTTCTATGGGAAGGGACACAGATCAGCAGTAGAGCCCCTGTTTTATATGCAAACTGTCCCAGGTTCAATCCCCAATAGTATTTCTAGGTAGGGCAGGAACTCTCCTTTGTTTGGGATTCTGGAGAGCTGAAAGGATGTTTTCTCTGGGTGGGGTGAGAGAATGAGAATTACCACTGCTGAATAAAACCAAAAAAATCTCTTTTTGTTTTAATCGTAGGGTCCAGCTGGCCCCCAGGGCCCAATTGGATATCCTGGCCCTCGTGGTGTAAAGGTAAGAAAGTGGAGGGAAACAAAGCTTTTGGTTCTGCTGAATACAGAGATGCCCCTGGAAAGCAAAACATTCCCCTTCTGACCGAAGCACAGAAGGTTGAATGAGCACTGGAAGAAATCTTTTGTGACCCAGGTGAAAAAAATGGGTGTTCCCGCCCCACGCATCATCACTACCATCTGGTCACATAACATGAGAATTGGTGCTGAGAAACTGGAGTTAAACAGGAGTGCTTGAAGATGCCTTTGTGATGCAGGTCTTGTCATAAAGACCTAGTTCACACCTAAGGAGAGCTTTGTTGAATTCGACCAATGGCCCATCTTAGTCCACCATTCTGTGGTGAAAAATGTGTCTCCAGTTATGGCTGGGAAAGACCTCTGCCTATAACCACCTACCTAAACAACAACACAAGGCCTTGAAAATTAAATTAGATTAATATTTTCTGTATTTTTTCCAGTTATTTCCTTTTAAAAACAGCAACCCTCTTAGCACAATGGTTGGTCTTTTGCTTGCCCAGCAAATAGGAATGTTTTCACAAAATGTTGTATCCTCAGCAAAGGCAACCCTAATGCCGCCCCCGCCCCCTGGCCTGGCCCCTATTTTTAAATTCATTTGGTTTATTTTTCTCTTGGTGAAAAGAGCAGACCGCCAATTGCTTACGAAAGAAGCTGCCTTCTGAGTGGGGGGAAGGGCACCCTTCCTCTGAACCGGCACAACGCATAATTTGATCTTCCTTTCCGTTTGATCAGAAATTTCTTTCCTGCCACCTGAGGGATGAGGCAAGCTCCTTGACGAGAGCTGATCGTGCAAAAAAGCAAAACAAAAACCCAAAGTCTCAATAAGAGAAAATGTCTTGGGTAAAAGCAAGAGAGTGCGTTGCAATGGTGTTGCAAACCAGCTTCTGGAAACCAAAGGAGGCAAGAGCGCTCTTGTGTTCGGATCCTGCTGGTTGTTTTCCTTTGGGGCATCAGGTGGGCCACTGAGAGGACAGGATGCTGGACTAGATGGGCCTTTGGCCTGATCCAGCAGGACTCTCCTTAGACAACCACTGTGATAGCAGAACCTCCATGCTCAGGGGCAGTCACCTTTTGAGTACCAGACAATGGGGGACACAACTGGAGAGGGCTCTTGCACTCAGGTCCTGCTTACGGGTTTGCCATTGATGCAACTGGTTGGCCATGGTGAGACCAGAAGGCTGGACTAGATGGGCCATTGGCCTGATCCAGCATATGATGGGGTGCATCTGGTCAGCAGCAGGTATGTTCAAAAGCAGCTGGAAAGAGAACCTTTGGCCCTCCCAGTGTTGCTGAATTCCAACTCTCATCAGCCTCAGAATGTAGCATGGCCAATAGTCAGGGGCAACCAAGGGTTGTAACCACCCAGAGTGGCTGGGAAAACCTAGTCACATAGGTGGAGTACTCCTACTACAACTACCCAACTAAGTTTTGCACATTAATGCACCTGTTATTTTATTTAACAACATAAAATGCCCTAAAGGAAAGCCCTCAAGCATCCAAGCACCAGAGCATTCTCCACTCCTTTGGTTTCCACAACTAGTACTCAGAAGCATTTGCCACCTTTGGCCATGGAGGTGAAGCATAGCCATTGTGGTTACAAGCCATTGGTAGCCTTATCCTCCATGAGAGAAGTTGAGAAATAGCAGCTCTTGCATAGGGTGGCCACAGGAGAGGAGAGGGCTCTTATGCTCAGGTGCTGCTTGAGGGCTTCCTACAGATTTCTGCTTGGCCACTGTAAGAAGAGGATGCTGGACTAGATGGGCCATTGGCCTGATCCATCTTCAGGGATCTCCTTAGGTTCTTAAGATGGGCAGTGCTCTGCACTGCATTTTGATATTATTATTATTTTAAAAAAACAACAACATATGTATGCAACAGTACCTTAGAGAGCTCCTATTACTAATGCATCTCATCCACTTAAAGAAATAATACCAAGGATTTGAAACTTTGGAATCGAGGAAGAATAATTTCTGACTGACTGATCCTTTTTCCTCCCACTGGACTCTCCCAAGGAACGGCAGATGCCTCCTTCCTGTCTGCTATTGGCTTGATGATGCTCCCTAGACAGAGCCCCTTCTTGCAGCCTTTGCCTTCCTCACCTTTCTTGGCGCCGCAACAGCCAGCTAAGGATTTTGTAGGCTTTCAAATCTATTAATATTGACTACATTCTATGCCAAGCAAACTCCCCACTCCCACCCCTCAAGCCAATCCCTAGAGAAGCTGGCAAGATTGTTGAAATACATGTTAAAATGTACACTGAGCCTGCCTGTGGATGAGATTCCAAAGCTCTCTCTCTCTCCTTCTCCCTCCCTCCCCGCCCCTCTTTCTTGGGCCTCTACCCAAAGGGCACAAGAAACATCAAGTAGGCATTAGTTGGAGTAGTGATAGGAATTGGCTGCCAATTCAGCCAACAGGGGTTGTATCAAAGTCTTTTGGGCCATGGTTCAATGGCATAGCAACTGTTTTGCGTGCAGGTCCCAGGTTCAATCCCCAATGGCATCTTCAGGTAAGCCTGGGAAACACCTCCTGCCTGAAACCATGGAGAGCTTATGCCTGTCAGCAGGGGTAAATCTTTCACGCAGCTCAAAGACCCACCTTTGCACATTTGCACACACACACACAGGCTGAGAGCCTCAATGGCAGCCCTCTGGGGATTTCACCTGGGGCAAAAAACCTGGCTACACAGAGAGAGAGAGAGTTATGGCTCTGCCTGTCCGTGTAAACAACACTGAATTAGATGGATCAGAGCTCTGCCTGTCTGTGTAGACAACACTGAGATAGATGGAGCAGAGGATCTGACTTGATATAAGATGGCCTCCAGCTTCCCATTTAATTCAGAACCATGAGGACTAGAATACTTTGTTTAGGAAAAGGTCCATAGCCCAGTGGTAGAACATGTGCTTTATATGCAGAAGGTCCTGTATTCAATCCCCAAGTGCTTTGCTAGGTAGGGTTTGGAATGTCCCTTGCTTGAAATCTTGGATAGCCACTGCTGCCAGTCAGTGATGACAATGCAAAGCTAGATGTACCACTGGCCTCATTTGGTATGGACCTTAGTTGCAACTGGCAGCCAAATAAACAAGGATTTTCTTACCTTTGTAGTGTTTGCTTGATTCTAATGGCAGGCATGACACATTTGTGCCACAAGAGGGGGCTTGGCCAATTGAGTCTCCCCCAACTTCTCCTTAATGCAAGTCTCTTTGATCTGCCTTAGAGAGAGAGGTGTAAATTATGAGTGGAAGAAACTCACCTACCTAATACAAATCACAGCTTGAACCCCCTTTTTCTTATTATTATATTAAATAAAGGGGTTAAATAATTCAGAAAGAGAAAAGTGTTTAAAAGAATCTGTATGTACAATGGAGATGGCTAAGGAGGTTTCCTCTTAGCTATGGGAGCAGCCTCAGATTCTGGCTTCAAATCTTGGAAGAAAGGCTGGCTGAGGGCAGCAGGAGAAACTGGAGGCAGGAGAGAGGAGGCAGCAGGAGAGGGGGCGCGGGGGGGATCTGCCCCCCCCAATCAAGTAAATAAAAATACATATACTTAACTAAGAATAGAAATTGTATAAAGTTATTTGACAGATTTTTCTGAGCACTTAGGGTCAAAAGAAAGTAATTTAAAACAACTGTTGTTGAGACAATTCATTTTGAATTTGCCAGACAGCCAGACAGAGGATGATGACAGGTGGGTGTCCTGCCCCCCCCCCCGCCACAAATCCTGGCTATGCGCATGGGAGGGAGTGCAATCCTCTGGTTCCCAATTTACTCATTATAAATCCCGTGATTCCCAGTCTTCTCGTTTTAAATCTCATGTCTCCCGATCTTCTAGTTTTAAATCCTGAGGTTCCCAGTCTTCTATTGTGTGGACTGTTCTTTGTAGTTCATGGAAATCTTTAATAAAAATTATTTCAAAAAATAAACAACCTGCCACTTGCTTAGTTCCTAACTGCTGTTAATTTGTTTTGTTATTCAGTTTGCATTTGCCTTGTTTTTAGGTCACATTTTTCTCATATTTTGCATCTGGTCAATTATTATTTATTATTTATTTATGTCATACGAATTATACACCATTTGATTGTTAAAAATACCCTCAAAGTAGATTAGAAAAAGATAAAACAAGAAAACCAGGGGGGATCACAACCATACTTTTGTGTGTTTTAAAGTGTGGTTGTGAATTTTTCTTGATTTTATTTTTTAGTATTATTGATTTTATTGTTTAGTATTACTATACTAAAACATATTAAAAATCTCCTGAGCTTCCTAAGCAAATTGGTAAGTGAAGTAGCACAACTACCCAAGCTTTATATTGCTCTAGACACAAAGTAAGAACAGGAGTGCCTAATCTTAAATTATATTCTAATACATTTCAGGTTAAAAAAATAATGCATATTCTTAATGATTCACTGGAGATCCCGTGGGTTCAAGTAGAATCATTCTGCACCCTTCCTTCAATTAATGCTCTGCCTTTAAAAAAATCTTCCTTGGGTACAGATTGGGAAAATATACAGCCCGTTTCTTCAACTGACTTTTAGGGCATCTTTTTTTCCAAAAGACCAAGCCCTTCCTGTCTCTGCGTGTGAATGTTTGCTTCTCTTGATGTATGTTTTCAGCAGTTGAAATATTGCCCAATATGTTTTGTTTTGTTGTATTATCTTGGATACTTTTAGTTGTAGCCTACTCATAGTAGAACCGTTGATTTTGCTGTCGCTTTCCATGAAATTGACTATGTCTTTCAGCTACCCTGTAGATGTGTAGATAATTTATTACGGTCAAAGACCAGCTCGCATAACACAATAAAAACAGCGTTCATAAAGATAAAATATGCAATTAGAGCAGTTTACCCTGTAGCCTGATGCTATATGAAGAGAATGTCAAATTCATGTCAAATACTTCCTCCTCTTCATGGCAGAGGACCATAGCTCAGTGGCAGAGCATATGCTTTGCATGCAAAAAGTCTCAGTTTCAATCCCCAGCCTCTCTACCTAGGGCTGGGAATGCCTTCTGTCTGTAAACCTAGAGAGCCAGTCTGTGTAGACAACACTACACTAGATGGACCAATGGACTGACTCAGAAGGCAGCTTCCTATGTTCATCAGAAGCACCCACAGCTAATCAATAGAGCAGCTGCCTTGCATGTAGGTTCCAGTTTCAATACCTGGCATCTGCAGATTGGGCTGGGAAACCCTGGAGAGCTACTGCCAGTTAGTGTGAATAGTACTGAGCTAGAAGAAGGTAGCTTCCTGTTAAATTCAGCTGTTCACAGCCAGTAGTGGTGTAGTGGATAGAGAGCCTAGGAGACCAGGGCTCAAATCCCCACTTAGCCACGCAGCTCACTAAGTGCCCTTGGGCCAGTCACTGCCTCTCAGTCTAAGCCATCTCACAGGGTTGTCTTGGAGATTAAATGAAGACAGGGAGAACATTGTATTCTAGCTTGAGCTTCTTGGGAAGAAAAGGTGGGGTAGAAATGCAGTAAATAATTAAACTTTGAGAACTAGAATCTTAATATATATATATTTAGGCACAGGGGTCAGCAAACTTTTCCAGCAGGGGGCCGGTCCACTGTCCCTCAGACCTTGGAGGGGGCCGGACTATATTTTGAAGGGGAAAAAATAATGAATTCCTATGCCCCACAAATAACCCAGAGATGTATTTTAAATAAAAGGACACATTCTACTCATGTAAAAACACACTGATTCCCGGACCATCCACAGGTGGGATTTAGAAGGCGATTGGGCTGGATCCGGCCCCCGGGCCTTAGTTTGCCTACCCATGTTTTAGGGGAACGGCCTTCGTTCAGTGGGAGCAGTTCCGTAGTTCAATCTTTGACATCCCCAGGTGGAATTGGGAATTTCCATTGCCTGAAACCTCTGGGAGTGTAAACCATCCTGAGCAAGAAAGGACAATGTTTTGACACCATATAAGGCAACTTCCTGTGTTCACTAGGAGTTTTAAACCATCACTAATGAACAAGTCATGTTTCTTGCCCCACCTCCATTCTCTCTGTGCCAGACTTCACTAATTTATTTTGATGTTGTTTCTCTCCCCCTCCCCACCCCCACAAAGGGAGCTGACGGCATCCGTGGCTTGAAAGGAACCAAGGGGGAGAAGGTGAGTAAATGACCATTAGTTAAATGACACTCTCTCTAGGAAATGGACCACAGAAGGCTGGCCATAGCAGAATGTGGCCCTCGTGCCAAAAAAAGCTTCCCCATCCCTGATTGACAGTCTTTCCTATTCCTTGGTAACAAAAAAAACAAACCCAAATTGTGGAGGAGGGGGAACTTCTGCAATGCCTGTATCCCTAAATGCAGACTTCTGTGATTAATTTGCATGATAACCCTCGATGCAGAATTTCCTTGCTATAGAACCTGGAGGTCTTAACACACAGAGGTTTCCTTTCATATTTTCTCTTTGCAGAGCAGAAACCACACACACACACACACACACACACACCGATGCGACATTCCCAATTACAGCTATAGATGTTTCTGAGTGATGCCGTTTGCAGAACGAGCTTAGGAGATTCCCTGGGAATTTGGCATGTGCAAAGGACTTAACAGCCAGAGGCAGCAGCAGCAGCATCTATTAAAATGCTGCGTTTAAAGGCTTTTTTGACAAGGAGGCTTTCTGTATATTTTCAGGTACACAGTTATGTTCTCCCGAAGGATGAGCAAAGGCTGTGTAATATTCCAGCCTGGTCCAAGCTTTAAATCCCCCTCACTTTTCCCTTTGTTCATGCCCATAGTCCATCACAGGGAAATCTGACAATTATAAGCAGGAAGCCCATCTACCAGCAGCCTCCTCAACCCCCCCCCCCCCATGTTGTTTTTTCATTACCACATCCGCATTTTAGCACCTGACAGGCTTGCTTTAGGACTTGATACACTATCGATTGGAAGTCTGCGGTTAAAACCTGGAAGAAATATTAGTGCTGTCCTCGAGCTCTCTCTGAAAAGACTGGCGCGAGATGGCCTCGATGAAAATAATTTGTTGCTGGAGTGCCGGCTAGTTCCTGGTATTTATATCAGTTGAACTGACAGTCCTGCCTTCAGCAGCTTGAACAGACAGAGGGCACCCCTGGGTTTTTTAGTTGGGGGGGTAGGCAATGGTAGGGAGCCTTCGACAAGGTTCCTACACAGAAATTGATCGGATATATTGTTCAGGCCAAAGGTTTCCCTCTGAGAAAACATAGCCTTACACTACAGAAGCTTATTTCTGGGAGGTGGGAGAGTGAGGAGGGGCACACTGCTATGTTGTTGCTGTTTTTTTTATCATCACAGTACTAGCTGGTCCTCCTTTGCCCCAGGCAGGACCTGGTTGCTGTGGAAACGAGGCCTTCCTTTCTTCCCACTGGACCGAAATATTACCTGCCTTACCTCTGTGTGGGAGATAAAAGCCTCTTTGAGGAGATGGGGGGCAGAGAATCATTTCTCCCGAGAAGTGGGTTTAATAAAAAGAACATTGGGGTTCCTTAGTAGCTAATTGGGGGGTCCTTCAGGAAGGAAATCTGTGCTACAGGGCAGGCATCCCTAGTAGACAAGCTGTTTCCTAAAAGCAACATGGGCTGTTGAGGTGGAGGGAAGATTGAAGATCAGGAGTAGGTAATATGATACATCTCCCCAAAACTGCAGCATCTCCCATTAACCCCGGTGGTAAGGAATTATGGGAATTGTAGTCTTTAATGTGAGATCCTGTGTGGTGCAGTAGCTACAGCATTGAGTTAGGACCTTGGAGAATAGGGTTCAAATACTTAGTGATGAAACTTACTGGGTGACCTTGGGGCTAGCCATAGTGTCTGAGCTCCCTTGGTTGTGGAGGGCATAGATAAATCTGAGATGTAGGGGGAGGGTTATGATGTCCATCACTACAATGGAGGATTCCTTGAATAGAAGTGTGGTGCCATTTCAATCCTTCCCTCTATCCTTTAACTGTGGAGAACCCTCAAATATGACTTGCAAACTTCAGTTGATCCAAAATGCAGTGGCCAGATTCCTGGCGGGGATTCCATTTAGATCTCTCACAACCCCTGTTTTGAAACAGCTGCATTGGCACACTCCTCCATTGTCTCCAACCCATAACTATGTGCCAGTTCATTTCCAGGTCCAATGAAAGGCAGTGGCGTAGCGTGGGGGGTGCAAGGGGTGCAAGCCGCACCGGGCGCAACATCTGGGGGGGGCGCGCTCGCTGCCTCCGGAGTCGCCGAAGAGCCTCGGGCGCAGGCTGTAGCAGAGCCGCATGTCTCGCGGCGCCCGGCTGAAGGCGCCCGGCAGGCAGCGGCTCTCAGCGCTCGCCGCGGAGGACGCGCCAGGCAGCCCCTCCTCACAGCCCCGCCTCCGCCGCTGCTGCTGCAGCTGCTGGGCCGTTGCATTTTCCTCGCCTCTCTGCCCCCCTCCTCCTCCGGGCAAGCGGCGTCGTTTGGGCAGCAGCGCCAGCGGCAACTCGCAGGTTAGGGGTTAGGGGGGCGAAAATTACGTGCCTTGCCCCGGGTTAGGGGGCGCAAATTACTTGCGTTGCCCTGGGTGCTGACAACTCACGCTACGCCGCTGATGAAAGGTGCTCACACTGATATTTAAAGCCCTAAACGACTTAAGCCCCAAATATCTGAAAGGCATCTTCCTTTCCTACAGACCCTCTCAGGTGCTGAGATCAGCAGAGGGAGTGCCTCTTGGTAGTTCCTCCACTCTCAGCCTCTCACCCCCACTCTGCTGGGGGTGGGGTGGCCCAAGGGAGGCGCCTTTTCTGTGGTGGCCTCTAAGCCATGGAAGTCCCTCCCCACAGAGGTGTGCCTGGCACCTTCATTGCACAGCTTCTGGAGGACGCTGAAGATGCACCTCTTTTCCCTGCCTTTTGGCACTTGAGGTGTATATTTTTAGGGTCCACCTTACTTTTGTAAGTCATTTTAAATTGTTCTTAATATTGTATTTTAAAGTTGTCACCTGTTATGGGACCTTGGGGTGAAGAACGGGCAATTAATCATAATGATGATAATGATTTGTCCTCATCCAGGGTGAAGATGGCTTCCCAGGTTTCAAGGGCGACATGGGCATCAAAGGAGACAGGGTGAGTTTTTTTGTAAACATGGTCTTCAAAGCTGGTCGTGATACTGAGGTTGCCACTGGGAGTAGATCCCAAAGCTGCTACCCTAGAATAACCCCTTCTGCCTGCAAGAACGAGGCATTCCAGAGTGTTTCAAAGACATAAGCTTTCACTTCCTGCCTTCTTCTGAAATTCATCTGAAGGTATACAGATCCTCTGGGAAGGGACAGTTTTTCTCTAGACAGTGACAGAATCTGACACTCCCTTCTTCAGAGAAGGCCTGAAAGTTGGAGAATAGGAAGTATGTTTTGTTGCTGTGACTTTCACATAACTTATGTTAACTTATAGCAGGGCAGTCCAGGAACTGCAGGCAGTTGAAGATGGGATCTCCAGTCATGGGGCAGGGATATATGGATTCATTGGCTCTTTCCGCTTGCTAGCAGTATAGGATCTGCTGGGGGCAGGGTCCTCATCCATTTGCTCCTTCTCCTCCTCCTCCTCTTTGGAGACCTCAGTTTCCAGGTCTGGGCAGGGCTGAAAACTGACACCTTGGTAGTTCATTGCCAAAGCACACTTGGTAGGGATGTGGGAGAGGGCCTTCCCAGTGGCAGCTCTCAAACTTTGGAATTCCTTGTCTAGAAAAGCCAGACTGGCTTCCTCAGTGCTGTCCTTCCGCCACCAGTGAATACCATTTTATTCCAACAGGCCTTTGGGAAGTGACTGTTTCTAAAGGAACACGCTCTTAGTAGGGCTGTGCGGTCTTTTATTATATGCATTTTAATAGATATTTTTATATTGTTTTAATTGTGTTAAAGTTTAATTACTGCTTGATTATGATATTTGCTCTTTACGCTTTTTGTATTTTATATGTGATTTGTATTTTTATCTGTAAGCTGACTTGAGTTCTGCTCTGGAAAAATGTTGGGATGTTGTTGTTGTTGTTTTGCAATTCTGTTTAACATTACCCTTAAAAATTAACCTACAGCTTAACAGTGAGTGTGAGATGGGCTTTGTAAAGGATCAAGAAATTCATCTCTCTTCTGATTCTTGACAGGGGGAAATCGGACCCCCAGGTCCACGAGGCGAAGATGGCCCTGAAGGGCCAAAGGGTCGCGGAGGCCCCAACGGCGACCCTGGTCCTCTGGGCCCTGCAGGAGAAAAAGTAAGAGCACTATGTGAATGGTATTGGGAAGCATGTGATGAGTTATGATAGAGCAGAGTTTGCCAGACTTTTCATGTTGGTGGCACACTTTTTAGACATGCATCATTTCGCAACACTGTAGTCCAGTTTTACTAGCAAACCAGAGGTTAAACTAACCCCTTTCCAGCTCTGGGAGGAGTGTGGGGAGCGTTCGCATGGCACTCCTATGACACACATAGGAAAGCTCTGTGATAGGGTTTTGAACAGTCAGAATTTAGGATTTATTCTACAGCATCTATGTCTGTTCCAATCAGACTTCCTGCTAGTTAAGAGATTTGCGTGTTCAGACCCAGAAACCTCCCCCCTAAATAAATTCACACTTTACTCAAATTTTGGTTTTTGGCAGAATTTAGGCCACAACTTTATTGATTACAGAAAGTGTTTGGTTGCATAGGCTCTGGTTCGACTAGCTCCCTGCCATGCAGGTAGCGCTGACCCAGGGTTCCAGCATAGGTCAGCCGAGGGCGAACACCTGGATAAGCGGAAAGCCGGGAACAGGCTGTCTCCACCACCCAAATGTCCCCCTGGACTCAGGCACAGGCACAACTCCCTCTCTGGGTTGGCCACACCATCGAGTCCCTGGATTCCTTTAACGGAATACCTTTCACATAGGAATGGTGAGAGCGTTCTCCCATCCCTATCACCTGAGCCAGAGCCTATCCGCAACCTTGCAAGTTGTGACGATTTGCTACGCAGCAGGCAGAACCCAAATGTCAACAGCCAATCAGCCAAGTGAGAGAAATTCCTGCCATGCCCCTGTCCCAACAACAGATGACACACGACGGCATAGCATGGTCAAGTGCAAAACCCTAAAATTAGGGAGAGGTGGGTGAGTGTTCCGAATGCACACGCCGAAAGAGGAAGCTCTGGGTCACATGCATGGGTATAAATAGGCCCCTCGAACCGTTTGGATTGCGTCCCATTGACCAGTTTGCACCCAGCTACGAGGGACCTTCCAATCGGGTGTTGTGGCTGACCAATCATACTCACCCACAACACAGGGTGTCGGTTTCCAGGTCTCACTGCAATACATGCCCTCTTTAAGGGAGGACCCGATATACCAAATACTACCTGGATCGTTTTACTGGTGCCACTGGTAGTGTCTTGTCCAAGCAGAACTTTCTAGGTTCAGGAGACCAGGGGTGGATCAAAACCTATTCTGTTATTACTGTTACTATTTCTTGGATTACCCTGGAACCATGAAGCCGTGTAGAGAAAGGGCTGCCCATCATTCACCCATCCAATGCTGGCCTAGTCTTCATTTTGGATCATGTCCCAAAGCTAGGGATTCCTTCCCACCCCAAAAGTACTTGAGCTGTGTCACAGTTTTAGTCAAAGCAAATGAACTGAAACTAGCAAACCAAGGTTAGTCAGGTTTTTTTTTTATTTTAATGGGTCTATTTGTCCTACTCAGAGCAGACCCATTGAAATTAATGGCTCTAAGGCAGTCATGTCCATTAAATTCAGTGGATCTACTCTGAGCAAGGCTTGCACTGGGTACAACCGCACCACCCTGTTCTGAATAAAACGAATGATAGATACAAGTCCGTTTTTGGTATTGTGTAAGCATAAAGGTTAATTCTGGATTTAAGTTAAATATAGAGTTCCCCAAATAAAACCTGTTCTCTTCATTTCTTAAATATTGGTTTGTTTTTACAGGGCAAGCTTGGCGTTCCTGGGTTACCGGGATATCCTGGGAGACTTGGCCCCAAGGTAAGCCTTGTTTTGTTTGTGGAGAATTATCTGTTTGGGATGCTCACATTAGAAAGTTTCAGATATTGCTATACCTCTAGGAAGAAGGTCTTGTATCTGAGAGATGCCTCTCATCTCAAGTTTCTTTTTAAATTGTCCGTATTTATCCTCCTGTCGGAATGATGTATGGTCTAGCAGTGGAGCCAATGGTGAGAGTTTGGGGGCCAGAACTGAGTCCTAGTCCCTCCATTCCAGCAACCTTTAAAAATGGAGTATGGATCTTTCGCCACTCTGTCCGGGATAGTTTTAGGAAAGGAAGTGCCCCTACTGATGGTGAAGGGGGAGGGGCCTTAATGTGCACCCATGGGATGTCATTTTGTTCCCTAATCAAGGGGATCTGAGATTTAATCTGAAATGCTCCAAGACGTCCCTTATTATGACATTTCATAATTTATTCTAGATTTTTTTCCCCTGAATGAGACAAATAGAATTAGCTTTCATTGCCATTTTTAAGCAGAGAAGAGAGAATACAGATAAGCAAAACCAGGAAAAAAATATGAGAACTTTAGAAGAATAGACATTTTAATCACAGCTATCCTGCCAAGCCAACTGAGATTTGAATGCTTCCATTTCACCAATTCTTGGGAAATATCTTTGAGCGAGTTTTATAGTTTCTGCAGCTAAGCTGCTTAAGATCTGATGTTAAATTAATGCCAATATATTTAAAGACACCGTGAGCAATACTAAATTATGATTGTGATATTAGTTGTTCAAAAGTCATTGTGGGTAAGTTAATTGGAAGAATGGCAGATTTTGCATAATTTATTTCCAGTCCCACAGCTGCATGAAATGCATTCAATTGTGTTTTGAGTGGTTGGAGTGCATTAAGAGAGTCAGAAAATTAACCAGTATCATCAGTGAACATACTGATTTTGTGCTCAATATTTCTCATTTTTACACCCTAAATAGTTGCATCTGCCCGCAAATGAATGGCAAGCACCTCTATCACCACTACAAAGAGCAGTGGTGACCTTGACAAGTGCCCCTATTGAGGTGGATGGGTTTGGTGTCATACCCATTTACTGTAATGATGATGTTAGACTGTAGGTAAAATTGATTGATCATATGCAGGAATTGCTTACCAAATTGTCATTTAGATAATAAATATTTTTTAAAGTGCCATTGAATTCTGTCAAAGACTTTGAAGGCATCGAGAGAAATTAAAGTTCCAGACGAGTTTTGTGTGTGGAGCTCATGAATAACAATAAGGATTTTCCTTACTGAGTCTAATATATTCCTGTATGGTATAGAGCCAGTTTGGCCGGTTGAAATATATTGTCCAATATTTTAATCTTTTCAGCCATTACTGCCGTGAAAAGTTTTGCATCAACGTTAATAAGAGCAATAGGTCTAAAAGAGTCCCTGGTTTCAGCAATAGGGTCAGTTCTGAGGTTCACCATGTTTGGAGAATTTCACTTCAATCTAAAATTGAATTAAATAGTCTAATTTACCAGAGTGAGAGCTCCATTTCAAATGTCTTATAACAGGCATAGGCAAACTCCGGCCCTCCATATGTTTTGGAACTACAATTCCCATCATCCCTAGCTAACAGGACCAGTGGTCAGAGATGGTGGGAATTGTAGTCTCAAAACATCTAGAGGGTCGGAGTTTGCCTGTTCCTGCCTTATAATATTCCCCTGAGGAGCCTTCTGGTCCTGGTGATTTGCCCAATGTTAGTCTTTTTATTGCTTCCTGTACTTCCTATTGGGATATTGGTTGATTCAAATAATCCCTGTGTACCTCCGACAAAAGGCACACTTGAGAGAGATAAAGTTCTAGAGAGGATTGTGAAGGATTGTCGGGATGAGTACAGGGAAGTATAATGTTTTTGAAAGATTTTACCAATTGCCAAAGTATCAATGGCCCTTCCTGGAGGCTTTCGTCAAACACCGGACTATCATAATTGGTATGATACAGAACCAACTTTGCCAAACATGCAACCTTTAGCTGCCCTGGGAGCAGAAAGCTCCACTTGTGCAGAATCACACGAGCAGTAGATATCTGCCACACAAATGCCCAGGCAAACATGGGAGCAAGCAGGGGCCATCAGCTTTACTCCAAGCCTTCCATTCCCATGACGGGATGATAAACACAAATACAAGTACCTTAAAATTTTTGACACTGGATAACTGCACTCTTGATAGATGAATAAAACAGAGAGTATTGTGATCAAGTGTGTGGTGTCCTGTTTTTCTTGTTTATCTTGACGTTCCAGGGGAGATTGCCTTTTCCTAAGTTGTGAGAGGGCACCGTCAGCTACGTTAACCGATGTTGAAAGTTGAAGATCTTTTAGCATATTTTCAGCTGCTTGGTTGTCACCCAGCACACACTGTCTGTGCTGAGCTATTAATATTGAAAAGAAAGCCTCAATGGTAGGCAATGCCAGCCTCCTTCAGGGCAGCTGTATAAGGGCGAAAATCTCGTTGCTGGGCGAGAGTGACCAGACCAGATTGATTTCTTGAAATATGGCAGTGCTGGATTCTTCATATTTTAAGCCCCTGATATTACAGAGTGCTTTAAATGTTTTAAAGTCTATAATGCTTAAAGCAGATGACAATATTACGCGAGGCTTCACCCATTTTGCTTCGGCCTCCAGGGACTCTGTGTGCCCTCTCCACATCTGCTATTGACATGGTGGTATTTATATTCCAAGTAAGTATCCAATCCACCAAAAATTGAGCCACACCTCTTCTTTCCTGATTCTCTGGGTAGGCCTATGTTTTTTTGGGGGGATACATCTATTTCTGTCTGATTGTTCCTTGAGCTTCAGGGCACGATCCTCCATGGCCTTACGCATTAATTGTATTTCAGATTGATTAGTGGTTGCAAGATTCAGCACTACATTTGCACTTTGAGAGCTGGTTAATTAGAAAGGATTTTAAATTTCTGTGAAAATGGTGCCAATGCTGTGGTCTAGTCACACGTTAGGGCATGGAAGATTCTGTCTATGTATAGTTACAGGTAGGTAGCCATGTTGGTCTGCCATAGTCGAAACAAACAAACAAAATCCTTCCAATAGCACCTTAGAGACCAACTAATTTTGTTATTGGTGTGAGCTTTCGTGTACATGCACACTTCTTCAGATACCTTCAGATACCTGTCTTCAGATACATATCTGTCTATGTAGGCATCTGAGTCTCTATTGGCCTGCATAACTGCTGCCACTTTTCTGCCATTTTGTGGGCAACCGTTCCCATTAGACATATCGGTGTCTGAGGCCTTGTCTGAGTCCTCAGATATTGAGCTTTGAGTTTGCTCAGACATTAGATCGAAATGTGTGGACTTGAGTTTAGATCCTCAAAATCCTTGAATCATTACTGTTCCCATGTGTTACTTTTTTTGCTGTTCCAAAGCCTATGGTTGTCCCTCAATGCAATTATCACCCTGTTGTGTTCAGAGATGTAAGATTATGCTGCCATTTAGCTTTGCAGTTAGCTACGCCACCCCCCGCCCCACAGTTTTAAACACAAAAGCAATTTTAAATAAACAGATCTTCAGAGCCTGCAAACCTTTTGCAAATCTCTAGGAAAATTTACACTCATAATAAATGCCTCTTCAAGACGAGAGCTCGTAGCATTCAAGCTGCCTCATCAACCTTAAATTATTAAGCAGGGATGCTACTCCAAGCGCCAGGAGTGCACACGAGAGATCCGACAGGGTACCAGGGGAGTAAGGAAACAAAGCATCCCGGGTGATGCCGCTGTAGGCACTCTGAGGAAACCCTTTGATGCCGGCATCGACTGCCTCCCTCTCTGTGCTTCCACTCTGAGCAGTCTTAAGGAGGAGAGCACCAAAGCCAGGCTCCCATATTACTCTCCATGCAAACTGTTAGATAATTAATTAAGGATAATGATTACAAAGGCAGTGCCACTGTAGCATAAAAGTGGTGGCCCCATTTCTAGGATAAAAGGGGGTGCCCACCCCATGCTCACTTTCATTTTGAGTGGGTGTCCACAAATTCTCTTTTTAAAGAAAATGATAAATACATCCCTCTCTCTCTCTCTCTCTCTCTCTCCCCCTCTCTCTCTCTCTCTCTCCCCCCCCCCACCATATTTTATCACAGCCTCTAGAGATACTGTGTGTTTGGAGCAATGTTAATGTTGTTGTTTTCCTTTGATATTTTTTTTAAGCATGGTGTTTTATTATTTTTAATGCTTGACGGGTGGGGACAGATTTGTTTGATGTTTGAGACATAATTAACCAGGAAGATTCGTTCCTTGCCTGTATATATTTCACAGAATCATAAAATCATAGAGTTGGAAGGGACCCCAAGGCTTACCTAGTCCAGCCCCCTGCAATGCAGGAATCAGAGCTAGATAATATTGTTTGTCAAGTAATATTCCACATAGCACTTTCAGTGTCCTTTCAATGTGTTTCCTCATAACGGGGCAAAGTCACCTATCATGTTCTTCTCTGTGAAGATGACATTCGAAAAAAGCATCACCCATAGTTTTGACTACAACATTGGGCAATCTTTTGGGCCACCTCACCTCACCATGCCTTGCTCTGGGAGGACTCTACCATTTCCTTGTTTGTCCTGTTGCAATTGGATTCAATAACTTTTTTTTTCTTTTAATCATTTTTCTTTTATTTTGACAAAGTAATAATCATAAATAAATAAGAATAAAAATGTGCACCCCACCACCGAGACCATTCCATTGTAACTATAAAACCTCCCAACATTTCAACACCTCTTGTGATGGTTTGTCCCCTTTCCGTTTTAACAGTACAAATTCTACATATCTCCTCCATATCTCCTCAGAATCATTTCTCCTGCATATTCCCAGTCTTACCTTAATGGCACATGTTAATTTAATGGCACGTGTTAATTTATCATTAATAGCTATATCCCACACCTCTTTATACCATTCTTCCATTTTATATTCTGCTTTCCCCTTCAACTTCCTAGCTATAATAATTTGTGCAGCTATCAATAAATTTGTGAGCAAGTCCTTCATAGCCTGTGAACCTTCCACCCCATCGTAAATTAATAATAATGCTACCTCTGGACTTTCAGCTTTAACCCAGTGATTTTTGTTATCTCCTTAAAACCCCTTTGCCAAAGAAATTGCACATATTTACAGCCCCACCACATGTGAACATAATTTCCTGTTTCCTGGATTCAATAATCTTGTTGTAGTGTTTTACTGATCACTATCTGATGCATTCTAGTGATTGTAAACTGCTTTGTGAGAAGATGGGTGCTGGGTAGAGCTGGTATGGTTTGTGGCTAGAGTGTCAGACTAGGACCAGGTAGACCAGGCTTCAAATCCCAACCAGGCCATGAAGCCTCCTGGGCCAGTCACTGCCTCTCAGACCAGTGGCGTAGCGTGGGTTGTCAGCACCCGGGGCAAGGCAAGTAATTTGCGCCCCCTAACCTGTGGATTTGCGCCCCCTAACCCGTGGATTTGCGCCCCCTAACCCTAACCCCCAGATGTTGCGCCCGGTGCGGCTGGGCCCCCCTGCACCCCCATGCTACGCCACTGTCTCAGACTAATCTACCTCACAGGGTTGTTGTGAGGATAAAATGGGGAGGAGGGGAACTATGTAAGTCAGTATAAGAGTTTAAAACAAACAAAGGAATGGTCTTGGAAATTTCACTCTTTTTGACTTGTTAAGGGCCCCACAACAACTTCATTTCCTTCTCTTCTCCTGGAAGTGCGATTCTTTGGTCGCTAGGGTGCCTTGTGATGTTATTTTGGCAGCTACAGAATGTTCACAGTGACTTCCTTCACTCTCTTTCTCTCTCTCTTTTCTCTCCCTTCAGGGCTCCATTGGATTTCCAGGGTTTCCAGGAGCAAATGGTGAGAAAGGAGGAAGGGTAAGAGCCTTTTTTTCTTTTTATGCCAATGCTTGACTCATTCCTATTGCAGAATTGTAGAGTTGGAAGGCACCCCATGGGTCATCTAGTGAAACCCACATCACTCTTTGCCCTGTTCCGAAGCCCCCATTTTTCCTCCAGTGCATGTTTATGACACCTGAGGATGGGTAAACCAAAGCGTAAGGGACGTGACAAGGATCCCTTGTGATTAGGATAACACTGATGGGCTGGTTAAAAGGCTTTGTGTTTATTTGTCCAAGTGCAAAGCAAACTCCATTTCCATCATTATGAGACCGACTGGCAGACGGGTGGGGGTGGGGGGGCTCTCATGTTCTTCAACAGCACCCATGTTACAATGAGAGAGCATGGACAGCGTTAAATTTCCCCTTTGCTCTCATTTAAATTCAAATTGCTTCTAACAGGCATGCTTGATCGGAATGCAGGAGGTATAAATTGCTTTTCAACATGTTAATATTGTGCCATCTAAATTTAGTTTACATAACTTGAGGACGGGAGGGGGGCCATGTACTTTCTGTCTCCCTCCCCCCAGCCCGGCTGCTCTTATTTTTCTGGTGCACAATTTTCATCCCTTGATTGTTAACCACAAATCACTTCCCCACCCCACACCCCTAGCCCGCTTTAGGGGAGGCTTTTGGCAGCATTTCATTCCACTGAGTCGTGTCTTACGAAATGCCACCCTCTCCTTGCTGAATCATGGGATAAATTCAAATGCTATGCAGTGAGGAAAACTAGCAGCGAAAACACCACTCTACTGCAACTGTCTGAAGCCCAGCCCAGCTCATAGAATTACAAAGTTGGAAGAAACCCTGAGGGTCATCTAGTCGAATTTCCTGAAATGCAGGAATCTTAACTATATAAGACATGACAGATGACCATCCAACCTCTTCTTAAAAACCTCCAAATGAAGGAGAGTCCACCACCTTCTGAGGGAGTCCATTCCAGTGTCAAACAGCTCTTACCTTCAAAAAGTTATTCCTGATGTTTAATTAGAAACTCCTTTCTAGTAACTTGAATCCATTAGTTTTGGTCCTACCCTCTGGAGCAGGCGAGAACAAGCTTTATCCATCTTCCATTTGACAGCCCTTTAGATATTTGAAGATGGCTATCATATCTCCTCTAAGTCTCCTCTTTTTTAGGCTAAGCATACCCAACTCCCTCAACCGTTCCCCATAAAGCTTGGTTTCCAAACCCTGGATCATCTTGGTCACCCTCTCATCCGTTGAAAATCAACAGAGTTCAAGATAGTAACATTTCATTTTGTCCTGGGTAGCATTTGACTGAACTGATATGATGGAGCAGAATGTTCATTAACATTCTGGTGGCTCAGAGTAGATTGCAAACATTTGCAATCCAGATAGGGGAGAAGATGGTGTCAGTTTGGCTGGGGGAGCCTATAACAGCCAGGAGACAAGAGGCAGGGGTGGGAGAAGCTGCAGGACTGGAGAGTGAAGAACAGGTACAGGAGGAGGGAGAGATCGGTCAGGCAAGTGTAAAGTCAAAGGTTTCCATACCTCCTCTACCTGCCCATATCTCTTCTACTCCACTGTCTCCTGGAACCAGAAAAGGATTGAAGCAGGAGGAGCAGAAACAGGTTACACACAAGCAGAATCTTTGTCTGCCTGTGCGGAGCTTGGGTGGGGCCAACACATAAGCTGAGGTCAGGGGCAGGGCCTCTCTTTTGCCGCAGCTGCCTCATTGGGTGCATACCTAGAAGTAGCTGAGAAACATACGACTGATGGACATGCCTTTTCCTAACTTGCAAGTATAGTTTTGATGATAAAGAGTGAATTCCTCACTCGGGACACCCCATGCCTGAGAGTGCCATGACAGCCAACCTCTGCTTGAGCACCTCCGATGAGGAAGAGTCCACCACCTTCCAAGGTACTCTGTTCCAAGTGATTTAAGGTCACCTCTTTTTTTCTGGTTCTAGGGTACTCCTGGTAAACCTGGACCAAGAGGACAGCGGGGCCCAACGGTAAGCCACCCTGTCCCTTCCTGCTTCTTGGCTTCTCTGGGATTAGCTTTCGGGCCAGTTTCTGCATCATCAGACAGGTCACACCGTAACAAGTTTCCTTCCTTATCTTAAGGGTCCCAGAGGAGAACGTGGTCAGAGAGGCATCACCGGAAAACCAGGACCCAAGGTATTTGGGATTCCAGACACCCTCCCCCCAGATCTATGTTGTGTGCTCAAACTGATGTTTATGTCCTTTTGGCCTTGGTAGTGCTCTCATTCTAATGTCCTTATTTTTTCTTCATTAAAAGGGCAACTCTGGCGGTGATGGGCCCCCTGGTCCTCCAGGCGAAAGGGTAAGAAAAAAAACAGACTGAGACAGGAGCTTAGATGAGAGATAAACATGGACTTTTAGGCAGTAAGGGGCAACTTGATACAAGTTCATAAAATGATGTCACAGCAGGAGGGAGAGAAGAGAGAGAGGTTTCCCACCCACCTCTCCTGACACTGGAATTTGTGGACGTTCAATGAAGCTGAATGTGGGAAGATTCAGGACAGAGGAAAGAAAGTCCTCCTTCACACAGTGAAACTAGGGTACTTGCTTCCGCAGTAGGCAGTGATAGCCACCAACCTAGATGGCTTTAAAATAGAATTCGACAAGTTCACGGAGGAGAAGGAGGTTATCAATGTCTGATAGCCATAGTGGCTATGCTATGCCTCCATTGAGGGAGACATTAACATCTCTAAACATCCATTTCTGGAAACCTCAGGAGGGGACAGGGGTCTTGTCCTTGAATTGTACTTGCATGTTTCCCTTTAGGACAGGATGCTAGACTAGATGGGACATGGGCCTGTACCAGCAGGCTTTTCTTATGTTCTTATAAAGGGAAGTTGTAGTAGTAACAACAGAAGATCCTCTGATTGATGGATCTTGAGGTTCTACCAAACCTGCCCCACCCCTTGCTCTGGAGCCAACCCCCAAATGAGAGGCCAATTGCTTTAGCATCACCAGGTGGCAACACTAACTTTCTTGTGTTCTTTTGTCTCTAAGGGTCCTCCAGGGCCCCAAGGACCTACTGGCTTTCCTGGACCCAAAGGCCCTCCAGTAAGTACAACAAGGAGAGAAGTATCTGCCCTTGACCCACCAATGCACCCAGTAAACCAAAACAGAGCTTTAAAAACTACTACAAGACAACCCACTGGCTCGGATTCATCACACCTTGTATGTGAAGAAAATCTTGCTGGCTGTGTCCTCTTAGCATTTTCTTTCCTCCTCTAGGGTCCACCAGGAAAGGATGGGTTGCCAGGACATCCTGGGCAGAGAGGTGAAACTGTAAGTACACAGAGATATTCCCCATTCTGATAGGTACTTGATGTGTGGTTGTGTTCTGTGTATTTGTATTTGTATGCTTTGCAGAGGATTCTTGGGCATGTTCCATTGCAGAATGAGAGTTCAACTTTCTGCTGGGGATATGTGTTGGAAGACCAACTGTGGCAGTCAAGATATCTTGGAAGGCCAACCATGGCATTCATTATATATTGTAAGACTAAACGTGGTCAAGATCTCTTGGCAGATAAACCATGGCACTCAAGATATATTGAAACACCAACCATAGCACTTAATAAATCTTTATGGGGCCTTGTCTGCCATTGCTGATCTTTTCATTGTGAGGAGCCACTGATAAACATCTAAGGGTCCCCCTAGACATTATTTGAAAATCAGTGGTAAGTACAACAGGCAACCCTATTCAGAAGGAATAAAAGGGGGACATTTCAGCAGTTTTCAGGGGACAATAAAATGAGTGGGGGAATGTGGACCATAGCACCATCATCAGTATTCCTTTGGTTGGGTTGTAGTCGGTTGCCACCATTCTTCTTTAAATGACAACTGAGAATTCCTGCCTTCTTGGGAACAGGAGTTTATGGCTTTACTCTACTGCTAAGGTCCTGCTTGTGGGCTTCCCATTAGGGCATCTGTTAGGCCACTAAGTGAATAGGATGCAGAACTAGATGGACCACTGGCCTGATCTAGCAGGCTCCTCTTATGTTCTTAAAATTCCCTTTTTCTTCTTAGAGCTCATTCATCAGAGTCATACAGTCTAAACCAGCCTCCTCTGCTGAAAGCTGGTGCCCTTCTGATGTTTTGCACCCCAACTCTCATCCTTACCAGCCAATTGTGCTGGATTTGGGGGAGTTTTGGTGCAAACCATCAGTTCTGTTGCACTTGATTCACACACCTTCCAATCTGTGGAAAGTTTTGGTTCAGTAACAACCAAACTTTTGAACCTCATATAATCTGCTTTCCCATCTGATAACCTGCAAATATTCAGATACTCCTTCTGTCACCTTTCATTTCCCTATCGCTATCTCCTTCAGGATTTTATTTTTTTTATAATGTATATAAAACAGACAGAACAGTTATAGCAACAGATGAAAATGAAAACAAAATATGACAAACATAACTACAAAATAGGCACCTAGAGTGAGTCCACTTGCACATGGGTTAAAATAGCAAGGTCACTCTTAAGTAAAAACTATCAATATTATCTAATTATCAAGTCTAGTTCCAGATTTGCCAGGCTGGTGACAAGGCTGTCTTGAAAATGATGGCTCTATTGTATATGTCATGAATGCCAAATCATATTCAAAGTATCTGGAGGTTCTGGTCCTTGTCGAAATTTAAAATTATGCATAATTTTATCCATTTTAGCTATATTCCAGAGTAAGTGGCACCAAGCATCCAGTGTCAGATTTTGCGCTGTTTTCCACTGAGTTGCAATTACTATTTGAACTGCCAATAATATAGAATCATAGAATTGCAGAGTTGGAAGGGACCTTGAGAGTCATCTGGTCAAACCCTTTGCAATGCAGGAATCTCAACTAAATCATACATGACAGATGGCCATCCAATCTCTGCTTTTAAAAACCCCAGTGAAGGAGAGTCTACCACCTTCTGAGTGAATTTGTTCTACTGTCATACATAAGACCAGTTCTTTTGACAATATATCTACATTGGTACCATCAAAAATATTCACTAAGGTTAATTTTGGACAACAAACAATAGTTTCTTTAGTAATACCTATCATTTCTGTCAAAATTAAATTCCAAGAATCTTGCACCAACTTACATTCCAAGCATAAATGATAATATGTATCAAGTCCTTTGGGATTTCTCCCTCTTTCTAAGATGATAAGAAAACTTATTTGGAGAAAATAAGCTAATCAATGTCAGCTGGATCATTATCTTGCATGATAAAAGATTAGCAATTTATTTAGCTACCCACTGCTCTTTTAAAACAGTAATTTCTTATTTACTTTTTTCAAACAGGGTTTCCAAGGCAAGACAGGTCCCCCTGGGCCTCCGGGAGTTGTCGGTCCTCAGGTAAGCACCCCCTCCCCACCCAGCCCAAACCACCCTATTCTCTTGCCAATTTCCTTCTCCCAACCTTACAGGGAGAGCTGCCAACTATCCAATTATCTAGCAATTAGTAGACCCTGTCGGATTAATGGCAGAGTTAATTCTGTAAGCCCATGTTTGTGTCTGCTTTCTGGGGTGTAAAAGTCGACTGCCTGGTAATTATTGTTTGGATATGCTAAAACGTAATTAGTGTAATCTTTGGAAATAGCATCTTTGCCAAGGCATTGTTAATGGAGTCAATGAGAAGTTTTGCGATGTTTGCTTTTCCTTTGTGAGGAGATGCAGGATTGGGACACTTAGGGATCTGCCCACACTCCCATTTGTCTCATGCTTTCTTATAATTTGTATCGGGTCAGTAGCACTGATCTGAAAGCTTATCATTTCTAAGCCCAATGCAGAAATGCAAAAACCGTCGTTGTTGTTGTTTTTACCAAAAATTGGGTTTTTTTTTACAGAACAAACGAAATACCCATTAAAACCCAATTAGAAATTGGTTGTTCTTCTGATCCATTCCTTCTTGGGGGGCTCCTGAATGGAAAAACACACACTTTCCCTTGTGACACCTTGTGTAGGTGTTCCTCTTTCACCTCCCCCCTTCTGTCTCCGCCCATGCCTTGTGTAAAAATTTCCAGTTGTCTCAAGAGCCTCTTGATGTGCACTTCTGGTTCTCTGCCCTACACTATTTTTTTTAGCAAAAGGGTTCCCCTTTTGCGCTCATGTGGGCATTTCAAATATATGTGTACGTGTGTGTGAGCGAAAGCAGCTTCCCTTTCCAGTGCCAATAGTATCAGATGTGTGACCGCAATGCAAAAATGGGGAGTAACAGGGGAATGTAAACCATCCACGTAGCCCCCCATTCCTTGGCTGCAGCAGCGGTCAGCACCCTGTGCTGTTGACACCTTAAATGTTTATATTATGGGCTATGTGAGTGGTCTTCCTTTAATATTAATCAAATTGCAGTCTATTTTTAACTTGTTCTTGTTGGACTTCCCCTTGGGAGTTTCAGAGAAGTGGCAATATTTTCTATTATTATTATTATTATTATTATTATTATTATTATTATTATTTGCTTGTGAACATGGGCACAGAAACAAAATGGACTTCAAGGACCTCTGAAAAAGAGCAACAGTAAAGCAGGGCATGCACTGCAGTGCTGTGGCACAAGGGGGCAGAGAAAGGGGTGGTTAAGAAGGAAGAAAAGTGGAACAGTGATGGGCAGGATATTGTGAGCTTCCACAGGTGCCTCCTTGAATAGTTGTGGAGGAAGGTGTGGCATGAGGACCCAGAATCCCAGACAAAACTTGTGGCAATACTAATCTGCACTGCAACAAGCAGTAGAAAACTTGGGACAAATGGAAAAGTGGATAGGCCCTTTCAGTGCTGTTGCTCCCTCTCCACTGGTCTGAGAGTGGCTAAGGGAGCAGAAAGGTCAGGACCACCAAGATGTACATAGATGTATTCATTCATTCAGTTGCAGATTGCATAACTATTTAAAACAATCCCAGTCCTTAGGCAGAATATACAAATATGCACAGACTTTTATAGATGTGAAAAGGTTGCAGCACTTGGGACTTACTTATTCTTGCTAAACCACAGAACTTGATATACCTCTCAGATCAAGCTCCCTCTCTCCTGTTCCGGTATTTTTGCATGTGTTGTTCTTGCTTTCAGTGTCGTATGGAAAAGAAGTGTCTCCTTCTGTGCACTTAATTACTCTCTGCGCTTTCCTCGTAGGGTCCTACTGGGGAAACTGGTCCAATGGGTGAGCGTGGCCATCCAGGGCCCCCTGGACCTCCAGGTGAACAAGGACTTCCTGGGTTAGCTGGAAAGGAAGGAACAAAGGTGAGTCTGTTTTGATGCAATCAAGGATTGAACCTGAGCGAGACCTTCTGCATGCAAAACAGATGCTCTACTTACCCCTGAGCTATAGCCCCTCCCCAGATAGGATTGGTCTGTATTGACCATAGGGGAGATCTTAATGATGTCCCCCATCAATTTGATTTCTCTCTCTCTGTTAAATCAAGAAACTTTAAAAAAAATGGCCCAAGGAATAGGAATTGCTTTTTAAAAAATGCCTCTTGCTTTGTTGTTTTTTAAAATACATTTTGTTAATTATTTTTATTTTGCTAATTTCTGTTCTTAACATTTGAATCCTCACATTATAAACAGAATGTTAACAACAAAACTTTTGTTTAAAAAAAAATCCAACTGTGCAAATAAGCAATGAGTTTCTCCTTCCAATTCTGAACCTTGAACCTTTCCTTGCAGGGTGACCCGGGTCCTGCTGGCCTTCCTGGAAAAGATGGTCCATCTGGTCTGAGAGGATTCCCAGGAGATAGGGGTCTTCCTGGTCCAATCGTAAGTAACAGGACTTACGTTGGAAGCATCACGGTGTGCCTTCTGCTAATTTCCCCCAAACAATTTTAATAGTTTCTGCATACCAGTTTGAGTCTGAGATGACAGAACCATATAATTGGTGTACATCAATATGTTCCTTTTCTGTGAGCCTGGGAATGCTGGAAGGGTAGCTTTATTGGATGAGTGGACAATGATATCATTCACATATATGATAACCAAAAAAGGGGCCTGCAAGCCTTACACATTTGTTGACTGTACAGCTGACCGCTGACATTGTCTGTCTGCTCTAACTTACATTGTATTTCCAGTGCACAGGTTATTAATTATGGTCACCAGTCGACTATCCATCCCTAGCTTCCATAATTTGAGCCAGAGCATAGCTTTGTTGGTTATATCAAAGGCTGAGGTCAGATAGCCAAAAACATCATTTAAATATTTCTTGAGGGTGCCTGCATATTTCTCTCTTAAATGGTTTTTTAAAAAGCACTGGTACACAGTTGACTTCCCCTAACAAAAGCCTGATTGGTCATCTGCTAATTTTCCATTTGGGTGACCTTTCTCCTCTTTCTCTCCCATCTTCTTGCCTGCAGGGACCTGTGGGATTGAAGGGCAATGAAGGACCTCCTGGACCCCCAGGCCCAGCAGTAAGTACAAAACTTAGAATTGCCTTGAATCTTCACATTTGCCAACAGCCAAATTCTTCCACCTTAGAAATGCTGCAGACTGTTCAGTTCTTGGTTTGCTTATCTTCTCATCAAAGCAGATTGCTGCACCTAAACTGTGGCATCTGGTGTCTGGCCCTGGGTTCTTTGGTAGGACTGGATTTCCTGTATTAATTCTACATAAAGTGGGGTTCTATGCTTGTTTGAGAGCCAGCAGTATGTTGACCCATTAGGAAGCTGGAAGAGTAGCCCTTATGTAGAGGGTGTAACGAGGCTGTGATTTTGGTTTTGACCTGCATTTGTCACAATCACTCCTGTTTACATGCTGCTGCAGTTCAGTTTCTTCCCAATACGATGTTATTAGTCTCACTATCCACTACTTAATGTAAGCTAGGTAACTTTTTACATCATGTAGGTAACAACTGACATTGATCTCAATGTAATGGAAACATCAGTATGATGTTTAAAAAGCCGTTATACATTGTTTATGGATGTTAATTTTTCTATTTTGAGAACTAGTAGTTGTTAGAAGCATAAAAGCATAGAAAATTGTAGAATTAGAAGGGTCCCTGAGGATCATTCTAGTCCAACCCCCTGCAATGCAGGAATATGCAATTGTCTCATACAGAGTTTGAACCTTCAATGCTCTGTTTACACAGTCAGAGGCAGTAATACTTTGAATAACAGTTGCTGGAAACCACAGGAAACAAGAGAGTGCTCTTTTGCTCAGGATTCTCACTGACATCTGGTTGGCCACTGTGAGAACAGGGAACTGGACTAGATGGTCACTGGCCTGATCCAGAAGAGATCTTCTTATGTTCTACCTCCACAGTTGGATGCAGTAATGCTTCTAAGTACCAGTTGCTGGAAGCCACAGGAGGGAAGAGTGCTCTTATGCTCTGGTCCCCATCCCCTCACTAAAGAGGGCTCCAGGTCTGCAAGCAGCCTGAAAGAGATCACTGAACCTGAAGTTAGCAAATGCTGTTCACACTCAAATTATTTTTGATGGTTTCATAGCAGCCTTTGTCTTGTTGTTGAATGTCCACCAACCCTCTCTCCATCCTCTCATCCAGGGCTCTCCTGGTGAGCGAGGTCCTGCTGGCTCAGCCGGCCCCATCGGTCTGCCAGGGCGGCCTGGACCACAAGGGCCACCTGGCCCTGCTGGTGAGAAAGGGACCCCGGTAAGTCTTACATTCAGATCACGGTCAGTGGGTGGGGCTAGGGTAGTCTGATCCTGCAAGTGATGCAAGTGGTTAGTTAGAAGAATAGAATTTTAGACTTGGAGTGAACTCCCTGCAATGCAGGAATCAAAGCTAAATTGTTTAGAATGGCAATATTTTTTTTAGGGATGTAACTCTGAGTTGAAAGGGTCATGCCCTAAGTTCTGCTTGGTGTAGGCCAATGAGAATGAGCAGACCTGAGCGAGTGGATCTACTCTGAGTAATAATAATAATTTTATTATTTGTACCAGCATATACAAAAAATAATAAAACATTGAACATTAAAGAGAAATGGGACAGGGCCCATTGAACTCGCAAATAATGCAATCTCAGCAGAATTCAGCAAAATAGCCTGTAACGTTGGGTTATATATTTATTTATTTTCATATCATTTATACACTGATTGATCTTAAAAAGACAACAGCCTCAAAATGAGCTTACAAAAAAAGACAAAACAGTAAGAAAAGATGAACGATAGTTTAAGGCTTTCAAAAAGTTAAAATCACAATAGGCTAAGCAAGATTAAAACTTGGATCAACCATCTAAACATGTAATGTGGTGAGATGCGTGGGGGAGAAGCCTGTGTGTGTGTGTGTGTGTGTGTGTGTGTGTGTGTGTGTGTGTTTTAAAGGTATGATAATTCAATAGAGAGCTTCCATGTTCAGTAGCAGTGTATCTCCTGGCTCCCAGTCACTGGGGATGTACCACTGGGCAGAATGGGTGGGTAGGTGTTGATGTTGATGGTTGATGACCCTTCTTACAGGAGAATATCATTATTATTCTTGCTTTCCTTTCCACTCCACTCTGGGCCATGATGATCTCTCTCTCTTCTTTCCCACCACACACAGCTTGTGACTTTCAGAGGCATGGAAAACACAGCCTCAGTAAGGCCTTTTCCCTCCTGCCTGCCCGCCACCTCGAACTGAGTGTTGGTGTAGAGTTTTTGAAAGATGGCAGCCAGGCCTGAGGCACTAATCTCCCTCTCCGAGCTGTGTCGCAGACGTCTGCACCGTAGCGTTTATATATGTAATGTTTTCAGAGAGCTGAAATGGGTAGTTTATCTGATGCCAGATTGGTTACTGCAGAGAGCGCCTGGAATTCAAGGGAGAGGATGAAGTGATGCTCTTGGAAAGGAGAGAAACATCAAACATTCATCCTGTTGCAGGCAGGGGGAGGGAGCGCAGGGCAACTACCTCTCTCTGCTCACACTCTAAATCTAGGCCTTCAAGTAAAGGAAATGCTTTGAAACAGCAACTCATAAGAATGATAAAGCCTTAGAAGTCTAGAGTTGGAAAAGACCCAAAGGGCAATCTAGTCCAACCCTATGCAATGCAGAAATGGCAACTGAAGAAGCAAAGCTAATTTCAAAGTTTGCAGTATTTCTTCTCCAGTCAATACGAAGCATCAGTAACATTTGAAGCTAAAAGTCTGCCCACTGAAATATAGCACCTCGGCTAGGATGTATGGCGGAATATTTCCACTGCGGAAGGCTTCAGCCCAGTGGCAGAGCATCTGCTTTTCACGCAGAATGTCCCACTTTCAATCCCCACTTGTAAGGCTGGGAACACCCCCTGCCTGGAACCCTGAAGACTGCCTGTGGTCAGTCAGTGTAGACAATCCTGAGCCAGACGGACCAGCAGTCTGAGTAAGGCAGCTTCCTATATTCCAAATTAATTCAGCCTTTTCTTGAGAACTATAAGGACTAAAACCTTACTTTGTGTTTAGGGAAGGGCCATGGCTCAGTGGCAGAGAATCTGCCTTGCATGCAGAAGGCCCCATGTTCGATCCCCACTGGTTTCTCCAGGCAGGGCTAGGGAAAACACTCCTTGCCTGAAACCATGGATATAATCCGATAAGACATTGTAGAATAGGAATGCAGCACATTTGGCCCTCCAGATGTTGCTGTACATTAACTCGCATCATCCCTGTTCATTCTGGCAGCAAGGGCTGCTGGGAGTTGGTGTCAAACAACAACTGGAGAGCCAAAGGTTTCCCCATCCCTGATTTCTGACTCAACATAAGGCACCTTCCTGTATTGTTATTCAGCGTCTTGGGTCAGTGGTACTTCACATCACATTCAGGTTCAGTTCCTGGTGGCAACTCCAGGTGCAGCTGTGAATATACTGTGCCTGAAATCCTGGAGAGGTGCTGCCCGTCAGGGTAGACAATACTGAGAGATGGACCAGTGGGTTTCACTCTGTATAAAGCTGCTGATATATGTGCTTTCTTAATATATGATATATTTTTTTAAAGGAAAAAAAAAGCTTTAGTTGCACATTGATGGAAGGGGAGATCCATCCTGCCTGAGCTCATTACTTACTCTCTGATATAGATCTCCTCCTCATCTTCTTGAGGTAGAGACAACTAGAGAGTTATTAATTTTTGACGTTTTGTTATATTCTTATATGTGTTGGAAGCAGCCCAGCCAGATGGGTGGGGTATCACCATCATCATCTTACTTTATTTTTTATTTCTCAGAACAAGGATTGGAGTTAGGCTTGTTTTAAAATGAGCAAGTTACACGTGTCAATATAGTGGAGAGGAATTTGATCTGGGATTTTGATTTCTCCTCCTCCTCTAACCTTTCTTAGGGTGAAAAAGGCCCTCAAGGACCAGCTGGTCGTGATGGTATCCAAGGTCCAGTTGGGCTACCTGGCCCAGCAGGGCCTGTTGGACCACCAGGGGAAGATGGAGACAAGGTAGGAGACATTTCCCAATACCACCCCCTGCCACCCCCCAAATAATCAGGTTAGCAAAACCTGCCACTAATCAATTATCAATCTAGCATGTATCCAGTGAAGGATATCCTCCTCTCCTTGCTAATGTTCTTACTGGGTTTTGTTTAACCTGCGTTTTACAGAGGGATTGCCCTACATTGTTGTGGAAATGAGCCCACAAGATAATCATTTGAAACATACACCAGGGTATCCCTTTGTTTTCTGATGTGCATGTCTGGAGAGTCACCTTGTCCATCTGTACCAAGGGTACTCTGAACATTGTACAGAGTGCAAAGGATTAAATCAGTGGTTGACACATAACAAGCAAATATACTGGAAAATTAACAAAAGTTGCAAAAAAGTTTCAACAAGTTACTATAATCAGTTTGCCCTTTTAAAATCAGCTTTCTTAGCATTATGTGGCAAGCTGTGGTTATACATGATAGAGTGTTTTTGCACAACTAGTGCAGGATATGAACCAAGCTAATGCCACCCTCACACACGTAACCCTTATCAATTGCTGACCAGAGCAATGCTCAATATCCTTAATCCTGAAACCAAACTTCATTGATTGCTCTAACAAAATATAATGCTGTTTGTGTTCTCCCCTTGTTGGATAGGGTGAAATTGGTGAACCAGGACAGAAGGGAAGTAAAGGTGACAAAGGGGAACAGGTAAGGTGTGGTTTTCCTCTTGAGGTGGGTTGTTGCAAGTGGCGATGTAAAAAGGTATTATTTTCTGTTCCCTGTGGGAATCAAACCACAGGACAACTTTTGTTCTTCACCTGATGCTCCTCTTTATTCCAAGTATCTGGGAGAGGTCCCTGAACTCTTGAGATCCAGAGTTCTCTGAACACACTACAAAGTGCACAGTATGGATATAGTCATTGTCATTGCAAATCACAGAGACTAACTTCCTCAGATGTAGTGGAATACTACAGAGTGTCCAAAGCAATGTTGCAGAAATAGTTTTTCACCTTTTAGATTCAGTTTGTGTAGCAGTTATTTAGCTCTCCTGCAGTCTGAGGTTATTCATGTTAAAACATTTTTGCACAGCTTTGTTTTGTGTTGCTAAAGCAGTACATGAATCACCAAATATCACCCTCATCCTTATTCCATATCACATTCTCTCTTGTTGTTGGCCAGCACTAAGTTCATTATCCTTAATCCTGAAGCCAAACCTTATTGATTTCTCTTACACCTGTACCTGAAAGATGGTATTCCCTCAACCAAACCTGCCCAGGTTTTGAGATCTTCAGGGGAGGCCCTTCTCTTGGTCCTGCCACCCTCGTAGGGCCACTTGGTGGGGATGTAGGAGAGGGCCTTCTTGGTGGCTGCTCCCAGACTTTGGAACTCCCTCCTTAGAGAAGCCAGACTGGCTCCCTCCTCATTCTGTTGGCAGGTGAAGACTTCCCTTTGCCAGTAGGCTTTAGAGATCTGCCTGCTCTTAATTAAAGAGCTGGTGCCAAGCTGTTTTTATTGTAATTATTGGTATGGTTTAAACTGATTTTATATATGTATATAGTTCTAATTCTATCAGTGTATAATTGTTTTTTAATTATGGTTTTTGTAATATGTTTTTAGTAGTTCTTGTTTTTATCTGTAAGCTGCCTTGAGAACTGTCATGGGAAAAGGCGGAGTATAAAGAAGTATATAATAATAATAATGGTCTCATGCAGCATTCTTTTCATTTTGCTACCAAACCTGAATTTCATTTCCTTGTGTTCATCTTCCACTGAACCTGGCATTATTATGTAATTTGGTTATCTTGTTATTACTTCATTCCACCCTGTTTGTTTCAATGAAAAGGAAACGCAGTGTGGGGGAGAACATAATCAATTACATGTCGTTTGCAGGTAGGCAGCTTGCTATCCCCTTGATCATTGCACTGAGCATGCATCTCTTTTTTTCCAGGGTCCACCAGGCCCTACTGGTCCACAGGGCCCAATTGGTCAACCAGGTCCAGCTGTAAGTATGGCTACTATTTTAAATCATCCAATATCTTGTCAAACTTCACTTATATGGGAACTGTACTGGACTTCATTTGAGGAATCCTTGAATATGTGAAGATCATAGTCTCTGATCATGTTCAGAGTGCCTTCCTCTACCACTGAAAAGTCACAACCTGTTTCCTAGGATTAAAGGATCTGGTCTTCTGGCTTCAGGCTGAGTTGGGACCTCACAGCCCTTTCTCCTCAAAATTAAAGCAGGGGTAGCCAATGTGGTGACATCCAGATGTTTTTGGACCACAACTCCCAAAAGTCAACATATTCAATGATCAGGGGTGGTGGGAATTGGAGCCCACAACACCTCAAAGGCCACCCCGAAATCAAGCCCTGGGTGGGGACATGACTGTAGAAACAAAAAGAGGAGAGACTCATTTCCTTAAGGTTCTCTCTTCCACCAGTTACCAGCCATCCAAATGAAACATGCTCCATTTTGAGATGGCAGCCACAGTAGGGTAAATTTGCTGTGCTGAAATCTGTCCTTCCTTCATGATCTGAAAAAGTTCCAACCATGTCCTTCATCAGGGATTTACTCCATCCCCTCATCCATTTTGGTTGGGTTTTTGGGGGGTGTTTTTTAGGGAGCTGATGGTGAGCCTGGCCCTCGAGGACAGCAGGGTCTCTTTGGTCAGAAAGGGGACGAAGGACCAAGAGGATTCCCTGGCCCTCCAGGACCTGTGGGGTTGCAGGTAATTTCCAAAACAAGTTAAAGGAGATTTATGGGAGGAAGGGAAAGGAAAGAAATGTGTGATTCAGATGCTCTACTCACTCTTCTGACACTGTTCCACAGGGCTTACCAGGACCTCCTGGTGAGAAGGGCGAAACAGGTGATGTTGGCCAAATGGTAAGGTTCCCATTTTCCCTGAAGTGTTGCTATTGCCGTAGTCTGCTTATGTCAAAAGGTTGACTTGTTCACCAATTAAATGTCTCTTTTTTCCTATCCTCCAGGGTCCTCCAGGGCCTCCAGGGCCGAGAGGTCCATCTGGGGCCCCAGGAGCAGATGGGCCTCAAGGTCCACCAGGTGGGATTGGAAATCCTGGATCTGTCGGTGAGAAGGTAACCTATCTTTGGCTCATCTCTATGCCCAAGTCCTTTGGGGTGGGATTTGAGAGGAGGAGATGAGCATCTGAGCAGTGTTGTTACCTGGATATAGGTAAAGTCAGGCAAGCGATGGACCTTGCCTAGGCTATAGCTCAAAGGGAGAGACATCTGAAGGAAAGCCAAGAGTATGGTTAGCTCCAGTGTTTTGAGCGGTTCCTCTCACCAAGAGGCCATCAGGGGACCATTTAACCATCAAAGGGTGGAACTGTGCACGGCAAGGAGATTGAGAATCTGCTCAAGCATCCTCTGCTACTTAAACCTTTAAGCTAGACAAGACAGTTGCTAGATTCCTCTTTTCCAGTGGCGTAGCATGGGGGGTGCAGGGGGGGCCAGCCGCACCGGGCTCAACATCTGGGGGTTAGGGTTAGGGGGCGCAAATCCACGGGTTAGGGGGCACAAATCCATGGGTTAGGGGGCGCAAATTACTTGCCTTGCCCCGGGTGCTGACAACCCACGCTACGCCACTGCTCTTTTCAGCTCTTGGTGGTCATGCAAGAGATAGCTATGATCTGCCTCCATGGTCGGAGGCAGCCATGCTTCTGAATACCAGTTGCTGGAAACCACAGAAGGGGAACTGCTCTTCCTCTTAGTTCCTGCTTGTGAGCTTCCCGTAATGCGTTGGCCACTGTGAGGACAGGGCACTGGACTAGTTGGGCCGCTGGCATGACCCAGAAGTCTCTTCTTATGCTTTTATGCCACCATGGAATCAGGCACGCTTGTGGTCTGAGGGGTTAGGAAGTTTGGTTTCTAAAATACCCAGAGTGGCTCCTGCAGAGTGAGGTCATACAGGCCACTGGGTGGAGGTTTGAGCTCCAGGATTGTCAGAGAAAGGAGAACAGGTGGGGTAGGAAGGTCAGTGGTGAGGGCTAGAGTACAGCTCTTCCCAATATCAAAAGCAAAGGGCATGGCTATATTTCATGGTCCTGACCTACAATTTTTACAGGGTGAACCTGGAGAATCTGGAGAACCTGGCTTGCCTGGAGACGGTGGACCCCCGGTAAGGCCTTTATCTTCTTATAAAAATGACTATGTTTGGAAATAAGATGGTATGAAATGGTGCTGAGGCTTTGAAGTTGTCCTTTCTAAAGTTTTCAGTGTGTGGTTCATATAACCTCAATAGCAACCCAATCCACTTTTCTGCTATAGGCACGATAATGGGACATACAGGACATTACTGTGTTACTGTAGAATAAGTAATTAATAGAATCACAGAATTGTAGAATTGGAAGGGATCCCAGGGGTCATTTAGTCCAACCCTCTGCAGTGCAAGAATCCCAGTTAAAGAATCCCTAAGAGATTCCTCTGCGTAAAAACCTCCAGCAAACCAGAGCCCACATTAACTGAAAAGATAACTCATCAGTTATGTGTTGCCAAAGGCCAGGAGGACTGAAAAATATGCTGTTTGGTGGGATTTTACCTTACATGCAGATACGCAGGGTAGCCTCTCCATCTCACAATATCAGATTTGCCTTTCCGGATGGCCTTAACTACTCTGCCCACCTGATATTAAGTCCCAGATATACTGTGCTGCTTTTGTGGACTTCTGTTGTTTTTATTGTATTGATTTCTTCTATTTACTTTAATGAAGTCTTTTGCCGTGAGGAGAGGAAGTCTTTCAGAAAAAGAAGAAGCAATTACTACTTGTCTTTACTGAGGACCAAGGCATTTCTGATGGGGAGGGGATTAGGAATAATAATAATAATAATAATAATAATAATAATAATAATAATAATAAAGATGCTGAGTTGAGGATGATCCTTTTCATCATTTCCTTAGGGATTCTGTGTATTACCTTTAACTGAAGTGGCAGGTGTTTCAAGGAGTTTGTGCCTAATGTGATCTCTTCTCTTCCATTTTCAGGGTCCTAAAGGCGAGAGAGGGGAAAAGGGAGAAGCGGGCCCCTCAGGTGCTGCTGGCCCCGCAGGACCCAAAGGCCCCCCGGGTGATGATGGACCCAAAGGTAGCCCTGTAAGTAGCCCCCACGTGGATTCCATAGGCCGTGATCCCCAAAAGGAGGACAGCTTTCCCCATATCTACATAACTGACTGATCTTGGCCAATCAAGAATTGCGTTTGCAGTGTATTCTGGAACAATCACTCGTAAGGGTTGCTTTTGCTTCAGTTTCATTAATCAATTTTTGATGAATCGAGTCTCAGTTTGCAAACTTGAGTGGTGGCCTCATGTTCTGATACCGTTTGAGTAACTGAAACCACAGCTGTTGCATGGAGCTGGGTGTGTTCTGTACATCCTTGGATTGGCTCTAGATGTCTGTGGGTTGTATCCAGTGTTAGCCCAATGTTAGTAGGCCCATTAAAATCACTGGGCTTAAGTGAGTAATTTCCATTGATTTTCAATTGACTGGCACCATTACATAATACCTGTTTCACATTTGTAAGAAATCAGTCTTTCGGTATGGTAGCACCTACACTTTGAAGCTCCCTGCCTATTGACATCGTTGGCATTTGCCATATGCTTTTTTGGCACCTGCTAGAAACATTTTTGTTTAGGCAAGACTGTCCAGAAACATTGAATGTTAATGTGCGTTATAATCTGCTTTTAATTTATTGCTGATTTTATCATTTGAATGTAAACATGGATGACTTTGTTGCTTTATTCTCTTTGTAAACCACTATGAGGATTTGTTAGTTTTTTAACAACCAAGTGGTGTATAAATTTTATGAAATAAATATAAATACATGTTTTTAATATTGTTAAAATGAATTAACAACTGAGATCTAATATTTGATACAACCCTGTGTGCTGCTGAATCAGTGGCATCAGTGGAATGTAAACTGAATCAGGTTTCAGTTTACATTCTTTGTAAGATGCCCACCCAGGAACTGTAGATTTACATGGTTTCATTCTGCACATTTTTATTTTTTTTGTAGGGTCCGGTTGGTTTTCCTGGTGATCCGGGACCTCCAGGCGAACCTGGCCCAGCCGTAAGTACCAATTATGAAGCTGTTAATTTGCATAACTTCCTCCTCCTAGTTTCCTCTTTGAAATATGCCTCACAGTGCAATATTCAGAAGTAGGTCCCGGTGGGTTTGGTGGAACGGACTTTCTTGTAAGCGTGCATAGAATCAAAGACTTAACTTTCATTTTTACTCAACTGCCTCTGTAGCCTTACTGCAGGGGAGGGAAATGAAGGTCACAGAGGACATTTTCCCTTGTAATGAGCAGAGCAGGTAGTAGGGATGTGAGAAGCCATCATTTTCTGTTCTGCCATGTATCCGTTGAATGCAATGCTGTTTCCGTTTCACTGCCGTTCGTCTTCCGCCGAAAAACAACATTATTTGCCTCACTGTCTGCTGTGGCAAAATGTGTAATTTAAATAATCAATTATGTAATGGTCGCTACACTATTCCACCATGCTCATTTTAATACAAAGGAAAAACAATGCAAATGAGGAAAGGGACATCCATGAAAAGCATAAAATCATAGCATTTGGAAGGGAGCCAAAGCACTATCTAGTCCAACCCCCTGCAAAGCAACCAGTGGCGTAGCGTGGGTTGTCAGCACCCGGGGCAAGGCAAGTAATTTGCACCCCCTAGCCCGTGGATTTGCGCCCCCTAACCCGTGGATTTGCGCCCCCTAACCCCCAGATGTTGCGCCCGGTGCGGCCGGCCCCCCCTGCACCCCCCACGCTACGCCACTGAAAGCAACAACTGCAGTAGATTCTGATCATATTCTTTGGGCTGATTTCTGTCCTGGGTATGGAACAAATAAGCAAACATTGTAAGTTTCCACTCCTGTTGCTTTTTGCTTTGGAATTTTTCTGACATCTCTGCTTGTGAGTCATTTGAGTACAGACAACACTGTTCCGCCTTCATCCACCAAGCCTTGTTGCCAAATTCCACCCCACTTACTCAGGCAAAAAATGGTTTCATTTTCACCAGTGAAATCGTGGCGGGTTTATGATTCTGCCTTTCTTATTTACCCAAGCCTCTGTTATCTATCGTATCCTTTTAAAGGGATTATTTAATAAGATGTGCAAATATAACAAACGAGACATCAAACTAAGCATATCACCAAACTAAACACCATCAAAATGGACATAGAGGCAAGATGAGTAGAAACACAACAATAATAATATAAAAACTTGTAAAAGAATGAGTAGCATAAAATATATCCCACAAAGGATTACAAGGCTTATATTTATGCAGTACATATCAAATATTCATGAACATTGCTGGATAAAATCAAATTTAGTAGGTAGGTGCCAGCCATGAGATTCTTTGGCCAAATCAATCAGAAACAGCCACCCCAAAAGATTCAAAGTCTGAGGTGTCTGCATCACCCCCTTGGGACCAGTTTTTCAGAGATAAACATGACTTTTTTAAAACTGCAAGTCTAAAGAGGAATAAGATATGTCCTTCTATCCTTGAGAGATCACTAGGTAAGCAGTAGAGGTGGAATTAGTTGTGGTCAACAATTATCTTAAAACTAGGGCTTTCTGAATGCAAAACCCATTTCAACACTGAACACAATCAACCATTTTTATTGCTGTCCAATAAACATGCATATATTTTATAATCTTTGCTTTTGCAATGTATTTGCAAGATATGAAACTCTTCAAATAACCCTGGGAATCATAGTGTGGTAACTGGAATGCTGAAAACTGCTAGATTCTTAGCGCCCCTGCACAGAACAATAGTTCCAGAATTCCTGGGTTGGGAGAATCAAATCTTTTCTGTAAATATGACCATATCTCCATATTATTAACAAATGTCATATCTTCATATCATTAACAAATCTTCTCCATATCATTAACAAATGTCAAGCCAAGTCCCTCATCAATTGCCAATTAATGGATCCTGTTTCCATTTTTCTTGAAATGTTCTGGCATAGGTTGCAATATTTTATTTTTAATTAGTTTTTATTGATTTTTTTCAGATAAACAAAAAACACATAGTAACATACAAGACACATACAACAAAGCTTGACTATAAGCGTAGGTGCTGCTTATAAATGCACAGAAAGAAGGAAAAACCCAAACAACATTTGCTGTAGAAACAGCAATCTGATAGACCAAGATATTTTTTAGATTTTAATATAAAGACCAAAAGTATACAGTATAGGTATAACACCAGTCCATAATAGACAATGGAGATCTGCGGGGAAGACAGCTCCTCGTTGTTTCAAAACAAATATGACAAATGGAGAGCAAATAACTGAGAAGAGTGTTTTGGATTTAAGCCCTCTAAGCTGCCTGTTATGCTCCATAACTTTTCCTGCAACTGCCAACAGCCATACCTTGTTCCACAATCCCTTTAGAGTACAATGGGAATAATGTCTCCAATGCTGGACCAGTTCCAGCCTAGCCTAGCCATTGTTACAAGGTGGATGATTAGATCTTTATATAACAAATTTTGCATAGTTTTCTGGAAAGAGTGATAGCAGTGCAATTGTAAACAGAAGGAGAAGAAGATCGGGGTCTTTATTCAGTGGGGCTCCCCTGCTGGGGTGTGGTCTTCAGCAGTCACTCAGTCATAGCAACCCTTGGTTTCCATATCCTGTGATTGCCTTCAAAGAACATGAGTTGGTGGATGGCAGAATATGAATCTCTTGCCTTCTTTTCAGGGCCAAGATGGTCCATCAGGTGATAAAGGAGATGATGGAGAACCCGGTCAGACTGTGAGTAACCATCTGTGTGTCACATCTGTTTGTTACAGACCAAATTTACCAGCTGTCAAGCATTTGCCCTCCTCCTCCCCAGAAGGAGATGGTGGTGGGGAGATGACACCAGCCTGCTAGGGTGAGGGCATGGGCAGGAAATCAAGGGGTACTTACCTCTCCCCTTCCCTGCCACTAGCCTCTGATTCTCTCCCCTCCTCCCTGGTGATGGCCCCCCCAAAACCCATTGGGCACCCACTGGTATTGCCCTGTCCCCATTTTGTGCTCCTCCCAGACCCATCCTCCTTCTGGCTCTGCCAGCTCCTGAGACCTTTATAGGACAGCTAATGGCCTATCTTGGTTGGTTGCATGGGGTCAAACTATTTGGCATCTTCCTGTATCATCTCAGAGGTGCAATGATGAACTGGCTCTCATATTCCTTTCATATATACAGGGCTCTCCTGGTCCAACTGGAGAACCAGGTCCTTCAGGTCCACCAGGGAAAAGGGTAAGTCATCGTTTTACGTGGTGTCCTGTAGCCTCGTGGCAAGGCTTATCAGAAACTTTCAGGGGAAGACCAGCAATGGTAGTGGGTGTCAGAGAATCATAGAACTGTAAAGTTGGAAGGGACCTCAATGATCCTCTTGTCCAGTCCCCTATAGAGTGACAATGTGAAGCTCAGTTCTGTTGTTGTTGTTGTTGTTAATGTGAACAGAGACCATATCTGTTGCTCAGCCTGTGTATGGCAACATCAGAATCACACATGAGACTCTTCATTCTGGGATGGGGAAGGCTTTCAGCCTTGTGAGCAACCCTTCTGGGGGGGACACCCAGCAGAGGTGGGAGGGGCCAAAGGCAAAAGTAGGGAGGACAACATACATGACTTCCCTTTGCACATTAGGCTACATTCTAGCCACACACATAAGTGAGAGGTTTCTACACATAGAGGTTTCTACCCTGCACAAAGGCCTTCTTAAAGGGTCAGGTCTGGACCCAGCATCTGCTGTTCCAAAGTGTTAAGTCCTCCATGGAGTGGATGTTGGTACCACCACTGAAAAAGCAGCTGCCATACTTCCATTGAACAAGACATGGGGGGGGGGGAGAGAGAGAGAGAGAGAGCAGGGCCTTAGATACTGGATGAAACACACAGGGACATAGAGGCAAGGGGCTTACATATAAGGAGAATCATAGAATTGTATAATCAGAAGGGACCCAAAGGGTTGTCCAATCCGCTGCAATGCGGGAATCACAGGGGGCATATGGATCTGATTCTGTTTGCTTATCAACCTTCTTTATCTCTTTTAGGGCCCACCTGGGCCAGCGGGTCCTGAAGGCCGACAAGGAGAGAAAGGTGCCAAGGTAAAAAACGTAATTTTATTGAGGGTTCAGAAGGTCAAATCCATGTTCAGTTTCAGCCTCTGTTTCCCTCCAACAACAGCCTGATTCTCTTTTGCTTTTTCACCACAGGGTGAATCAGGCTTGGAGGGACCTCCTGGGAAAACGGGGCCTGTTGGCCCTCAGGGACCACCAGGAAAGCCTGGTCCAGATGGACTTCGAGGGATCCCCGGCCCAGTGGTGAGTATTAAGAGCACAGAGGTCATCTATAGGAAAGCCTTCTGTTGTAAGAGAAGCAAACCATTACATCAGCATCCTAGACTCTGTGCTGGCTCCCTGAAGTCCAAGCAGTATAAAAAAACATGGATGGGTTCTGCATCTTCAGAGGCTGCCACATAACACAGGGCCATAGAAGGTTGCCATGTATCAAGAGAAGCTCTCAGAGAAGCTCAGCATGGGCCTGAATTGAACTATGGAACTTGCTTTAAAAATTCAACAAATGAATAAAAATGAGTAATCCTTGTTTTGCAGGGTGAGCAAGGACTTCCCGGTGCTCCAGGCCCAGATGGACCTCCAGGACCACTGGTACGTCTGGAAGTTTTGCAGGATGTTTGTTATTTGTTTGTTTGTCGATAATGGGGATGGTTGTGGAAGTTCACTTAGAATCATAGAATCATAGAATCATAGAATCATAGAGTTGGAAGAGACCACAAGGGCCATCGAGTCCAACCCCCTGCCAAGCAGGAAACACCATCAGAGCACTCCTGACATATGGTTGTCAAGCCTCTGCTTAAAGACCTCCAAAGAAGGAGACTCCACCACACTCCTTGGCAGCAAATTCCACTGTCGAACAGCTCTTACTGTCAGGAAGTTCTTCCTAATGTTTAGGTGGAATCTTCTTTCTTGTAGTTTGGCTCCATTGCTCCGTGTCCGCTTCTCTGGAGCAGCAGAAAACAACCTTTCTCCCTCCTCTATGTGACATCCTTTTATATATTTGAACATGGCTATCATATCACCCCTTCCACTCTGATTCCACCATATTCCTGGGATCCGCTGTATTTCCAAAATCAGGTGTCATGATATTGTTAAGGAAGTCTGCTTTGTAATGATGGGCATTGCAGTCATAAACTGTATGCCAGCTTTTACCAGGCTGCTACCCTAGATGTTTCGGACTCCCAACTCCCATCAGGCAAAGCTATTGCAGAAGCTTCTGGCTGCAGTCTTAGCTGCCCAGCATGCCTTTGAAATGAAGGGTGCATTCCCATTTGCAGTCAAAGTGCAGCTTGGAATTCCACTCTTCTTTCTCGCATAACTTGGCTGTATTTTACAAAACCTTGTTTATCTGGGCGGAAGAAGCACCACTGTGGTTGGACTAAAAGTCTGCCAAAGAATCTTTATTAAGAAGAAGCAATTGCATTAGAGAAGACTCCCATCATCATCTCTTCTGAATTGTTAATTCAAGTGTTCTAGGGATGACAAAGTTATCACAACCTGGTTAATAAGAAACCACAAGAAACAAGTTACACAGGAAAAACAGCATTCCATCCTTCCTTCATTCTGACTTCTTCTTATACTAGAACAGAGATGTGGGCTTAAGATAAAAGCAGGCTCAAGCCTGTTGCAGGTCCAGATCCTTGCACACCCCAAACCCACACATTCTGCTTCAACACGTATGTTGCTAGAGCTGGGTGGTGGCAAGAAAGTTTGGATCTGAGAATATTATGAGATTCCAAAGATACTGGATTTACTTTTTTGAAAACATGAGTATAAGTAGATGAGTTGGGTCTGGATTAGGTCTGGATGGGGGAGAAATTTGATTCAGGTCATATTTAAGGGCAAACCTACATCCTTCGTACTGTTGCATGCCACCCCCATCTCTGAGTGATGCAAGATTTCAGGGGTTCCAAGCTCTTGCCAGGGTTTGTGTTTCCTTTTGGAATGAAGCACAGAGGAGACTGTGGTGTCTTTATAATATATGGTTTATTTTCATTTATACAACCTGAGCCTACGATGGAAGGGTTCACAGCATTAACACCCCAAAGGGAGGGGCCCCACTCATATTTTATCTTGCACAGAGCCCCCTTTCCTTTGTTCTCTTGATTCATCACTGAGGTGACCATAACACAGGAATTATTATTATTATTATTATTATTATTATTATTATTATTATTATTTATTTATACCCTGCGCCCATCTGGCTGGGTTTCCCCAGCCACTCTGGGCAGCTCCCAACAGAATTAAAAGCACAATAAAACATTAAACATTAAAAACCTCCCTAAACAGGGCTGCCTTCAGATGTCTTCTAAAAGTCAGATAGTTGTTTATTTCCTTGACATCTGATGGGAGGGAGTTCCACAGGGTGGGCACCACTACCAAGAAGGTCGTCTGCCTGGTTCCCTGCAACCTCACTTCTCACAGCGAGGGAACCACCAGATGGCCCTTGGAGCTGGACCTCAGTGTCCAGGCTAAACGATGGAGGTGGAGACGCTCCTTCAGGTATATTGGGCCGAGGCCATTTCGGAAGGCCGAGGCCAGGAAGCTGACCTGGCTTATATTTTAATACTTGCTAGATCCAGGAATGAGAAGGAACTGCATACAGCCTACTTCCTCCCCCACCCTCAAACTCATAACAGCACTTTGAAAACAATTTGAGAACTGAAACACAGCCCTCCTTTGAACTTCTCCAGATTTTGCAGTGACGTTTTCCAGCTAAGTAATGTGTACAAAAAGGCAAATGCTAGTATAAATTATCCCTATAAATGCATGCATTAGTGAAATTGGCATGTGTATATCAGGAAAGATTTGCACCTAATGTTTTCATGAGAACTTTCTATAGAAATCACAAATTGATGTGGAAATAATGGAGAACCAAACTATATACGGCAAAAATAAGAAACCAGAATCTGACATATTCACCCCTCCCTCATAATTTCCATCTAAAACAAGTTTAAGCTCTTGATTATCTAAAGGAAAGTTTATGGTGTGGTGCTATTTATTTATAGTATGTTCCTCTTTCTTTCTTAAGGGACCGCCTGGTTTACCTGGCTTGAAAGGAGATTCTGGTCCAAAGGGAGAAAAGGTAAGTGGCCTGATTTTGGACTAGACTTGCAAGTGTACTTTTCATGATAAAGAGTTAATTCCTCACTCCAGGCCTAACAGCACTGTGACACACAGGTCCCAGTCCAGCACTCTAACCACTAGGCCATGCCAGCTCACTAGTCCACAAGAATTGCTTACATCTCTTTTTTTAAAAAAAACATTTTAATGGTTTTTTAAGATGTTTTAAATTGTTCTTCAATACTTCAGTTAATGAGATTATATTATAATGAGATTATATTATAATACTTCAGTTAATGAGATTATTTTATCACTGATTCATTTCCTGTCCTGGGCTCCCTAGAGAGGAAGGGGTGGGATATAAATTTGATTAATGTGTTAAATTTAATAAATAAGCTTTTCTTTACCTTCACATGCTTGAGATTTTGAAATGCATCATTTGATCTTTCCTAGGGTCATCCAGGTCTGATTGGTCTGATTGGGCCCCCTGGTGAGCAAGGTGAAAAGGGAGACCGAGGCCTTCCGGGCCCTCAAGGAGGATCAGGGCCTAAAGGAGAACAGGTGAGCATCCAGGAGCTTGATGGGAAATTTCCTTTCTCATTCTTATGTCTTCCGTTCAATCAGCAAGACTGATTTCTAAGTGGTGACTGGGGGAGAAATTTGATTTTTGCTTGTGTTTTAATGAGAAGCTACCTAATCTTCACTACTCATACCAATACACTGTGCAGCCATCCAAATTTCCACATTCCTATATTTTGCAATGCACTTCTCATACCAAACAACCTGTACAAGAAATGCATTTGTGGGGGGAATGTGAGAACCCATTAGTAAAAATAGCATATAAAAATATATTATATAAGGAGAAATTGCTGTCAAAACTGTTATTCATTTGGGGTAGAGTGTGTGGAAAATCATGCTAAGATGCTGATGAAATTTAAATTAATAAAATTGCTAGATTGGATTGAGAAAACATGGTTTTCACAGATGTGGGGAGTCTGTTGTTGGATGTTGCCAGACTCCTATCCCATTAGCCCCAGTCAACGCGGCCAATGACAATGGATGAATGACTTTGTAGTTTAGCAACATCTGCAGGGCCAGAGGTTCCCTACACCTGGTCTGTTGTAATGATGATAGCATTAACTTATTTTAATGCTATCAATCAGCCAAAGAGATTTATGGGGAAATGTTTTGGAATGATAAATATGCAACATAACATAAAACCATACATTCCTTTTAATTTACTGTATTCCTATAAATATTCACGAGTACTTCTGTATTGTATAATAATTAATTAGTTTGATTAAAAATGTAAATATTTTTAAACATCCAAATTTAGAATTGGCTCCTCCAAAGCTTGTTGTTAACAACAGATACTTTCTGAATTCCTCTTGAATAAACATTGATTTTGCTGTTTGGGTTTCTTTCTATAGGGTATAACAGGTCCGTCTGGTCCAATTGGGCCTCCTGGTCCTCCAGGTTTACCGGTACGTAGCAAGTTCTCAGAGATCCTTATTCCCAAAACGATGGTGCAAATGAGTCACTTGTGCATAAGAGAGGCGAACTATTCAGAGATCCTTATTCCCAAAACGATGGTGCAAATGAGTCACTTGTGCATAAGAGAGGCGAGCTATTCAGTAAATAACCTGGTAGGCTACATGTCATTGTGTCCTGTTGTGGGTTCAACAAGAAAATGGGAGGCCTGGAAACTACCAGAAACCCCCTGTTGCACCAGATATTTCTCAGATTCTACTGATCAATCCCTAGAATTCACTGACCCTCTTCTATATAGAAGAGCAGCTTTCTAGGGTTTCAAGCAGAGGACATTTCCAGCCCTACCTAGAGATGTTTGGATAGAACCTGGCATATTCAGCATGCAAAACAGATGCACTAAAACTGAGCTATGGCCCATCCCGGAGCATACCTAGGAGTTGGCTGGGTTGGCCCCCGAATAGAATGAATGGACATGACTAACTTCCGAACATAAATTTCTGTGAGTCTATGGTTCTATGATACTCTGAGTAAAACGTAGGTTGGATACAACCCATAGTAATTCTGGAATTTCTTTTTTTAAATGTTAAACAGATGTTTTAAAATATTGCTTGGGGGCTTCATAGAATTGTAGAGTTGGAAAGGACTCCAAGGGTCATCTAATCCGAACCCCTGCAATGCAGGAATCTCTCAACTAAATCATGCATGACAGATGGCCATCCAACCTCTGCTTAAAAACCTCCAGTGAAGTAGAGTCCACTGCCTTATGAGGATGTCCTTTCCACTGTCGAAGAGCTCTTACTGTCAGAAAATTCTACCTAATGTTCCGTTGGAATCTCCTTTCTTGTAACTTGAATCTATTGGTTTGTGTCGTACCCCATAGAGCAGGAGAAAATAAGCTTGCTCCATCTTCCATATTTGAGGAGAGATGAAGTATATCCCTAGCACATTCATTTGAAACCTGCAATAGTGTTTGGGTTTTAAATCAGTAGCTTACATTAATGTGAGTGATAATTTGTGTATGTGTGTGAATCTACTAACTGTTGGTTTGGCTCTCTCCATGGTCTAGGGTCCCCCCGGTCCAAAAGGTGCTAAAGGATCATCGGTAAGTCAAACCTATGCAACTGGGAACATTAATTTGGTGGATTCATGCCTGTCAGGGGTTCAGGAGCAGAGGCGAGGGCAAGGGAGGAAACAGAGAGCGAGGGGGAGGAGGCAGAGGAAAAGATGAGTGATGACGACGACCCGAGATCTCCGAGTCTTTCCAGTGAATCAGAAGATTCACAGAAAGGAGCACCAGTGGCCAGAACAAGGGGGGAACCTAGGGGGACACCCCAGGAAGAAGGGTCCAGAGGGGGCTCAGAGGGGAGCAGTTGGAAATCGGGACCGGCGTCACCAATAGAGAGCAGGGGAGAAGAAGGGCGCCAGGTATCAAGCGCTGGCAGCTCGCAACAGGAGGGAGGGCACGAGTCAGGAGTAGCCACACCTCCATCAGGGAGCGAAGAAACGGTCAGGAGGAAAGTGGAAGGTTGGGCGCGCGCGCCAAGTTCAAATACACAGGAATGTGGCGCAGTAAGCAGCCCGGAAAGGGAGCCAGGTCCTAAAGCCCGGCGCAAGGAGACAGGAGGGTCCGGGGGGTCCGCGTCAGAAGAATCCCGGAAGGAAGAGACCACGGGGGGCAGAGGGACCCAGAGAAGAACGGTCAGGCGGAAAAGGTGCAGTAAGACTAGGTTAGTAAGCTGGTGCACAGGGGGCGGAGACTCAGACGGAGCTTCGCCGGTCTAACCCATAAGACGTAGAGCTGCACGCAGCAGCTTGAGAATGGAAACTGTAACTCAATAAAGACTTTTATAAAGTGAACGCTGGTTAGCGTGATCCTCTGTGAGCTAGTATCCAGAAGCAGCTCTGACAATGCCAAAGGCACATTTTGGTCTCCCATCTTGATTCAAAATGGCACCTGGCTTCTGAACATCAAAGATCCCTGCCCAAGGAACCCTTGAATTGAGTTTGGAAACGATATCTTGAGAAGCAGCCAAACCTACACCAAAAAAATGTGCAAAGTCACACCAAAGTTGTTTTCTGGGCTACCATCTTGAATCAAAATGGCTCTCTGCATCCAAACATTGATGAAAACTGCCACCCCTATTTTGAGAATTCTTGTGTTAAGAGGTAGCCCTACCTGGTTCTTTTAACTACACTCAGAAGGCTATCTTTGTTCATCATGTAGCTGCTCCCATATAAAGGACTTGGGGCCAGAGGCCCACAGCAAATAGGAGCTATCCCTTGATGACAAGCCTCTGATCTGTGGATATCTGTATTGCCCACCTAACTAACATGTGCTGGTTTCTGTTTCTTTGTCTTTCTAGGGTCCAACAGGTCCAAAAGGGGAAACGGGTCACCCTGGGCCACCAGGGCCTCCTGTAAGTACTGGTCACCATGTCCTTTGTGGTTTTGGAACACCTCTCCCCTTTTTATTGGAAATATTTACAGGCAGCTTTTTCATAAACAAATAACAAAGTGGTTTACAAAATGACACAGGACCATACAGTTAATACACAGGAAAGTTAAAAGCAGACATCAGTTAAACATTGTGAAAGGATCTCTTCTTAACTGCCTGCACAGGCCTGGGAGAATGACAAATGTTTTCAACGGGCATTTAAAAGTTGGTATAGAAGGCTCCTGCTGAAACTCCAGTGGCATAAAGTTCCACTGGACTGGACCAATGACACTAAAGGCTTATTTCTCTTTGTTGTCAAACAAGCCTCCCCAACTCAGGGGATGACTAACAATCCTCCTGCAGATAATTTCATTGTTCAACATAGAATATAAAGGCTCAGGCGATCCCTGAGGTACCCTAGATGTTAGTTGTTCAAGGCTTTGTAAATTAATACAAGGACCTTGAACCTGGCTTGGTATAGATGGGCAGCCAGTGAATATGCTTTAACAGTGGTTCCCATGTTCTCAGCCAGATGCCCCCATCAGCAATCTGGATACCACATTCTGCACCAGCTAGAGCTTCCAAACCAGGCCCAAGGGCAGTCCCTTGAAGAGCAGCTTACAGTAGTCCATCTTTGATGTTGCCCCTTCCCTACGTGTTGTCTTTCTCTGTCTTCAGCACCAGTTAAACCGTGTCACTCTACTTCTTCCTTGCCCCAGGGTCCTCCAGGGGAAGTGATCCAACCACTTCCCATCCAGTCCTCCAAGAGGACCCGGCGGAACATTGACGCCAGCCAGTTGGTCAACGAAGGCAATGCTGACAACTACATGGACTACGCTGACGGCATGGAGGAGATCTTTGGCTCCTTGAACTCTCTGAAACTGGAAATTGAGCAGATGAAGCACCCGCTGGGCACTCAGCACAACCCAGCTCGCACCTGCAAAGATCTGCAACTCTGTCATCCGGATTTCCCAGACGGTATGGATGGGCATCAGTGGATATGCAGGAAGGGGAAGGAGGGTTTATCTGGGAACCAGAACAGTGTTGTACACATCTGCAATTTCTACATGCTTCAGATAGGGATGGAGGAGACGTTCAATTCGGTAGCTGGGATTCCTGCATTGCTGGGATTGCTGCAGGTATTCAGACTAGTTGACCCATGGGGTCCCTTCCACCTCCACAACTCTTGAGTCTAAAGCTGATTCCATCAAATTCACACTTTCTGAAACAATAGGCAAATCAAAAGTTTGCACTTACCCAAATTTCGTGATGCAGTTCTCCAATCAACCTGTGTTTCACAAAATGCATAGCTCAGGGGAAAGTGTGCATAAAAAATGAGGGTATTAGTGAAAATAACATACAAATACAAATAACGTTTAGGGAAATCTCTTGCAAGAATGTATTTGTTAGTGAAAACTGCACATAAGCATTTGTTGCATAAAATTGGTTTATTAGGAGAAATTCACTCCAAAATGCTGGTGGATTTTCATGAGGATTCTTTCTAAGAGAGATTGCAAATTTCTACTTAGAAAACAAAACATCCTTCCATCCCTAGTCCCTTTTTATTGTTGCGAAAAGAAATTGGTGTCATATAGTAGGATTTTCACAAACATAGGAATGTGTTAGATGATTAAATTGTAGGATTTGTATCAACTCTTCCTGTCTTCCTTCCTCCCCTCAAAAAACATGGTCCCAACTCCAGGTGAATACTGGGTAGATCCTAATCAAGGTTGTTCCAGGGATTCCTTCAAAGTTTACTGTAATTTCACCGCTGGTGGGGAGACCTGCATCTTCCCAGATAAGAAGTCAGAAGGGGTAAGTGATTCTTGTGAGCTTTTTCTCTTTCTTTCTTTCTTTCTTTCTTTCTTTCTTTCTTTCTTTCTTTCTTTCTTTCTTTCTCACTAATCTGGGCATCCCTTTCACTTTCACGTTGGAAGGCAGGCAGAAAAGTTGACCTGTCCATTGGATCCTTGATTTGGTTCTATGGGAAGCTTAAAATCATATAACTGTAGAGTTGGAAGGTCCCCCGAGGGTCATCTAGTCCAACCCCCTGCAATGCGGGGATCACAGCTAAAGAATCCCTGATAGGTGGCTATCCAACCACTGCTAAGAAACCTTCAATGAATGAGAGTCCACCACCTTATTTAGAACCAAGCGGCCCCTATCTTGTGCCTAATTGCACTCTAAAAAAGCTACTCAGTTCCTAATAATGGCTTGATCTCCAGAACTATATTTGAAGTGAGAGGCCGTAGCTCAGAAGGCCTGTGTATAAATTATTGCGATAAAGAAAAACTACTTGCTTATTCACAGTACATATTTTTTATAAGCCTAATAGCTCACTGTCCTGAAAGTAGCCTTGTCCCATGTTTGCATATAAAATGCAGGAAAAATGTAGCTGTGTTGCATTTCATAAAGAAATCATGAGAGCAGTTAATAGGCTGGGAGTGGAGAAATTATGTAGAACTGTATTAAGGCGGAACAGGAGACTTGGATAATTTTTTCCAGTGGGCTGTTATCAACATTTTAGGAAGAAAACACGATTTCCTTAATCATTCCACTGTTCAGGATATAGTCAAAGCCCTCCAGGTCAGATCCTTTAAGATTATGCTTCAAAGAACTCCAGGCTTCAGGGCTCCATGGCAGAGCATCTCCTTTGCATGCAAAAGGTCCCAAGATCAGTCCCCAGTTGCGTCTCCAGCTAGGACTGGGAAAGACCCCTGTTCAAAATTCTGAAGAGCTTTTGGTAATGCTAAGCTGGGTGGACCAATGGCCTGGCTCAGTAAAACCATATTTGATAGCCGTCTTCAACTATCTGAAGGGTTGCCATGTGGAAGATGGAGCCAGCTTGTTTTCTGCTGCTCCAGAGGGGAGGGCCTGAACCTATGGATTTAATTGACAAGGAGATTACAACTAAACATTAGGAATAGCTTTGTGTCATTTAGTGGTGGAACAGACTCCCTCAGAAGGTGGTGGCCTCTCCTTTCTTGGAGTTTTTTAACATCCAGTGGTTGGATGGCCATCTATCAAGGATTCTTTAGCTGTTATTCCTGCATTGCAGGGGGTTGGACTAGATGGCCCTAGGGGGACCTTCCAATGCTACAATTCTATGTTTCCATGATTCTAAGATAGCTTCCTATATTCCTATTTAACTCAACCTTTTATTCAGAACTACGAGGACTAGAATCTTTGTTTTTAGGGGAAGGACCACAACTTAGTGATGAAGCATCTGGTTTGTATGCAGGAGGCCCCATGTTCAATCCCCGATGGCATCTCCAAGCAGGAATGTCCCATGCCTGAAACCCTAGAGAGCCACTGCTGCCAGTCAGTGTAGGCAGTACTAAACTAGATGGACCAATGGATTTCGCTCAGTATAATCAGCTTCCCGTGTCCCTTTTTCAACTCAACCCTTTCTTCAAAAGTATGATAACTAGACTGCTACTTCATTTTTAAAGGAAGGGCTCAGTAGTAGAACATATTATTTGCGTGCAAGAAGATTCTGGGTTCAGTCTTCCGGTAAGATTGGCACTGTCCCGTGCCCAAAATCCTGGAGAGCCTCTGCCACTGCATATTGGAAATACTGAGCCAGATGGACCAATGGTCTAACTCAATAGAAGGCAACACCCAATTTCTTGTCTTTCCCTAAGGATGGAATTGCTTCCAATTTCCTCCTTCAGCTCTGTGCACTTTTCTTCACTTCTTCATGCAGCACATAAACTATGGAACTTGCTCCACAGGAGGCAGTGGTGGCCACTAACTTGGGTGGTTTTAAAAGAGGACAAATCCATGGATGAGAGGGCTATTGATGGCTACTAACCACAATGGCTATGTTCTGCCTCCACAGCTGGAGTCAGTAATGGTTCTGAGTACCAGTTGCTGAAAACCTCAAGAGGGAAGAAGGCTCTTGTGCTTGGGTACTGAGGGGTTCTCCTAATGGGCATCTGGTTGGCCACTGTGTGAAGGTGATGCTGGACTAGATGAGCCACTAGCCTGATCCAGCAGGTTCTTTTGTTTTTATGACAACATGATGCTGGATTAGATGAGCCATTAGCCTCATTCCAGCAGCCTCATGTTCAAGGTAATCACCAACCTATGCAGTTAGCAAGTGGATTGTGTGGCATCATGGGTGCCCAAGGAAGATGTCAAGGACACCATTGCTCCGACAGATTCAACACTGGTGGCTCCTGTGATACAAACCAATTGGGCTGTGCTCTTCATTGGTTCTGGGCTCAGAGTAGCAGTTTTGCCATTCTGACCATTTGCTTCCAAACCTTATTCAGCCACCTCCAACCTTCCTGGATAAATGGACCATTTAGCCAGGAGAGTGATATTTCTGCTTGTTCTTTACTGGCAGGGCTTGCTGATGGTTGTAGCCCAACACCTCTCCAGAGGTTATACAGACCATTAACCCCAAAGTAATGAGAGTTGTCACCGGGGGCATAATTGTTTTACAGCTGTGCATTCGTAGGGGTTGAAAAGTTTGATCTTGAAGTCAAGCAGTTAACTTTCCAGTTCAGGAATTCTTCCAAGATAAAGAGAGAGAGAGAGCTCAGATTTGGCACCAGGTCACCTTGATTTTAAACAGAAAGGAGGAACATAGCTGTCATGGTAACAAAAATACCTCTGGGTGGGGGGGGATTTGAGCCGCTTATATTTCTAATGTGAACTTTTCAGAATTGCATTTCCAGAACCAAAACACCACTGTCCTTTTGAAATCAACAGTTTTCTGAATTTTGCAATGCTGTTCTCCTACCTAACGGGGGGGGGGGGACATTTTTAAAATATATTTACAGGAGACGAGAATTGCTGTTGTGGTCACATCCTGCTTGCTGGCTTCTCCTAATGGGCACCTGGTTGGCCACTGTAAGAACAGGCTACTGGACTACTTGGGCCCCCTTTGGCCTCATCCAGGAGGGCTCTTCTTGTGTTTTCACTCTATTGGAGGCAGTAATGTGTCTGAATACTAGTTGCTGGAAGCCACAGGAGAAAGTTGCTCTTCTCAGGTCCTGCTTCCAAGGCTTCCCACTGGGACATCTGGGCGGCCATTGTGAGAATAGGAGGCTGGACTAGATGAGCACCCTTTGGCTTGATCCAACAGCCAGGCTCTTCTTATTTTCTGTGTCAAGGGAGTGGGGAATCTGTGGCCCTCCAGGTGTTTCTGCACTACAGCTCCTATCATCCCCGACCATTGACCGTGCTGGCTGGGGCTGATGGGAGTTGGAGTCCAACAACAACTGGAGGGCCACTGATTCCAAAATCCTATCTTATATTCCCCCTCCAGTGTCTGAGTTGATATGCCTCTGAATACCAGTTGACGTTAATCTCAAGTGGGGATAGTGTGACTGTTGTACTCGGTCCTGCTTGTGGGCTTCCCATTGGAGCACTTGGTTGGCTATTGTCATGAAAGGATGCTGCACTAGATGTCCTTATGTGTATTTTGGGGAGAAGTTGGAGATATTTCAATGTGAGTCTGTGCCCCTCCAAATATAACTCTTCTCTTTCTTTTTCTCTCTCAACCCTTTTTCTTTTCTTCCTCCCCGCCACGCCTCTTCTGCCACTTTCAGGCCAGGATTACCACATGGCCCAAGGAAAACCCAGGCTCCTGGTTCAGTGAATTCAAGCGTGGTAAACTGGTAAGGCACTCCCCCTTCTCACTTTCCAGTTTTGCTTTAAACGTGTCTCATATTTTGCAGAGCAAAATGGCTCGATGGCCCAAAGAGCAGCCGGGCACATGGTATAGTCATTTCAAGCGGGGGTCCCTGGTAAGTTGCTCAGCTTTTGGCACCCCACCACGCCTCTGACTGGGAGGAGACACGCCAGACACGCCCGCTTCTTGGTTATGGCCATCTCCTGAAAAACCCGCCCGCTCACACACTGCATGATGAACTAACCAGCACGAGCATTGGGGGGCTCTAAATGACTACAGAGGAACAGTTTAAGGAGGAGCTGGGGTGTATCCTTGCTTCATGCCTCCTCCGAGATCTGCCTGTCACCATCTGGCTGGCTAATATTAGCCACAAGTGGCTGGCTAGGGCACTGGCGCAGCACACATGCACCCAGACCCAATCTAAGGCCCCAACAGCTGACCTAGATGTGTCCCTGAATCAGTTCTAATTAAGGTGTGTCTCCTTCCACCCTCCTGACAACACTGAAAGCACAGGAGGATCCAATAGCACTGGGGTCTGATTCCCCAGTGCCTTCAGCCAGTGAGTGAATAGAGGGTTCATGTTGGTGTTCCCCTGCTGGGAATAGGTGTGTGCAGCTGACACAGTTTCTTTTCCACCCCACCCTGCAACACCCCACTCCTGGGGTACTCCAGATTGCCTGATGCAACTGAGGGCAACCTAGGGCTGTCTCCACCTGACCTGGCCAAAGCCCAGATCTCAAATGAACTGATTTTGGATTTGGGCTTGGGCTGAATCTAGTGCACAACTTGTACTCAGTTCTGCATAACTTAGACAAGTCTCAGGATTCAGCCTTTCATGGTTCTGAACTTGAAAGTCTGCAAATTCGAACTTGAGCCATTGATGGAGTGGGAGCAATAAAAAGATTTTACTGACTGCTGAAGCTCCAAATTCATTAGATTCCTTAATTAAGGTACCAGTTAGTTTAATTAATTAAATGGGTTGGTTCCAGCTAAGTTGTATTCAGAGGACACCTACTGAACTGAACATACCCAAGTTAGTAATGCCAGTAGGTCTACTCAGAGCAGCCCTATGGAATATGAGAATCAGTTGGTTTTGGTTTAGATTCTTCCCTCCAGTTTATGGCTCTCTTGCAAAACCTCTTTGAAGCTTATTGCTTGCATTTCTATATCACCTTTTTCACCAAAGATCTTCTGCATGGATCTCCCACTCCTCATTTAATCCCCACAACAACCCTGTGAGGTAGGCTACACTGAGAGGCAGGGACTGGCCCCTGAGATCACCCAGTGAGATTCATGACCAGGTGAGGATTTGAACCCCGGTCTCCCAGGTGCTAGTCCAACCCTCTAACCACTACACCACATTAGCTCACGATGCTTCTGCCTTAAATCCTCAAAACCAAACAAAATAGGCATCCTGGTCCTTCAGCCACCATCACTTTGCATGCAACACTCTTGAATCTGAACCCACATGGCTGGCAAGAGAGCTCCCACTTAACAGAGCACAACTGCCATCTCCTGTGTACGTGTTAAGAGCCCCTTCCCTCCCCATGCAGGGGAGAGAGTTGTTATGTCCGCAAATGCACAGCACTGTACTAATTTGCAGTATTGGTGCTGCACCACATGTAGTCTTTGTGCCTTGGCCAGTTTCTCTGCTCTATGCTAGCCATAGGCAAACCTATTTGTGCTGGGGACAGGGAGACCTGAATGGTTAGCAACTCCTCAAAATCTTCCTTCCTGCCTCTTTGCACATTTTGATGTCCTGCTGCTCTCCTTCTGCTTTAGTATTGCATCTTCTGTTCAAAATAGCTACCAGCATCTAGAAGACACCCCAACCCGATATTTTGGAAGGAGCAGGTGACTTGTTGGAGAAATGTCACTAGCCTCACAGCAGAACAACCCCCACAAACTCTTCTGGTGCAGAGAAGATTGCTGAGGTCTGTGGGAGAGTTTCTCCTGCAAGTCCCAAAAGGTCTCAGAAGACTCCAATCCTCGGTGATGCACTGCAGGGCTTTTAATGTGGCTAACCCCATTTCTGAACATACTGTAGTTCTCAAGATTCTTTGGGGGGAGAAGCCATGACAGTTGAATGTGGCATCACTGTGCTTTCAATCTCTGGTGTGGATGTGGCTCTCTGAGTGCCTTTAAAAAGGTAAAGGGACCCCTGACCATTAGGTCCAGTGGCAGGCAACTCTAGGGTTGCAGAGCTCATCTAACTTTACTGGCGGAGGGAGCCGGCGTTTGTCCACAGACAGCTTCCAGGTCATGTGGCCAGCATGACTAAGCCGCTTCTGGCGAACCAGAGCAGCACACGGAAACGCCATTTACCATCCTACCGGAGCTTTACCTATTTATCTGCTTGCACTTTGACATGCTATTAAACTGCTAGGTGGGCAGGAGCTGGGACCGAGCAACAGGAGCTGACCCCATCGTGGGGATTCAAACCGCTGACCTTCTGATCGGCAAGCCCTAGGCTCTGTGGTTTAGACCACAGTGCCACCCATGTCCCTTATTCACCTCGAAATTCCTAAGCTATTCAGAAGGAGGGTTTCCCCCCTCCTTTAATTGCCCAGAGCACCTTTTCCATCCAGGAGAGTGAAAAATGGGATTACAAATTGTGAGTTTCACCTTGGGGGGTTCCCCCCTCCCCCTGCTCCAGCCCTGGAACAAATGCATAACTCCCATTAGATTTTTATGAGCTTTTGCACCTGTTCAAGCTCATTATAATCTTGCAGCCATATGGCTCCAGTCACGAACTCTTATTATTATAATATTATAAGTAAACAAGCAGCTCTGAGGACATGTTGTCCTGTTGGTTTAATAATAATTATTATTATTTCACAAAATCTGCTTCGTTAAATATCCGCCCCATTCCCTTCACAGAGTTACAATTTCCAGAGTGGTTCACCTCTTTCCAGGAACTGTAGTTCTGTAAAGGAGGAACAGAGATCTCATAACAACTCTCAGCACCTTTGACAAACTACAGCTCCCATAATTCTTTGGGGAAAGTCCACACAACAACCTTGTAAGGAAGGTTAGAAGTTGTAGTTTGTTCAGAATGCCTTAATAATCAATCAGTCTCCCCAGAAAACCATGGAGATTGCAGTTCTGGGAGAGGGAATAGAGGTCTCCTAAGAACTCTTAGCACCCTGAATAAACTCAAGCTCTCAGAATTTTTTAGGGGGGACCATGACTGTTTAAAATGGTATCACTGTGCTTCAAATGTACGGTGGCCTGTGATTTGGAGAATTCTCCTGTACTAGAAGAATTCCAAGGAGGATGATAAGGCTAGTGACATGTTGCAGGAGATGCCCTACAATACTCGTTAAAAAGCAGTGACCTGTAATAGTCTTGGAGAATGGCACAAGTGAGTTCCATTATCTTTTCCAATTTGATTTGGGATCCTCTGTTGGGTGAGCATTCCTCTTTCCCAATCGCCACCATGGCTATAAATCAGTGCCGCCTCCCCAAAATGACTAAGAAAGGAATATGGCAGCTCTGAGGTGGTTACAGCTGGTTGGCTAGTTCGTCTTCTAAAATGCAGGTAGCGCCTTCTCTGTTGGCATACTGAGCTTGCCATGATTAGTCATGTTGATCTCTCCGGATAAGCGTGGACACAGATCCAGATCATTGGTTGGTATACCCTTTCTTTATTTCTTTGTGATGCCTTCCTTGTGAAGTTGCTCTCACTATGAGTCTCTCCTGTTTTCATTTGGTACATCCCTATTTCCTTCCGCCCCCTTCCAGGTTCTTTCAAAGGAACAGGCTGTCTCCAGAACACGTTCCTAAAATGCAGTCCATAATATCTAGCGAGGGCAGGTACTTCTGTCTGAGAGCAGTTGCAAAACCAGAACAGAATGCCCAAATATACCATCTGTTACACCCAGTAGCCTGTTCTTTGCTGCATACACATTTCCCTGCCTACCTACCCGGAGAAGATCCATTGAAATGAACTGCGATTCCTGCATTGCTGGGGGTTGGATTTGAGGACCCTTTGTGTCCCTTCTAACTCTACAATTCCAGGATTCTATGAAATTACCGTATTTTTTGCACCATAACACTCACTTTTTTCCTCCTAGAAAGTAAGGGGAAATGTTTGTGTGTGTTATGGAGGGAATGCCTGCGGGTGGCGGGGGGGATCTGCTTCAGTCGTGAGCAGAGGATCCATGGTTCCCCTTCTTTCCCTCCTCCGTGGTAACAAAGCATGGATCCACATGGATCCTTAGGATTTTTGCATTGGGCTACTCCAAACTCACTGTCAGATCACAAGTCTGTGGCCACAGCATGAACCACAAAAATCATATATCCACTATTTCATTTAGAATATTTTTTTTCTTGTTTTCCTCCTCTAAAAACTACGTGTGTGTTATGGTCTGGTGCGTGTTATAGAGCGAAAAATACGGGTAATGGAAGCCACAGTGGGTGGAGAGTGCTCTTGTGCATGTGTCCTACTTGACATCATAGGCATCTCGTTGGCCTGTAAGGACAGATGAGCCATTGGCCTGAACCAGCAGGGCTCCACCCACTGTTGGAGGCAATATGAATAATTCTGAATTCTAGTTGCTTGGAATCACAAGTGGGGAGAGCTCCGCGGTTGCGTTCAGGTCCTGCTTATGGACTTCCCATTGGGGCACCTAGTTGGCCACTGTAAGAACAGTATGCTGCCTTTGGCCTGACCCAGCTTCTTATGGTCCAGCTTTCTATACGCCATCTGTTGTTAGCCCAGGATGCCTCCCAAGTTCATGGAATCATAGAATGGTAGAGTTGGAAGGGACCCCAAGGGTCATCTAGTCCAAACCCCTGCAATGTAGGCATCTCATCTACAGCATCTCTGACAAATGGCTATCCAACCTCTGCTTCAAAACCTCCAAGGGAAGGAGAGTTCCACCACCTTCCAAGTTGTTGCACAGCCTTGCCTTCCCTGCTTCCTCCCTCTCCTCTTCTTCTTTCCCCCTCAGCTCTCCTATGTTGATTCCGATGGCAACCCCATTGGCGTGGTGCAGATGACCTTCCTGAGGCTCCTGAGTGCTTCCGCCCACCAGAACCTCACCTACAATTGCTTCCAGTCGGTGGCCTGGCACGACGCCACGGCTGGCAACTATGACAAGGCCATCCGCTTCCTGGGCTCCAATGACGAGGAAATGTCCTATGACAACAACCCCTTCATCAGGGCTGTCCTGGATGGCTGTGCAGTGAGTATCTGCATGTCTTAGAATCATAGAACTACAATGGTACCTCTGGTTGCGAACAGGATCCGTTCTGGAGGCCCGTTCGCAACATGAAAAGAGTGCAACCCACAGCGGTACATCTGCGCACGCGCGGGCTGCGATTTTCTGCTTCTGCGCATGCGCATGACATCATTTTGTACATCTGTGCATGCGCGAGCAGCAAAACCCAGAAGTAAGCCTTTCCAGTACTTTTGGGTCGCCGCAGGACGTAACCTGAAAGAAGGTAACATGAAGTGGACATCTGCTTTGCAAACTGAAGGCAACAGACCTTGATTTTTGGCATGTTTTCTAAGAAGGATGTTTGATGGCGAGACTGGTAAGGATTTTAGCCCTGAGGTTCCACCCCTCTGGGTTGGATGCCACCTCTGCTGTTAAAGGCAGGATGCCTCTGAATACCAGTTGCTGGGAGTCCCAAGTGGGAAGAGTGGCCATTCAGATCATGTTCTGCTTATGGGCTTCCCACTGGGGCATCTGGTTGGCCACAGTGAGGACAGGATGCTGGACTGGATGGGCCCACTTTGCCCTGATCTACCAGGCTCTTCTTATGGTCTACCTCCACTCTTGGAAGCAGTATGCTTTTGATTGCCAGTTGCTCAGAATCATAAGCGAGGGGGCCTGCCTTTCAATTTTCTCCATTTCCCCCCAGGCAAAGAAAGGCTACCAGAAGACGGTCTTGGAAATCAACACCCCCAAAGTGGAGCAGGTCCCCATTGTCGACATCATGTTCAACGACTTTGGAGAAGCATCGCAGAAGTTTGGGTTCGAGGTGGGACCAGCTTGCTTCATGGGCTAAGGGACCACTCAGAAAACTAGTTCTCCAAAATGAGCAACCTCGTAACCTCATCGCGCCTTCGGTTTTTGGTTCCATTTTTGTGTCATCGTCACATGCACGTTCTAAAACTGGACAGTTTGATGGGATTGCTATCTATTTGGGTTTTTCTTTCCTCCCCCTGCTTCTGTTTTGCCTGCACTCCAACTCTGCCGCTGGATCACCCTTCCCAAACCATTTTTAAGCCCCAGGATCATCATTCCCACTGCAGACTCCAGAATCACATGACCTAAGGACATCCACTACCAGCAAAGGCCGTCTCTCCAAAAACCCTCTTGCTCTGCATCTCCTCTGAGGCCACCAAAGAGTTTCCTGCACTTGAACATACAGCTGTTGTTTCAACACACTGAGACCACAAAACCAGGTCTTGTTCTTCCGTAATTTTGACAACCTTGCCAAAGCTGGGGGAAGACCAGGTACTGTGGATCGTTAAAGTTCCCCATCTCTTGGAAGGTTCTGGAAAAATCCCACAGAAAACTATTCTCCAGGCGTGACACAACAACTCACTTGTCCTCGGCATAGGAGCGTAGACTTAGGATGCTCCAGAATCCTCCCAGGTCAGATTACCAGACCGCTGGTGTTTCAAACAGAACTCATATGGAATAAACTTTTTTTTTTAATTGCTTTTTGTAAAACTTTGATCCTAAAAGTTACAACTGAAATCAATTACAGGAAAGAAAACTTTTCCCAGGTTCTGACTGTCTTCCCCATATGATAAAGGTGCTTCTATTTTTGTATGTTGTTAAGTAAATATTTGTATATTATTATATTAAATATAAAATGCCTCTGGTTCAAAGCATGCATGTGACTTGCCCCATGTCCCTGATTGATAATTTAACGAGCCCACATTTCTTACCAGCAAACCAGCCCATCTGATGAAAAACACCAGTCCAGGAGGCATAAAATCATGTAGAGTTGGAAGGCACCCCAAGGGTCAACTAGTCCAGCCTCCTGCAACCCAGGCAATGAATTGCTGCTGCGGTTCCCTCCCTGCACCCGTGGGGTGGGTGCACCTGGTAAAAACATTCAGGCACTTTGAGCCTTATGCATAAACACAGATGTAAGGCTGCACTTGAGTTTCTCCTCCTTACTCCTGAGTAAGCGTGTCTTCCAGGATTTTACCCTTACTTCTGACTAAGCTGGTGATTTCTCTATTGATGATTACACAATCAATATACACAGTATTCCTCATGTGCCTGAGTGGTTTTACTTTTGAAGTGGTGGGGAGGTGATCAGATAAACCATGCCGCAGCTCTCCAAAGGAAAAGAGACCCTGAGGAATGTCAGGATTGTGTTTTTTTTTTAATTAACAAAGCATATTGTTATACTGGAAATCCATGACACTGCTGCAAAAAGAAAAAGAAAGTGCCTTTGTCAGCTCTGACAAGTAGTACAGACTTGGGGTCAGCTGTCACTCCATTTGATTTCAAGGTACAGGTTTCATTTTTTTAAAAAATATATCCCCCCCCAAACTAAAAGCCTCTTCCCCCCTCCCCAAAATTCCACCTCCTCCTCCCTCGTTGGAGGATTGTACATGGCAGGGATCTCCATTATTATTTTTACTTTAAAAATAATTAAAAAATAATAAAAACACAGGTGCTTATATTTTTTATTATTATTATTTACATTTTCTCTTTTTTTGTTGGTGCTATCTCTGACGACGACACTGGTGGACACCCCCCTGCCATTTACCTCCCTCCAAGGCTCATTTAATGATGTTCTGATTGAGCACCTTTCCAGCACCCCATTCTACCCCCCCCCCTCGACCCCCACCCCATCCACAGTCTTGAATGGAGTTGCATGCTAGTCTGATTATTTCAATGCATAGACCAACCCACTTCTGTAGAAAAGTATTAAAGCTGTGCTTGCTTGCGGGGAGGGGTTTTTTTGTTTTGTTTTTCCTTTTGTAACAAATAGAATATTCATGCATTTTTATAGGATGATTAACTATGCCAGATTTGTACTCGTGCGCTGAATATTTGTGGTGCTAATTTATGTATTTGTTTGATGTCCTGAAGTCAAGCTTGCCCCCCCAACCCAAAACAACTGCATTGCAACAGCAATAAGAGATGGTGTGATCCTGTGTGCCTTTTACCTAAAGACCACTGAGGAAGGGGAGGGCAGAAGCTTGCTAGCAATAAACTGTTTCAGTTGGGGCTTTCACTTTTTTTGTTTCTTCTCTCCATGAGTTGGGTGAGTGGTACTCCGAAAGAAGGAAAATAAGAAGCAGTGCACTTTTGCCAAAGACCCCTGTCCAAGGAGGTCAATTGGAGGTCAGTCTTTGCAAAGGAAAATACATCATGTATACTGTGAACAGGAGCCTTTATATGATGTATTTTCCTATTTTTTTAAATGAACCAAGGGGACAGGGCCCTGAGGTGCTCCATGGTGCTTTCTAGTTCAGACTCCATTCATATTTGTACCATAGAATTCTCAGAGCATTTTGTGTTCTCTTGGGCAAGCTTGGAAACACACACCAGGGATCCCTCATTGAGAAGATCAGGGAGAGTGAGGCAGCTTCCCTGGTGGATAGAGAACTGCTATCACATAGCATTCCTTGAGCTTCCCCCCCCCCAAAATGCAACAGGTAGAGGCAGGAATGCATTAGCTTAAGGATAACGACACCCTGAAATGAACGAGCAAGCCTCCCTTCTCTCACCCCCTTTGGTTAAGGTGGTGTTTGACCCCAGATTGCACTTTTGTTTCATGGGTATGAAGAGTCAGCCCCAAAAGGCTCAACTGGTGCCTATGTATCAGACCATCCCTCTGCAACCTGGTGCCCTCAGGGCTACAATTCCCAGACATCTTGAGGGCACCAGGTTGTCAAAGGCAGTTTCTGAACAGCATGGTGGACATTCAGCCCCTTTGCAGCTGATGGATCAGGTTCCCTGAAGGTTTAGCCAAAAAGACAATTTAGGAATACCATACCTTATTTTTATTTCCTTGCACCTTGAAAAATGCTAGGAAATCCAAAGGCTTGAGTGTTTGCACCTGCAAAAGAAATGGCTTATTAATATGGATGGATGGAGATACCTACTAAGCACACCCACACACTTAGGTCATGTGATTCTGTTCTGCTAATTTCTCTTCAATGAATCTTTAATTCCCCCCCCTTTCTTTCTGTTGGGTGTTTCTGTCAAAAAAAATAATCCTACCAAGTGTTGTAAAACTGTACTGAAGTTTTGACCCTTTTTCCTTCCTCCCCTCCCAGACCACTTACCTAACGGTATATTGCAATAAAAAATTATTCCTTGTATTTGCAGACATATATTTCTGTGTAATTTTATCCCCTCCCCTTTTCCTCTCTTAATATATATTATGACTTGAACAAATGTTGATTGAGAAAAAAAATAAACCTATGAAAAAACAAAGTTTTAAATACATACTCCTCCCCCGGTTTTTTTTAAAGTATTATGGGATATGTGTGTGAATGCCCAGACCTCTTTGTACAGGTTCGAACATTCCAATCCAACAGTGCCCATCGAAAGGTAATTTTTTAAAGGGGGAAAACAAAATTTAAACCTGTGTAATAAAGGAATAAATGTAATAGTTTTTTCCCCAATAAATCAAGTTTACTGTTTCCACCTGACCCACCCTGACGTTGAATGCTTCTTGAACAAGATAGGCTTTAACAGAGGATTAGACAGGTCCCTGGAGGAGAGGACTGTCGATGGCTGATAGCCACAATGGTTGTACTCTGCCTCCATGGTCAGAAGCATCAATGCTTCTGAATTCCAGTTGCTGTAAACCCCAGAAGGGGAGAGTTGCTCTTGTGCTTGAATCCTGAGTAAGGGTTTCCACTTGGGGCATCTGGTCAGCTACTGTGAGAACAGGATCCTGGACTAAATGGGCCATTGGCCTGATCCAGCAGGCTCTTCTTATGTTCTCATGAGTGTGATTCCATCTGTCTTCCTGATTTGCTTTCACTTAACCTAAGCAAGATGGATTGATCACAATTAGTGGGAAAGGTGAGCCAGGCGATAGATTTCCAAATGAAGACCAATGCCCCAAGAAGGCCCTCTTCGAATTCCTAAAACAACTGTGGTGGAGATCTTCAACGAACACACCATTGTGCCAGCTTTATTTTGGATAATGCAGCAGCAGCAGCAGCAGCTGTGGAACCCACAAAGGTAGAGTCCACAGGCCTATAAATCACACATGCTTATACATAGGTATTTTTTTGCCCTAGCTTTACACAGGTGCAGAAATTAAGTCCCATTCTTGGAGGAAAAGCATGCCTGCAGTATCAGAGCCGGATGCCTGATTCAGCAAAGAGAACAGGGTGTCTCTTCTCTACCAGAAGCTGAGTTTTCCCTGCACAAATATTCTTGACACATTCTTAATACAAGAATGAGAAAGTGGATTATCCTAACAACATCCTCTCACATTCTCTTTTACAGGTTTTATATCTCTTAGCATGCAGGCTATCAAAGCATATACTGTTATTTCCACTACGCAACCCTTTCCACCCTTCAGTTGAAATCAATTACACTGTGTATATTTGACAAGGGATCTTTCTTGGAAAAGATGTATAGAATTATCATGTATTTATTGCATTTATATCCCACCTTCCAAGAACCTCAAGGTGATGTACATGGCTCCCTCCCCCCCCCCATGTTTTATCCTCACAACAACCTTGTGAGGTAGGCTGAGAGGCAAGGACTAAGCCCCCAAGGTCCTCAAGTGAGCTTCATGGCCGTGAAGTTCAGATTGGAACCCTGGTCTCCCAGGTCCTAGTCCTCATTTTAACCCGCACAACTATCCTGTGAGGTAGGCTAGACTGAGAGGGTGGCCACTGTTGGACCTAGATGCTGGACTAAATGGATATTGATGGCCTCATCAACCTGAGACACTGTGCCTTCTCCCATAGTGACCCACAAATCATCATCACACCTCCCCACCTCTTTTCTCTTCCTGCATTCAAGATTCCAAATGAATCACCTGCAACGGATATCAAAGCCAATTTGGGCTTGCCCAGCTCCAGGGCAATGTGCTCAGAGCTCAGATGTGGTGCTTGTTCCATTATGCAAGACAGATGCGGAAAGGGCGCATTTTTACCAAAGGGGGGAGCATCAGATCGAATACCTGCTTTGGAGCAAAGCAGGAGTTTCTGCTGACATGGCAATATGGTGGGAGGGCAACTCAGCTGCTTGATTGATGGTGGGGAGTGGGGGAGACACACCTGTATTGAATAATAACTAGCACTATGCCAAAAAGGGCTCCATATCCCTGCCACCCACTGGTTTGCTATCAGTTAATGTGAACAGAAATTGCATTATTACTATTATTATTATTATTATTAACCTTTATATCCCGCCGCCTTTCCTTCAAGGAGCTCAAGGTGTCATACATAGCTGTCCCCATTTTTTCCTCCCAACAATCCTGTGAGGTAGATTAGGCTGAGAGTGCATGACTGGCCCAAGGTCACCCAGTGAGCTTCATGGCTGAGCAGGGATTTGAACCCCAGTCTCCCAGATCCTCAACCAACACTCTAGCCACTGCACCACACTGCCTCTCCATGAACAAGGGGAAAAGAAAGTTTTGTAATAATTCTCTTTCCTCACTTTTATTCACCATCTATTAATGCAAACACGGATTGCGTTTGAAAATGATCCAAGGAGAGTTAAAATGCTTGAGAAATTCTCTTTCCTTACTTTCAAAGAGGCCAGGAGTGTCCCTGTGAGTACCCTTTTTTCCTTTGGCAAATCGCCTTGCCAGCAGCTCACATCTTGCAGCTGCTCCAGATGCCTGAACATTGAGGATTAAACCTGGGGCCTTCTGCAAGCACAGCAGATGCTCTGCTACTGAGCTATAGCCCATCCCAGAAACATATAAAGCTGCCTCTTACATAGTCAGACCATTGATCCATCTATCTCCATATTGCCTATACTGACTGGCAGTTGCTCTCCAGGGTTTCAGGATGTAGGAACAATTCCCAGCCCAACTTGGAAATGATATTGTGGATTGAACCTGGAACCTTCTATGTGCAAAGCAAGTGCTCTAACTACTGAGCTACGGCTCTGTTGGAAGCCAGCAGGTTGGAAAACTTCGCTGCATCTCCAAGAGCCATGCCAGATGGGAGGAAGAGCCTGTGGCCCACTTAGCAATTTTATCCGGGAGGCTGGCACTTGCCCGTTCTGCTCTGAGGAAATGTTGCAGTGTTTGGCAACAAGAAGTTTATAAAATGATGCAACACATGGTATGGAGAACGTGGAGAGAGAAATATTGCTCCCTCTTTCATGACACTAGAACTGGTAGACATCCAACAAAACTGAATGGTGGAAGATTCAGGACAGATTGAAAAAGAAAGGACTTCTTCTATACCCTCCAACAGTTCTCTGAAGAAAATAGCGGTTTCCTATTCCAAAATTAGGGACGCGGGTGGCGCTGTGAATTAAGCAGTTCGAAAGCACGAAGTGTAAGTAGATAAATAGGTATAGTACCGCTCTGGCGGGATAAATAGGTACCGCTCCGGCAGGAAGGTAAACGGCATTTCTGTGCGCTGCTCTGGTTTGCCAGAAGCGGCTTAGTCACGTTGGCCACATGACCCGGAAGCTGTACGCCAGCTCCCTCGGCCAATAAAGCGAGATGAGTGCCACAACCCTACAGTCGGCCACGACTGGACCTAATGGTCAGGGGTCCCTTTACTTTACCTTTATTCCAAAATTACAATAATAATTTTACCATTTATGTCCCACCCATCTGACTGGGTTGCCCCAGGCACTCTGGGCAGCTTCCAACATATTAAAAATAATAATAAAACAGTAAACATTACAAAAACCCTTCCCTATAGAGGGCTGTCTTCAGCTGGCTCAGGGGTTTGATAACTCCATACCCTCCAATATTTCTCTGATGAAAATGGGGATGTCCTAAGGAAAAGCAGGGCATTCTGGGATCAAATCAGAAACTGGGATGGCTTCTGTAAATCCAGGACTGTCCCTGGAACACTTGGAGGGTCTGTTCTTCATTCAGCACAAAGTTAAACTACAAAACTCTCTCCCACAGGAAGTAGTGCATACCACCAAATGTGGGTAGCTTTAAAATAGGATTAGACAAATTCATGGAGGAGGAGAGGGCTATTTATGGTTATTAGTCACAATGGTGGGAGGGCAGAATACTGGGTGAAATCAGCCACTGGCCTGATCCAGCATCAAGGCTCTCCTTATGTTCTTATGTTCACCTGTGAAAGGAAGGCACACCCCAAGGAGGCTGAAAGACATGGGATTTTCTGCTGTGCTGGAGTGAACAATTCCAAGGGAGCACAAAAACCTGACAGTCTGTGTTGTACAAGATGTAATTTTAGCACTCACAGCTCCCTTTTAGCAATGCATCATTGGGGGGAAACAGCAGGTTTACTGCCGCTGCTTCATTAAGTATAATTTGCTATTTGGAGGGGGAAACAAAATCACCTCAGGAGGGATGTTCATTTGTCACGTGGGGGAGTTTCACAGCAGGCATTTGGGGGGGGGGGGTTTGGATATATTATCCTGCAGAGAGAACAGAGCATGTTATCTGCATGTTGACCCAGCCCTGGAGCCGTAAGTGCCTGGAAGCCACGGGCAATGAAAGAAACCAACTGGGGCCTGCAAATGGCTCCTGGGTTAGTCCAAATGACAGAATGCAGGTTTTCTCTCCTCATATCTGGAGCCCATGTCCAATACTAAGTTCCAAGAGTAAAGTTGCACCCCTGCTTCCGAAGTCAACAGCTTCTTCTGCTTCAGTATAAGAGAGCTTCCTACTTCTTGTTTATTTCAGAACCACGAGGACTGGAATTTTTTTCTGATTTTAGAGAAAGGGCCAAAAAGAGTGAACTTTGCATGTACAGAGTCCCAGGTTTAATCCCTGACATCACCACATAGGGCGGGGAATGTCCCCTGCCTGAAATATTGAAGAGCTGCTGCCAGTCAGTGCAAGCAACACTGAGCTAAATGGGCCTGTGATCTGACTAGGTATAAGCAACTTCTTCTGAAGGATTTTAGTTTGGTTTATATATATAATAATAATAATAATAATAATAATAATAATAATAATAATAATAATAATAAATTTTATTTATATCCCGCCCTCCCCAGCCGAAGCCGGGCTCAGGGCGGCTAACAACACTAAAATAGTGCAACATTATAAAAACATCATAAGAATTAATTAAAATCAAAATTGATGGCAACCATAAACTAAAGTATTGTAAAGATTGCCAAAGGAGGGAGTCAGGCTGTGCCCTAACCAAAGGCCTGGTGGAACAGCTCTGTCTTGCAGGCCCTGCGGAAGGATGTCAAGTCCTGCAGGGCCCTTGTCTCTTGTGACAGAGCGTTCCACCAGGTTGGAGCCGCAGCCGAAAAAGCCCTGGCTCTAGTTGAGGCCAGCCTAACCTCTCTGTGGCCTGGGACCTTCAAGATGTTTTTATTTAAGGACCGTAAGTTCCTCTGTGGGGCATACCAGGAGAGGCGGTCCCGTAGATACGAGGGTCCTAGGCCGTGTAGGGCTTTGAAGGTTAAAACCATCACCTTAAACCTGATCCTGTACTCCACCGGGAGCCAGTGCAGCTGGTATAGCACCGGATGAATGTGATCCCGCAGCGAAGACCCCGTAAGGAGTCTCGCTGCGGCATTCTGCACCCGCTGGAGTTTCTGGGTCAGTCTCAAGGGCAGCCCCACGTACAGCGAGTTACAATAATCCAGTCTGGAGGTGGCCGTCGCATGGATCACAGTGGCTAGGTCAGGGCGAGAGAGGTAAGGAGCCAACTGCTTAGCTTGGCGGAGATGAAAAAATGCCGCCTTTGTTATAGCTGCAATCTGCGCCTCCATGGAGAGGGAGGTATCGAAGATTACACCCAAACTCTTAACGGACGGTGCTGGCACTAATTGCACCCCCGCAAGAGATGGGAGTTGCCCCCTCAATCCCATATCGTCCCGTCCCAGCCAGAGGACCTCTGTCTTCGAAGGATTTAACTTCAACCGGCTCCCACGTAACCATCCAGCCACAGCTTCCAAGCATCTGATCAGTGTGTCTGGGGCCGAGTCAGGATGGCCATCCATCAACAGATAGAGTTGGGTGTCATCAGCATACTGATGGCAGCCCAGCCCAAAACTCCGGACAAGCTGGGCGAGGGGGCGCATAAAGATGTTAAAAAGCATCGGGGAGAGAATCGCACCCTGAGGCACTCCACACACCAAGGAGTGGCGGGATGACAGTTCCCCCCCAAGCGCCACCCTCTGTCCCCGACCAGAGAGAAACGAGCGCAGCCATTGAAGGACTGTGCCCTGGATCCCCACGTCGGCGAGGCGGTGGTCCAGAAGTTCGTGATCGACCATGTCGAAAGCTGCTGACAGATCTAGAAGAATCAGCAGCCCCGACCCGCCTCGGTCCAGCTGTCTACGAAGATCATCTGTTAGGGCGACCAGAGCCGTCTCGGTCCCATGACCAGCGCGGAAGCCGGACTGGAATGGATGATGACTTGTTCCCCAGTTCCTCTGATGTAAGAATTTGTGGGCCATTATGTTATTTTTAACCCTGGGTCCTTCATGCTTTGGAGAATAAATCCCATTAAAGGTGTGGGTGTCAAACTGCTTACAGGTGGAAGAGGAGGAGGAGGAGGAGAACCAGGCATATCTGGAGGTTCTGAATTCGGCTCCTTGATCTTGATCTACTCTCTCTTAAATAAAAGAAAATGTTTTAGGTGTGTTTTAAGTGCAATATACAATGTGACACTAGATGGCGATAATGAGCCTTATGGAAAATTCAATGTATTTTAAAGCACTTTTTGTAAAAAAGCATTTTCACAACATTTTTTTATATGTGTGTAGATTCCACCACAGACATATGCAGCATCGCTGCAGAAGAGAGGTGTGGTGCAGGGCTCTTGAGTTCTACAAGTGCTTTGTTGAATATTCCTCCAATTCTCCACTAACTAACAGTAAGATTAATTGCACTAAGCAGATGCATAGGAGGGGTGTGGGGAGTCAAGCTGATGACTTGATCACCTCCATCATCTGTTTTTCACTACTGTATGCTTTCTTTTTCTTTTCTACTTTTGCTACTGACCTGTTTTAGTTGTTTTATCAAACTGAATTTTTTTAAATGATTGAAGGGTGGCAGGGATAAATTTTTGTGGGGTAGGTTTCTGCTTTTCCACCTCATTCTTGGGGCACTCAGAATAATTTCACTGCTCCTGGGAATGGATTAAACTATGGAACTCGCTGCCACAGGAGGTGGGGGCACACCAACTTGGTCATAAAAGAGGACTGCACGAATTCATGGAGAAAAAGGCTATCCACAGCTACTAGCCACCATGACAATGTTCTACTTCCACAGTCAAAAGGCAGTGATCCTTCTTAATACCACTCGCTGACAACTGCGGGAGGTGAGAATGCTCTTGTGCTCAGGACCTGCTTGCAGGCTTCCTGCTTGGGGCATCTGGCTGTCCACTGTGAGAACAGGATGCTGGACTAGGTGGACCACTGGCCTGATCCAGCAGGGCTCTTCTGAGGGTCTGGTGGCTATATGGGTTTTGGCCTGATTCAGAGAGACTCTTCATATGTTCTTCCTGCATTGTTCCCACCCCGCCCAGCCATCAATAGATCATTATATTAAGTCAAATCCCCTCCTGGGAATCCACTCACGCACCTCCAAGCAGGGGCAGAGGAAGGGGGTGGGGGCGGGGGCGGTCCACCCCAGATGTCACCACTGAGCGGGGTGACAAAATGCTGGACAGCACTCCCTGCAGGGCCTGCAGTGTGCCCAAGCCACACGTCTCTCTTGGGAGTGACACAGTGGCTTGGGCGCCTTGCAGGCTCTGCACTGCCCAAACAGTCCACCTACTGCCTCCCCCTCAGCTGTAGGGTGGCTGAGTGGGAGGAGGCAGGCACACTCCTTGGAGGCCCCAGAGAGTGTCCTGCCCCAGATCACCCTGCCCCTGGGCGCAGGGCACGCACGCCACCCCGGCGCCCAATCGGCTTGCTCCACCGCTGCCTCCTAGTAGACCTTGTTATTGCAAAGGACAAGTTCCCATAAGGTGGTCTCTTTCCTTACATCTTTGTTTTTAATTTCACAGAGATAGGAACACCCACCTGTGAGGCAGTGGAAGACAGATGCCTGCTGTTTGCACAGTAATAGTTTATGTCACCATAAATTGGGATATATCTTCTTCTGGGTATACAGAATCTCAAACCTGCTCTGCCGGCTCAGGGCTGGTAGACCAGAGAACATTTGCTCACGCATTTGTAGTGGCTCTAGTTTGCTACCTCCTGTTAAATCCTTTATTGGTCTTTCTCGGGCACTGGAAATGCAATGTTAAGGGGGAATAGAGAGTCAAGAATGGGAATGTCTACAATCAAGGCTGGACTGGATCAACCCTTGGCCTGATCCAGGCGTTCTTCTTGTAACCTACATTCTTATGAAAAGCGCCTGCTATCCAGCTGCAATAATAAATTCAAGCTTGGGGGAGCGGGTTAATGAGGGGGAAAACCCTAAAACAATTCTAGAGTGCATCAGCAGAAGACAAGTGTCCAGATGAAGGGAAGTAAGAGTATTGCTCTATTCTGCCTTGGTTAGACATCACCTGGAGCGTGTCCTGAGCATCACAATTTAAGGAGGATATGGACATGCTGGAAAATGTGCAGGTACAGTTGAGGGAGCTGGGCATGCTTAGCCTGGAGAAGAGAAGACAGGAGAGCCAAATCTAGAATTACAAACTTACAATTCTATGAATCTGTGAGAATGTACCATCAGTCTTAGGCCACATTAACACCCTCCATTGAAACCACTATGATACAGTACCACTTTAAGTAGTCAAAGTATCCTGAGGATTGTAGAATCATAGAATCATAAAAGACCCAAAGCACAATTATTGCAAGAACCACAGCTAAATAATTCCTGACAGTTGGCCATCCAAACTCTGCTTAAAACCTCAAGAAGAGGAAGAGGAGAAGGAGAAGGAAGGAGATGGAGAGACTGAACTGGAGAGATTGTCAAGAAGGAATATGTGTTCTCTCTCAGATTTTAAAAAATCCAAGGCAGAATCTTTAATTTAGAATCCCCAATTCTAGCTGGTCTCAGCCAATTTCAAATCAGTCCCTCTTAAAAGTTTCACCTGCAATTCCTCTCCCCCTTGGTCCTCCTCTCTCTTGCCACTACTCATAAATTGCAGGTGGTGGGGTGTTAACAGAATTATATTTTCCAGATGTATGAGGTCCGTAAAAAAAAATGCTTAGCTCGGCTGTGTTCACGAAATGACCCTCAGCATTGGGAAGAGAAATTTCATGCTGAAATATGTCTCCTGAAACACAGCTCAGCTCCAAAACACCTTCTGTCATTCCCTAGGCGTGATGACTTTTAAGTGCCAGTATAATGGGTTTACCATCAGACTCCTGCATTGTTCCATTCATCACTTACGTTATGGCCCCATTCACCTCTGAACGTTCAGCTGAAAGCTCCTTTCAAAAGCAACCCAATCAAAAACTTGAAGTCCCATTAGCCCCTCGATGAAGAGCTATCGGCCCTAACAACTGATGGCCAGTGGCCTCAGATGCACTTGGCATTTCCATTTCTGAGCTTGAGTGTTTTCCCAACCTTCAGAGCAACTGCACTGCAACAACAAGACCTTGAAAGAAGAACCCCACTTGATCAGGTCATAGAGGTCCATTTAGCTCAAAACTTCATCATCAGTTTCCTCTGGGAAGCTCACAAGTCATCAGTAGGCTGGATCCCACCTGAGTCATTCTAAGAACATACTGGATTAGGCCAGTGGCCCACCTAGTCCATCATCCAATCCTTATTGTGGACAGTCAGCTGCCCTTAGAGAAAACCCACAAGCAGGACCTGAGCACAACAGTGCTCTCCCCTTCTGTAAAGGTAAAGGGACCCCTGACCATTAGGTCCAGTCGTGACTGACTCTGGGGTTGCGCGCTCTTCTCGCTTTATTGGCCAAGGGAGCCAGCATACTGCTTCTGGGTCATGTGGCCAGCATGACAGAGCCACTTCTGGCGAACCAGAGCAGCGCACAGAAACGCTGTTTCCCTTCCCAATGGAGTGGTACCTATTTATCTACTTGCACTTTGACATGCTTTCGAACTGCTAGGTTGGTAGGAGCAGGGACCAAGCAATGGGAGCTCATCCCGTTGCGGGGATTCGAACCATTGACCTTCTTATCGACAAGTCCTAGGCTCTGTGGTTTAACCCACAGCGCCACCCGCATCCCCTCCACTTCTGTAGTTTCCAGCAACTGCTGTTTAGAAGCACTTCCTCCAACTGTGGAGGCATAATATAGCCATCACTAGTAGCCATGGATAGCCTTATCCTCCAAGAATAGCCTTATCTTCCATGGCATAAGAAGAACCTTTCGGATGAGGCCAAAGGGGATCCATCTAGTCTAGACTCCTTTCTCGCAGTGGCTGGCCAGATACCTATTATAGGAATCTGTCAAGCAGTACCCAAAGTCAAGAACAATGTTCTCCCCCCTGTGGTTTCCAACAAACAGATATTGAGAAGCATTGTTGCCTCTGACTTTGGAGGCGAACATAGTCATTGTGGCTAACAGCCTCCTCCTCCTCCATGAATGTGTCTAATACTCTTTTAAAGCCGCCTAGGTTGTTGGCCACCGCTGCTTCTTCTGGGAAGGAGTTCCATTGTTTAACTCTGTACTTTGTGCAGAAGGATTTTCTTTTATCTGTCCTGAATCTTCCAACATTCAGCTTTATTGGATTCCATGGATTTTAATGTTAGGACAGAAGGAGAAAAACTCTTCTCTCTCCGCTTTCTCTGCAAATGCTGCAACAAGGGAAATGAGGATTCTGGAGTGTGATGACAGCATAGTTTGACTCCCTGATGTAAGGCATAAGGAGTTAGTTTCCAGCCTCCTGGGGTTCCCATTTGAAACCAGTGACACCCTCTGCATCAGCCATCCCCTCCCCTCCAAGATGCCCAGCTGAGCCTGCCAAGGTTTCACTTTTGGTTAACTGATGTAATGCAGTTTTGTTAAGCTGTTTGCTCTCCTGTTTCAGCTTTTATTCAAATGTCAGGACTAATCTCCAGCGAAAAGCCAATACTGGGGGTTTTTTAATAAAAAAAGAAGGAAAAGAAAAGAAAAGAAAAGAATCTGTGAACAGGCATGAATATTTGTTAATTTGCTCTGCAGCCTTTGAGATCCATCAAAATTGACGGATGCGGCTAATTTAAGGACATTAATTAATTTGGCTGTAAGTGGCTACTAACCATGATAGCTATGCCCTGCCTCCAAGGTCAGAGGTTGGCATGCTTCTGAATACCAGTTGCTGGAAACTGTAGGAAGCGGAATGCTCTTATAAGAACAGGATGCTGGGCTATTGGCCTAATCCAGCAAGGCTCTTCTTATAGAGGTCTACTGTGATAGCAGAACTCGTTGAAGAAAAGGAAATACATTTATTTCCCTTGAGTTTGTTGTTAATGCATGTTGTTACTTTAAGCCACATGAGAGCACTGTTTGCAAACTAGTCAGCATTTGCTTGTAGCCTCTCTGTCTAAGTTAACTACCACTTTAAAAAGCTGAACCAGCTTGTTCTTCCCTCCCAATGAGATGTCTTTATTTTCATCTCCACTCATTTTGTAAATAGTTCCAGCATGAATAAAGCCTTTGAACTCCAGATAGTTGTAAGTGACTATTCCAATCCAATTCACCGAAGCTGCAAGGTCTACTAACAGAACCTCCATGCCTAGGAACAGTCTACCATCAAATACTAGAAGATAAGGAACAACAACTGAAGAATTGCTGTTGTGCTCAGGTCCTGTTTGCAACAGTTTCCTATAATGGGCATCTGGTTGGCAACTGTGAGAACAGGATGCTGGACTAGATGGGCTTTTGATCTGACCCAACAAGCTCTTTTTATGTTCTTAATGGATCTACTCTGCATAGAACTTAGTTATCTTGGCACCATCTCTGAGATAAGAAAAGCCTTAGATTGACTGATTTCTTCGTTCTCCCCCCCCCTTTCTCTCTCTCTCTCTCTCTCTCTCTCTCTCTCTCTCTCACTCACACACACACACACACACACACACACACCCTTCGCTTCTGGATCATGAGTGATGCTAAAAATATACAAGTGCTGTCCTTTTTGCATCCAAATTGCATCCCACTTTCAATATCCTTCCCTCTCCCTTCTTCCTCCTCTGCTTCTCAGCTCCTTGAGAAGGGTGATAAATTAATGACTCCTTCCCCTGTAGCAAACTGCCAGGCTGCAATATGCGACTGATTACTCTCTGCACCTGTGATTTAGACTCAAAGATGACCTACAAAGGCACACACACAAACCCTCCCCAGCCCTCCTTTGCAAAAGGCACTCACAATGACTAGCAATGAGCCACAAAGCTGCAACTCAGCATGTTGGTGACTTCAAAGTATTCTGCCTTCCCCCCTCCCCGACTTCCTTCATCTTTGGCTTCTGGAACACTGCAAACCAGAGTTCAGTTTTTTGTTTTGTTTTGTTTTGTTTGCTTCTCCTACAAATGCAGAGGAGAGAACCTCCGAATTTCATTTTCTTGTTTTTTCCCCAACCTGAAATTTTGTTTGCCCCATTTCCACATCACATTGCAAGAAAGAAAGAAAATCAAAGTATGCACAAACAAATCCATATTATTAGTGGTATTATGAGCTCCTCCTGCCTAGGCAATGTTGGTGACCTCTGGCGAGGAATGACAGACTAGGAAGGGAAGCTTTACTACATTTTATTTTTGTACACCTATACCTGCTGGATATTGGCAGGCGTGCGAGAGCTGGATATGTTTCTGAACCTCAATGAGGCTGTGCTTGGAAGATGCTAGGTACTGTAGCTGCACCATAATACAAGGGCAGTAGACTGGGACAGCCAACTTCTATCTAGCTCAGCCTTTTGTAGTCTGTGGGGGGTGGCTGGGTGGATCCTGAGGGTTGATGGAAGGGGGTGACCTCAAGGTTTGCACTATGCCCACATGCGTACATTTACAACATAGTGTCAAATCCAAGAAGAATGACAAGTCTATTTCTTAACACTTGGGGGATACTACTACTACTCCCGTTGCTTGGTCCCTGCTCCTGCCAACCTAGCAGTTTGAAAGCACGTCAAAAGTGCAAGTAGATAAATAGGTACTGCTCCAGCAGGAAAGTAAACGGTGTTTCCATGAGTTGCTCTGGTTCTCCAGAAGCGGCTTAGTCATGCTGGCCACATGACCTGGAAGCTGTACACCGACTCCCTCGGCCAATAAAGCAAGATGCGTGCCGCAACCCCAGAGTCGCCTGTGACTGGACCTAACGGTCAGGGGTCCCGTTACCATACTACTACTACTACTACTACTACTACTACTACTACTACTACTACTGTTAAATTTATTACCTGCCCTTCACCAGCAGGTTTTGGGACATATCATTTTCCTCCCAGAGCTACAATTCCCAGAGTTCCCTGGGGAAGAGGGATTGAGTTCTAAACAGCTCTGGAAACTGTCACTCTGGGGGGAGGGAGGAGGAATGGGGGTCTCCTCTCAACTCTCAGCCCCCTGAACAAACTACATCTCTGAAAATTCCCCGTGGGGCTGTTTAAAGTGGTATGATACTGCTTTGAATGTGCACTGTCAATGTGGCCTTGGTGCTAGGCAGATTATTGAGATAATATATACCAAGTATTATACACCCGTGTTTATTAAAAGCAATTATTATTATGCAATAATTGCAATTATCAGAGGACTGGGATGCTGTTGAGTGCAGTGTGCATGCTAATTCTGTTGATTAATCACTGGTATTGCATTTAATCCCTGCAATTCACTGAGGTCTTCCCGTCCTTGGCTGTGGCTCTGGTTGCAACATGCTTTCAAGGGTTTCAGTTGTCACCTGTTTGACAAGGTGAAATTTTCTAAAGCTCTTCCATGCAGATTCCTCCCGCTCGGCCTTCAGCAGAAGAGAATCAGCCTAAGGCAGTGAGCAGCAGCACAGCACTGCTAATGAAGAAACACTGGGCTCCGTTGCCATTTTTAAAGTGTTTTCATCGGAAGCTGCCTTAGACAAAGCCAGACCCTTGGTCCATCTAGCTCAGTATTGTCCACACTGACTGGCAGCAGAGGCTTGCCTGGTTTTCAGGCAGGGTTTAATTCCTCAGCCCTACCTAGAGAGGGTGCTGGGGTTTGTACCTGGGACCTTCTGCATCCAGAGCAGGTACTCCACCCCTGAGCTAAGGCTCTTACATTAAAAAAATAAAGTAATATTCTAATCCCTATTGTTCTAAAGAAAGGCTTGAATTTAATACTACCACTTCCTAAATCAAACTGAAGGCTCAAATGGGTTTTTTTGGGGGGAGGGGGCTCTAGCAAGGTGTTCTGCCACTGAGCAACAGCCCTTCCTCATTAAACAGGGAGGCATGTCAGCCCTTGATGCTCAACTAAAATAGCTATGCAAGTCATGCAAAACAATAACACAGAAATTGTGGAAATTTCATTTCTACTTTAGGAGAAAATTATATTGAATGTGCAGTGGGGGGGCAGGGAGAGAATATACTCCAGGATGTTTTTAACATCTGCATTCAGTGAAATGTCTCTGGTAGTTTTCAGCGCCTCCTCCAAGGTACACTAACTGCCTGTGTCAAAACAGTTTGTTAGCAAAGGCACCTGCATGTAAAAATGAAAACTTAAAAGCCCTTATCCAGGGTTTGTCTTCAGGCCTCATAAATCATGGAGTGAGGGATCTGAGATCTTGAGATATTCATGGAAAACTTCTGAATGCTGATGATCCAGGAACAGTACGCATTATGCCTCAGGTTGGCAAAAAGGGGTTGTGTAGTGATGACAGAGGTTCAATAGGATTGGCTGAGATGCTATGATGTAAAAGAGGAGCAGAAAGATTCACTTACTGGATCCAAATGGTTTCCAGAGAGTGGTAGGGGATGTTTTATCCAATGTTGATGGCCTTTCAGCTGTTTCCCTGGTGACCCGTTGAAATGTGGAGTTAACCAGGTCTCTTGACTGTCTGGCTCCAAAGCGTCCTCTCCAATTGCATGGAGCCCGGACAGCCCCATGGTTTTCCCCGGAACTGAGGGTGATGAAACAATCATTGAGATGGCTAGAGCCCTGGTGGTGGAAAACTCATTCTGAATCAGACCAGACATGGGTTAGAGCTCAATGTTGAGCCTACCAAGTGGCGGAGGCAGCAAAGAGGACCTTCTTCACCGCCTCTATTGCATCTGTAGAAAATAGCAACAGGAGACTCTTTCAGGTGGTTCACAATCTATCAGAACCATCTTTGCCATCGGGGCCTGGTAGGGACCCCAAGATCTCCTGCAATGCTTTTGCAATGTTTTTTTGCAGATAAAGTTGCTCAGATTCAGAAGGAGGTAGACTCCACCATGGGAGCAGGGCCAGGGTGGGAGAGTGCTGGAATCCTAACATAACTAGTTATATGGGATCAGTTCCAATCTGTTACCTTCAAGGATGTGGACAGGCAGCTTGGACGAGTGAAACCAACCACCTGTCTTCTTGATCCTTGTCCATCCTGGCTCATAGAAACGAGCCATTATCAAGGCAAAAGAACAGTCCAGCACATCCACTGCTACACCTGCAGATGTTAGGTAGGGCTGTGTGTCATCAGCATATTCATGACAACGTACTCCAGAACTGCCTGAATAGCTCAGTCAGTAGAGCATGAAACTCTTAATCTCAGGGTTGTGGGGTTTGAGCCCCACATAGGGCAAAAGATTCCTGCATTGCAGGGGGCTGGAGAAGATGATCACTCTGATCCCTTCTAACTGTGATTCTACAAATCCAGAACTCTGGATGACCCCACTCTGTGGCTTCATGTAGATGTTAAAGAGCATGAGTGATAAAAATTTAACCCCGTGGCTGAAGAACACTCCCCACTGGAAACAACCATCCAAGTAGGATCAGAACATAGCTGTCAACGTTTCCCTTTTTTAAAGGGAAATTCCCTTATTCCAAATAGGATTCCTTGCAAGAAAAGGGAAAAGTTGACAGCTATGGACCAGAACCAACATAAAGTGGTGCCATCCACCCTTAACTCAGAAAGCTGCTCCAGAAGGATCCCATGGTTGATAGTATCTAAAACTGATGAGAGGTCAAGGTGAATTAACAGGGACATATTTCCTTTGTCTCTCTCCCAACAGAGGTGGTCATGCAGGGCTACCAAAGCAGCTCCTGTACCAAAACTGGGCATAAACTCTGATTGAAATGGATCTAGAAAATCAGTTTCATCCAAGAGTGCCTATATTTGGTTTGACCACCCACTCAACAACCTTGCCCAAGAAGCAGAGATTGGCAGCTCCCTGGTAGTTACTTAGATTTTCCAAATCCAGGGAGGGTTTCTTGAGGAGTGTCTCCTTCAAGCAGGCAAGGACCACCCCTGGCTCCCTGGCCCAGTCAGTTGTCCCCTCCCTTCTAGTTTTTATCTGCCAAGAAGATCAAGGGTCCAGAGTGCAAACAGTTGCCTCCACCTCTGCACATGTTCCAACTTGTTAATATCTTTCCTAAATTGTGGTGCCCAGAACTGGACATGGGACTGTAGGTGTATTCTGACAAAGGCAGAATAGAGTGAGGCTATTACTTCCCTTAAACAGGACACTATACTTTTCCTAATGCAGCCTGGAATAGCATTGGTGTTTTTTGCTGCTGCATCACACTGTTGGCTCACGTTAAGTTTATGGTCCACTAAGACTCCCAGATCCTTTCAGGTGTACTACTGGTAAGCCAGGTGTCTCCCCTTTCACACTTCTCAGTCATCAAAGAAATCCTGATGAAGGAGGCAAGATTGGAGAAGTTCTACTTGTAATAGAAAAATTTATTGTGAATCACCTAGGAGATGATTAGTATAAGGCAATTGCCTTAATAAGCTTAATAAATAATAAGATTTCCTGATGTATGTGAGAACAAATGTACTCCTCCCACGCCTACTGTAATGAAGCCCTGGGAATAATTCCTCCCTGCAGTTAATTACAGATGTATTTATAACAAGGCTAAATAAGGAAGAGAAATATAACCCATTTATGAATGTAGAGGCAAGTTTGCTTGTCCGTTACATCATTTTTTTGCTCCAGTTCAGATGGCAGATAATTGAAAGGAACATTTTCAGAAATAAAATTTCCCTCATGGAAATCCACATTTTCCTCTGCAGCTTTAATTAATATAATGCATTTCTGTATGCTTTTTTCACTAGTATGAGAGCATTTACCAGGCCTACTTGCAGATGCTGCAAAGGGCTGAAATTTGGGCTTTTTACATACAATGCAGAGGTGGGGAGATCAGAATGGTTAGCAGATTCCCTGCAACAATTTTGTAAGCCATAAATTGTGAATCCCTTTTATTATATTTATGCCAATGTAATGTGCTTGCTTCAAATGTTGCAAACCTCAAAAGCTTTCAGCTATATTAGTCACTGAATCATTCAACACCCAAGAAGACTGAGCTGGTAAGAGCTAAGAGATGCTGCTATACTTTCTTCTGCTTGGCTTCCTGTAATCTGTGGATTCATGGATAAAGTCAAAACCCAAGAAGAGCCCAAGCTAATGGTCCATCTAGTCCAGCATCCTGTTTTCACTGTGGCCAGTAGTATGCCCCAAAGGGAAACCTGGACTTGCAACAGAATTTGAGTGCAATAACCCCTCCTGTGGTTTGCAGTAACTGATATTCAGAAACATTGCTAGCGATGTGGAAGCAGGGCATAGCCTCCATCATGGCTAGTAACCACCCAGAGACTTCTCCTCCATCTAACTTGGTAGTCACCACTGCTTCCTGTTGAAGGCAGTTCCATAGTTTAACTACGTGCTGCATGAAGAAGGACTTTCTGTTGAAGAAAAGCAAGCATATTTCCTCCTTCTGAACTTCTAGTTAATGTATTACTTTAAACCATATGAGGTCATTGTTTGTGTAGCTATCTATCCAGCACTTCCTTGTAGCCCTTGTGTTTAACTTAACTCCAATCCTAAAATGGCTGAACCATTTTGTTTTTCCTTGCCCAATTTGCTGATAAAAGATGTTTGCTGTTTCTCTATCTCTTTTCCATTCATTCTGTAAATAGTTCCTGCATGAATAAGCCCTTTGAACTCCAGGAACTGTAAGTAGTTATTTCAATCTAATTCACCCAAGCTGCAAGCTCTCCTAACACTTTCTTTTATCTGTCCTGAATCTTCCAGCATTCAGCTTCACTGAGTGTCTACGAACTCTAGTGTTCTAAGAGAGGGAGGTAAACCTTTCTCTTTCCACGTTATCCATGCCCTGCCTAACCTTATAAACTTCTATCATGTCACTTCTTAGTTGCATTTTCTCTAACCTAAAAAGTCCCAAATGCACCTTTTTCTCATGGGGCCATGACACCTTGATCTTTCCGGGTGCCCTTTTCTTAACCCTTTCCAGTCTCCTTTTTGAGGTAAAGCAAGCCATCTGTGGGAATTTTGAGGGAAGTAGATTTTTAAAATTATTATTGTGCTTGAGTCCTGCTTTCTCTATTGTGTTTCAGGTCACTTTGGCCTGACCCAGGCAGGCTCTTCTTATGTTCTCATTATTGTGGAGGAGGGTAGTGATATATGAGTGTGATCACAAGTGCGAAACACCATTACCTCTTCACAGATACAAAGCCATAAATGCACCTACATGTCTCCTCAAAGCACAACATCACACACACCACCCCAAAAACCTTAACGGAATCCTCAGTAAAGGCTCGCACCTGAAAGGACTTTAAAATTTAATGGGACAAGATGTCCAAACCTCTGCTGTCAGAGTTGTTGTGCCATAGCACACCTAATGGCCAGGCTGCTGTAATAGCAGGTAATACTGCTGGTCTTTATGAATGGGACCACTTGCTGTGAAAATGTAGCAAGCAGCACAGCAGGGTATGGAGGCTTTCCATTTCAACCAGAAACAGTTAATTAAACTGGTTTTGCTACAGAAATTGTGTACTTGTGAATGGAATACTGTATAAAATCGTTTGTAAATGACTAATTCTGTCAAATGAACTTCCAAAATCACATGCATACTATTGTGTTCTGGGAAACCGCTGCTGCCATAATCCCTGGAGTGTGAGGTCACACGTAGGCTGCCGCTCCTCTGGGGAAGTGTTCAGGCAGGGTTTCTTCAATTACAATGGAACCTAATGGAGGTGACTGATAACACAAATAATGATGTTTGCCCAGACTGTCCAATAAACAGGACGAAGCAACCCTGTTGATCACTCAAGCTGACATGTGAAGGAAACTTGCAAAAACTGTTCAGAATGTCAATACCAAATGAAAATTCTGCCTGGAAGGTGCAAGATCTGTAATTCACAAAATGCTCTGATTGACATATTGTAATTTTGACCTGTCTGACCTGTGGAACCTGTCAGGGACTGGCTGGATGCAAAGGACTTGTGGGAGGCACCAGGCAAGGAACCCCCACTAGCTCAAAAGTGAGCCATATTTTCGTGTATCATTTTGAAATCCCTTAGCTACGCTTGGGCAGTGGCGTAGCGTGGGGGGTGCAGGGGGTGCCGGCCGCACCGGGCACAACATCTGGGGGGGGGCGCGCTTGCACTCGCAGCTCTCTGCCCCTACCTGACTCACTCACTCTCTCTCACTGCAGTGCTGGCTATGCGAATCCGATCCGAGCCGCTGGGTCGCCGCCCACTGTGGAGGGGGTGGGTGCCAGGCGTGCGGTGCAGAGAGAGAGCGAGGGACTATCTGGGGGAGGGACAGTGCAGCGGCCGCCCAGCGCAGCGCTGAGCGCGGGAGAGAACCACACCAGACCAGACCAGGCAGCAGCAAGAGGAAGCTGGCAGCGGCGGCAGGTTAGGGGTTAGGGGGCGCAAATTACTTGCCTTGCCCCGGGTGCTAACAACCCACGCTACGCTGCTGCACTTGGGAGTCATTTTTGCTCTTGTGTGTGTGTGTTTTTTGAGGGGGGGGGTTGTATTTGCAGACTCAAGGCCAAGGTACCTAAATACTGATGATAATTGAACAGCAAGAGCTAAAAACAAGTTTAATGGCCTTGTATTATCCTTTAATGGAGATGTACAGCTCCTGTTTATCGCTGGATGGCTGGCACCCAGAGGAGGATTAATTGGCTCTGGTGGTAGGGAGTATCATGCTGTGGGCTTGGTGGGCGGGGAGCTGGAGATAATGGCCCTGATCACAGGAGATGCTTCTTGGCATGGAGGCATAGTTTGCTTTTATGTTGGAAAGGAGATAAAAGCCATGTGGCCAGCCCATGAGAGAAATAGCTGAGAGAACACTTAGTTCTCACACATGAGTCTGAGAGGAGAGCCTTGCCTGTGAATTTCAAGGAAAGCTTTCTTACACTTAGTCAGATCGTTGGTCCATTGGCTCAGTGTTGTTGGCGTTGACTGGCACCTGCTCTTCAGAGTTGCAGGCAGAGATTCTTTCCCAAGCCCTACCTGGGAATGCTGTCAGGGATTGAACCTGGGACCTTCTGCTTGCAAGGCGGATGCTCTAGATAGACTACTGATCTATCTAGCTCAGTATTGTATACCAGCAGCAGCAGCTTGCCAGGGTTTCAGCCAGGGAGTCTTTTCCCAGACCAACCTGCAGATGTCTCTTTTTTTGGTTCCAAACTGGGACCTTCTGCATCCAAAGCATTTGCTCTACCACTGAGTCCATCCCCTAAGACTCTAGTCCTCATTGTTCTGAATAAAGGGCTGGATTAAATAGGAACATAAGAAGCTGTCTTATATTGTGTCACGCCAATGGTCCATCGAGTTCAGGAATGTCTACACTGTCTATAAGCAGGTGTCAGGCAGGAGTCTTTTCCCAGCATACCTGGAGATACCTTTGAAGATTTAACCTAGGATATTCTGCATGCAAAACAGGTTGCTCTGTATCTATGGACCTTCCTGGATTTTGCAGTGTACACAACAAGGTAAACAATGCAGAAAAATGAATCAATACTTGCTCTTGACGTCCTTTCAAACTGCTAGGTTGGCAGAATCTGGGACCAAGCAACGGCAGCTCACCCCGTTGCAGGGATTTGAACCACCGACCTTCCAATTGGCAAGCCCTAGGCTCAGTGGTTTAGACCATAGCGCCACCCACATCCCTTTGATTTGTTAGGAAACCCCTATTTCCCCTTGCAGAACTACATTTCCCAGAGTTCCCTGGGCAGAAGGACTGTTAAACCACACTGTGAATTGTAGCAATGGGAGGGGGGTAGAGGGAGTCTCCTAATAAGCAACTTGCACTTTGACGTGCTTTCGAACTGCTAGGTTGACAGGAGCAGGGACCGATCAACGGGAGCTCACCCCATCACGGGGATTCGAACCGCCGACCTTCTGATCGGCAAGCCCTAGGCTCTGTGGTTTAACCCACAGCGCCACCCTCTGACCCTCTTTTAAAGCCATCCAAATTGATGGCTAAGGCTCCTTCTTTTGGCAGCTGGCTCCACAGTTTATACGTTGTGTGAAGAAGGGATTTCCTTTGTGTATCCTGAATGCTCTATCATTCAGCTTCAGTGGGTGACCCTGAGTTCCAGTGTTATGTGGGGGGGACCTTTCTCTCTCCCCTTTCTCCATGCCATGCGTCATTTCATAAACTTCCATCATGTTGCCTCTCCATCGCCTTTTCTCTAAATTACAAAGCCTCAAACGCTGCAACCTTTCCCCACAGGGGTACTGTACGTTAGAGCCCAACACCTCTGTTCAGTGCAAGCAGCTAAGTTAATTTGAAGAGATGGGAGAAGACAGAGAGACAGGTCAGGAAATGGAGGAGAAGACAGACGGTGATCCTAATAAAGTCCCTAAATTGTTTGGCACCTTGGGAAAAAGAAATTGCTCACAATTAAATGTCTCAGGTGAATGATTTAATTTCACTTTAATAAGACAGCGCCTGTATGTTGATTTAATGTCAGGCCATTATTAAAACTAGATTTAATGAGTTTCAGGGCGCTGGGAAGCTGTATAATGAAACATGACTACATCGACTACCTAATAGTTGAAACACAGAATCTTTTATATTATTATTCAACTCCTAAGAGAATGGCTGAGCCCCGCATAGTAATCCAGGGCGCATCTGTGAAGGCAGCAGCCTAAGCCCCTAATTTCCCAGATGTCTGGAGCTTGAGTAAACAGGAGAGAGAACCTTAACTCTCATAGAGTCATAGAATTGTAGAGTTGAAAGGGACACCAAGGGTCATCTAGTTCAACCTCCCAGTGGCGTAGTGTGGCGGTTGAGGGGCATGGCCCTGGGGACTTTTTTTTTGAGGGGCCGCAACCAGGCATCCCCTGGGAAGCTGCACCTGGGCTGGGCCTTCCCTTTTAAAATTCATTTAGTTAGTTTTGGCGCAGATCTCCAATCTGTTAAGGTAATCTTGAATCCCAGTTCTGTCATCTATGATATTAGCTGCCCCTTAAACCATCAAGGTTTTTTGTTTAATCACCTCTTACTATTTACTCCAGACAGATGTGCAGTTGTCCTTCTACCCTACTGTACAATTTAAGGCAGCAATTTTTAGAGATTGGTGCTTTTGTCTGTTTCTTGTCATGCATGATGTTGTCTTGCAGACAAGAACATCCTCCCAGCTTGTAAGCCAAATGCACTCCAGAAAAAAAGACCGGGATGGTCTGAGTCTGGGGGTGGGGGTGGAAAAGCAACACATAATCCACATTACCACACACTTCAGCAAGCTGCCTGCTGCACCACCCACACACCCAGGAAGCTCCTTTGCCCTCACAAACCCTTTAAAGTTGAGCAAACAACAACTTTCTGAGTTGCAGAGAGGGAGAGAATATAGCAAAGGAAGCTCAATGCTTAAATAATGTTTAGGGTTTTTTATCAGAGGACAGGTAAAGGTAAAGGACCCCTGAACAGTGAAGTCCAGTCAAATTCAACTATGGGAACTCACCCCACAATGCAGATTTGAACTGCCGACCTTGCAATCAGCAAGCCCAAGAGGCTTGGTGGTTTAGACCACAGCACCACCTGTATCCCTAAGGGGATGGAAGGAGAGACATGCAATGCAGTCATCTGCAAATTTACTTGGAGATCCCACAGTATCAAATGAAGCTTGTGATTACATGGGCAGGTTTGGGAACAGCCAAGAGATGTTCACTGCTCCTGTGTCACCTTCCACTAGTCAGATTGCATGGTATTATTATTATTATTATTATTATTATTATTATTATTATTATTATTATCATCTTCATCATCATCATCATCAAAATTTGTATACCACCCTTCAAAGTCAGGACACTTTCCAACATAAGATTACAATACAAAAAACACAAAATACATAGCTAAGATAAGAACAAAAGCCAACCAACTATTTCCCCTTTTCACAACACATTTAAAAGGGCATCAGATATTAATCATCCCAAGGCCTAGTTGAAGAAGATTGTTTTTGCCTGGCGCCTAAAGGTGTATGAAGGCACCAGCTGAACCTCCCTGGAGAGAGCATTCCACAAATGGGGAGCCACCGCAGAAAAGACCCGTTCTCATGTTGCCATCCTGTGGAAGAGGCACACAAAGAAGGGCATGAAAGGATGATCTCAGGGTCCAGGTAGATTCCTATGGAGAGTAGCAGTCCTTAAGGTATTGCAGTCCTGAGTAGTTTGAGGCTTTATAGGTCAAAACCAGCACTTCAAACAGTACCCTGAAACTAATTGGTAGCCACTGCAGTCAGGCCAGGATCAGTGTAATACTGTATGCTCAAACTGTCTTGCCCCAGTGAGTAACCCGGCCACTGAATTTTGCATTACCTGAATTTCCTGAACCTTCTTCAGAGGCAGCCCCACACATAATAAGTTGTAGTAAACTAACCTAGAGGTTAACAGAGCATAGACAACAGAAGTTAAGCTATTCCTGTCCAGATAGGGCTGGGCCAACAGCCAGAACAGATGGAAGATACTCTGTAACCCCATCAAGAGCAGGCAGCCTCCCCGCCCCCCCATTCGGTCTAGGGAACTGCCCACTAAGAGTGCCTCCGTCTTACCTGGAGTGAGCTCCAGTTTGTTGGCTCGCATCCAGTCCATTACCAAGTCAAGACGACTGTCCAGCACATCCACTGCCTTACCTGCAGGTGTAAAGGAAAGGTAGAGTTGTGTGTCATCAGCATATTGCTGACAACGTTCTCCAAACCTCTGGAAAACCGTGCTCAGTGGTTTCATGTAGATGTTAAAGAGCATCTAGGGGATAAAACATAACCCCAAGGAACCACACACGTTGAGGGTTTCCTGTCACTAAGAAAAGGTAACAACAATAATTTAAGACATACAAAATGTTAAAATAGCAATAGGCTAAAACAGATTGAAAACTCACAACAACTTCTAAACATAGGCTTGTCTAAACAAAATGTTTTTAGCAGGGGCCGAAAAGAATACAGAGAAGGCACATGCCTAATGTCAAGGGGGTTCCAGAGTGTAGGTGCTGCCATGCTAAAAGATGGAGTTCTTACAAATGTGGAATGAGTATTATGTGGCACCTGTAACGGTGCCCATTCCACCAACTGAAGCAGGTGGGTGGGCATATATGGGGAGAGGTGATCTCATAGGTAAACTGATCCCAAGTTGTTAAGGACTTTATATACTAATGGTAACACCTTTTGTTGCTGGATTGATGTTTTTTGACAGCCTGCTCTGCCTAGTTGGCCACCAGCCAGTGTGCTGCACTCGCTCTGAGGAGGCAGGATGGGATAATGACTTTGTAATGTATTCTGGGCTGACAATGGCCTTTCTCCACAAACGCGTGACCTTCAGCTCTTGAATATTTTAGGCTGACCTTTCAGGGGTGGAAGCATCCCTGTGGTTTTCCCCACCAGTCGACCGGGAACACACTCCAGAGTCCAATCGGAAGGGCCACGAGGAAGCTTATTCCTCATTTGGTATGAAGGTGTCACGGCAGCCATTACTCAGGAGGGCAGCAGCACGTTGCCATCCATCTTTAATGAAACAATAATTGCTTTATCTCTGTGTGACAAGGCTCCCTTTCTTCTCCATCTTGTGCTGGCTTCTCCCACTACCTCCCTCCAGCGTCATTCAGGGTCTTGAATATGTACAGCAATATAGTTGGCTTAATAAATCAGGACCTTTTGAACTAACTAGAAAATTTACTAGTGGTGCTTCTGATGTGGGTAGTGCAGGGTGTGGTTCAAAGGGCATTCCAGACCAGATCACTGAATCACAGGGCTGTGTCCATTGTTCACTGTCCACTAGCACATGGGTTCCTGTGCTAGAGCAGTGGTTCTCAAAGTGGGCAGTAGCACCTCCTGGGGTGGTGGAATAACTTGGGGGCTCCAGAGAATCTGATCCCCTTCCCTCACGGCTGGCAGCTAGAAATGGGGAAACAAGAAGTTCTTACGATGGTATTTTATTCACTATTCACAGAGAGAGACGGATGATGCCGACTCTCAGATATTGGTGTTGCTCCAAGTAAAGTCCCACCACCTCCATCTCTCCTATTCTACGTCATACCTGCGCCAGCTGATCTGTGCTTTCCGCCTCTGAGCATTCTGTTCTACTGCTCTCAATGCATGCAGGGTCCTGGGGGGGGGTCAGGAATGCTTTCCAAAGACACTGAATCTGTCATCTGTCTCTCCCCTGGTGCTTCTTCTTCCTGCTGCTCTCCCAATATCTCCCAGCTTCTCCCCTCCTCAGCCTCTGAACCATGACCTTCTGCAAACCACTGTTCTAAATCTATACTGTCCTCCTCTTCTCAGGAAGGTTCGGGAAGGGGGGGCAGTCCCCACCATTCTTCCTCAGTCCAGTCCCTGACATTGAGCATGTTGATTGCTTATTTTCAATTGACCAGGTGAGAGCCTAGAGCAAAACACCTTCCTCACTTCTTACTTAAAGCTCTGCTGCTCTTATCACTTTCAAATCTGTTTCCTTTGATCACGTTTGCTTGAGATTTTGTTTCTGTGTTGTCATGATAAAAAAAAAGCTTGCCACTAGTACATATGAAAGGCTCTAGCTTCACATGAGTCAGCAGTGTGATGCAGCAGCACAAAAGACGAATGCTATTCTAGGCTGCATCAACAGAAGTCTAGCGTCATGATCAAGGGAAGTTATAGTCTCGCTCAGTGCTATTTTTCTAGAAAAAGAGGTGCCAGAACTCACCATGAACGCTGCCCTTGTTCTTTATACTGGCAACAACACCCACCAGAAGGATAATGGAACTGAGTTCCGGCTAGTCCCGGCTGAAAAAAGCCCTGGTCCCACGTATTTCTGCCTTGGTCAGACCACACCTGGAGTATTGTGTCCTGTTCTGGGTGCCACAATTTAACAAGGATATTGACAAGCTGGAACAAGTGGGCATATCGCCATGCAGGGGCTGAAGGGCAACAGCCATGCTGGCTGGCTGGAGCAGGCTGTTATAGAGAGACATGGGGGTGGAGCCTAGGATCAGTGGCGTAGCATGGGGGGCTGAGGGGGCCATGGCTCCAGGTGCATTTTTTTTTTAATGGGCATGACCAGGTGCCACCACAACAGGCTCCCTCATCAGAACCTAGCTCTGGTGTGCCTGATCCAGGGGTGGAGAGAGGCGAGTTGGCAGCAAATTCGCCATCCCTCTCCTCGGCTGGGTGCCAATGTGCAAAGATGCTGTCGAGGCAGCTTTCTCGCGACCAGTCGCAGCTCCGCTCCCAGGTCAGGTGTACTCCCTCAGCATCCTACCCCCCTTGGGGACACACCCCATGCACCTGGCCCAGGTAGCGGTAGCATACATTCCACTGTTGCTTAGGATGATTCTAAGTCCAATTCTATGCCTCTAAGATGTGTTAGTCCCTCCTGAGGTGTCAGTGCTGTGAATTCCTCCTGCTGCTGCTTTTGGCAACCCCAATTTTGGCCACAGATGCTTGTTTGCTCTCCCCATCCTCCACTTACCTTACTGCAAGATTTGAAGAAGGAGGGAAAAGGTGTCGGTACTGCATAACATTGAGTACCACCTGGGGGGGGGGAACACCACTGCCTGTAACAATATCAAACATTTCAAAGCATATCCCCATAGTAGGTTCAGGCAAGCAAGAAAAGGAGGATTTCAAGGCAGTAAATGAAACCATTCCTTTTGTATTTGGTAATTAATGATCTGAATCTCGTCCTTCCAAGACAATTTGGGGGGGGACATAAAGTTGAAAGTCAAGCCGTTGACACCCACTGCCTCACAGCTCTGTTTGATGGAGAAGGGATTTAATGCCATTCATCATAATTTAATTTTAAAACATATCTCTTAATTAAATGGATTTATTAAAATCCCCCAGTGGCAAACCTTTTTCATGATTTGAGGAGGGATTTCCTTTGAATGTCACAGAGCAAGTTCATCAATGGCTTTGCCATAATAGCTGGGCAATTTTTCCTCTCTTCGCCCTTCCATGTCCTGAAATTTTGAGGATAACAAGCAGCAAAGGAGGACCAACAAAAGAATATTGGGGCGGGGGAGAACTTGGAAATTGTGAATGGGGTCAGATGTCACAATGTGGTTTGTCCTCACATTAGTGTATTAATAATAATGATGATTATTTATTTATACCCCGCCTTTTTTCCTGATGGAATGCAAGGCAGCTTACAGATACAAATAAAAAGGTAAAGGTAAAGGGACCCCTGACCGTTAGGTCCAGTCATGGCCGACTCTGGGGTTGCAACGATCATCTCGCTTTATTGGCCAAGGGAGCCGGCGTACAGCTTCCGGGTCATGTGGCCAGCATGACTAAGCCGCTTCTGGTGAACCAGAGCATGGAAATGCTGTTTACTTTCCCACCGGAGCGGTACCTATTTATCTACTTGCACTTTGACGTGCTTTCGAACAGCTAGCTTGGCAGGAGCAGGGACCAAGCAACGGGAGCTCACCCCGTCACAGGAAATAAGAACCACTAAAAACATAGGGGGGGGGACAATCATTAAAAAGCAATTAAGTAAACATTAATAGAATCAAAACTATATACAGTTATAAAATATGTTTTAACTATATCAATGATTACAATAAAAACTGCATGGCACCAGCCCTTGAATTAAAAACAGTCAGTTCCCCAAAGCTTGTTGGAACAAGAATCTTCACCTGCCAGCAGAAAGACAGCAAGGAGGGAGCCAGTCTGGCTTCTCTTGGGAGGGAGCTCCAACATCTGGGAGCAGCTACTTTTGTCTCCCACAACCACTTCCTTTACTGTTTGGTAGTGTGGGTGAACATTAACACCCCATTGGTACCATACATTTAAAGCACTATGATACCACTGTGTACAGTTCTGATCATACCACCTCAAAAAGGATATTATAGAGTTGAGGGAGGTTTAGAAAACAGCAAACAAAATAATCAAGCAGATGGTTGCCCTCCCAAACCAATGGCTTCAAGTTACAAGAAAGAAGATTCTAACTAAACATCAGGAAGAATATTCTGATGGGAAGAGCTATTTTACTGGGGACTCCTTGGAAGGTGGTGGGTTCTCCTTCATTGGAAGTTTTTAAGCCGAGGATGAAAGGTCTCCTGTCATGGATGCTTTAGCTGAGATTCCTGCATTGCAAGGGGTTGGACTAGATGACCTGCTCACTAGTCCTGCTCACTAGTTTCCCATAATGGGCATCTGGTTAGTCACTGTGAGGACACGATGCTGGACTACATGGGACATTAGCAGGGCATTTTATTTTATTTTTCATCTGGAGCTCATTGGAGTTCAGTTCTGGCACCTCTCAGGTGGACACCATTGCCATTCTAGGAGAACAAGGGAGAAGTTAACGTTGAGCTACAGCACCTCTTTCCCTAGAAAAACAGCACTGGGCTGATACAACAGGTGGTTCTTGTTTCTTACACCTATGAACTCGTCTTTCTCCTGGGCCAACCTTTGACAGGCATCTGCTCCAGGTTGGCAAGATGTCTCCAGCACTCTGCATCCGCTCCTTGGTAAGCCCCCAAATCCACATGCAGCTTCAAAGGGGAGATCAGAAGCCTTGGTAAATCACTCATAAGTGAGTTCAAACTTCTCTAATAACTTTCCTCCTGAAGCCTTTTAAGTCTTTCCTTAGGAAGGATGAAATTTTGCGACGGAGACTGGCCTTAACAGCCTTAGTGAACACCACTTCCTGAATACCAATGAAGACTTTGGGGGCTGCTGTTCCAAACACTCTCACTGGTCTTGCATGCTGGGAAATTTACGGAGGGAGCTGCACACCAGTCCTATTAACTAGAGGTGGAGAAATCTAATTTGCAGCACTCATTTGTGTCTGCTTGCATCCAAAGTCACACTCAGTGAGCTTCATGGCAAACTGTGGGGATTTGAACCCTGGTCTCCCTTAGGTCATAGTTGAACCACTAACCCACACTGCCTCTCACTTTCCTTTCCAGAAACTTGCAAATATTATTCTTGCAATCAATATTGCATGGGGAGGACGTCCTTGCATCTTTTCAAAGGATCCATTTTCTGTTTTGGTTTGGGGGTGTAATAAAGGAACGGGGATCAATTGCAGCCACAATGTTTCATTCATATCTCCTGCTGCTATTCCCCAATATCTATTTGGTCTATTATATTCCCAGAGCATATGATAAAAATCCATTCCAGCTTTTCAACAATGGTTGCAATTACTCTTTTCAGTATCAGACTTACTGTCTTCCACTGACGGCTTCCTTACCATGGCTTGTGAGACAGAATTGTTAGCTTGCTCTGAAAGACCAGCAGTTGCTCAGTACATAAGCAGGACCTGGGCACAAGAGCCCTCTCCCTTCCTCAATTTCCAGCTAGCATTCAAGTCACAACATAGAATAATATAATAACAAAAAAGCCTGAAGCCTGATAATCAGGCCAATGGCCCATCAAATCCAGCACCCTGTTCTCACAGTGGGTGACTAGATGTCTCAGTGGGAAGCCATCCAGAAGGACCTCTGAGGGCAACAGTAGTCTCCTCACTTCCGATTTCCAGCAGTTGGTATTCAGAGGTAGACTGCTCCTGGGTATGGAGGTTCTGCTATGACAGTAGATGTTCATATGGAGAACCATACCCGATTGGGTCAAAGGTCAATCTAAGTCCAGCATCCTGTTCTCAGAGTGGCCAAGCAGCAGGGGCAGAGGAAGGGGTGTGTGGTGGGGGCGGACCGCCCCAAGTGTCTTCGCTGAAGGGGGTGACATTTGGCAGTCGCAGACGGGTGGTGCACAGAATGACCGCCATTGGTGACTCGCTCTGCCCCCGGCTGCAGGGCGCGTGCGCTGCTCTATGCACCTGAGTGGCTATCCTGCGCCTGGGAGGGCACCCTCCATGCCACTCCCCCCTCAGGAACACGCCCACCCTGGGCAGTGCAGGCATATGCTCTGTCGCTGCCAAGCAGTTGCCCCAATGAGAAGCACTTTCCCCTCCTGTTGATGGCATAGCAGTCATGGCAAGCAGATGTTAATAGTCTTATTGTCTTCCAGGGATGTGTCTAAATCCTCTTTAAAAGCCACTCAAGCTGGTGGTCATTACTGCCCCCCATGCGGGTAAGTTCCACAATTTAACTATGCACTGCATGAAGACGCCTGGGTAACTCAGTTGGTTAGAGTGTGGTGCTGATAGTGCCAAGGTTTGATCCTCGTATGAGACAGTTGCATATTCCTGCATTGCAGGGGGTTGGACTCAACCTTTCTCAACCCCAGATGTTGTTGAACTACAACTCCTATCAACCCTAGCTAGCAAGGCCAGAGCTCAGGGTTGATGGGAGTTGTAGTCCAACAACATCTGGGGGCCCACAGGATGAGAATCGCTGGACTAGAGGATCCTCAGGGTCCTTTCCAATTCTATGATTATATGAAGGACTTTCTTCCATCTGCCCTGGGTCTCCCAACATTCAGCTTCACTGGGTGTCCACAAATTCTAGTGTTATGAGAGAGGAAGAAAAACTTTTCTCTCTCCACTTTCTCCATTTTGGGGATGATTTTATAAACTTCCATCTTGTTGCCTCTTCCTCACCTTTTCTCTAAATTAAAAAGTCCCAGACCCTGCACACTTTCCTCAAAGGGGAGTCGTTCCATCTTCCCTTGATCGTCCTCAGAGGTTTCCCTGCCTGTTGCAGTTTTCTCACAAAAGATGTTTTAAGTGTGATGACGGGACCCCTTCTCTTTGTTTGTTCCCTCATGAGGTTCCGCAACGAAACTTTTACTGTCATCGTTTTTCTGAGGCACCAAGATTGAAAGCGGAGGGGCTCATTTGCATGATAAGTTGCTAGGAAACCATTAAAAGGCTGAATTAAATTACAATGCCCTGAATCTCCCCCCGCCCAACCCAATATTTAATTAAAACCTTTCGTGTGACATTTTTCAAGAGCGATATTCCATCATCTTTTAATGGCTTATGTTGCAAAGAGAGAAAAGTTTTCTCGCATGGGGAGAGCAAAAGCAGACACCAAGAACAGAGTTGGGGGGGCACCTGGCTGGGATCCCACCCATGAAGGGATCCCCCTGCCATTTTTCGGAGCCTTCTGACTCCACAGCACCTCCTTGTTTAATCACTACCTGTACAACTTTCCTCTCTGAGGTGAAGAGTTGGAGGAGCCACCATCTGGGATGTGAGCGTGGGGACTTTTTTAGTCCAAGCACCATGTTCCCTTCTGGGTTACCATATACAGTGGTACCTCAGGTTAAGTATTTACCATATTTTTCTCTCTATAAGACGCACCAGACCACAAGACGCACCTAGTTTTTGGAGGAGGAAAACAAGAAAAAAATATTTTGAATCTCAGAAGCCAGAACAGCAAGAGGGATCGCTATGCAGTGAAAGCAGCAATCCCCCTTGCTGTTCTGGCTTCTGGGATAGCTGTGCAGCCTGCATTCGCTCCATAAGATGCACACACATTTCCCCTTACTTTTTAGGAGAGAAAAAGTGAGTCTTATAGAGCAAAAAAATACAGTAATTCATCTCAGAGGTCTGTTCTTAACCTGAAACTGTTCTTAACCTGAAGTACCACTTTAGCTAATGGAGCCTCCTGCTGCTGCTGTGCCGCCGGAGCTCGATTTCTGTTCTCATCCTGAAACAAAGTTCTTAACCTGAAGCACTATTTGTGGGTTGGCGGAGTGTGTAACCTGAAGTGTATGTAACCTGAAACATATGTAACCTGAGGTACTACTGTACAAACTGGCAGGAAGGACTAGAGAAAAAGGAGGAGCAAAGGATGTGAATTTTCTTCCCTCTGTACTGTAGGCCAGTTTCTACACACAGAAAGCTGCCTTATATTGAGTGAGACCTTTGTCCCATCTAGCTCAATATCATCCACACTGGCTGGCAGCAGCTCTCCAGGGTTTCAGGCAAGGGACTCCTTCCTAGCCCCATCTGCAGATGGCATTGGGGATTGAACCTGTGACCTCCTGCATAAAAAGCAAGTGCACCTCTGCTCAGTTATAGCTTCTCCTGATGAACACTAGAAATTACATTACTGTATATCAATTATTATTATTATTATTATTATTATTATTATTATTATTATTATTATTATTATACCCCACCCATCTGTCTGGGTTGCCCCAGCCACTCTCAGCAGCTTCCAGCAAAAATGCATAGTGAAAGGGAAAGGCAAAAACACACACATAAAAATCAAACATTAAAAGCTTCCCGAAACACAGCTGCGTTAAAATATCTATGAAAAGTTATATACTTGTTTATTTCCATGACATCTGATAGGAGGGTGTTGCACAGGGCAGGCACCACCCCCAAGAAGGCCCTCTGCCTGGTTCCCTGTAACCTCACTTGTCACAATGATCTGGGCTGAGCGATGAAGGTGGAGACACTCCTTCAGGTGTACAGTGCAGGGTCAAAGCCATTTGGGGCTTTAAAGTTCAGCACCAACACTTTGAATTGCACACAGAAACATACTGGGAGCCGATGTAGATCAATTATGACTGCTCCCAGTCCCCAGTCTGGCAGCCACATTCTGGATTAATTGTAGTTTCTGAGTCACCTTCAGAGGTTGCCCCAAGTCAGACCACTGGTTCATCTAACTCAGTGTTGTCTACTTTGGTGGGCAGTGCTTCTCTAGGGTTCCTGTCAAGGAGTCCCTCTCATCCCTACCAGGATATACCACTGGCAACTGAAACTAGGAACTTCTTGCATGCTGAGCCGATACTGTGGCCACTGAGCAACTTGGCCTTTCCCCAAAGGCCACCTTTGCAGGTACTCGAGGAGATGAAATGTTGATTTTCAGTGTTTATACAACAGTGAACATGGAGGAATACAGCCAACATGCTCGACTGAACTGCCTGGAATCCATGCTGGCACTTTTGCATCTAAGAAGGGCACCCACCAGTATTTATCCACCATCAAAACTTCTGTTACTCTCTCTGGAGTAAGGCTAAGCTCAATCTAGCGTGGTTGATGGGGTACACACTTTCCTGTGTGGCCAGTAGCACACAGAGGCTCAGCGGGTGGTTGGGAAGAGACCAGCTTGCTTTGAATTAATAAAATGTTCCTCTTAGAGGCTGGCTCCTTGTTGCAGGCTAGTACAAATCTCTCTTGACAGCACTTATCAATTATTTGGGCTCCTCTTCTGAAGGAACAGCTCTGTGCTGGTGAAGGATACGGTAGCAGACAGTGGGATTTGCAAACAGCATTTTCGGCCGTGCAGATTTGTTCATTCCTGTCATTACCTGTAAATGTTTTGGAACAGCCAAGAGAAGGTGGCAGAACCACCCCCTCCCACTTTCTGGGATTCTTATTTGGGGGGGGGGTATTAGTTGCTTTTTTAAAATTAAAAAATGTGGAATTCAAAGGGCCAAGCCATATTCTGGGAGATTGCAAATGCATAAATGTTTCCACTTTTAAACATTTTATTATAGATGTGGTTAAAAATAGAATTCTTTCTCCGATCCCCTTTGCAAACTGATTTTATTGCATTCCTTATCTTTGTTATCTGGCTTCCTTCACTGGAAACATCTAAATTTGCATGAGAAATTAAGAGAGCAAATTTAATGGAAGTCAGTGGTGGTATAGTAGTTCATGTTAGACTAGGACCCGGGAGACCGGGGTTCAAATCCCCCCACTTGGCCATGAACCTTACTGAGTGACTGTGGAGCCAGTCACTATGCTTCTCAACCTGACCTACTGAGGACTCAAAGGGTTGCTTAATTTTTGTTTGTTTGTTTGTATGTATTAACACCCTGCCCACTGCTTTGGAAGCATTTGGACCAAAAAGCAGTGTCCAAATGAGCTATGCCATATCATAGAGAAACAAAGAATTATAGAGTAGGAAGGGACACCCAAAAGTCATTATAGAGTAGGAAGGGACACCCAAAAGTCCAACCCTCTACAATGCAGAACGCCAGGTAAAGATGGTTGTCTAACCTCTGTTTCAACACCTCCAGTGAAGGAGAGTCCACCACTTTCTGAGGGAGTCCATCCCATGGTCAGACAGCCCTTGCTGTCAGAAAGGTCCTCCTAGGCTGGATCTAGACACATCAAAAAAAGCGTTTCAGTTAAACGTGTTGTAAACTTTATAAAGGGAAATCACATTGATGAAAGTCAGGACTCCACAGCACCATCTGGTGTCACAGTGTTATAATGCGTATAAAGCACTTTTTCTTTACGACTATAGCTGAGTCCCTAATGTTTAGTTGGAACCTCCTTTCTTGCAATTTGAATCAAAGGATTTTTTCCCTTTCAAATCCCCTTCTATTTAAAGCTCCTTTTCAAAAAGAGCAGCAGTTAAAAATGAGTTACATGAGTTTTCCTTCCAGAGAACATGTCCTCCATACCCAGGAGAGGCCCAGTTTCACCATGTTAACATACCAATCAATTTATGTTGTAGTTTATTACTTGGCAAGTCACTTTAATTAACACACCGTTAATATTATTTGAGATGTATTGTCACATGAGTCAGCAATATTCCGGCTCCCCCACCCCTGCACACACACACACACACACACACACACACACACCCTCCCAACACGAATGTCCAAAAGTGGTAATTGGAGACCAGTGCAGACTGATTGCTGTTGATTTAGTTGTAAAGTGGAGTAGTTATGTAAAGTGATTTATGAAGCTGTAAAAAGAAAGGGTTTAAAATGATTTTATAGGGTTTGGTGGAGAGAGTGAGGGTTTGCTTGATACAGAGAAGTTTGGCACAGCATGCTTTGAAAATCCCGCAGACAAATTAGCCTCTACAGATGACAGGGCTTGTGGAAAACACACACACACACACATATATGGACCTGTATAATGCCATGGGGGGAAAGGGACCTACATTTTGAGGGTCCCTTGAAGCTTGAACTGTTATGGGCGCCCTTTTGCAACCAGCAATGAGGTCTGAGTAACCACTGCTATCTTCATCAATGGGGCTTTTCCATGACAGCTCACAAAAAAACTACTAGTCTTATATTTTGATTAAAATTGCTGTACTGAATTATCTCACATGTCACAGTGACTGGTGTGAATAAATTTTCCTGTGCCTTACAATTTTCAAGTTACCGTGACATTCCACCTTTACAACATCTCTGCCACTAACTCTCAAACTTTGGGGTTGTTGAAGTATTATCAACAACAAAAAATTAATCAATATGTGTCATGCAATTTCGCACTGGGTTTATTGGACCCATTTTTTAAAAAAGAAACCTGAACTAAAGTCACTTTTGAGGCCCCTCCGCAATTAAGGGCCCTGAAGCTTAAGCTTCATTAGTGTCATAGTAGAACTGTTCCTGCATTAACATATACATCGTATAATAATATGACATATAATACGTCCTGGGACTGATGAGCTGCAACCAAGGAGTTTGCAGAAGTCATTTCAGAGCCTCGGTCTATAATCTTTGAGAATTCTTGGAGAACAGGTGTGGTCCCTGCAGACTGGAGGCAGGAAAATGTTGTCTCCATCTTCAGAAGTGGGATGGAGGAGGAGACCCAGATAACAGCTTGACATTGATACCAGGAAAGGTATCAGTGCTATTCTAGACTGTATCTATTGAAGTCTAGTGTCCCAATTAAGAGAAGGTACTGTACTACTCTATTCTGCACATGTGGAGACTCCACTGGAAGGTGGTGGACCCTCCTTCATTGGAGGTTTTTAAGCAGAAGCTGGATGGCCATCTGTCATGGATACTTTAGTTGAGGTTGAACTGATTGCTGGGATATTCCATTCCACCTTAAGAACAGACGTGTGGACCTATTAATTAACTCAGCAAATCCTTTCCATCTTTCACTATATTCTGTCATTCAATTTACCTTAATTTATTTTAACCTTATCTTACCATAAAGTACCTTAAAACTTAAAACTTAATACCTATTTATACATAACTCCTTATATATTTCTACTAAAGCCAAATAGTTTCATTCCAACATTTTTCCTAATAATCATTAATTTTACACTAATTCTCAAAATAATTTTTTAAAAAAAACTTTCTTCTAATCCTCATCCAACGTCTCTTCTTCCTGGTCTCGGGTTAAGTCAGTCCTTACTGTCCATTCCATCTAGTCCATCAACCTGGTGATCTTATGTCCGAGGCTCTTAAGTCTTTTCCATGTCCCTTCTGCAGATCTTCTTCTTGTTTATACCTGCACTTTACCTTGTCTTTTGTTGATCTTTTTCTTAATTTCTTTCCTTTCTCATTGAGGAGTAGGTCTCGGGGAGACTCCAACCCAACAATATCTCCGTCTCCCTTCAACCAGCCCATTCTTCACAGTCAGCACTGTAGTCCAGTAAGTATTTAAAAGCATGTTTCAAAGTCCCTCCAAAGTTAAGAGCCCCCACAACTCCAGACCCCCCCCCCGGCCCAAAACCAAATCCCAAAAACCAAAACGTCCCTGCCTAGGGGGATCCATCCAACTTCCCATCTCCCAACCAGACGATACTCCCTCTCTCCATATCTGACTTTCTCCAGGTTCAGTCTTCAAAAACAGCAGCTTATGCTCCTGCAGGGCCTCAGGTTTCTCCATTTGTGTTATTTGAGGTTCAACAGCAACCTCCTCCATTATCTTCTGCCCTTGCACTTGCCCTGTCAAAACAGATTCCTGGGTTGGTTCCTGAATGGTTTCTATATGAGTATTCACTGTTTGTCCAAAGTTTTTGACTGCAACAGTTATCAAATCCATCTTCTCATGCAGCTGCTCCAACAAAGCACTTGTCTTGCAAAAAGCAAGCACCAAAACTTCTACTAAACACATTTTTATCCAAGGTCAGAGTCTGGTCTCACGATCCTTAATCTCCAAAGCTGTGAAATCCCCAGATCGACTCCAGCAACAGTTTAACAAGCTCCCTCTAGAGGAGACAATTTCTATTTGTATCCATCTTTTGAAAGCAGGTCCAACAAAAGAAAGTTACTTTCATTTTTCAAATATTTTGTTTCTTTTGAATGCAAAAGGCAACATTGGAATCAATATGTTTCTCTTTTTTAACTATCTGTCAAAAGACGTTCCATTCAGTCAATGAACTTCCCCCAAAATTTCTGTCTCTGACACCCCGTTCCCAGGTTTGAGACGGTGGAAATTTATCTTTCTTTACTCTCTCTCCTGCAGGCTTGAACAATCTAAGATTTCCCCCCTCTTCTCCTGCTTCCAAAGGGGTTTTGATGGTTAAAACAGAAGGAAACTTAGTCCTTTATATACGACTTTCCTGACTTTAGCTTGCAAAGTTTTGCTTCAGTCTATTTACAAAAGCGGAAGGCGGACTTCCTGTTTAGAACCTTCCCGCTTCGGTGCCAAATTAAAATGTTTCGTAGTCCAATTTTCCGTTCTACTCACGGGTACTTGTTTAGAGTCCAATTGTCCACAGGAAAAAAGTCAGCGCTCTCCGGCAACGGCTGTGTGGCTTCACTCCGTAAAAGTAGCGGTCGATTCAAAACACCGCGCCGCTCACCCCACGTCGCTTCGGATCCCCGAAAAAGGGTTTCCCTGCAAGTAGGGGAGGCGCTCTTGGTGTCAGCCGAATCCCACGTCCCCAGGCTTCCTCAGCCTGGGATTTTTGAGGGGTCTCCACCTTCACCACGGCGGCAAGACCCGATTTTCATGGAGCGGGTTCCTCTTGGTCAGAGGAACTCTGCCATTGCCGAAGTCCCTAACCCGGAAGTCCGTTAGACCGTTAAGATAAATTATTCAACAAAAATTGAGAAAGATGGAAAGAATTTGCTGAAATAATTAATTAAACTAGAATACAAAAAGGGAGTGTGAGGAGGTCGATGAAACAAGTAAATGAAAGATAAAGATATGGAATATTGGATGTGTGTTTTAATGTTATTGTTCTTTTTTGCTGTATTGTTGTATTGGTTCTTATGTGTGTTTTTTATGTATTGTAATGTATGTCTTGTTAATTTTTTGTTGTTTTCTTTTCTTCTTTTTTCTGTAATTTTTAAACTTCTAATAAATATCATTTTTTAAATAATAATAAAAAAGAACAGACGTGTGGAATTGTTGTGTGTCACGTGTCTGTTAACACTCCAGCACTGCTTGCTGCGAACTTCGGTTTGTGTATAACTTTTGCTTATGTTGTTCTTGCTTGGGACACGAAGGGGATCAGACATGTTTTCCTTTTGTCCTGCTGTATGCTGAATAAACTGCTTGTAAATATGCTCACACAACTTCTCCTGCCACTTCTGTTGCGTAGCTTTTACTCTGCTGAGTAGCGTGCCCCAGCTTCTGAAGCTCAGGTCGCAGATGCTGCACCAAGGACTGGAGATTGCCCGGCACACTGGCCAGTTTGCTGGAGCCAGCTGGGGGCCTGCCAAATGCCACCATTTCCTTGGTCCCATGTCAAGATGGATGACGCTCCGAGTTCCTTCCAACTCCATGATTCTATGATTCTACATAACTTATGGAAAAAACGTGACTGCATTCGGTATACAGTGAATAGTTCTGGTTGCTTTACTTCAAAAATGATATTGTAGAGTTGGGGAAGATTCAGAAAAGGGCAACCTAAATGATCAAGGGTACAAAATACCTCCTCTGTGAAGAAAGGTTCCAGCATTTGGGACATTTTGGTTTAGAGAAAAGTAAAGAAGTGACACAAAGGGGCGCAGGTGGCGCTGTGGGTTAAACCACAGAGCCTAGGACTTGCCGATCAGAAGGTCGGCAGTTCGAATCCCCTCGACGGAGTGAGCTCCCATTGCTCGGCCCCTGCTCCTGCCAACCTAGCAATTCGAAAGCATGTCAAAGTGCAAGTAGATAAATAGGTGGGAAGGTAAACGGCTTTTCTGTGCGCTGCTCTGGTTCGCCAGAAGCGGCTTAGTCATGCTGGCCACATGACCCAGAAGCTGTATGCTGGCTCCCTCAACCAATAAAGCGAGGTGAGCGCCGCAACCCCAGAGTCGGTCACGGCTGGACCTAATGGTCAGGGGTCCCTTTACCTTTACCTAAAGAAGTGACACAGTGGAAGTTTATAAAATTATTTGTGACATGGAGTAAGTGGATAAAGAAAAGTTTTTTCCCCTCTTTCAAAACTAGAACTTGTGGACATCCAAAGAAGCTGAATGTTGGAAGTTTCAGGGCAGATAAAATGAAGGACTTATTCATGCACCACATAGTTAAACTATGGCTCTTGCTCCCCCAGGAGGCAGTGATGGCCACCAACGTGGATGGCTTTAAAAGAGGATGAGACAAATCCATTGAAGAGTGGGTTATGGATGGCTACTAGCCACAATGACTATGCTCCACTTCCACAGTTGGAGGCAGAAATAATACTAGTCGGAGGCTTCTAAATACTCGTTGCTGGAAACCACAGGAGGAAAGAGTGCTGCTCTTGGGCTTGCTTCCTGCTTGCTGGTTTCCCACAGGGAACTGTTCAGCCACTGTGAGGACAGGATGCTGGACTGGATGGGCCATTGCCCTGATCCAGCGGGTCCTTCTTATGTTTTTTTATCTTCCTTCTTCTGCTCCTGGTTATTCAGCCTGTAGGTTCAGCTCATTCAGCATAAAGATCTATTCAGAGGAGAAGCTTGCCCAAAAGCGAAACTCTGGAAAACTGCAATTCTGATGCGCTTGAGGATTACCCTGCACAGTAAGCAATTTGTTGTGATTCAGAGGCAAATATCAACTGTCCTTTTCAAGGTTTTTTCTATCCTCGGATGGAAACTAGTTTGCAAATAAATGTCTCTGATTACATGTATATCTGGGGTTCTTTGTTGGTGCATTGCTGGGAAAATTTGAATTCCCAGAATAATTTGTTATTTCACTCTTTCTCAATTCTGCTTTTTGAAATCCCTCTAGGGCAGCAAGCAACACTCTTTTTTCCTCTTTCTTAATCAGCAGGACATGGAAATCTGCTGATGTGAGCAGCTGCCAGTCAGAGCGTGTCCTTTTTTTCTTTGCAAACCATGAACCTTGTATCCTTAATTAGGACTCCCTGATGGGCTGTGAAATGTATTGTGCTGGGGTTCACACTGTAGGTTTCTTTGCTTATATACACAATTGCATGTTTCCATGGAATCCTTGAGTCACTGAGAACTTGCAAGGCCATCTAGCCCATCCCCTGCTTGATGCAAGAAATCCAAATACACAAGATTCCCAACAGATATCTGTCCTGCCCCGGATGCACTCCACATGGCAACCCTAGCCTGCCTTTCCCAAAATTAGTGTGCATAGGGTGGGGATGGAGAGGGCAAAACAATATTTAGATCAGAAGAATAAATAATTTGTTACTGTGGGGAAGGAAAGCAAGAAACACACTGCACAGGTCATTTCCTGCAACATTCTCCTTGTCCCCACAAAGCTGGGTGACTGTTAAGAAGGAGGTGGGTATACACAGCTGCTCAAGGGAGTCCATTCCATGGTCAAACAGTTCTTACTGTCAGAAAGTTCTTCCTGATGTTTAGTCAGAATCTCCTTTCTTGTAACTTGGAGCCATTGGTTCGAGTCCTGCCCTCCAGAACAGGAGGAAGCAAGCCTACTCCATCTTCCAAGTGACAACCCTTAAGATATTTAAAGATGGCTATCATATCTCCTCTCTGTTCGCTCTTCTCCAAGCTCCTTCAACTGCTCCTCATAAGGCCTGGCCGCTGGGGGAGGGCGGGAGACAGCTGCTGCTTCTGCTGACCAGAGCCCAGCAAGGACTTATGGGGGGGATGCTTCAGAGTTACATCCCCCCCTCTCTCCCCCCCTCACCTAATGGCTGTAAGTTTCCCTTTGTGGCATCTGGGTGGCCACTGTGAGAATGGGATTCTGGACTAGATGGACCATTGGCCTGATCTAGCAAGGCTCTTCTTAGGTTCTTGTCTATCCAGCCACTTGGGTGCCATCTCTTCCATTGAAAACCTATGTCACAATGCCCATTGGATCAAGTGACCCCCCACAACTCTAGCAAAAGCCAGCTCTACTATCATTAAAGGTAAAGGGACCCCTGACCATTGTGTCCAGTCGTGGCCGACTCTGGGGTTGCGGCACACATCTCGCTTTACTGGCCGAGGGAGCCGGCGTACAGCTTCCGGGTCATGTGGCCAGCATGACTAAGCCGCTTCTGGCGAACCAGAGCAGCACACGGAAACGCTGTTTACCTTTCCATCAGAGCGGTACCTATTTATCTACTTGCACTTTGACATGCTTTCGAACTGCTAGGTTGGCAGGAGCAGGGACCAAACAATGGGAGCTCATCCCATCGTGGGGATTCGAACCGCTGACCTTCTGATCGGCAAGTCCTAGGCTCTGTGGTTTAACCTACAGTGCCACCCGCACCCATGGCTACTATCATTAGCCATGTGCAAATGTTAAGTGACGGTCTTCCAGATAGAGATAGAGTCTCTGGTTATCCAAGCAGACATAATCCCACTAAGAGCATCTTTTCTCTCGCACAAGCAGAAATCGTGCCCCCTCCTTCCCCCCCCCAAAGTAAGAGGGTTAGCCAATCAGCTCAGAGCGCTGAGGTGGAGAGAGAAAATGTCTGCCTGATCCATACATCAAGCAGGCAAAGATGGCAGGGGGCACAAAGAATGAATTGAGCTCCCCTCTCCATACCGGCAACACTGCCAGCCTTTGTTTCTCCGCCAATTTCACCCCCTCAAGTATTTATTCCCCACTGCCCTCATTCTTCACTCGCCTAAAAATGGGAGACCTGCTCCCCAGCCCTTGGAAGTTGATTTAATGCTACTAAATAGGAATATCAAAGTTCCAGCATGGGCCTGGCTTTAATTAAAATGACAAAGGGAAAGGGATCTACAGGGGTGATTTACTGGAGTAGGGGGCAGCAGTGGGGAGGGGAGGGGAATGTTATATTTGCCTCCAGCTTTTTTAATTAAAAAGAAAGCATGCCAGGCATCTCAGGTGTGAGAAGCTGTGGGGGAGGATGGGAGAATGGGAGACAGGGATGCTTTCAGATTGAATCATGGTGGGGAAATATCAAGAAAGCCCCACTGTACATGATTGTTAAATCTCCCCGTCTGTAGCTCCGCCATCACAAAGCAGCCCAAAGCAGAGAGCCGTGAAGTTGTCCATGTCCACCCCCCCCAAAAAAAAAGTAGGGATGGTGAACAATAGACAGACATGGTTGTAGATGCCCTGGGGAATCTCTGGTGAAAATGGGCTCATTCATAACGGCCAGAGAATGTACAAAATTGATTTAAGATACACACATTCCCCAGGAATTACTGGAGAATATGCATACTTGCATTTGTATTGCATCTGTTTTATTTATATCCCGTCTTTTTCTCCAGGGATCTTATAGTGATATACATGCTTCTTCTCCTCTTCATTCAATCCCTGCAACATCAACCCTGTGAGTTAAGTTAGACTAAATGGCAACAGCTGGCCCCGGGTCAACCAGGGAGCTTGATGGTCAAGTGGGGATTTGAACCCTGGTCTCCCAGGCCTTAGTCCGACACTCTAACCACTACAGTACACTGGTTCTCATGGCTGGAGAGTGTACAAAGTTCAACTTATATATGCACATTTCCCAAGCCCTGTTGGAGATTAGACTGGGAAACTATGGAAGAATTATGTGCACTTTAACCACTCAACTTACACCCCCCTTAACACACACGTGCCAAGCCGGGGCCCTCACTGCTGGATGCTCCAAACCACAACCAGTGGTGGAGGAAACCTCTCAGTCACCTGGGGTGGCGTGCCCAGGGGTGGGGTGAACAGCTCATAGGGGTGGGGTGGGTCGGGGCGGGGCACACAGCACCCATAATCAGGGGTGTAGCAAGGGGGGCGTGCAGTGCCCATAAGGAGGGACAGGACAGGCAGCGCCCATAGGGATGGCATGGGATGAACAGTGCCCATAGGGACAGGGTGTGCCGTGGGGCCTCAGCAGCCCTACAACTGGGGGGGAGGCAGCAGGTGGACAGCATGGAGCCTGTAGGCACCGGAGATGCATGGCTCAGGTACGCTGCAGGCCCCGCGGTGAGTGCCATCCGTTATTTTGTCATCCCCCTCAGTGGGGACACCTGGGGTGAACCGCACCTACTGCCCCCCCTTGCTATGCCCCTGACTACAACGCCCATAAGCCCCAGCCAGCGTGGCTGTATGATGCTAGGGCTAATGGGAGCTGTAGTACAACAATATCCAGAGCGTGCGAGGATGGTGAAAAGTGCTTTATCACTTGGCTAGCATTCTAACCTTGGAAAACTTACAGAGCTGTTGTCATGTGTGGGTGGCTAGAGCTCTAGACCCTGTAAAAACACAGGAGGGCTGGAGGTACTTTGCTGCTATATGACACAATTCTCTCCAACCTCACCTCACCCCACCCTCCAGCCCTGCTTTTGTTTTTTGAAGTAGCAACTCATGTTCAAGGCCAGCTTGTGTTCAACCTTGCAGAAGAAGCAAATTAGTGGATGAGGAGTTTGCAAGCCCCTGGGAGCCCTTTGCACCATCCTGCAGTCTCTCGCTATGTCTCTTCCTCCTGTCCTGATGTTTCTGCTTCCATCCTATGAACTGCATCTCCCAGGTCACAAGGGGGTTTGCTTTCTTCCCTCAAAAAGCTTCGCTGCCATTCATTTATTGCTTCATGTCTTTGAATCCAGCCTTTCTCCCAAGCTAGAATTCAGGGTGGTTTCTAGTATTTTAAAACTGTCGTTACGAAATACAAAGTAATAGAGCCCTAAAAACTGCAGAGTTGGAAGGGACCCCAAGGGTCATCCAGTCCCCACTCCCTTGCAATGCAGGGAATTGCAGCCAATAAAAGCAAAGAGTTATATCAGATACATTTTAAAGATACATCAGAACAAGCAAATGAAATCCAGTTCGCCCTGAAAGCAGTGCAGTGGATCAGCATCGCCTGGAACCTTAGGGCAATTCCACACTTCTACTTCCCTGTGCTTCCTAGGCATGGGTCCAAGAAATTTTCTGTTTGCTACTTTCCCTGGGAAAAACCCACTGAATCAGAATGAATGTCAATCCTCAGAAAACCCAACTGGCACTTGTTCTGATTCAGCGGTAAAGAAGGGGTTTTCCTAGGGAAAGCAATGGAACCTGTGGAAGTGTTGGACGAGCCCTTTGTTTCCAAAGGTCTGTTGGAACAGGGGTTAGGGGTTCAGGAACACACATTACAATGAAGGAAGGTCTTAGCCTTTCATATGCTGCTTGGTTGTAAAAAGAAAATGATTTCCGAAAAGAACGAAACAGTACTTAATCGTAAAAACAACTGAAGCTTTTTTTTTTTTTAAAAAAAGAATTAAAAGCAGCAATAAAGTAAAAAACACATTGGCATTCTAGATATATAGGCAGGCTTGCACAACTGTTTTCAAATGAGAAGAGTACAGTGGAGGTGATCATCTGATATCAATAGGCAGGGAGTTACAAAATGCATAGGTGTTACTACACCAAAAGTATCTATTTTTACAAATGCAAAATGCATATTGTGTGGCTCCTGTAACACTAACACACACGGGGGGGGGGGAGGACTGGTAGCCCGTGATGTTATTTACTCATATTCCAGTAGTTTATTGCTGTTTCAAGCTACAGGCAGATGATCTCAATCCTAAAATCATAGAATTGTAGAGTTGGAAGAGACCACAAGGGTCATCTAGCCTAATTCCCTGCAATGCAGGAATCTTTTGCCCAGCATGGGGCTTGAACACATTATCCTCATGCTCTACCAGCTGAACCCTTTGCAGACAACCAGATTAAAAGCAGTAAGAGAACTTTCTGTGCTTTGTCTATCCAAAGAACTCAAGGTGCGTTCTTCACATCACAGTCATCACAACAACCCTGTGAGGTAGGTTATTTCTCTCTCTCTCTCTCTCTCTCTCTGTGTGTGTGTGTGTGTACACACACATATACATATATATATACACACACACATACATACCACAGAGAGAGAGAGAGAGAGAGAGAGAGAGAGAGAGAGAGAGAGAGAGAGAGAGAGAGACAGACAGACAGACAGACAGACAGACAGAAACAGAGACAGAGAGAGGTTCTTTTAGACCTTACTAGAAAAAAGTAGATTGCTCTTGCTGTTCTTGATATTGGTCTGTGTGGCTGTGGGGAAGATATTCTGCTTGATTTACTGGTAGGCTGGCCTTGACAGGGACCAGATCCCCAGACATATTTTCTTTTAAACCCTGGGAGGTTGTCTGCTCTGCCTCACAAATGGAATTAAATAATTATTCTCTGTTCCTTGCCTCCCTCCAGGATGAGGCTTATTAAAGGCAAGAGCCGGATTGCAGACTGTCTACTATCTCCTCACAGCCTGTCTAGATTGGATTGTGTTCTTTTATCTCCATAATCCCCCAAGCGTTTTAATGCTGGGAAAGTAATGGCATCCTAAAGCCAAATTTAATTTAAGACTTTCCCTCGCTTTTCAGAGTTGGATTTTTTGCAGAGACAGCGATAAGTCTTGCTCACTGTCTGTATTTAAAATATCAATCATGTTTTGAAAGCGAGGGATCTTTGCGTGCGCGTACGCGCGCACACACCCACACCGCAGTCTGGGCTAAAGAGACAGCTGTATGGGTACGTGTTGTATTGAGATGTGGTAAAAAGCAGGAAATTGCTCATTTATAGAATCATAGAATCGTAAAGGGACCCAAAGGGTCATCCAGCCCAACCCCCTGCAGTGCACAATCCTTGAAAGATGACCATCCAACCACAAAAATATGTGACAGCCCTTTATATATTCAAAGATGGCTATCCTGTCTCCTCTCAGTCTCCTCTTTTCCAGGCTAAACATACTGTACGCAACTCCTTCAATCATTCCTCATAAGGCTCAGTGGGAGAGCATCTGCTTTGCCTGCAGAAGGCCCCAGACCCAATCCCCAGGTAAATCTTGGGAAAGACTCATCTCTGGAGAGCTGCTGCTGGTCAATGAACATAAGAACTCAAGAAGAGGCTGCAGCATCAGGCTAAAGGGAGTCACATCTAGTCCAGCATCCTGTTCTCACAGTGGCCAACCAGATGCCCTGATGAGAAACCCACAAGCAGGACCTGAACCCAAAAGTCCTCTCCCCTCCAGCAGTTTCTATCAACTGGCAGTCAGATGCATAACTGGTTTTGATGGTGGAGGCCAGATACAGTGGTACCTCGGGTTGCATACGCTTCAGGTTACAGACGCTTCAGGTTATAGACTCCGCTAACCCGGAGGTAGTACCTCGGGTTAAGAACTTTGCTTCAGGATGAGAACAGAAATCGTGCAGCAGCGGCAGTGGGAGGCCCCATTAGCTAAAGTGGTGCTTCAGGTTAGGAACAGTTTCAGGTTAAGAATGGACCTCTGGAACAAATTAACTACTCAACCCGAGGTACCACTGTATAGCCATTGTGGCTAGTAGCCATTGAGAACCTTGTCCTCAATGTATTTGTCCAATCCTCTTTTAAAGGCATCCAAGTTGGTGGTCATCACTGCCTCCTGTGGCAGTGAGTTCTATAGTCTAACTATGAAGAATGGTTTTCTTTCTTCTGCAGCATTTCTTCCTAGGGGAGTTGCTCCACCACCATTTTTGTCAGTTTGGTTGCCCTTTCCTGGACCTTTCCCATCCCTGCTTAATCTTCTCTAAGTGTCTGAATAATGAGCAAGATGGGCCTAAGGCAGCCTCTTATAATATGAATGACCAAAAATTGTTGGAAGGTTGGAAGGCATCCTGAAAAATCAAACACACATGAGGTTTTAATTTTAATTTTTTTCCAACCATTCTGCCAAGAAACATTCATGAAAAACTGTGAGCAGTTTTTGGCTCAGCCTGGACTGCATCAAATCTAAAAATATAATGCTATGTGTGAGATAATTACAGGCTATTGGACTTAGATCAATGTTAGCTTTTCAATGCAAAAACAGAGAGGCATTATGGGGGGGGGGGACAAGTGGGCAAGTTTGTTTAAGAACAGTTGCTCTGGCAGAGGCCCTTGTTCATAGAATTGAAAGAGAACCCTAAGGTCATCTAGCCCAACCCCTGCAATGCAGGATTAACATTTAAATAATCCCTGATAGACAGCCACCCAACCTCTATTCAACTAAAGCATCCTTGACAGGTGACCATCTAGACTCTGCTCAAAAACTTCCAATGAGGCACACCTTTCCATAATAGGTGGGATATAAATATTTTAATGAAATATATGTTATTCAGACTGTCATTTTTTAAAAAACCAACCGTTATCAACGGATGGCTTTTTAATTCCCCTCATTGATATTTTACCTGGCATATGTTGCCTTGCTGTAACTTTATGAAAGTGTAGATTACCAAATACCTCAATTGCATGGGGTTGGACTAGATGACTCTGTGGGTACCTCCCAACTATAAAATTCTATGATTCTATGAAATAAAATAAATAAAGGAATTACCACCCCCACCCCCAATTACAATTAAACCTGACCTTCATAAACCTTCTATCTGAGTGTGGGAGGTGCTCTTTCTTGCCAATATTCTTCAGCAAAACACTTTCTCCTGATTATGTCCACCACCCTGAGCAGGACTGCATGCTGAGCCTTGCCCTGGAAGAGATGAGATTCTCATGCGTAACAACTCCATCTGGCTATCTTCATGAGCGCAAACCCCGAAGAAGTGTCTCAACTCCCGTTAAAAACTTCAGTTGGGATATTTTGTTTTGATGCACACACATGCACACACAGAAAGTAGTGTGTGTGTGTGTGTGTGTGTGTGTGTGTGTGTGTGTGTGTGTGTGGTGTTGTTTTTACTGCTCAGTTATAATAAACAAAGTCATCTGATTCTCAACCATTGTACCTCAGTATAAGGAAGTTGAGAGCCTAAGCAAATGAAGATTTTGTATTCTGCAAAAACTCTGCAACAGTTCCAATAATTTTTTTTTTAGCATGAAGCTGGTCAATTATTTCCAGGTGTTACTTAATTTGGTTAAAACATGCACAAGAACATGAGAAAAGCCTGCTACTGGATCAGGACAAAGGGAGCTCACCCAGTCCAGCTTCTACTTTCCCCAGTTGTCAACCAGGTGCCTATTCTGGGCCTGAGCACAACAACAGCTCTCCTCCACTGCAGTTTCCAGCAACTGGTGTTCAGAAGCACTGCTGCCTCAAACCGTGGAGGCAAGTAGCCATCGATAGCCCTCTCCTACATGAATTTGTCCAATACTCTTTCAAAGCCACTTAGATTGGTGGCCATCACTGCTTCCTGTGGCAATGAGTTCCATAGTTTACCCAATAGGTCAAAAAGTAGATGGACATCCAAATCATTGTTGCATCTCATTATATACAACACATTTTATTGTGCAATGTCTTGCAAACCCATTTTCCACTCCCGCTACCCCAATAAATTCACTGGTGGTGATGATAGTACTAGTTTTGGATATTTATCCCTGCTTAACATTAATATCTCATAAACCATGGAACTTACTCCTACAAGTGGCAGTAATGCTCACCAGCTTGAACAGCTTTAAAAGAGGATTGGACAAATGAAGCTGTTGATGACTACAAGCCATGGTGGCTTGGCTTTGCCTCCGCAGTCTAGAGGCAGCAATGCTTCTGAACACCAGTTGCTGAAATCATAGGAGATGAGGGGACTCTTGGGTTCAGGTCCTGCTTGGAGACTTTCCATTGGAGCATCTGGTTGGCCAGTGTGAGAGCAGGATGGTTGGCTAGATGGGCTGCATTTGGCCTGATCCAGCGGGCCAAATGGACTTCCTATTGGGGCATCTGCTTGGCCACTGTGAGAAAAGGTTGCTGGACTAGATGGGGCATGGGTCTGATCCAAGAGGGCTCTTCTTATGCTTTTGCATTACAAATTGGCTAAAACATGCAAAACTCTTGTCAGCGCATTGCTGAACAGAAACACACATCCACCAGAATTTGCCTCCTCCCTTGCAACCTGCTCTGTTTCAATCCACTGCGTAGCACAAAAGCCCAGTGGAAGTATTTATTTCCAGACGGTCTCTCTTCCTACACTAACGGAAGTAAAATTAGACTTCGGGGAACAGATTGCTGGAGGGGCGGCAGACTGAGGCTGCCAAATCACTCTCCAAGCGCGCCATCTCAGGCTTTGTAGCAAAATGACTGTCATTGTCACCATGAATTAAAACAAACTCAACTGTTGATGGATGGTTTCTTGAGAATGGCTGAGGGAGAGAGGGCGGGTCTGATGGATGGATGAACAGTGCCGTTCTAATTCATGCACTCCAAGGAAATTTTAATTAACGCAAGCAGGAACCATTTTGTATTGATACAGCAAGCAGCGGTGGTTAAGAACATATGAATGCAAGTGCCTGCTGCGTCATCCCAAAAGGAGCCCATCTAGTCCAGAATCCTGTTCTTACAGTGGACCACCAGCTGCCCTAATGGGAAGCCAACAAGCAGGATCTGAGCACAAGAGCAGCACCCTCTCTTCCTGCAGTTTCCATCGTTATTCAGAATCATGACTGCCTCTCCAACTTAAAATAAAGAAGATGCTAGTCCTCATAGTTCCAAACAAATGGACTGGATTACATAGGCACATAAGAAGCTGCCTTAGACTGACTGAGAGAATTGGGCCCATCTAGTTCAGCGATGCCTACACTGACTGGCAGAGGTTCTCTGGGGTTTCAGGCAGAGAGTCTTTTCACAGCCATGTCTGAGACGCCATTGGGGATTGAACCTGGGGCATTCTGCATGCAAAGCAGATGCTCCACCTCTGAGCTACAGCCCCCTCCATGTTGCTATCATAGAAGCACTTGTTCTAAACCAAACAGCGCTTGGATTGACTTGTTTATTACATTTCTCTGTTACAAGGCAGCAGATGCTACATAAAAGAAAATTAAAAATCCTGCCATGTTAACATATAGTGGGAGTGGAATTGTAGGTGCAGATTAAATACAACAAACCTCCCTAGCCTCCTCTTCTCACAGTGGCCAGCCTGATGCCCAATGGCAGGAACTGAGGACAAGAACACTCTCCTCTCCTGCAGTTTCCACCAGCTGATATCTAATTGTAGAGGCAGAAAACAGCCATCATGGCTAGTAGTCACAGAAAACCTCCTCCTCCTCCTCTTCCTCCATGGATTTGTCCAATTCTCTTTTAAAGCCTCCAAGTTGGTGGCCCTCACTGCCCCCTGCGGGAGTGAGTTCCATAGTTTAACTACATGCTGTGCAAAGGACTTTCTTTTATCCATCCTGTATCTTCCTACACCCAGCTTCATTGCATGTCCCCAAGTTGGGGGGGGCACTTTTCTGTATTGACTTTCTCTGTGCCATGCATAATTTTATAAACTTCCATCATGTTACCTCTTACTCACTTTTTCTCAAAACTAAGAAGTCCCAAATGCTGCAACCTTTCATCATAGGGCTGTCACTTCTTTGATCTTTTGGGTTGCCCTTTTTCTCAACATTTTCCAACTCTACAGGGACCCCTGACTGTTAGGTCCAGTTGTGGACAGCTCTGGGGTTGCGGTACTCATCTCGCTTTACTAGCCAAGGGAGCCGGCATTTGTCCACAGACAGCTTCCGGGTCATGTGGCCAGCATGACTAAGCCACTTCTGGAGAACCAGAGCAGTGCACGGAAAAGCCGTTTACCTTCCTGATGGAGCAGTACCTATTTATCTACTTGCACTTTGACGTGCTTTTGAACTGCTAGGTTGGCAGGAGCAGGGACCAAGAAACGGGAGATCATGCCATCACGGGAATTTGAACCGTCGACCTTCTGATTGGCAAGCCCTAGGCTCTGTGGTTTAGATCACAGCGCCACCCATGTCTACAATATCCTTTCTCAGGCAGGTGAGTGACCTTCACAGGCCAGTCTGTAGACAGATAGAAAGATAGATAGTTAGATTTACTTACTTACTTACTTACTTACTTACTTACTTACTTACTTACTTATTTCAACAGATTTATACACCACTTGATTGCCAAAAAAACCCCACCCAAACCACAAAGCAGTTTACAAAGAGAATGAAGCAATTTGTAACTCATGTAAAATATTTGCCCCTAACAAGATACATTACCCAATAAACCATCAATTGCCTTTAGGAAGAGACTGTAGGAAGAGGCTGATACCAGCGTTAGCTGGTAGAGAAGGTGTCCAAGTCGACACTTACCTTTCAGAGCCAGAGGTTGGAAAATAAACAACAGGATGGGAAATTCACTTTCATGCCTAGCTTTGCAATCTCAGTGTTATTGTTATTATTATTATTGCGGTGTTGTTCCTGGAAATAGTAAATGGTATCAAATCTTTGCTGCGATCTAGCAAAGTCAGTCTTGATGCTAGGCCCAAGGACTGAGGAAGTTATAACTATCAATTATTTTATTTTATCATAAAATTTGTACACTGTTTGATTGTGTCTTTTTTTGGGGGGACACAACCTCAAAGGGGTTTACAAAAAGAATAAAACAATAACGTTATCAGTATATTTAAAAAATCAGCAGTACACTAAAAACAGATTAAAATGTACATCAACATTCTACATGAGGTAAAAATGTAAAGGTAAAGGTACCTCCTGATTGTTAGGTCCAGTCGCGGACAACTCTGGGGTTGCGGCGCTCATCTCGCTCTATAGGTCGAGGGAGCCAGTGTTTGTCCGCAGACAGCTTCCGGATCATGTGGCCAGCATGACTAAGCCGCTTCTGGCGATCCAGAGCAGCACACAGAAACACCGTTTACCTTCCCGCCAGACCGGTACCTATTTATCTACTTGCACTTTGATGTGATTTCAAACTGCTAGGTTGACAGGAGCAGGGACCGAGCAATGGGAGCTCACCCCGTTGCGGGGATTCAAACCGCCAACCTTCCAATCGGCAAGCACCACAGCACCACCACCCGCGTCCCTTCTACATGGGGTAGGCTTGCCTAAATGAAAATGTTTGTAGTGGACTCTGAAAAGAGTACAATGAAGGGACCTGCCTGGTTTCAAGAGACAGAATTCCAAAGTGCACAGGTGCTGCCACACTTTAAAAAACAACAGAGTTCTTGGAAATGTGGAATGGTTATTCTGTTCCAGTGGTTGAGTGAGTGCAGGTGGGGCAAGGCAACATTGCGAGTAAACTGGTCCCTGTATCTCGCAAGATTTGGCCCTTTTTCCCTACTGCAAAACTCACCTATTTCAAGCACTGTGTGCCATCAAACTTCTTCCTGGAAGATGCAAGTGGTGAGGAACAGGGCCCAGTTTCTCCAGACAATTAAAATCAGTATGTGTCCCTTTAAGAGGGGGCTCCCCATCCCTCAGGCAGAGCATAAAGCTAATGCAATGAGGCAGTTGCCACGGTAACAGCACCAACATCCTTTTTTGAAAGGGGTGGGGAGAAAAGAAAGCAAAAGGGAGTCTTCTAGAGCAAATTGGCATCCAGCAGTAAAACCCACATCTGATGCCAGCGCATGTGTTAATCTGGCCGATGGGTAACATCTATTTAAGAGATGGCTCTTCCTTTAAAAAAAGAAAAGAAAAAAGTGTATTTGTGTTTCATGAGTGTGTCTGTGTGTGCCAGAATTATGCGTGTTTTAAACTGCTGCTCACACCAGGAGATTCTTCCCTCAATCCCCAGAGCCTGACTGCTTGCTAAATATTATTTTTCCCCTATCCTCCTCCTCTTTCTCCATTGCTCTATGAAGCGCGTTAAGAGTACTGCCATTATTTATTGATTTATTTAAATTTATTATAATAATACCGCTCACTATGGAATATTAAATTATTTGATGTTGTTATTTATTTATCTATTTGTTTTTTAAAAAAAATATTTGTACACTGCTGTGTCATAATAAAAGCATCAGAGTGGTTTACAGCAACGAAAACATAAAACCATACAACAAAAGCATTAAAAAGTTTAAAAGAGACATCAATTAACCACTGTGGAAGGATAAACTCGTGTTTTGTTGGAAATAAATGCCATTCATCAAAAAGAAAAGATCACTTGTATCCATTCTATGTTTGCATCCGTGGTCAACACTGTTTCTCTTCTAGAAGAGTCAAAGATGAGGATGTCAAAGAATCATAGAATTGTATAACTGGAAAGGCACCCAAAGGTCACCTAGCTAAATAATCCCTGGCAGATGGCCACCCAACTTTTTCTAAAACGTCTCCAGTGAAGGAGAGTCCACCACCTTCTGAGGGAGTCCTTTCAACTGCCAAACAACCCTTGCCACCAGAAAGTTCTTCCAAATTATTCAGATTCTCCTCTCCTGTCATTTTTTAAAGACAGGTTAGAATCTCACAGGGATTCTTCCTGCATTGCAGGGAGCTGGACCATTCTATGATTCCATGCGTCTCACATGCGGAAGGTGTGTTGTGGTTTGGGATAAATGTCCTCCTTGGCCGAATTGGGAGCCAGTGCCTAAAGGAAGCAGTGGTGCAGCTGCTCACCCTTCTATAGATACCTACTCTAGATTTCCAGAGATTATTCTTGACAAGCTGTTAGAGCATTGCTGCCTATACATTATGCCTCTAAAGCACATTCTTTCCCTCAGAGAATTCTGGGTACTGTAGTTTGTGCCTCACGTAATTGTGATTTCCAGAAACCCTGAACAAACCACAGTGGTCACCATCTTGATAATTTGTGTCCTAAATTTGTGTCCTATTTTTATACAAAAAGTATAAGACAGCATGTGATTTTCTTCTGAATTTGTAAATATTTGGGGTTTTTTAAGCACTCTGCTGCTGCCATTGCAGATAAAGTCTACCATTAGATTGTGACCTGTTCAGGATTCTTTGGCTGTGATTCCAGGACTGAATGACCCTTGTGGTCACTTCCAACTCTAAATATTCGATGATCCTATTCTTATTATTATGTCCATATTGCAGTTGGAATGAACAAGCAAAAGGGGGAAGATGCTCTGAGTCAGGATCTCACTGGAAAACCCTACCACTGTGAGTTTCTGGGTGGGAAGAGGCAGCACCACCACCATATAGGGAGTCAGAGCTTTGGAATATAGGACACAGCTCAGAGGCATATCTAGGGGTTGGTGAAACTGGTCCCCACCATGGGCACAGGCCCAGGGTGGCGCAAAAACCACTCCAGAAAACCATCTCCAGTTATCTGTGTAAGGTTGTGAGTTTAGAAAAGAGCTGGGAGCTGAGCCGTAAGAGAAGTGCCAAGGTGATGTGAAGGTAGACCACTGGAGACTATGGCGTGTATAATGTATATTATTATGGCAATGTGACACCTCTGTCATGGTGAGATCTTGCACCATGGCACAAAGATGCGTGAGTTTTTTCGCCCTTCCTCCTTGCCACACAGTTACTCCAGATGCTTCGAGAACTTGAGTCACATAAAATGTAGTCATTTCTAATGTGGCTATTGCAGTAAAGTGTGTGGGTTTTTCCCCTGTGAGGGTGCTGATACAGCTTGCCAAAGGCAAAAGGGACCCTAGGTACACCTCTGAAACCTTCCTTATACAGAGTCATGCTGGTCCAACTAGCTCAGTGGTGCAGACACTGACTGGGAGCAGCAGCAGCTATCCAGGGTTTCCCGGCCCTATATGGAGACACCACTGGGCTTGAACCTGGGAACTTCTGCAACCAAAGCAGGTACTCTTCCACCAAGCTATGCATCGTCCCAGAAATATAAAGTACGATTCTGGTCCTCATGGTTCTGAATAAAGAACTGAAACAGGAAGGGAGAAAGCTGCCTTATATCTCAGCATTAATTCCAGGGTTTCAGGCAGGGGGCATTCCCAGCCCTGCCTAGAGATGCAACTGGGGTTTGAGTCTGGGAACTTCTGCATGCAAAGCAGGTGTCCTGTACGTTGAGCTACCTCTCTTCCACAGAGGGACTGCTCCTCCTGGGAAGGCTATTACTGCCAGGGCGTGTCCACTCAGTCGCTGCCCCCCACCCACCCACAAAGCTCTTTCACCTTGCATTTTCAAAGCAAAGCAGTTGTCATTATTGGAGGGGGGAGCACCCAGTATTTCCCAGTTTATCTCCAGTAAAGGTTCACTGAGCACGTGGATCTGCCCCTGAACTCCCCCATCCGTGGGAATTTTGGGGTGGGGAGGGCATGAAGCGTAGTTGAAACGGGAGGTTTAGAGGAGGGTCTACGTTTTCCCATATGGAGCTGGGGTGCATCTTCAGAAGTGGAGGTCTGACCATAGATAGCTGTTCTCGATCTGGGGGGAGGGGAAGTCTTTCCAAACACCCTGGACCCCTGGTCAGCCCCCTTCCCCTCCCTCCCAATGCATCCACCCACCCGATCCAGCCTCACTTTCCCTCTGTTTAGTCAAATTCACCCCGCCTTGGCTGATGTCACATCCTGCTCCGACAGCCCCCCCCTTCCCAGTCAGTGCCTTGCAAAGCTTCCTCTCTTTCTCTCTTTTTCTTATTTTTAATCCTTACTTTAGCCCCCCCCCCCCTTCTTTCCTCCTTCCTCCTCAACCCCCCGCTTTTTTTTCCAAGGCAAACTTTTGGCAGGAGAGAGAAAGGAGAAAGACACACCATCCTTTGGGGTTGGCTTGAAATCCTTCCTCTCCGATGCTTTTCCGATCAGGGGAGCCATTGAAACACCCAGTGGGGGGGAATCATATAACCAGAGACCGGGAAAGGAAAGAGCTCTGAGAGGACGAGAGATAGAGGGGAACTGGGGGGCGCATTGCCAGAAATAGAGGAAGATGCCCGGGGCCGCTGAAGCTGGTCGCTGTCCCTTCCCAGGGTGGTGCTGAACCTCCTCAAGAGAGGCAGCGAAGCATCCTTTGCAACGGGCTGCGACGGAATCCGGGAGCTGAAGAGGCGGCGGCAGCAGGAAGGAAGAGACCCCCACCCCACCAAGCCCCGAGGACGAGGCGGCTCAGTCTATGCCCGAGCCTGGAGCCCCCCGCAAGAGCCATGCGACCCGCCAGCAAGCTCCTCAGCCTCCTCTTCCTCCTCCTGATGGGCACAGAACTCACCCAAGTAGGTGCCTTTCACCCTAACGTCACCCCATCCTTCCTTCCCCCTCCCATTAATGCCATGCACAACCAACACCACTCCACACACACACACACACACACACACACACACACGCACACACAAAAGCACAGAAGCTTTTCAGCTGTCCCTTCTCCACCGTTTCCCCCTCACCCCACATTTCCAAACCAGCATGCCATTAAAGGTCATTTTATTTTCTCCTCCTTCTGTGGGGCGGGGGGGCTAAAATTGGTCTGGAGAGGGTGGGGATGTCTAAGGTTGATGTATTTCATTTGTGGAGAACCGCTGCATCTTTGGAGATCAGATGCCTGAATGCTCCCCCGCGCGCGCACACAAGCTGCAACTTCAATTAAAAGTTGAGGTCCTGCCCCAAAGGGCAGAGTCCCTTTTTCTGTTGTGCTTTCGCACTTTTCGTTTGGGGCGAAAGAGTGGGAAGGAAAGGAGACTGAGGTCAGTGGTGTCAGGAGCTATCCAATGTCCTGAAGACGGGTGCTGGGTGCTTCCCCCACCACCCACAAGCTTGGGAGTGGTGCGGAGCAGATGGGACGCTAGGGAGGAAGGGAGGGAGGGGGGAAATGGGGGCGTTGCTTCTAGGGGAAGCCTCTAAAGGAAATCTGGCCTGGCAGACACTTCTCAAGTTACTTAGCAAGAGGATAAGCCAGGAGGAGATGGGCATCCAAGACTTGAAACTGAAAAAGAGCTGCAGACCTCAAAATATCTATTATTTCATAGATTTCAAAAATTGTAGAGTTGGAAGGGACCCGAGGGGTTTTCTACTCCAACCCCCTGCAATGCTTCTGACTATGTATGCTTCCAAGTTCAGATTCTACAACCTGTGTCTTTTCCTACCCTTTCAAGAAAAATCAAAGGAAGTGGAGGGTGTTGGGATTTGTAGAGAGTGGTATTCAAATGCCACTTGGATGTTTCTTGCTGGAAGAGTGTGGGAGCCCTTCCCCCACCTTCACTTTCCCCTCCCCCAACCAGGTAAATGAGTCTGCAAGGGAGAAAAAAGATGACTTTTTTCATAGGGAGTTATTTGCTTTTCTTCAGCCCGTTTTTCCATCCCGTGCTGGGGAGAGGGCATGGTGAGAAGTCCTCTGGATATGCTGTATCCAAGCTGTGTCTAAAGAGAGAAAGGAAGGGAGTAAATAGGAATAAGAATAGGACCCTCTCTTAAAGAATCCCTGTTTTCTACTCTGTTCAGAGGGGGAAATCCTGCCATTTTCCTGCCTTTTACATCCCTTCCCTTGTTTCCCTGCCTGGTTTCCTTTGAACCTGAAATGTATTGAAGGGAACACATCTTTAAAACTGCTTCCAACACAGGTCTGTTAATAATACAGAGGACTGGTGGCTAACTGGGAGGGTGTTAGAAGGATGTGGGTTTTAAAAAAAAAAATCAGGAATGGGGAGAGAGAGTTTGGGAGTGGGGAGGTCTGGCTTGTGGGGGGAGGCTGAAGAAGGCTTGAACCTGGCAACCAAAATTTCGGTGTGAGTGTGTGGAGAGAGAGGGGGGTGATCATGCCTATTAAGGGAAACTGCGCATGTCCCAGGGTTGGACAAAGGCAAGGGTGAAACGGGAAAGACTTGCCCTGAAATTGACAAAGAGCAGCTGGTCTGTTAATGTGCTGAGACAACACTGTGCTAAAGTATCCCTGCTGAGTTGTACAATTCTCTATCTCCCACCTACCCCCATAGATGAATAGGGGAGGCATTTCTTTCATGGGGTGTCTCAAACTGGTAGCTGGTGCCCCTTCCCTACCCACCACCCCCACTCCTCCAGTGTAGCCCATACTCCTCCAAATTGCATTTATGATCGGAGGCACCTGTTCTTCACCCCTCCCCATCTTTTGGTCAAGGACAATGGAGGCATTTTTCAGGGAGAGAGGGAGGGGAACAGGTCCTTGCATTCTGCATCTGGACACAGGAATAGTGAGGAGAGAGGCAGGTGGGAAAGTAGATGAGGAGGACAAATGAGACAGGGACAGGCTTCACTCAGCATCACTCTCAGGTTTATTGCATATACCCCAGAGATGGGTGGTGGTGGGTGAACCAGGTGGCAGAAAGGGCATGGCTTGTCTCCTGTGTCCTGAGACTGATGGTGGTGACAATAATAAGAAATCAATGATTATACACACATACACACACCATGCTTAATTGGGGAAGGGCCATGGCTCAAGTGGCAGAGCACCTGCTTTGCATGCAGAATGTCCCAGCTTCAATCCCCAATGGCATCTCCAGGTGGAGATGAGAATGTTCTCTGCCTGAAACCCTGAGGAGCCACTGCAAGTCAGTGTCTAACTCAGTACAAGGCAGTCTTCTGTGTTCCTATTCAAATTAGTCTTTTACTCAGAACCATGAATCTTAATTTATTAGGGGGGGAGGAGAGAGGGCCACACAGCTCAGTGGCAGAGCATCTGTGTTGTATGCAGAAGGTTACCCCATTCCTATTTATTCAGAACAATAAGGACTAGGTTGTTACTTTTTGTTTAAGGGAAGGGCCATAGCTTAGTGGCAGAGCATCTTTGCATGCAGCGGGTCCCACGTTCAACCCCCAATGGCATCTCCAGGTGGTGTTGCCTGAAGTCCTGGAGAGCTTCTGCTGCCAGTCAGTGTAGACAATACTGAGCTACATGGACCAATGTTTGGACTCTGCACAAAGCAGCTTCCCATTAACTGAATTATTTGATAAATGCATATCCAGAGATTAATATTAATGTTGTTGTTATTTCCAAACCAGAGCATCTCTGATGATGACCACAAGTTGCACAACAGTTTACGGTACTGAAAGCATGTTACAGGGATTCAGTCATCCTTACATAACAACTCTGAGAGGCAGTTCAATATTGTTGTTACTTATCCCCTACAATGCAGGCTGAACAGGGGGTGGGGGGTGGCAGATAGGCCGAAATGAATTTATGGCTGAGGTGAGATTTGGAGGAGGGTGTCTCCTGGTCCTCTGTGCGCTCTTTGCCTGAAAAGTGCTGGTGTGGTAATGGTGGCATTGGAAAGAAAGTCTCTGAATGTGTGGGTTTCATTCTCCTGGCTTGCACTGCTCCATTCCCATTGCAGGCCCACTTCCAGCATCCTGCAGACCTCCTGATAGGACGGTGTCTGCAGGGTGCCTTCTCCTGCACAACACAGGGGTTGGTTGGAGATGTAGGGGATTTTTATTTGTTTATTTCATGAAATTTATGCACTGCTTAATTTTTTTAAAAAAACAACAACCTCAATGTAGTCCCCCCCCAAAAAAAATAGGCGAATAAAATAACCAATAACAAAAATTAACAGTAATTTAAGACTTCCAAAAAAGTTAAAATAACAGTAGGGTAAAATCAGATTAAAACTTGGAGCAACTTCCAAGTAGGTTTGTCTAAACACAAATGCTTTTAGCAGGTGCCGAAAAGAGAAGGTGAAGATGCCTGCCCAATTTCAATAGGCAGGGAGTTCCAAAGTGTAGGTGCTGCGACACTAAAATATCAATTCCTTACAAATGCACAATGGTTATTATGTGGCACTTGTCACAGTGACAGTTCTACCCATTACAGCAGTCAAGTGGGCATATAGGAGGGATGGTGTGATCTTTTGGAAAATCTGCATAAGGCTTTATACACCAATACCAGCACCTCAAACCTAGCCTAGATTTATTGTGTGAATATTGTGTAATGGATTGGAAGCCGTGGTAGTGTGGGCTTCCAGGAGAATAGCAAAAGTTCCTGTCTGCTGTAGTTGGTTGTTGGGCATGCAAATAGATCTGAGGCGAGGGCTGTGGAAATATTTCCACTTCCACAGTTCCAAGTTAGAAGGAGCAGGGCGGTGTTGGGAGCTCACTTCTGGAGGAAATGCTTCTCTCACACGTATTTCTGACCATACATCTGACTGGACACAGCTAAAGCTTCTCCAGGCTCCCAGTTAAATCCTGGTGAATATAAGGGTATAGGAAGATATAGATAGATAGATGATAGATAGATAGATGATAGATAGATAGATAGATAGATAGATAGATAGATGATAGAGATAGATGATAGATAGATATAGAGATGATAGATAGATGATAGATAGATAGATAGATAGATAGATAGATAGATAGATGATAGATAGATGATAGATATAGATAGATAGATGATAGATAGTCCATTGCTGTATACGGCAACTTTCTAAATTCTATTGTAATCTCACCCTTTGTCCAGAACAATGAGGACTGGAACCTTGCTTTATAGAGGTGAAGGGCCACCGCTTAAAGGTAGATAAACTGCTTTGTGTGAAGAAAGTCCCAGATGGCAGTTGCCCCAATTGCATCTCTAGACAGTGCTGGGGAAAGGCTCCAACTTGAAAACCTGCAGAGCTGTGGCCACTCAGTATGGACCCCATGCTGAGCTAGATGGACCAATGATCTAACTCAGTATAAGACAGCTTTCCTATGTTCCTGGGGAGGGCAGTAGCTCACTAACAGAGCATCTGCTTTGCATGCAGAAGATTCCAGATTAAGCCCCTGGCATCTCCTGGTAGGGTCAGGAATTTTCCCTGCCTGAAACCCTGCTGAGATGCTGCCAGTCAATGTTGACAATTCTGAACTTGATGGACCAAGGGTCCTATGTTCCTGCTCCTTGCTTTGCTAACTCAATGCTATTTGATTTTTGCAAAGGAATCTTCCTGGGCTGTTCAAATTGAAGCTCTTGCTCTTTCACCACCTAGCCCAGTTTCTAATTCCTGGACTCTGCAAGGGTTTCAGGTTTCCATTAATCTTGCTCACCTGACACACACAGTCCTCACTAATGGCTTTGTTCCAGACTCCACCCAGTCCCCATTGCCTGTAGGATCTCATTTATATTTCTGTGCCAAATCTACATTTCCAATTCCTTCTCCTGGCCTCTCTCTTTCTCCTCCAAACCACTGTCTCCCCATCCCTGCTGAAAACCAGCACAAGAAAGGCATCATTGACCTTTAAGGAGATAGAATGTTTTGGTCCATGGGGAAAGCTTTGTGTTTGTCCATGATGGCTCAGAAAAACAGTGTTCATGGCTAAATGCAAGAATATGCATTCTGCTTTCGGAGCCAATGGAACAGACGTTGCAATAGCGTAGCAAAGGCACCGGGTTGACCCAAAGATTGGGGGGGTGATGCATGTTGCACTCATGTGACATCATACATGTCTCCCAACACTATGCAGGCCAGACCGGCGCATCCTAGCAGAAAGCTGGACCAGCCTGTGTGGTGTAGGGAGACACCACGCAGGCCGGTGCAGCCTTCCACTAGGCCTCACTGGTCCCCATGGTGTCAGAAGATGCTGCAGGGGCTGGCACGACCTAGCATGAGGTCACACAAACCTGTGCAGCATCTCCCAACACTGTGCAGGCCAGTTCAGCCTTCCACTAGTGTCAGGAGATGTTGCACAAGCAGGTGCTACCTTGCATCTCCCCACAGTATCTCCTGACACTGTGCAGGCCATTGCAGCCTTCCATTGATGCTACGCTGTGCTCGGCTTGGCAATTCGGCCTTCTTCACCCTCTCAGTATTTGGGGGACTGAGCCCCCTGCTAAGGAATATTGAGAAGGCTGATCACACCTCCACCCCCTAAAGTCTACAGCACATGCCTGAGTAGAGTAGGAAGATCAGCTCATAAGAGCATAAGAAGAGCCTGGCTGCTTGATCAGGCCAACAGCCCATCTAGTCCAGCTTCCTGTTCCCACAATGGCCAACCAGATGTCTCTGATAAAATGGTGAATGAAAGCAGATCAGAGAAGGATGAAATGGGAAGTGGAATTAAAGAGGACTCAGAAACTTTGTAGAACAGTATGAACGATTGCTAAATTAGGAGGGCGAGGTGGTAAGAGTTGGAGGCAACAGATGGTAAAATGGAAAAGTCCTTCACACAGGTGTCTCAAGGAACGGAACAACCAGATGGCGGAGCTGTGATGTTGGGGGAGTGGAATAGAGCCATGGATGGAGAGATGGAGAGACATTCTGAGCTGGCAGAGATAGAGTTGAGAGGGAAAGGACTCTGTGTACAACTTGGAATGAATTCAGAGGGGAAAGCTATCAAACCTCTGGCACTTTTCTTGGAAAAAATAATGAAAGAAGCATAAATGGAAGGGATAATTTTTAAAATCAAGATGTAAAACCACTGCAAATACAACAGGAAATGGGAATGGAAGATACAGATTTGGGTTCAATCTAATTAATACATAATAAGTAAAGAACTATGGAATATAATTTCATATATTATCACAGCGGGGAGACTGTTTTGTGGACAAGGCTGGAAGGAATTGATTTGATTAGAGAAAATCTATTGCTGGCATTTATTAATAATAATTATTATAAATATATTCTTGGACTTTATTGTACAAAAAGGAAAATCTGTTTTGTGTGAAAGGGAAACTGTCTGGGTCTGAAGACTGGGAAAATATTGCCTAACAGAAAGTTGATTGGTTGGGTGTCATTCTAGAGTGAATATTTTGAATAATTTCCTTAAGTAACTGACAGGTGGAAAATTGGAAATCCTTTATATTTTCCTATTTTTTTTAGTTTCCTTTTCTCTTTCCCCCCCCCCTCTGTTTTCGTTTTTATTTAGATTTGTTTCTTTTATCTTATTGTAATCCCAAAAAACCTGAATAAAATCTTATTTAAAAAGCAACAGTGATGAAAGGAACCAGGTTCAGTCCCTGATAACACGCAGCTAAGGCTACGGAAATAAAACCCTGGAGAGCCGCAGCCTATCAACAGTACTTAGCTAGACAAAAACAATGGTCTGACTCTGCCTAAGGATGTTTTCAAGGTTCCTATTTAATTCAGCAATTCATTCCAAACTAAGGGCCACAGCTCTCTCGTAGAGCACCTGCTCTGCATGCAGAAGGTCTTGGATTCAATTCCTTATGGCATCTCCAAGTGAGGCTGGGAATGTCCCCTGCCTGAACCCCTGGAGAGCTGCTGCCAGTCAGTGTAGGCAGAGTTGAGCTAGATGGGCCTGGGGTTTGACGCGGTATCAGGCAGCTTGCTTCCTTCCTACTTAATTCATCAGGTGGAACAGAATCTTCTTTAGTTTGGTGGTCAAGGGCCATAGCTCAGAGGTAGAGCACCTGCTTTGCATGCAGAAAGTCCCAAATTTAATCCCCAGTGGCATCTCCAGGTAGGGCTGTGAATGTCCCCTGCCTGAAGCCCTGGACAGATACTGCCAGTCAGTGTGGACAATACTGAGCGGGATGAACCAGCGACCTGACTCAGTATAAGGCAGCTTTTTACATTCTAGATTTGTTCTATTCATAGCAAGTCCATGACTGAGCTGGGTATTTTCATGCTTTTGATTGCTTTATTCCGACCTGTTCTCTTATGAGGTGTGGGAACCTATAAACTGAGACAATGCACTAAACATGTCGGTAATGAGTAGCACTTAGCAAACTGTGTGCAGATCACTTTGCATTCATTATCTTAGTAATCTTTATAGTAATCAATTATGGTAGGATGTGTTTGGGGGCCTTTGCTTTATTTTGCCACCCCTTCCCCTGAATCAGACTATTTCATTCCATTTCTCATTTCTCCCGTCATAACTTTATTCCCAACCCCTGAGATTTCTGCATCAATATGCAAAAAAGAAATACCCCTTGTAAATATTTGCCTGTGTTTTCACACACTTCTCTCCTAATATGCCCCCAAACATGTACATTTTTGCAAGAAATTTTCCTTAATGTAATGTTACATGCCACCCCAATCTCCATGAGTGGAGCGAGATTCCAGGGATTGCAAGCAGGGCCAGATTTAGATTTGATGAGGCCCTAAGCTACTGAAGGTAATTGGGCCCTTTATATGTCCAGCTGTCCTTTGTCAACAACAAATTGTTGTTTTGTGTTGAATATATGCTATATGGTAATTTATGAAACTAATAATTTATGAAATCCCCGCGACAGAGCTCCTGTTGCTCGGTCCCTTCTCCTGCCAACCTAGCAGTTCAAAAGCACGTCAAAGTGCAAGTAGATAAATAGGTACCACTCCGGCGGGAAGGTAAACGGGGTTTCCATGCACTGCTCTGGTTCGCCATAAGCGGCTTAGTCATGCTGGCCACATGACCCGGAAGCTGTACGCTGGCTCCCTTGGCTAATAAAACAAGATGAGTGCCGCAACCCCAGAGTCGTCCACGACTGGACCTAACAGTCAGGAGTCCCTTTACCTTTACCTTTTAATAGGTATCTAAAGCCATTTGCACACAACAAATAGGAGCCTACACAACACAAAATACTGTTTCTGTGTGTAGGTTTTATTTCATTTGTTTTTTATCTTATATTTTGGAAATGTACATCCAGGTTTTTGGGGGGCCCTAAGCTATAGCCTGTTTAGCTTATACATAAATCCGTCACTGGTTGCAAGTGGTTTATTTACACATACATACAACCTGCACCTAGATGGAGAGAGTGCAGGGCATTTACATCCCAAGAGGGTCCTGTTTCTCTCATTGCTGTAGCCTCAGATTCCAAGAGACCCCAAACATCATGTCTGACCCTCTCTGCAGCATAAAACAGACTGCCTGACTGCATTCTCTGGGGCCCCTCCTGCTTGCAAAAGGAACACTTCTTTCCCTATATTGCTTACCACATCGCCCACTGTAACCCAGGAAACTTTCCCCACCTATCTCTGGTATTGCCTTTTGCTAATTACCCAGAGCCCAGGGCAGGGTGTCCTCACTCATCGAGCTCTGCTAGGCTGGCCTGGGTCATTAGCACTAGCAGGGTATAGGGATTTCCAAGTTTGGTACAGTTTAATCAAACCTTGATTAATTCTAACTTTTACTAAATCCAAGAATTATTGGGGAGGATCTGGCACCCAGGAGTTTAGGGGATCCTTGCCCCCTCAAAACCTATAACATAAGCATTTTGGGTACACACTCTCCTCTAGTGTTGGAGTCAAACTGTGTTACTAGCTATACTCAGAGTAGACTCATGAAAAGGAATGAAGGAATGAGCTTAAATTAAGCATGTCCACTGCTTCTCTCTCTCTCTCTCTCTCTCTCGCTCGCTCGCTCGCTCGCTCTCTTTCGCCTTGATTTCTTAATTTATATCCAGTGTTAGAAACTGAGATATGAAACCTAGGAGCTAAATGGCACCTTAAACTTAGGTTATGGGCGCAACAACGGAATGTCTAGGCACACTTTTTTATAACAAGAATACAAAGCTGAAAATGAATGAACTGCAGCTAAAATATTATGTTCATTTTTCACATGGTCTAGTCCTTCCCCTGCCTACCCCCCCCAAAAAAAAATATTCTTAAGAGGGTCTCTTCTCCAGTCTTCAGGGAGTTGCTGGAAGAGGGAAGGCAGAAAAAAGGTCCTCCTTTCCTTCCGCTCTGCTTATATCCCTGCCTTTCCGCTCGAAAGAGCCTGGAGTGGCAAAGAACAGGCAATAAAATCATAATAAACATCTTTAAAACAATTATGGTGCAGATGCAGACTGGGAAATATCTCCATTTCAAAGGCTTGTAGGAAGAGGGAGGTATTCAGTGGATGCCAAAAACAGTGCTTGTCTAATACCAAAGGGAAGTGAGTTCCAAAGGGAAGGTGCAGCAATGCCAAAGAACTGATTCCTTTCACTGTGCAGAACAGACCTTCTGATAAGATGGCATTTGCAGAAGGCCCTCCCCCACAGAGCACAGTAATTGACAGGGTGTGTAAGGGGTGAGACAATCATTCTGGCATCCTAGTCCCAAGCTCCATGGGGCTTTATGCACCAAAACCAGCACCTTGAAATTAGCCCATGGTTAGGTGTTGTGTCTACCTAGAGAGCCAGCTAAAAAGCCTCCTCTCTTCATCACCAACAGTCCAAGAGAGGGAAGGACAGAATGGATACAGGATTCAGCCATGGACTAGAAAGAAGTGTGTGTGTTTTATAAGCAAAGTTCTGTTTATCTTTTATGAAAGTCTTGGTGTTTTCTTCTATTCTGTTATGGGCTATGGAATAATGCAATAAACACAATTCACTCATTTGTATTGATTAAAAACTCTGGAAGCTCATATTGAAGAAGGTCATCTCTTGTGGAGAAATCCACTTCCCTTCAAAAGTGGCCCCAGATATATATATATATAGGCCCCTGGAACCCAGAGCGACTGGGTACTGAGATCTCCAGCCTCATCTTAGCATGCACAGGATTGTGTTGAGCACTCCCACTTTGTTAAGCAGCATGGAACCAGGTGCCTAGTGTTGTGAAAGAGGGTCTCATCCATGCAGGATTGAGCAGTGGGAAAAAAGGCTGGACTCTTTGGCCCTCCCCACAGCTCCCACCATGCCTGGTCATTTGACACAATGACGGAGTCCAGAAGCATCTGAAGGGCACCAAGCTCCCTGACCAATGTTAGAAGAGGGACCTTTTGATGCCTTCATGCTCCTAGTGGAGCACAGGGGGCCCTAAAAGAAGCCAGAGTGACTAGGGTCTCGTCCACCTCTCTGCTTGTCCTATGCCTAGAAAGCATGGGGTTGAGAGGGTTTTTTTTGCTTGTCCCATGCTTTCTAGCCACAGGTCTGAGTGGTCTTTTCTGTTTGCCCCACTACTTTCCCCAGGAAAATCCACTGTTCATGACTGAATCAGAGCAAACATCAATCCATGGAAAACCCAACCGGCGTATGCTCTAATTCAGTGATAAAGAGTGGGTTTTCCCAGAGAAAAGTGACTGAACAAGTGAAAGTGTGGACGAGCCCTTAACCCAGGGGCAACAATTCAAATGGGCAAGTTGCATATTGGATTGTGGTGGACTGAGTTCAGATTTTGCCTCTCTGCCACAGATCAGGCCAACCAGCTCCATATCTTTGCTGCTCAATCAATTCCAGCAATGCCTGTGGCTCAAATGGGGGGGAATAATCATGCCGCATGTTATTCCTTGCCACCTGGCCATAAAAGAGCAAAACAGATGAAGGCCATGTGTGGATCAGAAAAATTATCTACGAGCCCACCAAATTTGGGGTCCTCTCCAAACTGGCACCAAGGATTTTTCCCCTGCAGCATTTTGCAGCAAAAAAACCCCGTGTTTTGCAGTGCTCCACAAGCTGAGCAATTGATATATCAAACACGGGGTTTGCACTTAGCATGAACCCTGAACCCCGACATTTTGGATCATCTCCAAATGGTGCCAAAGTGTGAATACACAGCCAAGCAAATGAAATGGATGGCTTCTTGTTCATAAGCTAACCTTGGGCCCTCTTCACACACACACACACACACACACACAGAGAGAGAGAGAGAGAGAGAGAGAGAAAGAGAGAGAGAGAGAGACATACCCCTCCACTGGTCAATGCCTCTTACGCTCTTCACCTGTCCAATTCAGTTCAATGGCAATTAGTTTGGCATCACTTTGCACAAGGACACTAATCCTGATTATGAGGACAGATAAGACCAGTAATAAATATAACCTGAGGCTGAAAATGACCTCTCTCTCTCTCTCTCTCTCTCTCTCTCTCTCTCTCTCTCTCTCTTTATTGGTGAAAGCTGAAGTTGGTGAAATGTGACATGAATTGGCTCATGAGATGAGGCAGCTACCTCAAGTGATGGACTGGAGGGTTGCCATTTGATTCTTCCTCCGTTTCCACAGGTATCCTCCTCTCATCATGCTGATAACACACAGGTGCGGGGAGGAATCAAGAGCAGAGGTGCCTTAACAGGCAAGGCAAGATTGGGGCCATCATTATAATTTATAACATAGCATGGCTAGAGGCAGGCAGGCATGATATCTGGGACACACTCTGCTAGCAAAAATGGAAATTAGCTGCCAAACAGCAAATGAGCTAAGTTCAAGGCACTGCTTCAGTTTAGGACCTGGATACACCAATCGAGCCTTCTGTAGATGCCATCACCCCACTGGCGGAGGAAGAGGCGTGCAGGGGGAGTGCACCGCCCCCGGCAGTGCGATCCCAGCAGGGTGCCATTGTGGCTGCACCCCCACCTGCGCTTGGCGTCACACCCCTACGGGCAGCACACCACACACCCCAGACACGCGTCACGTCCCTACGGGTGGCACGCTCCGCCCCCTGGTGCCGGAGCATGAAGCTCCGCCACTGCATCACTCCAGGATGTCCCTTATGCACAATATAGGAATCAGGCCTTTAGTGTTGTGCTGCCTGCCTTTGGAACGCCCTGCCCTTGGGTGTTAGATATGCTCCATCTCTGCTGTATTTTCGGCAACCACTGAAGACCTTTTGAAGAGCCTTTTAAGTGGAGATCTTTCACAGTCTGCATGTGTACTGGAATTCTTTTTAGCATGCTTTTATTGTCTTATCGCTTCCTGATTGCCGCCCTGGGCTCCTTTTATTAAATATAAATTTAAATAAATGAATAAAGCTATCTAATAATCTCTTCCCTGTCTCTTCTTCTGGCTACAAGTATAAACTGACCCCATCCACCTTTTCCTCGCTGGCCCTGATTTCAAGGCCACACAATATCTTTATCCCCTTCCTCTCGGGACATGCTCCAGTGTGGTCAATACCCTACTTAAAACATGGAGTCCAAGTCCTGAATAATTTAAACCTAACAGTATAAATTAAGCAGATGTTATTTGGTCAGGTGCCATCAGATTTGATTTATGAGGCAGACACCTGAGCTGGTGTCATCTCATGGATCAGTCCAAGCTTTGCTTGTGAAGACACTCTGTGCCAAGGCCCATATGCCAGAGGATGACGCAGGAAGCCCCTTCAGTCTCCAGTGATCTTGGGGTGCTGAAACCCCAAGTTCTTTTAGGGGAAGAGTCAGTCAATAACCAAAACTTCAAGAGAAAGTATAGAAAGGAAAGGAAGGGAGCAGATAAAAGAAAGGACTGCATCACACAGTGCATCGTTAAACCATGGAAATTGCTTTTTCTGCAGAAGGCAGTGATGGCCACCAACTTGGATGGCTTTAAAAGAAAATTGGACAAATTCATGGAGTTTTAGTAGAAAGCTACCAGTAGATACTAGCCACAGTGGCTATGCTCTGTCTCCACAGCTAGAGGCAGCAATGCGCCTGAATACCAGTTGCTGGAAATAACAGGAGGGAAGTTCTGTTATTCTGCTCAAATCCTGTTAGCTGGTTTCCCACAGGCAACTGTTCAGTCACCGTGAGAACAAGATGTTGGAGTAGATGGACCCAGTCCAGCAGGCTCGTCTTATATTCTTAAAGCTTACTCTCCCACCCCCAGTCCAACTGAATGACTATTTTGCAGTTTGTCTTGCGATTCACATCTTTAGCAACTTTCCAACTGATCCAAGTTTCTCATTTTGCTCTTAAACGGCACAAAGCCTGATCAGCTGGAATGTTGCTAAAGATCTCATGAAACCCTCAGCTGCTTAGGCATTGCCTAGGGAGGGCTTATTCCAATCAACTGAAGCCATGGTCCTCAAAGCGAACAGGGACTAGGGAGGGCTAGATAGCTTTAAAAGAGGTTTAGACAAATTCACGGAGGAGAGGCCTGAGAATTATGTTCTTCCTCCACAGTTGGAAGAAGCAATGCTTCCGAATGCCAGTGGCTAGAAACTGCAGAAGGCGAGATAAATGCTGTGCTCAGGTTCTGCTTTTGGGCTTCCCATTGGGGACATCTGGTTGGCCATTGCGAGAACAGGATGCTGGCCTAGATGGGCCACTGGCCTGATCCAGCAGGCTCTTCTTGTGTTCTTATGTTAAGGGAGGTACTGAAAACTTATTGTAGGGAGTTTTTCCCTCTCTTTTGCTGAGTTTGCTGGGGAGGGAAGGGGGCGTATTGTCAAAAAGAAAGGGAATAGGAAGAATGAATTTTGTGTGTGGACCTTTGGGAAAGCAGGATGGTCATGCCCCATCGATATTTGCAAAGCCAGACCAAAGTAGGCACCTCCTAATTCAATTTTAAAATATTGATAGAGAGCCACCTGTTCCCATTTAAAATTAATTGTCATTTTTTCATGTACTCGAAATGAAATGAAGACTTTCCCCGTCAGCTCTGCTTTATTCTGGGGCCTTCACTGCTCAGCCTACATGCTTCTGCCATATGTGGCTTGTTCCATTGCTGATGTAAGGACCAGCTGCTCTGAGAAAGGAAACATCCTCCGCGCAAAGCAGAGACATCTGCCAAGTGGGAAGAGGAGCATCACTAGATGGGCTTTAAGGATTTCAAAAACATCAAAACACGTATTGATGTCCCTCTGCCAGTCCTCAGAGTGGCAGGTGGTTGGTTGGGTGGGAGGCAGGTTGGAAACAGAGCCTAAAGTTGCATGGAATAATCTCCAGTTTCATTTTGGGGTTACCAATTGCAATTTCAGAGGAGCAGAAATATTTATTGACAAGAAGGAAAGGGGGATAAACAATTCACACGAATTCATGCAATGCTAGGCTGCATCAACAGAAGTCTAGTCTCCAAATCAAGGGGCGGAAAAAGACTGCCGTATTCTGCCTTGGTCAGGCCCCACCTGGAGTCCTGTGTCCATCTCTGGGCACATTAGTTTAAGAAGGATATTGACAAGCTGGAACATGTGCAGAGGAAGGTGACTAAGATGATGAAGGGTCCAGAAACCAAGCCTTAGAGGGAATGGTTAAGGGAGCTGGGTATATTTAGCCTGAAGAACAGGAAACTGAGAGGAGCCGTGAGGGCAATCTTCAAATATATGGAGATCCATCCCATGGAAGACAGAACAAGCTTGTTTTCTCCAGTTCTGGAGGATAGGACCCCAAACCAATGGATTCAAATGTAAAGAAAGGGGATTCTGACTAAAACTTAGGAATACAGTGGACGCTTGGGTTGTGAACGTGATTTGTGCGGGATGCACGTTCGCAACCCGCAGCATCCACAACCCGCAGTGGCGCGTCTGCACATGCATGGGTTGCAATTTGACACTTCTGCACAGGCGCAAAGCACGTGCACTGCGCATGCACGACCACCAAAACCCGGAAGTAACCCGTTCGATACTTCTGGGTTTTGGCACAACCTGAAAAATGCAACCTGAAGCGTCTGTAACCCGAGGTATGACTGGGGTGAGAGCCATTTGACAGTGGAATAAACTCCCTTGGGAGGTGGTGGACTCTCCTTCACTGGGGGGTTTTAACCGGAGGTTGGATGGCCTTCTGTCAGGCATGCTTTAGCTGTGATTCCTGCATTGGAGGGGGTTGGATGCTAGAATTCATTCTCTCAGGCTTTAGGGCTGCAGAGAAAAGTCTTTCTCAGCCATCAAATACCTGGGTAAAGAAGAACATTTAAAAATCCCTCCTGAAAGTCAATAATGTTGGAGACAGGCACACCTCACCAGGGAAGCCATGCCACAAGCAGTGGCGTAGCGTGGGGGGTACAGGGGGGGCCGGCCGCACCAGGCGCAACATCTGGGGGTTAGGGTTAGGGGGCGCAAATCCATGGGTTAGGGGGCGCAAATTACTTGCCTTGCCCGGGTGCTGACAACCCACATTACGCCACTGGCCACAAGTGAGGAATTTGCACTGAAAAGGCCCTGACAGGGGTTAAAGCCAGCTGGTTAGCACCCCAGTGGTCTCACCACCAACAATGCCATGTCTGTCAATCATAGGATATTATTGTTACAATTATTCAATTCAGGCTTGTGTTTTTATTGCATTGTGTTTTGTTATGTTTTATATATATATATTGTAAAGAACTTTTGAGACTTCCTTTTTTATGTGCATTGCAATATGCAATAAATCAACTCAAAATCAAAGCCCTGTACACATGCGAATCACACACAGAAGTACAAGAAGGGGAAGATTTGGTTCTGCAGAAGTATTAATGTAAGCATCTAAAGACAAGTTGAGCATAAGCCATTCATGTGATGCAGCAGTTACTAAAGCTAATGCAATCTTAAGGCTCTATTAACACAAGCGTCGTGTCCAGATCAAGAGAAGCCATAGTTTCATTCATATTTGGTGCTGGTCAGATTAGTCCTTGAGCTCTGCATCCAGGTGTGGGCACCACTTTTTTGACAAAGATTTGACATAGGAGCCTTTTCAGAGAGGATGCATAAACCATGATGTTTATGCAAAGGCTTTATTAAAGGGAAATCAATAGGCATCAAGAACCCAAAAGGGAGGTGCTGTAGCTCAGTGATGGAGCAGAACACCCCAGGTTCAATCCTCAACTGCCTCTCCAGGTAAGACTGTGAGATATTCCTTGCCTGAAACCTGAAGAGTCCCGAGCTATGTGGATCCAGGGCAGTAGAAGTCAATTGCCTATGATGATTTATTTACAAATTTAATCATAAAATATTTATATACCACTATATCACAAAAATAATATATATCAAAACAGTTTACAATAGTAAAACTAAGACATAACAATACAATAAAAGCTTAACAAGCTAAAAACAAAAATGCTTAAAAAATTATTTTATATATTGTAAATAACTCTTCATTCTTTTATTCAGAATTATGAATATAGCCCTTTTTTCAGGTAAGAGCTGTAGCTCAATGGTAGAGCATCTGCTTTGCATGCAAACGGTCCTGGGTTCAATCCCCCAGTGGCATCTCCAGGTGGAGCTGGAAATGTCCCCTGTATGAAACCCTGGAGAGATGCTGCCAGTCAGCGTTGGAAGTACTGAAAGAGATGGACTGACGGGCCGACTCAAAACAAGGCAGCTTATGAACAAACAAACAAACAAACAAACAAACAAATTGCCTATACAGTTATATTTATTTATACTCCATCTTTCTACCCAGACAGGCACTCAAGGTGGCTTACAGCTAAAATAAGAACAGTTAAAAACATGGGGGGGAATAATTAAAAATCAATTAAACATTAATGAAATTAAATCTATAGCTATATACACAGAGAAAGGGAGATAGCTATAGCTAAATAAATATAGAGAGACATATATACAGATATGACATATTTTTAAAAATACAGACCGACCCAATAAAAACAGCACGGCACCATCCACCTCATTAAAAGCAGTCAGTTCCCAAAAGCCTATTGGAACAAGAAGGTCTTTGCCAACCGGCAAAAATACCAGCAATAAAGGGAGCCAGCCTGGCTTCTCCGGGGAGGGCATTCCAGAGTCTGGGAACAGGTTGTTTATTTAGAATCATAAGGACTGGGATCTTAGTATTGAGGGAGAATCATAACTAAGTGGCAGAGCACCCGTTTTGCATGCAGAAGGTCCCACATTCAATTCCCAATGACAACGCCAGGCAGGGCTGGGAGAAATTCCCTGCCTGAAACCCTGGACAGCCACTCCCAGTCAGTGTAGACAACCCTGAGCTAGGTGGACCAAAGTTCTGAATTGGCATAAGGCAACTTCCTTTGTTCCTATTTAATTCACCCCTTCTAACTGCGGCACCTCATTGGGGGGAGACTGCAATTCCAGTCTACTCTAGAAGGTGGCACCAGAGCCCAGCAATTCCTCAACATCTCTGGTGGCAGATGTGTGTCATCCCTCCTTTACGGTCCTTTGTCTGCAAAGAGGACAAAAACTCTGAACATCTGGGTTTTGAGGGGAGGTTACTGTTTTTGTTTTGTCTTCTTGAGCAGGCCCCTGGAAAGAAAGAAAATGAATTATTATTCCGTGCTTTCTCCCTTCGCAGCAAAATATTGCACGTACTTCAGCAAATATTAGCCCCTACAGAGTTCATGGAGACTTACATAGGGAAACGGGTGTAGGATTGCAGCCTTTTCTTCAGGTATTTGGGGAGTTGAAAACGAGTTTGGTATTGGCATTGAGGGACACTCTAAAGTGACATTTGGGGCTTCTGATCTTTAATGATTAATTCAATGGGGAAGCTTCATTTCACAGAATCATAGAGTTAGGAGCGACCCAGAGGGTCATCAACTCCAACCTAAGAATGCATCAAAAGAGTCAGTGGGTGCCTCACCAGGTAGCTGTAGTGTGTGTGTGTGTGTGTGTGTGTGTGTGTGTGTGTGTGTGTGTGTAAGGAAAATACCAGCCGGTCCTGTAACTCCCAGACCACCTTGTTTGAGGAACATAACTCAGTGGCAAAGCATCTGCTTTGCATGCAGAGAGCCCCAGGTTCAGTCCCCAGCAGCATCTCCAGACAGTCCCCTGCCTGAGACTCTGGAGAGCCAATGCTGCCAGTCAGTGTTGACAATACTGAGCTACATACTAGAGCTTTGTGTCTGGCTCGGTATAATGCAGCTTCCTTTGTAAAAAGAACAGCAGGATTGCAGATCCTGAAGAGAACTCATGATCCAATACAGCTCATGATTAGACCAGATTGAATCATGTCAGTCTGTTTTGGAATCTGACTTTGGCAGAAACCTCTCCCATCCCTTATGTGGACTTTTGCATGACTGGGGTGTGTCACCAACTGTACAAAGGCAGGTGTCATGTCTGTGGCACTGCCCACTTTTTCCTCTGGCACCAGCCATGACTTGCAGGAAGGGTCAATCACGAGGGAAAGTGGCCCTTGGGCTGAATCAAATGTTCATACCCGTTTGGAGAAATTAAGATGCTTGCATGATCTTTGGTGACATTTTGGTTGGGCTCATTTCTTGGTCCAGTTATGGATTTTTGAATTTAAGGAACAACAGATTTTAAAGTTGCTGAGGGTGGAATGATAGTTGCAGGGAGGGACGTGAACATCAGAAGAATCCTGCACCTGGATCAGGCCAGCAGCCTGAGTGCAACAGACATTCTCCCTACCTGTGGTTCCCAGCAAGTAGAAGCATAGAATCACAGAGGTGGAAGGGGCCCTGAGGGTCATCCAGTCCACCCCCTGCAATGCAGGGATAAGCAACTGTCCCATACAGGGATCAAACCTGTGACCTTGGCATTATCAGCACCATGCTCTAACCAACTGAGCTAGAGACGACCCCCCAAGGTATACGGTCTCCAACAGTGGGGGTGTCTGGCTGCAGGATCAGCACAGAAGCCCATATGATCCAGCAGGCTGTTCCTATAGTGGCAAAGCAGATGCCCCAATGGAATGCCCACCACAAGACAGACGTGAGCACAACAGCAGCTCTCCCCACCTGTGATTCCCAGCAACTGGTATTCAGAGGCATCCTGCCTCCAATGCTGGGAGCAGAACATATGAAGAGCCCTGCAGCTGGATTAGGCCAAAGGGGGTCCATCTAGCCCAACATCCTTTCCAGACAGTGGCCAACCAGATGCCCCAATGGAAAGGAGCCCACAAGCAGGATCTTAGTGTAACAGAAACTCCACAGTTGTTGTTCCCCATCATCTGGTATTTAGAGGTAGACTGTCCCTGGGCATGGAGGTTCTGCTAACCCAAGAGACTTCCATAAGAAAGGCCCTGCTGGATAAGGTCAGTGGCCCATCTGCTCCAGCATCCTATTCTCCCAGTGGCCAACCAGATGCCCATTATGGGAATGACCTAAGTGCTACAGCAACTCCCCTCACCTGCATCTCCTAGCAAGTGGTATTCAGAGGTAGAGTGTCCCTGAGCATGGAAGTTCTGCTATCACAATAGACTTCCATAAGAAAGGCCCTGCTATTAAAGGCCAATGGCCCATCCAGTCCAGCATCCTGTTCTTACAGTGGCCAATCAGGTACCCCACAAGCAGGACCTGTGTGCAACAACAACGCACTTCTGTGCTTTCCAGCAACTGGCATTCAGAAGCACTGCTGCCTCCTGATGCAAGGAAGTTGGATCGCTGCTGGATTTTTCTTTCTCCCCTTTCCCTTCCCGTTTGATCTGAGACAGTTCCTAGGCAGGATTTCTTCTCCGCGCCTTACCAAGACGGGTCCTTTGCGGTCCCCTCCTTTCTTTGTTGCTGGATGCCGCCAGGGGGCGTCAGCGAGCGTCAGAAAAGGCCGGGCGGGAAGAGGAGGGAGGGAGGGAGGGAGGGAGAAGAAGGTGGGCTGTGGAGGACGGCAGGGTAGAAGGATGCTTTAACACCAGCCTGCGCTTGCTGGGCACGGCGGCTCCTCCTACCCTCTCTCTCCGCCACCCGTTACATCCCCGCCCCGCTCGCCCAGGCAGAGCCAGCGCAAGAGGCGCAGGAACAGGGGATGCTTTTGCAGAGCGGGCGCCGTCCAGGTTTGCAAAGGCGAACAGAAGCAGAACCGCTAGCCTCCGCCCCTTGCGTCTCCGTCTCTTCAATCTCCTGCTTTTTTGCAGAGCTTCCTGACTGAACCATCAGCCTGGTGCGACGCCCAGGAGCGGGTGAGGAGCGCCCAGGAAGCCTAGAGGGAGCTAAGAGGTGGTTGTAGTAGCCACCGGGTAGGGACCAGGTTGCCAGGCGCCAGGGCGAGCGGGATGTGGCAGGGTTGGCCGGCTGGTTTGGGTGGCTGGTGGGCGGCGGAGCCCAGCCTGGCGCGAAGCATGGAGCCCGGCTCAGAATGAAGGCGGCGGCGGCCGGGCTGCCCGTCGAGGCAAGGAAGGGGCGAGTCAGAAGAGGAGGAAGGAGGTGGAGGCGCCCCCCGACGACGCGATGTCGGTGCCTTTGCTGAAGATCGGCGTGGTCCTCAGCACCATGGCCATGATTACCAACTGGATGTCCCAGACCTTGCCGTCCCTGGTAGGGCTCAACACCACCAAGCTGACTGCAGCCTCCGGGGGCACCTTGGACAGGAGCACTGGGGTGAGTTGCCCCTTTCTTTGACAGGGGATGGGCTTGGGAGAGGGCGGGGAGGAAGGAGCAGCAGAGGAACATGGACCCTTAGTCCATGGAGCTCAGTAGTGTCCACACTGACTGGCAGCTGTGGCTCTCTCCAGGGCTTCAGGCAATTGAATCTGGGACCTTCTGCATGCAAAGCAAATGCTCTACCCATTAAGAAATAGCTGCTCCTGGTGAATGTAGGAAGCTGCCTTATCAGACCCTTGGGCCATCTAGCTCAGCAGGGCCCAGACTGGCAGCAGTAGCTCTCCAGGGTTTCAAGCAGGGGATGGGACCTGGGACCTTCTGCATGCAAAGTAGATGTTCTTCCGCTGATTAACCTCAAGAGCTAGTCAGACCCCTGGTCCCTCTAGCCCAGTCCTGCCTGAACTAACTAGAAGAGGTTGTCCCAGGTTTCTGGCAGGGACATTCCCAGTCCTGTCTGAAGAGGCCGTTGCAGGGTCAAACATGGGAACTTTTCCATGCTAAGCAAGCGCTGTCACTAAGCTACAATGGCCTTTCCCCAAATGGGTGGGTTCTTGCAGAACTGGGAGCCTCCAAACTCTCTCCTCCTAGGAGACACACCTTTAGGAGGGCAGGGTGGGTACTGGCTAGCTGGCTGGAAGTGTGTAGATCACCTTCTGCCACCTGTGGTCAACTTGGCAGGCATCTACCCAATAGGGAAGGTTACATACACAGAGACAGACACACACACACACACAGAGAGACATATTGCATCCAATCCATCAGAGTCTTTTTAGCAGGTGGGTTGGAGAGGGGCATATATCTTGTGTCCCTTCCTCTCTTTCTAACTTAAAATAGTGTCTGTGTGTGCTTGTGTGTGTGTGAAATCATCCACCCTATAAGCAAAGTTGTCTTAAAATACTAACTTTGCTTATAGGGTGGATGGTTTCACACACACAAACTCACACACACCCCATTTAGTCGCCTCCCACCACCTAAATTCCCCCTCTGTAGATTATCAGATGCAAATTTTGTACAAAGGCTTGCCATTGCAGGCCTCACTGCTTTGAGTCCTTAGCAATGCCCTGACCACCAGCAGTCCTGCCTGCAGTTAGACATTTTGGCTTTCAAAGACTTCAGCTCTCTTTCCTCCTCATCTAGTCCTTGGGTGCCTTAAGACTGGGAAGTGGCTGAGGATCCTCTTTAAAAAAGAAAAAAGAAAAAGCAAGCAGTGTTTCGGGGGGGGCTCTGCCCTCTCCTCTCCATCCCATCCATCAGAGTCAGAGGGAGGAGAATGTGGTACCCAATTTTTGCATCTGTCCACACATATGACCTGGTGCAGCACTCTCTAAATGAAGGGATGGTTTGCATACCATCCAAGGACTGAAACATCAAGTGAGGTCTTGGAATACCTGAATATGCTTCCACTCATCAAACAATGCAGAAATCCCCCATTTTCAGCACCCTTTTCAGCACCCTTCACAAACTACAGTTCCTAGGATCATCCAAGGAAGGACTATGCTTTAAATGCATAGCATGTATTCAGTCATGCACAATGCTGACCCAACCCCATTGCATGCAGAGTTTCATTCATACTTCTTTCAAGAAATGGCTTGTTCACCTTCATGTGTGAGCAGGTTTTGGGGTGAGATTTGGAAGTGTACTGTGCAGCAGGACAGTGAGCGAGCCTCAAAGAAAGAGAGCTTGCATCAGGGTCCCAGTCCTGTGCATGCTTATATGTCCCATATAAAGATAAAATTGGTGTGTGGAAAGATGGATTGAGTGGTGATTGTGATTGGTGGGGAGCATTGAAATACCCACTCTAAGGGGAATCCTCTTAGTGTTGGTCTAACAAGTGGACTTAATGCAGCGGGTTTGGAGTCTGTGATGTGCTTTGCTGGTGGGGGGGAGAGCACTCTGTGGCTGAGAGCATGAACCCCCCCCCCATAATCCGTCTCCCTAATTGAAAGCCCAGTGAACTGTGGCTGACCATGTTCATTCTCCTCCTTCCTGTTTATCAATCTCTTGTCCTGTGCAATGTCAAAATTGTGGTGGTTTTTTTATAGCCACCTTATGATGTTGTGCAAGAAAACGGTGTACAGGTAGAGAAGTGTGATGGGCCCACCAGTTCCTACCTGTCTCCTCCTCCATGACCACCATTCCCTTCCCTTCCCTTCCCACACACCCACACCCACCCCACACACCCAAAAAAGAGGCATGAAGGGTATAGGAAGGAGCAGCCTTGATTTATGCAGCAATTCATTTTATTTTTTCATCTTCCAAACGGGAGGTAGTTTTTGTCCAGGAATTAAGATGGCAGGGTGCAGTTGACTCTGGATTAAGTCCCATTGAAAACAGTGAGACGTCCTTCTGAGCAAACAGATGCTCAGATTTCTGCTGCAAATCACACTGTTCATTGCAATATGGGGAGTGTGTGTGTGTTGCTCAAAAATGATTGCTGACTAGGTCAATTGCTGTGTGTATAGGGGGTGAAACACAAGATTTATAAAGCAGCTGTAAATCTTTGTGTGTGTGGAGGGAGTAAAAACAACAACAACCAACAACACCATGTCCTGTATTTGCTATTAAAACACAGGCTCTTTAAGGGATTAGAGCAAATGAAATTGAAAGAAGCAAGCTGTAGCGTGCGCAGAAAAGGGTGGCCAAATTGATAAAAGGTCTGGAAACCAAGCCTTATGAACAATGGTTGAGGGAGTTTGGGATGTTTAGCCTGGAGAAGAGGAGAGGGAGAGGGGATATGATAGCCAGTTTCAAACATCTGAATGCCTGTCACATGAATGGTGGAGCAAGCTTGTTTTCTATTGCTCCAGAGGGCAGGACCCAAATCAATGGATTCAAGTGAAAAGAAGGGTGATTCCAACTAGACATTAGGAAGAACTTTCCAACAGTAAGGTCCATTCGACCGTGGAACGGACTTCCGTGGAAAGTGGTGGACTTCTTCACTGGAGATTTCCAAACAGAAGCTGGATGGCCACCTGTCAGGCATTATTTAGTTGTGATTCCTGCATTGCAGAGGGTTGGGCTGGATTACCCTTCCAATTCTACAGTTCTACGATTCTATGAAACCAATATGCTTTTGGGAATATTCCCTGTTGCTGAGGCTGATGTGCCATTTTTACAGTGGGTGTCTCAGCTGAGCAGGGAAGATTAATGATCTATTCAGGGTCAGGAAGAGGAGAGGGAAGAATCTGCTACCCAAACTCTTTTTAGACTGTTCCCTCCACACTCTTCAGATGAAATACCACCACCACCACCCCCGAAGAAATTGCTCGGTTGTGATCATTATGGCTATGATTTAAGGTGTCGTTTTGTTAGCCAGTTTCCTGGATTTAGGTTATTTTAGAAAGCAGAAGTCTAATGTGGCTGGAGAAGGGTCTGATATCTTTTCAAGGTGTGGTTTTGGTAATCTGCAAAAGGACCAGAGCTCTTGCATATGTGAGCTCCTGGATTTGAAAAGTACATTATTGTTGTTGTTGTTGTTGTTGTTGTTGTTGTTGTTGTTGTTGTATAATTAGGTGTATCCCACCTTTCCTCCAAGCAACTCAAAGTGTATAGTTTCCTGCCTATTTTATCCTCGCAACAACCCTGTGAAGTAAGTTGGGCTGAGAGTAAGTGACTGGTGTAAGAGCTTCCTGACTGAGCTGGGGGTTTGAACCCTGGACTCCCAGATTCTAGTCCAACCCTCTAACCACTATGCCATGCAAGCTCTATTAAGATACTGTCTTCCTATTTTCAGGTGAGAAAGACAAAGGGGAGTTTGAGAGAATGTGACTCTTTGGAATCAGTGCCAAAAGGGTGTGTGTGTTGTTACTGAGGCAGGATAATGTTGTGATGGGGGTGGAAGGGGTGTGTTGATGTGGGAAGGGGAGACAGTGTGTGAAAGCAGAAGACATCCCAGGGTCCCAGAAGCTGGGTTAGGGATGGTTTTGCTATGATTCCTGCATTGCAGGAGGTTGATGAGCCTTTGGGGTCTCTTCCAACTCTACAATTATATGATCCAGTGATCCCTGACCATCAACCATGCTGGCTGTCGGGGCTGGTGGGAGCTTAGTTTATTTATTTCAAAAAATGTATATACTGCTTGGTTGTATAAAACCTCAATGTAGTCCAACAACCTCTGGAAGGCACCAAGCTGGAGTCAACTCTGGCTGGCAGCAGCTCTTCGGGTAAGGGAATGCAGAATCTGGGGTCTCAGTCCTCTGTCCCCTTGTCTGAAACATACAGATTAAATGTGGAAGGAACTATTTTCATTTGTAGGATTTTTTCCCCCTTCTCCTCCTTCTCCTTCCCCACCCCCCACTTTGGTGAAACAGACTGACCATAAAGATGCTTTTAAAGTGGTTAATTATTTACAGAGCTACAAAAATAGTCCCTAGAGCTATTCTCTGGAACTCCAAGTACCTGGAAAATTTGGACAAGATGTTTCTCTGTCCATTCTAAAAGAATCACAGTAAACAGTAATGTGCATGATTGCAAATGGAAAGGTGGGAGTTGCCCAGTTTATCTGAGCATTGGGTTCTAAGCGACCAGGTTCATACCCTCCTACATTTCTCTGATGAAATAGGGATGTCCTATTCCAGTAGTAGTAGTAGTAGTAGTAGTAGTAGTAGTAGTACCCCAGACATCTGACTGAGTTGCCCCAGCCACTCTGGGTGGCTTCCAACATACAGTGGTACCTTGGGTTACATACACTTCAGGTTACATACGCTTCAGGTTACAGACTCCACTAACCCAGAAATAATGCTTCAGGTTAAGAACTTTGCTTCAGGATGAGAACAGAAATCGTGCTCTGGCAGTGCGGCGGCAGCAGGAGGCCCCATTAGCTAAAGTGGTGCTTCAGGTTAAGAGCAATTTCAGGTTAAGTACGGACCTCCAGAATGAATTAAGTACTTAACCTGAGGTACCACTGAATAATAATAATAATAATAATAATAATAATAATAATAATAATAATAATACATTAAACATAAAAACTTCCCTATGCAGGGTTGCTTTCAGGTATCTTCTAAAGGTTGTATAGTTACTTGTCTCCTTGGCTTGGGAGTCACAAAACTCCATACCTTCCAACATTTCTCCAATGAAAATAGCGAGATGAGCGCCGCAACCCCAGAGTCGGTTGTGACTGGACCTAATGATCAGGGGTCCCTTTACCTTTTAAGGAAAAGCAGGACATTCTGGGATTAAATCAGAAACCGGGGTGGCTTCTGTAAATCCAAGACTGTCCCTAGAAAATAGGGACACTTGGGGGGTGGTCCTGCAGGTTTCACTTAGAGTAGACCCACTGATATCAATTGGCCAATGTTAGTCACAAGTGTTGATTTTAATAGGCCAGCCCCAAGTATGACTAATGCAGGATACAACTTCATGGAGGAGAGGGCTATCAGTGGCTACTGCTTTCACAGTCAGAGGTGGCAATGCTTCTGAATACCAGTTGTTAGAAGCTGCAGGTGGGGAGAGGGCTGCTGCACTCAAGCCATGCTTGTGGGCTTCCCATCTGGTTGGCCACTGAGAGAACAGGAAGCTGGACTAGATGGGCTCCCTTTGGAGCCAAGGTCTTCTTAAGGAGGTCTGTTGTGACAGCAGAACCTCCATACCAGATGATGGGGAATAACAATTGAAAAGTTCCTTGTTTTGCACTGCTTTTCCATGCGGGCGCAAAGAGGGAGATTCAGGGCATGACGCAGATCCCGCCACCTTCAAAGTTAAGTGATGTGACTTGATTTCTCAGCATCCCTCCTAATCTCTCTCATGCTCAGATTAAAGGGGTGGAATAACTGCCCTGGGTTTCTGCAGATGAAGGATGGATAACATAGAAGATAGATAGAAGATAGATAGATAGATAGATAGATAGATAGATAGATAGATAGATAGATAGATAGATTTCATGGTGGGTCGAAGCATCAAGGAGTTCCAGTGTGTGCTGGAGGGGGACACTTTTTTGGTTCTTGGGACCTTGCAGTTTACTCTCTATTCAAGAGGAATCGTCCTCACACAACCTTCAGATCAAAACATCACAGTAAAAAGGCAGATTTTTTTAATGATGGCTATGCCCTGCCTCTACAGATGGAAGCAGTAAATGCTTCTGAATGCCTGTTACTGGAAACTGCAGGAAGGGAGAGGGCTCTTGTGCCCGGGTCCTTCTTTTAGGGTTCTCATAATGGGCATCTGGTTGGCCTCTGTGAGAACAGGAGGCTGGACTAGGTGGACTAGATGGCGTGCACCAGCTACAGAGCTCTTCTACCTCCACTGTTGGAGGCAGTGTGTCCATGAATACCAGTTGCTGCAAACCACAGGGCTCTTGCACCCAAATACTTCTTTCAGGCTTCCCAGGAGAGGCATGTGGTGGCAGCAGCATGGCATGGGTTGCCACGAGAGCCAAGCGGGGCCTGCCCACCCAATCAAGGGGGAGCCTGGCTGGCCAATGCAGCTCTTGGTGGACAAATCCCCCTAATTCCCTCAGAGAGGAAGGCCAGGGGTCTTCCCTTCCCAACTCCCTCCATCTGTGCCCACTCACTGGGCTGCTCCCGCTGCTGTCTGGGGAGCGCACTCTGCTGAGCGAAGAGCAAGAGCCTCTGTGGTTGCCAGCCTCTGCTGGGGTCGCGGTGGTGAGGCCAGGCTGGGCTCTAGGGCTCAGAGACCCCTTGCAGGCAGGCAAGCTGGCAGGTATGGAAGCCCGGAGAGCCAGGGATGAGGTCTGCCAGAACCTGCATGGGAGGCAGCAGCAGCCCCTGATGGGCTGCTCTGTCACCTTTGCAGGATGGGACAGGAATCCTAACAGAAGCTGTAGGGGTGCCTGGTTGTATGCTCGGGGCCAAGGCCCCCCAGTCTCCCCCATGCTATGACACTGTCTGGTTGTCCACTATGAGAACACAATGCTAGACTATGTGCCCCCCCCTTTGGTCTGATCCAGCAGAGCTCCTCTTATGTTCTTACATTCTTGGCAATGTTAGATGTGGAGATTGATGGGTCTGTGTTGGGCAAGGAGGGACCTCAGAAACCCCCTCTCTCCAGCTTGAAGCATTGTGAGGCGCTAAACATTACTTCTCCCATGAGTTCACTTAAAGGTAAAGGTAAAGGACCCCTGACAGCTAAGTCCAGTCGCGAACAACTCTGGGGTTGTGGCGCTCATCTCGCTTTACTGGCCGAGGGAGCCGATGTTGAGTGACAGCCACGCACCCAAAGCCACACATCCCACCATCAGCTGCAAGACAGCGACAAGAAAGAATTCTGGCCTACCAATGGTGTTGCATGAGCAAGCAGCGCCTGGGGCAGGCAGGGCAAAGAGGGTGGAAGGAACCAGCCGTGGCACCGCAGCCAACCCCATCAGAGCGACCCTGCCCCACCCTGGAGCCAAGCAGGGGCACAGTGTGCCCACCAACACAGAGGGGAGCCTGGCCAGATGAGGTAGCATTTGGCTGGCACGAAGCAGGTGCCCCCACGCTGGGACCCCCAGCATGGCCTGTCCTAGTGCTCTGCTCCACGAACATGGTTCCACCAACATCAGAAGAGGAGCACCGGACCGGGCTGTGTGGGGGTTGCCTGCATGGGGGGGGGCTGCTTTGCGCCACATCAAAAATCTGTGTCCGGGGCAATGGCCCCTCTGGCATCCCCACCTGGGCCCACCTTACAGGATTGTTGTATAGATTACTGAGATGATGTCTGTACTCTGAACACTGTAGTTACTAAACATTTTACTAAACATTTTAAAAGTATCATCCTTTGCATTAATTGTCACTGACAACATGAAATAAACAGAATACAAAATTCAAAATAACACCAAAAGTATAAAAAGAACATAATGGACTAAAGCTGTCCATCCTGTAATAAAATAAAAAAGGACGAACCTTACCCCACCTGGCTGAAAAAATGTGGTGGTGGTGTTTTAATCTCCACAGTAGAAGCTGGTAATAATGGTGACATGCATTCTTCTCTATGGCAAGCCCTCCTTATGGAACAACATAGTGGTAACAGGGGAACGAGACCTTTCAGAGATGGCTTCAGAAATCCAGGGTCAGGTAGAAATTCAGAGTCAGGGAACCACCACTGAAAAGGCCCTGCTCCTTCCATAAGAACTTGTTTCTCTTCTTCCTCCTCCTCCTCCCTCCTTTTTCAATCTTTGATCCATTTCCTTATCTTATCAGTCCTCCCCTTTCTACTTTCCATCTAGCTCCCTATTGTCTGTCTCTCCGGTATGGGGGGAGGGCTATCCCTCATGCATCTACCCGCATTGCCAGTTCCCCACAAGCATTTGTAGGCTGCTGTGGGAACAGAATGCTAGGCTAGATGGCCCATTGGCCTGATCCAGCAGGCTCTTCTTATGTTCCTATGGACCCTATGGAACCTCCAAGTCCAGAGACAGTTCCTCGGTTCTGTGGGGTATTTGGCCCCTGTGAGGATGCTGGCCTTGATGGGCCCCTTTTGGCCTGACCCACCTCTCAGGTTCTTATTCTGTGTTCTCTTATGCTTCCTTCCCCTATTCCAAACCAGGTGTTGCCTACCAACCCAGAAGAAAGTTGGCAGGTCTACAGTTCTGCTCAGGACAGCGAAGGGCGGTGTATATGCACAGTGGTGGCCCCCCAACAGACAATGTGCTCGCGCGACGCCAGGACGAAGCAACTGCGGCAGCTATTAGAAAAGGTAACCAGGTGTCCCAGGAAGACCAGAGGGTGGGAGGGCCTAGTGGCTACTCTGGGATGCAAACGGAGCTGAGCTTAACTACTGCATAACCAAGTATGGATTTGAGATAAAGATTGCCCAATTGCTCTCTTGTTTTTTGGGGGAGGGGGGAGGAGTGAATATTTGTAACAGAACTTCCGCTTGAATGTGTGTGTTTCCCTATGCTTGCCTTGCCCCACAACTACAACCTCTAATGAATTTTGGTGATAGGTTAATCATCTAAAGTTTTAAGTTGATTAATTGGTGGAACTTGCTTTTTAAAAAAACAAAAAACAACCACAGCAGGGGGTTATGTCCTTCTACCGAGAAATGAGGCTACAGGGAACCAGACAGAGGGCCTTCTCGGTAGTGGCGCCCGCCCTGTGGAACGCCCTCCCATCAGATGTCAAAGAGATAAATAATTACCTGACATTCAGAAGACATCTTAAGGCAGCCCTGTTCAGGGAAGTTTTTAATATGTAATGCTGTACTGTTTTTAACACTGATTGGGAGCCGCCCAGAGTGGCTGGGGAAACTCAGCCAGATGGGCGGGGTATAAATAATAAATTATTATTATTATTATTATTATTATTATTATTATTATTATTATTATTATTACCTTCCACCAACCTACTGCTATAATCTTTAATGAACTTCAGTAGTAGATTAATCTTGCTTTTACATGCAAGTCCCCCTTTCCGAACACAATGCATCCTGTTCGCTAGGCAAGCATTCACATCATGAGCTGATTATTTCCCTTATTTCCCGTGGGAACATTTTTCATCCGGGATCTGTCCCTGCCACTCTCCATAGTTTCTGCCTGGAATTGGCTGCTGTTGACCAGCAACGCAAAAACAAGTAAGGGAGTGGGCAAACTCCAGCTGCTCAAATATGTGAATCAGCTGCGCCTGGAGCGTGGTTTCAGGGTAATTCTTTATGTTCGGGTAACTGAATTGCAGATAATTAGTCTTCTGATAGTGGGACCTGCATGTATTTTTAAAGGGTTGTGTCTCCCATCGTTACTTCACTCCAGAAATGCAATATTTAATGAACTTTAGTGGTAGGTTAATCAACTCAACTTTAGTTGATTAACTGGTGGGGCTGAAAGTTGGGAACTTGTTCCTTAAAAAAAAAAGTCTGTTATTATTATATTAGGAAATAGAAAAACTGGTGATGAGTTCCAGCTGAGTCATCCTGAATGTCACCCAACAACACCCTTCAGTGTATAAAATGTCAGTTATTTGCAATTTTATTTCATTTGAACCAACTGATTGAGAAGAAGGCAGTTGGTAAAATGGCTAAAATGTTTAATCTTTGCATAAGGTTCACAGTTCACAATTTTGAAATTCTTGCTTTCGATCAGTAGAATTATGTTGGTTTGAGAACTCGGACACATAATACCAAGTCCAGTTGTATGGGTGAAAACCTGGGTAATTAGGAAATTTTGAGCAAAAAAATGCATAAAATCACACACACACACACACACACCCTTCTCCAGTTCTGAACTGTGATATCTTTATAGAGGAGCTGGTCTTCTCCCTTCTGCAGGTACCTTTTATGAGATATAACCCTTCCACGGTCAAACTCTAAATACCAATGCATGTCTGCTGCCAAACCCTGCCAAATTCCAAATATAGCAATTGCACGTCATGGGGTTCTTCTCACATTTTAAATACCTGAGCACCCAGGAGCATCTACCTAGGGAGAATATCTGACATTTAAAAACTTGCAGGGGAAACTTACTGGGAAGAGCAAATTTTGTTCTGGCTATGGAAGGGATCAATTAATTTGCTTTCATTAATTCGCTATGCTTGGATGTTACGGTGCTAAAAGCCGCAGGAAAAAAATATTTTTGAAAGCTTGAGGCACTCTGATGCATTCTTGTTAATTAAAACCATGAAAAGATCAAAGCCTTGGGTGTTGTCCCAAATAAATCAGCAACAGGAGTGGGTGAGTATTACTATCATCATCACATCGCCAATTGGCATGGTTTGCATTACGCTCCATTCACAGAACGCTTTAACATTTTCAAAGAGCCAGTCGGCCCAATTTCCCCCCGATATATATATATATATATATATATATATATATATATATATATATTTGCTTTCGTAGATTTTCACGGGTACAGGAATGTAGGTTTTGGTGTCTTCGGGTGTCTTCCCGTGTAAGAGTTGGGGTGTCTAGGCGACGTTTCGACGAGGTCTCACTCGTCATCTTCAGGCTGGTGCTTTCGGCTTCTTGTTACTAGAACAGAGCAGGATCTCAGTGTTTGAGTTCCTATAAATACTATAAATACTCTCTTTACCAACACATGAAAGAAACAGGACACGAAATTAATTTTGCAGATTCCAAATTGCTCTTTAACATGGAACATCACCACAAGAGAATAATCATGGAAGCCATCGAGATAGAGAAACACCCTCACAACATGAACAAGCGTGACGACACGTCCCGCCTGCCAGACATCTGGAAATTAGCCCTCCCCACAAAAACCGACACCAGAACCAGAGGCACACAGAACGCCATCTCCAATCAACCACACCAGACCCAAACCCAGACCCTCTCCACAGATAAATTACAGACACCATCCAGTAGCCAAACCATAGTGGCACCTCCGGATGCTGCACCCCCCTGCAATCCCTACACAGATCTGGCTGGCACAGGGCACAAAACCACAGCTCGCCCCTATACACGAAGCCAAGCCAGAGCACAACTAAGTGCAGTACAGCCATCTTCTCAGAAAAACTCTTTACAAGGTCAAGAGGTCAAGACACGAAAGCTTTAGCAACTAATCCACACCTAATGACCCTCCTAAGTGGTACTCAGAATATCACTCAAGTAATCACTCAAGATATCCCTCAAGTAATTAATGAACAAAAGAAGAAAAGGCACATTAACCTAGGAACTTCCTCTCTGCCCAGAACGTTGGAGGCTATACACCACACCCCTCAACAGTATTTATAGGAACTCAAACACTGAGATCCTGCTCTGTTCTAGTAACAAGAAGCCGAAAGCACCAGCCTGAAGATGACGAGTGAGACCTCGTCGAAACGTCGCCTAGACACCCCAACTCTTACACGGGAAGACACCCGAAGACACCAAAACCTACATATATATATATATATATATATATATATATATATATATATATATATATATATAAAACCATAGGAAGGAAGCAAAATTAAAATGGAGCACCATGCTGTTGCCTCTCTCCTCCTGGAAAGCTCGAGTAAGATGACAGCATGGCCCACATCAAATGCTAGCCAAAAAGAAAAGGAGTTGTGATATGTAGCGATGTATATTTTACACCAACACTCACGTGATCTGATTTTAATAGCATGCAGGGCAGAGAGATCAGAAGAATCTTATTAAGGGATATAATCTTGGGATCTAGGGATTCTTTGCTTAATGGTTTCCACTGATCATGCATAAATTCTTATGAAATGACATCTTTTCTGCCCCCCCTCACTTTAAATTAATTGGATTCTTGTGGGTGATACCATTATCCCTGGCATTTGGAAGACTATCTGCCAGGATTTGATTAATATTTCCATATCTATATATCTATCTATTTTACCTCCAACTCTGGAAGTAAATCTTAGCTGGTCCAGAATTTCTGGATCTACACTTCTGAATCCTTGCATAGGTTCAAGCTGAAGTCCACTTGAGCTGCTGGTTCACAAAAAAATTCTAGCCGCCGACTCCTTTCTTCCATAAACTCATCCCCTGTGCCCCCTGCCATACCCTACAAAAAAGAAAAATTCAGAATAGCAATCTGCATGAACCACTAAGGAAGATAATAACAATAAAATTCAAAGCAGACTCCATGAATTGCACACCTATTCAAAATCTGATTAAAAGTATTTAGTTTAATTAATTCAACAAAATTGGTGAACTTGATCTGTTGATACCAGCTTTTTAAAGTCTGGTAGTCATTTACCCCTCCAGCACGTCCCTGCCAACCGCTTGCCTCTTAATGCATCCCAGGTAATCCCATCTCCCCACAGTGGGTGATACTGCCTACTTTGGGGACCATTGATTTAAATGAACACTCCATTTCTGACTGTGGACAGCCATTTACTTCTGGGAGGTTATGTCCTTCCACTGACAATGGCCTCCAAATGATATTCAGAGGTATAGTTCTCCTGAGCATGGAGGTTCCATTGAATGGTTAGAGTTCGTAGCCACCCAGCAGGCCAAATCCTCTGTAAAGAAAGGTGGACTCTTGTAACTTTTGTATTACGAAAAATCACACCATACTTCATGGAGACATTTTAAGCAGCAGTGCTAGCATAGCTTAACCCCTGGGAAGGGAAAGCAAGCTTAACTATGAATGATCAAAGATGGACTAGCCTTAGAGTGGGGGCTTGTACTATACTTCCAGAGGGGGAATTATCCTCCCAGGAGACTGGTGTTTGACAGAGGTGATCCCATAGCTGAAGGCATTTCGAAGGATAATATGGTGCCTTCTCCCCATCCCATTGGCAAGAAGTGATGGATCCCATGCACAGAAAATGGATCCTCCCTTTCTCATAACAATAGAACTTGTGGATATCCAACAAAGTTGGGTGTTGAAAGATTCAGGACAGATAAAATGAAGTCCTTCTTCATGCAATGCATAGCTAAACTATGGAACTCATTCCCGCAGGAGGCAGTGAAGGCCACCAACCTAGATGAGTTTAAAAGAGGATTAGACAAATGCATGGAGGAGAAGTCTATCAATGGCTACTAGACACAAAGTGCTATGCTCCGCCTCCGTATTCAGAGGCAGCAGTGGGAATCTGGTTGGCCACTGTGAGCACAGGATGATGGACTAGATAGGTCATTGGCCTGACCTAGCAGGGCTCTTCCTGTGGAGGCCTATTATGATAGTAGAACCTCCATGCCCAGGAACAGTCTACCTCTGAATACCAGATACTGGGGCTTAAGTACTGGAGGATACTATTGCACTCAGGCCCTGCTTGAGGGCTTCTCATTGTGGCATCTGGTTGACCCCTCTGGGAACAGGATGCTAGACCAAACGGGCCTACTTTGGCCTGATCCAGCAAGCTCTTTTGACGTTCTTGTGTTGATTTCCTTATGCTATTTCCACATCACCATTTTTGCTTTTAAAGAACAGAATTGGGACACTTGTTCATCAGCCTCCCACACAGAGAGAACTGCAAAAAAGAGGAAAAGGAAAATCTAATTATGTTTGGAGAGGTTGAAAGTATAACATACTATTAGTGGATTGTTATAGCAAGACAGTTCTGTAACAAATGGAAATGAAGGTGGTTAAACACACACACACACACACACACACACACACACACACACACACACTTGATTCAAACATAGAAAGAGAATCTCCTAGAGTGGCTTTTCACAATATTTTTAATAGAAAGTTGACATTTCTATGAAGAGGTGTAACCCTCTGCTGTTAGCAAAGCATGAAGGCTGCATACAGAACTGGATTAAATGAACATTAAAAGTATTCCTGGGCTCATTGTTGCTCAATGTCTTTGTAAACAACTTGGATGAAGGTATTGAGGGAATGTTCATCCAATTTGCAGATATCACCAAACTGGGAGGGGTACTCAATGCTGCAGAAGTCAGAATTGGGATTCAAGATGGCCTTAACAGATTGGAGAACTGGGTCAAATCTTACAAAGTAACATTTGATAGGGACAAATGTCAGGTTCTACACTTAGGCAGGAAGAACCAGCTGCACAAATATAAGATGGGGGTGCCTGGCTTGCCAGTAGTACATGTGAAAAGGATCTAGGGGTATTAGTAGATAACAAGCTTCACATGAGTCAACAGCGTGATGCAGCAGCAAAAAAAATAAAAAATGAATGCTATCCCAGGCTGCATCAAAAGAAGTCTAGTGTCTTGACCACGGGAAATAATAGTACCTCTCTATTCTGCCTTGGTCAGACCACACCTGGAATACTCTGTCCAGTTCTGGGCACCACAATTTAAGAAAGCTATTGACAAGCCAGACCAAAGTTAACAAAATGAATTTCAATGGAAAAAATGTCAGGCTCTGTGTTTAAGCATGAATAAGAAGCTACACAAATACAGGATGAGGAAAAGCTGGGAAATGTTATGTACTGTGTGTTATGTACACAGCCTAAGTGTATAAAACCAGGCTGCATACATGCCATACATTTAAAGCATGCAGAAGCATGTACACACACACACACACAGAGAGAGAGAGAGAGAGAGAGAGAGAGAGAGAGAGAGAGAGTGAGTTAGTTTTGGGAACTATAGTTTACCCACCACAGCTGCCAGTTTCAAGCACCCTTCAGAAACCACAGTTCCCATGTTTATTTGTTTTTGTTTTTAATGGTGGGGTTCTTTAAATGAATGGTACATAGCCAGCCTTGGTCTCATTCATTAGATGGCTTTTTACATGGCACCCACCTATTCCTGAGTCTCTTCTTGTGATTGATGCTGTAATATATCAAGGTGAGTTCATGGTGCCTAGCAACTGTCTCTATCGCTGGGGTTCCCGCTTTATCTGTATCCAGCAATCGATGACTGTCGGGTGTAAATGAAGAGGTGATCATTCACCTTACAGTGAAGACATTCTTCTTAGTCAAACACACCCAGGCGGTAATGAATCGCCTCCTCTGCTTCAGAAGACAGGTGAGTGAACAGAAGAATGAAAAAAGAGGCTCCATGATTGTCCTCATTTGCACCAAAGATGATGAGTTTAACTGATTATAAGAACATTGGGGATGGGCCATAGCACCTACATGCTTATTCAGAACCATGAGGACTACAATCTTGCTTTATTTTTAGGGGAAGGTTGGTAGCTCAATGGTAGAGCAACTGCTTTGCATGCAGAAGGTCCCAGGTTCAAGGCCCAATGGCATCTCCAGGTAGGGCTGAGAGAGAGACCCCTGTCTGAAATCCTTCCAGTCAGTATTGTCAGTACTGAAGTACTTGGATCAGTGGCCTGACTCTACCTACCAACACAGCTTTCTGTTTAATTGAACCTTTTATTCAGAACTATGAGGACCAGAATATTCCTTCATTTTTACGGGAAGGGTAATAGCTCTGTGGGTAGTGCCTGCATCCTCACCAATTTCATGGATAATAAAATGAAACAGCACCATAACCTCAGACCAGGAGTCAATCCAGTCCATCCAGTCCAACAGCCAGTTCTCACAGTAGGCACCCAGAACAAGAACACTTGTCAGATGTTCCCCATTCTCTGGTATGTAGAGCTAATACTCCGTGGGCATGGAGGTTCTTCTAACACAATGGGCATCTATGAGAAGATGCCCTGTTGGATCAGGCCAATGGCCCACCAAATCCAGTATCCTGTTATCCAACCAGATGCCCACTAGAGGAAGCCCCGACCCCCAGCAGAATTTGAGCACGTGTCCTCTCCATTCCTGTAGTTTCCAACAACTGGTGTTCAGAAGCATTTCTGCCTCCAACCATGGAAGCAGAACGTGGCCATTATGACTATTGATACCCTTCACCTCCATGAATTTAGTTTGTCCAATTCTCTTAAAAGCCTGTGATTCAGAGGGAACATGGCTTCTAGCTGATAGCCACTGATCAGCATGGATTTGACCATTAGAGTACCAAGCATAAGTAGAAACATATTCACTATTTTTCCTCCATTCACCTGTCTGTTGAAGCTGTGCTTGTGGGGCGGGGGTGGGAAACTGGCTGCTTCTCAAGTTAACTGCCTCTGTTTATCTTCTGTGTGTCCCTGACCTGCCTCCCTCCAACCCACCTTTCTGCTCAGGTACAAAACATGTCCCAGTCAATAGAAGTGTTGGACAGGCGGACCCAGCGGGATCTACAGTACGTTGAGAAGATGGAGAACCAGATGAGAGGCCTGGAGTCGAAGTTCAAGCAAGTGGAAGAGAGTCACAAGCAGCACCTGGCCAGACAGTTCAAGGTGAGCTTGCTTCTTGCCCAGGGGATGAGACTGAGCTGCTTGGGGGGGGGGTGGTCTTAGCTCAGCGGGTAGAGGGTTTGGTTTGCATGTAGAAGGTCCAAGGCTCAATCCCCAGCTAAAGCTGGGAAGTTCCTCTGCCTGAAACACTGAAGAGCCTCTGCCAGTCAGTGTAGGTAATGCTAAGCTAGATGTAGCAATGGCAGAAAAGGGCAGTTTCCTATGTTCCGATTGACTCAACCATTTATTCACAGCCATGAGGACTAGAATCTTGTCAAAAGAAAGGCACTAGCTCACTGGTAGAGCATCCGCTTTGCATGCAGAAGGTTTGGGTTCAATCCCTGACATCACTGGATAGGGTTGGGAAGAGATTCCCTGCCTGAAACCCTGGAGAGCTGCTGCCTGTCAGTGTTGGCAATACTGAGCTAGAGAGACCAATGGTCTGACTCAGTATCCCACAGCTTCCTGTATCCTGATTATTCAGCCCTCTCTTCAGAATTGTGAGCGCTAGAACCTTTGTTTGTGTGTGAAGGGCTGTAGCTCAGTGGCAGAGCATGCAGACAGCTCCCTAGCAGTATCTCCTATTATGGCTTAGAAAGTCCCCTGTCTAAGACCCTGGAGAGCCACTGCTAAGTCAGTGTGGACAATACTGAGCTAGACAGACCAATGGTCTGCCTCAGTATAAAGCAACTTCCTATGTTCCTATTTAATTCAGCCCCTCTTCCAGAACCATTAGGACCAGAATCCTAATCTCCTCTTACCTGGAGGTCCCTAGAGCCAAACCATTTTAGGACTGCATCGCAGATGCTCTATCACTGAGTTATGATCTTTCCTCATAGAAAGGATGCAGGGCTGTGCACTTATAGTGCAGTTTACATAAAAGTCATGATGTGAAATCATTGGAAGGTACACCCACCCACACACCCACCCACACACCGATCTATTCATTTAGAGGAGGAAGGAAATTGTCCAACCGCTCAGACCCTGCAGGAGTTATCGCCCCTGCACCCATTCTATCCACAACTGAATTTAGAAGGGGGTTTTTGTTTTGTTTTTGAGAGGGACCTCTTAAACCTCAGGGTCCTTTCCCCTTTACAACCCTACCATTGACAAAGTCACTGTGTGGATGAGAGAAGGATCCCATTCACAGCATACATTGAAAGCATGACAAAAGCCACTTTAAGCAGAGAATTCTGGGAGTTCTAGTTTGTTAAGGGTATACTGAGAGTAGTTAAAAGGCCCCCTTAGTCTCCTCTCAGAGTGATTTAACAGTTAATGCCTCTTTCAAGGGAACTCTGGGAATTGGAGCCCTTTGACGAGAAGGGGTGGGGCGTGTCTCGCACTATGAACAAACTACAGTTTCTAGAAAATCCATAGCTGTTTAAAATAGTATCACAGTGTTTTAAACATAGGGTGTAACTGTGCCCAAGTCATTAAAGTGTTTTCCTTTTCTTGGGGGTGGGCTGGGGGGCGGCGCCTGTTTTTCCAGACTGCAATCCCGCTAACTGCATTGACTTCCGAGTAAACCCACTGGGCTTGCTTGAGAGTCAAGCACAGTTAGGAAGACCAGAACCCATTATTTTATTTTGTCTTAATTGATTAATTCATGTTTTAAAAAGAAAAGAAACAGTCTGTTAATAGCTGCTGTCTGTTTAAGGAGGTTAGCAAGCTAGCTGTTCAACCGCCTCTCATTTTCTTGCTTTCAGGGCTAACTTAAAAGAAATTTTAACACCCAATGTCGCACTGACTGAAGAAGCCGTTCATTCCCCCTCCATGTAACCATGAAAAAAAAAGCAGAAAGCAGAGAGCCTTTCCCGCCATCCTTTGATTTCCTCTTCATTTGATTATTCTTAATTATTTTTGTTTCCGTTTTTTGGCAAATTAGCACCATTATTCCAGCGTCACAAACAGCCGAGAGTTCTAACTTTTGCATGTAAACTGTTAGAGATGCATTTCATGACTAGTTTTGCAAAAATCCTTGTTGATGCATTAATTATTTATTATTATTATTATTATTATTATTAATTTATGGAAAAGGGAAAAAAAGAATTTGTGTATGTGACTGAAGCATGTAACCTTAAGATGTTGCATTCTAAAAAAAAAGAAAAAAAATTCTAAATAAAGGCCTTTTTTCCCAAATAAGATGGTGTGCTCCAGACTGTTTAATATTATATAATATATTTATATATCCTTTCCACATTTGGACACCCACCCCACCCCTACTCAGCAAGCATTAATAATACTAATAATAATGGTGGTCTTTTGTTGTGAGGGTGTTGGAGAAAGCGCATCCCAGGCAGGCAGCTCTCTTAGAGGTAGGCGAGGGGTAAGGAGGGCTTTTGCAGACCAGAGCATTGAAACCAAGCTTATTTTAACCTTGCAGGCGATTAAAGCGAAAATGGAGGAGCTTAGGCCCCTGATCCCTGTGTTGGAGGAGTACAAGGCCGATGCCAAATTGGTTTTGCAGTTTAAAGAGGAGGTCCAGAATCTGACGTCAGTTCTTAACGAGCTCCAGGAGGAGATTGGCGCCTATGACTACGAAGAGCTTCAGAACAGAGTGTCAAATCTTGAGGAGAGACTCCGGGCTTGCATGCAAAAATTAGGTAGGCCTGCACGACCCAAGCGAGCAGGAGGAGGAGGACCTGCCCTGGTGGAGCAGAGGGCAGGGGGCACATGCCTCTAACCCGTTTAATGTCAACCAGTCACCAAGACTCAAGAGGTTTAGGAGCCATGTGTACAGAGCCAAGCTTTATGTCAAGAGGACATAACCCTTCCTTGAGGGGAAGGGGGTGGTAGCGCAGTGGGTAGAGCATCCACCTTATGTGCCAAAGACTGCCCAGTCTGGTCCCCAGCATCTCGTGTTAGGGCTGGGGAAAGACTTGCTGGAGAGCTGCTGCCAGTCAATGTCAGAAACACTAGCTGTGATTCCTGTACTGCGAGAGGGGGGTTGGGACAAGATGACACTTGGGGTCCCTTCCAACTCTACCGTAATGTTATGATTCCATGACCTTGACATATGGTGGACTCTCCTTTATTGGAGGTTTTTAAGCAGAGTTTGGATGGCCATCTGTCAGGGATTCTTTAGCCTTGATGCCTTCATTCCAGGGAGTTGGGCTAGATGACATTTGGGGTCCCTTCCAACTTTACAATTCTCTAATTATATGATTCTACTGGGCAAGATACACCAATGGTATAAAATACCTTCCAATGTTCCAATTTAAGGCAGCCCTTTATTGAGAACAATGAGGACTAGAACCTTACTTTATTCTTAGCGGGAGGACCATAGCTCAGTGGCAAAGCACCTGCTGTTTATCCTCCCAGGAGGTCCCAGGTTCAGTCTCTGACATGTGTAGCTGGAGCTGGGGAAATACCGTTTTCTGAAAGCCTGGAGAGCCAGTGTCCATTTGGCCCCTTAATTCTGAACAATGAGGACTAGAAATGTAATATTTAGGGGAGAGTCCATAACACAGTGGCAGAGCATGTATTTTGCATGCAGAAATCCCCACGGTCAGTCCCAGGTGGGGATGGAAATGCCCCCCTGGTCTAAAACTCTGGGAAGCTGTTGCCAGTCAGAGCAGATAGTACTAAGCTAGGTGGAGCTTGTGTTCCTAACCCAGCACCTGTTTTCAGTGCCAGTGTTTTAACCATGGAAAAGAGAGGGAGGGAGAAAAAGAGAAAGAATGAGAGAAAGCGTAGGCAAAGGTGCTCATGAGGTGGTGCAGAGTGCATTTCCTTGAGTCTCCATAGGTCTCCACATATCAGGAATCAGGTTTCCAAACTGGGAGGTGTTGTTTGGTTAGACTCCAAAGTATCAGGCAGCATGTTTCAGCTGCTCTGTGGGGCTTTGGATCAAGTGATTCCTGGACAGCACACACACACGGCGAGCCACTTTGGAAGTGATAGGGAGTACTTCAATATGTGTTTAGGGTGTGTGTGTGCATTTGCTGTACAGAGAGAGAAGTGAAAAATCCCACTGAACACACAAATCCTTGCAAGGACCAAAGTATGTTCTTTGGCAAGCACTCTGAACATGCTCAGAGATACTCTCCTTTTTATCCAGTTTGCAAAAATGGAGGAGGAAGGGGGGGGGAATAAGTCCCAGCTACTGCATGATTATGGTTCCAGCCCCAACATGTCCTAGATGACTATAAGCTGGTCTGTGAACTTGGAGACAGCGATGCTCTTGCCTTGTTCTACATCACACATTCCTGGAATGCATTGCTCATTGGCTACCACTGGGTCAAAGTTCAAAGGAGAACCTTGAAAGGAAACAAATGATTCAGGTAGCAAGGATATTGTTCATTAACTGCACACGTCAGCACATTCACACAGTAGGGAGATTTGGGAAGCATTGGAGTGATGCCCACAACTCTGTGCCAGGAGATAGGCTTGGCATTCAGAAGGTCCCAGGTCCAATCCCCAACAGATCTCCAGGTACAGCTTGGAAAGCCCTCCTATCTGAAATTCTGGTGAGCTGCTGCTTGTCAGCATCCACTGAACTGAACCAGGGGGTGCCAACCTTTCTGGAGTGTGATTTATCGGGGGGCGGGGGAGTTCTACCACTCACTAAATGGCTGCCATGGAAGCAAATGCTGGGAATCACAAGCAGGGAGAGTTGCTGCTTCTGTGGTCAGGTTCTGCTCATTGGCTTCCTATTGTAGCATCCAGTTGACTGCTGTAGGAACAGGACACTAGACTTTAGAGGCCCCCTTTGACTTGATGTAGCACCCAAGCTCTCTTTATGCTTATTACGAACACAGAACTATGAAGTCTTGGTCACCCCCAACATCCTGCTGCTGATGCTTTTACTCCTGGGTCCACAACAGGTAGACCTCAGGCCCTATCTGTTTTCCTGGAGGATGACACCTGCTCTGCTGGATGAGACTACTTGAAAGGATGAGGTGGAGCCTTTTCCTTGTTTCCCGTTACTTCTGTCTCAAAGTGATCCTCAGGCCAAATGAATCAGTTGTAGCCAATTATACTTCTACTTAGAGAAGCCCCACTGAACTGATGGATGTGGCAAATTTAGGTATATTAATTACAACACCTCTTTTCTGACTAGAACTTAAGTTGGATGCCACCATAATTGTCCAGTGTTATTTATTGATTATATGCTGCTTACATGCCAAATTGGCCCCCAAGCGGTTTACAACTCTAAAACCAATCTGTAATTAAAACAGGCAATAACAATTCCATTGGGGCACTAAGACATCCTTCATTAAAATAGACAATAAAACAAGCAATTGAGAAGCAAAACAGTTTTTAAAAATCAAAAGAGGTAAAACTATAAAATCAGAAGTTCGGTTCAGAGGAATGGCTGAACAGGTGTGCTCTCAGGAGTCAGCGGGGCTCATATTTGAAATCACTGCACTGAAGACCCCTAGTCTGCCCATTTTCTGATTCACCAACTCTGTAACTAGGGCCAAATTGCTATCTTCTATTTCACACACACACATTCATCAGAACTTCAAAACCTGGATGTTGAGTACCTTGACAGACTGAGATCATTTTGAAAAAGGATTAGATGCATTCTCTGAACCCACTTTTTGCGGGGCGGGTAAGTTTTCAGTGTAGGACAGAAAAAGACGTAAAATTGTACATTCATTCAGAATGAGAGCCAAAGCATTGCTCTCATTCCACATGGGCTTTATGACACCTGGGGGTGTAACAGTACGGCCTCAAGCTGCTCAGAATGCGATCCCCAATAAACTGAGATGTTAGATCTTAGCAAATGGCACCAATTGAGGCAAGTAAGGGAAGGTGTCGATACAGGTAATGTGGAGGTAGGAAACAGTCACAGGAACTGTGAGCAAAGTTTTTGAGAGTGATTGTTTCCCCAACCACCTCTTTCCACACTGAAAATGATTGCACATTATCATTTGGTGAAGCCAGTAAATGGATGCTTGGTTCATATATGTGTGGATGCTAGTAAATGAAGTTTATATAAGAACATAAGGACAAGCCTGCTGGATCAGGCCAATGGCCCAACTAGTCCAACATCCCATTCTCACAGTGGCCAACCAAATGCCCCAATGGGAAACTCAATCACGACCTGAGCAAAAGAGCCCCCTCACTTCCTGGGGTTTCCAACTGGTTTTTAGAAACACTGCTCTCTCCAGCTGTGGAGGCAGAGCACAGCCATCGTGGTTGGTAACCAGCAATGGGCCTCTGCTCCATGAATTTGCCCAGTCCTCTTTTAAAGCCATTCAAATCAATGACCATCACTCCCTCCTGCAGGAGTGAGTTCAATTTGCTGTATGAAGGAGCACATCCTTTTATCTGCCCCGAGTCTCTATCCACTTTCTCCATGCCATGCATCATTTTAGAAGCTCCTATCATGTCACTTCTTACTTGCCTCTTCTCTAAACTATAAAGTCCAAAATGCTGTAGCCTTTCCTCCTAAGGAAGTCACTCCATCCCCTTGATCATTTTGGTGGTCCTTTTCTGAACCTTTTCCAACGTCCTGTCTGAGATGAGGGGACAAAAACTGAACACAGTACTCCAAATGTGGCCACACCATAGAATTATATAACAGCATTATGCTTCAATTCAGCAATTTTATTTCCAATTCCATTCCTAATTACCGTATTTTTCACTCCATAAGACACACCAGGCCATAAGACGCACCTAGTTTTTGGAGGGGGAAAACAAGAAAAGAAATATTCTGAATCTCAGAAGCCAGAACAACAAGAGGGATCACTGCGCAGCGAAAGCAGTGATCCCTCTTGCTGTTCTGGCTTCTGGGATAGCTGCGCAGCCTGCATTCGCTCCATAAGATGCACACACATTTCCCCTTACTTTTTAGGAGGGAAAAAGTGAGTCTTATAGAGCAAAAAATATGGTATGTTCCAAGGTGTATTTTGTGCCCTCTGTTTTGAGTGCGAGGTGCACATAAATTTATGGAACTAGCTAGGGGTTTGTGTCTTATTTCTGTGTTCCCAATAACAGCTAGGGTCCCAGACAAGAATGCAGGAAGGAAGGCCCATGGAAGGCTGTCTTGAACCAGATTCTTGCTGGAGAGGGTCAGGACCCTGGACAGAGACAACGGTGCAGGGTGGAGTACATGTGGAACACACATGTCAGAACCATGGACCTTCATGGCCAAACTTGGCCCTCCAGCTGTTTTGGGACTACAACTTCCATCATCCCTAGCTAACAAGACCAGTGGTCAGGGATGATGGGAATTGTAGTCCCAAAACAGCTGGAGGGCCAAGTTTGGCCATGCCTGCCCTATTTGAACATACTCGGAACTGATCCTGGGACCTTTTGCATGTGAAACATGTGAGAGAAAAAAGCCCATCTCCTGAACTGGCTTAAACTGAGTCCATCAGCGTCCATCAGAGAATTGATCCATCTAAATCCATGAGAGAGGAAGAGGGGTCTTTGGACGTCTCCCAACACCCTTAACAAACTATAGTGCCCAGAATTCTTTGGAGGAAGTCATGATTGTTTAAAGTGGCATCATAGTGCTGATGTGAACATGGCATAGGCAGTCCTAACAGCATTGAAAACATCAAGCAAGGAACTCTCAGTTAATACAGTGGCATGCCAGTGATAAAAAATGCCAGCTTAGATGACTGAGAAGCACTATAATTTTTGGCTCAATAGCAGCTGGCAAATACCAGTCATCCAACAAATCAGTGGTTTTGTAAGCAAGAGTGAAAACATGAAAGAGTTATCTCTGCTCCATCATCAAAAGTCCTGATTCTGGTCAATTTCCTTTCTTTGCTCCTTTGAACCATTAGCATCCCAGCTGTTTTCAGAACAATTTCCTTTCTTAGGAGTGCCAGGAGGCAGTTTTCTTAATAAGGCTGCTGTTTGTTAAGAGAAGGAGGCCACTGGATGTGGCTGACAATTCTCAATTTAATTACCATTAATTAGAGAAGGAGGAGGGAGTCATAGGCACTGTAACCGCTCTAATGCATCGTGATGATGATGTCAGCTGCTGTTTGGAATGTGCTGTTCAGATCTCCACTGCTGCCCATTGTTTAGCACTTTCACAGCTGACTCGAGGTTACATTTTGCTACCCAGAAAGAATCCTAGAATTGGAGTGTTGGAACCCCAGGGGTCTAGTCCAATCCCCTGCAATGCAGGAGTCTCAGCCAAAGAATCCCCAACAGATGGCTATCTGACCTGTGTGGATGATCACTGGATGATCCAAGAAGGGACCCCCTGCTGTGTCTCACAAAGCCAATCTTTTTGTTTTTGTTTTCACCTGAGCAGTTTATGAGTGTTCCGTGGCATCACAAACACCCTGGATGGTGATAGGATCATAGGATGGTTGAGTTGGAAGGTTCCCAAAGGGCCATCTAGTCAAACTCGCTGCAATGCAAGGGGCTACATGCCTCTCTGGGTGCAAAGTGCACTGGAATCCTAACATCCTGTGTCTCCTTCACTCACTTTGGTAAGATCATCTCCAGGTAACAACCGGGAAAGTCCTGAACCCCTGGACAGCTGCTGCCAGTCAGTGCTAACAATGCTTATCTAGATGAACCTGTGGTTTGGCTCAGTTAAAGGCAATGTCCTGTGTTCCCTCTTGAAAGAGGAGCACTTTCTTTGTAAACTCAGTTTCTGAAAAGAGGGAATTTCCTTGCAGATGGATAGAACAGAAGAAGCTAAGAAGAGCCCAGCTGGATGAGGCCAATGGCCCAGCTATCCCAGCACCCTGTTCTCACAGTGGCCAAGCAGAGGTGTCAATGTGAAATCCATAAGCAGGACCTGAGCACACTCTCCCCACTTGTGATTTCCCAGCAACTGGCATTTAGAGCTAGACTCCCCTTGGGCATGGAGGTTCTGCTCTCACAGTTGACCTCCACATGGAGAGCATTGCTGGGGGCCCATCTAGTCCAACCTCCTATTCTCACAGTGGCCAACAAATAATCATTATGGGATGCCCCAAGCAAGACTGAGCACAATAACAACTTTCCCCTCCTGCAATTCCCAGCAAATGTTACTAAGAGTATGACCACCAGGTTTAGAAAAGGGTCTGCTCAAGACACAGTGAAGTGTATACCTGTATAAGAATTCTGCACATGGTCTGCTAATGTTTACAGGGGCTTTCCTGTTCACATTCAGTGATAGTCCTCCAGCCAAGGACCTGACTGGGTGGCTTATGAAATGGAAAGCCGTCCCTCCACCCCCCCCCCAAAAAAAAGATAATTCCCAAGATAATGGCTGATTTAGACAGGGCACCATTAAAAAAATCACATAGTTTGCTCACTCCCATTGTGTTCAACCTTTCTGCAGCCTGTGGGAAACTGACAGCAATAAGTGACCCAATCACAGTCAAGACATCTGGATCCAGGTTTGGCTCATGGATGACAGACCCACTAGCTCCAGAGGGTGAGAGCAAGGTAAGATGATGAACCTCACTGCACCTGTAACATGATCCTGAGCTTCTTCCTTTGATCCCATACTAAATCATGGACAGGATGACAAGGGATATTTGACAGTTCCCATTCACAGAATTATGCTTTCATGAAAACACACACGCACGCACACACAACTTTTCATTGTTTCTCATAATGTGCCCATTTTTTTCGCAGCTCGGGGCCACGTTCAATAAGGAACTGCCTTGTCCCATATATTCCTATGCTCCTTAGATGGGATGCTGCAGAGAGTGTCTTGCGCCCTTTAGTATGTAATAGAAATGGGGCTTTTTAAAGTCATCACTCGATTGCAGGGTATTTAATTACTATATTGCTATACAGGAAATGCAGTTAAATGTATGAACTGACTCCGTAGAAATATATTCCATCTGTAATGGTATTGTGGAGACCCCAATTTCCCAACTGAATCCACAAGCTGTCGATTAGCATTGAAGCACAAGGTTGAATTAGTTCTCAGTTCATTCTTGGTGCTACTTACAACAGACAGCAAAGCAGAGTGTTGCATACAACTACTCAGAGTAGACCAATTTAAATTAGTATACCTAAGCGGGTCAAGTCCAGCAACATAAGAAGAGTCTGCTAGTAATAATAATAATAATAATAATAATAATAATAATAATAATAATAATAATAATTTATTATTTATACCCCGCCTATCTGGCTGGGCTTCCCCAGCCACTCTGGGCGGCTTCCAAAAGAATATTAAAATACTATAATACATCAAACATTAAAAGCTTCCCGAAACAGGGCTGCCTTCAGATGAAGCTAGATGAAGCTAAAGGCCCATCTAGTCCAGCATCCTGTTCTCACATTGGCCAACCAGATGTCCATTATGGGAAACCAGTAAGCAGGACCTGAGCCCAAGAGCTCTCTCCCCTCCTGCAGTTTCCAACAACTAGCATTCAGAAGCATTCCTGCTTCTGACTGTAGGGGCAGAGCACAGCCATCGTAGCTGGCAGTCATTGGTAGCCTTCTCTATGAATTTGGCTCCTCTTTTAAAGCCATCTAGATTGGTGGCCATTACTTCCTCCTGTGGAAGTCAGTTCCATAGTTTAACTATGCTCTGCATGAAGAAGCCCTTCATTTTATCTGTCTTGGATGTTGCAATATTCATCTTCTTGGAATGCCCATGAGTTCTAACCTTATGAGAGAGAGAAATCTCTCTACACTTTCTCCATGCTGTGCATAATTTTATAAACGTCTATCATCTTACAGTTTCTCTAGACCAAAATGCTGCAACCTATTTTTTTTAATTGTTGTTGTTGCTGCTGTTTGTCCTACACCCTAAGGTCCCAGGCATTAAAACACAATAAAAAACCATTTAAAACAACTGACAAACACATACCGTGGTACCTCGGGTTAAGTACTTAATTTGTTCCGGAGGTCCGTTCTTAACCTGAAACTGTTCTTAACCTGAAGCACCACTTTAGCTAATGGGTCCTCCTGCTGCCGCTGCGCTGCCGGAGCACGATTTCTGTTCTCATCCTGAAGCAAAGTTCTTAACCTGAAGCACTATTTCTGGGTTAGCGGAGTCTGTATCCTGAAGCGTATGTAACCCGAGGTACCACTGTTTATAAGGTGGCTCCTAAAAGCATGCACGTCAAGTGTCAAAAGCCTGGGTAAAGAGGGTGATGGATCTACTCTGAGTGGACACAACCTGGTATCTATACAGAATGTTTCTCAAACATCTTTTCTTCCTTCTTCCTAATGCTGATATCTGTATGCATTTTCTGTAGGTCTGGTATATGGACAGCTATCACAACAATCGCTTTGTCCGGGAGTACAAATCCATGTCCGATTTCATTAACACAGACAACTTCACCTCCCACCGCCTCCCTCACCCATGGTCTGGGACAGGACAAGTGGTCTATAATGGCTCCATCTTTTTCAACAAATACCAAAGCCACATCATAATCAAATTTGACTTGAAAACGGAGACCATCCTTAAGACTCGTAGCCTGGACTATGCCGGCTATAACAATGTCTACCACTATGCCTGGGGTGGCCACTCGGACATTGACCTCATGGTGGATGAGAATGGCCTGTGGGCCGTCTATGCCACCAACCAGAATGCAGGCAACATTGTCATCAGCAAGCTGGACCCCAACACTTTGCAGAGCATCCAGACTTGGAACACCAGTTACCCGAAACGCAGTGCTGGAGAAGGGTTCATCATTTGTGGCACATTATACGTCACCAATGGTTACTCGGGGGGTACGAAAGTGACCTACGCCTATCAGACCAACACTTCCACTTACGAATACATCGATATCCCCTTCCTAAACAAATACTCCCACATTTCCATGTTGGACTACAACCCCAAGGACAGAGCTCTCTATGCGTGGAACAACGGTCATCAAATCCTTTACAACGTCACCCTCTTCCACGTGGTCCGATCAGATGAATTGTAGTCCACTTTTTTTCGTCGGGAAAGGAACTGAACCATTTAACAAAAAACAAACAAACCTGGAAGGGATACATACTATGGAAATATATTTTAAAAGAAAAAATAGATATAGAAATGGAAAACAGCTGCCAAAATGTCAATGTGGGAGTCTCCGGTATTTAAACCTGCAAGAGATCTGCGCTCATACCTCTCCGAATTTTCAATCAAACATCTAACTCGTGTTATAGACCTTTGGGAGGGGGGGAATGAAACCAACTTATTTGCAGCTGGAACTGCACTTGACAAATTAATTTTCTGTTCTTGGGTGTCTTATTTTTCAAGGGCAGGTGGTCTGTCTGTTCTCTTTCCCTACTGTTCTGATAGCAAAGTTGTAGTTATAAAGTACAAAGTAAAAGGCGATGACTGTTGGGGGGAAAACTTTATCATGGGGATGTGGGGGGGGGAAGGGGGGGACACCTGATTCTTCAATTGCTCTCTTATTTTTTGGTGCATTGCATGGACAGTTCCTTCCATCACAGTCAGCTATGATGAGGTGTTGAAGTTGACTCACATCAATGGGCTTCTCAATTTTAATTTTTTTATTTTACTTTTAGAAGGAATGTTGCAGGTAGATATTGTCTCCCATGGCGCCTACTCTCGAGTATTTCACTCTCTGCTTCTTCTTTTTTTAAAAAACAAACAAACGAACGAACATCTCCCCCCTCTGTGTTTTATGTCACCTTTAGATTCATTGTCCTGGGACCCAAAGTAGCTAATGGATCTGTGTCTCTTTAAGTAGATATAAATACACGAATAAAAAAAAATGAAAAAAAAATATATAAAAAGGTATGTATTATGGACAAGTTGTTGTACCCAAATATTTGTTTGAACATGTATCCAGCCAATATCTTGTACAATGTTATGTCTGTTATTAACCAGAGGTGGTAAAAAAACAAAAACTTTGTATGTCCAAGTTTATGCAATGAATGTTGTAAATGCCAATGATGTCATTTGGATTAATAAATGAAGGTTTCATATCTTAAAAAGTGACTAACTGTGTGGAGTTTAAATTCAAAGCACCATAGAACTGTAGAGTCAGAGTTGTATGGGGTGTATGGGGCGTTAGAAGAGGGGCAGTACCTCTGATGGGGGACACATCTTGCCTCTAGGGTACTTCGTACACTTTTGTTCCCCACTCTTACCTGTGTCTGCTAGAAGCTGTCTGCAAGTGACAGCAGCCACATCCCGGGAAATGGCTTTGACTGGCTGGCTAAAACAGCTGAAGGTGGGTCTTAAACCCTCAGTGAGTTAGGGATTTCGCCTGCATATGAAGACCAGGCTCTGGTAGACTGAGCGGATGAGACCACTAGTGGGCCAACGGTCAAAAAGGCATTTCTGCAGCTGGGGCTTGTCAATCTGAGAAGGTAGCCCTTCTTGGAGAAGGAAGACTCTGTTCCTAAACCTTTATTGCCTTGTGGGATATATTTTGGGAAAGAAAAGGCTTATGGAGTAAACCTACACAAATCTGGAGTGGGTCCCTAAGACGGTTCGGTGGCGCCTTGTACGTCTCCTTTGGGAAACTCCTCCAGCCAAGTTGGTGCCAAATGCATTGCTCTAGTTTCCTTTGGACTACATCAGCGAGGCTAAGAGGGGTGTCGTGTTGTCTGGACACCCCAGGACCTCCATACACACTGCGCTGCTAACCCAGCAGTTTGATTTCACCCCCAAAGGCACACTCCATTGTCTCTCAAGGCAGATACATCCCCACAACCGTTAGGAGGTATCCCAGAGGTCATCCAGTTCAACCCCCTGCCATGCACGAAACACAACAAGCCTGGGTGAGGGTGGGGGGAGGTCCTCACACAGCCTATACAAACCTTATTAGTTTGCTTCAAACAATTCACACTTTTGGTGTAATGTGAACCATGGCTTAAATTACACCGTGCTTGGGCTCATGTCTTGAGGAGCATATCCCCCACATCTGGATGTGCTGAGATAAGGGTGCCAGGCGCACTGGGTTGCCATAGCAACACCAGTGAGGTTGACTGCATGCCTTGCTGAGCCATTCACCCTCTCATTGGTTCAGGTTGTATGCCTATGTGTAGAGACGGGTATCATAGTCTCTAGGGCATTGCTTTCATTATGTCTAGTCCTGTTGCAGGTTCATTTCCTGCTCTGTTTTGCTGGCAGAATCTGACTCTGAATCTGTGAGAGTCAGGGGAAGAGACTGTGGGTTTTCCATGGCAGCGTTAGCTAGCGTGGTGATAGTGTTGATGGATCTCTCCATACATATGTATCTTTACCTCAAAGGCCATAAGGACTGCACATAGTAGATAGCAGTGTTTAGCTTTGTCTTGCATCTGGAGACAATGAACACTTGGTTACTTTGAACTGTGTGGGAGAGGAGTTTTCCTCTTAATTGGAGACTCTGGAAGAGGATGTTCTGCTGGGAGCAGGAAATCTCTGAAGACTCTGCTGGGGCTCCACGTGCTCTGCAGATAACATCACACTGGTTGGGGTGTGGTGAATGACCAGCTGACTTCCACAAGTCCCAACACACAAAACCTAGGAGATAGCTGATGAACAGCACTGGCTTTGCAGAGCCTTCGTGCTTCACCTTCAATGCTGCCCCAAACTATGGGAGCTTTTCAAACAGCCAAAGCATACCATCCGTTCCCTGTGGCCCCTCTGGTGTGCAAGTTAACTGAATTTGGTAGCTGTTGGGAACATCCACAGCATATTACTTTTCAGAAAAGCAGAGGTTTGTTCCACTGGGAGAGCTGACAGATCTTTAATTACCAGCAGTCATTACTGCATTATCATAATGAGAGTACACACAGAATTCCCTTTCAGCCTGCCAGCTGTTCTCTTGACTTGGAAACATTTCAGCCCTCTGGCATCTGCTGCATGACTTCAAATCATTCTTTCTAGGTGGCCTGAAAAACCAGAGTCAGTTGTATGAAACTAAGTGCATGGCACTGGACGATCAGCAACAATTGTGGCAAGACTGTGTAACTGCCTGTCACCAGGCTCTCCAGTCGTGCCAGGCATCTGATGTCAACAAAGGATCAAGATAAATTTGTGAGGTTTGAGAGAGTCGCAATCCGCAAGCAGGATCCTGAAATTTCTACCTGGCTCACCTTTTTGATTTGTATCTTATCTGTATCTAGTCATCATAGAGTTGGGAGGGACCCTAAGGGTCATCTAGTCCAACCCTCTGCAATGCAGGAATCCTGCTCACAGCCATCCCTGGGTGGCCTTGAACAACCAGCCTTCTGGTTAACAGTCAGATGCCCTGACCTATTAAGAGAAGTTAACTCAGACCCTGGTCAACTGCAGCATGAACGGATTTTGTTTGATTTATTCCATTTATATCCCACTCCCCCCCCCCAGGAGTTCAAAGTGGTGTGCATGGTTCTCTCCCTCCGCATTTAATCCCCACAACAACCCTGTGAGGTAGGTCAGGCTGAGAGGCAGGGCAAGTGGGGATTCGAACCCTGGTCCCCTAGGTGCTAGTCCACCACTGTAAACAGTATGCCACCCTGGCTCAATGTTAAGTTTCCCTGGCAAATCACAAGATACCCCTTTAAAAAGGAAAGACTCATTTAACAATTATTGAAATGGAATAAAATGGAATGGAATAAAATGAATGTATACAAATCTGAACAAAATCTCTCAAAACCTAAAAGCATAAAACAAGATCTAGACACTCCCTAGGAAGATGTAGCATCCCCTCCTAGGAGTCCTCCCATCAGTTGCTGAAGATGAAAAATGTGCTGTCTTCACTGTTGGATATTTCTCATGTGTACCCAAATGAAAGATTCATAGCCTGACGTCTTCTCATCTCTCCTTAAACTTTGTCCCAAGTATTGTTTTCTCAGTGCATTATATACTAGACAATAATTGACGCTGTGGGTATCAGGGGTCAGTCTGGAAAATGCCCTGAGTCCCTTCCAGTTCTTGGGGTCCTGTACCCAATGAAGGTTAGAATTTAATAGAGGATTGTATTGCTGAGATAGTCAGGCAAGCTTCTTTGTAGGACAATGACCTTAGCTGGCCACTTGAGAATCCTCATTGGCATCCCCAAAGATTGGCCCAGGTCGCAAGATCCACAACTAAGTGATGGGGCCCTCCAAGTTAAGGGGTGGTGGGCCTTTCCTCCACCCCTTCTCACTTAGCTCCTAGGAGAAATCAAGAGCCTGAGTGGAGTGTGAGAGTTGAGCTAGAAGCAGCCTGGAAGCTGGAGACACAGAAACCTGCTTGCTCTGCGCTGCATCCAAAGCTGCAACTAATGAAGAAGCAAGATCTGTTCACGGTGTTAATGCTGTGAACCCCTCAGGCTTATGCTCAGGTTGTATAAAGGTAAAGGGACCCCTGACCATTAGGTCCAGTCGTGACCGACTCTGGGGTCGCGGCGCTCATCTCGCTTTATTGGCTAAGGGAGCCGGCGTACAGCTTCTGGGTCATGTGGCCAACATGACTAAGCCGCTTCTGGCGAACCAGAGCAGCGCACAGAAATGCCGTTCACCTTCCCGCTGGAGCGGTACTTGCACTTGGACGTGTTTTCGAACAGTTAGGTGGGCAGGAGCAGGCACTGAGCATTGTGAGCTCACCCCGTCGCGGGGATTCAAACCGCCAACCTTCTGATTGGCAAGTCCTAGGCTCTGTGGTTTAACCCACAGGGCCACTCGCGTCCATAGCGCTACCCGCATCCCTGCAGATTGTATAGATTTGTAAATAAAACCATATATCCTAATGACACCACAGCCTCCCAAACCAACATTATGCACAAAATCTTCAGCCCAGTTTAAACCACAAGCACCGTCACATTCTTGGCCTATTGACTAGGTTCAGGAAAGCGGCTGATGTCTATCCACAGTTCAAAAGTGTCATCATTTTAAGAGATCAAAAGGCACGAGGACTAGAATTTTACTTCCTCTTTTTGAGAGGATAGGCCATAGCTCAGTGGGTAGGGAATCTGCTCTACATGCAGAAGGTCCCAGGTTGAAGCCTGAAAGGTTCAGGCACAGCTGGGAAAGTCTCCTCCAGGACTAAACCTTTTTAGGATTGCAAAACATCACTGAGCTGTGACAGAAAGGATCCTTGTTGACCTTTAGCTGGCGTGCTCTGGTCCATGGGGTCACAAAGAGTCGGACACGACTAAACGACTAAACAACAACAACGTTTCAGAAGTCTATATTTAAGGAAATGACTTTTTATTGTTTTTTCTCTGTAATTTTAATAGATTTGCTTTTGTATTGTTTTAACCTCATTCATTTTTAAATAATTGTCTTTTCTATGATTGTAGCTTCTTTTCCTATTTTATCTGTGTTTTGCATTTTTATTTCTAAGCCACCTTGAGTCCCAGTCTAGGGAAAATGAGGCTTGTAAATAAGAAGAAGAATGATGTATAATGAATGCACTAAGTTTAAATAAACCTCATGATGTGGAAGCAGCAGAATTTTCACCACACACAAACACAGACTCAGACTGATGTCTTCATTTCGATGGGAGAGGTTGGTGGCTGGTGACTCTTCAGGAGAACACTGGGTTGGATTGACCAGTTGCTGACTCTCAATATTATGCAGTTTCCTGTGTTTCTATGGAACCTCAGACCCATCACCCTCCTTGGGTGACAAGGAGGATCAGAACTTAAGTCATCTATAAATACAAATACCATCTCCAGCCTTGCCATGAACCAGCTTCACTAAGTCTCTCCCTTTTGCTTGAAATGGTCCTCAGCTCTCCCAGGGAGAGAGAGACAGATTCATCCTGGGCAAAGCAGGATTTGGATTCCAGGGCCATATGGTCCTCCTGCAGCAGGAGGAATTGAAAAGGAAATTGCTCTCTTTTCAGATAATCAGCTGAGGAGGGTGGGGGGAGAAATGACAAGAAGGCCATCTACTTAATGCACGCGTTCTCGAGACTGATTGACGTGTTGTAACAACATAAGCCTTCCACCGAGCGATAGAGAATCCCCTAGCTGCTAGAGTTAAAGACTGGATTGCTAGCTCTGCTCTGAATGACACACAAACGCGCACACACAGAGGATTAGATTCCTTCAGCTGGAGACAGAATCAATAAGGTGATTATGACCTTGTTTTTCTTGCTACGGTTGGGAGATATCCATGGAGCTGGGGCTTCCAAAGACGGGAAGGGGGAAGCAGTCGCTAGGCAAATTGCAGGTCTGAGGCTGCATAAGCCTATTTTTTTAGCATGCTATAGCAGATGGTAGATAGAATAATAGAATAGTAGAGTTGTAACGGGGCCCCGAGGGTCAACTAGTCCAATGCCCTGCAATGCAGGAATCAAGGTCCTCCTGGCAGGGCAGCCCTCCAACCTTTGCTTGAAAACATCCAATGAAGGGGAGTCCACCACCTGGCCAGTGAGTCTGTTCCACTGTTGAATGGTTCCTACTGTCAGAAAGTTATTCCTAAGATTTAGCTGGAATCTCCTTTCTTGCAATTTGACTCCATTGGTTCAAAACCTGCCTTCTAGAGCAGCAGAAGGCAAGCTTGCTCCATCTTCCACGTCAGCCCTTTAGATAGTTGAAGGTGGAGCCCTTCCAATATTCTGGAAGGAAGACAGTTAAATTTGGCCCTGCAGAAGCCACAGCAATACTTAGGGAAAGTCAGATTATGTCCTTTTGGCATAGGAACATATTAAGGGTTCTTATACTGAGTCAGATCCTTGGTCCATCTAGCTCAGTATATTGGTGGACTCGTAAAAAAGCTAAGAAATATTGGATTCAAATATATACATGAGGTCCAGCTCCAAGGGCCTTCTGGCGGTTCCCTCACTGCAAGAATTGAAATTACAGGGAACCAGGTAGAGGGCCTTCTCAGTGGTGGCACCCACCCTGTGGAACACCCTCCTGTCAGATGTCAAAGAAATAAACAATTACGTGATTTTCCAAAGGCATCTGAAGACAGCCCTGTATTGGGAAGTTTTTAATGTTTGAGGTCTCACTGTGTTTCTACATTATGTTGGAACCTGCCCAGAGTGGCTGGGGCAACCCAGTCACATGGTGGGGTATATGTATTATTATTATTATTATTATTATTATTATTATTATTATTATTATTATTATCATCTTCATCTTCATCATCGTCATCATCATCATCATCATTACTACCACTACTACTACATTGATGCAGAATATTTTAAAGTGTAACATTAAAATGAAGCTTGCTAGGGATAATGAATATAAAATTGAACAATATTTCAATACATGATCACAGTGGTGAAACTTTTATATGTATGAAAATGGAAAGATTCATCATACCTACGATGGAGGAACAGTTATTGAGATCATAGGACTTAGCTGAGATTATGTGCTTAATCACAGAAAAATAATTGTCAATATTTACTAAAGATTGGAAACTCGTGCAAAATTTTTGCATGAAAAAGAAAACAAGCTTAAATCTGGGTTTGAGGATCAAAATATTGTCTTATAGAAAGAGGAATTGTTGGGTGTTATCTTGGAGTGGATGTTCTGAATAATTTTTTTGTATATAGATGACAGATGAAGAAACGTAAGGTCTCCTCCTCTTCCCTCCTCCCTTTTCATTTTCGTTTTTCTCTTTCTTCCTTCTTCTTTTTTCCCTTTTCCTTCTTTTGGTTTGCATTTTTATTTAGATTAGTTAATCTTTGGTGAAAAGCTATTGAATATTCGCTAAGAACCACTGTAGATCTTCTTTTTGATTTTTAATAATAATAATAATTTTTTTGGAAAATAAGGAAAGTATTGTCTACAATCATTGGCAGCAACCGCTGTCTGGGGTTTCAGGCAGGATTTCCTCCCAGCGCCTACTTGCTGACGCTGGGGATTGAACCTGGGACCTTCTCCTTGTAAGACAGATGCTGTAATGCTGAGCTACTGCCTTTCCCCACAAGGACTGACAGGACCACACAGAGGCCTTTTCCTCCAGGGCACAGTGATGTTGAGCTTCCATGGACACCCTCTGTGGCAACTTCCCACCTAAAGGTAGGCTGGTCCCTGTTGCAGCATCAGGGAGAGCAGCACAGAGTGGCTGCAGAAAGTGACCCACTTTCCAAACCAGCCGGATGCTGATGGGGCAATCCAACAGCAGTCAAGATCTCCATGGCAACAGCCTTTAATTGCTTCCCAATGCAGATTTTTTGGGATCATTGGTAAAGAGGTGTGGGGATTTTATATATTTATTTATCCAGATAAATATCCGTGTGTTGCTTTTCAGGTGGGGGGGGTGTATCAAAGTGGATCAGTGAGACGCACACACATAGCCTCACCACAGCCCAACCTACTTGGTGTGTGGGTGTGGGTGCAGAGAGTGAGGAAGGAAGGAGAAAGCTGCAGACTCTGGTCCCAAAACACCCACTCCATGCCTCTGTCTGACAGGTGTGGAACCATTTTTCCAGACAGTCCACCTAGCTCAGTGTTGAACCCGCAGACTAGCAGCAGACCCCAAGGGTTTTTTCAATACACAGGGGAGTCTCTCCCAGGACTACCTAGAGAGATGCCACTGGGGACTGAACCCAGGACCTTCTGCATGCCAAACAGATGGAAATAGGGAACTTACTCCCATAGGAGGAAATGATGGTTGCCAATGGCTAAGTTGTCCTTAAAAGAGGATTAGACAAATTCATGGAGGCTGATAAGGCTATCAGTGACTACTAGCAACAATGACTTGGCTCTGCTTCCACAGTCAGAGACAATAATGCTTCTGAATATTGTTATATGCCACCCCAGTCGCCAAGTGGTGCAAGATCCCAGGGGCTTGGGTTTCCCAGATCTGGGGTTTCTTTGGATATGAGACTCCTGGGAATTGTAGCTTGTTAAGAGAGCTGGATATTTTAGGGGTAAACGACAACTCTTGGGATTCTTTGGGGGGAGCCGTGTGCTTGATGTATGTACAGTGCATACGCAGCCCAAGTGTATCAAATATCTGTCACAATTTTAATATGCCCACAAAAGTAAAGCTGTGATTTACTGGAGGCACATGCCAGATAAAGGGCTTGTCTGGGCAAAGGAAAAGCTAGGTCAACAGTGCACAGAGTGAAGCAGAATGAGACTTCCCCACCCCCCTTGCAATGTGCTCCATTCCCTTGCCCCCTCCCCCTCCCCTTTGCTCCCTGGATGATAGATGCTACCGGGTGTTTGTATGAGCACCATAGAAACTGGATGGGTATGGTTTAATTACTAAATCCCCCAGGTGCATTCTTGGGAAGATAAATGGATGCAATATTTTTTATATATAAAAAACCCTATTGCAGCTCTCCCTGTATCTATATTTAGAAACCATTGCTCCCCCATTTATCCACATATGGCACACAGTCAGTAGAAGCACAATTCAGAGAAGGTGAGCCAAGAGATGGCACAGGACTGCAGGTGCTTTTCTTCCCCAAAGCTTTTCTTTGCTGTGAACACACACAAAATGAAAACATAAAATGCCATTGTTAGCAAAGTCATTTAAAACAGCACAGAGTCCAAAGAGAAAAGTTCTGGCCTCACTTTACTGAGCAAACAAGAACAGCCTATAATCATTATATTTATTTGTATCCCACCTTTTTCTCGACCAGGACTCACAGATAAAATACAAAAAACTAAAAACTTATCTATAAGACCATCATTAAAAGTTAATTAAACAAAATTAAAACAACATAAAAACAAATATATTAAAATACAGATAAAAAACAGCACAGCACTGTTGAAAGCCCTTTTCTTAAAATGTAGCCAGTTCACAATGGCCTACCAGAGTAAAACAGTCTTCACTTGACAGCAGGAGAACCAGGAGTGAGCCAGTCTAACTTCTCCAGTCTAGTTTCTCCTGGGCCTGAGCTGTATGGGGCTTTATAGGTCATAACCAGAAATTTGAATTGTGCCCAGAAACAAACAGGTACCCAGTGGATTAAGAGTCTCATGCTCTACTGACTGAGTTTACAAATGTGAAGCAGGTACCGTGTGGCACCTGGAACAGTTCCAGTTTTGCCAGCTGAAGTGGTATAGTGGGCGCAGGTAGGATGAGGCGATCTTACAGGTCAACTGGTCCCAATTTGTTAAGGGCTTTATATACTCATGGGAACACCTTGAACTTGGCCCAGTAGCAGATCAGAAACCTGTGGAGATCTCTGAGCAGGTTTTATATGCTAACAAGGCCTCACTCCTATCAGCAACCATGTTGTAGCATTCCACACCAACTGTGGCTTCTGGATCAAGCGCAAGGGAAGACCCACATGAAGCGCATTAAAGTAATCCATGATTAAAATCAGTTTGCAACAAATTACAGCCACAGGAACAGATCTTTGTTTTGGTCTACATGGTTTTGTTTTGTTTTGTTTTTTGCTTTGAAAATGCAAATGAAGTCTGCCTTTCTATGCAAATTTCTCTCCATCTCCTACTTGATATGCATTTATTAGTTTTCTGAGTGTTGCAAAGCAGGTGAGGCGACTTTGCACTGAGATGGAGCGACCTGTAGACTTGCCAGTAGGCTTACAATTGAAAATTCCTTTAATCGGACATTTTGGCCAGAAACACACACACGTGCCTTGATTAGGATGGGATTACTCCTTTGCAGCATGGATTAAAGTTCAAAATCCAGGAACGCCTCTGATGTTTGGAAGCCACAGCAGGAAAAGCTGGCCCATTCAGAGACTCCCCTGATGGAGCCTAAACACTGGGGATTACAAATCATTTCTGAAGGATAAAGCACTGGGTAAGGGGTTCAGAAGTAAGGCTGTAGATTAGTGGTAGAGCATCTGCTTTGCATGAAGAAAGTCCCACGTACAATTCCCAGCAACATCTCCAGGTAGGGCTGTGTAATATTCCCTGCCTGAAATCCTAGAGGGCTGTTGCCAATCAGTGTGCAAAACGCAAGAGAGGTATGGCTCAATATAAAGCATCTGGACTAGATGGGCCACTGGCCTGGTCCAGCAGGGCTCTCCTTATGGAGGTCTATTAAGAGCATAATAACACAAGAGCTTCCTGGATCAGACAAATGTCCCATCTAGTCCAGCATCCTGTTTTTATAGTAGCTCACCAGGTACCCATTATGGGAAACCAGCAAACAGCTCTCACCCCTCTTGCAGTTTCCAGCAACTGGTATTCACAAGCATTCCTGCCTCTGACCATGGAGGTAGAGCGTAGCCACCAAGGCCTGCAGCCATCGATAGCCTTCTCAATGAATTTGTCTAATCCTCTTTTTAAAGGCATATGGTTTAATTATGCAGTGTGGTAGCAGAATCTCCATGCCCAGTCTACCTTGCAATGCCAAATAATGGTGAAGGACAATTGGAGAATACTTTTGCACACAGGTCCTGCTTTGGGGCTTTGCACTGAGGCATCTGGTTGCCGCAGTAAGGACAGGTTGCTGCACTAGATAGGCCCCCTTTGGCCTAAACCAGGGGTCTGCAACCCGCGGCTCCGGAGCCACATATGGCTCTTTTACACCTTTGCTGCGGCTCCGGGGTGGATACTAGCGAGGGGAGGAGGCGCATTGTGTGCCCGACACTCCCCACTGTGGCGGGCGCTGTACTGGCTATGACATCGCATGGGGGCGGTGCGTGCATTAGTCACACACCGTCCTGACGTCACCTTCCCGCCCGCTGTCAGATCGCGGCTCCGGAGATATATTTGTTTTAAATGTCACAATGGTTTTGCGGCTCCCAGTTTTTTTTCCTTCAGAAACGGGTCCAAGTGGCTCTTTTTGTCTTAAAGGTTGCAGACCCCTGGCCTAAACCAACAGGCTCTTCTCATGTTCTTATGAGTGAATCTTTTGGTCCACCTAGGTAGGTATTGTCTACACTGAGTAGCAGCTGCTCTCCAGGGTTTTCAGACACTAAGCCTTTTCCAGTCATATCTGGAGGTGTCTGCTTGCAGTCCAATGTAGCTATCATCTTGCTCCAAAAGATTCATAGAGTAACTGCTGCGTCATTTTAGCTCTCGCCTCTTCCTTACCCTGTTGAGTGAAAAGAGAAGAGGCAGGTTAGCAAGTAAGGATGCTTCATCTCTCTGCTCCTTTTCCTCTGAAAAGTGACTCTCCCGACTTGCTCTATTGTACTTGCTTTCACATCTTAAGCCCTAGAAATAAGCAGCTCAGAGGTTTCTTTTGCATTCCTCAGCATTGGGGGGAAGGGATCTGTTTTGGCAGATCTTCCCAGTATAAAAATACAGGGTTGGGAGCATTGAGGACTAGGCACCATCTGCTCTGCAACAGAGGCACCCAACTGATTAACACTACATTATACTTCATTGGGTCCCTATTAGCTCTCTATTGGATTTTCCAATGTATCCAATTAATGGGGTGCAAATCAGCACCCTAATAGTCCTAGTAGTCCTCAGTGGACACCCATTAGCTCTCCGTTTGATTTCCTGAGTTGGCAAACAAGGCACATTTGACACAAGCAGACAGTGCTGGATCTGTCAGATCGTTGACCTTTGTATCTGAAGCAGGTCACTCCGATAATGAACTTGCCCTAAGCTCCTGCAGCTCATATTCTCCAAGTGCCCAACTCCACAGATTTATGCCCACCCATCAGTGTTATTGCTTAATTGGAAAATAGATTAATTGTCTCTTTCAATGCAGCTTAATTGGATTTGCATTCACACCCTCAGGTCTTTCCCCCATGCAGAGTTCCCTTTCCTATGCATAGAGGCAGTGGAGATAATGGGGCCATCAATCTGGAGAAGAAGATGGGCTGGAGGGGTCTGTGTGTGTATGCGTGTGCGTGTGCGTGTGTATAATATCTCCCTTCAATATCATATTGATAATCAAGGACAAGATCAAACCCAGGTGTTAAATTAACTGCATATCTGAGAAGAATAGTCCCTGAATGAATCTGAAACAAAACCCCATGCATATTCCAAACATGACTATGGTGTTGTTCCATCTGTTAGGAGATGAAGTGGATTTGCCATGGGGCATCAAGAGGAAGAAAGTTGAAGGGGAACCCTGGTGATATTGGATGGAATCCTGGAATTGTGGTTTGAAGCTGCTGCAGAGACTATTTTGGAACTGAGGTGGGCTCACAATCCAAGGGAAGGCGAAAGCTCTACATGGGAACCTCAAGAATCCCTGGTAGATAGCAATCCAAATGGTATTATTATTATTATTATTATTATTATTATTATTAATATTAATAATAATAATAATAATAATAATAATAATAATTCTAGGAGTCCATTCCACTGTGGAATGGCTCTTACCTAGGGTTACCAGATGTCCCTGTTTCCCGGGGACAGTCCCCAGATTTGCGAATAAGTCCCTGGGCAAATTCCATCCCTGGAATTTCATCTAATGTCCCTGGGAAACACAGTAGCGACAGTCTCAGCAGCCTGGAGCAGTTGGTTCTGGCTGGCTCCAGGAGCTGCTCAGAAGTCCCCATATGATGGTGGTGCAAGGGTTCTTAGATGCTGCTTCCGGGCTGCCTCCGCCTTCCCTGACCCCAGCAACTAAGCTGGGAAGGGAGGCTTCACGCTGCCTATAGGAGCAGTCTCCCAACTCCTACTTGCGTGCAGGCAGGAGGGGGTAGGGACCTCTCAGTTAGGCAACGGGAAGCCTCCTTTCCCAGCTGAGGGATCCCTGCCCCCTCCTGCTTGCACGCAAGTAGGAATGAGATTGGGGCTGCTCCGATGGGAAGGGAGGCATCACACTGCCTGAGCCTTGCCGCCGCTGCTCTCGGCCCTCCTTCTCCGCCTTCCATGCCTGACCCACCGCACACCGCTTCCCCACCACCACCACTGAAGAACCAACAACTCAGGGGCTGCCCAGGCTCATGGAGAAAGGAGATAGAAGCCTCAGAGGAAGGGGAAACATGGCGGTTGAGGTCAAGGCAGAGGCCACCCCTCTGCCACTGCCATCGCTGCAGCATCAATGTCCCGAACGTGTAGTATGTATGTATGTATGTATGTATGTATGTATGTATGTATGTATTTAAAGTGTCCCCGGATTCATTGGGGGGAAAATCTGGTAACCTTACTCTTACCACCAGAAAGTTATTCCTAAGGTTGGGCAGGATCTCCTGCTTTTGTCATTTGAAATGATTGTTTTGTGTCATTCCCTCTGGAGCAGCAGAAAGCAAGCCTGCTGCATCTTCCATGTGGGAGCACTTCAGATATTCAAAGATGGCTATCATGTCACCTCTCAGAAGTGAAGAACAGTAGAGAGATGGTTAACCACAGGAGACTCTTTCCGATTTCAACAACCTTATCAGTGACAACTTCATTTTTTTCCCCTAAAACAAAAAAACCAAAAGAAGACAAAAACTCCAACTCATCTGTGAAAGGTGAGTCATCAGAGTGTCAGTGATGTTTTGAAAGGAAGAGCTAAATTTGGCCCGGGAACTCACGGGCTTCAACACGGATTTCTTTCTTAATTAGGACTAGGTGAAATCTAAGCCTCAATTAGAGGTGGAAATAACACCAACCAAGGCCCTGAAAACTTTAAACAGGTCTTCCGTCATTCCCCACCTGCCTTTTATACTGATTAATCAATGGCTGATCTAATTAAATGTCAACAAATCTGCATATTACTAAGACCTCCTGATAGGGGGTCATTTTCTTGCACAGCAATGCAGAGGCTCATTTACAGCGTAATAATGCTCAAATTCTCTGCTAAATGAGAAAACATCTTTTTCCTGTTTTCTTCCTTGTTGTTCTTTTGGACAGTCAGGCACTAAAATCAAAACAGGCCCAGAGGACCACTCACTGGATGGAAGCATACAAAGTAGTCAGAGGTGAGATGGAAGTGTATAAAACCAGGGGTCAGCAAGGTTTATCTTGCCTGGGCCGGATCAGTCCCACTGAGATCCCTCTGTGGGCCGGATTGTGCACAGACGCGATTTTCAGCGCCATGGAAGTAAGTCTCAGTTCGGGGGCGGCTCGGGGGCAGGGCCAAGTGACCTCCACGGGCCGCTTCCAGCCCATGGGCCTTAGGTTGCTGGCCCCTGGTATAAAACTATTGGTGAGATTCCTGCATTGCAGGGGGTTTGACAAATGACACTTCCAACTCTTTAATGTCACAATTATGTAGAAAGTGGACAGAGAGAAGTTTCTCTCCATGTCTCTGTGGGAAATAATATTGCAGCCAAAATTAATTTTTAGGTTTGCTAGATAAGCAAAGGGTTAAGATACATGGAGTTCCCACGCAACTCCTCCATGCAGCTGAAGAGAAAGTATGCTTGTTCTGACCTCTCACCGACTTTTTTTTTTATTATCTCAAGCTTGTGTTTTTTTAACATAAGATTCTCCCTATCTTGTTTTCACTGCTGCTTTTTGCTGGAATCAAGTCTGAAAATTTCTGTAAGTAAACAACTTTTCCCCCCTTACATTACATACTTCTGTGCAATTCTTTTGTTTAGAGCAATAAAAAGGGGGTGATCCAGTCTCCTAAAGGGCCATTAAAATTATTAATAAGGTTAAGCAACTTTGTCCCAGAGATTTCTACATTTTAAGCTGCAAAGGGACTGCAATTTTAAACTCTGCTAACTGAATGTTAAACTCACATGTGAGTAAGGGAAATAATAAATATGATCTATGTAGCCAGAATTGTCTACACTGATTACCAAGAATATCAGGCAGTGGTACTTTCCCAGCCCCACCTAGAGTTGATGGGTATTGAACCTGAGACCTTCTGCATGCAAAGCAGGTGCTCCACCTCTGAGCCACAGCATGTCCCCAGAACAGATGGTTTCATCTGTACTAGGTGGTTCATATTCCTTAAATCTGCATTCAGTCTTGATATAGTTCTAATTCACCACCCAACCATGTCTGAAAACTACCTCGTTACCTTTTTAAACAAAATTAAATTAAGTTAAACTTTTCTCATCAGCAGTTGCAGACACTACTGGGGAAATACCTGCTCTAGCTAGCTTTTTATATCTAACCCATTAAAAAGACATATATTTATAACACATCTAGCCCACTCACATTGGCCAACCAGGTGCACATTTTGGTCAGGACTTAAGTGTAACTGCAAATTTCCTCACCTGCAATTTTCAGCAGCTGTTTTGCATCTGATAATAGAGGGGGGGTGTAAGAGTCCTGCTGAATCGGGCCAATGTCCTGTCTAGACTAAAATCCTGTTCTGCTTACTCACAGTAGTGGCCATATGCCCATTTTGGGAAATCCGTAAGCAGCATCCAAACACATGAGCTTCTCCCTCCTGCGGTTTCCTGCATTATTGTCTCCGACACTGGAAAGAGAATGGCTAGTACCGCAGAATCCAAACACCTTGTGGATGTGGCTAAACCAACTGCATGGTGCTCCTGACCCAGTTACATGCTACTGGAACAGGAAAGTTATTTTTTGCTGTTTGAAAGTTATTTTTTGCTGTCGCCCCCACGCGCCCTACACACACACATAATTAAGTAAAACTTTCAAATGGTTATATGTACTATGAGCGTCTGGCGAGTGAGAGCGTGTGGAGAGTGGGGGCACTAGCTTCAAAATCCTTTACCCTCTCTCGAAAAAAGTAGGGGAGAGTTAAACCACCAAGCTAATTGTTCATGTTTAAAAGGAAGATTTACAGCTGTAGCGACAGCTCAGTTTCTACATTCAATTATTTTAAATTATGCCCACAATTATGTTGCATTAATTTGCGCTGCATATGGTGGGTTGCGTTGGTTTGGGGAATTGATGCAATTTTGAGGCTAAATTGATGTTGCTGCTCCTTGATAGGATAGAGATTGATCGCTTAGAAATTTGGATCATGAAAATCATAATTAATTGGAGCAATATGGCAGTGCCATCTCTCCTGCAAGTCAATTTTCTCCACCCATTTGGAGATGACTTGTCTTGCACTAAGGTCACAGTGACACCCTGCTTCTAAGATTATACATTATTGATGCATTGTGTCACAGGAGCCTGCCAGTCAGTAATCACACAGTTCAAATATGGAGTTAACTCTTTATTAGCAAAAACACAATCTTCACAGATGTGGCTGAGTGTCAGGCAGCCTAATGAGCAATTGTGCAGCTCATTCCCAGTGGTCTTCCTCCCTAAAGATCAGTTGCCAAGACTGAAGTCCTCACCTACTGATCAGGGCTTTTTACAAGCAATTGGAGACTACGCCTTCATACAACCAACATCTCCTCTGCCCTTTTCATGCCTCTTCTCGGTGTCAGCTGTCACAAAATTATGTAATTTGCCTAATTAATTATGTTATTTATCCCCATTCATTTATATGCAATGAAAGCACAACGCAGATGAGGGGACAATGTAATCATTTATGTATTCTTTTGTGGACTTAAAGCAACAACAGTGATTTGTGCTAATGTCATGGAATGAATAAACACCAGCAATTTCTGCTGCCATTCCTTAACAGCCCTATTTATGAAGAGGAGGAGCAACTACATTTATAATCTAGGTTTTCTACTATAGATAAAGATGATACAGAATGGCTTCCCCATCCTCATTTTATCCTCACAACAATCTTATGATGCCACATTCACAAGAACAGATATCACAATAAATTTATGTTCCTACTTCTCTACCAAGTCTCTGTTTTTTTAATTAGCAAATGTAAAAATGAAATAGGATGTCAGCACAACCACAGTAACTTTAATGGTTGGGGTAAAAAAATCTCTTTTCTCAGGGTACATCAGGGGTCGGCAAACTAAGGGCCGCGGGCCAGATCAGGTCCAATAGCCTTCAGGATCCGGCCCATGGACTGTCCGTGGATCGGCGTGGGGATTCTGTTCATTTGGGCTGCACCATTTTCCCCCTGCACCATTCTATTTTCCCCCCCTCCCTCACACACACCGCGGCAGCGCCCCCTCCCTCCCTCCTCCTGGCTTCTCCCCGCCCTGCCTAGAGGAGGATGGAGGCTGGGCTGAGCTGGCTGAGTGCCATTTTAAGCAGCCCCTCTCTGGAGCCAGCCCTTTCGCACCGCTCATCTTCCCTCCACCACCGCAGCCCTGGTGCTCTTGTGGGCCAGAAAGCGGAGCAGATTAGCTTGCTCTGCCTACCCACGAGAAGCAGCAGCAGCGGCGGCAGCCCCCAGGAAGGTAAGCACAGCAGCTGGGGGTGGGGAGGAGGACTACTTACCCCCCTTGCTCTTTTTCCAGCTCCCCCCTCCCGGTGCTGCTTCTCCAGCCTGCCACAAGGTTTGAGGGACAGTGGACCAGCCCACTGCTAAAAAAAAATTGCTGACCCCTGGGGTACATCCTTCATTGTCCTTCCATTGATATTTAAAGACCTGCTCAGCCACCGCAACACTGCCAAGGCTCACCAAGCAATTGGTGATAGTCTTTTAGACTCCTACCTAGTTCACACCTACAATTGTGTCACAGCCACACAAATGATTGACAGTTTACAGAAAGCCTTTGGAATTATTGGCAAGAATTCTCATCAAGCTTGGAAGAAGCAACTGTTCATAGAATCATGAAATTGCAGAATTGGAAGCAACCCTCAGGGCCATCTAGTCCAACCCTCTGTAATGCAGGAATCTCAACTAAATCTGCTAAGGCCATATTGAATCCCAATTCTGTCTGCTATGGCATTAGCTGGTCCTTCCAGTTTGCTGTCATCTGCAAATTTTATGTGCATCCCCTCAATACCTTCATCTAAGTCATCTATAAAGAGGCTGAACAGCAAAAGGTCCACAACAGAGTCCTGCAATACCCCACCTGTCACTATTTTCCAGGCTGAGTAATCATTAGTACAGTGGTACCTCGGGTTACAAACACCTCAGGTTACAAACACTTCGGGTTACAGACTCCGCTAACCCAGAAGTAGTACCTCGGGTTAAGAGCTTTGCCCCAGGATGTGAACAGAAATCATGCAGCAGCAGTGGGAGGCCCCATTATCTAAAATGGCACCTCAGGTTAAGAACGGTTTCAGGTTAAGAACGGACCTCTGGAATGAATTAAGTTCATAACCAGAGGTACCACTGTAAGCACTCTTTGAGTTCAGTCAGTCAACCAGCTACAAATCAACATAGCAGTTCCCTCATCCAGCCTACATTTCCCCACCTTCTCCACAAGCATGTCAAAAGCCTTACTGAAATCAAGATACACCTGTGCAAGCAGAGAATATGACTTCACAGATTGCTCTCTAGGAATCTACAGGGAACTCCATGTGTTGTAACCCTTTGCTCACCTAGCAAACATGATATTTTGGAGCATCATTTTCCCACAAACCCCTTCTCAGACAAAGGTATAACAATTTCACACACATTTTATTAAACCACCCAGAATCCCAGCTTGGCTTGAAGGTTCTGGAACCAGTCTCTTGGCAGAGGTTTGGTGAGAAGATCAGCAGTCATCTCTCTGTGTGGCATACTGGGGTGTATGGGATGTTAGTTGCTTTGTCTACTTAATAAGGTGACGTTTGGTAATCTTCTCCCACCATGTCATGGCTGGAAACTGATGACTTGCAAATTGAGGTAAGTAAAACTCTATTAAGGATATTCCGAAAATGCATTTAGAGGCAACAAGGAGTCAAGTATTTTGCAACGCCGTCAGTACTGCTGGGATAGATGTTAATATAGAACAGAGAGGCACAGTTGCATTACACAAACACCATTCTTTCCTGAAATGAAGGAATTACTGCTAGCCAACTCCGATGGCTGTTGACACCCCTTGATTGTTCCAAATTATGCCAGCCAAGCTCTCATCCACATTGCCCAGGTAACTGATCCAGTTGTAAACTGCTTTATATTACAGTTTCGACAGAAAGCACAAGAAGCAAAAGTTGTTACCTTTCCTGAAAAAGAGGAAACTCAAAGTATTGATAGGGGCAGTGCTTCTGAATGCCAGTTTCTGGAAAGCGCAGGAAGAGAAAGGGCTCTTGTGCTTGGGTCCTGCTTTTGGCCTTCCCATTAGCACATCTTCTAGATCTCTGTGAGACCAGGAGGCTGTACCAGATGGACCCCCTTTGGCTTGATCCACCAGCGCTAGCACAGAGCTGGAGGAAGCAGTGCTTTTGAATTACCAATTAATTGCAGGAGCAGAGAGTTGCTCTTCTGCTTGGTCCCAGCTTGGGGTCTTCCCTTTAAGATAACTAGTTGGCTACTATCAGAACAGAATGCAGCACTAGACACACCATTAGCTTGAGCCTGCAGGGATCTTCTTATGTAGGGCATCCTGTAAAGGTAGACTACTAGGGATGTCCTGTGTCTATGTAAAATCAGGGGCCAAAATGGCAGCTCTGTCATTTTGCACTAATGTGGCAGCTTCCCGATCAAGCCCAATGGAAGCCCAACAGAAAGTGCATTGCAGCAGTCCACCTGCAACTTGACACAGAAGCATTACCACATTTTCATTTGCTTTCCTCATAGCATCCAGATCCTTTGGTTGCTAAACCTCTCCCCCCCCCCCTCCAGTCTGTATACATATATTTGACCGTATTTTTAAAAATATGTAAGCCATTGTTTATTCTGGACTAATTTTAATCTTTCTCTTCACTTACAGCTGCCAGTTCCTCTGGTGTTGACTTATATCTTACCCATGGGTAATAACTCCTTGCCTTTCTACGTTCTCAGCTATAAATCTCAAAGCACTTTAAAAGGGAGCATATTAAGAGCCAGAGAGAAGACAGCTTTCTACAGTTCATGAATATTAAAATTTGGAGGTTCGAACCCTTTGATGGATTTCCTGGCTGCTCTTTTGCTCCCTTCCACAATTTATGTAGCTTTACATTGCGTGGTTTGTTTCCTAAGAAAAAGTCATAGGAGCGTCACATGGAATCATGGAAATTGTCATTGGAATGGAATCTGAGGGTCATGGAACCCAACTCACTGCTATGCAAGAATCTCAATTAAGGCCCGCTTGAGAGATGGCCATCCAAACTTTGCTTTATGGAGGAGAGAGTCCGCTACCTTCCAAGGAAAGGCAGCCCTTCAGCTGCTGAACAGCTCTTACCATCAGAAACAGTGTCTCATACCAAATGTAAACAAACTGTGAAAAAGACTCTATGAATTGAAAGTGGAAATGCTATATGTACTTCTTTGTTACACAAGAAAATCTTTAATAAAAGCTGATTTTAAAAAATAATGGAAGTTCTTCCTGATGTTTAGTTGGCATCTCCTTTCTTGTAATTTAAAGCTATTGGTTTGGGTCCGGGAATTCCAGCTTGTCAGTGACCTAAAACCAGAGCTTTCTCTTTCAGCTGGAGCTCACCAAAGTTCAGTTCCAGCACCTCTCGTGTGGGTGCCATTGCAGCTAAAAAAACTATATTCCATTCTTAGTGGTGAGAAAAACAGGAGATTGCGCGACGTTTTTGGGTGCACTTCCTCTCTCTGATTTGTCATGTCTGTAAGAACAAGGCAGCTCTGACTCTGTCCTTCTCCATATCATCAACCAGCAAAAGGCTCTAGGCTAGGAAAACTGGCTCCTGAAACCCCCACCTCTGCTAATGAGGCTCTTCCACCCTCCTCTGATATTCGTTATTCCTTTTATTCCTTTCATTATGTCTAAATGTGGTCCGACAGTTACACAGCTCCTTTTTCACGCTGCATATCTCGTTCCCAATTTGCAGGATCTTCCAAATGCCTGACTTGAATTCATTTGTGCATAATCATTTTTTTTCCCTTTTGCATTTGCTTCTATTATAGCTCAGAAGTGACAATTGCTGCTTGTTCAAGGGGCTTATATTTGCACAGTTTGTTTCCATAGATACTTGTAGGTCTTTGGAGGTTGGTATATTGGTATATACATATCCAGTGATATATTAAATTAGGAAGAAGGAGACTATCAATGGCTACTAGCCACAATAGCTATGCTCCGTTTTAACATTTTTCCTTGGTGCTTTTAGACATCAGCAATGGATTCCTTAGCGTAGTTCTCACTGTTGAGTCTTCCAATGGTCTATATCATTTATTTTCTGCCCTAAACCACTGGTGATATCTACTCCCATGCTGTAATAATTGCATAAGTGCATCATGCTTTTTTTAAAAAAAAAAAACCCCAACTCATGCATTGCAGCTTACATTCGTGACTATTCAAGTTCTTTCCTTGTCTCCTGTGAACTGCCATTTCCACACAATGTGGGCTGAAAGAACGTTTAGCTTTGTAGCCAGAATTGGTCGCCCCAAAGCAGACCCAATGACATTAAAGGTCGTGGCTAGCTTAGATCCATTCATTTCAAGGGGTTTATTCTGGAGCATGATTTCATTGCATGATATTTTCAGTTCTTTCTGCTTAGATTCATGGAATTGTGGGGACCTCATGGGTCATCAAGGGACGCGGGTGGTGCTGTGGGTTAAACCACAGAGCCTAGGACTTGCCGATCAGAAGGTTGGTGGTTTGAATCCCCGCGACGGGGTGAGCTCCCGTTGCTCGGTCCCTGCTCCTGCCAACCTAACAGTTCAAAAGCACGTCAAAGTGCAAGTAGATAAATAGGTACCACTCCGGCAGGAAGGTAAACGGCATTTCCGTGCACTGCTCTGGTTCGCCAGAAGCGGCTTAGTCATGCTGGCCACATGACCCAGAAGCTGTACGCCGGCTCCCTCGGCCAATAAAGTGAGGTGAGCGCCGCAACCCCAGAGTGGGTCACGACTGGACCCAATGGTCGGGGTTCCTTTACCTTTACCTTTTACATGGGTCATCAAGCCGAACCCCCTGCAATGCAAGAATCACAGCTGAAGAATCCCTGGCAGACTGCCATCCAGCCTTTGTTTCAAAAACCTCCAACAAAGGAGAGCCCACCAGCTTCTGATGTAGTCTGTTTTGTTGTTGTTGTTTTTTGCATCTGTTTCTTATCTGTTCCAAAAGACATTTGTAATTATCCTCACAAATTCTCCAGATGTTTCTTCAATTCCCGTATATCTGATGTACTTTTTTTGTATCTATTAACCAGTTATTCGTATCTAATCCCTCTTCCCTTATATCCCTTTAGAACAGCTGGCATTTAGCTATACTGTAGTCACTTTAAACCCCCCATAACCCAGCCTTCCAGAAACAGTTGGAGATATATCTCATAGAATCATAGAACTATAGAATTGGAAGGGACCCTGAGGATCATTCTAGTCCAACCCCCTGCAATGCAGGAATATGCACCTGTGTCATAAGGGAACAACCTGCAACCTTGGCGTTATCAGCGCCACGCTGTAACCAAGTGAGCTATCCAAACTGGCTAATTTGTTTTGAAAGGTTTTATAAATTTATTGCATTTATTAGCTCTCACTTTTCCTCCAAAGAGCTTCACATGCAATATGTAGAGTTCCTCCTCCCATTTTATTCTCAGAACAACCCTGTGAGGTAGACTAGGATGAAAGGCAGTGACTAGCCCAAGGTCACCCAGTGAGCTTCGTGGCCAGGTGGGGATTTGAACCATGGTTGCTCCTAGGTCCTGTTCTAACATTCTAACCACTACAACATGCTGGGTCTCTGGTTTTCTAGTTTTGGGGCCGATCTACACTCATGGTTTTTAACGCTAAAAAGAGTTAAGGAATGATTCTCATAATGTTCTTTTAAAACGTTCATAATGCGACACCAGGGGACACGGGTGGCGCTGTGGGTAAAACCTCAGTGCCTAGGACTTGCCGATCGTATGGTTGGCGGTTCAAATCCCCGCGGCGGGGTGAGCTCCCGTCGTTCGGTCCCAAGTCCTGCCCACCTAGCAGTTCGAAAGCACCCCTAAGTGCAAGTAGATAAATAGGTACCGCTTTCTAGCGGGAAGGTAAACGGCGTTTCCGTGTGCTGCGCTGGTGCTGGCTCGCCAGAGCACCTTCGTCACGCTGGCCACGTGACCCAGAAGTGTCTCCAGACAGCGCTGGCCCCCAGCCTCTTAAGTGAGATGGGCGCACAACCCTAGAGTCGGACACGACTGGCCCGTACGGGCAGGGGTACCTTTACGTTTACCTTTAATGCGACACCAGAGGGCACTGCAGAACAACCCCCCTACCAGAAACCAGGTAGAGTAGACGGTGTGGAAACAAAGCAAAAGAGAAGTCAAAAAGGATTCTTCCTGTCTTGACATTTTAGAACGATACTTCTACTATCATTCTAATCACATTTAAAAGGTGAGTATAGATCCAGCCATCTGAGTTGGATAAAAGTATGTGCTGGTCTTTGTGATATTACCTTTTCTTTTTGCTGTTTTTTAATTGTACATCACCTTGAGATAATTTTGTACATGATTACCAGTAATTATGATTATTATTCTCTTTCTTTCTTTCCAGATCCCAAAGTCCCCCTACCTTCCATCTAGGAATTTTTTTAATGTCTTAATGTCTTTCATATTTGGTTCTCAATTTTATATAACGTACCATAATCTGTAATAAATTATTCTTTATTCTATAATCAAGCAATTATATTATTTCATTTTTTCTCCCTTTCCCCTTCAGCCTATTTGCTAATACTTCAGGAATGGGGGAACCTGTGTCCTTCCCGATGTTGCTGGACTCCAACTTCCAGCCCCACCAGCCAGCATGGCCAGTGATCAGGGATGATGGGTGTTGCCCATCGGTAGCTAAAGGGAGGCTAAATACGTCTCAGCATTCTGCATGTCTGGATAGGCTTGCCTAAACAAAAATGCTTTAAGCAGGCTCCTGGAAAGAGTACAGGGAAGGCACCAGCCTGCTGTCAACAGGCAGGGAGTTCCACAGTGCTGCCTCACATTAAGATAGATTTCTTACAAGTGTGGAATAGATATTGTCCAGCAGCTGTAACGGTACCAGTTCTGCAAACAGGAGTGACTGAGTGGGCACTTCTACAAATATCTGAAGGGCTGTCCCATGGAAGATGGAGCAAGCTTGTTTTCTGCTGCTCCGGAGGGGAGTACCTGAACCAAGGGATTCAAATTGCAAGAAATTAAACCTTAGGAAGAATTTTCTGGTGGTAAGAGCTGTTCGGCAATGGAGCGGACTCCCTAGGAAGGTGGCGGACTCCCCTTTGTTGCAGGTTTTTAAACAGAGGGATTCCTGCCCTGTGGGGGTTGGACTCCATGATCCTTGTGAATTGCAACAAAGGACAATCAACATCCAACAAAACAAACAAACAAACAAAAGTAATCCGGAGAAAGTGTTATAATACAAATACTGCTGTCACTCTAATGCATAAGTCTTATTCCTGGCATTAATCCAGCATCTTCAGCAAAGAGGCTGTGTTCTTCTGACACTCGAACCAAAGTCATTACTATTTCATAGATAAAAGCTTCTAAGGCCCACTCCTTCAGGACACTCTTAAAAAACACACCACATTGCCAGTTGCTAATAGATTGTGTATTTGCTAAACTGTAACTGCAGACACTCAGATTTTCCATCTTTCTTCCGATTAAGAGTTCGTTTTGGCTATGAGCCTGTTTTCAGGCTTTCTGGTAACAACCAAATCTTCCCACCCTCCCCCTCTGCTGCTAAAATGACTCTACCCAGGCAGCTCCATAATCCACCCATGGCCACGAATGAAAATCAGGGAGCCTGTTGGCAGAGAGCAAGAGAGAGAGCGCTGCATCACAGCTATAATAATTTCCTCCTTTCACAAGGAAGTAAAGCATCCTTGAGGCTTCCCAGATCACTACGGGTGCATTTAAAAGCTTTATAAATGGTTCTGCTCCCTCTCAGGGTCAATTTTCCTCAAACAAAAATCTGAAGGAAGGTTTTGAGAGGGTTGTGTGTCGTGGCCTCATGAATATTCATGTCACCTCATCAGTCTTCCCACCATCCTTTCTCCTGGTTAACACACATCTCTTTCCTTCCCTGTTACCCCATCTATTGAAATGTAAACTGTGAGCTCCCAGGGGCAGTGACTGTTGTGCTGGTGCCTCCCTTCTGGGTTTTCCAGGGGCATCTGGTTGGCCATGGTGAGAACAGAATGCTAGGCTTGATGGGCCCCCTTTGGTCAGATCCAGCAGCCAGGCTCTTCTTCAGCTCATCTACTGTGACAGCAGAACATCTATGCCCAAGGATAGTCTACCTCCAAATGTTAGATGATGGGGAACAGCAACTGGAGATTTGCTGTTGCACTTGGGTCCTGTTGGCAGGGTTCCTTCTAGAGCATGGGGTTGGTCACTGTGACGAGAGGATGCCAGCAGTCAGGCTCTGACTCAATAAGCCAGAGAGACTGCCGTAGTTTTCGCTCCATAACACGCATTTTTTTCCTCCTAGAAAGTAAGGGGAAATGTCTGTGCGTGTTACGGAGCGAATGTTTCCCTCCTCCGTGGTTTCCAGCGGGAGAAGAGCCGCTGAATGAGGAGGAGAGAGGGACAGAGTGCCTGCTTCTTTAAAGGAGCAAAGCGAGAGGGGAGAGGAGCCGCTTACACTCGTGTAAGCGGCTCCTGTCCGGTCGGCTCCTTTAAAGCAAGCAGGCTCTCTGTCCCTCCAGCAAAGTTTTTCAGCTCGCTAAGGAGGGAGAGAAGCAGAACCTGCTTGCTTTAAAGGAGCCTACCGGACAGGAGCCGCTTACACTCGTGTAAGCGGCTCCTGTCCGGTAGGCTCCTTTAAAGCAAGCAGGCTCTCTGTCCCTCCAGCAAAGTTTTTCAGCTCGCTAAGGAGGGAGAGAAGCAGAACCTGCTTGCTTTAAAGGAGCCTACCGGACAAGAGCCGCTTACACGAGTGTAAGCGGCTCCTGTCCGGTAGGCTCCTTTAAAGCAAGCAGGCTCTCTGTCCCTCCAGCAAAGTTTTTCAGCTCGCTAAGGAGGGAGAGAAGCAGAACCTCCTTGCTTTAAAGTCAGATCACATAGCATGACCATGGCTACAGTTTGCACCAAAAAAATCACGCACCCACTGTTACCTGGGGCTGCAGTGGTGCAAAAACATGGTTACAAACATGGATCCACATGGATCCTCGGGATTTTTGCATTGGGCTACCCCAAACTCACCGTCAGATCACATGTCTGTGGCCACAGCATGAACCACAAAAATCATACATCCACTGTTTCGTTTAGAATATTTTTTTTCTTGTTTTCCTCCTCTAAAAACTACGTGCGTGTTATGGTCGGGTGCGTGTTATCGAGCGAAAAATACGGTACATCAGTTCATTGTGGCATGGGATTTTCAGCAGGAAGATACTTCCTTCTCGGGGACTCCAGGATGCCAGCTAAACCAGGTGAGGGCAGCCGATGGGTCTCAAGCCCTCAGTGGGTTAGGGACTTACCCTGCATGCGAAGACATGCTCTGGCAAATTGAGCAGATGAGACCAATAGTGGGTCCAACAGTCAAGTAGGCAGTTTCTGCACATAGAAGGAAAGTGAAGAGCAGAAGAGGCCTATTAACCTGGGAAGGGGACCCATCTAAGAGAAAGAAAACTCTGGCCCTAAATCTTTTCTGTCTTGTGGCCATACTTATTCGTGAGAAAGGCTTTGGGAGTAAATCCTGGGGAACATTTTGTACCCACTGCCTTGTGGGACATCTTATGAGCAGCATAAGGTATGAGCTTACCTTTGTCAGTGGGAGAGATCATTGTGTCTCACTGGTCAGCTACTGCCTGCCTTAAGCCAGGCAACCCTTGGTCAATAAAATGCTGACCTGCCACTGTCCACCTGCTTTAGTGGGTGCTTGGAGCTCAGAGTATCACTTAACAAACAGAATGAACTTCTGCACCAGGAGAAAAAGAAAAGAAACAAATCTCCTTGCACCCCAAGAAGCTGGAATGTCAGGACCATGTGTCCTGGCTTGTCCACTGACCTGTTGCAGATCAATGGCTCACAGAAGTTGACGATCGTTGACTGTGAGCTGAAAACACTCAATATTGATGTTGCCACTCCAGAGGAGACCAGACTCACTTCAAATGGCAGACTCTGAGAGAAGAACTACACTTTCTGTCATCCAGAAGAACTATGTATTCATGACGTAGGCTTCTCAGTGAGGAACTCCATTATGTCTTTGATAGAATCACTGACCCAGGGCTCAGAAAACTTGCTTTTCCTTTGTCTCTCATCCATCTCCAGCCTGGTTAACATCTTGAGCGTCTGTGTGCTCTGACATATGAAACAAGGACCAGTTCTACAAGGAACTAGACCAGGATGTCAGGAGGGTCCCAGACTGTGAACACCTATTCCTGCTGGGAGGTTTAAATGCAAGAATAGGGGGTGATCATCACACATGGGGCAACTGCATAGGTCACTTTGGTAGTGGGTCAGGATGTCTCCAGCAATCCACTGATCAGCAATGGTGACCGCACACTGGAGGTGGTAGACAATTTTGCATACCTGGGTTCCACCATAACCAGCAACCTCTCCATAGAAGCTCAGCTGGACAAGTGTATTGGCAAGGCAGGTACAAGGCAGGTATTTCAGGCTTTCAAAACCTTCAATTGGGCCTGGAAATAAACTGGCAACCAGCACAAATTTTTAAAAACAAGGTCTATACAATATCTACGTAAATGGAACTCCAGTAAGCAGTTACATTTTGGACCAACTGAAGTTTCTGAGTCATCTTCAAGGGCCATCCCATGTAGAGTGCACCAGAATAATCTCGCCTGGAAATTACTAAAGCGTGGAGTACAGTTACATTGTCATTATGTTATTTCACCCTACTCATTCCAAAAAAAGGGAAAACCAGGGGAAGTGAGAGAAGGGGAAAGCATAATTGTATCATAAATGGAATGAAAGCAACAGCAACAGATTCTATATTTGCTGGATTGTTTTGCATTCCAAACCCAGGATGAGTAACTGAATATATGCAATTCCCACCTCCTGTTTTTCCTCTGAGTTCTCTGACATCCCTAGGACTTCCTGGAGGTAGTGAAGCATTGTTATCCCACATATGGCCAATCAACCACATCAATCAGTGGAACTGGCAATGTTACATGTGCCAAATAATACCAGTTCCACATTTATAAAAGCACAACCTGCACTTTGGAACTCCCTGCCTATTGATATCAGGCAGTTGCCTTCCCTGTCCTCTTTTTGGTGCTCGCTAAAAACATTTCAGTTGTGTCAGAGTTTATTTTTGAGATAAATAAATGAATAAATAGTTTTACAGCCAAATAAAGGGGGAGGCTGTTTTCTCATAGACAGCATTGTTCCCCTTGCAAAGCAGGGTGATTCTCAACTAAATGAGAACCCCAATGAGCTCATTTGAGGCTCGTTGGCTGGCTGGCTGGCTGGACTCCCTTTGCAAGAAGCTGAGCAGTCCGATTCAATGACAAGAAATTCAATTATGGTGCCGGCCTGCCACTGAGTCTTGTTCAAAGCATCACAGGCCTGATGAAGCTTAGTAGGAATTAGCCCCAGTCAATGAGACTTGAATCAACTCAATTAAATGCAGATGGAGCTGACAATGGGCCTGGAGGCTCGCCGCCTGCCCTTCTCACCGGGCTCTCCAGAGAAGGCGCAGTGGGGAAATGTGAGAGAGGGGGCAAAGGTGCCATTATTGAATTCATTAGGCCCTGATGATCATCTTGGGGCAGCCCTTCCTTGACTCCCATTCTAAGCAGGAAGCAGAAGTTGAATTTATTTATTATTATTTATTTACTGCACATCCCACCTTTATTTCCCAACTTTTCCTCCAAGGAGCTCAAGGCGGTGTACACAGATCTTCCCCTCTTAATTTAATCCCTACAACAACCCTGTGAGTGGCCCAAGGTCACCCAAGGAGCTTCATTGTCAAGCAGGGAACTAAACTCTGATCTCCCAAGTGCTAGTCTGACACTCTAACTACTATGCAACACAGCCCCCAGACTGACCCTTGACAAGAGCTCTTGAATTTGGCACAAATCTTCTCCCAAGCCTTTCGGAGGGAGAGGATACAAAGGGCCCCTTATTTGTTTGCTGCTTGCTGTTGTTGCTGTTGTTGTTGTTGTTACAGATCAGTCTCTGACATGCCAGGCTTAGATCATAGAACTGGGAAAGGGCCCTGAGGATCATCTATTCACACCTCCTGGTGTACAAAGGTTAGAACTGCATCCATCGCTCTGCCCTCCTTTGTCTCTGGTCCTAGAATCATAGAATTGTAGGGCTGGAAGGTACACACAAGGGCCATTTGGTCCCACTCCCTGCAGTGTAGGAATCACAGCGGAACAATCCCTGACAGGCAGGGCTGGCCCACCCATGTGGCAAGGTGAGCTGACTGCCTTGGGCAGCAGCATCCACAGGGGCAGCAGATCTGGCCTCCAAGAAATGCATTGTGAAAGTGACACCTATGGTGCTCTTCTTGAAGGCAGGATCTGCCACACCCATGGCAGCGCCTCTCCCCACCGCCTTTGAAGGAGCCTCTTGGCAAATAGGAGGAGCTGCTGATTTCCTTCCAACCTTGTTCCCAGTGTAGATCATTACTGCCTTCCCCATGGCCCCATTCCTGATGTAGATCTTCACTCAACCCTTCTTCTCTTGCAGGGGTGGGGGAGAGTTTTTTTGGTTCACCTTAGGTGCCAGCCCTGCTGACAAGATGGCCGTCCAACCTCTGTTTAAAAACCTCCTAGGAAGAAGAGTACACCACTTTCTGAAGTCCGTTCCATGGTCAAATGGCTCTTTACCTCAGAAAGTCCTCCTTCCTAATCTCCATGTTAATTGTGCTTTTATTTCTATATGGCTTGCAATGATTTCTATCGTAACAAAAGTCTGGACTGCGTGACCAATGCTCTGCCCCACCCCCCGCTTCAGTATTTCATGCCTCTTTTCCGTGATGACTCTATTCTAAGCTGGGTTTTGCATTTTAATAAAAATAATAATTCTTTTAAAAATGTTAGAGGCAGTCAACAGGGTCCGTAAGTGTTAGGATATTTCCGTTCCACCTTAAAAGGGAGCAGGCTTTGTGAGTCACAGAGTCTGCGCATTTCCTGTTCACAGGATATTTATGTTTTCTGTTGCTTTCGTTTCTCTCTGTGTGTCGTAGACACTGAAGCAGGCAGTCATGTTTTTCTTTGTTCTCATCAACGCTGAATAAAACTTGTAAATAATGCTCTCCTGAGTGCGACTTTGGCTGTGCATTATCTGCTAACAGAGTGTGCATTGGCTCTAGAATGTGGTAGGCTATTTCTGGAGCTCATGTCGCTAATTGCTGATACTGCGTGCCTACGGGAGATCGATGGATCGTCCGGCAGACGGCTTGGGGCCATGATGGACTTTATCTCCCTGGCAGTATCCCAACAGTAAGCAGGGTTTCCCAAACTTGGCCCTCCAGGGGGTTTTTGGACTACAATTCCCATCATCCCTGAACACTGGTCCTGCTAGCTAGGGATGATGGGAGTTGCAGTCCAGAAACAGCTGGAGGGCCAAGTTTGGGAAACCCTGCTATCCTATGCACCATTCTGCTTGCCCTCCCCCCATTAATACAATTTTAGGTAGATCTCAAACTTGGTGCATTGTGAACCCAAATAACTTTAAGAAATGAGACAGGAAGCAATGGGCAGTGAGACTGTGCTTGGGTGGGTGGAGACTATAGGAAAGTATTGGATATTTGCATATGCCTGAGATGTGCTTACATATCCGGTTAGATCTGGACGTGAGCAGATAATATCAATATCATGTAGAAAATTGGAGCTGTTTTGTAATATCATTAGAATGGATAATGTAATCAGCCTGTTGCCATGGAGATAGGATAATTCTGAATAGATTGCTCAACCCATTTGGAATTGAGCTAATATATGAACATGAGTTTATTCTCCAAAGTATTGCAACTCATTTTGGAAGAAAGATGGAAGCTGTTTCTTTTGTTTTTTACTTATAAAAGGTAAGAGAGAGATAATTTTGCAGATTTAGCTTTGCATTAAGATGACAATGAAGGTTTTGTTTTAAAAAGCTCTTAAAACATCAATAACTCATGCTTTAAAAATAATAACCACAGGATTCTAAAATAAATATGAGAAGGCAGTGATGCCTGCTCAGAAATCTAGCAGAATGCGGGAGTCTTAGGGAGGCAAAGGAAGCATCTGTTCATTTTGTTCTCCCAATTTTTCATTTTCCTGTCTTTATATTTAATTTGCCCCCTCACCACATCAACTTGTGAATATTCTTTTTTTAAAAAAAAATCAGCACTAAAATTCCTTCACATTTCTCCTCACATACACATTTTCCCACCAATTTTGCCTACATATTTCCTTTAAATACATGCATTTTGCCAAATTTTCCCCAAATATAAAAATGCATTTTCATAAACAATTTTCACTTGATTAACACATTCTGGTAGAATTCCCAGAGTGTTCTTACAGTCAATCCCTCTTCCCAAGAGACTCTTGAGAATTACATCTCTAAGGATGGGAATAGGGTTGGGATCGTGTCACCTAACAACTCTCAGCACCTGTAATAATCAGCTCCCAGGATTATTTGGGGGGAGGCTTGACTGTTTCAAGTTGTTTCGGTGCTTTAAAGGCATGGTTGTAGCCTTCATTTCAGGAAGTGTGGATTGGATAGGCCTGCATTAAAATGAGAAGTGAACCAATTTCTTCTCCCTCCCTAAATATTAACAGCCTCCTCAGGAAACACTTTTCCTGTTGTCTTTTACATGGGCTGAGAGCTCCAAAGAATCTTCATGTTTATTAAGCAATTGCCTCAGCAGGTACCCAAGGCACAGTTTCAACAGTACACTGGACAGCTGGACAACAGTACAACAGTACAGGGTCCAAGCTAGAGGGTCTCTGAGAACAATGCTCAGATGTTGTTGCAGCACAAGTAGGCCTCAGACTGAGCCTTAAATAAGAGTTGTGGCTCTATTCCTCTTGCTAGATCTACCTTTTATAAGAAAAGCCTCTTCATTTAAAGGATCTCAGGGCCAGATGCCAGTGGTGAGGTAGAGTGGGATCAGAGGGAAAGCAGGCAGAACAATAGAAGTATTAAGTAGTGGGTTGACATAGCAGCCGGCACAGCGATTTCTTCAAGTAGCTCTTTATTAAGACAAGCTGGAATAGAACTGACTGCGAACAGCTCAGCCGGCCTGTATTTATAGGCAGCCGGCTGTCAACATTGTAACCACCACAGCTCAGAGTTCCCGCCTAAACGAACTGCCGCGGACCTGAGTGAAAACTACCTACAGACCTGAGTGAAAACTATATACAGTATCCCCCTGTTGGCCCAGGGTGAAACTACACTACATAACACCCCTCCCCACCGAGATAAGGCGTTAGTTACAATCGTAATGGTTTCCTTATATACAGCACTACGCGTAATGGTTCAATTAGGCACAAAAGCATATCGGTTACATTTCTCATACTTAGACCAACAGTGATACCTGTCCAACAACGTAGTCCTTTAAATGAGTTGGGCGCTTGGAAACTCTGCCAGACCGCCGGGGACTGGTAGCCAAGTCCGGAGGGCCACACAGTTCTCGCTGAGGCTGTGGTGCGACCCTAGGTGGCGTTGGAACCAACTCCCCTGGATCCGCTGCTGTGGGTGGAGCCTCCGCAAGTGGAGTGGTCTGAGTCTGTTCTGAGACGGCTTGGTTCGGCTCCACGCTGGCAGTTTGCGAGGGAGGTGTAGGTGGGGCCTCGCCATCTGTATGTGTCTCTACTGGAGCCGCAAGCGCAGTTGGGGGCACCTCGGTAGTGTCTAAGTCGCCAACCCTGCGCCTAAGCTGGTCTATGTGCCGTCGCCACAAACGTCCGTCTTCGAGTGCCACCTGGTACGAGCGAGGTCCAGTGACTCCCACTACTGTGGCTGGCACCCAAGGAATGTCCCCCACATAGTTCCGGGCAAAGACCTGGTTTCCTGGAACAAATGACCGTGGTGCGTTGGCACAGCCTGGGGGTTCAGCCACGGCAAAGTCTGGGTGTAGCCGGTCGAGCGGTGACCTGAGGCGGCGGCCCATAAGCAGTTCAGCAGGACTCCTCCCTGTGGCCGCATGAGGAGTGATGTGCTGCACGAACAAGTATTCGGCGACCCGCTCATGCCAGTCTCCCAGGTCCAGGCGCGCCAGTGCCTCTTTTGTCGAGCGCACCATTCTTTCCGCTTGCCCATTGCTGGATGGATGAAAAGGTGCCGTTAGGGCATGGCGGATGCCCAGTCCCAAAAGATACCGCTCAAACGTGCCTGACGTGAACTGCGGTCCGTTGTCAGAAACAAGGACATCAGGACACCCATGCGTTGCAAACAGGCCTCGCAGCACCCGGATGACAGCTTCGGTAGTGGTGGAGGGCATCAGGGCGACCTCCAGCCATTTGGAATAGGCGTCCACCACTACCATAAAGGTCCGGCCGTGAAAGGGGCCAGCCAGATCGATGTGCACCCTCGACCAGGGTGTCTTTGGCGTCTCCCAGGTGTGTCCCTTAGCTGCCGGTGGTGCAGGCCTCGACTCTTGGCACGCTTGACAGGCGGATACCCAGGCAGTGATGGCATCGTCCATATTAGGCCACCAGACGTAACACCGAGCCAACGCCTTCATTTTGACAATTCCCGGGTGGCCAACGTGCAGAGCCTCCAGGACGCGCTGACGGAGTCCCTGGGGAATCACGACGCGGTCTCCCCACAGCAGACAGCCGCGATGAGCTGAGAGTTCATGTTGTCTGGTTGCGAAGGGCTGGAACTCCGATGCAAAAGGCCCTTGTGGCCACCCCCTCCACACCCAGTTGAGCACCCGGCTGATGGTGCGATCCTGGGCAGACGCGGAGGCCACAGTGGCAGCTGATACAGGCGCTGCCGGAAGATCCTCAATCAGAAGGAGCGATGAAGCTGGAGCCGGGTCTTCCACAAATGCTGGAAGAGGGCAACGGCTGAGGGCGTCGGCATGGCCCATCGATTTTCCCGGGCGATGGATGAGCCGGTAGTGGTAGGCAGCCAGGAAAACAGTCCATCGCAGCATGCGTGGTGAGAGGACCGGTGGAGTTGGACGATCACCGGCGAGGAGGCCCAGGAGTGGCTTGTGGTCAGTGATGAGGTCAAAAGTCCTGCCATAGAGGTATTCATGGAACCTCTTCACTCCAGCCACAAGTGCCAATGCCTCCTTGTCGAGCTGGCTGTAATTCCGTTCCGTCGGAGATAGTGTCCTGGAAAAGTAGGCGAGCGGTGCTTCTCTTCCATCTGGGAAACGGTGACTAAGGACAGCACCGATGCCAAAAGGTGAGGCGTCGCAGGCAAGGACCAGCGGCCTGGATTCACTGTACTGTACCAGCACACTGTCTGAAGAAAGGAGAGCCTTGACCGCGTTGAAGGCCGCCGTCTCTCGATGACCCCAGGCCCAAGGCGTCTTAGTGCTAAGGAGTCGGTGAAGAGGCTCAGCCACAGTGGCTTTGTGGGGCAGGAACATGTAATAAAAGTTCAGCAGCCCCAGGAATGCCTGCAACTCTGTTTTGTCCTTTGGGGTGGGGGCCTGCTGGATAGCGCGGATCTTGGATGTGGTTGGATGAAGGCCGGAGGCATCGATAAGATAGCCCAGGAACTCTACCTGTGGAACGGCAATCAGGCACTTCTCCCTCTTTACCTTGAGCCCGGCCTCCTGGAACCTGGTCAGCACGGCACGGAGGCGCTCGAACAGCTGCTGGTGTGATTCTGCAGACACCAAGACGTCATCAAAATATGGTACCACGCCCGGAAGCCCTTGCAGGAGACGCTCCATAAGGCTTTGGAAGATGCCAGGAGCCACACTCACCCCGAACTGCAACCGGCGGCAACGGAATGCCCCCCGGTGGGTGACGATCGTCTGGGCTTCAGCAGTGGCATCATCGACTGGCAGTTGTTGATAGGCTTGGGCAAGGTCCAGCTTAGCGAAGACCTTACCCTCACCCAGGGAATGCAGCAGGTGTTGGACAACAGGAACCGGATAAGCGTGCTGCTGAAGTGCCTTGTTGATTGTGCACTTGTAGTCAGCGCAGATTCTCACCGACCCATCTGGCTTGACAGGTGTGACGATGGGGGTTTCCCACTTTGCGTGGTCAACGGGCTCCAAAACTCCTTGGGCGATCAGTTTGTCCAGTTGTTCGTCCACCTTAGCCTTGAGAGCAAAGGGAACCCGGCGTGGCTTAAGCTTGATGGGGGCGACTTGTGGATCAAGGCTAAAGGAGATGGGCGTACCAGTATATTGTCCCAAGGTGCCGTCAAAAACCTCGGCAAAGTCTTTGACCAGACCCTCAGTCTCTGCGTTAGAGATGCAGTTGATGCCGGTGACTTCCAGGCCGAGGGCATCAAACCAGTCTAGCCCTAGGAGGCTTGGCCGCTGACCTTCGACCACCACCAACCGGAGCAGGCCCGAAAAATCCTTGAAGGTGATCCGGAACCGGCCAACGCCTACCACGGGAATGTCGTTTCCCTGATAGTCTCTCAGGTGTACGCGGTGAGAGTCGAGTTGCCTTTTGGATACTCTGGGTACCAGTCTTTTGATGGTGCTCCATGACACGACGGACAGGGCAGACCCGGTGTCAATCTCCATGTCACATGGAGCTCCTTCAATGAGCACCGTGACGTTCAGCTTGCGTCGCGTAGACGAGTCGGTTTGGCCAATCGTGGTTCCAGACGGGCAGCGGCAGTTGGTGAGAGCGAAACAACTTTCCTTGGCAGACTGGAGTGAAGACTTGAACTTGCGAGTCGATGAAGGGGGGGGTGTCAGACGGAGCCGATCGGCAGACCTTAGCGATGTGGCCCCTTCTGGAACACCTCCTACAGATGGCGTCTCTGAATCGACACTTGGCACGGGAATGGTCGCCTCCGCAGCCAGCACATTCCGGTTGGCCCTTGGACTTCTGTTGGAGCTTCCTGCGCTCCCGCTTTGTCTGGTGCACGTCATCGTCTTCACTGGAGGATGCCTCATCACTGCTGGCCTCCTCATGATGCACCGGAACTGGCCCCCTAGCAAGACGCGGGCTGCTGGACTTGCGGATCTCCTGGGCGGAGCGTTCAGCAGCTTCTGAGGCCACAGCCTCCTCAATGGCTTTCTGTAGCGTGAGGTCTGGCTTGGCTAGGAGACGCCGTTGCAGATGGATGTCCCGGACCCCGCAGACGATTCGATCCATCAGGGCATCGTCTAAGTCTCGGAACTCACAGTGCATAGCAGCCTGTCGCAGGGCGGTGGCGTAGTTGTTGATTGACTCCCCCTCTGCCTGGTTCCGGTGGTAGAACGCATGGCGGGCAGCAATCTTGGATGGCTTTGGTGCGTAGTGGTTGCGGAGCTTCTCTTGGATCGTGTCCCATGGTGTTGCCTGGACTGCTTCAGGCGCAACCAATGCTCGGGCCGTCTCAAACACCTCAGGCCCACAGAGGCTGAGGAATAGGCCCCGCTTCCGATCCACTGATACTGCTGTCAGCTCGTTGGCTTGGAGGTAGCAGTCGAACCGAGCGAGGTAGGAGTCCCAGGACTCAGAGGCTGGCGCAAACGGCGGTAGAGGCACAAATGAAGCCATGATTCCGATGCCGGCGTGAAGGGCGATGGATGGAACACAGTGCTCTAGCCAGAACAGTCAGCTCTGAATTGGTTCTGCCCAGTGATTTCGCTCAGTGATTTCGCTCTGTGATTTAGCTCAGTTCAGAGGCTGGCCGCATCTGGCTGTGCTCTGATGTCCATCCAATCCCACCTTCGTCGCCAGTATTAAGTAGTGGGTTGACATAGCAGCCGGCACAGCGATTTCTTCAAGTAGCTCTTTATTAAGACAAGCTGGAATAGAACTGACTGCGAACAGCTCAGCTGGCCTGTATTTATAGGCAGCCGGCTGTCAACATTGTAACCACCACAGCTCAGAGTTCCCGCCTAAACGAACTGCCGCGGACCTGAGTGAAAACTACCTACAGACCTGAGTGAAAACTATATACAGTATCCCCCTGTTGGCCTACATAACAAGAAGAATATTGTATGGGCGCGTGCAAACTGGAAAACTAGACTGGTCTGGAAAGAAATCCATAATGGAATGAGACCAAGCAAGTTTCCATGGCTAGCAGCTCTTTACAGAATTAATCTGGAGGTTAGTCTGTGGCGATGGGGAAACCAGAACTCCCATTACAGTGGTACCTCGGGTTACAGACGCTTCAGGTTACAGACGCTTCAGGTTACAGACTCCGCTAACTCAGAAATAGTACCTCGGGTTAAGAACTTTGCTTCAGGATGAGAAATTGCGCGGCGGCGGCAGCAGGAGGCCCCGTTAGCTAGCTAAAGTGGTACCTCAGGTTGAGAACAGTTTCAGGTTAAGAACAGATCTCCAGAACGAATTAAGTTCTTAACCTGAAGTACCGTGTATAACCCACCTGAACTTTAACTGCAACCCACACTCACAAAACAGCATTGGCATCCCCTAGTAGTTTGACATCTTTTGATTTATTTTCAATTTTTTTAATGCATAAAATGACTGGAGCCTTCATGCTGATGCAGGTCAAATTCAACTGAGTTCCCTTCTTCATTTTGGACCACTTTGGGGAGTTAATAAATTCTGTAGGCAGTTGACTAGCCACATTCTGTCTATCTAGGGGCGGGGTGAGTGGGAGGTGAGAAACAACATCACCATGGTTACAGGCTCTTTTCCACAGTGGTGAGAAAAACTCATAGCACCAGATGCACATTTATTTGTTGCTTTCAATAATGGGTGTTTGTGATGTGTATGGCGGGGGCGGGGGGGGAGAGAGAGTTGGTCTAGGATGGCTCTTTGACACACCACATTTCACGTGAAATTGCTCTCGTCTTCCAGGCTCCGCCTGCTACACCAATAGGTGAATTGCATGTGACACTGTTTCACTGCCATTAGACTGTCCATCTTTCCCTCCCCTCATTAATCAGCTTACAGTCATACCTCATGTTACATTTGCTTCATGTTACGTTCTTTCAGGTTACGTCTAGTGGCGACCCGGAAGTACCAGAAAGGGTTACTTCCGGGTTTCGCCGCTTGCGCATGCGCACAAGCACCATGTCGCGCCACACACCTGCGCAGATATGGCACTTCAGGTTGCGCTCTTTTCATGTTGTGAATGGATCCCAGAGATACCACTGTATCCAACCCCCTGTGCTGTGCCAGAAATCCACCTTCTACTTTCTTGAAAGCTTTCTCCACCACCACTTCCAAAAGAGGTTTACAAGAGCTTTCGTGGAAATTTGCTAGAGAAAACTCTGTGAAATCACTTCCCTTTGGGCCCTGGCAGGAAGAGGGTGTTGCTATATATGCTCCACCCTGCCTGGTCACACTCTCTTCCTTATTTTTTCACAATGTCTGCAACGTAATAACATCTGCATCTCTGAGCTCTAGCATTTTTAAGCCAGGCTTAGTATGTCTTAATAACTTAATTACCATTTTAAGCCTGCCTGCACCAAGCTGCTGTACCTGCTATTCTTCAAGACGTATTCTGAGCAAGTAAATGTTATCTTTACCTTTCACAAGCCTGTTTTTGTGTGGTTCTTATTTTAAGGGGGAGAAAGGGGGGAAATACCAGGAAAATCCAGTCTGCCTTAAAGCAGCCTGGGTTACTTATACTAAAAGGCTAAAACTAGCTGATCTAAGCTTCCCTTTAAGCTTCAAAGGGATGGCACTCGGCTGAACTCACATATGCAAGGAAGAAAGGATAATAATAAATATATCCTCTCCTAGCATCTAATCAAATCCCATAAACAAAACACATCACTTCTGTATTGGTCTCTACAGCCTCGGCAGCTGCTGTAACTCTTCAGTAGTCTGGCTTCATCCCAGAGGAGCACTCTTCCACTGTCTCCTGAGACAGACCAAAGCCAACTAAGGGCCACAGGGCGATGGAGGGTGAGGCCAGAGGCAAAAATGGGTGCAACAACAAATGTACATTTTTATATTTGTAGAGTAGTTTCTATACATACCCCTGATTCTCTTTCTCAGTCCTCCATTCAGGCAGGCAAGAGGTACTGCTTACTTGCTACATTTATATCTCACCTTTTTCTCCAAGGAACTCAAGAGTGGTGTACATGGTTCTCTTAAATCCCAACAGCCCTGTGAGGTAGGCTAGGCCGAGTGTGAGTGATGGGCCCAATACCACCCAATGAGCTTGACGGCTGAGTGGGGATTTGTTTTTGGTTTTATTTATAATTTTCAGGTTTATACATTTCAATAATTTTACAGTCATTTTAACATTTCACTTCCTTACACCTCTTTCTGTGGTTCCTTAAATTTATTTTTAATATTTTCTGCATATCCAAATTACCTTAATTTATTCATTTATTCATCTACTTTAAATATATACTCTTACGAAACTGCAGGTTGTTACAGTAATCCTGCCAATGTTCTTATCTGTTTACAATTGGTTTGTAAGCATTCAATAAACCATTTCCATTCTTTTGTAAAAAGCTTGTTGCCTTTCTTATTTTTCCATTATGTTTTGCCATTTCTGCATATTCCACAGGTTTTTATATCCATTCTTCTTTTGCTGGTACTTCTTCTTCTTTCCATTTTTTGGCAAGTAATGTTCCTGCCGCTGTAGTAGCATACATTAATAAGTTTCTGTACAGTTTGGGTAGTTCTGTCCCTCTAATTCCCCAAAGGGGGGGATTTGAACCCTGGTCTTCCAGGTCCTAGACCTCATTTAATCCTCACAACAATCCTGTGATGTAGGTTAGGCTAAGAGTGAGCAACTGGCCTAAGGTCACCCAATGAGATTCATGGCTAAGTGGAGGGGACCTGAGCCCTGGCCTCCCATGTCCTAGTCTGACACTCTAACCACTACACCACAGATCAAGGACACATCCCAGCCAGGTGAAAACATAAGGAATGCAAATCAGGGATGGTGAAGGGTGCAGTTCTTTTGGGGGGTGATTGGCCTATGGGACATCTGGAGGGTCAGCTAGAAGACCCCCAGACCTTAGGTTCTTCATCCCTGCACCACCACCACCACCACCAGAAATAATATTGTGGGGTAGGGGACAGGACCGTGCCATAACTAATAATATCCAGACAGCAAATGCAATCCCTGCTTTGCTTCCAGAAGATCTAACAAGAAAACTGTGACCCTCTGGAAATCAGCACAATTCAGAGCTGGGCACGTTAAGCCACACATACATACACAAAACATAGACTCCAAATGATTTTAAAAGATAATGTGTGTTTCTCAGAAGCCGACATTTCCACATAAATCTATTGGGACCCACCAATTCCGCTGACCTCAGAAAAGTGGCCAGTTAATCCTATTTGCTCATTCCACACTCTGCAACAGAAAGATGTTTTCCAAGCATGTAAGCCAAGCGGAAGGCTAACACCAGAGGGTAATGTTTATCGAGTCTCAAGGACAAATGTGGCCTGTGTTACAAGACTGCAGGGGGCAGCAGGCGGAGTTTCCGTGAGAAGGGCACTGGCGGGGGTAAGGGAGAAAGTCTATTACAGAGCTCCGGCGAGAAGCTATGGAAAGCTACAGAAGGGCTTTATTATGCCTTCTTTATAGCCTATTATTTGATTCCCATCATGCAGAGGGCCAATAAAAGTGCCTAAGTAGCTGTGTTGATCTCAGTCTTGTTTCTGTTATACTGGCACCAGCTGGAAAGAGAAATCTAGCCAGCAAAATACACACAAACACATACACATTATTTTATTTTATTGCTGTTCACAGGAAAGAACAACAGGGAGGGTCCAGCATGGGCTATAAGCTCGTTGCTCACATCCTCTAGAAAGCTGCTGGAAAGTGGCACATCGCATCCAAATCAAGTCCAAATCAAATCTTTATTTTATTTTACCTTACCGTAATTTTTATTAAATTGTTTCAACATATAACAATATCATGCAGATATACAATGAAATAATGCCCCCTAAGCCAGAAGCTGGTGTTGTTGTTTTGAAAAACAACAACAAAAACCAAATATCATAAGAACGTAAGTGTTTTTTTTATCCCAGACCATTATTATTATGCTCAACGACCGGCATGAAAGATAAAATAAGTAGCACATGGAACGCAAGCATCCAGATGTGTATATGGTTGGATAAAACAGAATTAAGAGATTTTTAAAAATAAGGTAGCATATAGTGTTTCGGGGCTCAACATTTCAAGAACATAAGAGCCTGCTGGATCAGGCCAATGGCCCACCTAGTCCAGCATCCTGTTTTCGCAGCAGCTGAACAGCAATCCCAATGGAAAGCCCAACAGCAGGATTTGAGCCCAAGATCCCTCTTCCTTCCTGCGGCTTCCAGCAACCGGTATTCAGAAGGGTATTCACTACCCCTGACTGGAGGCAGAGCACAGCCATCGTGGTGATCAGTCATTGACAGGCCTCTCCTTCAGAAATTTGTCTTCTTAATTTCACATACACGCACCATTGTAAAAACTGTACAGAAAACTGACAGGTCCCGATCTCTGCATTCAAATGAGTTCATAAAACCTGGAGCAAAACCAGCCTCTTGGAAAGCCTAGCTGGGTTGGAGAGAGGGAAAGTCTGCCTTTCGTTTGCCCAAAGTTATCTCTGGCTGTGGCATTTTATGAAGTGTCCTGGCACACTTCAGAGCTTTACATCAAAGCCATCAAAGGTCTGCTATGCCACCCCATGCCAAGAATCTTGCATTTGGAGAGAATGTCCATCTGGTGGTGAGCATTAAAGAGCCCGCTTGTCTTCCCGTTGGGAGAGAAAAGGGAAACAAGGGGACTTGGTTGCCAAGTGGATAGCATATGAAAAGGAGAACAGAACAGGTGATGGGATTCATCTGATCGCTCCTGGCTAGGTTTCCAGAGGCAGCATAGTTCTGAATGCCAGTTTACTGGAAGCCACAGCAAGGGAGAGTTGCTGTTGTGTTTGGTTTCTGCTTGTAGACTTCCCATGAGGGCATCTGGTTGACCATTGGGAGAACAAGGGGGATTCCCCCCCCCCCATTTAGAAAACTGGAACTCATAGACATCCAGTGAAGGGGAATGTTGGATTGATTCAGGGCAGAGTCATACAGCACACAAACTATGAAACTCCCATGGGAGGTGGTGATGGCCAACAACTCTCAGGCCAGTGGCCCAATTTAGTCCCGCTTCCTCTTCTTACAATGTGAAGCCCTCCAGCACGATCTGAGCACAAGAGCCTTCTCCCTTTCTGTAGTTTCCAGACACTGGTATTCAGAAGCATTGCTGCATCCAACTGTGGAGGCAGAGGCAGAGCCATTGTGGCTAGTAGCCATCAATAGCTTTCTCCTCCTCCATAAATTAGTCCAGGCCTCTTTCAAAGCAAACTAAGGCAGGTAACTGAACTGGTTGCAGCTTCAAAAAAAGGAGAAGTGGGGGAAAGGCCACCCAGCTAATTACAGCCCAGAATTTGTCTTTCCTCATTTAGGTATTTTAATTATATCCTCTTTCTCTTTCCAGTAACTGATGCTAGAAGCTCACAATTCCCTTGGAGTGGCAATGGGAGAGATTAACATATTACTTCTGCTAATGTGCTGGCAGTGGCCTCATAAGTCCTGCAGGAGAGGAGAGCTTGTCTTCCAATGCTTTGTTTATGGCTAGCCTCTACAGATGCCCCCTATGAGCCAAGCAGCATCCCCAAAATAAAGCCATTAATTTATTGTCATTGCCAGAGTCCCTTTTGGCCTGCTGTGTGTGTGGAAACTGCCAGAAGTCCTTCAGCAGCGTGTTTAACAGAAGCCAGAGCCTTATGCACACATTTCCAAGCCATTCTTCCACATATGACCTTTTTAACAGTGGATTAGACAAATTCTGAGGAAGGAGGCTTGCAGCCCATGAAAGCCAATGCCACAGGCTGGCCCAGAACATTTTGCCACCTAGCGCAAAAGCAGAGATAGCTCCCCGCCCCCACTTTTCACATACAGAAACTGACTGGACATTTTCCTTTCTGGGGCAAAGGACAAGATGACACCCCACCTTTCCATGCCCAGAATCTCTAGCACAGGGTAGGCAACCTAAGGCCCGTGGGCCAGATGCGGCCCAATCGCCTTCTCAATCCGGCCCATGGACGGTCCAGAAAGTAGCGTGTTTTTACACGAGTAGAATGTGTGCTTTTATTTAAAATGCACCTCTGGGTTATTTGTGCGGCCTGCCTGGTGTGTTTGCATGAGTAGAATGTGGGCTTTTATTTAAAAGGCATGTCTGGGTTATTTGTGGGGCATAGGAATTTGTTCATTTCCCCCCTCCAAAATATAGTCTGGCCCACCACATGGTCTGAGGGATGGTGGACCAGCCCCCTGCTGAAAAAGGTTGCTGACCCCTGCTCTAGCATGAGCATATGGCTTTCCTCACTACTGCAGACAGCTGATTTCTCATTCATTTATGAATCATTCAAGAATAGTGGCAATACCGTATTTATTCAGAGCTCTACTCTGAATCATTACCAGCTAGGATTGCAGGAGGGTTATCCATCATAGTCAGTTCTTATAATGTGACTTATAGGAAGGTTTTTTTATAGCAGAGCTGGAGAACTACTGATCACATACCGGTACATCCTAAACCATTGTTGTTGGTAGTGTTGTAAATGGTTCCCTTTCTCCCTTCCAGTTCCTACAGTAACATTTGGAAATTAACAATATTAATCCATCCATCTCCTCTCTCTCTCTCTCTCTCTCTCCAGATTTCATTTGTTAATTTCACCCTCACCACCAGCCTTTCCAAGGGCATAATCCCCAAACCGCTGCCATCAGAGGGATGAAATTTCAAAGTACCCAGCAAGCATAGATGGCTTTTCTCATAATCATGTAAAATAGTAATTAACATGAAATGATTAAACAATGGTGATGGATGTCACCCTCTAGCAAATTTGCAAAGGCAGAGTGGGAAATTAAGAGATAGTCAGCTCACTGCCGTGATGACTTTCAGTGCTGATTTTAATCATTTTAAGTTGTTCTAAAAGGAGAGCAAGAAGGCATCAGTGAGATTCATTTTGTTTATTTACTGAAGAATTTATAGATCACGCTTTCACAAAAAGTATATCAAGGCAGCACACAATATACAAAGTAATAATAAAATCAGCCAAGCATCAATAAAGACAAAGCATCAAATTAAAGCATCATTAAAAACATCAGTAATAAATCAGTAAATATTGGTGGGTTAAAAATAAGGGGGGAAGTCATGTTCTAAAGGACTGTCTGAACAATATGGCTTTCAGAAATTGTCTTTTAAAAAAGCAGGGTACACCTGGTCTACATCCATCAGAGGCCGTCTAGCTCTGAATGCCAGTTGCTGGGAATTGCTTGGGAGAGTGATGCTGCTGCTGCTGCTGCTGCGCTCAGGTCCTGCTCATGAGCTTCCCTTATTTGGGGCATCTGATGAACCACTGTGATGACAAGATGCTGGACTAGGTAGGGCAATGGCCTGATCCAGCAGGCTCTTCTCATGTTTTTATTGCCCTTGAATGCCAGGATGCCAATTAGTTACTATAGCTAATGAGGCACTGACCACTGTGGGGTGGTGGGGGGGGGGTGTGGATTTTGGCATTGAACAGGGTGCCACTGAAATTTGAGATGCCAAAGTCCCCCAGTGCTGCTAGACTAGATGGGCCACTGGCCTGGCCCAGCAGTGGGACTCTTTGATGCTCTTACCTTTAATTCTGCTCCATGTCCCACTTTCTGCACTCCTACCCAGCCGCAGCCTGCACAGAGCCCTAGCAATTTCCCCAGACAGGCTTTGAGGATTGTTCTGTCTCTTTATCATACCAAAACCAAGCATTATCAACCTGCAAGAGCTTACCAGTCTCTTCCTGCTTCATAACAGATCAGCTTTTAAATTAGGCGTGTAGCCAAGGTGTTGTTTTTTTAAAGAAACAAAAAAAAACCTGACTTCAACTTTCTCTGGGGATCCATTCCTGCCTTTAGCATATGCATGGATGGATACATGCATTAAAATATATTTCCTTCCATTTTTTGTAGCTCCCTTTAGTGCTTCTGGGCATGGATGTGCAAGACTTAAAGAGGAAGTTTTAAAACTCATTGTGATGAAATCAGGTTGAGATAAAATCCTGTTTGGGGCTTGAGGTTCCTGGTGGCAGAGGGTGAGCCCATGAGCTGGAATGGCTAGACTGTTGGATTAGGACATGGGAGACCAGGCTTCAAATCCCCACCTGGTCCTGAAGCTCACCTTGGGGGCCAGTTGCTGCCTCTTAGCCTAACCTACCTGGCAGGGTGGTTGTGGGCTTAAACAAGGAGGCAGAACCACGTACACAACCCTGAGCTCCATGGAGAAATGAATGAACGGATGTGTATATTTCCAATAGCATTTCAGTGCTACAGCTCTATATAGAGCTTGCCTCAATGAATTATAACCATTTTTATTAACCTCCCTCCCAACAATGCCCACCACACCAAAGGTCGTAAAGGTTCAGTTGCTTTGGGGATCCGAGGGACTCAGAATTAAAATGCTGCTTACATATTGGGATGGCAAGCTCTCTTGCAACGTCCTTTTCTTGGTAGGTCAGAAGAGTTGTAAACCATGCTCTGTTTTAAATATTCACCTAGGGAAACAGAGGCTCAATGAGAGTTTGTTATGAGCAGTTTGTTATGATTTGTATTATTCTCTGGGCTTCCAGCTTGGGAGCATTATTCTGCACCAGCTGCAGTTTCTGAATATCCATGTACCACAAGCTTCAGTCTATGACCAAGGCACCCACAATGGCTGCCTAATCCATTTTCTCCAGGAATAGCACAGTGAGAATATTAGCCAAAGATGAGTCCTCCTAGCCACATTTGCCACTGAAGTGTTGAGGAGCAATTATCAATAAGAAAGATTAACAACAATAATTTAAAACTTTCAAAAAGTTAAAGTAACAATAGACACACAAAAAGATTAAAATTTGCATCAACTTTCCAAACATATGGGTAGGCTTGTCTAAACAAGAATGTTTTTAGCAGGTACTGAAATGAAGACAGGGAAGCTGCCTGTCTGATATTAACAGGCAGGGATGCCAGCAACAACAAACATGACTCAGGAGCAGATTGGTAACCAATGCAGGTGTCTGGGCGTAGATGCTATATGCTGACAAGGCCTCACTAGTGTCAGCAATCATGCTGCAGCACTCTGCACTAATGGAGGGTTCCGGAGTGCACAGAGTGCATATTGCAGTAATCCAGTCATGAAGTAACCAATGCATGAGGTTTAGAAGCTTGGCATCCATCGGTCTTCAGAGATAATGGAGTGCACCTCTAGGGGTGAAGACAAACAGCTGTGTCTGTGACAAACAGCACCCAAGTCACCTTCCTGGGCCACAAGCCTGGTCGGTGTGTATGGAGGCCCTGTCAGTCTCGTGGTTCAAAGCAAAGCAATATATTTGGCTGCAGGAGTTACAAAAAGGAGGCAAACAAGGGGCACTTCAACTGCTTTAGCGACTCCAGATTTGTGTAGGATTAGCCTTTTCTTCTCCCAAAGATAACTCGCAAGGCACTGGAGGTTTAGGATCAGAGTTTTCCTTCTCCAAGATGGGCTCCCTTCCCAGGTAGATGAGCCCCATCTGCCCCTCTCCAGCACATGCAGAAATGCCTTATTGACCACTGGACACACTACTGGTCTCGTCCACTCCAGCCGCATGCCTGTCTTCACATGCAGGGGAAGTCCCTAACTCATTGAAGTTTGAGGTGTATCAGCTATCCTCACCTGGTTTAGCCAGCCAGTCAAAGCCGTTTTCCACAGTATGGCCACTGTCACATGCTGTCAGCTTCTAGGAGCCACAGGTGAGAGCTGAGTGCAGGGTGGGGGCCAAAGGTGGACAAACTACCCCAGAAGGAGCACTATGGGTTCCTCATGAGAGGTTCAACCCAACCTCTAACATCCCATGAACCCCAATATCCAACACAAAAGAGATGACTGCTGATCTTCTCATCAAACCTCTACCAAGAGACAGTTTCCAGAACCTTCAAATCAAGCTGGGAGGTACTCCTAACAACCCAAACACTTCCGTATTGTCTGGATAAAAACTGGGTTTGTTCAGCTCACTTCCTGCTTAGCACTGACCCCCCAAACCTACAGTGACCTCCCTGCAATCATATGGGAAAGAGAGATGGAGCTGGGAATCTTACATTTAAAAAGGATGGTGAATTCACTACACTTGGCAGAAAGAAACTCATGACTTATTCATTGCAGTTGTCATGCTAGGATACCTCAGCGTGGATGGTGCTTTGCAGCTGCTTCCGAGACTTTGTGGCTCATGGTCCTTCCACCGAAGGAAATAAATATGATGGGGAACACATGTGGAAAAGATATAGGGGTCTTAATAGACCACAAGCTTAGCAGACCACAAACATAACATTTCCTCACAAATGAAATATATTATGGTTACAAATCTATATTATACTTTACCTCGGTATCAAAAATCCAAGAGGTTGAATTAGATTCTGGATACAGGGGTTGGAAGCGCACCTTAGAGTAGACTCAAAATACATCTTGCATTCCAAGGCGTTAGAAACTTGGGGTCCCTTCCAACTCTACGATTTTATGGTTTTCTGATTCTACTCTATATGACATATTGAAAACTGAAGGGAATAAATCATGTTAAATAATAAAACAGCAGCCTAATCTGCATTATTTTATTCCTGCCACAGAATTATTATTTTTCTTTGCAGAGAGTAGGGGGAGAACTCTGACAATAATGGGGTTATACACGGTTCACAACTCAGATTTGGGGTGGCCATATTATTGTAGAGAGAACCCTGGGATTTAGCAACATTCCTCTGGAATGAGGAAAAGAACAAGCTATTCCAAATTTGCACTTCTCCAACCCACCAAAAGTGCTTTTTAAAGGGGAAAGGGTGCATTTAAAAAGAAAATGCATATACTGTACTAATCACAAGGGCCGGATCTTATGTTGGGAATCTCATAGAATTGTAGAGTTGGAAGGGGACCCCCGAGGATAATTCAGCCCAAACCCCTACAATGCAGAAATCTCCACTAAAGCATCCATGACAGAGGCCATCCAATTTCTGCTTAGAAACCTCCAATGAAGGAGAGTCCACCACTTTCCGAGGGAGTCCGTTCCACTATCAAACAGCTCTTACTGCCAGAAAGTTCTTCCTGATGTTTAGTCTCCCGAGTACCAAGAAAGCCTAACCTTTGGAACTCCCTGTCTATTGATATCAGACAGGTGCCTTCACTGGACTCTTTTTGGCACCTGCCAAGAACATTTTTGTTTAGGTAAGCCTGCCTAGATATTCAGAATGCTGGTGTGTTTTTCGTTTATTTGAATTTTTTTATTGTTTTTATTAATAATCCTATTATATTCCTTTTGTAAGATGCTTTGAGCTTTTCCACAATCCAGAGTTGTGCATTTTTTATTAAATAAGTAGTGAATAAAACCCAGCTCTCTTATTTTTGAGCATCTTTTCCTCCCATTTTTCAGAATGTGCCTGGATTTTGGGGAAACCCTACCCTGCTTCCCCGTCTCTTTGTGAAAAAGTTAATCCCCGAAAATAGCTCTCAATGTCAGTTTTTCTTTCAAGGCCTTACTGGCAAATAATACCAGCTGCCACCCTTTCATAATGGATGAAAGACACTTGCAGACCAGGTCCCGCTTGCAGGTCTCCTGCCTGCAAGTTGGCCACTATGAAAAGGAGGCTGGACTAGATGGGCTATTCGCCTGATCCCGCAGGACTCTTCAGATGTTATCTGGAGCTGGGGGAGCAACCCCTGTCAAGCCAAATGGTGAATAATTTAGAATTTGCTCATGAGAAGAAAGGAGAATGAAATTTGTGTGCGTGTGAACTTCTGTGTAGAGTAGGACTCTGTCCCCTCCTTCCTACACATGCCTTTGATACAATCTAGTATAAATAATGCACACATCAATGATACACAATGAAACTGGTGGATATGGTTCCTCCCTACCCTGTAAAGTGCGGGAAGGTTTTGGGATGCGGGACAAGCAAAGGCAAAAATCATTTTGGCTCATAACAAGAGGAACTGCAAGCATCTTTCACCCATCATGAGAGGATAGCAGCCTGTGCAGAATTTTGGTTTGGTTCTGTTTTTAATGCAAAGAAGGGAAACGCATGAAAGGGCTTTTGTGGCAAAGAAGGTATCATTTGCCAAGAAGTCATTGAAATAAAAAATGATTTTGACAGCTGGGGCTTATTAATTATTTCATACAATTTGCATTCCACTTGATTATAGAAAACCTCCAAGCAGTTTACAGAAAGAATAGAGCAATTGGATTGTTAGTAAAAACAACGAAAACATTAAAAAAATTAAAACCAGTAATAAACTAAAAATACACCAGCATTTTGAATATCTGGGTAGGCTTGCCTAAACAAAAATGGTTTTTAGCATGCACCAAAAATAGTTCAGTGATTTCAATAGGCAGGCAGTTCCAAAGGGTTATGGTCAGCAGTTTAGTGTTCCCGCCTGCCGCCTGGTATGTGTGTGCATGCACGCTGGGGGTCAGCACACTTACCCACCAGAGGCCACAGCTTCCACGCTGTGGATGGCAGCTCCCTCACATGCTGGATCCCAGTGTCGGAGAGGGGCTCCACCTCAGCCCCTCTCTGTCTTCCGCCCTGGGTCAGGCTTGACCTGGGGGTGCAGCTGCAACTTGCTGGCAGCTGCACCCTCCCCCTTTGAAATACATTTGCATTTGGGGAAGGGAGTGAAGCACAGCTTGGCAAGGCATGGAACTGTTCCTAAGCCTTTCCCCCCTTGCAACCATGAGGTCTAGAAGCTTGTTTTTATCCACCATGCAATTTAAGGAAGCTGAACTGCATGCAGGCAACTATTTCCCGCATACCAAGCCAGCATCTGCATGTCTGGGGCCACTCAGAGTATGTGTGTCCCCTCTCCATTTTAGAACTGAAATGAGGCTTCAATCCTGAGATAAGCTGGAGGGTGCTTTTAGGCTGTGGCGTGGAAATAAACATCTAGGTCTCCCCACCCCTGCACATGTGCCGATTCCAACTAATCATCACTGTTTATTTGTAAACTATGTTCAAGGCCACTTACAACATGAAACTATTCACCTATTTACTAAAATATAACAAAAGTAGTCATAAGCAATAAATAAAAACATTTTGAAATATATGCCACAAAATTAAAAAATTCCCACAGAGGCCACAATAACGTCTAAGGATATATTTTTTAAAAAAGCAAAAAATAAATACTGATCCCAACAAAAGAATACTGCTAAACAATATTCCACCTCAAGAGCCTGTAGGTATCCTCACACATCCTCCTCAGATTCCTAAAAGGAAAGTAAACCTGCATTTCAAAGATTTTTTTTTCCCATTTCCTTTTCGGAATGGTCTGAGTTATTATGAAACATGGATTTCCCTTATATCATTCATAATTTAAACAACAAGAGGCTGGTTTCCATGGTACCCAAGAGAAGGATGCTATTAAATGTTGACAAAGCATCTTTGATCTCTGCAGAACTGAGAATTCTCTTATTCTCCTTTCTCCTCCTGGCTCATAAAAAGAATCTCTCTTGCTTTAAAGTCTTTTGTCATATGTAATTACTTCGTAGTAGTAGTAGTAGTTGTTGCAATGTTAGAGCTATTCACAGTAGACCTGCTGAACAGCTTTCTCCTCGCTCAAGCCACTGGAATGACTTGACCTATATTAGTCAAAACCAGTCAGATTTGTGGCCAGGTGGGGGATTTGAACCCTGGTCATAGAGTCATAGAATTATAGAGGTGGGAGGGACTCCAAGGTTCATCTTGTTCAACCCCCTGCTCATCTAAAGCATCCATGACAGATGGCCATCCAACCGATGCTTAAACACCTGCAACAAAGGGAAGTCCACCACCTTGCCAGGGAGTCTGTTCCACTGTCGAACAGCTCTTAGTGTCAGAAAGTTCTTCCTGATATTTAGCTTTTCTTCTAACTTGAATCCATTGGTTCGGGTCCTAACCTTTGGAGCAGGAAAAAACAAGCTTGCTCCATCTTCCATGTGGCAACCCTTTACACAGCCATTGGTACAGGTACTATCCTCTCTCAGGTCCAAGTTCTCATTTGATACCCACAATAACCCTTTGGAATAGGCTAGGCTGCAAGGCAATGGCTAGCCTTCAATGTCACACCCAGGAAGCTCCATGGCTGAATAGGGATTTGAATCCTGGTGTCCCAGGCCCTAATCCAGCACTGTAACAACTGCACGGCACTGCCTCTCCAAAAGTTACACAGAAGTAAAAGGTGTGTGTATGTGTATGTGTTTAAATGAACGCTCAAAGATGTTGGGGGATTTGCTCTCAGAGCAAACTGCAAGAAACATTCAAGCAGAGGGGGAAAGGCTTTTGCGGAGGAGGGCTGTGTATAATTCATATCCCCCAAAAGCCCCTCTTAGCAGGCAAAACATGGCCCTCATCTTTAATTAATTCCTGGTGAAATATTTACACATATTAAGCAGAGTAGCTTTTTAGCGCTCCCCCTTCCAGTTTTTTGGGTGGGTTTTTGTTCTGTTTTTTCTCTCTCTCTTTTCAAGTGAGATGAACAAGGAGTGGAAAGGCGCTGGAAGTAGAAATCAGTTAAGAAAGTGTCAAATTTGAGAAATTTTTTCCCCATAAGATTTACACACTGCTTGATGGGTTTTTTTAAAAAAACAACAAACAAACCTCAAAGCAATTTACAAAAAAAGATAAAACAATTATCACTAAGAAAAAATAGCAGTCATGTTAAACTTTTGAAAAGTAAAAATAACAAGAGTAAAAATAGATCAAAACTCTTATCAACTTTCTAAACCTCTGGGTAGCATTGTCTAATATTTTTAGAAGGAAGCAAAAAGAGGATAGGGAATGTAGGGAATGATTTAAGTACTAGGAGAGGATATATTATTCAGCTACAGTGGTACCTTGGTTACAGACGCTTCAAGTTACAGACTCCGCTAACCCAGAAATAGTACCTCGGGTTAAGAACTTTGCTTCAGGATGAGAACAGAAATCGCATGGCGGCGGCGCGGCGGCAGCGGGAGGCCCCATTAGCTAAAGTGGTGCTTCAGGTTAAGAACAGTTTCAGGTCAATGGACCTCCAGAACGAATTAAGTACTTAACCCAAGGTACCACTGTATTATCCTTGCTCATGTGAGTGAGATCAGCAGAGTACCATCGTTTGCAGCTTAAACTTGGAAACTAAGGTTTATTTAACCTTATAGAAACAAAAATTCAGCTTGCTTTACTGGATTTTCCTTGGTAATACCCCTTTTCTTTCCCTTTAAAAACAACAATCACACACACACATTGTTTTGTGAAGAAATAAAAGTAGCATTTACTTACAAAACCTAGGCACTGAAGCAGCTATTACAGAAGCAAAATGAAGGCAGGTTGATAACTGCTATTTAAGTTACAAAAGTATAAAGCTGAAATTTAAAAAATGGTATCTGAGCTGCTTGGTTCAAACATACATGTGGGGTCAGCTTGGAAACATGACAGGGGGGAAAGAGGCCGCCCAGGCAGGAAGGAAGTATGTAGTGTTACAGCTTCCTGCCAAGGCAGACAAAGGAAGTGATCTCACAGAGTTCTCTCTAGCAAATTTTACAGGAAGGCTTTGTGAGCCTCAGCCCATTCATATCGCCATCTGGCAAAGCATGAATTGTTGGTTTGACTGCAATAATGTCCCACAGGGAAGGCGCCTGCCTGCTGTCAATAGGCAGGGAGTTCCAGAGTGTAAGTGAAGCCACACTCAAAGATCAGTATTCTACAGATGTGGAATAGGAATTATTTGGCACATGTAACAGGGCCAGTTCCACCAATCGAAGTGATCGAGTGGATCTATAGGGGGTAAGGGAATCTTGTAGGTTTGCATTTAAAATCTGGAATGCTCAATAGTTAATAACTTTCTGGGCTCCTGAGTCTCAAGGTTTACTACCCTTAATTGGGCTGGCTTTATTATCAGACAGAGTGGTAGGATCTGTGGACAGGATAGCTACTAGCCATGGTATCAGCTGCTGGGAATTTTAAGTGGGGAGAGTTGCTGTTGCACTCGGGTCCTGCTTCAGAGCTTCCCATTGGGGTATCTAGTAGGCCATGATGAGGGTAGGATGATGGACTAGAGGGCCCCTCTTTAGCCTGATCCATCAGTCTCCTCTTTTCCATGCTAAACAAAGCCAGCTCCTTGATCATCTTGGTCACCCTCCTCTGCACATGTTCCAGTTTGACAATATCCTTCTTACGTTGTGGTGTCCAGAACTGGATACAGAACTCCAGGTGTGGTCTGACCAAGGAGGAATAGAGTGGGACCATTACTTCCCCTGACCTTGGCACTAGACGTCTGTTGATGCAGCCTAGAATAGCATTAGCTTTTTTGTTGCTGTTGTTGCTGCATCACACTGTTGACTCGTGTGACGCTTGTGGTCTACTAAGAGGTCCTTTTCATGTGTACTGTTGATTAGGGGTGTAGCCTGATGTGGGTGCTCATGACTTGATGAAGCTGCTCAGCAAAGAAAACCAATCTAGCAGAAGGTCTAGCAAAAAGTGCCTTACTGCACCAAGCTTGACTTCTTCTCTCTGATGTCTCCTTTTCATCTGCTTTCTCTGCCATTCATTCTCAACAAGTTTTCAAATAATCTGCAATATTAAAGTGGGTTTGAGCGGAGTGGGGGGGAAGGAATCAGCAGCATCTCTTGAAATCAATTCTGAACGTCTTTTTTATCACTTGTGTCAAATCTATTTTTAAGAGACTGTCAAGATTGAAATTGTATATTCAAAGCAGGGCGGGGGGTTGGGAATACATTAGCATCCCTGCGCTGTGAGGCATAAATATGCAAGAGTGGAGGAGAGAGGATTTCTTAGGGTGTTGCCGATGACATCCTTCTGCAGATATCAAAGCACATCCTCAACAGGTTTTAATTCTGGAGTGAGATCTGGCCTCCCTGCTTCCAATGCTACAGAATTATCTGCTGGAATGTGCATATACAGCATCTGTTGTTGTTTAGTCATTTAGTCGTGTCCAACCCTTCGTGACCCCATGGAACAGAGCATGCCAGGCACGCCTGTCTACCACTGCCTCCCGCAGCATCTACCTAAGCCTTTTAGTCTCTGTCCCCTCCAGAAACTCCCCAATCCCCTCCCCACCCAATACACTGACTCTTTCTACTATACAGGGATGGAGGAAAAAATAATTTAGTCTGCATTTTAAAACTCAGCTGACCTAAGTCACACCTCCAGGGCAGGTACATTTACAGGGAAAGCTGTTTGACACTTGAGGGGGACTCCCATGGAAAGTGGTAGACTCTTCTGTCTTTGGAGGCTTTTAATCACAGATTTGATGGCTACGGGTTCAACTAGACCAAGGGTGCCCCAACTTTTTTCAAAGAGGGCCAGATCTGATGAGGTAAACATACGTGATGGCCGACCAAAGTTGTTGAGCTTTTTTTTCACAATTTTACCCCAGGACATTTACTGCCACAGGGACCATATTAAATCGGCCAGCAGGCCGGATTAGGCCCCCAAAACAAACTTTGGACATGCTTAGACTAGACGATCCTTGGGGGTACCCAAGGATTTTGCAATTCTGACTCCATGAAACTTTTGGCATGCCACCCTCCTTCCGGCCTCTTCACCTATCGCAAACTGCTCCCCAGCAAGACCTCTCAGGCTTACAACAGGTTCTACTTCTCCATATAGCAAAATTCAATGGTGGTGTGGCAGAACAGGAAGAGCCCTTGGGAATCAGGAGGAGGTAGTTGGGGCAGAAATTTGCCCTCCCCACCCCACCCCACATTTGTGTGTGTGTGTGGTTCAGAACCAGAGAGAACTCACACCTGTCAAGGCCAACCACAAAATTGTTGGTGCTGTCTTTAAGCAGCGGGGAGAGATTATCTCAAGCACCAACCAGTTGTTAAATATTCACTGGTGCAGACTTTTCCTTTTGCCTCAGTAGACTGGTGGAAAGATGGAAAGTGTGGGTAATAATTAGATTTGCTGCCTCAGACCCTGCTTAAATCATTTTGTGTGAGGGGGTGCATTGCAGTAACAAGAATTGAGCCCAGCTGCTGTTTCCATCTGCACTAAAAGCCCTTTGCAAGGAACCAGAAGAGGGGGAGGGGAGTATTTGTTACCTCCTTCATTTGCAGCAAACTGACCCAATCCAATGCTCTTGAGCCTAGCTGCAGATCCCAGTCAGCTGACACCCCCCCTTTTTTTCCAAATTTTGCAATTGGGTTTTGCTGCAGTTTTGATTATTTGGGGTTGATTCGTTTCATTTATTTGTTATATATAACCTGCGCTACAAGGCACTACTTTGGGCAAAAGATGGCTGCAGCACCGCTGGTTTGCACACTGTCTCAGAGGGAATCTCTCATCTGTGTAGGGGAACATCTCACCTGGCTGCCCCTCTCACGAGGCAGCTTTATTTAGACCCCAGGAATTCCAGCCTCTACACTGGTGTGGTGCCTGCCGTAGATTATGCAATGCAGGTGGCCAGGAGGCATGGATTTACTTTCCTGCCTTCACAAAGGAGGTGATTTAGGGTGAGAGAAGAAGGAGAGGCCTCCCCCAGAAGCTGCTTTTCTCTCCTGGTATGAAAATTACATCAAGCGCCTAATGGGCTGTAGAGTGCTGAAAAGTTCATGAGTCACGTCAGCAAAAAGAGAGAGAGAAAGCTCTTTTGCACGTCATAAATATTTCATCTGAAATATCATTATATTTCCATTATCCTTCTGTCTTCACTACAGGCACAACACCGTTGTTTTCAACACAGTTTGGGGCACCTGGCCATTTCTTCTTCACACCGCACCCAGAAGGAGCAGAAATTCATTAGAACATAGGAAGAGCCCCATGGGCTCAGGCCACGGGCCCAATTAGTCCAGCATCCTGTTGACACAGTGGACAAGCAGATGCCCCCCATAGAAAGCCCACAAGCAAGACAGCAACTCTTCAGTTTCTGTTCCCCATCATCTGGTATTCAGAGGTAGACTGCCCTTAGGCCTGGAGGTTCTGCTATCAGAATAGACCTCCATAGGAAAAGCCCTGCTGCTGGATCAGGCCAATGGCCCATCTGGTCCAGCTTCTTGTTCTCACAGTGGCCAACCAGGTACCTCAAAGGGAAACCTCCAAGGAGGACCTGAGCACAAGGGCACCATTCAGGCCAACTCACATTTTTAATGCAAACCTAATTTGCACTTTGCAAAACAATATGCCAAGCAAAACACAGCTATCCTTCAAAATTTGTACTACAGTAGACGCTCGGGTTGCAAACGTGATCCGTGCAGGATGCACGTTCGCAACCCACAGTGTTCGCAACCTGCGTCTGCGCACGAGTGGGTTGCAATTCAGCGCTTCTGCGCATGCGCAACCGCCGGAAGTAACCCATTCCGGCACTTCCAGGTTTCGGGGGTCCACAACCCGAAAAGACGCAACCTGAAGCGGTTGTAACCTGAGGTATGACTGTGCTCTGAATTTTGCAATGCTTTTCTTCAACCAAATAAGGTGTACCAAAACAATGCATATATTAGCAGAAATTGATTGCAAAAAATGTGCATATTATGCACATTCCTCGAACCCTGTTGGCGATTATGAAGAATTTTTAGCCCATTCCATGTGTGAACTGGTTTACCAACGCCAGGAGGCCCATATTTTGTGAATGACTAGTGCTCAGTTCATATCACCCATGACTTCCATCAACCTGCAAAAAAAGCCTTTCAGAGTTGTTGTATATAACATATTGACAAAGGCATGACTGGCCTGGATTAAGCAGTGGACGTGGGAAGGGCGATAATTAAATAAAGCCAGCCGGCATACTTAAATTGAGATATCCGTAAAGGGGGCCAAAATTGGCTCATCAGACAGTTTATCTGACTTTCTTTTAAAAACATCACTCATGGCAACAGAGTCAATGTAGAGCCTGGGGCATCGCTACTGGGTCTCCCTTTTTTCCTCCCAGTTGTACATCAGATCTCAAATGATTTTTCTATCTTTTCTCTTTTTTCTATAAAATTTTATTGAAGCTTTTTCGTACTACAATAAGATTTTTTTTAAAAAAGTAATCTAAATTTTAAAAAAGAAAGTAGGGAAATGCAAAGTCCTCTCTCAAAGGTAAATCTTAACCTTTGTCTCACACTGAAAGGGATGGACCCCCTCCTCCAGCTCTCACCTGGGAGCTCCCCTTTCTTCTCCCAGCCTCCGAATTCCTCCATTCTCTGCCTCTCACACAAGGTTCTTCACCGACCAACAATCATCTTCAGTGCTTGAACCCCACTAATGGTTCATGTTACACAAATTTTAAGGTACACAGAAAACCCATCCTTTGCCCTTCAAAAATTAGGAATTTTTAAGGGGCACAGAAAACCAATCCTTCACCCTTCAAAAATTAGGAAATATTCCCTGAAAAAAATAAACACTTTGAGTTCACAGAGCAATCCCGAAGCCTCTTGACTCTCTTAATGACCCCAGATATTTTCTCTTCCGTAGAAGGAAGTATCTTGAGAAAACCCTTCCCAGTGGTTCTTTTCACCAGCAAAATCCTTCAAATCCTGTAAAAAACATAAACACCCTGCATGAATAGGGAAGGTCTGTGACCATGGATCTTAGAACTAAGGTATTTGCCATTTCAGAAGAATAGCCCAGGCTGGCCATTATCAGGTATCTTGACAGTCACACTCCCAAATTTCTGTTGTAGATCGCCTCTGTCTGTGATGCCTATCTGATGCTTTTGGGTGGTCTTTGGCTACAGGGTGGGCAATTTCTAAAGTCTTTTAAAAGTTGTTACATACATTGGTTCTGGGTCCTCCTCACCTCCTTGCAAGTGGAGGTGTGTGGACTCTGTTGCAACAGAAAATAAAGATCTGCCTTTCTTTCTCTTGTTCCTGCCTCCACTCATTCTTCTCTGACCGATAATAAACTTGTAAAAGCCAAGCCCATTTTTTTCTTAAATCACCCAGAGCAAAGGACTCGAAGGAAAACAAAGGAAAAGAAAGAAGAAAAAGAAGGAAATAATACAAAAAGAAAGAAGAAAGATAAAAAGTATTTCCGATTTTCCATCTGTCAGATTTCAGATGATTTTAACCATAAAGAAGGAACATGTGGATTTAGACCACACTCCTTCCCTCACCTTCCAGCCCCCAGTTCTGCCCCATCTATGCTGCTTTTTGGAAGTCTCCCTTTTTAAATTTTTTGGAAAGATTTGATAGGAGTTCCCTCCTGCAGGCTTTGTCTGCCTTCTGCAGGAAAACTCAGGCACAGACATGAAAGGAGTTTCAGTTGAAACAGAAAATAACAAGAGGAAGGAGAGTAAAAAGAAATTCCCTGTGGCATCAGAAATCCAGGAACAGGGAATGGGTGGCAAATCCTTTCCCTGCCCAAATATGAAAGTGTCATATCGTTGATTTGTCAAGGCTTCTTTAGCTGTGATTTCTGCATTGCAAGGGGTTAAACCAGGTGACCCTTGGTTTCCATTCAAACGCTACAGTTTTTTTTATTCTATTATTCTATGACCTCAAGAAGAACGGATAGTGAGCAGGAGAGTGAACCTGGGAGAGAGATGGTGGATAGATTTTTCTGTAATTATTTATTAATGCCTATCTTTCAATTTATTATTTATTTCATTAAATTTATACACTGCTTCACTGTAAAAAAAACAACACTATACCCTACATGTGATTTACAAAAAAGTAAAAGAATAAAATAATCATTAAGAAAAATTAACAACAATAATTTAAAAATTTCAAAAAGTTAACAACAGACTAAAAACAGATCAAAAAGTGCATCAATTTTCTAAACATCTGACAGGCTTCACTAATATTTTAAGCAAGTATAAAAAGGCGGGGGGAAAAGGTGTGTGCCTGGTGTCAGTAGGCCGGGAGTTCCAAAGTGCAGCTGCTGCCGTACTAAAAGATGGAGTTCTTACAATTGCAGAAGGGGTGTTAGGTGGCACCGGTAACAGTGCCAGTTTCCTCCAGTTGAAGTGGTCAGGTGGGCATATATGGGGGAAGGCGATCTCGCAGGTAAACTGGCCCCAAGAGAACTAAAGCTGAAAGATCCTTCCATCCTAGAGAAGCAAAACTGGCAGGTCCTTCCATCCCTAGTAATCGGGCAGCAATCTCATAACAACAGTAATTACCAGATTTAGCAAAGGTTTTTCTTTGAATGCTCAAACCCTCCCGGTCAAAGAGCCCTACATTTGTCTTTCAAAAGACAGGTGTTATTTATCGCTGCAGCTAATTGCAATCCCTGCTTAAAAGTGGAGGTCATATATGCAATGGTTGATTCATAACTGACAAACGGAAGTCAATAAGGCAGCAAACAGTTTGCAGCCGTTGGTCTGATTAATGGGCTCTTTCCTTGGTGCCAGCTGCCATCGACAGGCATCTTTTTCTCCTACATGGATAGAGCTTCAATGGTCCCAAAATCCAGCTGATAGGATAGATTTGCTTCTGCCTTCACACAAGGCAATCTATCAAGATTCCCTTCAGGGATTGGAATTAGTGGGTATTTTAATGTTCGGGATGGGGGAGTGTGGCCTTTCACAAATAGTGATATAATACTAGTGATATAATACTAGAACTCAATGGGTTATTCAGTGTTGGAAGATTCAGGACCCATTCAACACCCATTCAGTGCTGAAAAATTCAGGGCAGTCAAAAGGAAAGACATCCGTCTTCACACAGGGCAGAGTTAAACTATGGAATTCACTCCCACAAGAAAAACTGATGGCAACCAACTTGGATGGCTAAGTTCTACCACGACTGTCAGAGGCAGGTAGGGAGAAAGCTGTTGCGCTCAGGTTCTGAGAAAGCTGTTGCACTCAGGCACCATCAGTGCATGGACTGATGGTGATTGCTAGCCATGATGGCTGTGCTCTGCCTCTGCAGTTGGAGGCAGTATGCCTCTGAATGCCAGTTGCTGGGAATTCTGTGGTGAAAGTGGACAAGAGAGTTTGTCAACCTCTCTCATAATGCTAGAACCCAGCGAAGCTGAATGTTTGAAAATTCAGGACAGTCGAAAAGGACTTTCTGCACACACAGTGCATAGTTAACTTATGAGATTTGCTTCCACGAGGCATAGTGATGGTCAACAACTTGAGTGCCTTTAAGAGGACTGGACAAACTGATGGAGGAGAGAGCCACCAACGGCTACTGGCCATGATGGCTGTACTCCAAATTCAGAGGCAGTATGCCCCTGAATGCCGGCTGCTGGTAGGCACAAGATGGGGGAGTTGCTGTTGCACTCAGGTCCAGGAGATCCTGGCCTTTGGTTCAAATAGTGCAATGACTTTTCTATCCACTTTCTCCACACCAGGCACCATTTTATGGTAAAGCAGTGTTCATGCAAAGAGACCACCCTGTTGCACTTGCTCAGGGAAGCAAGCTGACATTTCTCTCCTGCCCCTCTTTATTTCTCTCCGTCATCCTTCAATTAATGCATTTGCCTCGCCTGTCTGGCCTGACAAGAGGGCCAAAGAAATACAAGCCCCCAAAGGCCGCTCCCCATCTGAGATGTTTTGATAGGCTGTGACATTTTCAAAACAGGCTGTCTACTGCACAAGGGCCCTTGACAATATCCAGAAAGAGAAAGCAATTCAGAGTACAAAGACGGGTATCGATTCAGGCCGGGAAGTATACTGGATCTTTCCAAAATAGCTTGGCAGGGCCTCTTGCCTGCCCTCTGCCCTCAACACAAAGGGTTTTTTGGGTGAGCAGAGTCAAGGTTGGGAAATGAAAGACAGGCCTTCGCTTTTGAGGTCTCCCCTCAGGTCGGGGTCCCTTGCCAATCCGGTGCCCCAGCCCACTCTAGCACACACACAAACACACAGGTCACAGCTTACCAAACCCCTGCATAGATTCATCCAAAATCATCCTCATCCAAATCTGTCTGAGACAGCTTTAATGAGGGTCAAAATTGCAGGGAGCATTTGCTACAGTAGAAAAGGGCAAATGTCATCCTAAGAAAGGCATTGAGAAATAAACCAGCACACATAATAAAGCCTTTGTCTTTAATCTGTGGTATGGTTGTGCTTCAGACACTAAATAAAGCTCTCTATTCTATTCATTGAAAGAATAGAATTCTTACAGAGCTGGAAAAGGCTTTATTAGCCATCAATCAGCAAAGCGAGAACATAAGACCAGTGGTCCATCTACTCGAGCAGCCTGTTTTCACGGTGGCCAACCACATGCCTATCATGGAAAACCTGCAAGCAGGACCCAAGGGCAAGAACACTCTCCCCTCCTGTGGCTTCCAGCAATTTTTGGTTCAGAAGCATTGCTGTCTCTGAAAATGGAGGTAGAGCATAGCCATTGTGGCTAACAACCATTGGTAACCTTCTCTGACTCCATGAATTTAATTGTCTTTTAAAACCACCCACGTTGGTGGCTTGTTACTTGCCTCCTGTAGGAGAGAGCTCCACAGTTTAACCATGTGCTGTGTGAAGAAGCACTTTCTTTTATCTGCGGTTTAAAACTTCAAAATAAACATTGTGGGGTTGGGAAAGGGCTGTAGCTCAGTAGATCCTCTGGTTTGCATGCAGAAGGGTCCCAGGTTAATAAGGCAGTTTCCTATATTCTTTAATTCAGCCCATTATTCAGAACCATGATGACTAAAATATTTATGCATACTAATTTTGAAGCCCAGCAGGGGATGGGCGTCACTATTTGGAGTTTTTTTCAAACAAGAATAAATATTGATCTTTCCTGTAGGCACTATGTGCGCAGGGGCCTCAAAGAAGATAAGAGGGCCCCCATTGTGGCTTCAGGAAAGGTAGGCTGGGGCTGCCATGTTGAGTGCGTCAGCTCAGCCCTGCAGAGCAGTGGCACTGCTTGGTTTGACCTTCCTTGAGGCTTCTATAAGACTTTCAATGTACTCCAAAGCCCTTACTTGGATTGTATTAGCAGCACCCACAAAGCCACACAGGTTGGTCTTCTCCAGGGTCATCTCAGGCCATGAATAAAAGTATTCCCCCACCCCCTGCCACCACTCCCAAAAAATAAAGCATTTATTTACTGCCATTATTTGCATGCTGCCCCAACTAAAGATCTTTCAATAAATAAAACAATTTGGATTAAAGAATAAGATATAAAACTGTAAAATCAAGGCAGGTGTCAACACTGATGGCATTCTCTTATGGACTGCCAGTAATTACTGTATTGCCAACTGGGCTGACATTGCTATTTTATTCTTTCTGCTTCTTGTGCCTGGAAAGATTCTTTAGTCTGACAAGCACTAATAAAAAATGAAACAGGGGAATCCCCACATGCATGCTCCCATTTACACTTACACTTACATTTACACTTACATTTACACTTGCGTAGGAAGCATCGCGGGTGGCGCTGTGGGTTAAATCCACAGTCTAAGGCTTGCTGATCAGGTCGGCGGTTCGAAGTCAGGCGACGGGGTGAGCCCCCGTTGCTCAGTCCCAACTCCTGCCAACCTAGCAATTCGAAAGCACACCAAAAAGCGAAAGTAGATAAATAGGTACCACTCCAGCGGAAAGGTAAACAGCGTTTCCATGCGCTGCTCTGGTTCGCCAGAAGCGGCTTAGTCATGCTGGCCACATGACCCGGAAACTGTACGCTCCCTTGGCCAGTATAGCGAGATGAGCGCCGCAACCCCAGAGTCAGTCACGACTGGACCTAACTGTCAGGGGTCCCTTTACCTTACCTTTAGGAAGCATCACCAAAAACAGACAGGGGTGGAATGGGATGGGGCATGGGCAAACCAGGGGAATCCCCACTTATGTACATCCTGATATGTGCAGTGGTCTGGAATGGATTCCTCATGTAAGTGGGGATTCTGCTGTATCTCACAAGGGAGCGACAGAAAGAATGGGTTGGCCAAGGGAGCCGTGGACTCAAAAAAGATGAAAACCACTATGTTAAAGGGATCCTGGAGGTGGTGCTCCTGTCTGGAGTACCTAGTTGATGTCTATTACAGGACTCCCTCACCACTGGTTCGACTCATTGGAGAATCAAAGAGTAGGTGGGCTTGTTGAAACAGGTTATATACTCAGTGCCTAAGCCAAAATCACTTCCTTCTATAATCAATAAAGTTGTGGCCTAATTTGAACCGAAGAACGTTGAAGTAAGTGGTATTTTCAATACATGTTGCAGTGTCTGGGCACGCACGGCGCAGCTCTTTTGCACTCTCAGGCCCTTTGCTAGGAAAGACCGGGTGGCCCAACCCCTCCCACCCCCAAACCCAAGATAATTTCCAGACACGTATTTCCACAATGAAGACAAATGAAGGTGTTTTCGTCTGCTGGCGCACCAGTATTGTTCAGCTCTGCCAGTAACGGGGTGAAAATGAGATGCTGCAGCAGCAGACACCTGCTGATTTACAGGCCAAATGCTGCATTTTGCAAACAGATGGGCACTGGGTGGGTGAGGGAAGGAAAAAAAAACACTTTGCATGTTGAACTTTAGCGTAGGCATAGAAGGAATGTAAAGAAACAGGTCTATTTAGGAGCAGGAATCTCTGATTATGCAGCTATCTATCAGTATTCAAGGCAATAATAATAATAATATTCCCACATGTGCCTAAAGTGATCCAGATATTATTTTCAGAAAGGCCATTCACTGCTACAGCTGTATGAACAATTTGAATTAAGGCTTAATTATTCTTATTACTTAAACCAATCTCAGTGCATTATTTATCTTCAGATTTTGCACTATATTTTTGTTTGTTTTCATATGCATCATGATCTAGTGCAAATTGTTTGCAGTTTGTTTTGTCTGTTGTATTCTTTTATGATTTTGTATGTTACTTTATTATGAACGTTCCAATTTTGGCATTTTATACCTCCTGCTTTGGAAATGTGATTTCACTGCACTTGTTGTTGAGATTTAATTAAAAATATTTTTAAAAGAAAGGCCCTTCACTACATGTCTGATTTGGTAATTGCCCTTGGAACCTAAAGTAAAATGTACACAAGCTCATAAGCATTGCTATTAAACAATGAGAGGAATCAATACTTTAGAAGCTGGGGGTGGGGGAGCTGGGAGGGAGTGCTTGGTTCTTTGTCCTATTGCAATGTATCAACCAGTTTGCAAAACCAAGCTCCTTGGAGGCCTCGGTCTTAGCTCTCAACACCCACCACTGCTGCAGAAGGAAAAGCTGTGGATCAGACCAACTCCATACAAGGAGGCAGGGGGTGAGAGGGAGAGTTTAAATTCCAATTAATTAATTAATTAATTAATTAATATTATCCAATATTATAAAATAGGGTGTGCTTCACTTATTCATACATTTTCCTCTACTGAAGTTTCAAGTAAATATTCAGGCACACCCTCACCACAGCAAAGGAGGTTTAATACCACACACATGGGACTTTGGGATCAACTGGTATTCCCCAGTTATTTCACAACAAAACAGAGTTACCTCCATTGAGCACATTGGATTTACTTACGTCTAAACAAGTCTGAGTTTTCACAGGAAGCAATTAAATCTTCAGTCCTGGATCATGGTCGCTTGAGATTAGGCAGCCCTGTTAAATTACACTGGTCAACAACAAATTTGTTGTCTGCGTTTTTTCAGTTGATTTAGGATGAATCTGATGCGCTGAATCCAAAAATCACATTGGTTTTGCTCAATCAGGTCAAGTTTTTGAGCTATGGCCACGTCGTTTTTTTACATTTTTGTTCACATGTACGCTTGTGTGGAGCATTTTAGAAGACGTTGGTGGGGGTAAAATGCCATGTCGAATAATTGTTTTGATTGGAAATGATTATTTTAATGACAAGAAGTAGTTCTGGGTGATTATGTCAAAAAGGGATCAGTTTGAAGTCATAAAACCTCGAAATCTTCCATAAATTGGTGCGGCAAAGCATAAAGTTGGGGGATCAAAACTAAATTAATCCTGATCTTCAATCAGCACGTCGTCCTGTAGCTCATTGTGATGAGATTCCAGTGCCTGTCTTCGGAGAACTTCCTGACATTAATGACGAAGATGCTTCCAGTGTTGAAGGACATGAAGAAGAAGAAGTGGTTCTTGAAGATGATGCTCCACATCCATTTTCCCAAAAGGAGTTGAATGATCTAGTTCGCGACCTCAGCTTGTCAAAGGACTCTGCCGAACTGTTGGCATCCAGATTGAAGGGGAAAAAACCTGCTCTCTGACAGTGCTCGCACCAGCTTCTTCCGCAGCAGGCATCAAGAGTACCTCCGTTTTTTCTCGGAAGAGAAGGACTTGGTGTACTGTGCAGATATTGCGCAGCTTCTGCTCAAGCTTGGAGTGCCACAGTACGAACCCAAAGATTGGAGACTGTTCATTGACAGCAGCAAGCGATCACTGAAATGTGTTCTGCTACACAATGGTAACCAGTTTGCCTGGCTCACTCGAGTACACTGAAGGAGAATTATGAAGTGGTGAAGTATGTGCTGGAGAAAATTGGTTATGATCAGCATAAGTGGTTTATTTGTGTTGACCTGAAGATGGTGAACTTTTTGTTGGGACAACAGTCTGGCTTCACCAAGTACCCATGTTTTCTGTGCATGTAGGGACCGTGCTCAGCATTACATGAAGAAGGACTGGCGTGTGTGGGAGGAATTGGTGCCTTGCAAAAAAAGGAACGTCATCAATGACCCTCTGGTGGACAGAGACAGAATACTCTTCCCACCGCTGCACATCAAGCTCGGCTTAATCAAGCAGTTCACCAAGGCTCTGGACAAGGATGGTGACTGCTTCACTTACTTGTGCCAGGCCTTTCCAGGATTGACCATGGAGAAGTTGAAAGCTGGCATCTTTGACGGTCCTCAGATCCATCAGCTCATCAGAGATCCAGAGTTCGGAAACTCAGTGAACGAAGTGGAACTGGAAGCGTGGAAGGCATTTGTTCTGGTAGTGAAGAACTTTCTTGGCAACAATAAGGCCAGAAACTACGCAGAACTTCTCAACAACATGCTGGCTGCTTTCAGAAACCTGGGCTGCAACATGAGCATCAAGATGCACTACCTATTTTCACATATGGACCGGTTTCCTGAGAACCTGGGTTCAATGAGTGACGAGCAGGGGGAGAGATTGCATCAGGACATGAAAGAGATGGAGACCAGGTATCAGGGTTGCTGGGACGCAGTCATGATGGCTGACTACTGTTGGACTCTGAAGAGAGACCTCCCTGCCGCTGAGCATTCCAGGAGTTCCAAGAAACGGAAGTTCAAGCCCTGAAGTTTGAAAAATGGTGAAGCAACATACAATTTACGTGTACTTACCTTTATCAATGCCCACCATTCAGTTTACAGTAAACCTGACCTGATGAAGAGAAATGGATGCCATTTCCTGATTCAGCAGTGCAAAAATACCCTAAATCAGTTGTAGAAATCTAGACAACATTCAAAAAGTAAAAAATTGTTGCCCAGTGTTAGCAATGCTGATGTTGGCTTCTGGTTCCCAGTTCTGTATTTGCATGGCTGGTCAAAACCCCGCTAAGTCAGCAAACTTTCTCTTTTAAAGAACTAAAGTTTATACGTCCCTGAAATAAGCTTTAATTTCTCCCCTAATAAACCTTGTCTTGTTAATGCTTTTGACAACGATAACCTTTTCTGACTGGAAAACATTTCACCAGGAATTTCCTGATTAGCCTTAGTAGGTATATATTCAAGTTAGGTCTTGGCATGTTTAAAGCACTACTATTATATCTTATGTTTTGTAATGGTTTCAGCTAGACAACATAAATAAGCAATAACTATTGCATCACTTTGAACCATCAATACTTCCCCCAACGCATCCTGGAAGCTGTAGTTTATTAAGGGTGCTGAGAACTGGAGGGAGGCCCCTATTCCCATCCCAGAGCTACATTTCCCAGAGTGGTTTTAAGAACCAACCCCTCTTCACAGGGAAGCCTGGGAATTGTACTTCTGGGAAGAGAATGGGGTATCCTAACAACCTTTAGCATCCTTAGCAAACTACAATTCTCAGGGTTCTTTGGAGGGAAGCCATGTCTGTTTAAGAGTGGTCTAAGAGTGCTTTCAGTGGTGCAGATGGGATCCAGATGAACAGACAAATAAATCCAAGCACGCTGGCACAGCAACCCTCAAGCAGATCATGCTTTCCAGCCAATGCAGAACTGCTTAGCCTGGCTGTGTGCCGAAAACGGCAAAGTGTGCCACTACTGGGTTTTATACTCCTGGCTCCGAGGCTTATAGCAGCAACTCTGCTACTCATCCTTCCTCCCTGCTGCCTGACCACCATGATCGTTTTCCTGTGTCCTGTGTCCAAAGAGTCTCCCAACAAGAGCAGCTGCGCCTGTCAACTGTGCCCACCCATCACCATCCCACACAATGGCAGGAAGAGTTGTGCAATCCCAGAGACCCTCCAGCGGGCAGACTCCAAAGGAAGGTGGTGCTTAGGGAGCTGTGCTCCTTAGCACTAATCAATGCATATTTTAAAAAAGAAAAAGAAACATGGTTGGGGCCATGGGAAGCCTTGACAATCTATCAAGTGGCTGCAACTTCAGGGAGTGGAGATGTTTTTGTGTGCCTTTAACTAGAAATAGAAGAGGGATCCATTTGTTTAAGAACATAAGAAGTTCCTGCTGGATCAGGCCAATGGTCAATCAAGTCCACCATCCTCTTCTCACAGTGGCCCACCAGATGCCTATGGGAAATCCGCAAGCAGGATTGGGCACAAGAGCCCTCTCCAATCCTGCAGTTTCCAGCAAGTGGTACTCAGAAGCATTACTGCCTCTGACCACATCTGAAGAAGTGTGCATGCACACGAAAGCTCATACCAAGAACTACCGTATTTTTTGCACCATAACACTCACTTTTTTCCTCCTAGAAAGTAAGAGGAAATGTCTGTGCGTGTTATGGAGGAAATGCCTACGGGTGGCATGCCTACGGATTTTCCTCCTCTAAAAACTACGTGCGTGTTATGGTTGGGTGCGTGTTATAGAGCGAAAAATACGGTAACTCAGTTGGTCTTTAAGGTGCTACTGGAAGGAATTTTTTTTTTTTTTACTATGGCAGACCAACACGGCTACCTATCTGTAACTCTGACCACAGAGACAGAGCATAGCCATTTGGGCTAGTAGCCATTGGGAGTCTCCTCCTCCTCCTCCATGAATCTATCTAATCCCCCTTTAAAGCCATCAAAGTTGGCAGCCATCACTGTCTCCTGTGGGAGGGAGTTCCACAGTTTAACTATGTGTTACGTGAGGAAGGGCTTTAGCCGTCTGGAATTTTCTAACACTCAGCTTCATTGAAAGTCCACAAGTTCCAGGTTATGCCGTGTTTGATTTTATAATTTTATAAGCTCGTTAATCATCATCATCAAATTGGATGGGTTTGAAGGGAGTTTAGACAAATTCATGATGGGGAATAAGGCTATCAGTGGTCACTAGCCATGACAGTTATGTTCTTCCTCCACTGTCAGAGGCAGTATGCATCTGAATACCACTTGCTGGGAATAACAAATGGGGAGAGTTCCTGTTGCGCTCAGGTCCTGATTGTAGGTTTCCCATTTGTAGGTTTGGCCACTGTGAGAACAGGATGCTACACTAGATGGGCCCCGTTTGGCCTCATCCAGGAGGGCTCTCCTTATGCTCTTAATGCCTGGAAGGCACAATGTTGGTTAACTCTTTCCTAGGGAATTAGTAGCACCTCTGACATTAAGGTAAAGGTAAAAGGAACCCCGGACCATCAGGTCCAGTCGTGACCGACTCTGGGGTTGCGGCGCTCATCTCGCTCTATAAGCCGAGGGACCGGCGTTTGTCCTCAGACAGCTTCCAGGTCATGTGGCCAGCATGACTAAGCTGCTTCTGGAGAACCAGAGCAGCACACGGAAACGCCGTTTACCTTCCTGCCGGAGTGGTACCTATTTATCTACTTGCACATGATGTGCTTTCGAACTGCTAGGTTGGCAGGAGCAGGGACCGAGCAACGGGAGCTCACCCCATCACGGGGACCTCTGACATTAAGAGACCTTAAAGGCTGTCTTAACTGCCTGGACACCCACCCCATACTGGCCTACCTTCTGGCAGAGTTTGGTACAAAAGAGCCTGGTTTCAAATCACCACTCACTGAGAGGCCTCCAGGAGTCAGCAATGCTGTACTCTGCCTATATTGTTGAGCTCAAAGACCAGGAGACACAGTCGGCAGCCCAGGCTGAGATCTCCCCTGTTTTTCCTCCCATTTTTGTTGTGAGAGCCAAAAAAGATTCTAGCCTCATAGATTTTGGATCAGAGCCAGTGAGATATTCCCCCACCCACCGCCCGCCTTGAGTGTCTAGTGTTGGTTATTCTCTGTCTCAGATTCAGATCACTGTATTCTCTCTCTCTCTCTCTCTCTCTCTCTCTCTCTCTCTCTCTCTCTCTCTAGCTTCTTCTTGTTAATATCACCACAAATCAATTTGAAATCACGGCCTGCTGTCTGCCTAATATTTCTAAATAATTTATGATCAAGGACCTAATTCTCTTGAGATGCCACCAGCGTTAAAGGCAATTCTGCATTCAGATCATGTTCCTAGTTGGAAGGAGTCAACTCCACGCAAGCTCTTTTGATTTGTTCTTGCCGGTATGGGATTTGTGAATTTTTTTTAGAGTGGAGCATTCTCCCTCCTTTAAAAAATTGAGTTATTTCCCTCTCTCCCTCCAACTGAAGAATAAGTTGTTATCACTGCAGCTCCTGCTGTAGACAGCCTGTTCCATATTGATGCTTTGGGATGTAGCAATACGCTAATGTCGTACAGAAATTAAAGTGTTTACTGTGCATTTTTTGTTCAAGCTCCATTCATCACCAGCTTTAAATTTCCATCTCATGCCAGTTACTCTGGTGGAACAGCATTGGCATAAACTGTGAAAACAATGCTGAGAGAGCGAGAGAGAGAGAGAGCGCAGACATTGTGCAGTGCTATAAATAGTGCTTACCACTAGCTTATAATATTACAATGATGGGAAATTTTTAGGCTTGCCCAACACTGCAATAATCTTCGTGCTGACTTTTCCCCTAAACCCCTCAGCTGAAGGAGCTTATCTCAGGCACTGCAAATTGTACCTGATTCTAACTGGAAGGGGTGCAGGGTTGTTGTTGCCATCTATCTGTCTCGGAAGACCATGAAGGAGTGTGCTTTTGAGGCGTGAGGTCAAACTGCTGGAAGGTTGCAGCACCTGCTGTGGCTGCAGAGACTGATATGGGAGAGACATGTTTTGTTGCCACTGGGGCAGTTGAAGGCACCCAGTTGTGCTGCTGCAGATGCACCGAGGCGTTTCTTCTCTCTGCACTCTTCCCAACGGTCATTCCTCCTCTTGTCACTGCTACTGATGCATGACCTGATGGACTGCCTCCAGCATTCCCACATGGCAGCGTTGATGTTGCCAGCCCTCATGTCACGTTTGAAGACATCTTTGTAACACAGAGTTGAATTTGTCCAATCTGCTTTTAAATTCGGTAGAAGGCTATTGACAGCTATTAGCCATGATGGCTATGCTCTGCCTCCATGGTCGGAGACAGTAATATGAATGCCAGCTGCTGGAAACCACTGGAGGGGAGAGCGGCTACTGTTGCACTTGGGTCCTGCTCATGGGCTTCCCATTGGGGCTTCTGGCTGGCCACTGTAAGGACAGGATGCTGGACTAGATGGGCCCCCTTTGGCCTGATCTGGGAGGGCTCTCCATATGGGCATCTACTATGATAGGAGAACCTGCAGGGACAGCCTAGCTCTGAATGCCAGCTGATGGGAAACAAGAGCTGGTCAGATACTGTTTCACTCAGGTCCTCCTTGTGGGCTTCCCATTGGGGCACCTGGCTGGACACTGTGAGAACAAGAGGCTGGACTAGATGGGCTGGCTCCCTCTGATCTGATCTAGCATGGCTATATTTTTCTTCTTAAGAGCACAAGGAATGAAAAATACAATTGAATAGAAATTAAAATTCAGCATATCAAAAAAAGAAGAGGTACAAATTGGGTTGTGGCATTCACAATCCCTGAGGGAAATGATCATTATTAGTATTGGTGGGCGATAAGATTTGTGTTGTTTGTAAGTCTCCGGCTCATGTCTTCAAAGAGGCTCTCTTGAGATATCCTGGCTTGAAGCTGAAGAGTCACTAAGAATTCCAAATAGGGGCGTATTTTACTGGAGGCATTTGAACATTTGGGGCATCATAGAATCACAGAATTGTATGTAGAGTTGGAAAGGACACAAAGGGTCATCTATTCCACCCCCCTGCAATGCAGGAATCACAGCTAAAGAATCCCTGACAGATGGTTATCCAACCTTTGTTGGAAAACCTCCAAGGAAGAAGAGTCCACCACCTTCTGAGGGAGTCCACTCTACTATCAAACAGCTCTTCCCATCATATTCTTCTATTGATATACAAGTAGTCATTTCTAGCTTTGCACACACACATACAAATTAGTACACACAAATTTTATGACAAAAACCTCTGACCCCTTTCTCTGACTCCCCCACCCCTGAAATTTGTAAGTAGCTCCCATACACCCTTGCTCATTCTTAATACAGCTACCAATTCTGGAGCAGGAGAATTAAGGAGTCAAGAGCCCATTGGGTAGTTAATTCCTGCTCACTTCTGAAGTTATAAAAAGTGATTAATGGGTTGGAGCAGCTACTTTTCAAGGAGAGGTTAAATGTCTGGGGGTTTTTAGTTGAGAAAGGAGCATTACCAGGGCAGGAATGTGAAGGAAGTTTATGAAATTATGAACACCACAGACTCAGTCTGGAGGGAAAGGATTTTCATTCTCATATAATATTAGAAAGCCCAACTGAGAGGCTTGTCGGTTGGTTCACGACAAGCTAAAATAACGTATTCCTTCAAGCAACAAGTTGTTTATTCATTTATTCATTTCATATACTGTAATTTATACACTACTTGATTGTTTAAAAAACTTGAAGCAGTTTACAAAAATAATAAAGCAACAAAATTATAATACACTCAGAAAATCAAAACCAGCAATAAACTAATAACACAAGCATTCCAGATATCTGGGCAAAACAATATGTTTTTTCCACTCACCAAAGGGAGTACAGAGGAGCCTGCTTGATGTCACGAAGCAGGGAGTTCCAAATTGTAGATGCCACCACACTAAAAGATTGATTTCTGACAAATGCAGAACAGGTTTTATGTGGAATCTGTAGAAGTGCCAGTTGCTCCAAATGAAGTGGTTGAGTGAATGTAGACTCCCTTGCCTGAAACCCTGGAGAATCACCACTGCCAGTCAATGTAGATGATGCAGAGTTAGATTGAGCAGTGGTCTGACTTGGTATAATGCACCTTTCTATATCTCTGTTTAATTCAGTCCTTCATTCAGAACCATGAGGACTAGAATCTTACTTAATTTTTTTCAGGGAAGGGCTGCAGCTCAGTAGTATAGATCACCTGCTTTGCAGACAGAAGGTCCCAGGTTCAATCCCCAAAGGCATTTTCAGGTAGGCTTGGAAATGAAACCCTGCCTGAAACCCTGGAGGGCTAGTGCCAGCTAGTGTCAACAGCACTGACATAGTTGGACCAATTGGCCTTGCTCCGGGCAAGGCAGCTTTCTGTGAGTTTTGCTCCAAAAGCACCTTGGGCATGTCCTCATTTGCTCCTCTGGGGAGGAGGCAATGCTGGACTAGATCAGCCCTCTTAGGCCTGATCCAGCAGACCCTTCTAATGTTCTCACACAGCACATCAGGATATACACAGCACTGGCTCACAAGCCCCTGCATATCCTAGCAACCGTCTGAACCTCTTGATCTTGAGAAAACTGGAAGACACTGCTGGATTGCAACACACATTTTAGCGCATTCGAGATGCATGCATTGCCGCTGTCAACCTCTCCACTTGCCAAAATGAAGAGGAATGGGCTCAAAATAGCAGACCTGGGTCTCCTTGAAGTGCCGGGAGGTGCATTCTCTGTTTGCAAATGCAAAGTAAAGCAATTGCCTGCCTGTCTGCGGATGGCACGGACGTCATGAGATCTGAGCGTACAAGATGATGAAGCAGAAGACAAATGGGGCAGGTGTTTGATTTTTTATTTTTTGCAGCTGTGACTTCAGTTCTATCCTAAACAATGTGCAAGTCGTACCCTCTATTGCAACCCTGTAGTCTGGGGTGGGGGTGTTGCACTGATCAATGAGAATGACACATATGGATTAGAGAGCTGTTTCTATCACACAAATCCATCTCTGACCCTTTTTTGAGAGGCAGAGAGTTGCATCTGTAAGCAGCATCAGACCAGTTGGTGGGGCAGCACCCCATTTGGATCAGCCTCCGCTGGTAGGGCAAAAGCCAGAGAGCCTATCAGTAGGTGGCACCAGAGCCAATGACAGGCAGAGGCAACTAATAATTGTTTTACCCAGTCCTCTTCCTTGCTGAATTCCGCAAAGAACATAAGGGGAACCCTGCTGGATCAGGCCAATGGCCAATCTAGTCCAGCATTTTGTTCTCACAGTGGTCAACCAAATGCCTGTGGAAAACACACAAGCAGGACCTGAGTACAGAAGCACTCTCGCCTTTTGAAGGCTTCTAGCAACTGGTGTTCAGAAGCATTGTTGCCTCTGTGGAGGCAGAACACAGCCATCATGGCTAGTAGCCAGTGATAGTCCTCCATGAATTTGTTCAAATTAATGGCCGTCACTGCCTCCTGCAGAAGTGAGTTCCACAGTTTAACTATGTGCTATATGAAGAGGTACATCTTTTCATCTGCCCTGAGTATTCCAATGTTCGGCTTTATTGGATGACCACGAGTTCGAGAGAGGGAGAAACCCTTTTCTCTTTCCACTTTCTCCATGCCACACATAATTTTATAAACTTCTGTCATGTCACCTCTTACTTGCCTTTTCTCTAAACTGAAAAGTCACAAATGCGGCAAACTTTCCTCATAGGGAAGTCGCTCCATTCTCCACCACCACCTTGATCATTTTGGTGGCCCTTTTCTGAAACGTTTACAGATCTACAGTCCCCTAATTGAGGTGAGGCACCCAGAACTGCACACAGTAATCCAAATGTGGTTGCCCCATAGATTTATGCAATGGTAGTTATATTTTCGATTCCTTCCCTAATGATCCCTAGCATGGAGTTTGCATTTTTCATGGCTGCTGCACATTGAGTTGACAGGCAGCATCGCCACCCCCTGGACCGGTTGTTGTAAGTAAGAAGGATGGCAGGTAGTGCTGGCTGGGGTTGCTGAGGCAGTGCTTCTTTGTGCCCTAATAGTGGCCTGCACCACAAGAAGGATAAGAGATAAGGGTGGAAGGAAGAAAGCAGGGGGCGGGGACCGGGGGGGAATTGACAGATGGGGTGCAGAGAAAAGTAGGTGGGAGGGGAAAGCGGAGAAAGGAAGAAAGGGGGAAGATTCAGGAACGAGGAAAGTGGGTCACTTCCCAGGAGCATTTGAGACTTCCCTCCATGGTGAGCCGCAGCAGCAGCAGCACAGGAGGGAGCCGGGAGCAACAGCTGAGTTGCCACCTTGCCTTTCAATTAATTAAAGCTTAAGAAGAGGAAAAAGAAAGACCCACACAAACACATCGGCCCACTGGCCACCTGTCTTCCTAGTTAGGGATGGGGGAGGAATCCTGTTCGGTTTGCCTTTTAACGCCAACCTCCCTCATTTGCACTTCCCACAGAGAATGCACGAAAGGCAGACAACCCTTTGAAATCTCTGAATTTTGCAATGCAGCTCTCCAGCCAAATGATGTGTTACCCAAATGCACTGTGTTAGGGAAGCCTTGGGGGGACCTTGCGCAAGGCAGAGGCCCATGTGGCCCTCCAAAACTCTCAGACTGGCCCTTGTGTCCCACCCTTTTGCTCCAGCCTGCTTCCCTCACTAGCCCTGCTCTGCACCCTCCAAAGGATGACTTAAGAAACTGCTTGATAGTGGAACTGGCTACTTTGGAAGGTGATGGACTCTCCTCCATTGGAGGTCTTTCAACAGACATTGGATGGCTGTCTGTCTGGCATTCTTTTGTTGTGATTCCTGCATTGCAGGACATTAGACTAGATTGCCCTTGAGTCCCTTACAACTCTATAACTCTTCAATTCTATGATCTGTCATGTGTTGTTTCTTGCAGCAGCCATTGGACTCAGTCATTATCCTCCAGAAGGATTTTTTAGTCCAAAGGCAGAGGAGTAATTTAAAATCTGGCCTTCAGGTCGCCCTATAAGCCAGGCTCCTACTGTCCCCAGATGGGCACTCGCCGCTTTGCCTGCCACGTCTCAGCAGCCCGCCCCACTGATCAAGTCCTTTTGCATCTGTGATTAAAACTGCTTTAAATGAGCAAGACAGAGACGCGTGAAGAAACTAATGCCTCATTGCGAGAGGGCGACAGCGTTGATTTACATTATTCCCCTTGAATGCTTTTAATCAGGCCTCGTGAGCAGGCGCCAGTGCAAAGGGAGCTGGTTAGCCACCTTAACTTAGTCATGGATTTCTCAAAATAAATACAAAAGTTTGAATCCTTACTTATCCCTGAAGCTCACCAAATGACCTTGGACCTCTCAGCCTAACCAACCTCACAGGATTGTTGTGGCTGTGAAATGAGGAGGGAAGGGGAAACATCCTTGGGCTCCATGGAGAAAAAGCTGGGATATAAATGCAACAAACGAACAAATGAACGAACAAGAAATGTATTGCAAAACATAATGTATTGCAAATCTGCCCCAAGCAAACCACAGATCATGCAGCCGGATCCTGGCTTTCAGGGCTGGTCCCATTGTACATGACGACCCAAAGTAACCTTTGATGAGGAAGGAAGGAAGGAAGGAAGGAAGGAAGGGAAGAAGGGAAGGGGGGAGGGATCTGAAAATCTCTTCAAACCAGAGGATGGCTTTTAAGGTTCTTTGTGTGAGGAAACAAGCAAATGCACGAAGCATGCCTCCATGCCCCCCTGGAGACCAGTGCAAAATAAAGCAGCTTATGCCAGAAATGGGGGCAAGCAGCTGGAGGGTTCCTGCATGAAATATTGAGAGCCTGAGACTCACTGGAGGAGGCTGCGCGACTGAGCACCTCATAAATAAAGCATCCAACTAACCCGTTTGCAGGCAGTGATGTCTACCAGGGAAGGGTTTGGGGACTCAGCACAAGATCTATTTGTGTGCGCAAATGTGCAGGATCCATGTTTATAAATATACACACATGTCTCTCCCTAATAGCGTTTGCTAAAAACGTAACAATCCATTTATTGCAGCCTCTAAAAAGCTCTCTGTCAACCTGCTAAGGTGTCTCAAGGTCGCTTTTTACTGGTGGGAATATAAACTGCTGCAATATTTTTGAAGTATGATTTTGACAGATTTTTTTAAAACTATTGTTTGTTGTCCATGCTTAATTTTGATGCATGATTGTGACAGCTCAAATAGTAATTGCAGTTCGATGGAAAACAGCCCAAAATCTGACACTGTGTCGACACTTGGTGCCACCAACTCTGGAATGTTACTATACTGGAGAAAATTACACATAATTGGAGATTTCGACAAGGACTAAAACCAGGCACTGTTTATATGATTTGGCATTATTTTATCACATATACAGCAGAACCATCATTTTCAAGCTAAGCCTCATCACAAGCCTGGCAAATCTACAGTTCTAGAATTCTATTATTCTAAGACTTGATAATCAGATCATGCTGGTAGTCTTTACTTGGACTTTGTTATTTTAACCCATGTACTGAATCTATTTTAGTACCTATTTTATGGTTTTGTTTTTCATTTTTTAATTATTATCTGTTATAACTGTTCTCACTGTTTTATATACATTATTTTAAAAACTTAAAAAAATTACACCCCTACCCCCACCAAAAAGGTTGTTCTGCATGTTAAAATAATTGAAGATTGTGTGAAAGGGGTGGCTTCCAGGATACCTGGGGAAGGGAGTGGTTCAGATCATGTCATGGATGACAGTAATCAAGGAAGAAACCCAAAGTCTCTCTGGAATTCAGGGGGGGAGCCTTTTAAGGAAACACCTGCATGCTAATTTTGCATGTAGCACTGAGCCAAAAATCCGTCCTCCAAACTGCTCAAAGGTTTTCTCCACCTACCCCTATTTACATATTTATTTTATTTTATGAAATTGATATAGCGCTTGATGGTAAAGGAAAACTTCACGGTTATTTGCAAAAAGAATAATTAGGGTAGAATGACAAGAAAAAACAAAAGCCGCTATTCAACAGCAGGATACAGGCTACAAGTGACGGCACAGAAGCACAAATTTGTAGAGTTCGAAGGGACCCAAAGGGTCATCTGGTCCAACCCCTTGCAATGTATGAATGGTAGACTGGTAAAACAGAAGAAAAGATCACCCAGTGAGCTTCATGGCCATGTGGGAGGTTTCCAACACTTGAATCACTACACTACACTGGCAAAATATGCCTCATCTGCTCACTGTATATCCATCCATTCAATAAGTGACTGGTATACATACACACATACACATAATATATCATCATTAAGATAGCTAAATACCATTTTTGGTCTCCCTTACTGTGAAAAGGAGGTGGGGAGAAGAAGGGAAGATTTGTCTGCAAAATGAAAACCTTGCCAGCCACGGAGTGAAATATAATTCAAATAGCTCATGACAGGTGTTCTAACACTGATAGATGACTTAGAGAGAAAGGAGCTATCTGTAGAGCTGGCATGGATCTCATATTGCGGTGGAAAACCGCAGGGGCCACAGGGAGTCAGATGCCCCCCTCCGCTGTGCAGGCACTGCCAGACCAATGCAGCTCAACTTTTCCTACCAAGTGGACCACAAGAGTACTTCAAGACCCCCTCCCTCCAGCCCTCGCCCTGCCTTCCCCAAGTCAGATAACTGAGGCACCGGGCTTTGAGAAGGAGGCACAAGTCTCAGGCAGGGTGAAGAGCCCTGTCATCTCCTTCCCAAAGTTGGGAAAGCGCTAACTAGGCTTTGGGAAGGAGGCAGGAGGAACCGAGGACCCTGTCAGAGCCCTCATACCTCTATTCCATACCTAAGCACCTCACTTACCTGGCTTTGGGAAGGCAGCGTGAGGAATGCAGAGGAGGGCATCAAATCTTTCTGAGGGCCGCCAAAAAACGTCCTTGGACCATGTTTTGGACCACCCTGTGTTAGGACAGTCCCCATGCTTCCCAAACGATTCAATTCCCCTCTCCAAGTTAATACAGGAGGTTTGATATGTTTGCCATAGAATCATAGAAGTGTAGACTTGGAAGGTAACCCTGAGGGTCATCTAGCCCAACCCCCTGCGATACTGGAATTCCAATTAAAGCATCCATGACAGATGGTCATCCAACCTGCTTGAAACCTTCAAGGAAGGACAGCCCACCATCTCCCGAAGGAGTCTGTTTCAATATTGAATAGCTCTTACCGTCCGAAACGTTCTTCCTGGTGTTTAGTTGGAATCTCCTTTCTTGTAACTTGAATCCATTGGTTCAGGTCCTACCATCTGAAGGAGAAGAAAACAAGCCTGCTCCATCTTCTTCCATGTAACAGTTCTTTATTTATTTGAAGGTGGATATCAAATCACCAAGGGACGCGGGTGGCGCTGTGGGTTAAACCACAGAGCGTAGGACTTGCCAATCAGAAGGTCAGCGGTTCGAATCCCCGCGACGGGATGAGTTCCTGTTGCTCGGTCCCTGCTCCTGCCAACCTAGCAGTTCGAAAGCACATCAAAGTGCAAGTAGATAAATAGGTACCACTCCAGCGGGAAGTTTCCATGTGCTGCTCTGGTTTGCCAGAAGTGGCTTAGTCATGCTGGCCACATGACCCGGAAGCTGTACGCCGGCTCCCTCGGCCAATAAAGCGAGATGAGTGCCACAACCCCAGAGTTGGCCACGACTGGACCTAATGGTCAGGGGTCCCTTTACCTTTACCTATCAAATCACCTCTCAGTCTCCACTTGTCCAGCATAATAATACCCAACTCCCACAACCATTCCTCATAAGGCTTATCTTGGTCGCCCTCCTCTGCACATGTTCCAGCTTGTCAATATCCTTCTTAGTGGCCCCCAGAACAGGACACAGTATTCCAGGTGCACTAAAGGAGTTTGCAGATGTCCTCTCAAAACCTCCGTCTATAATCTTGGAGAATTCATGGAGAACAGGTGTGGTCCTTGCAGACTAGAGATGGGCAAAGATTGTTCCCATCTTCAAAAAGGAGGGGGGAGGGTACCTGGTTGGCCACTGTAAGAACAGGATGCTGGACTAGTTGGGTCATTGGCCTGAACCAGCAGAGCTCAATTTGTTTTATTAGGAAGGGGGGGGGGATATGTCTTTAGATGTGATACCTGAATTGCAGGGGGTTGGACTAGATAACCCTTGGGGTACCTTCCAACTCTACAGTTCTATCATTCTATTCTCTCGTGTTAGAGGATTTCTCTCTACAAAGCTTCTAGTTTCCCAGGCTAGTGCTTTGACCTCTTTCCCCCAGAAAACTATACAAAAATGGGGCAAAACTGAGCAACTGTCAATACAGAAATATGCAAGAGAATTGAGCTAATCGCCTCAGATGCCTTCAATCCAAACACACTTTTTCTTCCAGGAGATCCATTAGTTGCATCTCTGAATATAAAACACTTTTGTGATGGCTCTGACGCGAGGAGAACAAGCCCTGTGCCCTTTTCCTGAGATCCTCCGCTGCCTAATTTCAAAATAATATTGTTCTCTGTTAATGATCAATCGCAATTACTAAGTCATTTATATCCAATAAAGGCTGCCGCAGGAGGTCCGCGCAGTGTTGCCTGGGTAAATTTGCACCCTAGCAATGGCTTAATAAAGCATTATGATAAGCAATCATGTTGCTGGTAGGAGCACAAGTCTTAGGTGCTAATTGAAGCAATCCAGCAAAATGTCAATGACTTTTTTCCCCTTCCCCGAGCCTATGAAATATTCATTAAAATCAGGCATTTGCATGAGAGTCAAATTGTTTATTTATACCTTTTTATTGGGCTTTTCTAGGAGGTTGCAGGAATGCACAGCATTTGGGATGCTTTCAGTTTTGTATGTCAAGCGCCTTTTTCAAGCTGTACATATCACTATTTCCCCATTTCTTTGGGGGAAAGGACTGTGCCTCTGGGTTGCATGCAGAAAATCCCAGGTTCAGTTCCCAATGGTATCTCCAGGTAAGCTTGGGAACGTCCCATGCCTAAAACCCTGGAGAGCTGGTGCCAGTCCATGTTGACAACTCTGAGCTAGATGGACCAATGGGTCTGATTCAAAAAAAGGCTGCTTCTTAGGTTGCTATTTAAATCAAGCCTATTCAGATTCATCAGGACTAGAATCTTAATGTTTAGGGGAGGGGATGTAGCTCAGCAGTGGACCATCTGCTGTGCCTGAAACCCTGGAGAGCCACTGCCAGTCAGAGTAGGCCCCACTGACCTAGCTGGACCAATGGTCTGACTCAGGATAACATAGTTTCTTTTGTTGCTATTTAAATCAAGTCTTTATTCAGAACCATGAGGACTAGAATCTTACTTTGTTTTCAGTGGAAGGGTCATAGCACAGTGGTAGAGTGGAAGGTTCCAGGTACAATCCCCCATAGCATCTCCAGATAGGGCTGGGACAATCAACTTCTTGGACAACACTGAGTCTTTATGGACCAAGGGTCTCATCCACTGTAATGCAGGGTACGATGTTACTGTGATCACCCAACCTGGCATAGGGAGAGTTTGGAGGGCCAGGAAAGTGTAAGGTAACTGCAGTGAGATTTGACTCAGTACGTCAACTGGGATAATGGAGGAACAAACGGAGGTAGGAAAGGTCAAGTTTGCAATGGCACACAAAAAAAAAACAACAACCTAGACACCCCTGTTAATGTAGGCCTCCATGTCAGGTAGCTAATGCCTATTTAGGATGGGATGGATAACAGCAAAATCCTCCTATGCAATTTTCCATCACTAGTAACGTTTTCATGAAAAACGCAGCACTTTCCTGCTGCCCTGTCCTTTAAAAGAAAAGGACCAAATATAATGGACTATTGGGCTTTCATAGCTTTCTCCTCCACATATTTGTCAAATCCTCTTTTAAACTATCAGGTGGGGGGGGGAGAGAGAGATGGTGTCCAGGGTAAAGTGAAAGCTATGCAATGAAGGTAACAGGCACATCTCTGCAGGGAGGCAATTCCACAGCTTAGGGGCTGCCACAGAGAAGGCCCTTTTCCCTGACCTGCCAAATTTCTGAGGGCAGCAGAGCAACAGGACCCCCTCTACCAAGCTTAACACAGCATTGAAGGAGGTGGCTCATCAGACAGCAGCTACATGAAGCTACAGTGGTGCCCCGCAAGACGAAATTAATTCGTTCCGCAATTTTTGTCGTCTAGCGAATTTTTCGTCTTGCGAAGCACGAAATCCCATAGGAATGCATTGAAAATCAATTAATGCGTTCCTATGGTCAAAAAAAGTCCAAACAAAGCCAAATTTGGTACAACAACAGTTTATTAACTGCTCTTTAAAGTCACACATACTGTAAAGAGCAGTTCAAAAATTGAAGGGAAAATAAATTAACTTTATAAACATGACAGAAATACATTTAAAAATCAACAAAGTACAGTATACAGACATTTTCTAAGACTCTGGGGGAGCACTTGAAGAAGGCTCCTCTTCCACTCTTTGCTTCTTGGTCAAGAACCTGTCCATTGTCTGCTGCTTCATCCGCCTTTTCAGCAGCTCCCTGAAATACGACATGACCCTCGTATCATAAAAGTTCCCAGCGTCATGTGCCACGTGCTTCTCATGGTGGTGTAGATCTGCAAAAGTCTGCACCTCCTTCCACCTCTGGCAAATGTCCCTCAGTCTTTCGGAGGACAGCCGTTCCCCAGTTGCTTCCTCCTCTTCCAGTGAGGCCTGCTCCTGCGCAGCCTCTGCCTGCAGTTCAACCAGCTCCTGGGTGGTCAGCTCGTCGTCGTGCCCCTCTACCAGCTCGCAGATGTCCTCCTCCGTGACCTCCAGGCCCATGGTCCTCCCCAAGGCAACAATGTCCTGCACCACTGTTGACTCTGGTGCATCAGAGTCACTTGGTGCCACACAGTCCGGCCACAGGTTGCGCCAAGCGCAATTCAAATTTCTCTGGCTGATCCCTTTCCAGGCCGTGTTGACCATCTTCAAGCAGGTGGCAATGTCGAAGTGGTCCTTCCAGAATTCCCGCAGGGTGATGGTGGTGCAGTCAGTCACCTCGAAGCATCGCCTGAAAAGCTCCTTGGTGTAGAGTTTTTTGAAATTGGCGATGACCTGCTGATCCATCGGCTGGAGCAGTGGCGTGGTGTTAGGCGGCAGGAACATGATGTTGATGAAGCTGAACTCCTCCAACAAGTCCACCTCAAGGCCTTTAGGATGGGCAGGAGCATTGTCCATCAGAAGCAAAGCCTTCAGCGGCAGGTCGTTGTCCAGCAGGTACTGCTTGACAGCAGGGCCAAAAGCAAGATTGACCCAGTCCACAAACAGCACACGTGTGACCCAAGCCTTGCTGTTGGATCGCCACATGACACTCAGCCGCTCCTTGTCGATCTTGTGTCTCTTGAAGGCCCGTGGGTTCTCCGAGTGGTACACCAGCAGGGGCTTGATCTTCAGGTCGCCGCTGGCGTTGGCACAGAAGAGCAGGGTCAGACGGTCCTTCATGGGCTTGTGGCCAGGCAGCCTGGACTCCTCCTGAGTGATGAAAGTCCTTTTGGGCATCCTCTTCCAAAACAGCCCGGTCTCGTCGCAGTTGAAGACCTGCTGCGGAACGTAGCCCTCCGTCTTCACAAGCTCCAGGAACTCCGCTGCAAAGTCTTCAGCCGCAGGAACATCAGAACTGGCAGCCTCTCCATGCCTGACCACGCTGTGGATGCCAGATCTCGTCTTGAACCGGTCAAACCAACCTCTGCTAGCCTTGAAGACTTCTGGCTCGGCTGAGGTTCCTGGCTGATCCCGGATGAGGTCAGCATGCAAGGCCTTGGCCTTCTCACAAATGACGGCCTCAGACACTGTGTCCCCTGCACGCTGCTTCTCTTCTATCCAGATGAGCAGCAACTTCTCGACCTCCTCCAGGACAGCTGGGCGGTTCCTCACGATCCTGGTGACTCCCTTGGCTGCATCAGTCGCCATGATCTTCTCCCTCATCTTCAGGATGGTCCCGATGGTCGATGGGTTCCTGCCGTACTCCCTGGCGATGTCCGTCACACGCATTCCGCCGTCGTGCTTCCGAATGATGTCCTTCTTCATCTCCAGCGTCACCTTCTCCTTCTTCCTCTCGCCGGCCACCGCAGGAGCAGTCTTCTTGGGTCCCATGGCAGCACAGGTCCCACCTTCGTAAACTAAGAAACAGGAAAAAAAATCAGTGATGTGCTTCAAACCCAAAAAATACAAAAGCACCCAGCCACCCACCACACAGAAATTAAAACCCAGAACCAAGGCCTTGAATCCCAAGCACCCCAACCCCAAATCAAAAATCCCAAAAACCCCCAAAAAAGTTTTAAAAGTTGAGCTTACCAAATGGATGAAAGAGAAGTTCTGGAAAAGCTTCAGCAATCAACCACCGAAGTCCTCAGGAACCTCAAATGGCTGTAAAAAAAGTTTAGGAAAAGCTTCAAAAATCACCAATGTCTTCAAAAACCTCAACTGCTCCCACAGACACGCACCAACCCACCCATAACACAGAAATTGCAAACCCCTCCTCAACTGCTCCCCCAGCCCCTCCCCTACTGCTGCAAACCCCTCCCCAACTGCTTCCCCACCCAGACAAAAAAAAATTCAAAAAATAACAACAAAATTTCAAAAAAAAACAGCCATGCCTAGTGGTCACAGAAAATCATAAAAATTCCAAAAAAAACCCCACAAGCCCCCAGATTTCTGCAGAAACCTCCCCCACTGTTCCCCCAGCCAGCCAGCACTCAGAAATTCAAACTCAGAAAAATTTTCAAAAAAAAACAGCCATGCCCAATGGTCACAGAAAATCATAAAAAATCCCAAAAAAAACCCACAAGCCCCCAGATTTCTGCAGAAACCTCCCCCACTGTTCCCCCAGCCAGCCAGCACTCAGAAATTCAAACTCAGAAAAATTTTCAAAAAAAAACAGCCATGCCCAATGGTCACAGAAAATCATAAAAATTCCAAAAAAACCCCCACAAGCCCCCAGATTTCTGCAGAAACCTCCCCCACTGTTCCCCCAGCCAGCCAGCACTCAGAAATTCAAACTCAGAAAAATTTTCAAAAAAAAACAGCCATGCCCAATGGTCACAGAAAATCATAAAAAATCCCAAAAAACCCCCACATGGTCCCAGATTTCTGCAGAAACCTCCCCCACTGTTCCCCCAGCCAGCCAGCACTCAGAAATTCAAACTCAGAAAAAAAAATTTGAAAAAAAACAGCCATGCCCAATGGTCACAGAAAATCATAAAAAATCCCAAAAAAAACCCACAAGGTCCCAGATTTCTGCAGAAACCTCCCCCACTGTTCCCCCAGCCAGCCAGCACTCAGAAATTCAAACTCAGAAAAAAAAATTTGAAAAAAAACAGCCATGCCCAATGGTCACAGAAAATCATAAAAAATCCCAAAAAACCCCCACATGGTCCCAGATTTCTGCAGAAACCTCCCCCACTGTTCCCCTAGCCAGCCAGCACTCAGAAATTCAAACTCAGAAAAATTTTCAAAAATAAGCAACCTGGCACAATGGTCACAGAAAATCATAAAAATTCCCCAAAAAGGCCCACAAGCCCCCAGATTATCGCAAACCCCTTCCCAACACCAAGTCCTTGAATCCCAAACACCCCAACCCAAAATCCAAAACCCCCCCAAAAAGTTTTAAAAGTTTAACTTACCAAATGGATGAAAGAGAAGTTCTGGAAAAGTTCTGGAAAAGTTTTGGAAAATCTTCAAAAGTGAGCAAAGTCTGATAAAAGGCTACCAAACCACGTGCTAACAGTTGCTCCTCGAAGCCAAGTCGCAACTGCAGCTGCTCAAGCTAAGCACCCTTGGTTTTAACGGTTTTTACACAAAGGAAACAATGTCGCGAGACGTTTTCGTTTTGCGAAGCAAGCCCATAGGGGAATTCGTCTTGCGAGGCAAATCGCGGACAAAAAAACCTTTCGTCTAGCGAGTTTTTTGTCTTGCGAGGCATTCGTCTTGCGGGGCACTACTGTACTGATAGCAGGTGACATAAGGCCCATGGAACAACTGAGGAGCCTACACTACCCTAAACTCTGTATGGACAAAGTCATTGGCAGATCCCTGCAATCTAGTGCTTTCTTGTTATTTCAGATTGGCTTTGTGTGATCAAAGTGCAATTGCTGGGCTCAGCTGTTGGGGGCAGCAAAGTGCTGTTAAGAGCTCCTGTGCTTTTAATTAAAAGCTTCCACCTTGCTGATTCTGTCCCATTTATTGCTTCCTGGGTGAAGAAGTAATAAATTGCCTCTTAATTCCTCAGCTTCTGTTCCATTCAGAGGGTGGAGGTAGTAATTACTATTTTCTTTCCACTGTTTTCTTATAGCTGCTGATACCATGTTTTTTTGTGCCATCCGCTACTAGTGGAATTAAAACAGTTCCAGGCCATTTAAAATCTCAGTCGACAGTTTATGTGTTACTGTGTTTTAATGCTTTAATTGCTTGACTGTGTTTTTTATTGCTACTTAATTGATTATTGGCTATTGATTTTTTTTTAAGGTTTAATTTTGTGAGCTATTCTTGAGTGCAGACATGTTGCAAACAAAACACACTGCTCTTGCAGCGCAGGGGAGTCAGTAAACAATGTGCAGGAAAGAGAAACACCCAATAAGTCTCTGGGTGTACAGCAATTATCACCCCTGGTAGGGAGAGAACAAATGGATGAATCTGTCAATATTTTTCATTCTTCTCAGCTTCTCATTTTTCCAGCCTTTAGTCCAGATTGCCAAATGTCTGCATTGTTTGCAAAAGGAATTTAAGAGTCCTCACAAAAATTCATCATGGATTTGTAGAGTTGGAAGGGATTCCCAAGTATCATCTAGCCCAACCCCCTGAAATGAAGGAATCTCAGCTTAAGCATCCATGACAGATGGCCATCTAACCTTTGCTTTAAAACCTCCATTGTAGGAGAGTCCACTACCGTCCAAGGGAGTCCATTCCACTGTCAGGCAGCTCTTAGTTTCAGAAAGTTATCCCTAATGTTTAGCTGCAATCTGCTTTCTTGTCATTTGAATCCATTGGTTCAAGTCCTCCCTGCTGGAGTGAATTGTGAAGAAAAGAGTTGCCTTCCAGTTTGCGTACTGTTTCCAGGAAGTGCAAATTCAGAGAGGCCAGGATGAAAACCAGAACCAAACTCCCCACCCCGCCACCCCTTTTCACACAGTCTCTTCTGGTGGGATGCTGAGTTGAGCCGCAGTGGTCTCTCTCCTCCTGTGTCCTCCTAGGATGCTTTGAGAAAATCAAATAAAATTGACAACCAGGCACCTGATCAAAATTAAATAATGACAGGGACTTGGCTGCGTCCCATATTATTGCTGGCAGCAGCATGACAGGCATCATTAGACAGAAAGAGAATGTGGTGTTTTTTTCACGAGTCAAAGCTACAAATGGTCAAATTCCAAAGCCTGATTATAAGAGCTAGACAGTACACTGCGGATTGAATGGAGGGGTTAAAGAAAAACCCTACAAGTGTTTTTTATATGTCTATAAAGAAGTGCTGTTGATAGCAAGCCGGCACAAAGTATGACCCCTGTGGACCCTCCTCCTTGCTCCACTGCCAAGGTTTCTCAGTGTGGGGTGCTGCTCAAAACGAAGCCCTGGATCAATAAAGCCTTTTCCAAACAGGGAAATCAATGCCAATGGCACAGTTTGAGAAAGCAGCCTGGTGATCACAAAGCTATGTTTGGCGTGCCCCAGGCAGCAGGAACATGGTGTCATTTTAAGCCAGGGCAGTTGTAAGATAACACAATGCCTTGGCTCCTGAGAAAGGTGTTTTTAAAAATTGCAGAGAAATTGAAGCACATTGATCTTAATGGCAGGGGTAAATGATGGCAGAAAAGGGGGTGGGAGACAGGAGGCACTGCAGGGGATTGGACCAGATGACTCTTGTGGCCCCTTCCAGCTCTACAATTTTATGATTATATATACATGTTCACCTCTAGTAAAAAAATTGTAAATACTTGGGGAGAAGACAGATGGCAAATCCATCCAGAGAGTTCAGATTTCCATATAAAGAAAAGGATGTGGGAGAGAGAGAGAGAGAGAGAGAGAGAGAGAGAGAGAGAGAGAGAGAGTCCCCTGTGACCATGTATGTTGGTGATCCCCATAGGGCAACTGCGCTGCAGCAACGCAGGTTATTAGGAGGGCATCTCTCTCCAAGAGACCTTCCCAAGCACCCCATTGGGCGCCATTGCCACGGACACCAGAGCTGTTAATCTTGCAATGCCCTCCTGGTGCTTTATGTCAGCAGTGAGAGAAAAGCTCTTCGGAGATTTACTAAGAATGTTGGCAAGGAAAGGTCTGTGAATAGAAATAAAAAAAAAGCTTTGCTTTTGCAGCTATTAAGGCCCGGCATCATGCATCTAGGTATTGGATTCTGGAGCAAGGTACTCCCAGCTGCCCGTTATTTGTCCTCTGCAAATAGCCGTCTCTTTCTGGCCACAAACTGCATTATGATTCTTTAAATTGAGTTAACGGCTCCATGGATGGGATGGGGCTCAAAATATCTGCTGCAGATGAGTTCCATGAGGCCGAGCATTTGGAAGCACAAGCAAGAGGGTGGCTCAGGCATAGGGGATATTGTTATTGGAACTTAAAACATAAGACGAGTACTGCTGGATCTGGCCAGAGGTCCAACTGTTCTAGCATCCTTTTCTCAAAGTGGCCAACCTAGAAGCCAACTCCAGGGGCTGAAGGTGTTTGGGCACCCACAATAATATAATTGTGGGGGCCGGGCATCCAAAAAGTCAATAAAAAAGCTGGCAAGGAGAGAAGCAGTTCAGCTCTGTCCTCCGCAGCCAGCCAGCAAGGCATCTTTTTCTGGGTGGTGGGGCTCAGGTGTCTGAGTCTGAGTAGAAAAGGTTGCCTTGCTGGCTGCTGGCTATATGACGTCACACACACTACGTGCAGGGGTGTGTGTGATGTTGCACATCTGCGTGCGGTGGCTGTCACCCACAACCCTGAGGGCAAGATGGCACCCCTGGTGGCCGACCTGATGCCCCCATGGGAAGCCTGCAAGCAGGACCTGAGCATCACAGCAGCAACACTCTCCCTCATTTTTTATTTGCAGCTACTAGTATTCAGAGTCATACTGCCTCCGGCAGTGGAGCTGGAATATAAGGAGAGCCTGGCTGCTAGATGAGGCCAAAGGGGAACCCTTAATCCAGCGTCCTGTTCTTACAGTGGCCAACCAGATGCCTCTTATGGGAAGCCCAGAAGCAGGATATGAGTGCTCCAGCAATTCTGCTCTCTTGAAGTTTCCAGCAACTTGCATTCAGAAGCAACTAGGGAGGTACAGCATGGCCAATATTTTAATTAATATTCTCCTGGTAGCTGACAACCTCCAGGGTCCACATACCAGTTGTGGGTGGGGCTAGCGGCAAAAGAAAGCAGAGCAATACATGTATGGTAGGCTGTATCTCAAAGTCGTACAAAATCCAGAGGTTTCTACACACACACTACACATCTCTCCGTCCTTCACCCAGCTTAAGCAAGAGGCACCATCACAGTTCAAAGACACTCAAGGAGGAACATGGTCTAGGGAGGGTTTGAGGGCCAGGCAGAGAGAGCCAGAGAGCTATGTTTGGCCCCCGGGTCTGAGATTCTGAAGCCTTGTTCCAAAGCTTCCAGGGCAAGCTAGAACGTGGGCTGAGGAGGGCAACCAAGATGATAAAGGGTCTAGAAACTGAGTTATGAAGAATGGTTGAGAGAGTTGGGGGCATTTAGCTTGCAGAAGAGGAGACTGAGAGGTGATATGAGAGCCATCTTCTGATGATATCTGAAGGCCATCTTCCATCACATGGAAGATGGAGCAAGCTTTTTTTCTGCTGCTTCAGAGGTTTGCATCCTAACCAATGGATTCAAATGACAAGAAAGGAGATTCCAGCTAGGAATAACTTTCTGATGGTAAGAGCTGATGGTAAGAAGAACGGACTCCCTTGGAAGGTGGTGGACTCTCTTTCATTGGAGGTTTTTAAGCAGAGGTTGGATGGTCATTTGTCAAGGATTATTTAGCTGTGATTCATCATTGCAGGGGGTTGGACTAGATGACCCTCAAGATCTCTTCCAACTAATTATACAATCCTGTGTTTCTATGATTGAAGCACATACGGTTTAGAGCACATCTCTCCTTGCAAGAGGATGTTCCTTTGACTTTGTCATGACTTTCTCTGGTGTCCTTGTCTATTTTTAAATTCAAGGATGCCAACTAAAATAAATTACTACGTTTCTGTTAAGTCTTTTTTTAAATATATATACATTGAGCTGGGTCCTTAAACTGTAGGATTCTTTGCAATCTGCCAGGAGCAAGCGAATGCCAAGGGCAAACCTCCTGCATTCTACATCCCTCCCCCCATTACATCTTCTCTGCTGCAACAGTCCTTACCTCCACATTGTGTTCTGCTCCTCAATGACAAACTGCAACAAACAGGCAGTGCTGCCTCTCAGTGGCGCCTGTCAGAATCTCCTTGTAGGTTTTACACATTGATTGCTTGCTGCATGGATACCAATCACATTTTTCTCTGAGTGGCTTTTGAAGCATCAAAGCAGCGGCTACCAACCCTGATGGCTGTTTTCTACCTCCCCTGTTAGAGTCCATGTGGCTCTGGATGCCAGTTGTCGAGAATCAGATGTGGGAAGAGTTGCTGCTGCATTTAGGCCCTGCTTTGGGATTTCCCATTGGGGCATCTAGTTGGCCATTGTGAGAACAGGATGTTGGACAATATGGGTTTATGGTACAAAACAGCAGAGGTACACTGTGAGAGCAGAAGCTCAGGTTGACCATCCTGAGAACAAGATGCTGGACTAGATTCCCCCTTTGGGGGTGATCCAGCAGCCAGTTTGTCTGATGTTACACCTCCCCTGTCATAGATAGTATACCTGTGGATACTGCTTGCTGGGAATCACAGAAAGGCAGAGTTGCTAATGCACTCATGCCCCACTTTGGGGCACTTTCTTACATTCTTAGGTTTAATGACAGCACCTGCCTAATATCACTAGATGGAGAGTTCCAAAGTGCAAGTGTTGCCACAGTGAATGAATGATTCCTTACAAATTTGAATCCATTCATTTAGATTCAAATTATAAGAATGGATTCAAATTATAAGAAAGGACATTCCGACTAAACATTAGGAAGGTTGGAGATTTTTAAATGGAGGTTGGATTGCCATTTGTCAGGTATCCTTTCACTGTGATTTCTGCATTGCAGGAGGTTGGACTAGATTACCCATGGGGTCATTTCCAACTCTGTGAAACGCAAAACAGACACACTGTTGCCCTGTAGAAAAGTCTGACACTTTGGACTGAGCTCACAAAGGCACTGGCATCTGGGGCAACTGGGGCAGCATTAGTGCAATGTGTCTAGAACGATGCATCCTTGTAGCAACTCTTCCACCATTGAAAAAGAGCAGAGCTGAGCCACTGCAAGCCCCAAAGTAATCCTCAGGATAACCTGCATCAATCTTTCAGGCCCTCTGCTGCACCCATACAGCAAAAAGGCTCCTGTCAGGTTACATAATGGCACATTACAAAATCAAAGCCATCAAACTGGTGCTACCCAGCAGAGGCTCTTCTGGGGGCCGGTGATGAAAGATTCCCACAAAAAACAGGGAAGACATTAATAAGCTGTTTGTTCTTGCTAACACACAAATAATCATACAGGAGAACCCTCCAGACCTCTCTGTGCTTCTATAAGATGAGAAAACCCTGCCCAAGGAAGGCAGGGGGGCCTCCAGGAGGGGAGGGTCTGCTTCCAAATGTTCATGGGCTGAGCAAAAGGCAGCTGGGAAAATTTTCCTGCTAGGTGATTTTAAATCAAAGAACCTAAGAACGTAAGAAGAGCCTGCCAGATCAGGTCATTGGCACATCTAGTCCAGCATTTTCTTCTCACAGTAGCCCACCAGATGCCTCTTTTGAGAAACCCACCAGAAGGATTCAAGCACATATGCACTCTCCCCTCCTCTGGCTTTCAGCAGCCAATGCTCAGCGGCATTACTGCCTCTGACCATGGAGGTGGAGCACAGCCATTGGCAGCCCTCTCCTCCATGAATTTGCCTAATCTTCTTTTAAAGTCACCCACGTTGGTGGTCATCACTGCCTCTTATGGGCGCAAGTTCCATAGTTTTAACTATGCACTGTGGGGAGGACTTTCTTTCAGCTGTCCTGAATCTTTCAACATTCGGCCTCACTGGATGCCCACAAGTTCTAGTGTTACAAGAGAAGGAGACAAACTTCTCTCTCTCCGCTTTCTCCATGCCATGCCTAATTTTATAAACTTCTATCATGTCACCTCTTACATAACTTTTCTCTAAACTAAAAAGCCCCAAATGTTGCAACCCTTCTTCATAGGGAAATCGTTCCATTCCTCCTGCCTTGAGTTGCCCTTTGTGCTGGTTCCGGGGGGGAGGGTTACTGTGCGGCATGGTCTGAGTCCGGTCCTGGGCTGAGGGTCTGGAAACTGTCCACCAAGGGCGAAGTGGGGTCTAAGGCAAGGAGCCGGGCATGGTCAGGGCCAGAAAAGCAGGTCAGGGTACTGGCAGGAACAGGTTTCCAGCGATGTTGCTCCTGCAACCTGGGACTGGGCTGACTGGCCTTTATCTCCTCTGGGGCCTAGGGCGGTCCCGGCCCACAGATGACTCGCCTCTCCTGGCCTTAAGGCGAGCACTCCTCCTGACAGAACTTAGTTCCCTCCGCCTCTCTGCCCTGAGCCTCTGCAGCTCAGGAGAGGCTGGAGGGTTACTGGACCCAGAGGCAGCCTCACCTTCCCCTGACAGGGCTGGGAGAGGAGCACCTGCAGGCAATGGGTCCTCAATCACCCCCGGAGCCAGAGTGAATTCATCTGGTGTCTGCTCCTGAGGATCCGGCACAGGTGCGGGCCCTTCAGATTCAAGGCCTTGCCCCGGCTCAGCCGGCCCTGGAGGCGGGGACTCCTGTGCAGGCTGGGATTCCTCCGGTTCAGCCTCTGAATCAGATTCCCAGGCCATCACACCCTTCTGCATGTAATTTCCACAGTTGGAAGCACAAATGCTTCTGAATACCAGCAGCTGCTGCACTTGGGTCCTGCTTGTGGGACCTGTGGGACCATTGGGATATCTGGGTGGCCATTCTGACAGAAGATGGATCTTTGGTCCAATCCAGCAGGACTCTCCCATATGGAGGTCCAGTTTGAGAGAAGAACCTCCATGCCCAGGGGCAATCGAGCACTGAATGCTGGTTGCTGAGAATCAAAAGTGGGGTGAGTGGTTATTGCACTCAAGTCCTGCTTGAAGGTTTCCCACTGGGGCATCTGGTTGGCCACTGTGAGAACTGGGTGCTGGACTAGATGGGCCATTGGCTTGATCCAGCTTCAGGGCTCTTTTAATGATGTCCAGCAACATCTGGTGTGCACAAGCTTATTCCTCTGCAAGGGAGAGGGGGGCAGGGTATGTGTTTTGATGTGCTTCGTGCCACACGAATTCCTCAGTGATGCCTGAATTTGCTGGCAGAACTATTACTGAACTAATTATCACTTTCCTCACTGCTGATCTTCTGGAGGCAGCTGCGAAGGCCGCTCAGAGCCCAGGAGCAGCACAATCTCACTCTCATTTTGAGAGGATGAATGGGGGTCACATTCGTCTTAGGGAAATGGTCTTGGTGAGAAAACAGCAACGCATTTTTGGTCAGCAATGCGAGGACCGTCTGTTCTAGGGAAGATTCAGCTCAGTCAAGGATAGTGCTGAGTGCTGGCTAGGTAGATGAGATCAGAAGGTGTAGTGCAGAAGGGGGGGACTATTTGAGGCAAGGACTTTATTTGAGAAGGGCCACAGCATAGTGAGAGAGCATCTGCTTTGCATGCAGAAGACCCCAGCTTCCTATTTATTCAGAACCATGAGGACTAGGGTCTTACTTTATTTTTAAGTGAAGGACCACAGCTCAGTGGCAGAGCATCTGCTTTGCATAAAAAAGGTCTCAAGTTCAATCCCCAATGGCATCTCCAAGTACAGCTGGGAGAGACTCCCTATCTGAAACCCTGGAGAGCTGCTGCCGGTCAGTGTAGACAATGCTAAGCAAGTGGATAGCTGATGGGGAAAGTGGTTAGAGATATTTTTTCCTCCTTCTCTTAGTTCTAGTGCTATACTACTTGAATGACTTTTAAAAAGGATTGGACAAATGCATGGAGGAGAATTGTAACCAGCCACAATGGCTCTGTTCTTCCTCCATGCTCAGAGGCAGCAATGCTGCTGAATACCAGTTGCTGGAAACCACAGGAGCAGAAGGTGCTCTTGTGCTTGGATCCTGCTGGCACAGGCATCTGCTTGGCCACTGTGAGAACAGGATGCTGGATTAGATGGGCCCCCTTTGGCTGGATCCAGCAGAATACTTTAGGCATCTAAAATGATATCATCTGCCTAATGTCAATAGGTAAGGAGTTTCAAAGTTCTTACGATCTTAATTGTTGGAGAAAAGCAAATACATTTCCTTCTCTTTACAAACTTAATGCATGCGTTACTTTAAACTACACAAGGACAATGTTTGTCTAATTACTGAGCCACCCCCGGCTTGTAGCCTCTCTGTCTAAGTTAACTCCACCCCTAAAAGCCAAGTCATTCTGTTTATCTTCTCTCCAGAAAAGATGTCTGCTATTTTCTCTCTCATCTCCACTCATACTATAAATAGGTGTTGCATGAATAAAGCCTTTGAACTTCAGAAACTAACTCTTTATTCCAATCTGATTCACACAAATGGCACTTATCACTTTTCAAAAAAATAATAATCACAAACTAATGAGAAAATGCAGCAAGATGAACCTAACGACTAGAAAAGAAAAAAGAAAAACCGAGAGAAACAGAAGTCATCCCTACTCCATGGTCAGCTTACTCTCTTATGTTAGGGTAGTGAGAGCCCGGATGGTTCTGCAGATGGGATTCCCCATTGAGGAGAGTACTGCTGTGGTGAGCATCAGCTAAAATTTGATTAAGCATGCTCTAATGCGGAACGAAAGCAACTCTGGTTAGTGTGCCTACAAAAGCAATCACAAACACTCCCCCACCCCTGGCTTGACCACCTCCTGGTTTTACTTCATGTATATTGAACACAGAAGAAGCTGCCTTTGGATTCCCTGGCAGCATTGTTGAAAGGAAATTCGCCTGAGAGAATTCACATAAGAAGAGCCTGCTGGATGCCCCTACAGGAAATATGCACGCAGCACCCAAATGCAAGAGCTCTCTCCCTTTCTGTGATTCCCAGCAACTGGTACTTAGAAGCGTTGCTGCCTTGTGAATAGTATTATGAGAGAGGAAGAGACAAATCTTTCTACTTGGGAGACTGCCCTCAGTCCAAGGGATTTTTATTTATTTATCTATCTATCTATCTATCTATCTATCTATCTATCTATCTATCGGTTGGTTGCATTTATATCCCGCCTTTTCCTCCAAGGATCTGAAGATGGCATACATGGTTCTCCCTCTCCTCAATTAATCCCCACAACAACCCTGTGAGTCAGTGACTGGCCCAAGGTCACCCAATGAGCTTCATGGCTGAGCGGGGATTTGAACCCTGGTCTCCCAGGTCCTAGTCTGACATTCTATCCACTTTACCACATATAGCAATCTTCAGGGCTGCGGAAGAGCCCTCAGTAATGCAGGAAAGAGGTCCATCCCCAAATTGAATTAAGTCTCAAGGACCTGAATCTTTTCACAGCAACCCATCTCCCACGTCGAGAAACTAAATCCGCAACCAACGCAGTTCCTCATTTACACTTCTGCTTTCTTAACTTTCCCCAAGATGTGATCAGAATGCAAATTATAAATATGAGAGGAAATGATTCCATTCCTGATAATAATAATAATAACCACACACACACACACACACACACACACACACACACACACACACCAAACATGAAAAGAAAAAAGTCAGGCAGGAGCTGGGTGAGAGATGGAGATGGGGATTAATGCAGATGGAAGGAGGAAAGAGGTAATTAAAGCTGCCTGGATCTGTGCTTAGCCCCAAAGGAGCCCCTTGAAGCAGGCTGGGTGCTCATTAAAGAGGGATAATTAGAAATCCGACTCCACTCATGAACCACTTTGAATCCCCAGCTCTGATCAAGAGGCCTCCAGCTCTTCCCTCTCCACGCCCGAAAGCCCTAATGAGCAGGAGGCAGTCAGCACCACGAGATTTAGGGGGCACGGCAAATCACACCTCTGCCACCCATGCAAGCAGGAATCTTCCGAAATGACACCTCAGTGAGAGGAAGGAGGTCCAGAGAGCAACGGGAGAATGCCCAGCTCTGCATTGTCCTCCAAATGCTGGACATGGGTCTCTCTGGTTGCCTCACCTCCAAAAGGACATTGTAGAGCCAAAAAAAGGTTCTTAAAAAAGGATTCAAATTTATGGAAAAGAGGGCTATTGATGGCTACAATTGCTATACCTCCACAGTTGGAGGCAGCAATGCTTCTGGATGCAAGTTGCTGGAAACCACAGGAGCAGAGACTCAAGTGCTTTGTGGGCTCCCCATAATGGGCATTGATTGGTCACTGTGAGAACAGGTTGCTGGACTAGGTGGGCCCTCTTTTGGTCTTCTTATGTTCAAAGTGAAAGGCACAGGAGCCGTTCCAGAAAGAGAATGGGACATCCCCTCTTTGCTCATGGCATGCCTCTGTTTTGCCTTTAAGGACACACCAGCCATCAGAAGCATCTCCTTGGTGCTCTGAATCTCCTCCCAGCATTGAGCATCATTTCATTCTCACACGCTGCATCCCAAATATCTTTATTCAAGCTTCACCAGAGAGACCAGCTCCTCTCTTTCCCCTCTGTCACTTCTCTGCTCAAGGAAATAGAGGCAAAAGACATGGATCACATTACTAACCTCGCCATTTTCCGTCATAGGAAATGGAGTGTACAGCAAACTAGGAAGCAAACGCAGCTAGCCAGCCGTTTGCTCAGTGACCACAGGTCAGTCATCCTTGAAAGCAGCAAGCAAAAGAAAACATTATGAAAATGGTATACAGGTGGTACATGACCCCAGTCAAGCTTGCTAAGATATACCATTTGTCTGATAACAAATGTTGGAAGTGCAAGGAGGCTGAAGGAACATTCTTTCACCTTTGGTGGACTTGCCCAAGAGTGAAGGCCTTCTGGGAAATGATCTACAACGAGTTAAAAAAGGTGTTTAAGTACACCTTCCCTAAAAAACCGGAGGCCTTCCTCTTGGGTATTGTCGGCCAAAAGGTTTTAAAGAAGGACAGAACGTTTTTTATGTATGCTACCACTGCAGCAAGAATTCTGATCGCCAAATATTGGAAGACTCAAGATTTACCCACGCTGGAAGAGTGGCAAACGCAACTGATTGATTACATGGAGTTGGCCGAAATGACTGCCAGAATCCGAGACCTGGGAGAAGAAGCAATGGAGGAGGACTGGAAAAAATTTAAGAATTATTTGCAAAAACTTTATAAGTTATATGAACTATAAAATGACGCATAATTTGAAACGCTAGCCCCAGCAATGAGAGTGTAATATTTATGAAATTGGATAACAATATTGAAGGGATCAAAGTTTAAATGTTAAAAAGGATAATACATTTTGTTCTTAGAGTAAATAGACAATAAGGGATTTAAACTTAAATTACAATTGAAAGTACCAAAGAAACACATGAAACAAGGTTACAATTTGCTGATAAATTTATTATTAAGAATGCATTGTGCGGGAGACGTGGGGAAGTTCGATGGAAAGTTGGAATAAGCTGTTGAAGGGTTATGATCTTTTGTATCTTCTTTTACATTCTTCTTTCTTTTTTCCTTTTTCTGTTTTCTGTCTGTATCTGAAAAAATGCAATAAAAACTATTTAAAAAAAAAAAAAGAAAGCAGCAAGCAAAAGGCAGGACCGCATATCAAAAAGGACCAGCAAATTTACATCTAGAGGTGTCGTTCATGCATTGGTGACTTCTGTGCTCTCTGTGAGGCTTCCCTTGTGCTTGATCCAGAGGCTGCAGTGAGTGCAGAATGCTGCAGCATGATTGCTGACAGGAATGAGGTCTTGTCATACAACAGCTGTGCTCACAGATTTGCACTGGTTGCCAATTTGCTAATGGGACAAGTTCAAGGTGTTGCTATTAGTATATAAAGGCCTTAACAACAAGGGGCCAGTTTACCTATGAGATTGTCTTACACCAGATGCGCCAACTCAAACACTTCAATGATCAGAACTGGTATTACTACAGCCGCCACATAATTCCTATTCTGCATTTATAAGTACTCAATCTCTTAGTGTGGCAGCACCTACACTTTGGAAGTCCCTCCCTCTTAACATCAGTCTTTGTTTAGGCAAGCCAGATGTTTAGAAATCTGGTGCCTGTTTTAATCTGTTTTTAGTCTACTCATAGAATTGTAGACCCTTACGGTCATCTAGTTCAACCCCTTGCAATGTAGTAATCTCCGCTAAAATTTGAACTTTTTCCCCTGACAAGGGCTTAAGTGGCTTACAGCTAAAACAGAAACAGGTAAAAACAGCTGGGGAAAGCAATAATTCAAAAACAATTAAACATTATTAGAATTAAAGGTAAAGGTAAAGGGACCCCTGACCATTAGGTCCAGTTGTGACCGACTCTGGGGTTGCGGCGCTCATCTCGCTTTATTGGACGAGGGAGCCGGCGTACAGCTTCCGGGTCATGTGGCCAGCATGACTAAGCCACTTCTGGCAAAACCAGAGCAGCACACGGAAACGCCGTTTACCTTCCCGCCAGAGCGGTACCTATTTATCTACTTGCACTTTGACGTGCTTTCGAACTGCTAGGTGGGCAGGAGCTGGGACCGAGCAATGGGAGCTCACCCCGTTGCAGGGATTCGAACCGCCGACCTTCTGATCGGCAAGTCCTAGGCTCTGTGGTTTAACCCACAGCGCCACCCGCGTCCCTCATTATTAAAATTAAAATAAAATAAAAATGAACCTAAAGGTCACTTGCCTTATTCATAGGGATAGGTGGATCTGCTCATTTCAGTTTCTCCTTTTTGCCATTCTTAAGCTTCATTCTTCACATTCCCAGATCTGCATATTTAAAAAAAAATTAAAATTGCAGGAAAATTCATTCATGTGAATTTCTGCTCCTACGCACATTTTTACATGCAAGTCTCCCTAAAGTAAACCCATCTTAGCACAACTATTTTCCCTAATATAATACATTTTTTTAGTGTTATTTTCACTAATGTATGCATTTTTGTATACACTTTTCCATAGCACATGCTATTTTTTGTAAGCATCTTTCGGCTGGAGAACGTTGCAAATTTCAGAGAAGCCTGTGGGATTTTGAAGGATGGCTGTGTTTCTGATTCCTGCATTGTTTCAGAACCTGCAAATCAGGCTAAGGTCACATTTAAATGCAGACTGACTTGAACTTCCTCCCACCCACCCCACCCCCGCCTCTACTTGTTACTTTCTGCAGCCTGTTGCTTAATATGGTTGTGGTGGGAAGTGAGGAGAGATGCAACCGGCTGGCTTTTGCGACACCTGCCTCAAGGGAGAGGAGGATGTGACAAGAGAAAATGTGATGTCTTCCTGGCCTGCCTCCCACCACCAGTCCGGCACCCTCCCACTGGGAGAGACATTTGCTGGGTGTTGGGGAACCAAATGTCCTCATCACAAGAAAGCAAAAAAATGTCCTGTGAGGTATCTTTCCCCATTTGGTTTTATTAAAGCTTTTTCATAATATAATACAACGAAAGAAACTAATCTAAATAGAAACAAAAGGGAGGGGAGGAAAGGAAATGCAGAGTCCTCTCACAAAGGTAGCTCTTAACCCTTGTCTCACAAAGACAGAGGTGGACCCTCCCAGTGCTCACCAGAGACCTTCTCTTTCTTTTCCCAGTCTCTCACCTTGGGAGATCTTCCCTTCCCTGCCTCTCACACAGAGTTTTTTACCAACCAGCTATCACCTTCATGTGTGTGTAATCCTTGGATTCCAATAATGGCCCAGAGCAAAGGACACCCAGGAAAACATAAGAAAAGAGAGAAAAGGAAGAAGATAAAAAAGAGATAGAGTGACTGAGTGTGTGAGAGAGAGGAGAGAGAGAAGTCTTCTAATTTTCCATCTGTCAATTACATAAAAGAAATTATTTTAAACATTCACTCTAGGATGACATCCAGCTGGTCTCCTTTTTGCTAAGCAATATTTCCCCAATCTTCAGACCCAAATGTCTCAGAAAAAGGTGGGATAAAAATGAAATAAATAAAATAAATTATGAACTTATAAGCAGCATGTTATGCATTATCTCCACATTGCCAACCATTGACTAATGAATCTGTGCACACCCAAACCCTCACATTCCCACATTGCACTGGCCACCCATCAACACAGCAGAGAAGGTGGCAGGGTGTAAGTCATCACGAGACAGCACCTGCAGGTGTCTTCTAACTTCCAGGTGTGTGTTTGGCATACAGAATCCATCAAATTAGTTCTGGCAGATGTTATTTTGAGATGCAGAGTGGGGCAGCCACCGCAGTGAGGAAGGAGAGAGGGGAAGGTGCAAGGAAGAAAATCACCTCTGCTGAGATTCCCATCAAGACGCATTTGCATAATTAAAGCTTAAATTAGTCCCTCTCCTGTCATAACTATTGGAATGCTTTCAGAGCATGTAAGGTGGTGTTGACTGCAGAAATGTTCTGTCCCAGTAGAGGGTCAAGCGATGCGGGCAAGAATTCAGATGAAGTGTCACTGACAGCTGGGGGCAGGGCACTGTTTCTGTGGCTCTCAGTGGCCCAAAAAAAATCAGGAGGAAAATGCAGCTTCTAGGCAATAACTACTAGCCTGGTAATAGCCTCTGCCTTAATCAATATTAGGACTCGGTCCCTTTAGCTGTGATTCCTGCGTTGCAGAAAGTTCAGCTAGATAACCTTGGAGTGGCTTCTAACTCTACAATTCTATGATTCTCTAGCAATCTGCAGTCCATTGGCAAGTGATGGGCTTCCTCGAAGATCTATCCTGGGGAAACGTTACTCCCCCACAAGACTTCTGACTCTTCCATTGCTACTGCAACAGGAAAAAAGCACCAAATTAGTTCCTGGGTTTATCTTTATCCTCATCCCTCCCCATCCCTTTTCTGTGTGTAGTGTCTTTTGGTCTATGAGCCTGTGTGCAGGGATCCTTGTGCTGAACCAAGGCCCTGCCCCAAAATAGATAAATTAAGATTCCAGCTGACAAAGACCTGGAGAAAGGGCTGGGTTAAATAGGAACCTATGAAACTGTCTTCTACTGAGTCAGACAACTGGTCCACCTAGCTCAGTATTGTCTACACTGACTGGCAACAGCTCTCCAGGGTTTCACGCAGGAGCCTTTCCTAGCCCTATATAGAGATGCCATTGGGATTGAAGCTGGGACCTTCTACATACAAAGCGAGTAAGTGTTCCACTACTGAGCTACAACCCCTTCCCAAAGTTAGCAAGGTCATTAACATTTAACTGGCTCAAAAACTGAGTGTTGCTAACATCAGACACACACAACCCATTGTCTTTTATTCTGAGAATTTGGTACTCTTTGGGAATAGCGGGGGTTGACTGGGGGGAGAGCATTCTGTTTGTGAAATGACAAGTGTCTTTCTCAGGAACATCCTGGCAGGACACTCTGTGCCGAGAACAGATTCTCCAGAAATAGCATGGGAGACAGATTTTTATCACGAGGTCCACAAAACACTAGGCCTGCTGTTTCTGCCTCCGTTTCTGAGAGCAATGCTGCTGTCTATGGAATGGATATGGGAGAAAAACTTTGGAACTCTCTGTGTTTCCAAAGAGGGCTGTGCTGGAACATCTTGTCATCACCGCCACCTCCCTTCACAGCTAGGGAAGCGAAAATCAGTCAATTTCAGTTTCTCATTTTTTCCTAATCTGAAGTTTAATCCTCCACATTTCGACATCAGTTTGTGATTAATTTAAAGACCTTGTGGAAATTCACTAGCATTTTACCAAGAATTTCTCCAAACGCCTGTGTACACAGACATCACTTTCCACGACCTCCCATTTTAATAGCATATGGACATTAGTAGAGGCTGCTGGATCAGGCCAAAGGCAGCCCATCCAGTCAAGCTTCCTGTTCTCACAGTGGCACCCCAGATACCCCAATGGTAAACCTACAAGCAGGAGCTGAGCAAAAGAAGAGATCCCTATTGCCAATCCTCTGTGTTCCAAATAAACAAGTTTTCCTATGATTCAGCAGATTAATGGAAAGGGGTGATCACCCTTAAAGTACAAAGACTTCCTTAGGCTACTGCAAATCTGAAACAACCAAGAAAAACAGGTTTGCAAAGTACTATTGTGGGGCCACAAAGGGATGCGGGTGGCGCTGTGAGTTAAACCACAGAGCCTAGGACTTGCCGATCAGAAGATCGGCGGTTCGAACCCCCGCAACGGAGTGAGCTCCCATTGTTCAGTCCCTGCTCCTGCCAACCTAGCAGTTCAGAAGCACGTCAAGTGCAAGTAGATAAATAGGTACCGCTCCAGCGGGAAGGTAAACGCCGTTTCCGTGTGCTGCTCTGGTTAGCCAGAAGCGGCTTAGTCATCCTGGCCACATGACCCAGAAGCTGTACGCCGGCTCCCTCAGCCAATAAAGCGAGATGAGCGCCACAACCCCAGAGTCGGTCATGACTGGACCTAATGGTCAGGGGTCCCTTTACCTTTTATTGTGGGGCCACAGCATGACAGCTCACTTTTATGAAGTCTGTACCAGAGGCAGCAGCTGCATACACTGAGCACATTTACCGCCCCTCCCTGAAAATTTCTGGGAACTGTAGTTTATCTCACACAGGGCTATAATTTCCAACACCCTAAACAAACTAAAGTTCACAGGATTCAGGGGTGAAGGCGCTTTAAATGTGCACAGCTGACATCCATAATGTTTCTGGAAGGAAAACAAAACATCCTTGTCCATGCACTCTGTCCCTCATCTTCTTGACAAGTTGTAACATTCTTGGCAGCCGCTCACAATGATCCTAATAGGACTGGATAATGAGCCACCGCCCCTTTTTTCCACACGGATAGGTAGCTCTAAGATTTTCATAAGCCATGTGGGTTTCTGATGTTAGAAGCCTGACATCATGTGGACATAAGTGATATTCCCACCAAAATATAAGAGCAGTCAAAGCTGTGGTGGATCAGGGCCTTCCCACTCTTGGGGTCCCTTCCAACTCTACAGTTCTACGATTCTGTGAAACGGCTCATTTGGAAGCAATGTGCAATTTCTTTTTAACAAGGATTCCAGCTACAATGGAAGCTGGTTTTATTACCAGTCCACCATGGAGCTGTGCTGAGATTATTTGGGGGGTTGGGGAGGGGAATTACCTTAACGTGAAGAGTTGAGCTTTTATTTTTGCTCAGGCGCTGTGATGGATGAATGTCCAAGCCATTACCATCTAAGAGACGCCACAGGTATTTATTCGGGACAGCAAGCCTGCCAAAAAAGCAAGCCTGGGATTTGGCAGCTACGGCAGAATGCCTCGCTCAGGGATGTTGTTTTCTTTACTATTCCTTTAAATCAAATTTCTACTATACTGGTTTGATGAATAGACTACAAAGATTTGAGAAGTTATTTAAATGTGCACAATAAATTTTAATAGAGGCTGTTCTTGTCTGTGACCAGCAAAGCATTTCCAAAAAAATCTATAATTGAATTTGTAGAATGGCAGAATTGTAGAGTTGGAAGGGAGCCCAAGGGTCATCTAGCCCAACCCCTTGTAGTGCAGCTTTGAAAAGGCTTTTTAAAAATTATGAGTCATTAATCACCCTGCTCAATGCTGTTTTTGTAAGATGGCACCCAATTTAAAAAACTGAAACAGGATTCCTAACAGTCCCAACTGGCAGTGACTTAGTGCTCAGGCCTCCCCACAGCAGCTGGGATCATAGAGATGGGCTAGAGAGGTGCACACTCAGACAACCAGCATCACATAGCACAAAGATGGTGGAAAAGTAGAGAGGCTGGAGGTTTTCTCCCCATCAGAAGAGGGAGAGAGGGAGGGAAGGCAGGATGGCGGACAGTGCTGCTCGCAGCACCCCTGACCATCATTCAAGTCACTCCAGGGTGCCACAGCACACTCGTTGTAAAACTACTGCTTTAGATACTTGAAGATGGCTCTCATATCTCCTCTCAATCTCCTCTTCTCCAGGCTAAACATCCTCAAATCCCTCAGCCATTTATCATAAGGCTTGTTTGCCAGACCCTTCATCATATCAGACACCCTCCTGCTAATCAGTATCTTTCTTAAACTATGGTGCCCAGAACTGGACCCAGAACCCCAGGTGGGGTCTGGCTAGGGCAGAATAGACCAATAGCATGAGATGTGCAAAATTGGGAGAAGGGAGTTTCACAGAGCATTGCCCTTGAGGGGTGTAAGGTAAAGGTAAAGGGACCCCTGACCGTTAGGTCCAGTCGCGGACGACTCTGGGGTTGCGGTGCTCATCTCGCTTTACTGGCCGAGGGAGCCAGCGTACAGCTTCTGGGTCATGTGGCCAGCATGACTAAGCCACTTCTGGCGAGCCAAAGCAGCACGCAGAAACACCGTTTACCTCCCCCCCCCCGGAGTGGTACCTATTTATCTACTTGCACTTTGACGTGCTTTCGAACTGCTAGGTTGGCAGGAGCAGGGACCAAGCAACGGGAGCTCACCCAGTCATGGGGATTCGAACCGCCGACCTTCTGATCAGCAAGCCCTAGGCTGTGTAGTTTTGACCACAGCGCCACCCGCGTCCCCTTGACAGGTGTAGAAAGGTACAAAATGCCCTGGCAATTAAGCCTGTAGTTTTATTATTTATTAAATTTATATTCCACCTTATTTCCTCCAAGGAGCTCAAAGTGTTATACGTGATTCTCCTCCGCATTTAATCCCCACAACACCTTGTGAGGTAGATTAGTCTGAGAGGCAGTGACTGGTCCAAGGTCACCCTGTGGAATTCATGGCCAAGTAGGGATTTGATCCATGTCCACCAAGATCCTAGTCTGACACCACTACACCACACTGGCTCTCACAAGGAGAAACCAAGGTAGAGTCATAGGACCAGGTATCCTATTTCCCACAGTCGCCCATCAAAAAAAAAGGGTTCAGGAAGCCCACAATAATCTGGCTTCCTGCTTGCCCAGCAGAATTGGACAGGTATCGTTTTAGCTTGAAACTGATACCTGACATAATTTGCTCCCTGGACCATTATAACATCTTTTGCCTGGGGCAAGAATCAATTATCTAAAATGGGTTTGCTCTGCAGAAATGGTCAAAAATGGTAGTTTGTTTAAAAAAATAAAAATTGTGGCCTGGGGGTAGTAAAAAATCAGCTAGGCAACATTTTTGGCAGAAATCGCTACCTGTCAGGATCTGCTGATTATACCACGCTTGTTTCCCAGCCTTAGGAGCAGATCAGGCTTGCTTAATCCAGACTGATCTTTTCTGGAACCAGCTCCCTGTCAAAACAGCTGACCATCTGCTTCCCAGTGCCAAAGGCAACAGAATATGATGGGCAGCATGTTGGAATGACTCCGTTGCCTGAATTGCTTCCTTTCAAATATCTGATGGGATATCATTAATGACAGCCAGGTCATTGAAACCTGCCTGTCGGAATCTCCTGCCTGCCCCAACTCTTAAACATTTGCCCTAGGAAAAAATTAAACCCATTTCCCACAGCAAACATATAAAGTATGGATGTCACAGATGTGTGTACATGCATATTTGTTTATAAACTTATACCTTCAACCAAATAAAAATTAATAATAATAATAAACCTTCATGTTGGCTCACAACCAAGGCAATAGAATAGAGTAAAACTGTTAAACCAGATCCATAAAACATCAGCAACTAAGACCAATAAACATTGGAAGCAAAATCTACTTAACAGCTTTTGAGTCCAGGCTCTAAAGTATGAAGCCCTGGTGAAATAAATGTTGTTGTTTTTCAGGATCCCCTAAATTATAGGGCTTAAAAGAGTCGAAATCCCTTAGGTACATATGAAGCTGTGTTCTACCAAATCAGACCACTGGTCTATCTAACTCAGATGTTCTAAACAGCTTTTAGATGTTTTACGATCAGGTGTTGTATTAATTTTAAAATAAATAAATAAATCTGTATTGTCTATACTGACTGGCAGCATATTTCCAAGATTTCTCCCAGTCCCACCTGGAAATGCTACTGGGGTTTGAACCAGGGACCTTCTTCATGCAAAGCATCTGCTCTGCCTCTGAGCTACGACCCCTTCCCCAGTTTCTGATATTTCTCTTCTGGATGAGGGACACCCCCCCCCACACACACACCCCTCACATACACAGTGCCCTCCACCTGATATGTGCCAAGGAGGCATCACCTGAAGAAGTGATCTTCTGGTCTTAAACTACACTGTGTATACAGATTCAATAATACTCCCTCTCAAATATCCCAAATTGTATATAGAAGGGGTAACCAGCATGTTGCTCCCCAGAAATACTGTGGACTACAAGTTCATCGCTTGCTGCCTGGGACTGATAGGAGCTGTGGTCCATGACATCCGGAGAGCAACACATTTGCACCTTTGTTTCAAGGGGTGCCGCTTCTTGAATTTAACCTGTAAAGTAAATTATAACCAACAAAGCTATAGAGGATTGGACAAATTCGTGGAGGAGGCTATAGAGGATTGGACAAATTCGTGGAGGAGGCTATAGAGGATTGGACAAATTCGTGGAGGAGGCTATAGAGGATTGGACAAATTCGTGGAGGAGGCTATTATTGGCTACTAGCTACAATGACTATGCCCTGCCTTCATGGTTGGAGGCAGTAATGCTTTTGAATACCAGTTGCTGGAAACTGGAGGAGGCAAACGTTGCTGTTTTGCTCAGAACCTGCTTGAGGACTTCCTATAATGAGAATCTGCTTAGCCACTGTGAGAACAGGATGCTGAACTAGATGGACCACTTTTGGTCCGATTCAACAAGCTCTTCTTATGTTCTTAGTGTCGGGTGGGGGGCTGGTGGAGAAACGACAAAGTTGAAGCCAGCACCTTTAATTCTGAAGTTAATTTATATCACGAGATCTCTGCTCCTTTATGTGTTTTTGTGTGTGGAGAAGTGACCTCACATTAGGAGGGAAAAACAACTGGCGGCTTCTGAATAGACAGGAAACAATTCCTCCCACGAGCAATTATAACTCCGGGAAAGCAATTTGAGATGGAGGCACTGGTTCCTCATATTGTGTTTCAATTTGAGGGTCAACAATCCAGCTAGGTGATGTAGTTCTATAGCTGTAGCAATTGAGTTTTTCTGTGCATCGTGAAGTTGATGGCTACCAGAATCTGATGCCGAGACAGCTAGCATATTGCTGCAGGCCACTTCAATCTCTGCCAAGCAGTAGCAAAATTCTAGGGCTCTTGGCACTTAACCAGGGTTTGTGTTCCTTTGGACACTGTAGTGTTGTTAAGAAATCCTGTAGTATTTCTGTACTGTAGTGTTTTTAAGAAATATGGTTTATCCACACATATTTACACCTGAGTTTAGGTGGAGGGGGTGCAGAACATTACATCCCAGTAATGTCTCTTGTTGCTTTCCTCCTAAGTTCAGTGAGCTTGGGCCCAGAGCAAAGCCAGCCATGTTCCCCGGTCTTTTGGTGCAGCATCTACCAGCCAGCGCACATGGAGTTCTGACCCTCCCTTCTTCTTCCCAAAAACCATTATTCTAACAGTACTCAAGCCTCGTGTAAAAAGGGCATCTTTTTTCCTATGGCGACATCATGCCCCTGTAACCCTGGCAACGTCCTCTCCCACCTTTGCTATTGTCTTTTCCTAACATATAGCTTGGGGATGAATTCCAACCCCCTTTTTTCTGACACTTTTTGTCTCTCACCTATTGTCAGGGTAATGACCCTGCCATCACCTGTCTTTGTTCTTTGATGGCATCTCTGTCAGCCAATCTTCTGAACAGGAGAACTGACTCAGCCTATATTTTTAGACTGTGCCTGGCACCTTCCCAATACTCCAAATGCTAAATTCTACCATATACTAGCAATAGCGTTGTTGTTGTTGTTGTTGTTGTTGTTGTTGTTGTTGTTGTTGTTGTTGTTGTTATAAATGACTAACAGTGAATATATTCAACTGTTTTCAGATAGCCTCTTCCAAAGTTAGCCCTCTGATGTGACTCAGCTGGGGCTGGGGGCATGAATCAGAGAGTGGTCCAAGCTACCGGTATCTTGCCCTTGGCATATTCTCTTTAGCACAATTTCCTTGGTGGTCTTTTGAGTGTCACCCAAAGAAAAAATATTGTTATGAAATTGTAGGGGGGGGGCAGATCCCCATAAATTTTTAATTTAGTAAATTTGCACAAACATAAAGAGTTTTTGAGAGAAAATGAGCTGAAATGAAATAAATACCGTATTTTTTGCACCATAACACTCACTTTTTTCCTCCTAGAAAGTAAGGGGAAATGTCTGTGCGTGTTATGGAGGGAATGCCTACGGGTGGCATGCCTACGGATTTTCCTCCTCTAAAAACTACGTGCGTGCTATGGTCGGGTGCGTGTTATAGAGCAAAAAATACGGTAAATTAGTAAATAAATGCACATTAGGGAAAGAAAAGGAATAACAGGAAACTATGGTGGGAGGCAGGTATGAGGAAACAATAAATGAATAGATTTAGGAAGGGAGGAAGGAAATGTTAGAAAAGGAGAAGAAAGGAAGCAGCCTGAAATAAACTAAGGCAGTGCAGAAGAAATACAGGAAGAAAGGGGATGAACAAGTTTAGGAAGGAAAGAAAAGGAAAATATTTTGCAGTAAGGAAGGAAATAAATGTTAGGAAATAAAGAAAAGGAAGAAGATGCATTCTGAGGAGAAACTGAGGCAGAATGGAATACTAAAGCAAAGGTTTAGAAAAAAAGGAAGGAAAGAAGGAAATTTAGGAAGGAAAGCAAAGGAAGAGGGAGCATTTTGTGGTTGACTAAAGCAGAGGGAAAGTCAGGAGTGGAAATAGTAAAAAAATGGAGAAAGAGAAAATAAACGTTAGGAAGAGGAGTTTGAGGTAAAACTGAAGCAGAGTGGAAAAAAGTGAAGAATGGTTTTGAAAAAGGAAGGAAAGGTTGAAAAGGCATCTGGGGGTAACTGAGGCACAGGGAGACAGAAAGCGGGGGGGGGAGAAGGCCCCACCCCAAATATCTTCCTGTGGTGGGAGGAGGTTGCCTTCATTAACTCTTTCTTCTACTTGCCGCCCTCTCCCCGCCACAGGCACAGCCCGGGTCTCGCCGTCTTCGCCGCCGCCTCTCCGCTCCTTCTCTTCTCGCGGGCGGAGGGAGGAAGGCGGGCGGGCGGAGGGAACAGCCGAGCCGGTTTGAACCAGCGGAGGCGGCGGCAGCAGCAGAAGAAGAAAAAGAAGGTGGAAAGGCGGCGGAAGGGACCCCGGGATAAGTCTGGGAGGCGGTCCCGACCGTCCCTCCCGGTGCCTACTGCGGAGAAGGTGGAGGAGCTGTGTTCCCTCCGAGCATGTGAGGCTGAGGAAGGAGCAGCGGAGGGCGGGAAATGGAGGCGGCTGGGCCCGGGTCCGGTTGGCACTGCGCAGGAGGTTGCTGGCGGTGGCGGTAGGCCCGGGAGTTTGCCTTGGCAACGAGGCCTTAGGGGGAGGAGGGCCTGGCAGGGGACGGGAGCAGGGCGAGCGAGACAGGCAATGGCTGTTGCAGTTTTAGAGTGCTGGTTTGGCGCGGGAAGGGAGCCCAACGCCAGGGGCGGGGGAGAGGGAGCGTTTCCCCCTCTAATAATAATAATGTATTAAGTTTATTTGCCGCTTTTTTTGCTATGGCAACTCGAAGCGACTCCTAAAAAAAAGAAAACGAAATACACGTTGAAGCGAGGTGTGGCGAATACGTTCGTCAAAATACCTCATGCTCCGTACCCTTCAGGGCGAGGGTCCACCTGCAGAGGCTCTTTCTTTAAAGCGGATATTTAGCGTGTATTTGAGGACACAGGATTTCATTGAAAACCGCCTTGTGCTGAGTTAGGCAACTGGGTTCCGTCCAGCTCAGTACTGTCTGCACTGACTGGCAGCAGTAGCGGATCTCCAGGGTTCGGCCCTGCCTGAGGATGCCAGGGGTTGGGACTCAGCATGGGACTTGGCATGCAAGGCAGGTGCACAGGAAGCTACCTTCTACAGATCCAGAGCAACTGGTCCATCTAGCTCAGTATTGCCCACACTCATTGGCAGAATCCAGACGGTCTTTCCCAGCCCTACCTGGAGATGCCATAGGGCAGGCATGTTTAAAGTCCATTTTGGGGGCCTAATCTGGCCTCTGTGACAGTTTATTTCCTGGGGTAAAATCCTAAAAAAAAAACCTCAGACTTCAATCCTAAAAAAAAGCTCAACAACTTTGAGGTAAAATAATTTTTAAAAGCCCAAGAACTTCAATCCTTTAAAAAGTCAACAACTTTGGTTGGCCCTCATGGCCCTTCGCTTCATCAAATCTGGCCCTCTTTGAAAAAAGCTTGGACACCACTGCCATAGGGGATTGAACTTGGAGCTAAGCAAAGCATGTGCTCTACAACTGAGCTGTGGCCCTTCCCTAAATTTGCATATCCTAATTTACATGTACAGGTACAAGTTTAGAAATTGTGGTTGTGACTTTGTCAGTGGTGGTACATTTGCTTTGCATGCAGGAGGTTCCAGGTTCAATCCTCAATGGCATCTCCAGATAGGACTTACCAGCCCTTCATCTGCTATTGAAAGGGTATTAGTTAAGAACATGTCGTATGTAGAATTTGATTGGGAAACTTCAGCGCATTGGCTTTCTGCATAACTGTGGCATTGTGATAATATGCATCTTTTCTTTCTTTTTGTGTTAGGATGGTGTAACAACTTGCCTGAGAACCAATACCTGAGTGGGCCTCCTTGCTACCAATTAGGATGTTTCTCATGGACACCCCCCCTTTGGTGGCCCTCCAGAGGACATGGGAGCCCTTTGTCCCATCGAGGAACTGCAGGTACCCCATCTGCTTCTCAGAATCCGAAGATGATATTGCTAGGACAGCTGTCAGTGCCAAAGTCCAGATGATCATTAACAACCTCCAGAGCGAAGAGGCATCCTTGGATGCCAGCTGCAGTGAATATGGCTGCCTTATGCAGAAAAAGCAGAAGGGAACCAAGGTCAGGAACCCCAAGCTAAGGGCCAGCGGCAGGACGCTGCAGAAACACATTGAATACACCCAGAGTCACTGTCCTGCCGACTCTGATGGCATGGAGGTGGAAGAGAGCTCAGAATTTGGCCCTCTCTCACTGAATTCTGACAGTGATGATTCCGTTGACCGAGAAATAGAAGAGGCCATCCAAGAGTATCTAAAAAACAAAGGCCAGTGCATTTCACCACTGCCAAGCGAGGCCAAGAGTTTGCACAGTGTAGACAATGCAGATTGTAGTTTGTTCCCTACAGATGTGAAGTTGAATGAGGTTCAGTGCCCCTGTTCCCCCAATTACTTTGAGGGAGACATCGCTCCCTCCCCGTGCAGTGTGAGCAGCAACGACTCTTTTGAACAGAGCATCAAAGATGAGATAGAGCAATTCTTAAATGAGAAGAAACAGCAATCAAGGGAAAAGGATATAACACTGGGGAGTAGGAAACTTCACCAGAAAGAGACCCAAGAGAAGTTTGCAGTTAGGAACCGGAGAGAAAGTCGGCAAAGGTATCTGAAACGAGAGCGGGGCAAGGCGCTCTTCTTAAGGCACCACCTGGAACTCAGAGGTGCCAATGCTCCTTCTAAACAGGAGTCAACAACCAGTGGAGAGGAGCTTGGTGACTTCAGTACAACAGGCCAAGCAACCTTGAAAACACCTTTGGCTGGTCATTCCTGCATCCTGGAGCAAAGCAGAACAGGCAAGAAAAGGCAGGCACTTTGGAAAGCCAGGGAAGAGCAAACCCTTCAAAGCATAGACATCTCTGATTCAAGTAGTGACGATGGCATTGAAGAAGCTATCCAGCTGTACCAGCTGGAGAAAACCAGGAAGGCAGCAGACTGCAAAGCAGGCCACGCTCCTTTTCCAAAGGAAGAGTTTGGGGCCATCAGGATAAAAGATATATCTGCCAGGTTGATGATCCGTTCAGTAAAAGGTGCCTTGCCAGAGATCCCCAGGAAAGCTTTGAGCAGGAAGGGGAGGCAAAGCTGCTCTAAAGCAGCAGAATTAAATAAGTTGGATGCCATTTGCAGCAAGACAGCAGAGAAAGGCAATGTTGGCCCTACTCTGGAAGATGACTTTGCCAAGTGTGCACTCACCTTCCAGGCCTCTTGCAGGACAGACACTGCTGCTGAGCTGATGTGTGCAGAAGCCATCCTGGACATCTCCAAGACCATTTTACCTCTCCCTACAGGAAGCAGCAACAGCAGGTCATTCGCCACAAGTGATCCTTCATTCTGCTCCCAGAGTGTGCTGCCTTTTCAAATTGAAAGTGACAGCCACAGCGTGAACAGTGATGACAGCATTGAGCAAGAGATAAGAACTTTTTTGGCGGTCAAAGCACAAGCAGGAGGCCTGGTAGCAAAAAATGAAGGGGTCTCACATAGTGCCCAAATTCCTCCCTTCTCTGGGCAACCATTAAAACTGTCACCAAGTCAAAAAAGGAAACCCAAGGCAGGAAGCAAGCGAGGCCAAAGCACACAGCTGATGCTGTCAAATACGCCCCAAGGGGAAGGTGGTCTGAGCATAGTAAAAAACAGCAAGGTTAGAGGGGCAGTGGCTAGCTGCCAACAAGATGCTGTAACCATTGCCAGTTTAATAGATTTTGGAAACCCTTTGTCACAAGGACAGCTTGGTGCTAGAGAACTTTTTAAAAGCATGGCATGGGGTCAACAGAAGTACATCATAGAGGATAAGAGCAGTTCTTTGGACAGTGATGAGGACTTGGACACAGCTATCAAGGACCTCTTGAGGTCCAAGCGAAAGTTAAAGAAAAAACCCAAAGACAAAAGAATCCCATGCAAGAAGAGAGTCCGGTTTAGTGAGACAGAGATGCAGATTCTGGAGGATAAAGAAACAGACTGCAAATCCAAAGCTCCCACCTTGCTGAAGAGTTGCCTCATGAGCCCGGGAATAAACTTTGGGGAAGAGGATGCAAAGAAAGGGCCCCAAAGCATCATGAAGTCCCAAAGTCCAAAAGCCACACAGTGTGTGTTGGAATTTAAAAAGGAATGCAACACTAAGTCAGTGGCAGGGCCCAAAACTCGGGATGGAGCGAAAAGCAATCAGTGTTTTTGGGCTGCCACATCCCTGACAGACAACAGCAGTTCCATGGATAGTGATGACAGCATCGAGCAAGAAATCCAGAGGTTCTTGGCAGAAAAGGCTAAAGATTCCACAGAAGTACCCAGAGCCGATGGGATTGTTGAGAACTTGCAAATTGATAAACCCCAAACAGCCATATCTAAAGCCAAGCACCAGCTATTCAGAGACGGAGGCAATGCCTTGCTGGGATGGAGTAAAAAAGCAAAGAAGGCAGGTCCACTTATGGTTGTGTTGAGAAGTTCTCTGAAGGCTGAAGAAGAGACAGTGCAAAATGCTTCTCTTTGTGACATGCAGGTGGTCTCATCTGAGTGGGATCTGTGCAGTCAAGGTACTGTGCAGACAAAACGATCCGGTTTACCTGCAAAACAGGCAGTGGTTCGAAGAAAGGTTGGCTATGATAGCAAGCTTGACCAAATAAACATTCCACCTGGGAAGGGCAAATCTGAGAACTTTAAATCACAAAATTACTTTAATCCATTGTCTTCTTTCAAAAGGAAAAGCCCATATGAGTTCAAAGTTTCCAGCAAGTTTATAGCAGGCCTCAAAATCACTCAGAATAAAAAAAACCCTGTGCTTGTGGGGAAAGGGCAGGGTGAAGATCTGTCATTCAAGAGGCAGGGAGGTGCCCCAGTATCAGATTTGCTTGGTAAGAGGCAGGTGGTGAGACTGCAGAGAGGGGGGGTTCTAAGATCCAGGTGTCAGGCAAGATTTAAAGAGGCAGATTTATCTTCAGGAGGGCCTTGTCCCTTTCTGATTGAGAGGCAAGGGGCAACAAAGGAAGCTTATTTATGCAATGAAGCAGTCAACCTAGCAGATATTAAACCTTTGGAGTCTTGCTGCAGGAGGGACTCCAGAAATGGTCTTCCTTTGCACGTACGCAGCACAGCTAATGAGCAAGGGGTGTCCCTGCATGCTGAGTTCCCTGATGGGGTAGAAGAAGGGAACACCCAGGAGCTTCACACCAGTTGGGAGGAGTGTAGTAAAGTTCCCAGCAGCTGTTATAGCTTGCAACAGATGGAGAATCCTTGATTGGCCAGGATAGGATAGCAGAGGAGCAAGCCCAGAAAGATTTAGAGGAAAGCTGTGTGGAATTTGTAGGTGTAACCCCAGTGGAATATGCACGCTGGTGAAAAGCAAGGACTTCAGTTTGTAAGGGCTTTATTTTTTACAGCATCCGTGTGTGGTTTTTTTTAAGGTAAAAGCCTGCATTACAGTTAGGTTTTCTGACATCTGGATTAATCTTCATGCTGGAAGGGGTGAGGATTTGTTCTTTTCCTCACCCTCCCCTGCATCATCCTTGAGTTACAAGGATAATCTTATAATTGTAGAGTTTGAAGGAATCCAAAGGGTCATCTAGCCCAACCCCCTTATCTACTCAGCACCTCAAGATTCATCCACAGTGGGAAACTTATGCCTCCCCCCCCCCCGACCAAGAGATTTATCCTTTTCAGATAAAGAAAATGTAATCTTTATTAAGCAGCCCAGAGTGTCGTGGTCTTCAAAGTATTCAAAATGGAAAGAGAATTTGGCACAAATGCAGACAGTATATCTTTCCATTGAAGGAATCTGTCACCTGTTACATGGACTTGATTCCCCTCCCCCCCCCCTTTTTAAAGACTGTTCTAAGTTATTTAAAAAATGCTTTAAGTGAGTCTTTTTTGTAACAGTTTATAGAGCACCCCTAACTGCAGAGAACTGTAGTTCATGTTCATTGTACTACATCAGGATTGGAAAACTTGTGGGGTCTCCAGATGTTGCTGTAGTAAGACTCCCATCATCCCCAGCCACTGGTCATGCTGGCGTGGAGCTGATAGGAGTTGGAATCTAACAATATCTGGAGGGTGCAGGAGTTCCCCACCCACTTATCACAGACAATGAAGATAACTCTGGTCTGAGACTTTCGCCTTTATTCTTAGAACAGCCTTCCCCAACCTAGGGCCTGTGCTTCCTGGAGTTGATGGGAGTTGTAGTCCAGAACTTCTGGAAGGCACCTGGTTGGCGAGGGCTGTCTTAGATGCTTCCACAGAGTCAAGTGTTTCTTTCCAAGAGCAGGTATATTGAAGTTACTTCTTGCCTTCCTTCATAGAAGGTAAACGTGATAGCAGAAAGTGGTTGCGTCTCAGAATTTGCATCCCCCCCTCCATATTTTTTTTTAAATGCTGCTTTCACATCTCATTTTACATTGACACCTCATGGCAATCTGCCTCTTCTCACTATAAACCTTTACTATACATTCTTCTATTGCTCTTTAAACCCCCAGATCAGTTTATGGGGACCCTCTGGGGGGGGGGCGGGGAGAGAGGGTGCATCTGTATTCATCAGTCAAATTGCAGTACTTTGTAGCTTGTGGTTTCGATTCTGTCTGACTGAAGAAGCACTTTTGAACTTGTTTTGTATATTAGAAATGGTGTACATTCATACATTTATAAGGTTTAATAAACTGGGTTCAGAGTTTGAACCATGAAACCAAAAGTGTTTTCTTTTTTAATGTCTCAGATGTTTCAGAGAGATTTAGGTCCACAGCCACCACTTGGTCCTCTGTCATTTATCTTACTCAGGCTGTTTCCAAAGGGGCTTTGTCCACCCTCTTAAGGTGTGAGCAGAAAGGAACAGTTGTATTCTGTACCCCAGTCAATAATAGAGCCTACTAGATCAGGCCAGAAGGGTCCCATCTAGTCCAGCATCCTGTTCTTACAGTGGCCAACCAAAACCCCCAATGGGAAGAAGCCCACAAGCAAGACCAGAGCAAGAGAGCAACTCTCTCCGCTTATGATTCCCAGCAACTGGTATTCAGAGGCATTCTAGCTCCCAACAGCAGAGGAAGAACAAAAGAACGCCTGCTGGAAAGCCACCTGCCTGGTATCGATAGCCAAGGTGTTCCAGAGTGTAGGTGCTGCCATACTAAAAGATGGATTTCTTACAAATGGGGAATGAGTATTATGTGGCACCTGTAACAGTGCCAGTTTCACAGGTTGACGCGGTCGTGTGAGCATTTATGGAGTAAGGTAATCTCACAGGTAAACTTATCCCAAGTTTCTGGACCTCATTGTTCTGAATTAAATAGGAACATAAGTGGCCATATTCCAGCTCTGACTGTTGGTCCACCTAGCTCAGTATTGCCTACAATGACTGGTCTTCCCAGAGTTTCCAAAGTCTTTCCAGGGTTTCAGGCAAGGCATTCCCAGCCCTAGCTGGAGATGCCAGCAGGGATTGAACCAGGGACCTTTGACATGTTCCACCAATGAGTTACAGCCCTTCCCCAAGTGTGAAGGCAGACAATACATGCAGATTGCTGCAGATTCCCAACATTTTAATGATGGACACAATACTATTGTTACACGGTAACCTTAATTAAACCCAACAGTGATATTCTCTTCAAGCTCTTTGCCGTGGATGCAATCCAAAGCCATTTAACCCCACTTGTTAAAGCCTATAAGAGTTTTCTAGATAGAGAGGAGCATGTAAGCAGAAATTGTTCACTAGGGATGGGAGCCACAGGGAAAAAGTTGTTTTTTCAGGAGCTTCAAAATAGTCAGTTTCCATAATCATTCCTTGGTGTTGTTCGTTAGGATGAAGGAGTGAAAGCTTAAATGGGCAGCAACTTGACTTCCAGGTGTCCCCTACTCGCAAAAGGATGGCCCCCCAGTCCTGTAACTGGGGTGGAAATTCAGTGTGTCAAAGCAGGTGATGAAGTTTTCTGCGCCGGTCACATAGCTCTTCTCTGTGTTGGTGTTGATCCCGGTATTCCGGTATGGGCCAAACTTCACAAGGTGGTTTGAGAAGGCATGTGGGGAAACATGGAAGCTGGTCTGTTGGGAAGAAAGTGGGATGTGAATGATTATCTGGAACCCTGAGGCTAGTGAGTTAACTTGAGTAGCTCAGACCACAGGCAACCCCCTCTAGGCAAACAAAATGAAAGTTTTGTTTAGGAACCTGTGCACTAAGGACACCGACTCCTGCCTAGAAGGCAGGAAAGTCACCCTGCAGTCTATATAAGAACATAAGGAGAGCCTGCTTGATCAGAACAAAGGGGACCCACCCAGTCCAGTTTCCCGTTCTCACAGTGTCCTACCAGAGGCCCACTATGGGAAACTCACAAGCAGAATTCCTAGTAGAAAAGTCTTCTGCCAGTTGGCAATTCCCAGCAATGTGTTCATAGGCATACTGACTCCAGCACTAGAATTAGCATGTAGGACCTAAGGACCTAAAAAAGAGCTCTGCTGGATTAGGCCAAAGGCGTATCTAGTCCAGCATCCTGTCATCACAGTGGCCATGCAGATGCCCACTATCAGAAGTTCCCAAGCAGGACCAGAGCACATGAGCAACACTCCCATCCTGTGGTTTCCAGAAACAGGCATTCTGAGGCATTATTGCCTCTTAGCTTATAGAGGCAGAGCATAGCCACTTTGGCTGTTGTTGTTTAGTTGTTTAGTCGTATCCGACTCTTCGTGACCCCATGGACCAGAGCACGCCGGGCACTTCTGTCTTCCACTGCCTCCCGCAGTTTGGTCAAAGCCACTTTGGCTAGTAGCCTTCAATAGCCCTCTTCTCCATGCACACTCTGTTGTCCATGTCCCTAATGATCAACTCACCCACAATTATGGCACGCCAGAGGACTATCATAATGAGGATAACTTCTCTCAAAGAACGGGTCCTTTTCTAAGGGGCAATTTCCCTCTTTCTTAGGGACAATTAGAAGTAAAGTTCCAGCTGCGTTTTGAGTGCTCTTCTCATGCAGCAACTCATGATATTGTATTCATTATTATAATATCTGTAGGCCACACTTCCATTACAAATGCAGCAATACAAAATTGCTGGTGTTTCTGCTTATCTTCTTGTAAAAACACCAGTACATACTGATTGGGGGGTTTTTAAAGCCATGCTCTAAAGGCCTTTCTGGATAATACCATTTTAATGAGACATCTAAAAAAAGGAAAAAATGATTCCTACCAAACCTCCACTGGCAGGGAGTTACACAGGGCAGGGCCTCCCTAATAAAGACTGAATGAACCAGTGTGGTGTAGTGGTTAGAGTGCTGGAGTAGGACCTGGGAGGCCTGGGTTTGAATCCCCACTTGTCATGAAAAGCACTAGGTGTGACCTTGAGCCAGCCTACCTTAGGAGGAGAAACGGGACATGTACAGTGCAGTGCCAGGCCCTGCCTATCACCCAAACCTACATTGCAGGGTTGTTGTGGAGACTGAGCAGAGGCAGAACCAAGTATACCACCTTGAGCTCCTTGAAGAAAAAAAGCGGGATATAAATAAAATACATAACCTCAGTGATTGAAGTAGAGCATAAGAGATCAAGTGGTTCTTAAAGTATACTCATGATTTCTAGGGCTCTGGATTAACACAACGACCTTGAACCTGTCTGGGGCACAACTTAACAATTCAGCAAAACTGCTCATACCGGCATTTCATGCACCGTGGGGGGTTTCCCACCGTAGTCCATGTTGGTGGTCCTGAACAGTGGGTTGGGCTCTTTAAATCTGAAAGACAGGATTCCAGTTGAATGTAGGTAATCACACGTTTCCTAATACTATTAGGACAACCAATGTTGGCAGAAGAATTGGTCATATATATGATCTTGGCAGCTTGGACAGTAATTGCAATTCAGTGGGGGGGGGGACCCCCAAAACTGGCACTGGACACGGTGCCACTCACTCTGGAACAGAGCTAAAATGGAGAAAATTACATATGATTTGTGATTCCAACAGGGACTAGAACTTCCAGACACCTTTTATATGATTTGGCATTCCTTTATGACGTAAACAGCAGAACCATCATTTTCAGGACAAGCCTGGCAAATGTGGAAGTAGTCTTTACTAGCAGTTGTGCAACTGGATTTGTTATGTGCCTACTTTGTAGTTCCATTTTTCATGTTTTAATTTGCATCTGCTATAACGGTTCTCTTTGTTTTATATACATGATAAAATGATATTTAATCATATTTACAAAAAGAAAAAAGCAGGCACTGACTGGCAGCTGCTCTCCAGAGTTTGAGGCAAGGTTCTTCTCCCCCCCCCCAACCTGGTGATTCCTTGAGGGGAGGGCACATCTGTTGCAAAGCAGGTGCCCACCATCCATCCCTCTCACCTGTAGCCCCGGAACCATCCAGGGTTGTTGAATCGGCGAGGCAAGGTTGGCTCCACTCTGTAGTAATCAGAGGTTCTCTGGCCCACCTCCCCATCCTTTTTCTCAAGGGAGACTGTTGTGTCTGGGCAATGCTGTTCCTGGGACATTGCAGAGAGTAGGGGCGGTGGGGGGGTGTGTGTTGTAACTCTCTTTCTGAAAGCCAGCAGTGAGGGCGGGGGAGTGGCAGGAAAGAACCCAGACCTCAAAGATGGTGGTTGGTTCTTGTGTAGAAACAAAGCCACTGGGTTGCTAGGAGACAGTACCAAACAGGAACAGCTCTTAAAGGGACCAGCGTCCAATTTGGACACCTTTCCAAGAATATCAGTATGGATTTGACACCCAGTAATACTAGGCAGTGTTGTGTGGTAGTTAGAGCAAGGTTCAAATCCCCACTTAGCCAGGAAGCTCATTCAGTGACCTTGGGCCTGTCACTGACTCTTAGCCCAATCTACCTCACAGGGCTGTTGCACACCACCTTGAGCTCCTTGGAAGAAAGATGGGCTGTAAATCAAATTCATAATACATAGGACAGGACCACCAAGTCCCACCCACCTCCACCTCTGGATTGATAGTGGGTCTAGCTCCATATTGCAGACACTGACTGGCAGCAGCTCTCCAAGGTTTCAGATGAGAGGTTCTTAGCCCTATCTTGAGATGCCAGTGGGGATTGAACCTGGGACCTTCTGAATGCAAAGCAGGTGCTCAGCCACTGAGCTATAGCTCTTCCCCTGAAAATAAAGTAAAATTCTAGAGCTCCTAGCCCTGGAAAAAAGCCTGCATTAGAACAGGAGCACGGGTCCATATAGCTCTGTGCTGTCTACACTGAGTGGCAGCAGCTTCTCAGGGCTTCAGACATAAGGCATTCCCCAACCCTACCTGGAAATGTTTCAGTGGGCATTGAACCTGAGACCTTCTGCATGCAAAGCAGATGCTCAACCACTGAAGTATGGCTTTTCCACTGAAAATGAAGAAAGATTCTAGTCCTCATGGTTCTGAATAAAAGGCTGAATTAAATAAGAGGAAATTGCATTAAACCAATCAGGATATTTGTCCATCTAGATTAGTATTGTCAGCACTGACTGACAGAGACTTTCCTAGTGATGGTGGTTTGAATTTCTATACCGCCATATACCCGGTTCCTGCTGATCTTTTAGTGGGGCAGGGTTGAATAGGATCTGCTTAATAATATATATATATTAAATTTGGGGAAGAGTCCTAGTTTGGTGGTAGATAATCTGCTTTGCGTACAAAAGGTCCCAGGTTCAGTCCCCAATGGCATCTCCAGGTAGCGCTGGAAGAACCTCTCTCCCGGAAACCCAGGGGAGCAGCTGTCAGTCAGTTGTCAACACAAAGCAAGATGGAGCAAAGTCTTAGAATCATAGAATCATAGAGTTGGAATAGACCACAAGGGCCATCGAGTCCAACCCCCTGCCAAGCAGGAAACACCATCAGAGCACTCCTGACATATGGTTGTCAAGCCTCTGCTTAAAGACCTCCAAAGTAGGAGACTCCACCACACTCCTTGGCAGCAAATTCCACTGTCGAACAGCTCTTACTGTCAGGAAGTTCTTCCTAATGTTTAGGTGGAATTTTCTTTCTTATAGTTTGGCTCCATTGCTCCGTGTCCGCTTCTCTGGAGCAGCAGAAAACAACCTTTCTCCCTCCTCTATATGACATCCTTTTATATATTTGAACATGGCTATCATATCACCCCTTAACCTCCTCTTCTCCAGGCTAAACATGCCCAGCTCCCTTAGCCGTTCCTCATAAGGCATCGTTTCCAGGCCTTTGACCATTTTGGTTGCCCTCCTCTGGACACGTTCCAGTTTTGTCAGTGTCCTTCTTGAACTGTGGTGCCCAGAACTGGACACAGTACTCCAGGTGAGGTCTGACCAGAGAAGAATACAGTGGCACTATTACTTCCCTTGATCTAGATACTATACTCCTATTGATGCAGCCCAGAATTGCATTGGCTTTTTTAGCTGCCGTGTCACACTGTTGGCTCATGTCAAGTTTGTGGTCAACCAAGACTCCTAGATCCTTTTCACATGTACTGCTCTCAAGCCAGGTGTCACCCATCTTGTATTTGTGCCTCTCATTTTTTTTTTTGCCCAAGTGCAATACTTTACATTTCTCCCTGTTAAAGTTCATCTTGTTTGTTTTGGCCCAGTTCTCTAATCTGTCAAGGTCGTTTTGAAGTGTGATCCTGTCCTCTGGGGTATTAGCCACCCCTCCCAGTTTGGTGTCATCTGCAAATTTGATCAGGATGCCCTTGAGTCCATCATCCAAGTCGTTGATAAAGATGTTGAATAAGACCGGGCCCAAGACAGAACCCTGTGGCACCCCACTAGTCACTCTTCTCCAGGATGAAGAGGATTGATTGAGCATAAGGCAGCTTGCCCTGTTCCTCTTGATTGAGCATAAGGCAGCTTGCCCTGTTCCTATCAATAAGATGTATTATTTGATGACCCTTTCGGGTTGTTTTGAATGCTTGTTTTTGTAAGTTAGGTCTCTGAGCCAGTCGTGACAAAAAAAGGGCCTTGGTGGTGTAGTGGTTAAGAGCGGTAGTCTCATAATCTGGGGAACCGGGTTCGCATCTCCACTCCTCCACATGCAGCTGCTGGGTGACCTTGGGCCAGTCACACTTCTTTGAAGTCTCTCAGCCCCACTCACCTCACAGAGTGTTTGTTGTGGGGGAGGAAGGGAAAGGAGAATGTTAGCCGCTTTGAGACTCCTTAAAGGGAGTGAAAGGCGGGATATCAAATCCAAACTCTTCTTCTTCTTCTTCTTCACTTCGTTCTGTAAAGCTGCATTGGCGGGGAGGGAATTGCGTTTGAGTCCGCTTTGCGCTTTTGCAACAGCAGGTGGAGCTGCTACGCGCAGGGACAGGCGGCCTCTCTCTCTCCCTCCCTCCCTCCCTCCGACCTTCCTTCCTTCCTTCCTGCGGCCAGGAGAGGCATGATGGCGGCGCCCAGGCTCCTCCGAAGAGCAGCGGCAGGTAAGAAAAAGGAAGGGCAAACGCGGCGGGCAAAGGTTCCTCCCGCTAGGCGCCCCGCGCAAAGCAGTTTTTACGCCTGCAACGCAGGAGGAGGAGGAGGTGCAAAACAGCCTGCCTCCAAGCGCGATGCAGAACCCAAGCCCCGCGTGCACGCGTGTACGGAAAGGAAAAAAGCACGTTGTACATGCTCCAGAACTGCAGAATCGGGGTTAGGGGGTTCTCATACTCTTCTGTAGGGAAGGAAATTGGAGACGGGACTACAAACCATAATGCATACTTGAGGACTTAAGAAGTGCCTGGCTGCTGGATCAGGCCAAGGGGGCCCCATCTAGTCCAGCATCCTGTTCAGGCAGTGGCCAAACTTCCCTCAAAACCTAGGGATCTAGATAGACTCCCTCTGGACCTGGACAAATATAAGATAGAGGACACCTACCTTGCCAGTAGTATGTGCGAAAAGGATCTTGGAGACTTATAAGACTACAAGCTGAACATGAGTCAACAGTGTGATGCAGCAGCAAAAAGCACTAATGCTATTCTAGGCTGCATCAACAAAAGTATAGTGTGCCGACTGTAGAAAGTAATAGTCCTGCCTTATTCTGTCTTGGTCAGAGCACACTTGGTGTACTGTGTCCAGTTCTGGGCAATACCATTTAGGAAGAGGAGGGTGACCAAGATGATGAAGGGTCTGGAAACCAAGCCTTATGGTGAACAGTTGAGGGAATTGGGTATATTTAGCCTGGAAAAGAGGAGACCGAGAGGACATATGATAGCCATCTTCCGTTATCTAAAGGGCTGTCACATGGAAGGTGGAGCAAGCTTGTTTTCTCCTGCTCCAGAGGCTGGGAACCAAATCAATGGATTCAAGTTTAGAAGACTGGCCAAGCATCAGGAAGAGCATTATGACTGTAAGAACTGTTCGACAGTGGAACAGGCTCCCTCGAGGTGGTGGGTTCTCCTTGGAGGTTTTTAAGCAGAGGTTGGATGACCATTTGTCATGTATATTTTAGTTGAGATTCCTGCATAAATTCTGTGCTGTGCCAAGAAGTACTTTTATCTGTCTGAACCTTCTAGTTACCATGCCCGTATATTTCAGAAGTTTGTTGTGACTTACCTTCTACAAAATTGTGGTGTCCCCCCACCCTCACCCCCACCCCGGTTTCTCTCTACTCTCTGCCTGGATCAGTCCTCCCCAGACTTTACAGCTTGGGCGCTTGGACCAAGACTCCTCCCACCCTTCAGAGGCTTTATACGACTCTTCCAGCAACAAGTCCAGAAGAAGCTCCCACTGGTGAGCATCGCTGGGGAAAGAGGAGGGTGGGATTGCTGCTGATGGGAGCCCTGGATTTGGCCCTGGGATTCAAAGCCACTCCAGTCACAAGTTGTGGCTGGATTGGGACAGGGGAGGGATCCTAGGCCATTTCAATCCTCTCTTCCATTCAGAAAAGGGCGGGGAGGGGGAGGTGTTGACGAAAGGACCCTATGAGAACTGGTCCTGCTGAATCAGGCCCAAGGGGGCCTGTCTAGCCCGGCTTCTCTGTGGCCAACCAGATGCCCCAACAGGAAGCCCATGGGCAGGATCCAAGCACAAGAGCCCTCTCCCCTGCTGTGGTTTCCAGCAACTGGGATTCAGAAGCAGCATAGCCATAACGGGTAGTAGCCATTTCTATGAATTTCAAAGCCACTGAAAGGGTAGCCCTAAAGGGTTGTGGGGCGAATAGCTGGCAAATCAAGAGGAGCTGTGATGTTTTTGTGCAAGGTTTTGTTGCAATTCCCAAAGATTTCCTCTCCTGTGCTATGTCATTTGGCAACTGAGTTTGAGCCAATTAGCCATTTCCCCCTCTTTCAGTCGATTATGACAGGCTCCTAGGGGAGCCCCTGAAAAACCCTGATTTCTTCAACGTGCAAGAGCTCTTCTCCTTAAGGGACCTCTTTGATGCCAGAGTCCACCTGGGCCACAAGAAGGGTTGCCGTCACAGGTCAGTGATTCTACCAGTTTTCTTGTAAACAGTGGTTTAATAGCATGTCAGACCCTTGATCCATAGCTATGGCTTGTCTCCTAAAAATAAAATAAGATTCTAGTCCTCATGGTTCTGAAGAAAGGGCTGAATCAAACAGAAGCAAAGGTCCATCTGGCTTAGTACTGTCAACACTGTACACTGCCTACACTGACTGGCAGCAGCTCTCCAGGGGACATTCTTGGCTGAGAAGTGGCCCTTCTCCTAATAAGAAAAGAAAACTCTTGTCCTCTTCATTCTGGAGAAAAAGTTGGATGAAATAGGGATATAAGAACTACCTTGTAACCGAGGCAAGCCAGTTGCCCATCTAGCTCAGTATTGTTTACACTATCTGGCAGCTGTGACATGCCAGGTTTTCAGATGGAACATTCCCTGCCCTACCCGAAGATGCCATTGGCGACTGAACCTGGGGCCTCCTGCATGCAAAGCAGATGCCATGGCATTGAGCCATGGTCTTTTTCTTAGACACTAAATAAGATTCTTATCATTCTCAGTAAAAGACTGAGTTAATGGATTGCAGCCTGTGGCAGTTTTTCTCATCCTAGAACCACTGAAATGAATGGGCTCAAGCATCTCCTCCACATTTCATCCTCACAACACCCCTGTGAGGTAGGTTAGGCTGAGAGCAAGTTACTGGCCCAAGATCACCTGATGGCCGAGTGCGGGTCCTTGTCCTACACTCTAAACACTACACTACACTGGTTCTCGTGCATTAAGACACCCTGCAGGTTGACAGGTCCCAAGTTGTGAAGGGCTTTATGTTCTAGTAGATAGATAGAGAGATACACATACACACGAGAGAGAGAGCTTTTGAGATGTGTCAAGTCTCCCATGGCTTTACGAAGACCAAAAACCAATCCCCACCTTCTCATGTTTGGCCTCTTGTCTCCTGCAGATTCATGGAGCCATACATTTTTGGGTGCCGCCTCGATCAGGACATCATCAACCTGGAACAGACGATGGTACACCTCCAGCAGGCTCTCAACTTCATGGCTCACGTCGCCTACCGCAAAGGCATAATCCTCTTCATCAGCCGGAACCGTCAGTTTTCCCACCGGATAGAGGCCACCGCCAAGGAATGCGGCGAATATGCTCACACTCGCTACTGGCAGGGCGGCCTGATGACCAATGCCGATGTCCAGTATGGCCTGGGTGTCCGCCTGCCTGACCTCATCATCCTCACCAACACCCTCACCAATGTCTTCGAGCCCCACATGGCCATCCGGGACGCAGCTAAGATGAACATCCCCACGGTGGGCGTGGTAGACACGAACTGCAACCCAAGCCTGATCACCTACCCCATTCCGGGTAATGACGACACCCCCTCGGCTGTCGAGCTCTACCTCCGGCTCTTCAAGATGACCATCATGAGAGCGAAGGACAAGCGGAGGCAGATGGAGGTCTTGTGCAGAGGGCAGGACAAACCTTGCTAAGGAGGCCGGAGCGGCTTGGTGGGAAACCATCCTCCCCCTACTCCTGAAAAATTCACTAGCTGGTCCCAGGTGCAAAATCTGTCAGACTGTCTTGGCTACAGGCAACTGAGCCACATTCACAGCATGTGTTTAAAACACCACGGTACCATTTTAGAGCCATGGTTTCTCAAAAGAATCCTAGGAACTGGTTTGTTAAGACTGCTGAGAGTTGCTAGGAGGCTCCCTATTCCCCTCCCAGAGCTACAATTTGCAGAGTGGTTTAACAGTCAATCCCTCTTCCCAGGGAGGTCTGGAAATTATAGCTCTGTGGGAGGGAAGAGGGGTCTCCTAACTCTCAGCACCCTGAACAAGCTAAAGTTCCCAGGATGCTCTGAGTAAATCCATGACTGTTTGAAGTGGTATCACAACACTTCAAACGTCTGATGTGAATGTGGCCGGTGATAGGTCCTGTCTATACATTTCAAAGCATTCTTAACACCACTTCAAACAGCTGCAACTTCCCCCAAAAAATCCTGAGAACTGTAGTGTGTTCAGGTTGCTGCGAGATAAAAGGAGACCATTCTGTTCTCCCTCCCAGAACTATAATTCTCAAGCGTTCCCTGTGAACAAGGATTTATTGTTAAATCGCTCTGGGTATTGTAGTTCTGAATAGTGTGGAGGGTGTCTCCTAACAGCTCTCAGCACCCTTAACACACTATAGCTTATAGGATTCTTTTGGGGGAAGCCATGAATGTTCAGAGTGGCAAGAGATTGCTTTAATTGTGTGTTTTAAGCGTGGCCTCAGGTTGTGATTCAAAGCATGCTTGCAAGAAAGCAAACGGATGCATACCACGTATAACTCTGAGGTTATTTTCCCAGGAAACTTCCGCCTAGAGTGCAATAACTTTCCTTCAACCCCACAAGACATGCCATTCTGCCTCGCCTTTGCTGTACATCTTGACCAGGCTTCCTCAACCTTGGCCCTCCAGATGTTTTGAGACTACAATTCCCATCATCCCTGGCCACTGGTCCTGCTAGCTAGGGATCATGGGAGTTGTAGGCCAAAAACATCTGGAGGGCCGAAGTTAAGGAAGCCTGGTCTTGACTGTCCCATCATCAGTTTTAAAGCAACAGCAGCTCTGAAGGAGGACGTGTATCTGAAAAAGTTAATTGTGAGAAGAGGATAGCTTACAGCATTTCCTAGGACAGCAGGAGTGGGAAACATCTGGGCTGTGCAGGTGCTTCTGAAGTACAGCTTGCATCATCTCTGACCACTGGCCAATCTGGGTGGGGCTGCTGGAAGCTACAGTCCAGCAACATCTGGAGGGCCACAGATTTCCCCAGACACAGCCCAGACTGTCCCAAAGTATGGGTAGAGAGCAGTGGTAGACTGCCTTTGCTTCTGCATTGGAAGTTGTTTCTCTCTCGCACCCTTTTTTCAACCTCATGTATGTTTTCCCTTATAAAAAATAAAGATATGTTTGCAAACAGAAGCATATATGTATTTAATTAACAACATAAAAAGAGCCCTGCTGCTGAATCCGGCCAAAGGGGCCCATCTAGTCCAGCGTCCTGTTCTTCCAGCTGCCACTTAGATGCTTATTATGGGGATCCCCCAAGCAGGATCCGAGCCCAAGAGCAGCCTCTCCCTTCCTGCAGTTTCCAGTGACTGATATTCAGAAGCATCACTGCCTCCAACCATGGAGGCCAAAGGATAGCTACCATGGCTAGTAGCCACTGACAGCCATCTCCTCCCTGAATTTGTCCAATCCTGTTTTAAAGCTATCCAAGTTGGTTATCAATGCCTCCTGCAAGAGCAAGTTCCACAGTTTTAACTGGAATAATCTAATTAGTTTGTGTGAGGTTTTTCTTAAATACCCTGTCCTTTCTCAAGGCAGCGTTGAAATTAGCAAGCAGGGGAGATGTACCAGTCTTGTTTCCAGCATTGTGTATTACCTGGAGTTCCTTCTCTCATTTTATACCTGCTGTCCAGAAGCCTGTGCTCCTCTTTCTGTTTTCCGACTCTGCCTTCTGTTTATCTACTCCAGCGTCAAATGGCTCTTAGCACCAGAAAGTTACTCCTAAGGTTTAGTTGGTTGGAATCTCCATTCTTGCAATTTGGATCAGTTGGTTCAGGTTCTTCCCTCTGGAGCAGCAGAAAATAGGCTTGCTCTGTCTTCCAGGTGGGAGTCATTTAGGTATTGTTACAGTATTCCATGCGCTCTGGTTTCCGTCACAGTGTTCTGTTGCGCCAGAAGCGGTTTAGTCATGCTGGCCACATGACCCGGAAGCTGTCTGTGGACAAATGCCAGCCCCCTTGGCCTGAAAGCGAGATGAGCGCCGCAACCCCACAGTCGCCTTTGACTGGACTTAACCGTCCAGGGGTCCTTTGCCTTTTTACCTATACAGTAGATGTCTGAACCCACCTGCATGTCCAAGCACTCATGTGTGTTCATACACACACTGACAAGAGGTTTAGGATCCTGTCAGTTAGGACATGCACTTGTTATGAATATGTGTTTACCTTTAACCTTATGCCAAATATTAAGCTTTCACACTAAAGGAATAAAAAGCTTGGTTTGTTATATGAAATAGAAGTGACAGAATGTATATAAATGCTGCTTCAGATGGCTAAATATACAGTTTGTGAGGCAACATCTCACAATAAATACATACACACCTTGATCGAAAGAGTAACAGAAATACCTATTCTCAAAAAGCCTGTAGAAAAGTGAGCTTGGCAATTTTGCCACTGAAACCCACACTAAATAGCAAAGCAGAAATGGAAAGTGAACACTGTACCTGTTCTTAAGCACGTGTATGCTGATCTTGAGAGCCTTGCATAAGTTCTGTTGAAGCTAGCAAACTGACTACTTGGGAATTGGGGGTTTAAAATACAATGGTACCTCGGGTTAAGTACTTAATTCATTCTGGAGGTCCATTCTTAACCTGAAACTGTTCTTAACCTGAAGCACCACTTTAGCTAATGGGGCCTGCTGCTGCCGCCGCACCGCCGGAGCACGATTTCTGTTCTCATCCTGAAACAAAGTTCTTAACCCGAGGTACTATTTCTGGGTTAGCGGAGTCTATAACCTGAAGTGTATGTAACCCAAGGTACCACTGTAATATTGAACTAATACCTCCTAGTAGAGAAGTGAGGGGCTTTGAAATGAACAGTTCCTGCCCATTTCTCACCTTTGTCCATCTAGTGAAAAAATGGCTAAAACTGGTCATCCAGTTTGCTTCCCACTCTGATGTTTTGCTTAACAAAAGGATGAAAGCCTGTGATAGTGAGCCATTAACTGTACCTGGCCATCTTTTCATCTGCTCTCTGCCTTATCTCTTTCCTGCTGGTGAAAGTGCTTATAAGGGATATACACACACGTAAAAATAATAGTGCAACACTTTTGAGTTCAGTGGGGCTTACCCTCAGGTAACTGTCCATGCAGGATAGCAAGAAATGATGAAACTTACCGGAAGAATCAAGAAATCAAGATAACAAACTTTTTATAAAAGACTATTGAATATTTACAGATAAATTACAGATAAGATCATTGGCAGGATAAGATAACAGATAAGATCATTGGCAGGATTATTGTAATAACCTGCAGTTTTATAAGAGTATATATTTAAAGCAGATGAATAAATGAGCAAATTAAGTTAATTTGGATATGCAGAGGATATTAAAAATAAATTTAAGGAACCGCAGAAAGAGGAGGAAGGAAGTCAAGCTTTTAAATGTTAAAATGATTGTAAAATTAGTGAAATGTATAAAACTAGTGAAATGTTTAAACTTGAAAAGTATAAAAAAAATTGTAAAATTGGGAGGGTGGGGAGAACAGTCTTCCACGCTCGGCCAGATTTTCCCCACCTGATAACTTAGAGGCTGAAAAGATCTGGTTCATCCTACTAGGCTTTTCAGGGCTGGCCCTTGATGCCTTTCTGAATTCCAGAATGGCATCAACCAATCGTATTTGCAGCATGTCCTGGAATCCTTACCTGTCTCCTTGTTCACACTTTGGGCTGTAGGCTCTTCCTCGCAACATTCATGGTTTTCCTCAGTTTCTTCAGGAAGGGATAAATAAGGAGCTTAATGTCAGCACCCTCAAAAAAACAAGTAACCTCTCTGAGCAGTGTTTTTTATTGCCTGGGTAGGGATCCATTGAATTCCTATCCTACGTATAAACTTTTGTTTGAGGGAGTTGTGTTGTCCTACTCCCCTGTCATACATAGATTCACTCCTTGGAATTAAAATTGGGCTCTCGCAGCTCTCAGGGACCCCCATTTTGATCCACAACTCAGAGCTCTACATCAGGATAAAGTTGTGCTATCCCCACACCTTTTCTCGTGCCTAAAGTTCATTCAGATGTAAGGTGCATAACTGGTAAGCTGAGCAGAGCTGATTGTGCATCTAAAACCAGCCACACAAATACAATCACAAATAACACGCCTTAAGTTAATTATATGTTCCAAAATTACTCTCACTGGTTTCTCAAAGGTGATCCTTCCTTGCCAGAGTTGACCTGATCTGATTAAAACGCCTTTCCTGGTTTCTCTTTGCAGGATGGGAAATAACAGCATAGGTCAGCATTCCAGGCTAATAAGCTCACGTTCCCTGAGCTGTGGTGAGAGAATCTCCTGTGACACCCATGCCCCAACAGGCGTTGCAGCTCTGGCTGATGTGCCACAGTTGTGTCAGTAGGTGGCAGAAAGGAACAGACAGTGTTCTGCAACCCGTGAGAATTCAGAATGATTAGTAGCCTGACAGGTGTCCCCAACTTCCTCAAATGTGATATTAAGGTTCCTGCAAAAATCATGTTCTGTCTGTCCAAAATTGAGGGGTCTTAGCAAGTTTCTAGTCTTCATGGTTCTGAATAAAGGGCTGAATTATAAGGGACGCAGGTGGCACTATGGGTTAAACCACAGAGCCTAGGACTTGCCGATCAGAAGGTTGGCGGTTCGAATCCCTGTGACTGAGTGAGCTCCCGTTGCTCGGTCCCTGCTCTTGCCAACCTAGTAGTTTGAAAGCACGTCAAAGTGCAAGTAGATAAATAGGTACTGCTCCAGCAGGAAGGTAAACGGCGTTTCCGTGTGCTGCTCTGGTTTGCCAGAAGCAGCTTAGTCATGCTGGCCACATGACCCGGAAGCTGTACGCTGGCTCCCTTGGCCAATAAAGCAAGATGAGCACCACAACCCCAGAGTCGGCCACGACTGGACCTAATGGTCAGGGATCCCTTTACCTTTAAATTGGAACACAATAAACTGCATTCTACTGAGTCATCCCTTTGCAGTCCACCTAGCTTAGTACTGTCTGCTGTGATTGGCAGGGCTGCCCAGAGTTTCAGGCAGGGAGTCTTTCCCAGCCTTTCCTGGAGTGGTCAGGGATTGAACCTGAGACAGGTATCTGCACACAAATGAGATGATCCACCAATGAGCTCCAGGCAGTGTCTTCCACAATTTTCCCGCCCGGTAGAGCAACTTTCAAAGCCTGACAAAGTTGCAAGTTCACCTCTCTTCACACTTGTAAAATGCATGTTGCTGGGTTTAACCTGGGAAGTTTCTGGGTTAGTGAGGAGAAAATAGTGTTTTTATAAGCTGTGTTCCAGTAGATAAGATGAGCAGACAACAAGGACCTTTTATAATGTAAGGCTGCAGATCTAGCTTGCTTTCACCCAGGCACCAGAGTTGTTAAAAGTCCATCCGCCAGAGATATTTGAGCTTCATTCTGTATAACTACAAACTAAAGCAGGAATATCTGGCTTGCTCCAGGTCAAATAAATAACCACATATGATTTGGAATGGGGATGCAGATTTCTTGTGCTTAATGCAGCACAAGCCTTCAGCGGCCTTCAATTTCAGCATATATTTTCAGGGTCTATAGATTAGTTTGTTTAATACCCTATTTTTTTCCGTTCAAAGGAGAGTTGCTGCTGGATTTCTGCAGCAGATATTTTAATGCACGAGGTAAGCCTGGCAACAGGTTCTCCAGACACAGATTGAAGAACTTTTCTGCCAAGCAGCAGCTTTGTAGAGTTTGCACTTGTAAAATTAAAAAAATACCAGGGTTTGTTTTAGGGTTTTAGGGTGTGTGCGTTTTTTATAATGACCCATATACATGCAGAGTGGAAGCAGCCAGGTACACTTGCCCCAGGCCTTGGAGGGCTAAGTTGGCCAGGGGCATCACTAGGGGCCTGCCAGACTTATGATGTCATGCCAAGAATGCCCTATGCCTTCCAAGCAACCGGGGACTTGCTGGGCAAAACAGCCATGGGCAAAATACCACGCCTGCCTGGCTGTATGCACTGCAAGGCTTCGACAGTAAAATCTGGACCTGCATTACTCTATGCAGTACTAACGTGTAGCATCAGATCAGATTAGCCAGCAGTGCTGCAATATCACATCTCATGTTTGTCGGAGCCATGTGTTTGATTCATCTTGTACCAGCAGGGCTTGGGTAAGAATGAGGCGTGTAGAGTTAGTTTTTCAAGCATGGTTGAGAAGTGCGCAATACTTGTTAAATCAGTGTAGAATGTACAAGGTTTCTGAACTTCCATTTTTTCTCTGTTTAAATTTTAGCTCAGCTGGAACAATAAAACAGGTACATCCACCAGGGGTGCAAAGGAGGGAAAAGAAGCAGAAAGCAGATGCTCAGAGAGCAAGTCAGTTGCTCTCACAGTGGATTCGTGCTCATGGGCAAGACCAGTGTGACCAGGACAACTTCAACGACTGCACCCAAGAACGATCCACAACAAAGGACTAATTATGAAGAGTCTACTGAACAACCGGAGCCGTTTGAGAGACCTGATTCTGGTAATTATGGGTGCGTTGATGAAAGCGATATAGGGGAGATTCTCACCTGTATTCTTCAAGATATGCATCTTCTTGCAGAGCGCAGTCAGACAGGAACGAAGAATACAATTATTGTTTTCAGCTATATGTCAAATAGAATTCAAAATGAGTTGATTGCCGTATATGTGGAAAAGGTGGTGAGCATATTGCAAAAGGATTTGGAGATGTCTACTACTACTATAGCGTCATAGTTGATGGTATACCTGATTGTGGTCACAAGGAGAAGCATATGTTTTGGCTTCATTTTGTGGTGAAGATCAAGGAGCAGTGAGGAGTTGTCGAGCGTTTTCTGTGCATGGAAGACTGTAGCTGTCAGAGCTGCTTCCAGATCCTAGCTCACAGAGGATCACGCTAGCCAGCGTTCACTTTATAAAAGTCTTTATTGAGTTACAGTTTCCATTCTCAAGCTGCTGCGTGCAGCTCTACGTCTTATGGGTTAGACCGGCGAAGCTCCGTCTGAGTCTCCGCCTCCTGTACACCAGCTTAATACCCTAGCCTTACTCCACCTTTTCCGCCTGACCGTTCTTCTCTGGGTCCCTCTGCCCCCCGCTGTCTCTTCCTTCCTGGACTCTTCTGACGCGGACCCCCCGGACCCTTCTGTCTCCTTGCGTCGGGCTTTAGGACCTGGCTCCCTTTCCGGGCTGCTTACTGCGCCACCTTCCTGTGCATTTGAACTTGGCGCGCGCGCCCAACCTTCCACTTTCCGCTTAACCGTTTCTTCGCTCCCCGATGGAGGTGTGGCCACTCCTGACTCATGCCCTCCCCCCTGCTGCGAGCTGCCAGAGCTCGATACCTGGCGCCCTTCCTCTCCACTGCGCTCTGTTGGTGACGCTGGCCCCGATTTCCAACTGCTGCCCTCTGAGCCCCCTCTGGACCCTTCTTCCTGGGGTGTCCCCCTAGGCTCCCCCCTTGCTCTGGCCACTGGCGCTCCTTTCTGTGAATCTTCTGATTCACTGGAAAGACTCGGAGATCTCGGGTCGTCGTCATCACTCATCTTTTCTTCGGCCTCCTCCCCCTCGCTCTCTGTTTCCTCCCTTGCCCTCGCCTCTGCTCCTGAACCCCTGACAGTAGCAATAAGACTGTTGAAGCTATTGCTAGTCCAGGGCATGGACTTTTCCACATGCCCTGGCCAGATATTGTTGCAACCATATTATGAAGCTCATAAAGGTGATCAAGACAGAAGTACTGTTTTTGGGGGACAGGAGGCGGGCAGGTGTGGAGGACTCCCTGTTCCTGAATAGGGTAACTGTGCCCCTGAAGGACCAGGTGCGCAGCCTGGGAGTCATTTTGGACTCTCAGCTGTCCATGGAGGCACAGGTCAGTTCTGTATCCAGGGCAGCTGTCTACCAACTCCACCTGGTACGCAGGCTGAGACCCTACCTGCCTGCAGACTGCCTCGCCAGAGTGGTGCATGTTCTAGTTATCTCCCGCTTGGACTACTGCAATGCGCTCTACGTGGGGCTACCTTTGAAGGTGACTTGGAAACTACAACTAATCCAGAATGCGGCAGCTAGACTGGTGACTGGGGGCGGGCGGCGAGACCACATAACACCGGTCTTGAAAGATCTACATTGGCTCCCAGTACGTTTCCGAGCACAATTCAAAGTGCTGATGTTGACCTTTAAAGCCCTAAATGGCCTCGGCCCAGTATACCTGAAGGAGCGTCTGCACCCCCATCGTTCTGCCCGGACCCTGAGACCCAGCACCGAGGGCCTTCTGGCGGTTCCCTCATTGCGAGAAGCAATGCTACAGGGAACCAGGCAGAGGGCCTTCTTGGTAGTGGCACCTGCCCTGTGGAACGCCCTCCCATCAGATGTCAAAGTGATAAACAACTACCTGACATTCAGAAGACATCTTAAGGCAGCCCTGTTCAGGGAAGTTTTTAATGTGTGATATTTTAGTGTATTTTTGGTTTCTATGGAAGCCGCCCAGAGTGGCTGGGGAAACCCAGCCAGATGGGCGGGGTACAAATAAATTATTATTATTATTATTATTATTATTATTATTATTATTATTATTATTAGCACGAATTGTTCAGAAAGTGCCCAAAGCTTTCTTTTCAAATTGTGTAATGCGCTTAATTTTTCAGTATGCCATGATGCACAGACCAGTATCCAAACAAAGTTTTTTCAACTATGTGAAAAATACATATATTTTTTTCTACTTGCAGTCCACCACTCTGAAAAATACTGAAGCGAGTCCTCAGCACATCACTGCATTCAGCAAGCACAACTCATTGCAGTGCATACATCAATGCTATGTGACCAGTGTATGAAAAGCCAGAAAATATAACTTGAAAAGATAACTTCATTCACCAAACTCTCAACTGGAGAGCCTGTTACTTCCCTGAGTGACAATGTCTTGAAAAGATCTATCTAGTGATGTGTATCAGATGACACATAAGGACAGGAAAACTTCCCACATATTTGGTCCTTCTTGAACTTGCTCATTCAAAGTGGTTAAGAACAGCAAACAGGCTTGGTCGCATATGGGTTTCAAAGCATGACCTTAAAGGCAAAACCCTCCACAACTTAAGACTGATAGAGGAATACATCTTTTGTGTGTACTACCAATGCTGGTTCAACATCAAAATAAAATACTCCTGGGATGGAATGCCCACATCTTGTTTCACCTGCAGTGAGGCTGCAGAAGAAGGTTATAGTGGGTGCTGTTTTTCCACCCATCCAACGCTCAGCATGGTATGCATTCAGGAAGATGATAATTCAGACACTCTTGTGCTCAGATGACAGTGAGGAGAGCTGGTGTCCGAAAGATGATTGACTTGAGGGGTGGAGATCATGACACTCTGGGAGATCTTTCTGTAAATCTCAGAAATATATATTACACAAATCCCAAGTGTTTTGTCCCTGTTGGAACTGATAGATGAACCAATGCAAGACTTGATTAAACTTGTTTAAGTTTCTTATTAGCTGATGTCATTACCTTGTAATTAATTAGAAAACATTAGAAAGTAATGTTATATGTTTAGTAGGATATGTTTTATGTAGAGAAACTAAAAATTTTATAGGATTACCAGGCACTTTCAGAAGTTAAACTTAAAATTCTTTGGTTTTCTGAGAGCAGTTTATGTGCTTTTTAATGAAATGTGGATTGATCAAGCTAAATGTTGTCCAATCATAAAAATAATAGCAGATTTTAATTCCCCAGACCCAAAAACATATTTTTAAGACCCCTCACTGAAGAAATTTGGAAAAATTAACTTTCAGTCCTTAAAATGACATGCCCTAAATTGTGGTGGGCCTCTTGCGGCGTCTTGAATTGTGATGCTTATGTAAACTGATAAAAACACACAATAAAATTACTAAAAGGGGTAGGGTGGGGTTGCATAAGCAATCATTTTATCCCAGAAAGCCGCTGTTGCTCTGGGGGAGACCAGAGGCCACCTTCACACCATACTTTAGTATGCTATGATACTACTTTAAACAGTCATAGCTTCACCCAAAGAATCCTGGGAGCTATACTTAAGGGTGCTGAGAGTTGTTAGAAGACCACCTGTCTCCCTCACAGACCTGCATTTCCCAGTGTGTGTGGAATATGGGCCTCCTAATAACTCTCATACTCTTAAACTATAGTTTAAGTATGATTCTTTGGTGAAAGCCAAGACTGTTAAAAGTGGTATCCAGTGCAGTCATAAAATTCTAGGAGCCCACAAAGAGTCCTGGGAGCTGGAGTTTGTCCAGAGTTGTTAAGAGGACCCCTATTCCCTTCCCTCCAATTCCCAGGGTGGTATAGCAGTCCCACATCCTACAGTACTTTGGGAAATGTAGCTTTGGGAGGGGAATAGCAGACTCTCTTAACTCCCATCACGCTGAACAAACTACAGCTTCTAATTGATCGGTGATGTGGTAATGTTATATTGTATTATTTATGCAAATTGATTTTCTCTGGAGTTAAAGATCTGACTGGGACAAACCTTCTATGCTGAACTCGTATTTTGCACAATTTGTTTACGGTGTTTGTTTGATAATGTGTGGTTTGCTATGCCTAATAAAGGATTGACTTTTTTTAAAAAAAAAAAACTACAGCTTCCAGAATTCATTCATGGAAGCTGTAACTATTTAAAGTAGTATCATTGCATTTTAAATGTCTGGTATGAATATGGTCATATCACAAGCAGACAAGAAGAGCTCAGATAGGTTAGCCCAGGATCTGGCTTCTCCCTGTTTTTTGTACTGGGACTCTAGCAAAAGAATTCCCACCCACCCACCCCCCAGTGTTGTTCTGCTTGCATCAGTTGCCAGCCATCCCTTTTTGGGTTTCTCTTGAAGGATGAGGTGTTGTCACCACCCAAAGATTTGAGAGTACAGCGGTGGTGTTTATGTGTCATGTGCGGCATGGATCTGAGTGTCAAAGCTCCCCAACCCCCAGGGAAAAAAGAAAAGAATGTGTTGATGTTGTAAGATGTGACAAGACTGGTAAGATTGGGGAATTGCCCAAACTAGCAAATTCTAGTTTCTAGGAGTGAACCATGCTAAGACAGCATTTTGCAAAAGATCTCTGTGCCCCGTCCAGAGGCCATGAGGTTTGCATTGCCAGCAAGTTGCTCGGAAGCTGGGGATGGGTGGTAGATCAGTGGCCCCGGGGTCAATCCCTTGGAGCATCTCCAGGTGAGACTGGGAATGTCCCCTGTCTGAATTGCTAGGGAGCTGCTACCAGCCCTTCTGGACAACACTAAGCTAGATGAACCCAAGGGTGTGACTCTGCATAAGGAGACCAGGATTCAAATCCCCTACTCAGCCATGAAGCTCACTGGCTGACCTTGGGGCAGTCGCTTGCTTCTTAGCCTATCCTACCTTGTAGGGTGGTTGTTGGGATAAAATACACTCATTACCTTGAGTTTCTTGAAGGAAATGTGGGGCATATAAACCTAAGGACAAGGCCAAAGAGATAGAGAGAGCACTATTTATTTACATCAGAAGCTGTTCATCCAAAACAATTTCCCTTGCTTCACTGACAGTCTGTCCATCCAAAAGGGAGGAGGACCCATTGGTTATTCCACTTGTCCTTTCCCCCCTGGTGCTAAATCTTCCTGCTTGCGTACTTTTGGGGGTGGGGGGGAGAGCAGAGTGCTCCCTGGCCCTCTTCCTATTCTGTGATCCTCTGTGTGCAGTGGTTTTCGGCATCCCACACCTATGAATATTTGGTATTTGAGATTTTCTTCCACAAGAGTGTCTTGAGGCTGCTGAGCACCAGTGAGTGGTGGACCTCCATCTGGCTGGCCAAGCCGCTGAGGGTTGTGCAGGTCTTGAGCTGCTTCTGAAGCTCATCTTTCAGATCGGAGGGCGCCCCGTGGAGCAAGTACTCCTGCAGAAGCCCACACACCTTGGCCAGGTTGGGCTGGACCACGTCGCTCTTGCACTGCTTCATGAGCTTGTCGCAGGGGGCCACACAGTCCCTCCCGTAGGTGCAGTCCACGTTCTGCTCGCAGTGGCGCCCTTTGAGGAAGCCCCGGATAGTCATCTCTGTCGCCACCTTCCGGAGGTCCACCATCTTGAAGTCATGCCTGTCGTTGTAGCCCATGTTCTTGAAGCCCGCCTCGCAGATGTAGAAGTTGCCGTACATCCCGTGGAAGATCTCCTCCACAAACTCCAAGAGGCCAATGGCGATCTTCGCTCTCTGCGGCCAGGCTGGGGAGAACCACCGGTGGAGGACCCTGTGGATGGCCGTGGGCAGCAGAGGCTGCAGGAAGCGAGGGACCTCCACAGTATAGAGAGAGGTGTGGCGAATCTTCTCAGTGATGTACAGGTCCCCACAGTGCCCCAGCAGTTGGGAGGTGTGTTCCTTCTCATGCAGGGAGAGCGTCAGCAAGAAGTCGTTCAGCTGCAGCAGCGCCCAGATAGATTTCGCCTCTGCCAACGACAGTTTCCCATCTCGACTGACATCCGCCATGGCCATTATCTTGTTCACTAAGTTGGTGAAGGAGACCTGGTCACCTAGATTGGACTGCAAAAGACAGATAGTTTTTCATTTCATTTTACAGTCATACGTATCTCGTGTTGCGTTTGCTTCAGGTTGCGTCCCGCGGCGACCCGGAAGTATCGGAAAGGGTTACTTCTGGGTTTTGCTGCTCATGCATGCGCAGATGAGCAAAATGACATCATGCGCATGCGCAGAAGTGGCGAATCGTGACCCACACACGTACAGACGCAGGTTGCATTCTGCTCATGTTGCAAACGGGCCTCCGGAACGGATCCCATTCGCAACTAGAGGTACCACTGTACTTCATTCCTTTTTTCTATCCTTTCCCCCCCTTTTGCTTCTAGCCTTTATTACCATTATTAACTATCCTAAAATTGCAGTAGCAGGGTATTACATCATCTCATATCCAAAGCAGAAAAACAGTAAATAATACTGTTATGAGCTCGCTGGCTTCCCGCTGCTACGCCCACCCCTGCTGGCGACAGCCCCACCCCTTTGCCGTCCTTCCAGGACTTCCAACAGCTAGCTCTGTTGTTTTGGATCCTCAGCCCCCTGAAAACAAGAAACCCTTCCCCCATACCCTGCTGGTGTAGTGACAAACTCACTTTTAAGAAATTCAGGAGCATCTCCTTGAACTCATCCATCGATGTCCCCCGTGTCGGTTTGCTGAAAAGGACCACATCTCTCCTGGGGGCTGAGTCAGGGTTGCCATCAGCCTTGAGGGCCTCTTCAATGCCACATTTGATGATCACCTCCTTCTCTTTCCAGAGGCCGCTGTATACCTGCACCGAAGGAGAGGAATGTAACTTAGAGAGACAAACTGGATCTGCAGGACACAGATATATTTGACAGGTGCCCAAAGTTCACAGAATGTAGCATTGGAAGGGAAGACGCACACACACACCCCACACACAAAGGGTCACTTAGTCCAACTCCCTGCATCACAGGATTCACAGCTATGTTGACCAGCTGAAGTCTGTGCCTGTCAATATCAGAAGACAGATTCCAAAAAGGGCAGCCTGAATGATCAGGTGGATGCAACTCAATGTGTAAAGTGATGCATGCTGGGGCAAAAAAAATCTTAATTCAACACATGCACTCCTGGGGTCTAAATTGGACGTGGCGGACCATGAGCAAGAACTTGGTGCCATAGCAGAGAGCTCGATGAAGGTTTTGGGCCAGTTTGGTGGTCATGAAAAATACAAACCAGGCCTAGGGATCATCATGGAAGGAATTGGAAATAAACCGCCAGTGTCATTGTGCTGTTATACAGATCTAAGTTGCAACAGCGTTTGGAATATTGTGTGCTATTCTGGTTGCCTTGCCCCAAAAAGGATATTGTATATTATTATTATTTTAGAAATAATTTTTATTGGCTTTACAAATACAAAGTACAAATAAACAGAGAATAAAAATGTATATATAAAGATATTCTCTGAATCTCAAGACTTCCCCTATCCCCACCATGGGGTATCATTTTAAATAGCTACTACTGCATATTCACCAATACTCAATTTTTTATATCAAATCATATTATCCATCATAATTTTTACACTACAAGTGAAATCAAAATCCTGCCTTTGTTTCCATCTGCTTACAGTGGTCTCCTAAATAATTTATAAATTTTCCCCATTCTTTTATAAAGTTTTTGTCCTCTCGGTTTCTGAGTTTTCCAATCATTTTTGCCATCTCAGAATAGTCCATCAGCTTGGTTTGCCATTCTTCTCTGGTAGGGAATTTGCAAAAAGGATATTGTAGAGTTGGAAAAGGTTTAGAAAATGGCAAGCAAAATGATCGAGTTGATGGTGGAGCAACTCCCCTCTGAGGAAAGGACTTTTAAATTTTGAGAAAAAGATAGGCAATAAGATTAAAAAATTACAAAATTATACATAGCATGGAAAGAGGAATGGGTTTTCTCCTTCCCTCATGGACATTCAGTGACGCTGAATGTTAGGAAGATCCAGGACAGACAAAAAGTCTTTCATGCAGCACACAATTAAGCTTTGGAACTTGTTCCCACAGGAGGCAGTTGCAGCCAGCAACATGCATGGTTTTAAAAAGAGGATTGGACAAATTCACCAATTTAAATGACCACCTTCCCACCAGCATACAGCAAGACTTAAGCAGCCTGCCCAGCACTGTAATGTCTCCACCTCATCCCTGCTCCCTGCCAACAACTCGTGCCAACTTCAAAGTCCTTCCATTGCTCTAGCCAACGATGGAAGGTCAACCTACCTGCTGGGTGGGAGAGGACGAAAGGCAGTGCTGGAACACCAGTGTATGATCCTTGCAAAGGTCTTTACACGTCGAACCGGAAATTATTCCTTTATTATATTGGTCACACTGGAAAGGAGAAGGGAGAGAAAAGAAAGGAATCAATAACTGTTAGCTACCATATCCCACCTTTCCTCAAAGGAATGTGAGGTGGTGTATATGGCTCTGCTTCCCCTGTTTACCCTCCCTGGGATAAGGCTGAGAGACAGTGGCTGGTCCAAGGTCAGCCAGTAAGCTTCATGCCCTGGGGTTGGTGTCCCCTCAAACACTACAGTTCTATGATTATACAGCTCAGTTTCTTCAGCAAAGCAATGCGTTCCCATGTTACTTCCTTCCCTCCTGAACCAGGCAGGAAAGAGGATGTCATATTTGTCAGGGGAAGGAGAATCTCACATTTCTTCACTGCGGCCAAAAGCCCCTCCTGCTCCTTCCCCAGCAGTCTGGGACCATTCCTCATTGAACCATCATTAAATCAGAGCTCAGAGAACTCTTCATTAGAAGGCATCACTCTGGGCAAATAGCAGATGGCAAACAGCAGCCATCTGGCCATCGAAGTTCCTCTGGAGGCTCCTTATCCAGCAGCCAAAAGTTCCAGGCTTCTCTTCTGCTCACTCGGCTTCAGATCTATTATAGGTCCAAGTCCATGCAGCACCCCAGCTGACAAGGAACTTTTTCAATGGAAATGCTATCACAATAGACCTTAAGAGAAGCCTGGCTGCAGCTCCATCAGGTCAATGGCACATCTAGCCCACCATCCTGCTCTCACAGGGGCTGACCAGTTGTCCCGAAAGGAAGCCCAGAAGTAGGACCCGAATGCCTAGGACCTGCAATTCCTAGCAACTGATATTCATGCAGTCCTAGAATTGTAGAGTTGGAAGGAACCCCAAGGGTCATCTAGCCTCCAGCAAAGGAGACCCCACTGCCTTCCGATGTAATATTAACCATAGTAATAATAAATAATTTTGCAGATGTGGATGGGGGACACTCACAATGATCATCTGGCAGACGTGTCCTCTGCAGAGTTCTGAATAGGACGAGTAATGCATGTAGACCACCCAGCTGCCCACAAAAATGCCCAGCCAGGCAAAAAATAGGTACTTGACCTTGATGCCAGGAAGACGGCTCTGCGGGGTTGGGAAGAGAGAGCAAAAGAAATTTAAGGAGAGCCAAAACAGGTATGGAAGGATATATCTATATATACACAAAACCCACATCTGTCCATGGGTTACAGGCAAGGTGAAGGTCCCAACTCACGTACAGTGTCCCGGGCCCAGAAAAAACCCTGCTGGCACCACAACAGCTCAGGAGTAAACCCAGAGTTTCATTTTTGCTTTTCCTCTTTCAAAGTCTGCCTGGATGCCAGTATGCCAGTCAGCATGGCATATTGGTTAGAGTGTCAGACTGCTAGTACCTGGTAGAGACCAGGGTTCAAATGAGAAAGAGGCTCCCTGTCTGAAATGTTGGAGAGCTTCTGCCAGTCAGTGTAGACAGTACTAAGTTAGATAGAACAATGAGCCCAGCTTGATAAGAGGGCTGCATCTTATTTAAATTGGCTTATTATTTAGAACATGAGGACTAGAGCCTTATTTTTTTAGGTAAAAGGCTCAGTGGTAGAGCACCGGCTTTGCCTGAAGAAGGTCCCATGTTCAATTTCCAATGGCATCCCTAGGCCATGCTTGGGAAGACTCCTTGAAACCCTGGCAATCCACTGCTGCCAGTCAGTGTAGTTGATACTGAACTAGATAGACCAATGGTCTGTGTTGGTTTAAGGCAGCAGCCTTATTCAATTCACCTTCCTTCAGAACTTTGAGGACTAGAATTTTGCCATGATTGAGGGAGGGAGGGCCATAGCTTCCTATGTTCTTGTGTTAGAGGACTGTAGCACAGTTAGTTCTTGTGGTCCTAAACAAAGTGTTGAATTAAACAAAGGTCTGAGAGACTAGAGTTTTGAGTTTCCAGACAGATTTGGGACGCAATGGCTGTTTTTCTTACAAACTCTCCAACTTCAGTAATAATAACAACTCTTAACATCTCCACCCCTAGGAAAGGTAACCATATTTACGTTTTGAAATCAGGAAAGCTTGCACACTATGTTGTGAAGTTTCTGGTTAGCCTAATACAGATTTTGGATTTATTTTTACAGCTTACCTTTATTTTACTTTGTGACTCTTAGGTAGGAACTTGACTGTGCTGATTTCTTCATGTGAGTTTTGGGACTGGCGGTGGCGAGGGAGGTTGTCAAGCTATCTTGACCTTCACCAACCTGGAGCCATCCTGATGTTTTGGACTACAACCCCCATCAGCACCAGCCAGAAACACACAAACATCTGGCAAGCAAAGGCTGAGCTTAGATATATAAGTTCTGATGGAAGAATTGACTGGTTCCTCCCCCAGTGGAGAGTCAGCACTCTGAATTGTGGACTTTGCAGTTATGTGATGCACATTTTGCCTCTTTTGGGGCTTACTGGATGGAAATTCATGCCACTCTCACTGATAAAGGCCATCTCAGTCTTGCAAAGCAAAGGTGAATTATAATCTTTTCAGCAGCAGGTTGGGAGTCCTCTATTCCCAGGCATTTGGTGGGATAGTTTTTTAATCTTGGCATTGTGCTGACAATTATTCCTGATGTGTTTAGCGAATAGGAGGGCTGCTTTGGTTTTAACTGTCTGTATCATTTTAAAATTTTGTGTATTTCAATGACAGAGATTCCTTGATTCCTTTCCTGGAAAAGGCATCAAAGAAATTAAACTGACAAAATATTATACTGAGATGCTCCCAATGCAAACTGATAAGTCTGATTTGGCTCTGGGGCTGTGAACATTTCTTTCCTTACTCGATAAGTACCTCTCTCCTTTCGACCTGAGAGTTAATGGGCACCCTTGCCTAACCTTTTCAGGTGGGCAAGAAAGTACCTTGCCATTTGGCTAATTGGAGAATGGAAAGGAATCCCACCAAGTTTAGTGGGTGTTACTCCCAGGTAAGTATAATAAAATATTTTGGCCTTTCTCTTTAACCATGACCTGTACCTCTTCAGATGCAGTTCCTAAAGCATCTCAAGAAGGTAGCCACTACTGAGGTTTTCACAATAGGCAAAATATGTTGTTGTTGTTGTTCAGTCGTTTAGTCGTGTTTGACTCTTTGTGACCCCATGCAAAGCTTAATTCATCTGCCTTGTCACTGTTTCATCAGCTTAAAAAAAAATCCAACAGCTTGATTGACATGGCCCAGATTATCTCAATTTGGTGAGGGGGGTGTGGGGAGAAGTTGCAAAACAGTTTTAAAAAAATGTCCCTTACAATGCAACCCTATATTTGTTTAGTCAAATGTAAATCCCCTTGTATTCAATGGAGCTAATCATCCAATGGTATGCAGTGCATCTAGTCCAGCCTCCTGTTCTCACAATGGGCAACCAGATGCCTCCTCTGGGAAACCTGCAAGCAGGATTTGACCCTAAGAGCACCTCTTCCCCTCCTGTGGATTCCAGCAGCCGATATTCAGAAGAATCATTACTGCCTCTAATAATAATAATTGATAGCCCTTTCCTCCATAAATTTGTCTAATTCTCTTTTAAAGCAATTTAAGTTGGTCACCTTCCTTTCTGTAGGAGTGAGTTCCACAGCACTGGGTGAAGAAGGGTTTTCTTTTCCCTACCCTGAACCTTCCAACATCCAGCTTTGTTGAATGCCCACAAGTTTTAGTGCTATGAGAGAGAGAGAGGAATTATGCTATGCATAATTTTATAAACTTCTATCATGTTGCATCTTAAACTAAAAAGCCCCAACCTTTCGTCTAGGAGAGTTGCTCCATGTCCACTTTCAGTTGCCCTTTTCTGAACCTTTTCCAGCTCCCAGGCCAGAACTCTACACATTATTCCAAAACTGGTCCCCTCCCCCCATAGGTCCATTGGCCTTTGCACTTGGGAAAGAGATGCCCCCTATTCTAACACATGCACAGACCCGCCGGAAGCAGAGCAGCCTAGCCACAGCCATGCACTATTTCTTACCATCGTCTGCAATGGATGTTGGGAACACTGGAAGCTGCCATCTGCAGGGCCAGACCCTTGGTCCATCTACTTCAGTACTGTGCACACTGACTGGCATTCACACTTCCCCACACTTCAGGCAAGACATCTTTCCCCCAGCCCAACCTGGAGATGCCATTAGGGATTGAACCTGGGACCTTCTGCATGCCCAGCAGCTGTTCTGCCACTGAGTAGAAATCCTCTGGAAATATTTTCAACACTGACTGGCAGCACCTCTCCACCCATTCTGGCAGGAAGTCTCTTTCCTTTGCCCTACTTTGGATATCTGGACACTACTGCCCCTCTCCTGAGAGTGGCAGGATTCAAGAGACGTCTCACTGCCATTTCCAAGCCAGTTTTCATTCTACACACACACACACACACCCTTGCTTGATGTGAAGGGCACTTTGTGTTTCCCTGCTGCAGCATTTGCCTGGCATTTGGGCACCAGTGATGTTGCAGTGCAGAATGCCCCCAAACCCTTTTCCAATTGCCAGCTGGCCTGGCTGATTTGCATGGCTGCCTCCAAATGGGCCAGATATTATTCTCCAGCACTCAGAGGCATCCCACACTGTCTCTGGCCTTTCCTCAATATCCCCCCTCCCCCCCACAAACCAGTCCCCCAGCTTCATTAAAAATAATAAATACACGTGCTTCGACAGTGAACACACTTCTTTCAGGGGCTTCTGCTTGTAGAAGCGAAAACCCAAAAACCAGAAAAGGAGGGGGGGTGTACTAGAAAAGCAGATGAACTGGTGCAGTAGTTCTCCACCTGCTTGTGGGGCCAACCAGAGGGGGTCCTCCTTCGCCCCCAGAAGGTTCCTCCTGCTTTTTTTTACCTGCTGCACCAGGTAACGCCCAAGTACCCCTTTGGCGCTTAAGCGGTAAATGGTCCAGTGGTGGGGAAGAAGCTGCCTTTGACATTGACAAGCTTGTCAATTACAAGAGGCAAAGGCGCGCGGAGCCCCTGTATACAATCTCCAGCAAGAAGGGCGGCCTTTTTATCGTTATTTTTGCTCCGAAGCCTCATCCCATCTTGAGAGATCAATTCTCCGCCCCCGCCCCCACGCAGTACCTGCAAACGGCACTGAGCTTCAGCTCGGAGGCCAGAGAGACACCCCCTCCCCTTCCATCGTTTCTCTCTCCATCCGCGCCCGCCTTCGCTCTCACCTGCAGCCCCATGGAGAGGGGGCAAAAAAGTACCAGCTGCACAACCCTTCTCATGCTGGGCTCTGGCAGTGCAGGGGGGGGGTGTCTCTTTTGTTCCAAGCCCCTCCTGGAAAGAAGGGGGGAGGCGCTGCGCTCACGCCAGACTGGACAGGGCAGGGACTGGGGGGCTCGGTGGGTCCAAGGCAGTGGGTCTTCCAGGCTGGCCGAGGTGGGGGCCCCTGCTGCCTCCCCGTTTCTGCCGCATCTTCCTCCTTCTTCCTCCTCCTCCTCTGGATGATGCTGCGGAGACGCTCCTTAAAGGGGACGCCTGCCCAGGCACATTTCTGCCCGCCGATGGAAAAAGAGACCCGAGGGGGAGCTTCCCCCTCCCCTTCTCCTTCCGTCCACAATCGGGTCTCCAGCTTCCGCTTATAAGTCTTTGTGGCATCTTCAGGCAGAAGGCAGGAGGTTTTTGGGGGAAGAAGGGGAGCCTAGGCCCCCCCAAAAAAATCCCTGGAGGAGAGAAGGGGGTCTCCCAACCCCAGGAAGGGCAGCTGGCTTGCCACATTTGGAAATGGATGAAGTGGCGTTGGTACCTTCTGCAAAACACACTTGGCATCCTTCAACCTTAAAACTCACTCCTGCAAGAGGCTAGGAAGACCAACCACCTGGGCAGCGATAATCTTATTACTCGCCCTTCATCCTAAGGTCCGAGGGCATGTTACAACCATTTAAAATATAATTTTTAAAAAAGGAAAAAATAATAGCATTTCTGTATCAGGCCAGTGACCCACCTAGAGCAGCATCCTCTTCTCAGTGGCCAACCCAGTGAGAAACCTGCAGGCAGGACCCAAGCACAAGGACCTTGCAACATTCTCCTCTAATGTGGTTTCCAGAAGCATTGCTGCCTGCAGCTGGGGAGGTAGGCCAGAGCCATTGTGGTTAGTGGCTATGGATAGCGCTCTCCACCTCCATGAAACTGTCTAATCCTCTTTTGATGTCATCTTGCTTGGTGACTGTGGGAGTGAGTTCCACAGTTTAACTATTTAAAAATTTAAAAAAAGTTTTCCAAAACTTATAGTTACAGGAGGTACTATAGCAAAAAAAGCATTAAATAAAAATAACATCTAATAAAAATTAACAGAAGTCCATACAATGGCTTATATTTTAGATTTCCAATCTTTCTGCATCGGAAATCTTCAAAGCTCGAAATAGGGTGAGACCAATTGGAGGTGGAGGCTACTGATAGCTACTAGCCCTGATGGTTAGGTTTTGTGTGTGTGCAACAGGACCTCCAGTGCAGGATGCTCTTAAGACAGGATGCTCAGTCTAACCCACTTGTGTAGAAACAGAGGAAGCTGGCTTAAACTAAGTCAGGCCACTAGGTCCATCTAGCTCAAGACTGTATACACTGATCAGCAATGGCTCTCCAAAGTTTCTGGCAGGGTTTCTTTCCCAGCCTTGTCTGGAGATGCCAGCAGGGATTGAAGCTTGGACCTTCTGTATGCAGGACAGGTGCTCTGTATCTGTATCTACAGCCCTTCCCCTAAAAATAAACTTAAGGTTCCAGACCTCATGATTCTTAGTGAAGGGCTGATTTTTCCAGAGCTTTTTGGCAGAGGGTCTTTCACCAGTACTGTGTGCAGATGTCTCTGGGGACTGAACCTGGGGACTGAGCCTTCCATGTGCAAAGGAGATACCATACTCTACCCCTTCAACATAAAATACGATTCTAGTCCTTGTAGTTCAGTTGAACAGGAATGTGGGGATCTGCCTTCTATTGAGTCAGACCGTTGGTCCATCTAGCTCAGTACTGTATACACTGGCTTGCAGCAGTGTCTCTCTCCAGGGTTTCAGGCAGCGGTCTTTCTCCCCCAGCCTCTGGAATAAGATGGATCCAGAGCAGAATGGATTCTGAGTAGACTCAGTTGCCTCTGGAATAAGACCTCAGCCAATCCTGTCTGATGTTTTCTTTTCCTTTGCAATATTTTTGCCCTCTTAAGAGTCTCATCTCTGCACACCACAAACTGAAGGAGCTCCCAGGAAATGGTGCATAGGTCAAAAACACCACCCACCCTTCAAGAGAACAGCTGTGTTGGAGCGCTTCTCCCACAGAGGGGTTGGCACACCTGACATAGCCAGTAGGTGGCATGTTGAACTCAAGAAAAATAAAGTCTCCACCTGCAGATAGTTTGGAGTTAAAAGGAAATAACGTATTTACTCAAGTCTAATGTGCCATCGAATCTAAAGTGCACCTTAATTTCCACAACGTAATTTGGCCAAAAAAGGTGAGCATTAGATGTGAGTAAAAATGGTAGTTGTTATGTTTTTCTGATTCTTCTTCTGATGGTTATGCCTTAGAAGTATAAAATCTCTAATAAAAGCGAAGTTAATAGGAAAGAAGGGGAACATTGGTGGAACTTCAGACAGACTCCAGCTCCCAGCAGCCACTGCAGATCATCTGCTTTGGTTGCAGTCAGCCCCACGTTTCATCAATGGCATCTCCAGGTGGGGCAGGGAATGTTCCCTGCCCAAAGCCCTAGAAAGGCAGTGCCAGTCAGTGTGTGCAGTGCTGAGCTGGGTGGACCAAGGGTCTGACATGATCTAAGACAGCCTCCCTTTGCCCCTAAGATTCTGTTTATTAAAAGTCACCTTATTGTGATCTCTATCAGTGTAACATTCAGAACAGCCTAAGGTCACCAACAGTTCTGTGCCCCAAAGGTCATACAGCAGGCATAGGCAAACTCAGCCCTCCAGATGTTTTGGGACAACAACTCCCATCATCCCTAGCTAACAGGACCAGTGGTCAGGGATGGTGGGAATTGTAGTCCAAAATCATCTGGAGGGCCGAGTTTGCCTATGCCTGTCATACAGTCTACATGAGGAAGAACTTTCTGATGGCAAGAGCAGTACAACAGTGCTGTGGGATAGACTCCCTCAGAAGGTGGTAGACTCTCACTTCCTTTGAGGTTTTAAAGCAGCGGTTAGATGGCCATATGTCATGGATGCTTTAGTTGAGATCCCTGAATTGCAGGGGGTTGGAACAAAATGACCCCACTGCCAAAGTCCTAGCTCCACAATCCACTGGAGGAAAAGCCCCTGAGCTCTCAGGAACTAGCCTGACCCCATGGATGCAGGTTTTGGACCACTTCCAACATCCCCTCTCTCTTCCAAAGGAGGCATCCTTGATATGTGCATAGCCAGTCAATGGGGAAAGTGGTTTCTTGGAGGGTTTCAGGCAGGGGACATTCCCAGTCTCACTTGGAGATGTGAGGGGTTGAGCCTGAGACCTTCTGCATGCAAAGTGAGTGTTCTGCCACTGACCTTCCTAAGGGAATGACCCAAGCACAAGAGCATTCTGCCATTCTTTGACTCCCAGGAACCAGGATTCAGAAGCATTACTGCCTCTGATTGTGGAGGCAGAGCATAGCCTTATCCTCCATGAATAGCCTCATCCTCTATGACAGGAATGTCCAGCTTCCAAGAGACTGCGATCTACTGCCACTACAAAAACACTAGCAGTGATCTACCCATTCGATTGACCACAGTTGTTGAGCTTTTTTGGTTTGGTTTGGTTTTTTGGTCAATCAATCAGGATCAAGCGATCAACCAGGATCGACCAGGAACACGCCACAATTGACCAGTTCATCACAATTGAACAGTAGGACATCCCTGCTCTATGACATAAGAAGAGCCTGCTGGATCAGGCCAGCGGGGGCCCACCTAGTCCAGCCTGCTCTCACAATAGCTAATCAGGTGCTCCCATGGGAAGCCCGCAAGCAACAGCAACTCTCCCATTGTTATTCTCCATTATCTGGGTATTCATATGTAGACTGCCCCTGGGCATGGAGGTTCTGCAAACACAATAGACCTCCTTAAGAAGAGCCTGCTTGTGGCAGATGAAGCTGATTGACTGTATGGGACTGGCAGAAATGACTGGCAGAATCCGTGACCAGGGAGAAGAGTCGGCAGAAGAAGATTGGAAAAAAATTAAGGCCTATCTACAAAAATATTGTAAAATTAAGGAATGTTGAATGATGCTGGATTGAAATGAAGTGGTTTCAAGCTGTAACTATGATAAAATGACTTTCTTTTTGTAAGTAAGAATTTAAAGCTACAATAATTTAAGAGGTCGAGATAAGGATTTGCTGTATAAATAATCTAAACTGGGTATACAAGAAGGGGAGGTATGAGGAGGTCGGGGAAATAAGTTACAAGAAAATAAGTTGTGAAATTTATGTGTGTGTTTTTTAAAAATATTTTTATGTTTGTTTTTTCTTCTTGTTTGTAAAAAAATGGAAACTTTAATAAATATCTTTTTTTAAAAAAAGAAGAGCCTGCTTGCTGGATCAGGCCAGTGGCCCATCTAGTCCAGCACCCTGTTCTCACAGTGGCTAACAGGATCCCTATTATGAGAAACCCACAATCAACACCTGAGCACAAGAGCCCTCTCCCTTTGTGCGGGTTCCAGAAACTGGTATTCAGAAGTGCTACTGCTTCCTTCGGCGGAGGCAGAGCATAACCACCATGTAGTAGCCACTGATAGCCCTCTCCTCCTCCATGAATTTGTCTAAGGCTCTTTAAAAGCCATCTGCGTTAGTTGCCATCACTTCCTCCTGTGGGAGTGAGTTCCATAGTCAAACTACATGCTGCGGAAGAAGGACTTCTTTTTATCTGTCCTCAATCTTTCAACATTCAGCTCCACTGGATACCCACGAAAGAGGAAGAAGGACTTCTTTCTCTTCACTCTCTGTGACATGCATAATTTTACAAACTCTCTTTTACTTGCCTTTCCTCTAAACCAGTGGTTCCCAACCTTTTTTGGGCCACACCCCACCTAAGCATCTCTAAAATCCTGAACCACCACCCCAATTACATATAATTCATATTATTCAAAAAGTGAACTCCTATTCACGTGGAGGAAGCCTAAAAGGCCATTAACTTGGTCTAAACATTCTCGAATTCCCCCCCCCTTTAAAAATCAAATTGCCCCCCTGTGGGGCATGCAGTGGCGTAGCGTGGGTTGTCAGCACCAGGGGCAAGGCAAGTAATTTGCACCCCCTAACCCGTGGATTTGCGCCCCCTAACCCGTGGATTTGCGCCCCCTAACCCTAACCCCCAGATGTTGCGCCCGGTGCGGCCGGCCCCCCCTGCACCCCCCACGCTACGCCACTGGGGGCATGTGCCCCACATTAGGAACCACAGCTCTAAACCAAAAGGTCCCAAACTCTCAGGAGTCACTTGAGATAAAGCAGGGTGCCCCAGTTCTAGAGCCCTAGCAACTCAGCTCTTATTAGCCTAGAACACCTGTCTTGCCATTGTTCCCTTCCTCAGCCTGCTGCAGTTGCCACGGGTTTGAGTTTGGTTCTCCAGGGAACTGGGTGCCTGATGGTAGCTGAGTCAGGCTCCTTTTCCCCCCTTAAAGCACGGGTTTCCACATTTTGCTGAGGCAAGACCTTTAAACCTTGTGATAGATTGGGAAGAGGCAGCTGATCCAGATTTCTGTATTTTTGTTTCTGAGCTGGCCTTGGCAACATTACGTGGAAGAATTTCTGCCCGAGATAGAGGGAAGGGCATGTTCCAATTCCTTGGGGGTGGTGGAGGATTTTTCTATTCCAGCTAAACTTAGTGTGATGCCTTTGCAGAGGTCTCTGGTGGTTTGCTCAGTCTGGTGCTGACCACAAGCAGTTCCTGGCTGAACCTGCAAAAATGTGCAATCCTACTTTCACTCTTGTTATAGATGGGGGGGTGGCTAAACCCAATAAACTAACATATTTTCTCTTCACTGGCTGGCCTAGTGAAGAGCAAATCTGTTAACATGACAAATGAGCCATCTGAGAGGAATCCTTTGGTCTGGGGAGACAGATGTTGCCAAGGTGATGGTGTGTGTGTGTTTGAAGTGACAGGAAAAGTGAGTTTTTAGCAAGGTGTTCTGCGAAAGAGGAGGAGGAGGAGGGAAAGACTGGGATCCATGTTGGGCAGGCTGGCTGAGAGCTGGCTGGGAGAGATGCCTTGGGTTCCAGGGCTGCTCTGCTGTGGTGGACAAGCGCCTCTTGAAATGACCATGCTGTAAGATCTGGACTCCCTCCCTGCAGAGTGAAGGTGTAAATAGGTGAATAAACTATATTTCTTAAAACTATGACAGTCTCCGTTGTGTCTCAATTTTTCAAAGGAACACAAACCCTGGGTGAGTGCTGGGAATTCCCTGGCCTCTTGTTACTGCTTAGCAGAGAGAGGGAGAGGCACTCGGCTTTTCTAACAACTCTGAATGAGAGCTGTGTTGGGAAAGGGCTGTAGCTCAATGACAGAGCACCTGCTTGGCATGTGGAGGATCCCAGGTTCACCTTCTAGTTTCTCCAGGTAGAGGTCCTCCATCTGAAACCCTAGAAAGTCACAACCAGTCAGGTGTGAACATTACTGAGTAGATGGACCAAGGGCCTCAGTAGAAGGCAGCTTCCTATGTTCCTATTTAACTCAGAACTATGAAGACTAGAATCTTACTTAATTTTTAGGAGTAGGGCCATAGCTCCGTGGTAGACCACCTGCTTTCTGCCTGTGACTCTGGGGAGTCACTGCCAGTCAGAATAGACAATGCTGAGCTAGGTGGACTGATGCTCTATAACTCTGTGTCATGAAACTTCTTACGTCTGATCCTTCAGTGGCTTTGCAAAAGTTTTTGGCCCTGAAAAGCAGCCATAACTGGAATGAATGAATGAATGAATGAATGGATGAATGAATGAATGGACTAGGTGTTTGGAGTGCAGTGGCGTGGGAGGAAATCCACTGACCAGCCTTGCAAGCTCAGCAACTGGTTGGCCTCCCCACTCCCTGGGGTTGTCCCTACTATCAGCACAGCATCTTGCTGGTAGGCACAATGGCTATGCTCTTGCTCTGCAGATGGAAGCAGCAGGAGAGGAGAGGGCTCCTGTGCTCAGGGTCAGCCTGGAGGTTTCTGTTTGGAGCATCTCGCTGACTACTGATGATAATAGGATGCTGGACTAGGTGGGCCATTGGCCTGATCCATGAGGGCTCTCCTTATCTTTTTATTTAAGAGGCACCCTGCTAGATCAGGCCAAGATGGGCAACCCCACCAAACCCAGAATCCTCTTCTCTACAGGAACCCAGGAAGCTCCAGGAAGCCCACAAGCCAGGTATCTCTTTGCATCTTTACAGGGGGACATCCCTAGGTGCATGGAGTCAAGAAAACATAGTTTTGTGGTTGCTTTTATGTGATTGTTCTCATTTTAATAACAAGTTTGTCCTGTAGATGATGATAATTGCATAAGAACCAGCCCCTGACTTTATCAGAAGACAAAGAACTTGGCTGGCTGCCTTTCCCAACACACCCTGCTCTTGTTTTTTGATTTTGTCAACCCTTCACCCAGCTGGGGAAATTTTGTGTTGAAACCAGAAAGTGTTTCTGCTGGTGGTTTACAGTAAGTACAGAAGGCACCCTGTGGTGGACAGAGCCTCTTTATTACCGGGTGAAATCTGGGCTCTGGAATGTGAAGCAAGAAGAGACAACAGTGCTCCTGAGCCAGGTGCAGACTGCATTTCCCTCCTTGCCAAGAAGCCACTGAGAGTCTCATTTACATCAAGGATCAGAGAGAAGGATCACAGTTTGTGTGTTTTCTGGAAATGTTCTGGGTCATGCCATTTCTGCTGGCCACAGAGCCCATAGCCTGACATCAGGTCATATCCCTAGGCCATCTTGATTCATATTGTCTGCACTGACTGGCAGCAGCTGTTCTGGCTTTTAAGCAGGGGGCTCTGTACCAACCCTATGTGGAGATGCCAGCGGGGATTGAACCTGCAGCCTTCTGCATGAAAAGCAAGTGCTATAATACTGATCTATCTGCTAAAAATTAATAGATTCCAGTCTTCAAGGTTCTGAATAAAGGGACTGAACCTGAGGCCTTCTGCATTTAAAGCAGCTGCTCCGGTACAACAGAGGTACTGCATTTTCTGAACTGGTGTTTATACTGGCAGGCTATGAACAAGGGATAATTTTGAAAAGCAACATAGACTCAGTGCAGAACATGGAGAATTCCCACACAGACCTACCCTTTTTTCCTTTGCAGATTGCATTCTACAGAAAGGAAGGTTTCTCTTTATAAGTTGCCTTAGATAATATTTCCACCAGGGGCAATAAACCAAAGCAAACACCACCAGGTTCTGTCAGTGGGGGCCAAATCTCAGCTAAAGCGCAACCCAACGAGCTTCCCACCCAAAACTCTCACCTTCCCAACCCGCGTTTATATAATCCTGGCTTTCAACAAAAGCATCCAAAGTCCATCACCACAGAGAGGCCCTTGGGACCTGCCAGTGCCTTTTGCCAGAGTCACGATGGAGCAGTCTAACCTGGGAATAGCAGTGCACTTTGGAACACAGCAACACACCCATCGGTACACAAGCAGAGCTGTCACATATAATAAATGATATGTACAGATGCAAATTTAGGCCAATACACAGGAACCCTTGGATGCCAGATCTTACTCTGAGGAAAGGGCTACCAGCATGATATTATGGGCCCAGCAGGAAGGGGGCTTTTTCAGCCTGAGGGCCACATTCTCTTCTGAGCAACCTTCCAGGGGCCATGTGCCAGTGGTAGGTGAAGCCAGAGGCAAAAATGGCTAGAGCAATTCATGCAATTTTATCTTTTGACAGTAAGCTAGATTCTACACTTGTATGAAGATCCTGCAGGATCAGGCCAGTGGCCCATCTAGTCCAACATCCTCTTCTCACACTGGCCAACCAGGTGCCTCTTCTGGGTGGCCCACGAGCAGGACCTGAGCACAAGAGGCCTCTCCCCTCCTGCAACTGGTGTTACAGAAGCATTGCTTTCTCCAGCTGGGGAGGCAGAGCATAGCCACTGTGGCTTTTTTTTTAATATATATATAATTTTTTTTTTAGTTTTACAACATTTTTTAAACAATACAAACAAATAAAAAGACATACAAACATGTATAATTTCATAGCCTTTTTTTCATAACCCTCATTTCTCGGACTCCCCCATACCTCCCCTTTCTGCATCCCAATTTCCAAGATTGTTTCAGCAGCTTCTAAGTAGTTTTATCAAGTGTATGTCCTCCTAACCTTTCCTTCAACTTAATCTTATGTCGCTGTAATTCCCTTTTCTTTCTCAACACCTCGACATTTTAGCATTCCTCAATTTTATAATAGTCTTTAAGATAGATTTTAAATTTCTTCCAATCCTCTTCCACCGTCTCTTTCCCCTGGTCACGGATTCTGCCGGTCATCTCAGCCAGTGTCATATAGTCCATCACTTTCATCTGCCATTCTTCCAAGGTGGGTAGGTCTTGTGTCTTCCAATACTTTGCGATGAGTATTCTTGCTGCTGTTGTAGCATACAGAAAAAAAGTTCTATCTTTCTTTAACACCAATTGGCCGACTATGCCCAAGAGAAAGGCCTCTGGTTTCTTAGGAAAGGTACATTTAAGTACTTTTTTCATTTCATTATATATCATTTCCCAGAAAGCCTTAATCTTTGGGCACATCCACCAAAGGTGATAAAAAGTACCTTCAGTTGCTTTACATTTCCAACATTTATTATCAGGCAAATGGTAAATCTTTGCTAGCTTGACTTGGGTCGTGTACCACCTATAGATCATTTTCATAATATTTTCCTTTAAGGCATTACATGCCGTAAATTTTATCCCGGTGTTCCACAACCATTCCCAGTCAGCAAACATGATGTTATGACCAATGTCCTGTGCCCACTTAATCATAGCCGATTTAACTGTTTCATCTTGTGTATTCCATTTCAGCAGCAAATTATACATTCTTGACAAATTCTTAGTATTGGGTTCTAACAGTTCAGTTTCTAATTTTGATTTCTCCACCTGGAAGCCAATTTTCCTATCTTGTTTGTACACCTCCACATAGCCACTGTGGCTTTTGGCCATCGTCAACTACCTCCTCCATGAATTCGTCTAATCCTTTTTTTTAAAGTCACCTAGGCCATCTTTTCCCAGCCACCTAGCTTTTCCCAGTAGTGATGTAGTGATGTATGATGTATTTTCCCAGTAGTGATGTATGGAAGTGAAAGCTGGACCATAAAGAAGGCTGATCGCCGAAGAATTGATGCTTTTGAATTATGGTGCTGGAGGAGACTCTTGAGAGTCCCATGGACTGCAAGAAGATCAAACCTATCTATTCTTAAGGAAATCAGCCCTGAGTGCTCACTGGAAGGACCTGAAGCTGAGACTCCAATACTTTGGCCACCTCATGAGAAGAGAAGACTCCCTGGAAAAGACCCTGATGTTGGGAAAGCTGGAGGGCACAAGGAGAAGGGGACGACAGAGGATGAGATGGTTGGACAGCGTTCTCGAAGCTACAAACATGAGTCCGACCAAACTGCGGGAGGCAGTGGAAGACAGAAGTGCCTGGCGTGCTCTGGTTCCACGGGGTCACGAAGAATCGGACACGACTAAACAACTAAACAACAACAACAACAGGCCATCACTGCTTCCTAGGGATGAGAGTTCCAAAGTCTAACTTTGCACTGTGTGAAGAAGTCCTTTCTTTTAACTGACCTGAATCTTCCAACATGAGAGAGAAACTTTTATCTCTCCACTTTCTCCACACCATTTTGGACACTATTATCATGTTGCCCCATGCACACACACACCCCACAGACCTCAATAGGTCAGTGTTTCCTTATGATTTTTAGTAGGACCAAAGAAAGCACTTGTGCAACGGGAGGAGTCAAGCTGCAGATTTAGAAGCCGCCCCAATTTGCTCTCCAGAACCAATGGCTATACTTGCATCTCTTCTAAAGCATTAAAGCAGCTTAGCAATCAGATCCTCTTTAAGAGAGACAGTAAAAATACAAGCTCAGAGAAATGCAGGGTTTCCCCTTCCTGGTCTTGGTGACGGCAAAGGAGAGGTCTCTTATCTGGTGCAAAGAGCCAGAGAGGATTCTGCACAAGAGGTGAAGAGCAAGAGAGGATTTAACTAAAATAACCACACCCTGCTGGTTATCTGGGGCATGGCCTCTCAGGAATATCCCCATTGAATCAAGAAGGGGTTGGTGAGCTCCTTTCCATGTGGGGTGAGTGTCTCATAGATCAATGCTGAATAGTGGAAGATTCAGGACAGATAAAAGAAATGATTTATTCATGTAGCACATTGTTAAACTATGGAAGTCAGTGCTACAGGAGGCAGGGATAGCCTAGGTAATTTTAAAAGAGGATTAGAAAAATTCATGGAGGGCTGTTGATGACTATTAGCTATGATCACAATGCTGTCTCTACCTTTGAAGGCAGTAATGCTTCTGAATTCCAGTTTCTGAAAGCCACAGGAAGCGAGAGGGCACTTGTTCCTGAGTCCTGCTTACAGCAGGTTTCCCATTGGGGCATCTGGCTGGCCAGTGGGAGAACAAGATGCTGGACTGGGCCCCCTTTGGCTTGATCCAGCAGGCTCTTCTTATGTTCTTATGAGATCCTGGAAGATGGGAACGGTAGGATGGGAGAAGAAAGTGGGGGGAGGGTGGACAAAGAAAGGAAAGAGGAGGCACCTCCCATCTCTGAACCTTTGGAGAACAACTGCTGCCAGTCAGTGCAGGCAATACCGGGCTGCTGGGCTGACTTATTTTAATACACTTTCCCATGTAGCTCAGTGTTGGAGCATCTGCTTTGTTTGCAGAGAGTACCCTCTTCAATCCCTGGAACTTCCAGGTACAGCTGGGATTATCTCTTAAATCTGAAGCACTGGGAAACCACTGCTGCTAGTCAGTGTAGTCACTAGTGAACTAAATGGACAGCATTTAGTCCATGACTCAGAAGCATCCAGCTTCCTGTATTCCTGTTTGATTCAAACTTCTTCAGAACTATGAGGACTAGAAACTTATGGGGAAGGGCTATAGCTCCGATGAGAATGTCCCCTGTCTGAAGCTCTGGAGAGCAGCTTCTGCTATCAGCTAGTGCAGCCAGTCCTGAGCTTCAGTTAATTCAGAACTATGAGGACTAGTATCCTAACAAAGGCTCCTCCAGAAGCCCCGGAAAGACACTGCTGCCAGTCTGTGTAGACAATACTGAGCTAGATGGCTCAATAGTTGGACTCAGTGCAAGGCACTTCCTACCTCCCTATTTCATCCAGGCTTTTGTCTAGAACCGTGAGGACTAGCAACTTAGTCGGCGGAGAATGCCTCCTGCCTGAAATTCCTGGAGAGCTGCGGCCAGTCCATGTAGACAGTGCTGAGCTAGATCGACATGTGCTCCTGTTTAATTCAGCTCTTTCTCCAGAATCGTGAGGACTAGAATCTTTCTTTCTTTTCAGGGGAACGACCTGATCAAAGCTCTGACTCAGCCCTAAAGCAGCTCCCTCTCTTGGAAAGCCAAGCCCGGGCGCCGAAAAGCAACCGTGAGCGAGCAAAAGGAGGGCGTGCCCGCCGGGTGTGTCCGCCCATTAAGGGACGGGACGGGCCCGGCTGAGCCGCCTGGAGTTGCGTGCCGTCACTGCTGCTGCCACTGTCACCTTTCCTTCCGCGCCTACAACGTTTCGCGCTCCACTACGCGGCTCTCCCGGGCTGTATCCCGCCAGCTCCTCTCCACAGGACCCGCAAAAGGGGAGAGCGAGACTTTTTATTGCGGTCCCCCGGCGCCCTTTTGCGCGTAGGATGGAGAACCAAGGCGGGTGGCTCTTCTTCTGGGTGCCCCTCATGCTGGTTCTGGTGGCACTGGCGCTGGAGCTCAGCCCACGGGCCAAGTTCAAGGCGAAGATTGGCTTCTACTGCGTCCTCTGCGTGGTTGCCTCCACCTTCACCGCCCCCGTCTGCCTCCTATGGAACCGAGGAAGGACTGTCCACAACATGACGTGAGCTTGGAAGCTTCCCCGCTTCCCCGATCTCCTTTATTTATTTGGGGTGTTATTTGCAATAATAGCTGAGAGTTTGGGATACACACACACACGCATCATAGCGGGTTGGACTAGATGATCCTTTGCGTCCTTTCCCATTCTACGATTCTGTGACATCCCTCCCACCGTTTCCTTTCCCGGGTCGGGATTCCTTTCCAACTCAGGGCGTGGAGCTCTGCGCGCGCTCGCAAGCTCTCCTCGTGCTTTTCTTTCACGGATGTTTAGCAGGCAGTTTGCAAAGTGTGGCAACGTTTGGAGGCTCACCTCTGCCAAGGGCAGGCTCCTTGTTTTTCCCACACACGTGTCTTAATACAAATGACTGCTTTTTTAAAATTTATGTTTTACCGCCCTTAAAATATTTGCAAAAATCCACAGAACGCGGCTCATGCAATGTCTTTGGAAGCCGTTTTCTCTGCTGCCTTCTAGCAAAACTCTTAATGCAAGCTTTCCGTTTTGGTGACTTGTGGAGCGAGCCTTTTCTGGAGGGAGAGTTTTCCTCCTCCGCTCTTCCGGGTTTGCAAGTCCTGCCTCTTCCTGGAGAGTAGAGAGCAAGCTAGGATAGAGAAATCTCGCTTTAAAACAGCGGTTCTCAACAGGTTGAGAAAGGCTGCTTTTGCTTTCCATTCTCTTAAGAAACCTTGATCCTTCACTTCCTCAAATCTCACGCGCACACACTTTACAAGAGCCCCAAATCTCACACCGGGGTGGGGGTGGCGCGGACTCTCTGTGCATAGTCTAGAGCAGCGCTTTTCAAACTTTTTCGGCCACCGCCCCCTTGGCTCCATAAACTCAACCCCAGCGCCTGCTACCCTACCCTATAAAAAGACATTGTTCTGAATTTTTTTGTTGGCATCCATCTGTCTCGAGAGACAGTGGAATGCGCCTCCGGGGGTGAAGTCAAAACTGCTGGAGAATCACGGTCCCAATAACAGACAATAACAGTAAAATTCAAAACAGCAACAATTAATTGAACATTTACTCAAAATCCAATTAAAACTCTTTGGCTTAATTGGAGGAACTTGATCCAGTGATAGCAGCTTTTCAAAGTGTAATAGTCATTTACACCTTCAGCGCCACTCTGCCCCCCTCTTGTCTCTCTCAGTGCCCCCCAGGGAATCAGCCTCCTCCCGCCGCCGCCGCCCATGTTACTGCACACTTTGGGAACCACTTGGTCAGGGTGTCTTTTTGCACCTCTGATTCCCCTTGCTATTGCAAAAAACAACAACCCCAAGAACAAAATACGCAGCTGGCTGCTCAGAAGACTGCCCCCCTCTAGACTTGGGAAAATTGTGCACACCCACCCAGCTATGACAGTTGTCTCCAGCATTCCTTCCTGACTCCAGTCTAAATTAAACCTGCCCAAAGCATTGATGCGTCATCTGTGTATGTTTAAAAAGTTCAGACCCTCCAAGTGCCCCTATTTTCCAGTGACGTTCCTGGTTTAGAGAAGCCGTTCTGGTTTCTGATTTGATCCCGGATTGTCCCACTTTTCCTTAGGATGTCCCTAATTTCATTGGAGAAATGTTGGAGGGTATGGAGTTACCTGACCCCCGAGCCATCTGAAAGCAATCCTGTATAGGGAAGGTGTTGGTTTTTTAAAAATGTTTAATCTTTTATTACATTTCAAATATGTTGGAAGCTGCCCAGAGTGGCTGGGGCAACCCAGTAAGATGTGTGGGGTATATATAGTAAAATTATCATTCTGGAATGGGACGTCCCCATTTTCATCGGAGAAATGTTGGAGGGCATGAAAGTTGCTTTCTGGCTTGCATATGCACCACATATTTAGAGCATATTTCCACCCACCCACCCCTGAAGAATCCTGGGAACTGTAGTTTAAAGGTGTTGGAAATTGAAGTCTTGTGAAATATAGTTCCCACAATTCTTTTGGGGAGGGGTGTTTTTAAATGTACAGTATAGCGTGAATTCAGCCTTTTTATAATAATAATAATTTATTATTTATACCCCGCCCATCTGGCTGGGTTTCCACAGCCACTCTGGGGAATTTAAAAAATTTTAAAAGTGGAGATGTGAGTTTGGACTAGCTTCTTACTATTATTCTCTCTCTCTCTCTCCTCTTAAAAAAAGTAGACTGAGATCTCATTTCTCTTCCCTTATTAGTTTAGCATAATCCAATGAAACATTAATGAAATCGCTAGCATCTACTTTGCAGGCAGTTTCTTTAAAAAATAATAATCAGCATGTCACCCAACATCTTCAGAGGTGTTTTATCCAACAATATCTCCTTAGAGTAGACACATTGGAATTAAAGGGCTTGACTGATTTGGGTCCATTAGTGTCAATGGACCTATTATTTAACGTGTTTATATTTATACCTGCTTCCTCCCAAGGTGGTATGCAAGGCAGCTCATCGCATTCAAAAGCAACATTCTAAAATACAATTATACAATAATTATAATACATCAAAGTTGGACCACAACTCCATTGCTTTTCTATCCCCTGCACCCACTTTAGTTTTGGAAGCCAGCTTGTGCTACACAGAATGGGGGTTGCAGTTCCCCCTTCCAGGAACTTGATTTCTTTCTCTGCAAGAGATCCATGATACATTTCCCCCTAATTAAATGATGTTGCGTAGTGGCTGGTCTAAGGGAGCTGCAGCAAAGATAATGAGCTGCTATTTTGAATCAACTCTAATTACAGCACTCTTGCTATGTGTGGTTTCTAGAATCGGGCCCTGCCTGGCAGGTGGCAGGTCACAGTCTGGATTTCCACAGCATATTTTATTTAAACACATGCTAGTATCCATACTGCTGAATAACCAACCGCAAAAAATATTCTGGCAATTTAAATGTTGCCATTATTTTGCATGAAATAACTAGGCCTGCATTTCCATTTCAGAGAGACTGAGAGTGAGAGTGTTGGGTGGGTGTTTTAGTGCAATAGTGTGAGTTGAGGTGTCTTCGTCTGGCTGCACATACTGACTTCTGAGCAAGCAGAGATCAGCATTCCAGACCCACCCAAATTTTACTTCTTTATATGCTTCAGGGCATCTAGGTCTGTCGAAAGGGGAGAGAAGAAGATAACCTCTCTTTGTGGACCTTCACTTCCTTGGGTGATCAAGGGACACAACTTGAATTATTTCAAGCATCTAGCCCTCATGGTTACTGAGATAATCTTGAAATTCATGCAACAGCCTTTTAATTATTATTATTTTAAAGCCCCAATTAACTAGCATTTCAACTGGTTTTGATGTTGGCTTTATTCGGACATTTCAGAATTTAATGTGCAGAAGTTTGGAGGTTGGGTATTGGAACAAAGCCACTCCTGTCAATCATGTGTCATGAAGTGATTGCTAATTGTTCTGCTGGTGTGTTTGCAGAAAATGTGTGTGCGCATTCCCTTTACTGCAACTGGAAATATATTGCACCAACATGGCTGTTCTCCAAACATGTGTACCAAAGTGTTTTTATGCAATAGACACACATATTCCTCTTGTAAACAGTGTAGGAGAAATATAGTACAGTGGTACCTTAGTACTCAAACTTAATCTGTTCCGGAAGTCCATTCCAAAACCAAGGCGCACTTTCCCATAGAAGGTAATGCAAAACTGATTAATCCGTTCCAGACTTTTAAAAACAACTCCTAAAACAGCAATTTAACATGAATTTTACTACTGAGACCATTGATCCATAAAATGAAAGCAATAATCAATGTACTCTACTGTAAAATAAATAAGATAGTATTGTAGATGATAAAAATCAAAATTTAAAAAAATTCAAATCTGTACTGATGATAGTCATTGTTTGGATGGGGGCTTTTATCCATTTCCGCAGTCACACAGTCAATCAATCCATCAGTAGCTGAACTGGGTTCCACACAGTCACAAAACTAAATTAACCCAAAAAGCCTTAAAAACAAAAATGCAAAATAAATAGCAAAAACAAAAGCGCCAAACTTAATCCGTTCCGGAAGTCTGTTTGACTTCCAAAATGTTCAAAAACCAAGGCGCAACTTATGATTGGTGCAGGCGCCCCCGAAACAATAGTCAACAGCCACACTGGACGTTCGGCTTCTGAAAAACGATCAAAAACACTTACTTCTGGGTTTTCGACATTTGGGAACCAAGGTGTTTGAGAACCAAGGTACCACTGTATTAAATAAAAGACCTCTTTATTTAAAGTTTCTTTAAACACTTTTCCTGAAATGCCCTACATGGGAACATGGGCGTAGTCTGGATTTTTGTTGAAACAGCAGGCCTTTTGTTTTCTGGGGGGCAGAACCTCAGTTAGCTATGTGTTTTTATTGATTTTGGAGGGGCAGCTGCCCCCCCCCAGCTGCACTCATGGGTGGGAAAACTGAGCTGGTGTGAAAGGGAACCTCAGTTCCACCCCCACCATCCGCCATGCCAACTGTTTTCTCTCATCCAGAATTGTGTGCCCCTTTCCCTGGTGGATACAATACACAGAAATCACTGCCTTAATACAGTGGTGCCTCGCAAGATGAAATTAATCCGTTCCGCGAGTCTCTTCGTCTAGCGGTTTTTTCGTCCTGCGAAGCAGCCCTATTAGCGTCTTAGCGGATTAGCGCTATTAGCCATTTAGCGGCTATTAAAGGCTTAGCGGCTATTAAAGGCTTAGTGGATTAGCAGCTAAAAGGCTATTAGCGGCTTAGCGGCTTAGAAAAAGGGGGGGAAGCGGAAAAAAATCGGAACACTTGCAAGACGTTTTCATCTTGCAAAGCAAGCCCATAGGGAAAATCGTCTTGCGAAGCAGCTCAAAAACGGAAAACCCTTTCGTCTAGCGGGTTTTCCGTCTTGCGAGGCATTCGTCTTGCAGGGCACCACTGTAGTATTAAGTTCAGGGTCTAAATTAACTTGAGCTGCACCACCACCATTTTCATGATGTAGTCCTCCCCAAGCCCCAAGTCAGTCGTTGGAACCTCCATATATAGCTGGGAAAAGATCCCCTGCCTCAAACCCTGGAATACAGCTGATGCCAGTCAGTGTAGACAATATGGAGCTAGAATGGACCTGTGTTCTGACTCCATAAAAGACTGTGCTCCTATTTAATTCAGCCTTTTCTTCAAGTCCACGAGGACTAGAATGTGAGATTTCTCTCTCACTCAAGCAAAAATAAATGGCCGGGTTGTGAGTGGGGCATGGGATGTGGGTGTCAGAATTCCCCTTTCACACCCCTTTCCTCCTTTCTTGTGTTGCTCCACACCCTGACAGACTGGAATTGTTTGGGTCCCATGAGGTATTCAGAGGTGTGTGGGCTCCAAACACACCTCTCTCTCTCTCTCTCTCTCTCTCTCTCTCTCTCTCTCTCTGTGTGTGTGTGTGTTGCTGTAATGATGCTTTCATGTCGAAAGCTTTATTTAAAGGAGGCAAGTTGAGGCAAGAATTTTGTTTAGCAGGAATGCCTGTGGAGAGGCCTGACACTTTGCCACACGGTCACTTATTTGCATGCTTTTTACAAGGACAACACCCACCACACAAAGGGCAAGAGGTGGGGAGCCTTTCTTTTGCGAGCCCCCCAGGTGCGCATTCCCTTACAGGTAACATTCCAGAGGCTACAGGCCACTTGTAGGTACAGCTGCACACAAGTTGGAGGGTTAGATATGGAGTTAGTCATGTGCAGAGTAAAGTAAAGCTAAAGGGACCCCTGACTGTTAGGTCCTGTCGTGACCGACTCTGGGGTTGCTGCGCTCATCTCGCTCTACTGGCCAAGGGAGCCGGCGTACATCTTCCGGGTCATGTGGCCAGCATGACTAAGCCGCTTCTGGCGAACCAGAGCAGCGCACGGAAACGCCGTTTACCTTCCTGCCGGAGCGGTACCTATTTATCTACTTGCAGTTTGACGTGCTTTCGAACTGCTAGGTTGGCAGGACATGTGCAGAGTAGACCTGTTTAAATTTTAAAAATGTGGCCTGCAGACACCCCATGCCTTTGGAGTACATGGTTTCTTCCCCCAAAGAATCTTGGGAAGTGTATTTTTGCTCCCCAGGGAGCTACAGTTCCCAGTGCCTTTAACAAACTGCGGTGCCTATAACTCTTTGGGAAAAGCTGAGTGCTTTTAACTTTTTTATTTCATAAAATCTATACAGCGCTTCATGATTTAAGAAATAAAAACTTTAACACAGTTAACAACTGAGACAAAACAACAAAATTATCAACAGGAAGAATTAACAATAATTTAAGACATTCGAAAAGTTAAAATAGCAATAGACTCACATCTGCTTTCTAAATAGCTGCATAGGCTTGTCTACATAAAATTGTTTTTTGCAGGTGCCGAAAAGAGTATAGCAAAGGCGCCTGACCAATATCCATAGGCAGGAAGTTCTGGGGGTTAGAAAAAATTGAGTTCTGAGAGATGTGGGCTGGGGGTTATGTGTGATGTGTACCCAGCCTAACACTGGCATGTTAAATATAGGATAGATCTGCACCCTATATTTATCTATTTGGACTTCCCTCAATGAATCCTGGGAACTGCAATTCACCCTTCACATAGCATCCTTAACCAACTGCAGCAGGGGCTGTACCTTGGAGCAGCAAACCTTCCCCTAAAAATGAAGATTCTTGTCATGGTTTTGAGTAAAGGGCTGAATTTAATAGGAACTTGCTACTTATATTTAACTTAGGAAGATTCCTTCTACTAAGTCAGACTCTTGGTCCACTGTCTACACTGGCTGACAGCAGCTTCACAAGGGGGCTTCTGGCAGGGAGTCTTTTTCCAAGACCTACCTGGAGGAGATCTGCTGGGTGTTGAACCCAGGACCTTCTGCAAGCAAAGCAAGTGATCTGCCACTGATCTGCAGCCCTTCCTCATACATTTGGTGCCCTCCAGGTGTTTTGCACTAAAGCTCCCATCAGTCCCAGCCAGCAAGTCAAAGCCTTGAACAATTCAGCTAAACGCTTGTTTACAGGGCCTGCATTAACAGCCTGTCCTAGAGATATTGGCTGGCTCTCCTAGTTTGGGGTCCTTCTGACACACAGGAACTCACTCAGATTGTCCAGCAAACAACTGAATGCTCAACCAATCTGTTCCCCCCCACACCCCTTACTGCCAGTCCTCACATTCCCCTCCTAGCAGCTCTTCCCACAGGCCCAGCCAGATGAAGCCTGCAAAAGAAGGAGCAAATGAAACATCCTAATGTGTGAGCATTAGCCCCAGAAGCCACTTAAAAAGGGATCAAGGATGCAGCGTGGCCCACATGCAGAGGGGCGGTGATCACACTTACTCATCCTCTTAGAGCCTATAAATAGAAATCCTAGAAGCACATTCACCAGGGGTGGCAGAGTTTATTTATTTGCAGGGCATATAAGTTCTGGCATCAAGCAAACACAAAGGCCATTAAACAACAAGAAATTTTAAAGTCCTATAGCAGCAGCTGGAAACTTCTAAGGCCACATGTGGCCCTTTGGCCCTCTCTGTCCAGCCTCCAGTGCTCTTTCCTTGACCACCCCTCTGCCCCCAACCCTCTCCACATGGGCCCTGCTGCTCCTGGAGTGTACATGAGTGTGCTTGGAATGTGTCCTTGAGCTGTGACAACACTGCTGTCCTGCCTGAACTGAGACATGTCTATATCTGTATATCTATGTATAGAGCAACCTCTGGGGCTGCAGTTGATGAAACTCTACTCAGAGTAGACCAATGAAATTAGGGAAGGGCTGTGGCTCTGTGGAAGAGCCCCTGCTCTGCATGCAGAAGGTTTTGGGTTCAATCCCCAGTGTCATCTTCAGGTAGGACTGGAGAGTTACTGCCAGTCAGTGTAGACAATATGGAACTGAAAGGATCAATGGTCCAATGACTCAATAGAAAGCAGCTTTTTATGTGCCAGTTCACACCAGAGGAAAAGACTCCTGTTCGTTATCAACCAGGGTTCCAGAACAGCCTCAGAACTTAACAGTGTGGTTCTGGTTTTGCAGTTCTGGGGTTGCACACTTTTTGCAGCAGCCAGACGCCAGGCCGAATAGCGAGAGGCCAGTGGGCCAGTTTTGGGGATACAGTTTGACATTAAATAAAAAGTAGTAGTAGTAGTAGTAGTAGTAGTAGTAGTAATGTTGTTTGTTATACAACCTTGGTGTACCAAGGGGTTGACCTGACCCAGGAAGGCCACCCTGGCCAGTAGGTCACCTCCAGAAGGGATTGATCTACTCCTGTGCCACAATTTAGTGGCTAGTGTGGTTCTTTGGAGCAGGTTTTCTGGCCTCCTTGGTCATCAAATATCCCTGCCCTGAGATTTATATAAACTGCAAAGGGGGTTAATCAGGCCTTGCCCACAAAGGCTGTGATCTAGCTAACTTTGGATTCCAAGAGCCAGGACTGGGTTTGTGTATAAGGCTATGTACACACTGCAAAATTAAAGCAACCCACCCAACCCCCTTAAAAAAAAAAAAGAATCCTGGGAACTGGAACGCTGTGAAAGGTAAAACAAAGTCCCCAGGGCTCTTTGAGTGAAAGCCATGTGCTTCAGATGTTTGGTATGTACACTCAACCAATGGAAGGGAGCCTGTTTTGTTGGCTGGTTCTTGTTTTACAATAATCTTGTTAAGTTTATATTGCTCCTTATTCCTTCCTAGAATGGAGCGGCTCCCCTTTGAAGAAAGTTTGCAGCAATGGGGACTTTTTAATTTAAAGAAAGCCTTTCTTTGCACAGCACATAGTTAAACTATACTTCCACAGGAGGCAGTAACAGCCACCAACCTAGACGGCTTTAAAAAAGGATTATACAAATACATAAAGGAGGGCTAATGAGGTCTACTGGCCATAATGGCTGTGCTCTGCCTCCATAGGTGCTTCTGAATACCAGTTCCTGGAAACCACAGGAGGGGAGAGAGATCTTGTGCTTGAATCCTGTTTGCTGGTTTCCCCTTTGGGGTATCAGGTTGGTCACTGTAAGAACAGGGTACTGATCCAGCTGGTGGTTTGTAAGATCGAATAATAATAATAATAAATAATAATAATAATAATAATAATAATAATAATAATAATAATAATAATAATAAATTTATTTATACCCCGCCGCCAAAGCCGGGCTCAGGGCAGCTAACAGCATTAAAATTTCAGTAAAAACATAATGGGGGGGTACACCAATTTAAAATACAGGTTAAAATGCAATTTAAAATGCAGCCTCATTTTAAAAGTAGCCCATAGATCAAAACCATAAGGGGAGGGGAACATAAGGGTCAGACTGAGTCCAAACCAAAGGCCAGGTGGAACAGCTCTGTCTTGCAGGCCCTGTGGAAAGGTCAAGTCCCGCAGGGCCCTAGTCTCTTGTGACAGAGCGTTACACCAAGTTGGGGCCAGTACTGAAAAGGCCCTGGGCCTGGTTGAGACCAATCTAACCACCTTGCGACCTGGGACCTCCAAAATGTTGTCATTTGTGGACCTTAAGGTCCTCCGCGGGGCATACCAGGAGAAGCAGTCCCATATAAAGTGATTCAAGGCTGCATATATGTGTCTTCTGCGTCAGCCCTTCCAATTTTATTCTCACAACAACCCTATGTGGTAGGTTGAGTTGAGAGTGAGAGGGGTTGCCTCAGACTTCACGGCACCTGGGCCTCCCTTTGTGCTGATGCTATGAATAAAGTGTTTCATATGGGCCTTTTCTGAGGAATCTTCAAAGTCCTTAGGGGTGCATGACCAAGTTGTGTGGCAGTCCTGGCTACTCCTGTTTTTCAGAGAATTTGGTGCCTTGAATCAGGCTTACTGTATGAATTTATGAGGTTGAGGCCTTGTCAGAATGAGGCCACCCACACAGGCAAGAATAAGGAAACAAAACAAAAAAAGGCATTCTACATACCTAGGGACGCTTTTGCCTTTTCTTTTTTTTAACTGTTTTCTTGGGGGGGTGGGGTGGATTTCCTGGTGCAGCTGACATCTGTGTCATGAGGGAAATGTTGCAATGCTTTCTGATAGGGCTGTGGTGGTGGTGGAGCTGAGTGTAACATCATGACCCTGTCGTCATTTCAGTCCTGGGTGAGGGTTCGAGATGCTGTAATCAGAGAGTGACTAAAAATCATGACATAAGGAGGTCAGAGGAAGTTGGCTGTTGCAAAAACGCCGTGTTCCTTTTCGACAAACACTGTTTCCTGTGTGCAAAGTCTGTCTCTGTGTGTGTAAGGTTGTGTGAGTGAAGGGGAGGAGGGAGAGGTGGAAGGCAGCAAGTCTGCTCTGGACTCGCCCCTGGCACAAAGAGAGGCTGCCTTAGACTGAGTCAGCCCATCTAATTCAGTGTCACCAACACTGACTGGCAGCAGCACTGGCTTTCCAGGGTTTTAGATTGGAGACATTCCCAGCCCTACCTTGATATTCCCAGAGGGATTGACCCTGGGCCCTTTGCATGCAGAGCAGGTGCTCCATCTCTGAACCCTGGTCCTTCTTGGACAGAAGGTTGCCATAGAGCAGGGGTCAGTAAACTTTTTTAGCTGTGGGCCGGTCCACGGTCCCTCAGACCTTGGGGGGGGGGGCTGGACTATATTTCGAAGAAGAAAAAATGAACGAATTCCTATGCCCCACAAAAAACCCAGAGATGCATTTTAAATAAAAGGACACATTCTACTCATGTAAAACATGCTGATTCCCAGACCGTAGGTGGACCGCATTTAGAAGGCGATTGGGCCGGATCCGGCTCCCCGGCCTTAGTTTGCCTACACATGCCATAGAGGATGTTCCTCCCCCCTGTCTGCAAAAAATCAAACAAAAAAAACTAGCATGCTCTGTTGATTTTGCAAAGGAGGAGATGGAAGTGCCATGGCTTGCAAAACTGCAATGGATTGGCTCTTACTTCAGAACCATGGAATGGAGTCTTTCTCCATAGCAGTGGACCATTGCCAGAGGCAGGGAATCTCCAGCTGGGGCTGAGAGTGAGCCCCCCCCCCGTGCCCCCGCCCGCCCAGTTTGCTCTGATTCAGTGAAAGGCAGCTTCCTAAAAAGAAGAATACTACCTCCAGTGTTTCTTGGGGTGGCTAACAACTGTGAAGCGAGGGCAGAAATTTTAGCAGTGCTTTACAGTGGTACCTCGGGTTACATACGCTTCAGATTATAGACCCCACTAACCCAGAAATAGTACCTCGGGTTAAGAACTTTGCTTCAGGATGAGAACAGAAATTGTGCTCTGGCGGCGCGGCGGCAGCAGCAGGCCCCATTAGCTAAAGTGGTGCTTCAGGTTAAGAACAGTTTCAGGTTAAGAACGGACCTCCGGAACGAATTAAGTACTTAACCCGAGGTACCACTGTATTTATTTATTTTCCTCTGGCAACAGAAAAAAAGTTCGTTTCATAAGGTTGTTGTTAGGACTGGACGTCCTCCCATTAGATGAGGCTAGGTACAAACACAAGCATACCTGCAACGGATCCTGGAAGTCCGTTTTGTCCTTGGTTGTGCTTTTACTGTACTAGGCTACGTGTGGACATAAGATGATCCTTGGTGGATCAGGCCTAAGGGGATCTTAGAGTAGTCCAGGACCCTGGACCCAATAAATTCCCTATGCAAATTACTCTAATTTGCACATGAAGATTTCCCAGGAAATTCACATCACCAGATTAAGAACATAAGGAGAGCCAGTTGGATCAGGCCAATGGCCCATCAGGCCCAGCATCCTGTCCTCACAGTGGCCAACAAGATGCCCCCAATAGGAAACCTGCAGCAGTTGGCACGAGGGCACTCTCCTCTCCTGTGGTCTCCAGAAACTGGCATTCGTAAGCATTACAGTGGTGCCCCGCAAGACGAATGCCTCGCAAGACGGAAAACTCGCTAGACGAAAGAGTTTTCCGTTTTGGAGGTGCTTCGCAAAACGAATTTCCTATGGGCTTGCTTCGCAAGACGACAATGTCTTGCGAGTTCCTGCTGGGTTTTTTCCCTCCCCCCCCCTTTTTCTAAGCCGCTAAGCCGCTTATCAGCTGATCCGATCAGCAGATAAGCCGCTAAAAGCCGCTAATAGCGCTAATCCGCTAATCCGTCAATGGGCTTGCTTCGCAAAACGAAAAAACCACTAGACGAAGAGAATCACAGAACGGATTCTTTTCGCCTTGCGAGGCACCACTGTACTGCCTCCAACTGTGTATGCAGAGCATTGACCTCAGGGTTAGTAGGCACTGAACACCTCATCTCCTCCATGAATCCATCCAATTCTCTTTTAAAGCCATACAGGTTTGGCAGCCATCAGGGCCTCTTGGTCCTGGCCCACTAATGAGGCTGTGGGAGACACCTGCCTTCAATGACAGACGCCCAGGAAAGTGGCACCCACCTTGCCTCTGTCTCAGTGGAAAAGCGTCACCCTCAAGTGGCACAAATTTCTGGAGAGGTCTCTTTTATATATTGCGAGATCTCATGGAGCACGTGAGACTTCACAAGACTTTGGCGGTATCTTGCAAGATGATATCTTGCAAGACAGATGTCAGAATCCGGATTCAAGAAATTGGATACATGGGCCCAAACTGACAGTAGCTCCACTTGCTCAACTGCTTAGAAGCGTGAGGGAAAAGCAGCCAGGCCAGTTTCTGGGGACGCAGCATTGTTGCTGATGACTTAATTTGCTACAGAGCATCTAAGGGAGGAAAGGCAGTTCCAAACCCCAAAGCACCATGTATATTTCATGACTAAAAAAATTCCTTCCAGAAGCACCTTAGAGACCAACTAAGTTTGTTATTGGTATGAGCTTTCGTGTGCATGCACACTTCTTCAGATACAGGTTTACTACACCTATCAGCTAATCACCCATTCCCACCACCCTTCTGAGTAATACCCCTCCCCACCCTCTCACTATATAAAGTGGTACCTCGGGTTACATACGCTTCAGGTTACACACTCCGCTAACACAGAAATAGTGCTTCAGGTTAAGAACTTTGCTTCAGGATAAGAACAGAAATCAGGCTCCGGCGGCAGCAGGAGGCCCCATTAGCTAAAGTGGTGCTTCATGTTAAGAACAGTTTCAGGTTAAGAGCAGACCTCCGGAACGAATTAAGTACTTAACCCGAGGTACCACTGTATAAAGGTCTGGTGACTTCTGTTTCAGTGTATCTGAAGAAGTGTGCATGCACACAAAAGCTCATACCAATAACAAACTTAGTTGGTCTCTAAGGTGCTACTGGAAGGAGTTTTTTAATTTTGTTTTGACTACGGCAGACCAACATGGCTACCTACCTGTAACTATTTCATGACTGTTTATTAAGTTTCTGTCCTAGGATACAAGAAAGGTAGTCTCTCTAGCAAAAGATCACCCCCAGTGAGCTTCAGGACTGAGTTGGGAGGGATTTGAACCCTGGTCTCCGTCAGGGCCTAGTCCTCATTTAATCCCCACAATGACCCTGTGAGGTAGGTTATGCTGAGAGAGTTACTGGCCCCCAAGGTCACACCCATGACCTTTGTGACCAAATGGATGGATTTAAACCCTGGTTTCTCCCAGGGCATAAGGACGTGGGTGGCCTCTTGGGCTTGCCAATCAGAAGGTCGGCAGTTTGAATCCCCGCGACTGGGTGAGCTCCCATTGTTCAGTCCCAGCTCCTGTCAACCTAGCAGTTCAAAAGCATGCCAGAAAGTCGAGTAGATAAATAGGTACTGCTCCAGCAGGAAGGTAAACGGCGGTTCCTTGGTCTGCTCTGATTTGGGTGTTCCATTGCACCAGAAGTGGCTTAGTCATGCTGGCCACATGACCTGGAAAAAACTGCGGACAAACGCCCGCTCCCTCAACCTGTAAAGCGAGATGAGTGCCGCAACCCCAGGGTCGTCTGTGACTGGACTGAACTGTCAGGGGTCCTTTACCTTTACCTTTTGTCTCCCAGGGCACCCTAACAACTATACTCCAACACACTACAGAGGCAACAAACCGTTCTGGGCTTTTGAAGCTGGAAGGTGGGGCAAGTTACACATTATCCCAAGAGTGCACACACTAGCTGGAACACTCATCCACCACTCATCTGCTCTCACCTGAGAGAGGGCAGGGTCCACTCCACTGCTCTCGTGTGCCCAGGGAGGAGTTCCCTGGAGAGAAGCCAAGTGCAGAAAGGAAGAGGCTTGGTGCCTTGTGAACCAAACAACTGAGGACCTCCCTGTACTCCAGCCAGGGTGGCAAAGCACTTCATGCTGGTCAGTGTAGACACAATACTGCGCTAGATGGACCAAGGGTTTGACTCAGTATAAGGCAGCTTCCTAGGGATGCGGCTGGCGCTGTGGTCTAAACCACTGAGCCTCTTAGGCTTGCTGACAAAGCTCCCATTGCTCTGTCCCAGCTCCTGCCAACCTATCAGTTCGAAAGCACGCCAGTTCAAGTAGGTAAAGAGAGACCGCTGTGGCGGGAAGGTAAATGGCATTTCCATGCGCTCTGGCATTCATCATGGTGTTCCGTTGCACCAGAAGCGGTTTAGTCATCCTGGCTACATGACCCGGAAAGCTGTCCGTGCACAAACGCCAGCTCCCTTGGCCTGAAAGCGAGATGAGCGCCGCAACCCCATAGTTGCCTTTGACTGGACTTAACCATCTAGGGGTCCTTTACCTTTACCAATGCAGCTTCCTATGTTCATCATCAACGCCATTATCAATATGTTCCTGTATAATTCAGCTCCTTATTGAGAACCATGACGACTTGCTTGTTCTTTTTAGGGGAAGGGCTACAGCTTGATGGAAGCACATCTGCTTTGCATCTCCTAGGTTCAATCCCAAAGGCAATTACAATGCAGCAATAATTTGTGTTGTCATGATTCAACACAAATCCAGCTGTTGAGGGGTGTCTGGGGTGTTGGGGAGGTGTAGTACCACTGGTGGGGGACATGCTGTGCTCCTTCCAGGTATAGTCTGTCCACCTTGGGTCCCCACCCTGCACTCCACTCTCACCTGTGGCCCCTAGAAGCTGTCAGCATGCAACAGCAGCTTCAACTGGCCAGCTAAACCAGGTGAGGAACTTCCCCTGCATGTGAAGACAGGCTGCGGTGGACAAGACCAATAGTGGGTCCAATGGTCAAGAAGGTTTGAAGGGAGACCATCTAGGAGAAGGAAAACTGATCTTATACCTTTGCTGCCTTGCGGGACATCTGGAAAAGAGAAGACTTAAGCAGTAAACCCTACACAATTCCGGAGTGAAGTCCCTGGGATGGTTGGGTGGCACCTTGTATGCCTCCTTTGGAGGCATACCAGCCAGACTGGTAATAATAATAATAATAATAATAATAATAATAATAATAATAATAATAATAATAATAATTTATTATTTATACCCCGCCCATCTGGCTGGGTTTCCCCAGCCACTCTGGGCGGCTTCCAAAAGAATATTAAAATACTATGATACATCAAACATTAAAAGCTTCCCTAAACAGGGCTGCCTTCAGATGTCTTCTAAAAGTCTGGTAGTTGTTGTTCTCTTTGACATCTGGTGGGAGGGCGTTCCACAGGGAGGGCGCCACTACCGAGAAGGCCCTCTGCCTGGTTCCCTGTAACTTGGCTTCTCGCAGTGAGGGAACCGCCAGAAGGCCCTCGGTGCTGGACCTCAGTGTCCGGGTAGAACGATGGAGGTGGAGACGCTCCTTCAGGTATACTGGACCGAGGCCGTTTAGGGCCAAACATATAGCTCTGGCAACTACCAGGTGGCTTTAAGAGAGGGTTGTGGAGGGAGACAAGACTATCAATGGCTACTTGACATGATGGCTATGCTCTACTGGAGGCAAGATGCCTCTGGACACCAGTTGCTGGTAATCACAAGCGGAGAGTTTCTGCTGTTGCATTCCTGCTTGTGATCTTCCCATTGGAGGCATTTTGCTGACAACTGTGAAAAGACAATGTTGGATGAGATGGGCCTTTGGTTCAATCAGCAGGACTCTGTCCATGGAGGACTGCTGTGTTTGCAGGCCTTCCATCCCCAGGGGCAGTCTAGCTCAGAAGGGCAGTTGCTGGGAGGTACAGGTGGGGAGAGTTGCTGTTGCATTTGTGTCCTGCTTGGCGCGACTTCCCTTTGCAGTACCTGGTTGGCCACTTTGAGGACAGAAAGGTGGACTAGATGGGCCATTGGCCAGATCCAGGAGGCTCTTCTTACCTTCTTAAGGTGGGTGGTGTAGATTTCCTGGGAAATTTTCATGTGCAAATTAGAGTGATTTGCATAGTGAATTTATTGGGGTCACTAAACTTTAAGCTTACTGAGATCCTCTGGTTGCCTGTTGCTAGTTCTCCTGTATGTTGCAGAGGCCAAGCTGGCCTCCATTAACATCGCAGAATTGAAGAGTTGGAGGGAAACAGAGGGTCATCTAGTCCAAACTCCTGCAGTGTTAGGAGTTGGCCATTTATTTTTTCCGCTCCCGTGTTGTGCAGAACAGTCTTCCAACAGAGATTCATCAGGCACCCTCACTTTTGACTTTCAGGCATTTTGGTTTTGTTTTGTTTTTATGCTGTCCTTTTATATTTTTTGTTGGGGAGGTCAGTCTGGATGATGCCCCAAGTGCTTTCTGATTCTGGGGTCCCGTGCCCAGTGAGGGTTAGCAGCAATGGAGGAGGTTGCTGAACAGGTCAGACAAGTTTCTTTGTAAGAACTTAGCTCAGAGGTTTTCAACCTTTTTGTGTCCATGGCTCCCTTGACCAACTACATTCTTTCTGCGGCTCCCCTGTGGGGAAACATGCTCTGAGCCTCAGAAGCCGTTATGCCACCCCTTGCCGGCAGCCCCTCACCCCCTTTTGAACACCCTCCCTTGTATTCACTTGGCTTCCTCTCCTTTCCCCCCTTCTTGGGAGTCTTCTGGGCAGCAGCTCAGTCTCAGAACCGCCAAAGGAGACTTGGCAACTATGAATGTGAGGCTTGCACCTTACTCACCTTGGGTGGCAGCAGTAGGCACCACTGGGCCTGCCTGCTAAGCCTCCCACTTGTCCGCCCATTCCCAACAGCCAGGGCTGACAGGCTGGCTGGCTGGGCTCCCTCACCCACTTCCTTGCTTACTCCAAGGCAGCCTCAGCTCCTGGCCAGCCCCAGAGGCAGCATTCACCTGTGGAGCTTATAGCCAGGGCTGCTGCAGCAAACAGCCACACAAGTCTTTGGGAGGCAGAGGTGCAAGAGGGCATCAGAGGAGGGAGGGGAGGAAAGAGGGACAGAGGCCAGTGTTGCCCGCAGCACCCCTGACCATCATTCAAGGCACCCCAGGGTACCACGGCACACTGGTTGAAAATCCTTGCCTTTGCTGGCCACATACACATTCTCATCAGCATCCCCAAAGAATGAGCCAGGTTGCAAGAACTACAACTAAGCGATGGGGCCCTCCAGACTAATGGGGGGGGGAGTGAGCTTTCCTCCACCCCTTTCACCTACTTGCAAGGGATAAACAAGAGCCAGAGAGGTGTGTTATGAGCTGAGCTGGAAGCAGCCTGGAAGCTGGAGACACAGAGACCTGCTTGCTCTGTGCTGGATCCAAAGCTATGACTAATGGAAAAGCAAGATTTCTTGGTGCAATCATCATCATCATCATCATCATCATCATTATTATTATTATTATTATTATTATTATTATTATTATTATTATTTGTACACCACCCACTCTGGGTGGCTTCCAACAAAGATTAAAAACACATTAAAATGACACACATTAAAAACTTCCCTGAACAGGGCTGCCTTCAGATGTCTTCTAAATGTCAGGTAGCTGTTTATCTCTTTGACATCTGATGGGAGGGCGTTCCACAGGGCAGTGCCATTACTGAGAAGGCCCTCTGCCTGGTTCCCTGTAGCTTTGCTTCTCGTAGTGAGGGAACCGCCAGAAGGCCTTCGGCGCTGGACCACAGCGTCTGGGCAGAACGATGGGGGTGGAGACGCTCCTTCAGGTATACTGGGCTGAGGCCGTTTAGGGCTTTAAAGGTCAACACCAACACTTTGAATTGTGCTCGGAAACGTACTGAGAGCCAATGTAGGTCTTTCAAGACCGGTGTTATGTGGTCTCGGCGGCCGCCCCCAGTCACCAGTCTAGCTGCCGCATTCTGAATTAGTTGTAGTTTCCGGGTCACCTTCAAAGGTAGCCCCACATAGAGTGCATTGCAGTAGTCCAAGCGGGAGATAACTAGAGCATGCACCACTCTGGCGAGAAAGTCCGCAGGCAGGTAGGCTCTCAGCCTGCGTACCAGATGGAGCTGGTAGACATCTGCCCTGGATACAGAATTGACATGTGCCTCCATGTACAGCTGTGAGTCCAAAATGACTCCCAGGCTGCGCACCTGGTCCTTCAGGGGCACAGTTACCCCATTCAGGACCAGGGAGTCCCCCACACCCGCCTGCCCCCTGTCCCCCAAAAACAGTACTTCTGTCTTGTCAGGATTCAACCTCAATCCATTAGCCGCCATCCATCCTCCAACTGCCTCCAGGCACTCACACAGGACCTTCACTGCCCTCACTGGTTCTGGTAATGCTATGAGCCCCTCCATCCTATGCTCAGGTTGTGCATATGTGTAAAAAGAATCACATATCCTGAAGACACCGCAGCGTCCACTGACCTTCATTCCAAGGAAACCAAACCCAGGGTCAAGCACTTGGAATCCCTGGAGTCTCCCACTATTTGGCGATTGGGGTGGCATGTAACGATTTTTTCCTCAAGTAGCCAGTCGCTTTTCATGTGATTTTATTTGTTTAAAATGCTCCCGTTACCTGACCTCTCATTTCCTCTCCTGCCTGCAGGATCATCAAAAATGTTGTCCGGAGCTTCAAGTACTTATATGGGCTGAGGTTTGACAAGAAGGGCCTAGAGCACTTCGAGGTCGAGGGGCCCTGCGTCATCGTTTCGAACCATCAAAGCATCTTGGACATGATGGGTGAGAATAGCCAGAAGAAGCTTCCCCTTGACCCAGCACTCAAAACTGGTTCACGTGATGATGACATTTTCCCAGAGTAGAACAGAAATACAGAATATAAAATGCAACATAATTTGTATAAACATGAACAGCTAAGTGAGGCAGCAGTAACTAAGCAACAACAACAACCAGTGCTCACCTAGCCCAGAATATAAAATACAGTTCATTGCACAGGCTGCCTGAAACATGGTATTCGGAGCCTTTTTTAAAGAGTTGTTTGTGGTGATGTTCAAGAGGTTAACAGGCAACGAATAGCAATGAACTACAAAGCTGTGGAACCACCACTAAAAAGGCACCCTCTCTCTAGAATCCCCACCAATTTCAGTACCCGAAGGCAGAGGGCAAATTACTAAGGCCAACATTTCCAATCTTTAATGTGCAGGCAGGTTGAAATGGGTACAAATGGCCTTCCAAATACCGCATTTTTCTCTCTATAACACGCACCCGACCATAACACGCACGTAGTTTTTAGAGGAGGAAAACAAGAAAAATAATATTCTAAACGAAACAGTGGAGGTATGATTTTTGTGGTTCATGCTGTGGCCACAGACATGTGATCTGACAGTGAGTTTGGAGTAGCCCAATGCAAAAATCCTGAGGATCCATGTGGATCCATGCTTTGTAACGTTTTTGCACCACTGCGGCCCCAGGCAACAGTGGGTGCGTGCGTGATTTTTTTGGTGCAAGATGTAGCCATGGACATGCTATGTGATCTGATGGTGAATTTGGGGTGACCCAGTGCAAAAATCCTGAGGTTCCATGTGGATCCGTGCTTTGTAACCACGTTTTAAGTGGGGAGGGAAGGAAAAGCACTCAAGGGACAAGGAACACGCGTGGGGTGTGTGGAGAAGGATGCTTCTAATAATGCAGAAGAGGGGTATAAGGGGAGAAGGCTCCTCTCCTCTCCCGCTTTGCTCCTTTAAAGAAGCAGGCTCTCTGTCCCTCTCTGCTCCCCACTCAGCAGCTCTTCTCCCACTTTGCTGTTTCAAAGCGAGCCACGGAGGAGGGAAGGAAGGGGAACCATGGATCCTCTGCTCACGACTGCAGCAGATCCCCCCCCCCGCCATCCGTAGGCATTCCCTCCATAACACGCACAGACATTTCCCCTTACTTTCTAGGAGGAAAAAAGTGAGTGTTATGGAGCAAAAAATACGGTAATTGTTGTCCCAAAGCATTTTGGGCTTTAAAGATTACACACACACAAAAACCACAGTGCTTTGAATTGGGCACCTAAGCACACCAACCAGCAATACAATGGAGATGATAAAGGCATTTTGAAGTCTGGTGGCTGCCTTTAAAACCATCTGAAGTCTCTGAGTCATCTATAAGGGCAGCCCCATACAGTGCTCATTACAGAAGTTAAGCCTAGATCTAATTAGAACACAGATGGCTGCAGCTAGGTCCACTGTAAGACATTTTTAAAAATATATATTAGTTGACTGAATATCTGTTGGCTGCTCAAGCACAGATGTCTAAAGATTAAATCAGCGCAGGGAACCCTTTTTAACTTGAGGGCTGCATTCTATTAGAAACCCATAAAGGGGCCGCATGCTGGTGGGGGGTGGAGCCATAGACTAGGACCTGAGTGTAACAGCAGATGTGACTCTTAACCTTTTGTCCAGTGAATCCTGCGAAAGTTGGAAGTTTCGACAAAAGGACACCCTGCACATCTCTCCATCTTCTAAATTTAGATCGGGGTTGGCAACCTAAGGCCCATGGGCTGGTAGTGGCCCACAGGGCTTGTCTAACAGACCCATGGCAACCCCTGCCACCCCCCAGCCCACTCTTACTGGCACAGCACAGGGACTGACTTCTGGGTTGATGGCGCCTGTGTGCATGTGCACAGGTGCTCCTCTGACCTGGATGTGCACCAGAAATAGTGTGTGTGCACGGGCACTCCCCTGACCCAGAAGAGCGCACGTGCACACACGCTCCAGCCCATCCTCCGACGTACAGAACATGGACCGGCCCATCATCTGGTAACCTTGCCAACCCCTGGTTTAGATCCTATCAAAGCATCAACATAGTTTTGAAAGAGGTGCAAGGTTTATCCTGTTTGTTTGTTTGTTTGCTTGCTTGCTTGCTAGTTGTTACTTGCCCTTCACCCCAAGGCCCCAGGACGAGTTACAAAATTAAAACAGTTTAAAACAACATACAACCATAAAAATGAAGTGGGTCCTTATGCAGGAAGAGGACCCTCTGTGTTAACCTCAGCACCCAAGAGGGTCTGTAGGGAAGGAGGGGGTCTTTCAGGTATTTGGATCCTGAGTTGTTTTAGGTCTTTGAACACTAAAGTGAGCACCTTGAATTGGGCCCAGAAATGAACTGGTGATTGGTAACTCTCTCACCAGCCCTGTAAGGTAGGTCAGGCACCAGCGGAGTCTTCTCTGTCCAAATCTAACACTCCTGCCCTGTGTTGCCGCAATGGGGACTCCCTGATAAGGGAAAGGGAGAGGATCCGTACTGGACCACAGAGCAGAACTCAGCATCCTGCCTGCTCTCCTATCCCTTTAGGCTTGATGGAGATCCTCCCAGAACGCTGTGTCCAGATCGCGAAGCGGGAGCTCCTCTACTTCGGCACCGTGGGCCTCATCATGTACCTGGGTGGTGTCATCTTCATCAACCGGAAGAGAACCAGCAACGCCAAGTCCGTGATGGCCGGAGTGGGCCAAGCCATGATGAAAGACAATGTGAGTTGCAGGAGGCAGGTTGCAAATATGTTTGCATGTGCACGCACTTGAGAATTGCACTGTGGCATTTCATCTCCAGTAGTTTTATCCAGTGGTTTTATCCTAAAATGCCACTGATCAACTCAATGAAACCTGCAAAGTATTACCTGTGTATATCAGTCACTTGTGAGAAGGACAGTTATCCTTTATTTCATTGTATTTAAACTGTGGCATCTTAAACTCAAGCGTTGGGTCCCAGGTGGCGTCCTGCAATGAGCACATGCAATGACACACAGGGTGGTCCTTCTGACTAGGTAAAGGTAAAGGTACCCCTGCCCGTACAGGCTAGTCGTGTCCGACTCTGGGGTTGCACGCCCATCTCGCTTAAGAGGCCGGGGGCCAGCGCTGTCCTTCTGACTATTCTTCATTTATTCTTTTGTGGCTATCCCTCTCCCCCCCCCCACAAGGAGCTCAAGATGGCGTACATGGTTCCCCCTTCTGCTCATTTAATCTCCACAACGACCCTGTGAGGGAGGCTAGGCTGAGAGGCAGTGACTGGCAGCCAAAGTACCTCCAGTGAGCTTCACTGCCAAGTGAGGAGTTGAACCCTGGCGCCTCCCAGGTCCTAGCCCACATTTAATCCCCGCAGCAGCCCTGTGAGGTAGATTAGACCGAGAGACAATAACTGGCCCAACGTCACACCCAGTGAGCTTCATGGCCTTTGAACCATGGTCTCACAGGTGCTAGTCTGACACTCGCACCACACTCGCTTCATAGGACATCATCTCAGTAATCCTAACAACAATCCTGCAGGGTGGGCCAGAATTATTTCTTGCCTCCCATCTTGTAGCAGATGGTAGGCAGAGGGATCTTACTCTCTTAAGACAAAGTGAAGTGAATTCATAGGAGACACAAGGTTTGAACCAAAGCTCTGAGAAGCTGAAGTCCTTCTAAGCATCATGGCAAAGTGGTGGTTTGAACCCTGGCCTCTCAGGTCATGATCTAGCACTCTAACCACTAGGACACACTGTCGGACTTTGAGAGTTGTATGTGTCTTTCTACAGGTCAAGGTGTGGATCTACCCAGAGGGTACCAGGAATGGGAACGGGGAGTTGCTGCCGTTCAAGAAGGGAGCTTTTCATCTTGCCATTCAGACACAGGTAACCAACAGATTTGTTCATGCAAAGCATGCACAGTGGATAGAGACCCCACCCCATCTTTATTCGGCATTTTGTACTTGTTTAAGGGGTGGTTACAAGCAAACGGAGACTCATCCTGATTTGCTTGTGTTTAGTATTTACATACCTTCCCATTAATCATTAGTTTACCACACTTTAAAGGTAAAGGGACCCCTGACCGTTAGGTCCAGTCACAGACAACTCTGGGGTTGCGGCGCTCATCTCACTTTACTGGCTAAGGGAGCTGACATTTGTCCGCAATCAGTTTTTCTGGGTCATGTGGCATCATGACTAAGCCACTTCTGGCGCAACGGAACACTGAAACCAGAGCAGCGCATGGAAATGCCATTTACCTTTCCGCCAGAGCGGTACCTGTTTATCTACTTTCACTTTTTGGTGTGCTTTTGAACTGCTAGGTTGGCAGGAGTTGGGACAGAGCAATGAGAGCTCATCCGGTCTTCGGGATTCGAACCACCAACCTTCCAATCAGCAAGCCCTAGGCTCAGTGGTTTAGACCACAGTGACACCCTTAACCCCCCTTTAAACCATTAAACCCCCTTTCATTGCATGAAATTTGGAAGGCAATGGAAGAGTGCGCCTTTGTGGGTACATGCCTTTGTGGGTGAAGTCAAACTTTTGGAGGGTTACAGTGCCGGCTGTGGCTGTAGAGACCGATGCAGGAGAGACATGTTTCGTTGCAGCATGTTGTTGCAACAACATGGTTGTTATGCTGCAGGTGCAGCGTTGCATTTCTTCTCTGTGGTCATCCCAGCAGTCATTTCTCCTCTGCTGGTCACTGATATGGATGCACAACTTGTCTGTCTCTAGGCACTGCTGTCATCTGCATGGGATTCCGACACGGTGGGATTAATGTTGCCAGCCTTCATGCCATGTTTGTAGACATCTTTGTAATGTGGAGTTGGTCTGCCTGCAGGCCTGGTGCCTGAAGCCAGCTCCCCAAGAGAGCATGCCTTTGGGGATCCTCAAGGACGTGCATGAACCAAATGTTCCAGTACATGCAGTGGAATCACCCCCATGAAATAGTGACAGACAGAGGCCAGCCCATTATATGAAGCCCAAAAGAAGGTCCTGAGTGCAGCAGTCCTCCTCTGCCTATTCCTCAGCAACAGAGGTAGACTGCCTCTGAGCATGGAGGCTCCATTTTCAGCTATCATGCTTCCTGCAGTTGGATCAGGCCAATAGTTCATTTAATCCAGCATCCTATTCTCAGAGTGGCCAACCAGATGGCTATATGGGAAGCACACAAGCAGGACAAGCAACAACAACTCACACCTCCAACAGTTTCCAGCAACTGTTATTCAGAAGCATTGCTGCCCCCAACTGTGGAAATGAAGCATAGCCTTTATGGCTGCTAGTGCCCTTCCATGGCCCTCTCCTCCAGTCATTTGTCTAATCCTCTCTTAAAGGCATCTGTGCTGATGACATTGCTGCCACTTCCATAGTGTAACTCTTTGTGCACTTTGTGAAGAAGGACTTTCTTTTCTCATTCATTGGATGTTCTCTCATTCAGAGGGAGTGAGGAATAGCTTTTCTCTATCCACTTTCTCCACGCCAGGCATCATTTTGTAAACTTCTATCATGTCGCCTCTTACTTGCTTTTAATTGCACTGCTGTTGCATCAGTGTCACCTTGCAGAAGATACCCATTCCAAAATCTGTGAACCCAGAGGGATCCTAGGGCCAAAAGTGGGGTATAAATCCTTTTTTAATATGCATGCAGTAGCAACAACAGCAGATCTCGTTGAGGTCAGTTGCTAACCATCCTCCATGCCTTCTCTTGTCTCCAGGTCCCAGTAATTCCTGTGGTGTATTCCTCCTTCTTATCATTTTACAATTCGGAGAAGAATCTCTTTACATCAGGTATGGTAGTGGCTGGTCTGCAAACTGTCCTCTTCCCAGACCCTGTGCATTATTTTTAAAAGGAGAGGTCTGCCTGGTGGTCTGGACCCTTGCACAAAATAGCCAATATTCCAAAGCCCTTTCAGGGTTAATTCAGGGGGGTTGCTGTCACTGGAGGCTGCCTCATTGACAGGGACTTCTTGGTGTTGGCTCCCCGTTTGTGTAATGCCCTCCCTGGCAAGGTGTGTCTGTATCTCTCACTACTGATTTCCAGGAAGAATGTTTAAACATTCCCAGTTATCCAGACACTTGATGGCGTTTTTTAATGTGGCAGCACCTGCACATTGGAACTCCCCGCCTGTTGACATCAGACAGGCACCTTTGCAGTACTCTTTTTGGCACCTGCTAAAAACATTTTGATTAGACAAGCTTGCCCAGATGTTTAGAAAGTTGCTGCCATTTTTAAGCTGGTTTTAGTGTATTGTTATCTTAACTATTTGGAAGTCTTAAATTATTGTTTTTTTCTCATCGATAATTTAGTTATTTTATCTTTTTTTGCAACCTCTTTGTTTTTTTTGTTTTTTTTACAGTCAAGTGATGTATAAATTTGACAAAATAAATACATAAATGATTTATTTACCCTCACCAGGCAAAATCCAGGTCGAAGTCTTGCCCCCCATCCCAACCCAGGGTCTGACTGCCATGGACGTTGACGACCTCACCAACAGATGTTACAGCAGCATGAGAGCAACCTTCCTCCGGCTGTCGGGGAGGCCCAGTGAAGTCAACGGAGAGGCATCCAGCCTTGCACAGTGACAACTTTTTGAAGGCCCCGGTGCCCTTTTGAAACGACCTGTTGCCAAAAACGAAACTTTGTGGTGATTCTTCTTTGCTTAGGACGAAGGGGGAAAGTTTGCAAACTCTTCCTCAAAGTCCTAGGGAAAGGGAGATGGGGAAGGGAACGCCTCTGCATATATCTATCATTATCATTCCTGTTCTCGTCTTCAGCTTCCCTTCCCCAGACCAGCCAACACCAACACACAGATTAAACTCTCCAACTTGTTGCTGTGACCCTTCGGAGTTTTGGGGGAAAGCCCCTTTGACTGTCCAAAATCCAGGCAGAAATGTGCTCATTTTTCTCTCCCTCTCTCCTCTGCTTACTTGAAAGGGGTTGGATCTCACCTGTTCAGCCCTTCCCTATGTTCTAGGGTTATTGTTCCTTCAGCCATGCCCCATCTCCATGGGGCTCTATGGGGCTCTAGGTCCCACCTCACCCCATCCCTTTGGAGGTTGAGAACAGTGTTAACAACTTTGCCTCAAGTTTGTATAACTGGACAGGGAATTATGAAATGATGTCTCTCAATACTGTGGAGGTTTTTCATTGCATGGGGTATGTGTTTTCCACACACACATTCCTTAGACACGCAATTTCTCCCTTCCTGATTATCAGTGTACTTCCAACAGTCTGGGGCCCACTTCTCATTGGGTGGGAGCAATGTCCCGAAATGGGCTTCTGTACAGAAACAAGCAGTAATAACGGGAGGTGCTGGCTTTTTATCATTTTAATCATATGTACTTTAGGGGATTTGGGTGCAGAGTTCCAGGATGGGTTGGAGGGGGAACCCCACCGAGGATGGTCTCTGTGAAACTCCAAGGATGGAGGGTCTCCATTGGAGCTGCAAAAACAGGTGACCTTAGCTTGTCCTTTTGTGTTGGTTCTGTTTTATGTTGTGGGTGGAGGGGAATGTCTCTGGGAAAGGGGTATTGGAGGTGGGAGAGCTTTGGGCTTCAAATTCCAGAGTTTCTGTTAACTTGGAAAGTCATCCTTGCTTTTTAACAGGGTTGGGGGACTCTGGGTGTTGTCAGATTTCCATCTGCTCTAACCACAGTGATGGATGCTGGGAATTGTAGTCTCGTCAACATCTGAACAGCTACAGATGTTAGCCTTCCATGAGGTCAGGCCAAAGGCCCATCATTACGATGGGAAGCAAGTGACATCTCCCCATCTTGTTGGGAGCTGTGGATGTCAAATGGATGTATGTGTCAGGGGAGTTTGGTAGCCAGAATGAAGCTCAAACTCACTCAAGAGCAGGGTAGCATTTTCTTAAACATTTGGCTAAGTTCCCTGCACTGCCTGCCTTCTTTTGTTTAAAGGAAGGGAAACACTCCCAGTAAATTGCAATTGCAGGTGGATCCTGCAAAAATCTCGCAGTTGCATTTTGCTTCAGGGGTGTGATTCCACAGCCAGCGTCTGTTGGCCAGGATCTTGTGATCTTGTGTAGGGCGATACTTCCAAAGGATTTGTTCCATTCTGTTTTTAGGGCACAATCTGGGCAAGCTCCACTATGCAGGTAGCTAACCCTGCTCACCCACGAGAGATTCTTGGGGCTTCCCATCAGCCAGCATGACCAGTGGTCAAAGACAACAATGATGGGAGTTCCACTCCAGCAAAATCTGGAGGGCCACAGGTGTTATTCGGCACTTCTTTCATACATAAGAAATGCCCACAAACTAGACTTGTTGGTGTTCTTTGGGGAGGGGGCCTTGTCACGTGAGTGTGTCCCTCTGGCCTGAGTTCGTGGCCTGCTTAGTTCACCATCTCTGGGCACAAATCATCAGTTTGGGTGTTGTCATAGGGGACAGGTGTGTGGTGAACTGGACTGGCTCGTCAGATGGGCAGGGATTGCTCAAGGTCATGCTATGTTTTAATGTTCTTAGACGGCAAGTTGGGGAATTTTTGGCCACTGTTTTTGTTGAAAGGGCTGTGTGTGCGCAGATCCGCTCTGATTCCTAAAAGACCAGCTGCTCTTCAAGAGTGCCTGTAACAGGTGCGCCACCTTGGAGCAGATGTATTTTCTCCAAATGAAAAAATAAAATAAAATCATATTGTTAATAGCTATAGGATTTGAGAAACTGCAAAATCTCCCCAGGCACTTGGGTGCTTCTCTTTCAGCTGGGGAAAAACCCAAAGCATTAAGTGTGGGGCACAAGATCTGTAGACAGGTTGGCAGTACGGGGGGGGGGGGGCTTTTGCTCCTGTTAACATGGTGACTGGTGGGGCACTTCCGTCTGCACCATGAAGGGGGGCAGCCTGTGCCAACCTCCATGTTTCAGACTTCAAACACTTATTATCATCATCTCTGAAACTTGGCCACCTTGACTGAGAGCTGATGGGAGGATGGCATCCCAACACCATCCAGAGGGTACCCACCCCCATCCAGGCTGAGGGGGGTACCCTTCTCTATCTGGGTGTCATCAGCCAGGACACAGTACCACCCTCCCACCCAAATACAACCCTGGGAATAATAATGGATTTTTGCTTAAAAGAAGGCACACACACACTTTCCGAAGTTCTTTGTGTAAAGGGTGTCCTCAGCATGGACTTGAAGGGCCATCAGCAGGTCCTGATCCATGCTCAACCCTCTCTTCAGAGCAAGTGGGGCTTATCTCAGTTGCCCTCTTGTTCCACATCTAAGGCAGGAATGCACTCAGGGAAAATAAGGGAAAAGAATCCCATAGGCCCTTGAGCAGAGCTGCCCCCTCACTCCAAGAACGGAAGGAGGCTTGAAAGCCAAATTGCTTCTGGGGTGTGTTTGTATTACAAGACTTGTTCTAGTTTTACAAACATCTTTGCACAAAGGCAAGTTAGGCAAAAGCGTCCAGCCCAGGCAAAGTTTCTGTCTGGCCTGCTTTTTTGGCTCTCAGTTCCAAGTGATAATTTTGTTTCCAAGCCACAAATAGGATGTGGCCATGGTGTCTCTCTTGCCTAGCGGCAGGTGAGCGCTGGAGTCTTCATCTCTGTGGCTGGGCATGGGCAGGGCAGTGTGGCACAGGGCACCCAGTTGCTGAAACTGCAAAACCCAGCAGATTCTCTGCAGCCTGCCTGCCTTTCAAAACAGCTGTGCCAGTTTCCACCAAGTTTGATTAATAACCCCACTCACGCTGGAGGAATAGGGAAAACTACTTCCACCTGCTTGCACCTTCCAGGTGTTGCTGGACTCTCAGCCCCCATCACCCTCTCTGGCTATGCCCATGGGACCAACGGCACTTCAGAGTTCAACTCTGATATTCCAGAGGGTGCCAAGTTGGGGAAGCCTGCAAGTAAGTCACACCCCTTGAAAGCATTTTTGGGTGGGAGGAAATAAAGGGCTGTATCCAGCATTAGTCCTAGACCAACTGAACAAACTTGATTTTCCATGGCTGTAGTTGGATAAAGCCTAGAGGTTTTCTGTTTCAAGTTAGGAGTGTGAGGTAAGATTAAAGACACAGGACCCCCCCCCCCCCAACTTGGGCAGCTGAGATGCTTTGGCACAGATGATGCAGTCCGCAAACTGGTACCCGTCGGATGCTGTTTGTTTCCCCAACTCCCATGAGCCCTTCCCAGACTCCCATGGCAAATGTTCTGCAGTGGTGATTGGAGTTGCTGTTGAACACCTGGAGGGTACCATGTTGATGAGCAGCTGATGTGGCCAAACCTTCATAGTCCATTCTAAGGGCTTTCTAGCCATGGGTCAGGGTGGTTTTCTATCTTCCCCACTGTTTTTCCACGGAAAACCCACTCTATACTAGCTTCTATAGCAAATAACCATAAAGGTGTTGTCCTTTCCAGTAGCTCGATAACTTGTCCACACCATATAAACTACTTATACAGTCGTGCCTTGGTTGACGGAACGCCTTACGGCTCAAACATTTTGGCTTCCAAACACCGCAAACCCAGAAGTGAGTGTTCCGGTTTGCGAACGTTTTTTGGAACACGAACGTCCGACGGGGCTTCCACGGCTTCCGATTGAGCGCAGGAAGCTCCTGCAGCCAATCGGAAGCCTCATCTTGGTTTTTTAACGTTTTCGGAAGTTGAACAGACTTCTGGAACAGATTCCATTCATCAACCAAGGTACAACTGTACCATGATTCAAAAGTCAAAGAAAACCAAATTGTTGTTTGCTGCATAAGGAGTGGGTTTTCCAGAGGGAAACTAGCAAGGCAAATCAAAGTGTGGGTCAGATCCATGTGTTTATGTACAGGAAGTGGCCAGGGATGGGGGGGCTGCCACCCTCTGACCACTTGTGTTAGGAAGACAAGATTAGGGACTAGCTGCTTGTTCCAGGCCAAACTGTTCCACTTCCAGGCTAAATATATTTTTCCCAGTGATCATTATGGGGGATGTTAATGGGGACCTCCTTGGACTGTGCAATCCGGGACACTGTGTTTGACCCTGGCTGCAGGACTGGGGCTGCGTTTATGCACAGGGGACAGGGAAAGAAATAAATGGGGGACATGGGGGACAGGGAAAGAAATAAATGCCTCTAGCAATGAGTGACTGCATGCTGTTGGTGTTTTGAGGGGGGGAAATGTGTGGTCTGATTTTTATAAAGCACAATTTATTTAAAGAGAAGTGTCTCTGATGTGGCGTGGTTCATTTTGCAGAAGGAGCTTTGCTGTTTGGGGCAGCGGGAAGAGGTCTCAAATGCTCCCTTGGTGTTTGCACAATTAGGCTGGATGTTCCCCACCCAGCAATGTATTTAATGGTTCGAGATGAAATGATTGGCCTTAAAACGGTATGACTTTGAAATTCCATACCAGGATTATCATAACAACTATCCAACAGAGCCTTATTCTACCTTCCCCCACCCCCAAAATTTGCAGCTATATTGCCACTGAATGGGGAGGCTCTGTGAAGTTCTAAAATCCTCTACTCTCGAGGCCTGTGTTTATTTATTTCATACAATTTATATACCACTTGATTGTGTAAGAAAACAAAAACAAACCTCAAAGCGGTTCACTAAAAAGGTAAAATAATAAAATTATCAAGACGAAAAATTAGCAACAATAATTTAAGCCTTTTGAAAAGTTGAAATAACAATAGATTAAAAAGAGACTAAAACTGGCACCTGTATAGCCTGTATAGGCTTGTCTAAACAATGTTTCAGAGGGAACCCATGAGGTGTCAATAGACAGGGAGTTCCAATGCAGGCGCTCATCATCAAATATGAGGGGGGGGGGTGTATACAGCCACTAAATTGAATTGGAAGCTCTATGGATTTCTTAAAATCATCTACTTGGGAGCCCTGAATGTTGGTAACAGCCACCACCATTTCTGGCAGTAAATTCCCCCAGTACAGTTACTTGTCTTCTGAAGAGAGGTCACACCCAGTGACCCTATTTCTGCACATGGGTGCTATGCCACCCTCCTCTCCTGAAGCCCATTATTGCAACCTCTTCCCAAAGTATAGCATTTAACTCTCTTTGTGTGTGTGTCTTTTATTGGAGAAAACAAAACAACTTATTTCCAAAAGGAAAATAATAATAATATTGCATCAGGTCATTACTGGTGTCAAGCCTTTGCACTTTTGCAGAAGAGTGAGTAAATTGTACCATTAAGTTCTCTCTAGGCAATTATTTTCAAAATAGGAAGGTTTTGAACACGCTTATGGTGGCAGAAGAAAACAGGAGGCATGGCTCAGAGTTGGGTGGAACCTGCAGCTCTCCAGAACATAAGTATCATAGAGTTGAAAAGCTGGCTCCCAAGGATCATCTAATCCAATGCAGGAATCACAGCTAAGCTGACACTGGACTCTTGTGAGGATGCTGAACTAGATGGGCCACTGGCCTGATTATGTTGCCGGATGCTTAACTCCCATCAGCCAGCCACCCACCCCAGCTGGCATGGCTCAAGGGCTAGGAATGATGGGAGTTGTAGTCCCAAAGGTATCAGGTTTGGGCAGAGCTGCTTTAAGATAACACAGCCTTCATCCTCTCTTCTCCTTCCACCAACCAAAAAACAAACAAACCAGGTAGTTTACTGAGCTAAAAAGGCCAATGGTCTAACTTGGTATAAGACAGCTTCTTTTGTTGCTACTTGAGTCCTTTATACAAAACAATGAGGTCTAGAATCTTGCTTAATTTTCAAGGAAAGAACTGAAACCCTGGATAGCCGCTGCTGCCAGTATAGACAATACTGAGCCAGATGGACCAAGGGTCTGACTCAGTATAAGGCAGCTTCCTATGTACCACATTTGGGGATGAGGGTTGCAAGCTTCTCTATTACCAGAAGCTGCAGCTTGTTTAATTTTCAGGACGCCAATAAGAGTTCCTTTCTAGCTGGCATCCTGTGTTTCTTTATCACCTGATGGCTTCACTTTGCTTCTTTAGTCCACAAAGTTATTCGCTGCTGTACAGATGCATATTTTGGTGACACAGAAGAGGCTAGGAGTCCTGCTCCATTTGAATCTTCTGTTGTCTTCCTTAACGTTCATTTTTGCAAGAACCTGCAAGGCGGAGAGAGAGAGAAGTGATCAAAGCCATCAAAATGATATTCCCATCTGTTTGAAATCCAACAAGATGTTGTCCCCCATCCCTGCCAGCTATTATTATTATTATTATTATTATTATTATTATTATTATTATTATTATTATTATTATTATTATATAATAATAATAATACCCAGCCTACTTCCAGGATTCAAGGCAGCTAAATCAACACACAATTAAATCAATACGCATAAAAATACAAAAAGCTACAAACGTATAGAAGATTATTGTTAAATAGGAATTAAACTCTTAATAGAACTAAAACAATATAAAAGCAGATATATTAAAAGACAAAATAATAAAAACATGAGTGGGGATTTGAACCCTAGTCTACCACCTCCTAGTCCTCATTTAATCCCCACAACAACCCTATGAGGTAGGTTTGTTTCAGAAGCAGTGAATGGCTCCCAAGGTCACACCCAGTGAGCTTCAGCGCCAAGTTGGGGGGGGGATTCAAACCATGGTCTCTCCTTGATCCCTAGTCCGACACTCTTAACCACTGGCTCTCCCAGGTTGTATCACCTTAGAAGGGGTGTAATTATCAAGAAAAGACGTTGTCCTTCTGAATTTGCCACTACGCTCCTGTGCGTTTCCCATTTCCCAGCATTTGTTGAAAGGGGAATAAACAGGGTTAATGAAAGGGAGGCTTGTGCAGTCTGCTGTCCCCCCACCAGCACACACTTTATTGCCACTTACAAATCTCCAGCCGCTCCTCCAGGAAAGAGATCTGCTCACTGAGAGAGTCGATTCTGTCCAGCTTCTGCAGAGAGTGCACCAGGAGGGTGATGGGGTCAGCAGGGGTCCCCTCCAACCCTGGTACCTCCACTTTGAGGAATGGCGCTAGCGTGAGCTGAAATTTCTACCCAGAGAAGTTTGGCAGGCCGGGGGTGGGGGGGAGAGTGGTGGAAGAGAAACAGGTAAACCTTTAGTGAGGTGAGCAACAGGTATCTACCCACAAAGACCAGGTGTGACCCCAGATGCCGCTTTTGATTAAAAAAAGAAGAGGAACCATTGCTGCCATGGTTAACTAAGGCATAACTACAACAGGAAAGCCACTCATGGAGAGGTTCATAACCAAGACCAGCCAACAAGCCACTCAAAACCCCCACACCAGGAACCCTTCTCTCACCCACCACAGCATCTGTTAAATGTAAGAACATGAGACGAGCCTGGCTGCCGGATCAGGCCAAAGGGGGTCCATCTAGTCCAGCATTCTGTCCTCACAGTGGCCTCACCAGCAGCCCTGATGGGAAAAAGTCCCCAAATGCAATAGCAATTCTCCCCGCCTGTGGTTTCCAGCAACTGGTACTTGCAGGTAGACTGCCCCTGGGCATGGATGTTCTACCATGACAATAGTAAATTACATGCTAAGGGCCAGGAGCCTGTTCCCCACCCTTGCAGAGGGACCCTCTTCCCAGCCACCAAGAACTAGCAGAGAAGACTCACTTCCTCCAGAGCGGCCATCCTGGTCTTCAGCTGCCGAACTTCATCCTCCACCATCAGGTTGGTGGTCCTAGCTGCACAGGTTTCACGGCAAAGAGGGAGAAAAATTGCAAGTAAAACGGTGGTTCCTTGAACAAAAGAAACTGAAGATTCAATCAATCAGTCTGGTATTCATAGCTGGACTGTCCCTGGGCATGGAAGTTCTGTGGTAACAGCAGATCTATGCAGAGTCCTCGTGGGTCTGGCCAAAGGGGGTTCATCTAGTCTAGCCACCTGTTCTCACAGTGGCCAACAAGGTGCCCAAAGCAGGACCTGAGCATGAGTGTGCTGCCCACCTGCAATTCCATCATCTGCACAGGAAGGGTTTCCATTGACCAGTCCCGCCCAGGCAGAAGGACATCTCTGTAGGCCACGGGTGGCAGCATGGGGTCGTTCCCACAGCACTGGGGGATGTCCTCTGCAGCACACCTGAGAATCTGAAGACGATGTGTGGGTCCTCGCACATCCTTCTGACGCAGGTGCCGGGCTTCCGCGCATTATTACTCACGGTACGAGTTTGAAGTGGCACAGCGCGTACCAAAAGTAATAATGGGCGGCAGTCAGCGTTGGCTCGGGGTGCTTCTCTTCTTCCAGGAGGCTAGAGGGCAATGGAGGCAAACAGACTATGGGGGAAGCAGTTCCTTCAGCCCACTGGAGCTCAGACTGGGCACTTAAGAGGAGTCATGGCATGCTCACACTCGGAGCCGACTGCTCTTGGCAAGGCCAAGGCCACGCATGGATGTTATGCGGAACAGGTAGGCAAAGGTGACGAAGAGCACGTGGGCTGCCCCAAAGCACAACTTATGGATGATAGGAGAAAGCTGGTTTTCTGCTAGTTAACAGTGTGGTGCAGCAGCAAAAAAAAAGGTAGTGCAATTTGAATGCCTCTGATAACAAAAGGCAGAACATGAGATGAGCCTGCTGGATCAGGCCAATGGCCCATCTAGTCCAGCATCCTGCTCTCACAGGGGCCAACCAGTTGCCCCAATGGGAAGCCCACAAGCAGGATCAGAGCACAAACACTGGTGTGAATGGATCAATGTATTCCAAAGGCCTGGGTGATAGCCAGTGAAGCTTGAATGTTGGAAGATTCAAGATAAAAAGAAGGACTTCATCATGCAGCACAGAGTTAAGCTAGGGAACTCACTGCCACAAGAGGAAGCGGCGGCCCATCCAGTCCTGCATCTTGCTTTCCCGGGGCTTTTCTACACTTCCCCTTGTCCCACGGCTTACCCCTGGGGAAATGCACTGTTTGCTGCTGAATCAAAACCAATGCCAATCAGTTTCTTCTACAGTTTGACTTTGTTCCGATTCAGTGGTAAACAGAAGTTTTCCCTGGGGGGAAAGCAGCAAGGCAAACAAAAAAACCCACTCAGACCCATGCTTTCTAGGCACAAGACAAGTGAAAGTGTGGACAAACCCACAATGGTCACCCAGAGGTCCCCATGGGAAGAAGACCCCAAACAGGACCTGTGACTTCTAGCAACAGGAATTCAAAAGCACTACTGCCTCTGACCATGAGGGCAGAGATTAGCCAACCTGGCTAGTAGCAACTGACAGTCCTCTCATCCGTGAAATTAGTTTAATCCTTATTTAAAGCCATCCGAGTTGATGGCTGTCTCCTGCAGAAGTGAGTTCCACAGTTTAACTTATGCACTATTTAGAATAATAATGGCTGAAATGCAAGGCAAAGCTACAAGGCCACCCCAAGAGTTCGCCTGATCTATGTTGGCCTTACCTGGGCTCACGGCATCCGTGGGCACTCCCAGAGCCTCACAGGTCCTTCCATCCGCACCGAGTTCGTAACCTTGCTGGCAGGTGCAGCGGTAACTCCCAACCACGTTGTGACAGGTGTGGCTGCACCCGTGTCTCCCTCCAGCACATTCGTCCACATCTGAAACCACGAAAGGAATTGTGTCCTAAAGGATGGGTCTTAGTCCAGCCACAAGAGCAAAGTCACAAAGCCCCAAACTATTTACCGCTTGATTGCGGGGGTTGTACTAAGTGACCCTTGGGGTCCCTTCCAACCCTACAAGGGCCAGGCTTATTCACGAAATAAACGAATTCAAACTTTTTAAAAAAACCCTGCTTTTGTTTGTTTGTTTTTTTGCAAGGGAAGTTGAGATTGTGACTACCAGAGACCTGCACCCGCAAATTCATTCTGAGCACCCATGGAAGGCAGTCCTGATGTATTTGGATAGACAGATAGAAAGGGAGAGAAAATGGTTAGAAAGGTCCTCAAGGACCAATTTTGGGGGGGCAGGAAGTGGCCTTTACCTTTCTGGCAACTCTTTCCGCTCCATCCTGAAGGGCAAGAACACTTGTTAGGGGACAGACACTTCCCACCATTCTGGCAAGGGGGGCGGCAGATTGCTGGAAGAGAAGGCCATGGTTAAAACAGGGGTGTGTGGCAAGGAAGATCCTTAAACGTGGCCCAGGAAAATGTTTCTGCTTTCAAACTGTGTGTGTTGCTTCTCAAAAATCAATTAGTAATAGGTAAAAGGCCACAGTGGTCTGTGGAACAGACTCCCTTGGGAGGTTGTGGACTCTCCTTCACTGGAGGTTTTTAATCAGAGGCTGGGCACCTGTCAGGGAAGCTGTGATTCCTGCCTTGCAGGGGGTTGGACTAAACGACCCTTGGGGTCCCTTCGAACCCTACAGTTCTATGATTCTATGAACACTGGACCCAAGACTGACCATGGTTCAACCCCACCACCACCACAACTTGGCCCTGAAGCGCAGTGGGTGTAACACAAGGAGGCAGTCACTGCCTCTCTGCCTGACCTACCTCACAGGGTTGTTGTGGGGATTAAACAGGGAGGGAGAGAACCATGCAGGCCACCTTGAGCTCCTTGGGAGTAAAAAGGTGGGGTTTAAGTGCAACAAATAAACAGATACTGGCAAATAGTGGTGTCCCCACTGCTCACTTGCAGCCCGAGCAAATGGGCATGCATTCTTTATATACAAATCAGCATACATAATTTCACCTGACTAAATGAACCTCCTAAATGGTTCTTTTTTTTCTGGGTTCAGAGCCCGACACCCCAAACCCCACAGATAAGGATAACATCAAAGCAAGCTAATTAGCTTATATCAAAGCAACTGAATATAAACATATATAAGCTCATTGCTGCATCCACTACCAATTAATTGTGGGGTTATCTTGACTCCCAAGATGGTATTGTCCCTTGCATAGGAAAGATGGAGAAATGCTGCTGGGTGACTGAGAGAAGGCAGAACTGTTCAACCCCTACTTTGCCTCTGTCTTCACCCAAAAGTAAAGCAGTGTCCCACCTAGCGATAACAGAATAGAAGATGCAACGAGGGAGCTGCAGCCTAAGATAGGAGAAATGGTGATAAAGGAACACCTAGTTAATTTAAATGAATTCAAATCTTGACATCCTGATGAGCTAAACTCAAGGGTACTAAACAGGTTGCAGATGTAATCTCAGAGCCTCAGATGATTCCTCGTCATCCTGGGGAAAAGTGACAAGAGGAATGCCACAGGGTTCTGTTCTGGGCCCGTTGCTATTAAACATCTTTATAGATGACTAGGTGCAGATGGCAAACTGGGGAGGGGTAGCTAATACCGCAGAAGACAGAATTGACCTTGACAGATCAGAGAACTGGTCCAAAGATGACCTTGACAGATCAGAGAACTGGTCCAAAACTAACAAAATGAATTTCAATAGGGACAAATGTAAGGTTCTACACTTTGGCAGGAAGAACTAGCGGCATAAATATAAAATGGGGACACCTAGCTTGCCAAGTAGTACATATGAAAACTATCTAGGGGAATTAGTGGACCACAAGCTTCATGTGAGTCAACAGTGTGATGCAGCCACAAAAAGACCTAATGCAATTCTAGGCTGCACCCACAAAGTCTAGTATCCTGATCAAGGGAAGTCATAGTTCCACTTTATTCTGCCTAGGTCAGACACCACCAGGAGTCCTGCGTCCCGTTCTGGGTGCCACAATTCAAGGATATTGACAAGTTGGAACATGGGCAGAGGAGGGTGACCAAGATGATCAAGGGTCTGGAAACCAAGTCTTATTGAGTGAGATGGGTATGTTTAGTCTGGATAAGAGACTAAGAGGAGATATGATAACCATCTTCAAATAACTAAAAGGGTGTCCCATAGAAGATGGAGCAAGCTTCTTTTCTCCTGACCTGGAGGGTAGGACCCGAACCAATGGCTTCAAGTTACAAGCAAGGAGATTCCAACTAACATCAGGAAGAACTTTCAGTAAGAACTGTTTCACAGTGAAACAGACTCTCTCAGAAGGCGGTGGACTCTTCTTTGTTGGATGTTTTCAAGCATACGCCTGTCACATTTGACTTCGTTGAGATTCCTGCATTGCAGGGGGTTGAACTTTGGGTGCCTTTCCAACTCTACAATTCTATGAGTATATGGTTCAATGATTCTATGCTTAGGAAACCAAGTGAAGAATGAATGAATGAATGAATGAGAGGCTTACCTATACTGCATCCATGCCCAGGAGCACTATTTGCCCGTCTCCACCCAGGACAGCAGGCATATGTTGGATAGGACTGCTTCCGATAGGCTAGGCGCTGGGCAGTTTTGTAGATGGTTCTGCAAATAACGCCAAAACACAAAGATTTAGTATTCAGAGCCTGCAAGGCTTTTAAAAAAAGAAATGGCTATTTTTACCATTTCCACGAGAAAAAGGAAACAAAAGCGTTCAAAAGAAAGTAAGACGAACATCTGGATGGCCAGAAGAGGCCCATCCAGCCCAGCATCTTGTCCTCACAGTGGCCAACCAGATGCCTCATTGAGAAGCCCCCAAGCATGATTTGAGCACAGGAGCCCTCTCCCCCTCCAGCAGTTGCACGTAAATGGTATTCAAAAGCACTGCAGCCGCCAACTGCAGAGGCAGGAAGAGAGTCCCACAGTTTAGCTATGTGCCGACTGAATTAAGTCCTTCCTTTTATCTGCTCTGAATCTTCCAGCATTCAACTTCATTGGATCTCTGCCATTTCCAGTGTTACTTAGAAAGGCAGTAAAACTTTTTTCTTCTTCTATCCATTTTTTCCCATGCTGTGCTTAATTTGATAAAACTTCCACCTCTTATTTGCCTTTTTTAAAAAAAATCAGGGTTTCCCAAACTTGAGTCTCATGTTGCTTCTGGACTACAGTTTCCATCATCCTTGACCACTGCTCCTGCTAGCTAGGGATGATGGGAGTTGTAGTCCAAAAAAACAACATCATCTGGAGACCAAAGTTTGGGAAACCCTTGTCTACACTAAAAAGGCTGAGGATTACTCCATACCTGTACATACTGCAGAGCCTGTATCCTTGGCACAAGGTGAGGTAAGGCTGGTACATAGGTTGGGCATGGGACACGGGGTAGGACACCACCTGGCTCTTCAGCCCCATGGAACACACTCTGGGCCTGCAATGGAGAAACCAAATACAGACCCCCCACATCAGGTTTACAGCAGCACAATACGAGCCCCGCAACACGTGCCACATCCTTTCCGTTTTGCACTTGCAAGGATCCCTCCTCCAGCGAGGAAGAAATCTGATTTGAGGCAGGGGCCTGTTTTTGGCCTAGCTGTGAAAAACTTCCTCCCCAGGCATGCAAAAGCTGATGTGTATTTTAATATGCAAACTTGTTTTCAACGTCCGATTTCGCTGGTAGTTTTAGTGCGTTTTTTTGTATTTTATGTAACCCACTTAAATGTTTTGATGATTATGCAGTATATAAATCCAGTTAAATAGTTGCATATGTCAGAATCTGATATCTGGCCTCCTACGCACGCATTTACACACACATGTACATATTTTTAAATTACTTGTGGAGCCTTCCTTAGAAAGGAAAGGAAAAAGGAGAGCCAGTGAAATCAAGTAGAAAGCAACACAATATCCCAGCCTTCTTGCAACCTACTAGGCAGTGTGGTGCAGTGGTTAGAGTATCAGATTAGGATCTGGGAGATCAGAGTTCAAATTCCCACTTGGCCATGACGCTCCAAGCAAAACAGCCTTGGAAATGGGGCCCGAAGAGAAAGGACACTTACCCTGGTCTAGAGGAACACTCAGCATTGATCACAGCAAGGATGAAAAGGACCAATGCCAGAAGGCAGCTGATCCTCCTCATTTCCTATCCTCTGCTGGGCCTTTTCTCCCCCACCCCTCCAGTGTAGCAAATTCAGGTATGGGTGGGGGGGTGTTTCACAGCAAGGGGCTCTTCAGTGTGCACACCTGGAAACAAAAAGAGAGAGAGATGAAGGAATTTGACAGCACTTTGCACGCATGCAGGAGACTACAGCTGAAATGAACAGGGGTTGTGTTTGTTTGTGTGTGTGTGTGTGTGTGTGTGTGTGAGAGAGAGAGAGAGAGAGAGGGGGGGGGGATGGAGAGAATATGTCACACTTGCAATCCCAGCCTCTGAAAGGGTAAGTAGTACGACTCATGCAACATGTTGGTGATTAATATACACAGAGCAATAATTATATATACTTTATCAACCTTCTGAGAAAAATACAAAACATTAAACAAAGCCACAGAGACTTGCGAACTACCCAGCCTAAAATGAACTTATAATGTCTGGTTTCAATAGATTTTTCAAATGCTTAACTCAGTCTTTTAGATAAGTTCATGAAGATACCAACAAAAGGTAAGTTCGGTGTTATTCACAATACTGAGAGATACTAGTGGGGTTGTAGATAGATGTTAATAAAGTTGTAGACAATGAAGTTGTAGACGAAAGGGAAAGGGCAGGTAAGAGGTAAAAAAAGATGCACCTGTCTGTGGGTTTTCAGGGACTCAGTCAAAAACAATGAAAAGTCAAATAATTGAGCACCTATTTAAATCACCAGAGCCAGCAAGAGGTGACACAGAATCACAGAACTGTAAAGTTGGAAGGGAGCCCATGAGTCATCTAGTACAACCTCCTGCCATGCAGGGATCCCAGCATTTGTAATAAACATGACATGATAATAATAAAAAATAAAACGAATGACAAACTACATGGCAAGTAAAAGGTGGACGGGGGGGGGGGGATCCCTTTTTCTCCCTTTCCCATAACACTAGAACTTGTGGACATCCAATGAAGTTGACTGTTGGAAGATTCAGGACAGACAGTTAAACTATGGAACTCCCTCCCACAGGAGACAATGATAGCCACTGACCTGGACGGCTTTTAAAAAGGGATTTGACAAATTCATAGAGGACAAATTCATATTGAAGGCTACTACCACAATGGCCAGGCTCTGCCTTAACAGAGGCAGCGATGCTTCTGAATCCTAGTTGCTGCAAGAGAGGGCTCTTGTGCTCAAACCCCGCTTGCTGGTTTCCCTTTTGAACACCTAGGGAGCCACTGTGTAGAACAGAGTACAGTGGTACCTCAGTACCTCGGTTTAAGAACTTAATTCGTTCCCGAGGTCCATTCTTAACCTGAAACTGTTCTTAACCTGAGGTACCACTTTAGCTTATGGGGCCTCCCGCTGCTGCTGTGCCACTGTTGCACGATTACTGTTCTCATCCTGAAGCAAAGTTCTTAACCCGAGGTACTATTTCTGGGTGAGCGGAGTCTGTAACCTCAAGCGTCTGTAACCCGAGGTACCACTGTACTAGATTGGAACCAGCAGGCTCTGCTTATGTTCTTAATTATCTGACAAGGCAGTTTCTTCTTATGTCCCAAGGGGAACTGTCCCATCAGGGCCAGACCTCAACACTTTTAGGGAAAAGTTTAGCAACCCACAAACAGAGCTGATGGTTCAGTCATGAGCACTATCGTGCTTGCATCCTGCTCACGGTGGGTTTTCCAAGGGGCATCTGCCCGACAACCAGACGCAGGATGAGGCAGGCTCTGGGTCCAATCCAGCAGCCAGACTCCTCTTAATGTAGAGCACGGGGGATTTTTGATCAGCACCTGACCTGAGAAAATCTGCAGGAAACTGTTCTGCAGAGTAATTTACACTCCTACATATGAAGCATTATTATTAACTTGGGGAGAACCATGGGAGACAAAATATTCCTTAATGGAGTGGTGATAGATAGATAGATGATAGATAGATGATAGATGAATTATATGAAATGTGCGAAAGTTTCACCCCCAGCCGTCAGAATTCTCCAGCTTTGTAAAGGAAGAAGCACTAACCCACCCCACCCCAGGCAAATGAAGAGATTTGAACATGGAAATAAACTTTAACTGAAAGATAGATATGCTGAATGCTTTTTAGAAACCAGATGGCTGAAAAGACTTTTTGGCATCTCACATTTGCCACTGTCACTGATCTCCTGGCTTTGCCCTAACCGCTGCTGCAGCTGTGGTCGTGCCTCTGGTCCAGAAGTTCAAACCCTGATTTCTGGACATCTGGCTAACTGGACATCTGGTTAGGAAAGCTGGACCCGGGAACAGCTGCCAGACCAGTTGCCATCACCATAGAAAGCAGGGGAAAACTTGAGGTTCTTCAAATAACGGGGTGTCCCTATAGCACCCTGCTCCACCCAATGCATTTGGTGAGAATTTCTGATCAAAATATGCCCATGAGGAATTATATGGTACTTAAAGGCCACACTTGATTAAAACATGTAAAATGCATTTAACACACATTTAAAACACACCCATGAATCCTGGAAACTGTGGTTTGTTAAGGGTGCTGGGAATTGCAGCTCTGTGAGGTGAAAACTCACAGAGTGCCCAGGGTTTCTGAGGGAAAACCATGTGCTTTAAATGAATGGTGTAAATGTGACCCTGCACCAGAAAGGGAGAACCCGAAGCAACTGATTCAAACTACAAGAAAGGAGGTTCTGACTAAACATACTAAACATTCCAGCTAAAACTTTCTAAAAGTAAGAGCTGTGAGACAGTGAGGCAGTCTCCTTTGGAAGGTGGTGGACTCTCCTTCCTTGGAGGTTTTAAAGCAGAGGTTGGACAGCCATTTGTCCTGAGATTCTTGCATTTGGAGGAGGTTGGACTAGATGACCCTTAGGGTCCCTTCCATCTCTACAATTCTGAGTAGCACACAGCATCTTGGGAAATGTCAAATATCCAAGCCAGCCCCCCTTGGGGTCTGGACATTACCAAACATTCATAATGCATAGTTGGCGGCTAAGAGCCAGGAATTAGCAGCAGCTCATTGGAGATGTAAAAATCTCTTCCAATTCATGCCGAAACTGTGTTAACTCTCACACAACTCCCTTATGTGCATTCCAGGTCCTGTTCCTCCACTCCAAAACAATAAATAAATCCCAGAACACCATCAACTGTGCAGTCATGAAATTATGCTTGCAGGAAGAGAAATTCCAGCAGTCAGCCCGACTCAGATCTAAATACATTCCCACAACATTCCTCTCCATCAGCGCCACTAACTAAATGAGAATGATGCCAGATAATGGGAAACATTCACAAATATCTCCACGTTATGAAGGGACAGTGCTGGTTTCTGAAAATTTGTAAGCAATGTCAATGTAGCACAGCAGCTGTGGTTCTTGAACTACAGGGGGTTGGACTAGATGGCCCTTGGGGGTCCCTTACAACTCTACAATTCTATGACTCTATAGTAAATAGGGCACACTGTGGCTTAACTGCAATCCTAGGTTTCGCTTAAAACCAACCCGTTCCTCATATAGGTTGCAATCAACAAGGAGATGCTTGAGAGCGCCACTGCAGAGCTTATGTCCTGTGTTCCAGTCCTACCTCATCTCCAGGTAAGGCTCCCAGCAGCCAGCACCACCCATGGTGAGGAAGGACCTTTGAACCACCAGCTCTGCTCCTGTGCTGATAAACTTTTTCCTAAAAGTGTTGAAGTCTGGCGCTGATGGGACAGTTCCCCTTGGGACCTGCTGTTTCAAATGGGTTTTCCATTATTTTATTGCCCATTGAGTGAACACTGTTTTTGACCAAGTTCTGGAAAACCCACAGACAAGTGCATCTTTTTACCTGTGATCTGCTCTTCTCCTTCAGAGGCTGAGATTCAAAGTGTGATTCTCAAACACACACACACACACACACACACACACAAAACCAGTTCATTCCAGCTGCTCAACTTTGTGCTGGAGAATTATCTCCAGTCTTCTACACGCATGCAAAGTGCTTCCAAATTCGTTCAGCTCACTTGAACAGGACGGACACCTAGGAGCAGTGGGAATCTCTCAGTTAAATTACTGAAGCTGATAATTAGACAATTTCATGGAGCAGTAAGAGTCTATCAACGGCTACAAACCACAGTGACTATGATCTGCCTCCACAGTCAGAGCCAGCAAGTGAAATCACAGAATCATAGAATTGCGGAGTTGGAACGGACCCCAAGGGTCATATAGTCCAACACCCTGCAATACAGGAATCTTAACTAAATCATCCATGACAGATGGCCATCCAACCTCTGCTTAAAGGTAAAGGTAAAGGGACCCCTGACCATTAGGTCCAGTCATGACCAACTCTGGGGTTGCAGCGCTCATCTCGCTTTATTGGCCGAGGGAGCCGGCGTTTGTCCGCAGACAGCTTCCGGGTCATGTGGCCAGCATGACTAAGCTGCTTCTGGCAAACCAGAGCAGCACACGGATACGCCGTTTACCTTCCCGCCAGAGTGGTACCTATTTATCTACTTGCACTTTGATGTGCTTTTGAACTGCTAGGTTGGCAGGAGCAGGGACCGAGCAACGGGAGCTTACCCCGTCACGGGGATTCGAACCGCCGACCTTCTGATCGGCAAGTCCTAGGCTCTGTGGTTTAACCCACAGCGCCACCCGCGTCCCTAATCTCTGCTTAAAAACCTCCAATGAAGTCCACAACCTGCGAAGTGAGACCATTCCGCTGTAGAACATCTCTTAGAACAGCTCTTGCCTTTAGAAAGTTCTTCCTCGTTTCTTGTAACTTGAAACTGTTGGTTCAAGTCCTACCCTTCAGAGCCGGGGAAAACAAGCTCACTCCATCTTCCATGTGACAGCCCTTTAGAGATTTGAAGATGGCTCTCATATCTCCACTCGGTATCCTCTTTTCCAGACTAAGCATGCCCAACTCCCTCAACGGTTCAAGGGATCACATCCCTTCTCCTCCACAACCAATTTGATCTTACTAGCTCTCAACATCAGGCCTCCCCCGCAGGACCATTGTGAGGTCAAAGCAGCATTTTTAAAAAGCATGTTTGGTTTAAAGTTTTAAATAGCTTTTAAAAACTTTTTTAAAACTGATAATCTCATTGTTTTATTCTTTTCATAAACCACTTTGAGGTTGCTGTTCCTTTGCAATGCATATACAGTACATATACATATTATTAAATAAGGAATAGATAAAGATTGGGTTTGAAAAACATTATTGGTCAAAACAGGTTGCATCAGCTATCTAAAATATCCTGTGCATTATTATTTTTTAAACACGCGTAAATACTTTTCTTTATGCATTTGCTTAAAAAATGAAGCTTTTCTATGTTAACGGCAAGTTAAACTTTTTTTACCACCACTAGGTGGGGAGGTCGTCTAATTGTCATACATATACAATATATAAATTTAAAGAGCTTTACACTTTGTGTAAAAGGAGTCTTCTGTGCAACGGGGTGGGTAGAACTATTGTTCAAGCAACAGAAGCGAAGGAGATTCTCTCCGGGGGCGGGTTTGGAACCCATTCACAACCCGCCCGCCCCGGTTCAGTCCTATTGTTTAAGCAACAACTCCTGCAACAAATCTGTGCAGGAGATTCTCCTAAGTTCTGCTGCCTTATCTGCCCTCTTCTCCACCTCTGCAAATTCCGCTTCCCGCGCCACCGAGAGGGACCCTTCGCCGCCCGCTACAAAATGTTTTGCAAAAGTTGCATTGCACGAGCGAACGAGGCTCAAACAAACAACAGGCACCCACCGCCCCAAACTCCCTCCCTCTGTACTAAAAAATCTTGCATTAGCAAAAAGGAAAAAAGAAACCGGATTTTGGAATCTCACACACACACAAAACACCACACAGGTCCCTCTTTCTCCTCCCAAATCCAGCAGCTGATTTAAGTCTCGCTTTGCCTCAACCAAAGCGTGCAAACAAGAGAGAAAAATGGGGGGGCAACATTAAAAGCCCCCAGCAACGGTCCTTGCAGGCGCTTTTCCGCTTTCCAAAAAATAAATAAATGCTACTCACTTTTCCTGCAGAGGCGCTTTTGCAAACCGGCCGCTTCCTTCCCACCCCCCGAAGAAACCAAATCTCCTTGCCACCCCGCTTCCTTCTCCTCCTTTTCTTCCCGTTTTTTTTTTTAAAGTAATATCCAGAATTGCTTTTTAACACACACACACACAGCATGTCTACCTCGCCTTTGCTCGCTTCTGTCTCTCAGCCAGTCCACTGATCTCAAGGAAAGGATTATCAAGAAAAGATTTGAGCTCTGCACCATCCTTGGACGTAGGGGGGAACCGTCCACTTTTTTGCAAAGAGGTTGCAGATTGCAAGAAGAAAGGAATTCTTTCTGCACTGTTCTCTCCCTCCTCCTCCTCCCATTAAAGATAAGAAACTTGCCTTCAGAAAACTGTCCCAAGAGGACAGTGCCTCCTCCTTCTCCATAAACCGCCTGAACACGTGTTTGTGTTTTTTGAACCCCGGGGTAAAAAAAAAATGAACAGGGAGGTTACTTCTTCAGGAATCAAGAGAACCAGAAACTTAGGTCTGGGTAACAGCAGGTGAGAAAGCTAGTGAAACTGGTCCTGAGTTGCTATCTACAGCCAAATCCTGTCCACCCCCCCAGATAAGCTCTTCCTTGTTACAATGGGACTGACTCCCCAAGGGAAAGCTAGAACGTTAGCGCTGAGAGCCTACAACGTGTGAACAAGGTACAGTGGTACCTTGGGTTAAGAACTTAATTAACAAAAATCCTTTTTTGCATTACTTTGGTTTTGGAATGCTTTGGTTTTGGAACAGATGTCTGGAACGGATTAAGTTTGAGAACCAAGGTACCACTGTAAACAAAACAAAAATTTAAAAGGTATCCATTACAGTGGTACCTCGGGTTAAGTACTTAATTCGTTCCAGAGGTCTGTTCTTAACCTGAAACCGTTCTTAACCTGGAGCACCACTTTAGCTAATGGGGCCTCCTACTGCTGCCACGCCGCCGGAACACGATTTCTGTTCTCATCCTGAAGCAAAGTTCTTAACCCGAGGTACTATTTCTAGGTTAGCAGACTCTGTAACCTGAAGCGTATGTAACCTGAAGCGTATGTATCTTGAGGTACCACTGTATCAGGTTTGGGCCTTCAGTTGGACATCTGGGAATGGGGTGCAATTTTGCAGTACATCTTATTTCCCCTTGTTTATGAACAAAGCCCTACTCAAACTTGACCCCATGAAATAAATGGACCTGCTAGCAATGCCCATTCATTTCTGTGGGTCTACTCTAGATACAACCAGGAGCTTGCATCCCACCCTTTCAACATTTTTAAACATTTGGCAAGCAATACAATTAAATAATAATTTTGTTATTAAATCAGGGCATCATCGCAGCAATATATACTGGTAGCTATTTTTGAAAGCACTTGTGCATGGATCCTTGTGGTGATCACAATGAAAAGCGTCTACACACCAAAAATTACTACTACTATTACTAATAGTAATAATAAACCGCCCTTCACCTTAAGGCCCCAGGGCCAGATGCAACAATTAAAATAGTTTTAAACAATTGCCACCGAAATAAGTTAGGTTCTAAGCACATTCTTTCCTCTTTCCGAAAAGAATCCTGAAAACTAGTTTGTTGAGGGTGCTAGGAACTGTAGCCGTATGAAAAGTAAAACGTGCTTTAAATATCAAGTATGTGTCTGAAGCACAGTAAATTCAGTATCTGACAACAGATAAGCAATTTGTGGCAGATCATGAGAGACCCTAGTCCTCATGAAACCCTGGAGAGCTGCTGCTGATCACAGAAAATGTTATCGGGCTAGACAGACAGTTAGCTTAAGCCTCACAAATTAGAGTCTACATACAGCAGCCTCGCTTGGAACAGAAGAGGCGAGTGGCACATTTAGTCAATCCTCCTGTTCTCACATTAGTCTAAAGGTTGACTGTAGGAAACAAGCAAGCGGAATTCTAAGACAAGAGCCCTTTCCCCTCCTGTGGTTTCCAGCAACTGGTATTCAGAAGCATTGCTGCCTCCCAATTGTGGAGGCAGAACATAGTCTTTATGGCTAATGGCCATCAATAGTCCTCTCCTCCATGAATTTGCTCAATCCTCTTTTAAAGCCATCCAAGCTGATGGGCATCACTGCCTCCTAAGGGAGTGAGCTCCACAATTTTGCTCTGCGCTGTTTGAAGAAATTATCCCTTTCATCTGTCCTGAACCTTCCCACCTTCAGCTTCATTTGATGTCCCTAGGTGTCAGCCCCCATGCTTTCTCCATGCCATGCGTCATTTTATAAACTGCCATGCCTCTTCCTTGCATTTTCCGTAAACCCAAAAGTCTCAAATGAAGGAGCCTTTCCTCTAAGGGTAGTCATTATATCCCCTTGATATTTCGGTTGCCCTTTTCTGAACCTTTTCCAGCTCCACAATATCATTTTAGCCTTGTTTTATTTACTTGGCAAAAGGTTAGGGACTGTATTGCAGCATCTAAAATGACTCACCTGAAGCATCTTGATCCGTCATCTGTCATTAAACCAAAGTGGATTCTCTCCAAAGGGCACTTTGACTTCTTACTGCTGGAGCAAGAGGAAAAAGCACAGTTGTGCATAGTCTAAGAGGTGGTTTTGCGGGATGCCTTAATCAGGCATCCATTAATGAGACGGCTAATGCATACAATTTGCTCAGATTGCCAACTTTCTGACTGACTCCTGCTCCTGTGTTTGGTTTGGGTTTTTTTACAGCAGCTGAACCACCACCCCACTGCAGACATTAATAGGTGGCAGTGCTTCATTCCAGCTGTGAAAAGAGTCCCTTGCTGGTTTCTGCAGAGCACATTAAAGGCATTAAAGGTTGGGGACCCTGGACTTGAACTCACATCTCCTCTGAGGGTTGGCCATGCTCTCTCCTGGGTCTGATGGGAGCTGGAGTCCAATAATATATGGGGGTGCAAAAGGCCCCCTTCCCTGATATGCAGGAAAGTATTTCAGCTACCGATACATCCTTTTTGTACCACGGATGTCAAATGTTAAAGAAAATTAGGAATATGTCAGGAATTCAAAATCTGCCGTAGCATTTTAGAAAGTCAGCCAAGAACATTGGCAGAGCCTTTTCATCCCGCTTACAGGGAAGGCAGATTTGCTCTGCCACTTCCCTCACTCAGGTCCAAAAGAGAGTGGCAGAAGAAACAGTTGTGAGGGGCTTGGCATGGGTAGTCAGAGGTTGTCACACCCATTCCAACCCACCATCCTTCTCTCTGCTGCTTTGACCAGATTCAAATGAGACGGCCATCCCCCCTGCCCGCTCCCCTATTGTATCTCACAGTAACATCAAATTTTAGATCTGAAAAATCATCTAGTCTAACCCCCTGCAATGCAGGAATCACAGCTAATCTTCACGCTCTGAAAACAGCAAAAAGATGACTGGAAAGAGTCATGCAAGAGTTTCTGCTTGCCATGCAAAAGAACCCCGGTTCCATGCCTGGCATGTCCAGATGAAGCTGGAATCCTGTCCAAAATCCTGGAGAGCCACGGCCAGTCTGTGCAGACAACACCGAGCTAAAGGAACCCATGGTCTGACTCTGACTAAAGTAGCTTCCTGATTTCCAGTTTGTTCAGAACTATGAGGACTAGAATCTTTCTTTATGCCTAGGGGAAGGGCCATAGCTCTGTGGTAGACAGCACTGTGATATATCACCTGCACTAGCTTAGTACTGTCTACACTGACTGGCAGAAGCTCTCCAGGATTTTAGGCTGGAGTCTTTTTCCCAGTCATTATGTGAAGGAGCTCAGGATTGAACCCGAGACCTCCACACTACAGTCCTCTTTTTTTTTTTTTAAGAAAGCTTCCTCAAAGTTATTTTTCCTTTTTTTGTGCAAAATTTTTATTAAACATTGAAATATTTACATACCAATTCCAGCTTTTAAGTTTGTTATACATTTCTCTTTAAACTTTTACTTCCCACCTTTCCTTACATGCTGTTCTCCATCCCATCCTATCTACATAATGCATTCTAATAAACATTTAACCTAAGACACATTCTTCCATTTCAAATATTATCATTTTTCTTCCACTGCTCTCAAAGTTATTTTCCTATCAAGTCAGATCACTGGCATCTCTAGCTCAGCGTTGGCAGTAAAACTCTAAGGTTTCCAGGCAAGGTACTTTATTTATTCCCAGCCCTACCTGGAGCACCACTGCGGATTGAAGTTGGCACTTTTGGTATGGAAAACAGGTACGTACTCAGCTGCTAAGTTATGGGTCTTCCTATAAACATAAAGTAAGCATCTAGTCCTCATGGTAACGGCCAAATGGCTGAATTAAACAGGAACACGGGAAGCCACTTTACGTTGAGTATCTGGTTCATTATTGCCCACATTGACTGGAAAGATTTTGGAGAAGAGGTCTCTCCTAGCCAGTCCTGGAAATGCCATCAGAAATTGAACCCGGGACCCTCTGCGTGCCAAGCAGATGCTCTGCCACAGTACTACAGACCTTCTCCCCGAAACCAAATAAGGTTCCAGTCCTCATTGTTCTGTATAATAAAGGGCAGAATTAAACAGCAGCATAGGAAGTGCCTTCAAACACTATGTTCTGCTCAGTTCTGTCTACACTGAGCAGCCGCAGGAGCTCTCTAGGATTACCAATAGGGAATGACTCCCAGTCCTACCTGGAGTTGCTGCCAGTGGGAGGGGGGGGCTCAAACCTGGGACCTTCTGCTCTTCCACAGAGCTATGACCCTTTCCCAAAAAATAAAGTAAGATTCTAGTCCTCATGGTACTGAAGAAAGGACTGTATTATATAAAGCCACAGGAAGCTACCTTATAACAGAGCCAGACCACTGGCCCATGTAGCTCAGGACTGCCAGCACTGACTGGCAGCAGTGGCTCTCAAGGGATTCAGGCAGCTCATGTTCCCAGCCTTGCCTGACAAAGTCATTGGGTATTGAACCTGGGTCCTTCTGCTTGAGAGGCAAATGCTCTGCCACTGAGCAACAGCCCCTCTCCTAAAAATAAAAGACCACAGTCCTCATAATTCTGAATAAATGGACTGAACCTCGCACCTGCCACTGAACGACAGCCATCCTCTGTGGTCTGGCTCCCCAAACAACCCCAAGCCTTAGAACCTCAACAGTCATACGATACCTGCCATGTGTCCTTGTCAGCTGTCTGTGCCCCTCTGCGGCGGCCAGGCAAGGTGGGCCACTCTCTGTCTCCCTAAGCAACTCCCATCGAACGCAGTTGCCACCATGGCCAGCACCACCTCTGCCGGCCTTCGCAGCTCCATGGCGGGAGGCCTGCCCTCCCCAGCCGGGGCTGCTTCTGTGCTTGCTCCCTCTTTCTCTAACTCCGTGGTCCCACTGTGATGCTGTCTGGAGACAAGAGGTCCCTCTGGATGGGGAAGGGCAGCCTTTTTATTCCCGCCTTCCTGTGCAAATCAGGACTGGGATGGACAACCTGGGCAGGAAATCCCTGCGGGTGTCACTGGCTGATAAGGAGCTTTGCAAGCAAAAAAAAACACACAAGCCAACTCAGGAGGGACCTGGAGAGAAAAAATTCAATACCTTCTCAGTCTGTAAAGGGATAGGAGAGTTGAAAAGACTCCCTTGGTAGATGTTGGGCTCTCCTTCCTTAGAGGTTTGTAATCAGAGGTTGGCTGGCCATCTGTCATGGATGCTTTAGTTGACATTCCTGCACTACAGAGGGCTGGACTAGATGAACCTTGGGAGATCCCATCCAACTACACAATTCTATCATTCCATGAGGAGGCAGATGGGACTTGTGAACAGGGGGCCAAACTTTCATCCCCAGGGGGGTGGCACTTGAGGATTGGGTGATCGGAAAAGCGTCTGCCAGAGGCCATGAAGAGCTACTGTTGGTCAGAGCTGGAAGAGTCAGGCTCTTGGTCCATCCCTCTCAGTATTGTCCACACTGACTGGCAGCTCCTTTTCAGAGATCAAGACAGGGGTGTTCCTATCCCTTCCTGGAGATGCAGGGATCAAACGAGGGACCTTTGGCGTGTAAACCAGATGCTCTGCCACTGAGCTACAGCCCTTCTCACCAAAATATAGTGAGATAGCATAGTTGGTTAGAGCATGGGTGCTGATAATGTCATAGGTTCAATCCCCGTATGGGATGGCTGCATATTCCTGCACTGCAGGGGGTTGGACTAGATGATCCTCAGAGTCCCTTCCAACCCTACAATTCTATGATTCTATTATTCTAGTTCTCACAGTTATGAACAAAGGGCCTTTTCCAAAGGCTTGTTGGTATCTCACCATGGCTGCTTTGATTTCAACAAGCATTGGCCATGAAATCTCAAATGCTATCTATCAGGATCACAGTTATACTGTACTGCATGTTAAAAACTGAACACTATCCAGGGCCAAATTTTGAAATCAAACGCCAAATACTCAAAGCAAATACAATCACATGTCAAATATCTAACAGGCTGCTGCATCTGACAAATGCATCATTTCCTGTGGTGAGTCTGTGCTCATCTCTTTTATCCTGATATTGTCTCTCCTCAGACAGGTTCTGCAGGTTTTGGTAGTGCTTGAAAAACTTGCAGAACTGTTTTAGCGAGAGCAAATTCTAGGTGCGCCTATCGCAGGGGAAATGTTTGGGGAATATCCAAAATATTCAGAAATGAGCTGAGGCTTGGATAGCTCAGTTGGTAGAGCATGAGATTCTTAATCTCAGGGTCGAGGGTTCAAGCCCCACATGGAGCAAAAGATTCCTGCATTGCAGGGGGCTAGACTAGATGATCCAGGTGGCCCCTTCCAACTCTGTGATTCTATCACCCTGTGAACATTCAGCACCAAAATTAGAGACCTTTTTGAGGAGCAAATTCAGTGCAATTCTAAATTGGTATAAGATTATGCATGGTCTGGAGAAAGCAGATAGAGAAAACTTTCCCTCCCTATCTCCTAACTGGTGGATATCCTATGAAGCTGAATGTTGAAAGGTTCAAGGAAGGAATGCAGAATGGAAGTGAATACAGCATATACATTTAATAAATAACCACCCCAGAAAACAAGGCACAATCCACACTGTACATTTAAAGCAAATTCCCCCTCAAAAGAACCATGGGAGCTGTCGTTTGTTAAAGGTGCTGGGAATTGTAGTTCTGCCAGGCGTAAACTATAGTTCCCAGCATTCTTATTGGGAAGCCGTGTGCTTTAAATGTATGGTGTTCAGTCAGCTTGAGTCAAAACTAATTCCACGTCAAAGCAGTCTTAAATTAAGGGTTGTAGCCACATTCAGTGGGAGTGTTCAGTAATATTAATGGACCCGACGAACCAAGCCCATTCATTTAAATGGGTCTACTCTGTGTAAAAAGTACTGGGACACAACTCATTATCTGTTAAGAATTAATGGAACAAAGATTTATGCAGCAGGTCATCTGAAAAAGCCCCTACCCACTGCCCAGTGTTTGGCCATTTCTGCTTCTTAAGAGTTCCACAAGTTAATTATACATTAAAGGGGCACCACTTTGGGTGACTTCTGAGTTTGTATGAAGGAAGGAGAAAGAGATTCCCCTAACCTAAGCGATTCTTTATTTCTGGTGGCTGTGGGATTGTGTAATAACAGAGGAAGTGCTTTGCCCAAATGCAAGTAGAAGGCACCTACCCTTTTCCTCTGTGGGTGGTGGTGGTGGTGGTGTCTGTGACAGTTGTCAGCACACTCATGGATAAAATTGCATAAATAGTCAGTCAGTGGCGGTGCTTTCTAAGAGCGTAAAAAGAGGCTTCTGGATCAGGCCAATGGCCCATCCAGCCCAGCATCCTGTTCTCACAGTGACTAACCAGGTGCCTTTTTTCTGGGAAACCTGCAAGAAGAGTTCAAGCATGAGCAACGAACTCTCCTCCTGTGGTTTCCAGCAACTGGTATTCAGAAGCATAGAGGCAGAGAATAGCCATCAGGGCTTGTAGCCAAAAAACACCCTGTACCACAATACCCTGCATTTAGACCCTGCTAAACCTCATTTGAAAGATGAACAGGACCAGAATACACACCCAGAAGCCCACCTGTATACAACACGCCTACACCTTCTCACTTTTATGACTCCATCAAGTGTTCTTACAAAGAATAATCTCCAATTTCCTGACTTCCCATGCTAAAGGCTGCACTCAACCTTAAAATATAGTTAAGAAAGAATAGTGAGGGTGTGTTGTTGTTGCTGCTGCTGCTGCCATGTGCATTGATTCTCCCTCAACCTCTTGGGTTTCAAGGGTATCAAATGCACACTCACATTGTTTTAGCCACTTATCTCTCTTCATCAGGGGCGAGGGAAAGTGGGGAGGAGAAAATGCTATTATTCTGGTGAATGCACAGTCAGTATTTTTTAAAAAAACAATGATTATTTTGGGGAGCGAAAACTTCCTGGTTCAGCAGGACTCTTCTGGCAGGGTCGCTTTGCAGAGTCAGGAGTTCAAACCCTGATAAGGCTTATTTTATTTCTGCATATGTGCATTTTAGTAAAGATTCCTTTTAAAAAATCATTTTATAATGCATATAAAACAGAGAGAACTGTTATAAGAACAGATGGAAATTAAAAGATGGAAAAACAAAATTAGAAAATAGGCGTGTAGAATTCGCTTGGTTGCACATGGAATGAAATGACAAAAGTCCAAGTAAGGACTATCAGTGTTATCAGATTATCAGTTCCAGATTTACCAGATTTGGGTCAAGGGTTGTCATGAAAGTGTATATGTCATAAAAGAATGCCAGGTCTCATATAGAAATGCCTGGGGGTTCTATTCCTCAGCTCTGTGATTCTGTGATATCTGAAAATATGCATAATTTTCTCCATTCTGGCTCTATTCCAGAGTGGCACTAAGCACCCAGTGTAAGATTTTGGGCTGATTTCTGCTGAGTTGCAATTACTATTTGAGCTGCCAAAATCATACATCGGATGATCAAAATCTTTTTGACAGCTTAGCTACAACATGTCTACTTTGGCATCATCAGAAATATTCAGTGATATTAATTACGGACAACAAACAATAGCTTCTTTAATAATAGTACCCTTAAGAGTAAATACTTTATTATTAAGAGCATAATAATAATATTCAGGATTTAGGTACCAGTTTGGGGAATCCATGGCTCTCCAGGTGCTGCGGACAACTCCCATCAAAGGAGGCTGCCTTATACATTGGTCACAGCATCACTGAATACTAGAGGTGAAAGTGACCCTGAAGCTCATCTGTTCCAACCCCCTGCAATGCAGATCCACTGAGCACCTCAATGCTGTCTACAATGACTTGCACCTGGAGGTGCTGTTGAGGATTGAATCTGGGACCTTCTGCATGCAAAGCAGGTGCTCTGACCCTGTGCTATGACTCCCCCACTCCCCCGAGTATAATAAGGTTCTATTCCTCGTAGTTCTGAATAAAGGGATGAATTGAAGAGGAGCACAAGCAGCTGGCTTATACAGAGTCAGGCCCTTGGCCCACCTAGCTGAGTATTGTCTACGTCGTCCGGTAGTGGTAATGTTAATTTTGGACAAGAAACAATGGTGTCTTTAATTTACCATACCTTTCAAAATTAAATCTCAAAAATCTTGCTAAGGATTATTTTTATTATGCTGGAAGCCACAAGGATTTTGTTGCTTTAGAGTTATTCAAGGCCTTTCCCCCTTCAAAAAAAAAAAAAAAAAAATGCAAAGGGATGAAGATTTGCAATGAGGGATTTCAGCTCATTCCGTTCCTGCCCCTTGCTAGTTTGCACCCTCGACTACAGCTCGAATAACAGTTCACGTACCCCTAGAAATATCTGTTTCTGCCCTCTGTCAGGAAACAGGAAGTGGATGTGAGAAAGAGATTTGGAAGTCTGCTTGGGAGAACAATTAGAATCTCAACAGAGAGGAAATGGGAACTGCGTCAGGAGTAAAAAATCACTTTGTTGGTCAGGGAAGAGAGAATGACCTTTGCAGTCCAGAGCCCGTGAGGCTGATGGAGCCCCTGCACAAATATATAGCCTTAAAAGGCCTTTTTCCTGGAGTGGGGGGTGGGGGCTGAGCAACAGGACCCACCACTCTGGGAGAGCCACAGTCCTCACTACCTGAAATTCAACAACGACAAAACATTGTTTCATCTTATCTTTAAAATTAGACTTCTAGAAAGCAGTCAAGGCAATAAACGACCATTTGCTACAGAAATGCCACCTCTAAAAACAACAACTGGATGGTGGTAGCTCAGAGGCAGAGCATCTGCTCTGAGTGCAGAAGGTCCCAAGTTGAATCCCCAGCAGCATCTCCAGACAGGGCTGAGAGAGATTAATGTGCAAAACCCTGGAAAGCCACTGCTGCCAGTCAGTGTAGACAATGCTGAGCTAAATGGACCAAGCACCTGTCTCTGAATGAGGCAGCTTCCTATGTGCCCCTTTAACCCAGGCTTTTCTTCAGAACCATGAGGACTGGAACCTCACTTTGATTTTAGGGGAGGGCTTGCAGTTCAGTGGCAGGGCACCTGTTTTGCATGCAGAAGGTCCCACCTTCATTAGCTGGCATCTCTAAGTGAGGCTGGGAAACCCCCCGGAATCTGAAGCCTTGGAGAGCAACTGCTGGGCAGCATAAACAATACTGAGCTGGACCAGCTGTGTATAAGGTATACTTGGTATAAGGCTGCTTGCTCTGCTGTTATGAGTGAAGGTCAGAGCTTTGCATGCAGAAGGTCCCATGGTCACTCCCCAACAGCATCTTCAGGTAGGGCTGAGAATGACCTGAAATCTTGGAGAACCACTGCTGCCAGTCAGTGTAGGCAATACAGAGCTAGATGGGCCACAATGGTCTGGCTCAGAATATGACCCCTTCCTCCACTCCAATGTTCAATATATAGTACAGAAAAGAGTCTGAAGAGAGAGGCAATGCCCCCTCAAAGATTTCCAACTCCTCCATTCTTTACCATTCATTTCATAGAAACATAGAAGGGGTACCAGGGGTCATCAACCCCCTGCAATGCAGGAATCACAGCTAATTTCACAACAAGAACAATTGACAGGGGAGCAAGGATTTGATCTCTGTGATTTAGGACCTTAATAGCCTTTGTCATCCCTTTACTTCTATATATATATATAACTCTGGAGTCATAGAATCCTAGAGTTAGAAGGGACCCTGAGGGTCATGTGGTCCAACCCCCTGCAATTCAGGAATATCATTTGATTTTGTGTTTTTAATGCATTACCGGTATATATTTGGTGTTAGCTGCCCTGAGCCCGGTCTTGGCTGGGGAGGGTGGGGTATTATTATTATTATTATTATTATTATTATTATTATTATTATTATTACTATTATTATTATTATTATTATTATTATTATTATTATTATTATTCACCTGCTCCATACAGGGATCAAACCTGCCACCTTGGCATTATCAGCACCACATTCTAACCAACTGAGCTATCCAGGCTTGTTATCTGACGGTATGTATATGACAGTAGAGAACTGTTCCAGCTGGAGAAGATTCTGAGTTGTACGTTTTGACCAGCTATAGCCCATTAATCCAGTGGGTTTGCACCAAGCAAAACTTGGGATACACATGCTCACATACAACAAATCATATTTCCCTGACAATGAAGCTTATCACACATAGAAACAAAAACCTTATCTGTCTCCCTATTTATAACTTTCAAGAGCCAGAAAGTCTTAGTTCGAGGACGGGTCCTCCACAGAGCCAGAAGTTAAGCAGGCACCACCCAATTCTCTCTTTTTTATAATGGTCTTTAAAGTTGATGATAAACTTCCTCTGAGTTCAGTGAAACAAAACAGGAACCTTGGACCTTTTGTCAACAGGAATGAATGGCTGGATGAAGCCAGCCAGCTTTTGCCAGAGCCACGTCTCAGGGGTTGGGAGAAGTGTGAGGAAACTCACTCACTACCAGATGTGTAGGCTGACAAAGAAATGCATTTCTGTATATTGTCTTCACCAATATATAATTTTCAAATGCACATTTTCTCCCCCTAATGCATACATTTTTATGTATATATATTCTCTGATTGGAGAATTGCATTGCAAAATTCAGAGAAGTGTGATGTGGTTTCCAGAAACCAGTTTTGAGAAGCGTTTGTGCCTTTGACCCTGAAGGCAGAGCATAGCAAACATGGCTAGTAGCCACTGATAGCCTCCTCCTCATTCATAAATTTGTGTAATCCTTTTTTCAAGCCATTCAAGGTGGCCATCCCTCGCTTCCTGTGGGTGTGAGTTCCATACAGTAGTTTAACTGTGTGCTGCATGAAGAAGTCCTTCCTTTTATCTGTCCCGAATCTTCCAACATTCAACTTCAGTGGTTGTCTACCAGTTATGAAAGAGGGAGGAACACTGTTCTCCATCTGCTTTCTCCATCCCATGAATTCACAGCACAATTATACTACTCTAACAAAGTGCAGGTGGCGCTGTGGGTTAAACCACAGAGCCTAGGACTTGCCAATCAGAAGGTCGGCGGTTCGAATCCCTGCGACGGGGTGAGCTCCCATTGCTAGGTCCGTGCTCCTGCCAACCTAGCAGTTTGAAAGCACGTCAAAGTGCAAGTAGATAAATAGGTACCGCTCCGGCAGGAAAGTAAACGGTGTTTCCATGCACTGCTCTGGTTCGCCAGAAGCGGCTTAGTCATGCTGGCCACATGACCCGGAAGCTGTATGCCGGCTCCCTCGGCCAATAAAGCGAGATGAGCGCCGCAACCCCAGAGTCAGTCATGACTGGACCTAATGGTCAGGGGTCCCTTTACCTTTAACAAAGCACAATTATGCTACCCATTACCTTATTCCAGAACCATTTACATTATGTTATGAGTTGGCTGGGGGGCCCTGCCAGGGACTAGCTGATCTTTTTTTTAGTTTATAACTTTATTCAGAGAAGACTCCTGCCCCAAGCCTTACCCAAACTCTGCATGGGCAGTTAAATTGGATGACTCTTAACCTGTGGACCCAGCTTCCCATGTTCAGGAGATTACCTGGGAAATGTGCCATTAAGAGAAGAAAGCAAAGGTAATGTGCCGTTAAGAAAGCCAAGGAGAGGGAGCTTTATGTCAAGAAGGCAAATTGGTGGGGCTCCTCTTTGAGCTCTGAGATACTTAGAAGAACAAAAGCCAGAGGGTTGTTTTTTTTTGTTTTTTTTTGTTTTGTTTTTTTTTTTTTTTGTTTTTTTTTTGAGTTGGGAGTTGGCTGCATTGTGACTGAGAGGAAGAAAGGTTGCAGGCTGGTAAAAACTTCTGCTTCATTGACTATGCAAAAGCTTTTGACTGTGTTGACCACAGCAAACTATGGCAAGTTGTTAAAGAAATGGGAGTGCCTGATCACCTCATCTGTCTCCTGAGAAATCTCTATGTGGGACAAGAAACTACAGTTAGAACTGGATATGGAACAACTGGTTCAAAATTGGGAAAGGAGTACGACAAGGCTGTATATTCTCTCCCTGCTTATTTAATTTATATGCAGAATTCATCATGCGAAAGGCTGGGCTAGATAAATCCCTAGCCGGAATTAAGTTTGCCAGAAGAAATATCAACAACCTCAGATATGCAGGTGACACAACATTGATGGCAGAAAGTGAGGAGGAATTAAAGAACCTTTTAATGAGGGTGAAAGAGGAGAGCGCAAAATATGGTTGGAAGCTCAACATCAAAAAAACGAAGATCATGGCCACTGGCCACCTCCTGGCAAATAGAAGGAGAAGAAATGGAGGCAGTGAGAGATTTTACTTTCTTGGGCTCCATGATCACCGCAGATGGTGACAGCAGCCACTAAATGTTGGGAAAGATGGAGGGCACAAGGAGAAGAGGACGACAAAGGACGAGATGGTTGGACAGTGTCCTTGAAGCTACCAGCATGAGTTTGACCAAACTGCGGGAGGCAGTGGAAGACAGGCGTGCCTGGCGTGCTCTGGTCCATGAGGTCACGAAGAGTCGGACACGACTAAACAACAACAACAACAACAACAACAACAGCCATTCCTTCTCTCTAGAGCAGGGGTGCGGAATCTCAAGTCAAGGAGGGGCAGATAAAGCTCCCTGGGCTTCTCTGCCTGGACTTCCCTGGGGTCATGCTCCCTCTCCCCAGACCATGCCCCTTGCAAGTCCTCTGGCGTGCTCTGGTCCATGGGGTCACGAAGAGTCGGACACGACTAAATGACTAAACAACAACAACAAAAAACAGAAAGCTGAAAAGCGAGAAAGGAGAGCACAGTGTTTGATGAATCCAAGGCTGTGGCTATAGGAGAAACAAGACCTTTTTGGGGTGTTGATGCTGTAAACCCCTCTATCATAGGCTTAAGTTGTATATATGTGTAAATAAACCATATGTCACAAAGACACAACGGTCTCTGCTGTGCCTCATTCCCAAAAGAAAACACGAACCCTAGCTCAGAACCTGGAAGCACTCAAGAGATTGAGGTTGTGTGCAACAATAAACACTTTATTTCCTGAGCAATTTTCCTTCCAGGGAAAATATTTGTTCAGATCTCAAAACTATTCCTGGATAAGATCAGCAGTAAAGTGGATGTTACAAAATGATAGTTAATTATGAACTGGGTTTCCCCCATTGCAATCTGAAGTTAAAGACCCCCCTAAGTGGGTGGGTGCAGCTGGCCCAAATTAGACACTATTTTGGCTAAAATGTGTTGAATGCTAAAGACTTCCATTCCAGAAAAGCTGATTGCTGCAGTTGGCTGGAAGACCTGAGAGCTAATTTGGGGCCTGTTTCTTGCACCAGAACGGAACAATTAAAATTTCACAGAGCCCTGGAAGCTGTTCGGGAAGAAACTAGCTGCACTAGATATTTAAAACAGTTCTAACTGCCATTCCGAAGAATTGATGCTTTTGAATTATGGTGCTGGGACTCTTGAGAGTCCCATGGACTGCAAGAAGATCAAACGTATCCATTCTTAAGGAAATCAGCCCTGAGTGCTCACTGGAAGGACAGATCCTGAAGCTGAGGCTCCAATACTTTGGCCACCTCATGAGAAGAGAAGACTCCCTGGGAAAGACCCTGATGTTGGGAAAGATGGAGGGCACAAGGAGAAGGGGACGACAGAGGACGAGATGGTTGGATAGTGTTCTCGAAGCTACAAACATGAGTCTGACCAAACTGCGGGAGGCAGTGGAAGACAGGAGTGCCTGGCATGCTCTGGTCCATGGGGTCACGAAGAGTCGGACACGACTAAACAACAACAACAACAACAACAACAACAACAACAACAACAACAACAACAACAACAACAACAACAACAACAACAGCCATTCCTTCTCTCTAGAGCAGGGGTGAGGAATCTCAAATCAAGGAGGGGCAGATAAAGCTCCCTGGGCTTCTCTGCCTGGACTTCCCTGGGGCCATGCTCCCTCTCCCCAGACCATGCCCCTTGCAAGTCCCACCCATGGCTGCCTCCTTGAGGGCTTTTGGCTTGTTGGACCAGAATACATTCAAAGCACATCTCACTCCCCACCCCACTAAGAATCCTGGGAACTATAGTTTGTTAACGGTGCTGGGAATAGGAGTTCTGTGAAGGGGTTAACTGTCATTTTTATTTATTTTATAAAAATTTATACACCACCTGATTGTAAAAAAGAAAAAGAAAAACCCCGCAAAGCGGTTTACAGTTCTATTGGGGAAGCCATTTGCTTTAAAGGTGTTGCGTGGAGGCAGGGATGAAAAGATGGGGTAACAGAAAACATTTGCCGCTTAGCCCACTCTCATTTCTGGCCGCTCCCACCACTGCCCTGCAGCCCCCCAGAACTGTTGCCTGGGAGGGGGCGTGGCGTCAGGCTGGAAAATGTTCCTAATTCCTGCCATAGGGAATTCCAGGAGTTGCTATTCTGTTGTTGATGACTGGGCATAAGACTAACAAAAAGCTGTCCGAGGAATGAATATGTGTTTCTGTTTGTGTGAATGATTAAAATGGCAGAGTTTTGAAGCTTTAATCCTGGCAGCTTTAGGAAGGGTTGGCTGAACACAAGCAAAGCCTTCGCTTGTGACATGATTAGAGGACTTGCAAGCCGGACAGCGAAACAGGATCTTTCCTCCACCCCACCCCACCCCCCAACCCTGGCTTTGCTTCTCCTTCCCAGCCTTAATTAGCTCAGGGCTTTGTGTTCAGGGCCCAAGCGGGAACTGTGAGCTCAGCATTTCCAGACAGAGCCCCCCCCCCCGTTTTTTGCAGAAGGCCCCCTGCAACACAGGAAGCTGTTACTTTATCATCCAACTGTTGGTGTATCTCACTCAGGGTCATGGGCACTGACTGGCAGCAGCTATGGCTCTTCAGGGTTTCAAGCAGGGAATATTTCCCAGTTCTAGCTGGGCATTGTCAGGAATTGAACCTGGCACCTCCTGCATGCAAAGCGTGGGCTCTGCACTGATCTATGACCCATCCCCTGAAAATAAAGGTTCTAGGCCTCATGATTCTGAATAAAGGGCTGAATTACATAGGAATGAATGAAGGCATTGCATTGCAGAGGGGTTAGACAAGATGACCCCTGGGGTCCCTTCCAACTCTACAATTCTCTGATTCTAAGGCACCTTATAGGGAGTCAGACCATTGGTCCATCTAGCTCAGTATTGTATACACTGACTGGAAGCAGCCCTCCAGAGTTTCAAGTATGGCATATTCCCATCCAGCAGGGATTGAACCTGGGACCTTCTGCACGCAAAGCACATGCTCTACCCCTGAGCTCTGGCTCTTCCCCAAAAACTAAAATAAGATTCTAGTCCTTATGGTTTTGAAGAAAGGAACACTGGAAGCTGCCTTGCACCAAGTGAGAACCCTTGGACCATCTAGTTCAGCATTGTCTACACTGACCGGCAGCAGTTCTCCACAGTTTCAGGAGGAGCCTTTGTTAAGACACTAGTCCTCATTGTTCTGAATACAGTGGTGCCTCGCAAGACGAAATTAATCCGTTCTGCGAGTCTCTTCGTCTAGTGGTTTTTTCGTCTTGCGAAGCAACCCTATTAGCGGCTTAGCGGATTAGCGCTATTAGCGGTTTAGCAGCTATTAAAGGCTTAGCGGCTATTAAAGGCTTAGCGGATTAGCGGCTAAAAGGCTATTAGCGGCTTAGCGGCTTAGAAAAAAGGGGGGGAGCGGGAAAAAATCGGAACACTCGCAAGACGTTTTCATCTTGCAAAGCAAGCCCATAGGGAAAATCGTCTTGCGAAGCAGCTCAAAAACGGAAAACCCTTTCGTCTAGCGGGTTTTCCGTCTTGCAAAGCATTTGTCTTGCGGGGCACCACTGTAAAGAGATGAATTAAATAGGAACAATGGAAGCTGCCTTATACAGTGGTACCTCGGGTTAAGTATTTAATTCGTTCTGGAGGTCCGTTCTTAACCTGAAACTGTTCTTAACCTGAAGCACCACTTTAGCTAATGGGGCCTCCTGCTGCTGCCGCGCCGCCAGAGCACGATTTCTGTTCTCATCCTGAAGCAAAGTTCCTAACCTGAAGCACTATTTCTGGGTTAGCAGAGTCTGTAACCTGAAGCGTCGGTAACCCGAGGTACCACTGTACTTAGTCAAACCATTGGCCCGTCTAGCTCAGGACTGTACACAGTTATAGGTAGCGGCTCTCTGGGCTTTCAGATAGGGAGCCTTTCCACAGGGCCACCTGGATATGTTGCAGGGGGTTGAACCAGGGACTCTTTCCTGACAAACCAACCAGTCTTAGACTGAGCCAAGAACCTTCCTATGTGCACCCTAAGAAAAGCAAACTCCACTAAAGAGACTGAGCTGGGGAGCGGGGAGGTTACCCTCTTTGTTTTGGTAAGTGGTTTTGTTTAGTTCTGGTGGTGGTGATGGTGTTTGTCCTGCTGCCTTTCAGAAAATCCTGGTTCAAATGACAGGCTATATAAACAACATGAGACCCTCCAGACAAATGGTGAGGGTTTTTAACACAAAGTCAGGACACAGCATTCACTGGCCACGACTAGCAAAACATGGCAGGGCTGGCAGGGTGGAGGAAGAACCCAAAACAAATTAAACCTTTTCAGAAACATAAACTGGTTGGCTTTAAAAGAGGATCAGACAAATCCATGGAGGAGGGCAGTGGGGTCTTTAACATAAGCGCCGCCAGGGTGCAACGATCCGTCCAGCTTGTGAATGACAAGCTGACGCAGCGCATCTTTGGTAAATGAGTGCACAAAGTCGAAAGTCCTTTAGTGAAACAGTAGGTATACATTTCGGTAATACCTAGGTATATATGTATTTTGTTTTTCTAGCTTGATCAAAATTATTTATTAGTTCATAACAGGTAGATAGTTAAGAGCTTAGGCGGCTTCAGCGGTGGCCGCCTGGCGCCCCCCAGAATTTGGCGCCCGGGTGCCCCATACCCCCTGCACTCCCAGGTAAAGACGGCCCTGGAGGAGGGCCATCAGTATCTACAAGCCATGATGGCTATGTTTTCTCTTGCCTGTCGGAGGTCGCGTGCTTCTGAAGACCCGTTTCTCAAAGTCATGAGTGTGCAGAGTGTGGCCATTGTGCTCAGGTCCTGCCCATGGGCTTCCCATTGAGGAATCTAGTTGGCCACTGAGAGGACAGAAGGCTGGACTCTGACCTTATCCGACAGCAGGTATCTCAATATAGAAGTCTACTGTGACAGCAGAACTCCCATGCCTGGAGCAGTCTACTCCTGGATACCATAGGGTGGGGAACTGGATAAGGTCAGTGGCCCATCAAGTCCATCATCCTGTTCTTACAGGGGCCATCCCATTGCCCCCAAATAGGAAACCCACAAGCAGGACCCCAGCACAGGAGCATCTTTACCGTCCTGTGGTTTCCAGCAACTGGTATTCAGAAGCATGGCTGCCCCTGACTGTAGAGGCAGGGCAGAGCCATTGTGGCTAGTAGCCTTCAAAAGCCCTCTCCTCCATGAACTTGTCCAGTCCTCTTTTAAAGCTGTCCAGATTGGTGGACATCACAGCCTCCTGTGGGAGCGAGTTCCACAGTTTATAGTGAATGAAGGAGTTATTCTCTTTCATCTGTCTTGAATCTTCCAATGTTCAGTTTCATGGGGTGTTCAGATAGTTGCAGTGGTAAACGCTCCCCCCCCCCTGTGTGTGTGTGTGTTGATTCAACTTTTGTTGCTGGAGAAATCTAACTAATTTGGGGGGGGGTCCAGTTCTCAAACTGCAAACCTCACTGCAAACGTTAAAACGCCATGGCAGGAAGCAAACTGTAGGAGGAGGGGAGGAGGGTTTCCTGCCTCTCTGGAGCGAAACAGTCAAAAGATCCCATCTGTCAACAGCCTTTGCGAGTGCAGCCCCAAGATAACTCCCCAGCAATCCTCCATCGCTTCCGCCTTTTGTCCCCTGAATTTTTTCAGGCTTTCCTGCCCAGGAGCATCCAGCATGGAAAGAATTTTATTTCCTCATGCGCTGGCCTGCTATGCCTTTCAATTCTTTCCCCCCACTTGTCAATAGCATTTATTACCACTACCCCCACCACCACCACCGAGTCATTGTGCACAGACCCCTAAGTGCATAGAGCCCTGACAGCCACCCGTTAAAACACCCAGTTTATTTTAAGGAATGGGGAAGAGGAGTGAGCAATGGGTTCTTAATGTTAGGCCAGGTGGGTGGCTGAAAGCAGCACAGATCAGTGTGCCAGGTGAGCCCAGGTCAGGCCACAGGTGACAGCACTGAAGTTTTGGGGAAGTTATGACTCAGTGGCTTCCATAAACATGAGATTATAAGACTAGCTTGCTGGATCAGGCCAATGGCCCATCAAGTCCAGCATCCTCTTCTCACAGAGGCCAGTCAGATGCTGGCAGGAAACCCACATGCAGGATTTGAGCATTCCTGGTGCTTTCAAGCAACTGATATTCAGAAGCTTTGCTGCCTCCAGCTGTGGAGGCAGAGCATAGCCATTGTGGCTAGTAGCCATCATGGTTAGTGGCCATCAATAGCCTCCTCCTCCTCCTCCCTGAATTTGCCCAATCCTCTTTTAAAGTCACCCAAAGTGGTGGCCATCACTGCCTCCTGTGGGAAGGAGTTTCATAGTTTAACTAGGCATTGTGTGAAAGATTTTTATTTTCTCCGTCCTGAATCTTCCAACATTCAGCCACACTGGACGTCCGCAAGTTCTAATGTTATGAGAGAGAACAGAAAACTTTTCTCTAACCACTTTCTTAGTTTCATTTCCCTCTGATCTCATTGCTGACAGTTCCACTTTTACCTCTCTCTATACCTGCTTTGTCCAACGTGGTACACTCTGGAGTTTGGACTATGTAGGAAGCTGTCTTATCCCAAGCCAGACCATTGGTCCATCCCACTCAGTGTTGTCTACACTGGCTGGCAGCATCTCTCCAGGATTCCAGGCAGCATTATTTCCCAGCCCTACCCATTTCAGCCCTTTCTACAGAAATCTAGCCCTTTGTACAGAATCTTACTCTATTTTTCAGTGGAGCATGAAGAAGGTTGCAGGTCACTCCCAGGCGGCATCTCCAGATCGGGCTGGAAATGTCCCTGTCTGGAATCCTGGAGGGCTGCTGCTGCCAGCCAGTGTATGCAACCCTGAGTAGGATGAACCAATGGCCTGGCTCAGTATAAAGCACTTTCTGATGTTCCCGCATACATGACAATGGTGGTTGAGACAGCACAGAAATGTTATGAAGAACTGCTGATATCACAATGCCATTATACAACTCTATGGTGCAGCCATATTTTGAATAAAACCATATACAGTTCTGGTTGCCTCACCTCAAAAAAGGATATTCCGGAGTTGGAAAAAAGGTTCAGAAAAGGGCAACCAAAATGATCAAGAGGATGGAGCGATTCCCCTATGAGAAAAGGTTGCAGAGTTTGGGGGTGGGGTAGGGTTTGCTTAGAGAAAAGCATGCAGGGTATGAAAAAAGTGGAGAGAGAGAAAACTTTTCCCCCTCTCATGATAACACTGGAACTCAGGGACATCCCACAAAGCTGCATGTTGGGAGATTCGGGATAGACAAAAAGAAAGACTTTTTCACACAGTGCTTTGTTAAACTATGGAACTCCCTTGCACAGGAGGCAGCGATGACTACCAACATGGATGGCTTTGAGAGATAATTTGATAAATTCATGGAGGAGGGGAAATTGATAGCTACTGGCCAGGATGTCCCTGCTATGCTTCCACAGTTGGAGGCAGCAGTACTTCTGAATACTTGTTGCTGGAAGCCACGGGAGGGAAGAGGGCTCTTGTGCTCAGTTTCCAGCTTCCCAGAGAGGCATTTGGTTGTCCCCTGTGAGAACAGGATGCTAGACTAGATGGAGGGCCCTCCAGCACAGTTCTCCTTATGTTCTTATCTCTGAGAGTACAAGAGGGTGAAGAAAGAATCTTAAAGCTTGTCAACCAGGAGTAAGAGATCGCTTTCAGTCCAGGGATCTCAGTCCCTTGTAGGAAAGCTTCTAGGGGTCAGAACCGAAAGGGGCTGAGGCAGCTCATGTAGCTCTTTACCTTTGTACAGTGGGACACATTCTAGCTGCGAAAATGTCCCTCCACTTGGGGTGTGTGTGGAAATGAGTACTTAGAATCTAGTGAGGGCATTTTCACCAGTGAAGCATCCTGAGCAGTCAAAATGATTTCTGCACCTCCAACATGCCCATAAAAACAACAGCACAAAGTGCCTCCCTGCACGCACACATCCAACTTATTAGGGACAGGGTGCCAGCACCCCCACCCCACCCCATTTGAAAGCTACACACACAGAGAGAGAGAAGATGGTCAGAGAGAGTTGTCCAATCTTTAGGAGCAGACGTTTCCTCTGGGCTGTGCTTCACTCATCCCCTTTAATAAATCACTGATACCTCGTGGCCTGTGACTCGCCCCAGAGAGGAAATAGGAGCCAGGCAGAAAAAAGGAGGGAGGCTGTTCAGTTCAGGGGCATGGGAACAACACCAACAGCCCGGCAAGTATCAAGCACCCTTCCCAGAAAGAGGCACACAGATATTTGGAATGAGCAATGGTCCTGCCAAGCTGAGCACCTGTGTCAAATAAGACCACCACCCCCCTCCAACCCATCAACACACACTTTCCTGTGACTCATTATGGCCCAGCTGTTAATTTATATGTCTGAACATAACACAGCTAGCATCTCATCTCCCGAGAGTCTGCCATCAGCAAAAGGCTCTTCAAAATTAAACATCCTGCCCACCTGGGGAGGGGAGGGGGTGCAATAGCCAGCCCAAGAGCTGTGAGATGTGGTCAACCTCCTTGCAAAAGTTGCCCAAGCAACAGGGATCCAAATACTTCACACCAGCCAACAGTGTAAATAAGTGGTTTTCAATCTTTTTGAGTCCATGGCTCCCTTGACCAACCACGTTCTTTCTGAGGCTTCCCTGCGTGATACAAGGGAATCCTCACTTATGCGGAGGTCCCGTTTTGGGCCACCACTTGTGTCACTGGGATGCACGTAAGTAGGAATTCCCCCATTCTGCCCCCCATACCGCCCTTGTCCCTTTTTAGCAACATTTTCTGCACACATATAAGTGGGAGTATGCAAATGGGAATTCCCATTTCACTTTTTATTAGTGTTTGCCAAACTAAATAACCTTTCCACATTGCTGTGTTTTTAAGCGTGGGACCTAGGTGCAAGAAATTCTGGAAGCAGAAAGAATAAAATAGCTGGCAATGTTAGGCCAAAACACACACCAGTTGGCAATGATTACTGGCAGTCATAAGAGAATGCCATCAGTGTTGACACCTGCCTTGATTTTACAGTTTTATATTTTATTTTTTCATCCAAATGGTTATATTTATTGCAAGATCTTTTGTTGGGCAGCATGCAAATAATGGCAGTAAATAAATGATTTATTATTTAGAACAGGGGTGGGATACTTTTTATTTATGGCATTGAAGCAAAGCTGAACTGTTCCAGAAGCTTTGCTAACGCCATCTTGGTAGTCAAGGAAAGCCCACAATTAATTGGTTGCAGCAATGAGCTCATATATATTTATATTCGCTTGCTTTGATTTAAGCGAATTGGCTTGCTTTGATGTTACCCTTAACTGTGGGGTTTGGGGTGCTGGGATCTGAGCCCAGAAAGGGGAGCCATCTGTAAGACTATGCCCTCATCTGGTTAGCTGAAGCGATGGGCAGTCTTGTGATGTATGCTGCTTTGTGTGTAAAGAATGTATGTACGTTTGCTTGGGTGTAGACAAGCCATCTCCTTGCTGCAGTGTCCGTCCCACATCTGTAAAGGCTAGGAGAACTGGTAGGCTGCTTTGCTGTAAGTCTACACCTTCTCTAGAACTGGCCATTGTGAAGTTTTTGACATTACTCTTTGGTATCTCTGCACCCCTCCTACCAGCCCTCCTTTGGGCCAGTGGTTCAGGACACCTGAGGCGATCCGGAGAGGACCAACCATTGTGGCTTTTGGGTTACTGCTAATATTACCCAAGTATGGGCTTTGGCATAAATTATCTGTCTTACAGACGCTTTCACCTCTGTGGCTTTGCAATCAAGCCAAGAGCTCCAGTTGCCCCATTTTGAAGACTTAGAAAAACTGAAGAAAAAGCATAATGGTCAAACCAACTAGGGGGGGGGGGCTGGGGCAACTTCAAGGCTTCAAATCCTCCACTCAGCTATGAAGTTCACTGGGTGGGGGCTGGTCACCCCCTCTCAGCCTGAACTACCTTGCAGGGTAGCTGCGTGGAGAGAATGTGTGGAGAGCTGTGTGGAAGTGAGAGGCAAATATAGCATTGTGATAATATACACACAATAGCCCTAAACACACAAGACACAACCAAACAGGAAGTTCTCCTGCACAAGGCCCCTTTCAAACCAGCAGGAACCCAAGGAGCACCACAGCTCTGCAGGGCCAATCTAATGCCCTTGTGTTCACAGTTTATAGGTTTCCCCTTTGGGACATCTGGTTGGCCACTGTGAGGACAGGCTGCTGGACTAGGTGAGCTATTGGTCTGGTCCAGCAGGTTTTTCTTATGCTCTTATATTACATTCTTAAACTGTTTCCCACATATACATGCCATTGCTCCTCACTTTGAGAGCAGATTCCAGTTTGGGAATTTGAGGTCATTTCCAACTACCGCAGAAAAAAATCCATTTTCCTGCAGCAATTAATTGGATGGCCATGGAGGCAGACAACAGCCATTGTGTCTAGCGGCCATTGGCAACTTGATCCTCCACAAATACCCTAATCCCTCCTGATTTAAGGAAAGCCTGCTGGGTCAGGCTGATGTCCCACGTAGTCCAGCATCCTCTTCTTACAAAATCTTCCAACATTCAGCTTCATTTGATGTTCATTAGATGTCACTTGTTTCCTTGTAGGTCACTGATCAATTCAAACCAGCAGTACTGTTCTTCATCTACCACATATGTTGCATTGCAATTTAATTCTGGTTTAGTTTTTATTTAAGCATGAATCCTTTTTTTTTTTTTAAGGGTTATAGCTAAATCAGTGGGGTTTTTTATCCAGGAGCATTGTTTTATTTTTCTCTCTTCTTCATTGTTGAGCTTCAGAACTCCAACCTCCAACACCACAACCAACAAGCCCTTCCTCCCTCTCTGCTGTTGTATTTCTCCAAAAAGCACAATCCACAGGAAGAGATCTCACTGCCCCATTGCTGGATAGGGAAGAGAAATCCATTCAGCATTCCCTGGGATGCAAACCAGCCTGACACTTCCTGAAACATGAGACAGCCTTTGTGAAATTTGTACTTCTTTGAATTTGGCAGGACAATTGTTATTATTTCTCTCTCTCTCTCCCTCCCTCCGTGTGTGTGTGTGTGTGTGTGTGTGCGTGCACGTGCTCAAGGCAGTTTACTCAACTTAAATAAAGATAAAACACAAAAAGGTAAAAGCATAAAAAATATTTCAAAGTAATTGAACTCAAATAGAATTAAAACATAAAAAACTATTAACATACAGATAATAAAAACTTTTATTGTTGGAATGCGTCTTTCTCTGGAGACCATGGGGGCGAAGTGAAACCTCTGTGTTAGCAGCACTGAAGTGACCTCCCAGGACACAAACCCGGGCAATATCGAGGTTTTGGGCTGCCTAGACAACAAGGTCCCCCTCTAGGCCTTACTAATATGGTCCAAAGGAAAGCTGAGCTATAAGTTTGGCACTAACTTGGTTGCCAGAGTTGCCAGAAGGAGGCGTACAAGGCACAATGCAAACGCCTTAGGACTCCACTCTGGACTTGTGTAGGGTTTCTCCTTAGCCTTTTCTTCTCCCAAAGATATCCCACAAGGCAGTGGAGGTTCAGGATCAGAGTTTGCGTTCTTGTAGATGAACTACCTTCCCAGGTTGAGGAGCCCCATCTGCCCCTCACTTCCTTCTACAAACAGATGCAGAAACCACCTTCTTGACCATTAGACCCATTATTAATCTCGCCCGCTCAATCTGCTGGAGCCTATCTTTGCATGCAGGGGAATTCCCTAACTCATCAAGAGTTTGAGACCCATCGGCTGCTCTCACCTGGTTTAGCCACCCAGTCAAAGCCATTTTCCAGGGTGTCTCCACTGTCTCATGCTGACAGCTTCTAGGAGCCACAGGTGAGAGCTGATTGCAGGGTGGGGGCCAAAGGTGGACAAACTGATGTGTTCCCCCATCAGAGGAACTGCCCCTTCCCTAACACCCCATACAACAACCCAGCAGTGTTAAAGCCCTTTCCTTTAAAAAGGCAATTCCTTAATGAGCAACAAAAAATGAAAATGTGTATGGTACCATTTGGTACCACTGGGAGAAACTCCCTGCCTGATACCCTGGTGAAGCTGCTACTGGTCAGCTCGGACAATGATGAGCTAGATGGACCAAGAGTCTGATTCAGTAGAAGGCAGCTTCCTTCACTGTGATTTTGTCCAGCCCATTCTTCAGAACTCCTGAGAAATTATTCAGAATGTATAAAAATATTCCAAATACATGTTGGAAATGTAAGGAACATGAGGGGGCATATTATCATGCTTGCTAGACATGTAAAAAAGCAACAACAAAAAAGCATACAAATACATACTTTGATACGGTGAACACTGAAGATTTTCCTGCTGGTACTCATGGATATTATGGTCTGAAGCTCAACATCAAAAAATGAAGATCATGGCCACTGGTCCCATCACCTCCTGGCAAATAGAAGGGGAAGAAATGGAGGCAGTGAGAGATTTTACTTTCTTGGGCTCCATGATCACTGCAGATGGTGACAGCAGTCACAAAATTAAAAGACGCCTGCTTCTTGGGAGAAAAGCAATGACAAACCTAGACAGCATACTGGTTTTCCCAGTAGTGATGTATGGAAGTGAGAGCTGGACCATAAAGAAGGCTGATCGCCGAAGAATTGATGCTTTTGAATTATGGTGCTGGAGGAGACTCTTGAGAGTCCCATGAACTGCAAGAAGATCAAACCCATCCATTCTTAAGGAAATCAGCCCTGAGTGCTCACTGGAAGGACAGATCCTGAAGCTCAGGCTCCAATACTTTGGCCACCTCATGAGAAGAGAAGACTCCCTGGAAAAGACTCTGATGTTGGGAAAGATGGAGGGCACAAGGAGAAGGGGACGACAGAGGACAAGATGGTTGGACAGTGTTCTCGAAGCTACAAACATGAGTCTGACTAAACTGCGGGAGGCAGTGGAAGACAGGAGTGCCTAGCGTGCTCTGGTCCATGGGGTCACGAAGAGTCGGACACGACTAAACGACTAAACAAACAACACTCATGGATATACAGTTAGAAAAGGACTATGGAACTTAGTTACAATTTATGATTATGGCTGCAAGACTTCTATATGCATAAAGATGGAAGGACCCATTATTACCAATGATGGAAGAATGGCTGTTAAAACTAACGGACTTAGCTGAGATGACAAAACTGACACATTTAAATCAGAGAAAAGTCATTGTTAACACTTGTTAAAAATTGGAAACCTCTCATAGCCTTTTTGAGTGAAAAAGAAATAATAATATCTGGATTTGATGATTGAAGATAATGTTTGTTTATAGAAAGTGGCTTCGTTGTGTGTTACATTGGATTGGACGAAGTATTGTTTTTATATGGCGGGCAGATGAAGAATCACAAGTTCTTTATTTTCTGAATCTTATTTTTCTATCTTTCTCTTTTAACCTCTTTCCTCTTCTTTCTTATTTCTATCTCTATTTCTTTCTCTCCCCACCCCCTTTTCTGTTTTTATTGTATCTAGATAAAAGTCTTTGGTTAAAAAAAAGAGGGGCGATATTATGTTTTCTATTTTTTTCTGTATAAACCTTAATAAAATGTATTTTTTTTAAAAAAAACAGCTATGAGGACTGGAATCTTTAAGAGGGAGGGCTGGAAATGCCCCCTGCCTGAAAGCCCTGAAGAGGTGCCCCCCCCTTGAATCCTTTCTTTTATCTATCCTGAATCTTCCAATATTCAGTCTCATTTTATGCCCACCACCAGCTCCAGTGCTATGAGAGAGGGAGAGAAACTTTCCTCCACCACTTTCTCCATGCCTGCACTGCAACCTTTCCAGATGGGGAATCGCTTCACCCTCTTGATCATTTTTATGGCACTTTTTAAAAAAACTTTTCCAATTGTTTAGGGCGCTGGGGTGTTGTTGTGTGCATGGTGCATTCCAGGGGGTATGTGGCAACATCATGACCAGGCTAGCTGTTTCTGGTGTGCTTGCAAAGCCTTCTTGGCTTGGGTTGTGGAAGCTGCAGTCCAAAGCAGCCAGAGGGGGGTGCCAGGTGGCCTGTGACATAAGTAGAGAGCTTTCTACACTGTGGTTTGGCCACTGGATGGCAGGCTTGCCCTAAAATCCATCCTTCACCTTCATCTGAAGGCAGCTTAGAAACACTGACCATAAGCACATAGGCAGGTGCTTTTCACTGGACCCACCAAGCTCAGTATTGTCTACACCGACTGGCAGCAGCAGCACTCCAGGGTTCCAGGCCACTGAGGCTGTAGCTCAGTGGCTGAGCAGCTGCTTGGTATGCCAATGGTCCAGGTTCAAGTCCCAAAGGACTGGGAATGTCCCATGCCTGGAATCATGGAGAACCACTGCCAATCAGTGTAGACAGTATTGAACTAGCAAGGGTCTGACTTGGTTCCTATATAATTCATCCCTTTATTCACGAGGACTAGAATCTTAGTTTATGTTTAGGGGGAAGAGCTGTAGCTCAGTGGTGGAGTTTCTGCTTCGCATGCAGAAGGTTCAGTCCCCAGGAGCATCTGCAGGCAGGGCTTAGAGAGAGCTCTGCCTGGTGAGCTGCTGCCTGTCAGTGTAGGCAAATGCTGAGCTAGATGGGCCAAGGGTCTGATTTGGCACAAGGCATGTTCCATGACTCCATGCAATTTTCTGCTAAGGGCTGTGTTATGTACTAAGCTTGGATCCTAGAACAATAGGCAAGTATTGTAACGCACAGGGATGCGTTCCGTGTCAAGTGGCTGCAATTTGGCATCAGCATGGCACCAGGCATATTCCAAAATCTAATGGACTCTCTCCTCAAAGGAATTCCCGGCATCACCCCCTTCTTCGATGATGTGTTGATCGCCAGGGCCACGCTGGGGGAGTTTGGGGACTGACTCTGCTCCATCCTGCACCGTTCCTAATGGCCGGCCTCAAGGTGAAGCAGGGAAAGTGTCTGCTAGGAGTGCAACAGGTGGATTTTCTAGGATTTACGGTGGACACAGACAGAGTCCACCTGACTGGCGACAAGGTGCGGGCTACTTGCGATGCCCTGGCACCTAAGGATAAGGCGGAACGCCAGGTCTTCTTGGGACTATTGAACTTTTACCATGCCTTCTTACTCCACAAGGCAGCGGTAGCGGAGCCCCTACACAGACTGTTTGACAAGTGGGCCCCATGGGTGTGGGGGCAGCACGAGGAGGCCGCGTTCCAAGCAGTCAAAGATCTGCTCATCTCGAACTCAGTCCTGGTGCACTTTGACGAGAGGTTGCCGGTGGTGCTGGCAACGCCTTGCCCTATGGTGTTGGCGCCGTACTAGGCCACCAACTTCTGGATGGTAGAGAGGTGCCGGGGGCTTACTTTTCCCAGACCCTCTCCAGAGATGAGAGGAACTATTTGCAAATAGACAAGGACGGCCTGGCAGTCGTGAAGGGAGTAAAGAAATTTCACGATTTCTTGTATGGGTGCCCCTTTACTGTCATGACCGACCACAAGCCGCTGCTTGGCCTATTCACCCCTGAGAAGCAGACCCCTCAAGTACTGTCACCCCGCATCCTCAGGTGGTCGATTTTCCTCACTGACTACCAGTATACACTGGTACACCGGCCCGGGAAGGTGATGGGCCACACGGACGCCCTCAGCAGACTGCCACTACCTGAGACCAGCCCCGACCCAGCACCTGCACATGAGGTCATGAACCTAGAACAGCTTTCTGACCACCCCATTCAGGTACCAGAAGTAGTACGCCACTCCATGAAGGACAGGGTCATCTCCCGGGTCCTGGGCTGGGTGTGGTGGGGATGGCCCAGTAGCAATCCTGGGCCGCAAACACGAACTGTCAGCCCACAAGGGGTGCCTGTTATGGGGAAGCAGGGTGGTCGTTCCCCAGCCTCTGTGCCAAAAGGTCCTCATAGCCTTACACGAAGCACACCCTTGCAAGGAGCTATGTGTGGTGGCCAGGAATCAACGGGGAGATAGAGGCCTGGGTTAAATACTGCCAGACCTGTCAGGAGTCCCGCCCAGATCCTCCAAGGGCCCCTGTCCAGCTCTGGGAGTCCGCCTGAGCGCTGTGGTCCTGCCTGCATGTGGACTTCGCTGGCTCCTTCCAGGGAAGGACATTCTTCGTAGTGGTGGACTCATACTCCAAATGGCTGGAGGTCGCCCAGGTACCGTCCACTTCCACAGCTGTGGCCATCCGAGTACTACGTAGGCTGTTTGCAATCCATGGGCTCCCTGACACCCTCGTCTCGGACAATGGAACAGCATTCACGTCAGAGGAGTTACAGACCTTCGCAAGGCAAAATGCAATCCACCACGCACAATCAGCGCCATTCTACCCCACCACCAACGGCCAAGCAGAGCGCATGGTGCAGACCACCAAGGACGCCCTCCACCACATGACGCAAAGGGACTGGGAGTACCACCTCGCTGCATTTCCCCTAGCCCAGTATAGCACCCCCAGCACAACGACCAGCCAGAGCCCAGCGGAACTACTCATGGGCCGGCATCTCACAACAAGACTGGACCGCCTTCACCCAGACAGGGCCCATGACGAGGCAGCAGTGGGGGAAGGTAGGAACCCCCGGACCTTCGAGCCCTGTGACCCAGAGTACGCAAAGAACTTCAGTGTACCCAGCATGGGTACCCGCCACAGTCACAGTGGCGATTCCCGGGGGGAAACTGCGAGGAGGGCTGGACAGAGGAATCCCAAGGGGATAGCAGAAGGGTGAGGCCCATAGTGCAGGAGGAGTGGGTAAGGGAGGCAGAACTAGGAAGTTCAGAAGTGACCCCCAAGGCTGAGCAGCCACAGGAACCAGAACCACGACCGAGTGGACCAGCAGTGCGTAACCCAATGGCCCAGTCACAACCGGCAGCCCCAGAACAAGAACGAGAACCAGGAACCCCTACCGAAAAACAACCGAAACCACAAAGCATACATAGGCGACCAGCATACCTCAATGACTATGAATGCTAACCTTCTGGGTGCAATGAGAACTTAGAGGGGAGGGGTGTTATGTACTAAGCTTGGATCCTAGAACAATAGGCAAGTAGGATCCTAGAATGCAACAACTGATTGGCTTGCAGGAAAAGACCAATCAGACTCCAGGAGGAAGTTAATCAGCCATTTTAAGCTGGTAGGAACACAGAATGCAACAACTGATTGGCCTGCAGGAAAAGACCAATCAGGCTCCAGGAGCGAAGCAGAATCAGTCAGTCAGATGGGACTCATTGTGTAAATAATGTATATAAAATCCTGAGGTTTGGGGGGCAATTCAATCACTGTTTTGCAAGCTGCAATAAAGAGCATGAAATCACTATGTAAATGATTGGTTGCCCTATCGCCAAATTAATGAAATGTTTAAGGAGGATTTAAAGAAAAGGGGATTTGGTTATATCAAATCGAAATTTGAAATGGAAATTTTAAATAATAATTTTAAAACATTGTCTAAAATGTATAAATTGCTTTTGGAATGGCATTTGAAAGATGAAGAGGTTAAGTTGAAATAAAAAAAATTCCTTCCAGTAGCACCTTAAAGACCAACTAAGTTAGTTCTTGGTATGAGCTTTCGTGTGCATGCACACTTCTTCAGATACACTGAAACAGAAGTTGCCAGATCCTTCTATATAGTGAGAAGGTGGGGAGGGGTATTACTCAGAAGGGTGGTGGGAATGGGAGATTGGCAGATAGCTGAGATGAGCAACGACTCCTGTTGCATGCACACGAAAGCTCATACCAAGAACTAACTTAGTTGGTCTTTAAGGTGCTACTGGAAGAAATTTTTTTATTTTGACTATGGCAGACCAACACGGCTACCTATCTGTAAGAGGTTAAGTTGGTTATGATACATTGGGCCAAAGACTTTGGTTATAATATACAGTTTAAAAATTGGGAGAAATTGTGGAAAGAATGAATAAAATTTACTGCATGCAATGCCTTGAAAGAAAATGTGATGAAAATGATGTACAGATGGTATATTACACCAGTGAAATTAGCTAAAATGTATAAAATAAGTAACAAATGTTGGAAGTTTAAGGAAACAGAAGGTACTTTTTATCATCTGTGGTGGGAATGTAAAAAGGTGAAAGGTTTCTGGGAAATGATTTATAATGAAATGAAAAAGATGTTGAAATATACATTTATAAAAAAGCCAGAAGCATTTTTACTTGGGATTGTAGGCATGGATATTAATAAGCAGGATAAAAAAAACCTGTTTTTATATGCGACAAAGGCAGCAAGAGTATAATTGGCACAGAAATGGAAGCAGGAATAATTGCCAACGAAAGAGGAATGGCAGATGAAATTATTATTTTTTAAAAAAATAATATTTATTAGAGTTTCAAAGAAGTTACAAAAAGGGGGGGGGAAAGGAGAGCAGAAAATACAAGAAAATATAAACAATTAAAAACAATTCCATCTTTCCATGTCTTATCTTTCATTTACTTGTTTCCCTGACCTCCTCACACCTTTTTTTGTATTCTAGTTCAATTAAGTATTTCAGCAAATCCTTTCCGCTTAGTTTTTATCCTAATAATTTATCTTAGTGTACTATAATTTTACATTCTCGTTTCACCACTTAAAAAATCAATTTTTACCTAATCTTTTATATCATTTCTGCTAAAACCACATTGCTTCATTCCAACATCCTTCTAACATTCCTGGATCTTGCAATGTTTCTGTAAATAAATTTTAAATTTTTTTCCAATCTTCTTCCACCAACTCTTCACCTTGGTCTCGGATTCTGCCAGTCATCTCCGCCAGTTCCATATAGTCCATTACTTTCATCTGCCATTCTTCCCGAGTGGGTAAATCTTGTGTCTTCCAGTATTTTGCAATGAGTATTCTTGCTGCTGTTGTTGCATACATACATTTTTTCACTTCCATCCAACATTTTTCATAATTATCTTTAAAAAGGTTCACATTCTTAGCAGTCATATTAACCCCAAGGTATTTCACTTTCTTAACCAATGTTAATCCTGTCTCTTTCTGAAACCTCTCTCTCTCAATTGGTGTTAGATTTTTCTCTAAAACCTTAGTTTTCAGCTTATTCAACTTGAAACCTGCTAGTTGACCAAATTCTTGAATCAATTCCAATACTCTTTTAGTACTAGATTCTGGCTCCTGTAATGTCAATACCAAATCATCCGCAAATGCTTTCAATTTGTACTGTTTAGCTCCGACTTGTATGCCTTTAACCAATTGGTCCTTTCTAATCATATTTAGCAAAACCTCCAGGACCGATATAAAGAGCAATGGAGAGATTGGGCACCCCTGTCGTGTTCCTTTCTCAATCTTAAACTCTTCTGTAACTACGTTATTCACAATCAATTTAGCTTTTTGTTCTGAATAAATTGCACCTATACCGTTTTCAAAACCTTGGCCTACCCCCATTCCCTGTAAATTTTTCTTCATAAAACTCCAAGAAATATTGTCAAAGGCTTTCTCCGCGTCCACAAATATCAAAACTGCTTTTGTATTGATCTTCACTTGTAATTTTTCTAAAATGTTAATTATATTCCTCGTATTGTCAGACAAGTGTCTCCCCGAGAGAAAGCCCGCTTGATCTTTATGGATTTCTTCTACCAGTATCTTTCTTAACCTTTTAGCCATAATATCAGCAAAAATTTTGTAATCCACATTGAGCAATGATATAGGGCAATAGTTCTTAAGCTGTGTCTTCTCAGACTCTGTTTTCGGTATAAGTGTGATATATGCTTCCTTCCATGACTCTGGTGCCTTTTTCCCTTCCAATATTTCATTACAAACATCTTTTAAAGGCTGTACAAACCATTCTTTCAAAGATCTGTAATATCTTGCTGTCAGAGCTGCTTCCGGATCCTAGCTCACAGAGGATCACGCTAGCCAGCGTTCACTTTATAAAAGTCTTTATTGAGTTACAGTTTCCATTCTCAAGCTGCTGCTTGCAGCTCTACGTCTTATGGGTTAGACCCGCGAAGCTCCGTGTGAGTCTCCGCCCCCTGTGCACCAGCTTACTAACCTAGTCTTACTCCACCTTTTCCGCCTGACCGTTCTTCTCTGGGTCCCTCTGCCCCCCGTGGTCTCTTCCTTCCGGGATTCTTCTGACGCGGACCCCCCGGACCCTCCTGTCTCCTTGCGCCGGGCTTTAGGACCTGGCTCCCTTTCCGGGCTGCTTACTGCGCCACCTTCCTGTGTATTTGAACTTGGCGCGCGTGCCCAACCTTCCACTTTCCTCCTGACCGTTTCTTCGCTCCCTGATGGAGGTGTGGCTACTCCTGACTCGTGCCCTCCCTCCTGTTGCGAGCTGCCAGCGCTTGATACCTGGCGCCCTTCTTCTCCCCTGCTCTCTGTTGGTGACGCTGGTCCCGATTTCCAACTGCTCCCCTCTGAGCCCCCTCTGGACCCTTCTTCCTGGGGTGTCCCCCTAGGTTCCCCCCTTGTTCTGGCCACTGGTGCTCCTTTCTGTGAATCTTCTGATTCACTGGAAAGACTCGGAGATCTCGGGTCGTCGTCATCACTCATCTTTTCCTCTGCCTCCTCCCCCTCGCTCTCTGTTTCCTCCCTTGCCCTCGCCTCTGCTCCTGAACCCCTGACACTTGCGGTCAAACTGTCCGGCCCTGGGGATTTGCCCAATTGCATGTTCTGAATGGCTCCTTCAACCTCTTGGTCTGTTATTTTATAATTCAGCATTAGCTTATTTTCTTGAGAGATTTTTTGTAATCCATTTGTTTTAAAAAATCGGTCAATGTCCATTTCTTTCTGGGTCTCCTGCGTATATAGATGTTTAAAATACCTCTGAAAGCACTTCCTAATCTCCACTGGATTCTGTATCATCTTTCCATCCACTTCCAAATTGGTGATAGTATTAAACTTTTGTCTTTTTTTCATTTGCCAAGCCAGCAATTTCCCACATTTATTTGCCGATTCAAATGTCTTTTGTCTCATCTGTTTGATCTTCCATTCAATTTCCTGATTGATCATTTTCGTGTATTGTACTTGATATAACTTTATCTCTTTCAGGATCTCCTGTGATTTCGGTTTTGCTCTCAGTCCCTTTTCTCCTTCCTTTATTTTCTCCAGAATTTTATCCTTTTTTATTTTGAATTTTTTTCTTAATTGCATTCTGCTGTATCAAAAATCCTCTCATGACTGCTTTACTTGCGTCCCAGATTACTCTTTTTTCAACTATGGTGTTCAAATTTATCTCAAAATAGTCTCTTAAGTTCTTTTGAGCCTTTTTAGTCACTTCTTCATTCCTAAACAAAGTCTCATTCATCCTCCATCTAAAGGAACCAATTGGTATTAGTTTCATTTCCATCTTCACCGCATTGTGGTCGGAGCAGGTTTTAGGACAAATTTCCACTTTTCTAGTCTTCGGAGCCAGCCCCCTAGTTACCCAAATTTGGTCGATTCTTGTCCATGTCATTTTGGCCTCAGAATAGAAAGTTCCTTCTCTTCCCATGGGGTTCTTAGTTCTCCAAATATCAACTAAGTCCATATTGTCAGTCATATCAAAAAACGTCTTTGGTAGTCTACCATCTTTTGTTACTACCTGTCTCTGTGCCTTGTCCATATTAATAGACACTACTCCATTCATGTCAAAATCATATTATAGTCCAAATAGTCCATCAGAATCTTGTGTAGCTTCTTAAAAAATTCCGATTTCCCCTCATTTGGTGCATAAATACCTAATATCAAAAATTTCTCTCCTTGTGATTGAATTTCAATTGCAATAAATCTTCCTTGATCATCTTTAAATAAGAATTTCGGTGATAGGTTCTCCTTTGCATAAAGTACTACTCCTCTTTTCTTTACTTTATCTGATGAGATAAATTCATGTCCTAATCTTTTATTACTTAGAATCTTCCTATGTAGCCTTATCACATGTGTTTCTTGTAAACAAATCAAGTCCAATTGTTCTTTTTTAAATAAATGAAGGACTCTCTGTCTCTTTTCCGGGGAGTTGAGTCCATTCACATTCTAGCTTAATACTTGCAGTGCCATGAAGTAGTTACTCTGCTACTACTCCTTCGCCACCCAGTACTTGTTTTAATTCTGTCAATGGTGTTGGTTTCCCTCTTTTTGGTGAACTTCTGTCCAAAGCTCCTGGCTCTTTTCCAAGTTCTTTCTGCAGATCTTCTCCGTGGTCTCTCAAAAACTTGTCTTTTTCCTCCACTGATCTTATTTTTATCTTCCTTCCTTTAAAGCTAAAGGATAAACCTTGAGGGAATTCCCACCTGAAGATAATTTTGTTCCTTCTCAGAAGGGCAACCAAATCTCCAAAGTTGGACCTAAGATCCAAAAGATGTTTCGGTATATATTTATAGATTTCCACTCTTGACTGCAGAATTATCAAAGGAGTCTGAAAGTGCAATCCCAAAATTTTATCTCTCTCTTCCTTAGATCGGAGAGTAATCAGACAATCTCTTATTTTGATCTTCTTTCCTCCTCTTCCCAGTCTGAAGGCCCTCATGATTTTAAAATCTTCGTGTTTCAAATCCGACTTCCAAAACTCTGCAAATTTCTGTGTCAAAAAGTCTATCAAACTGCCCTTCTCCAATTCGGGTACTGCTCTAATCCTTAAATTCATCTGTTTTTCTTTTAATTCAATCATAGAAAGCGTCAATTTCTGTTCCTTAATTTGCCTCTCCAAATCTGGGACTTTCTCTGTTTCCAATTGGGTTGTCTTGAATTCCACGGCACCAGCTTTCTTCTTGGCTTCCTCTGCTGTCTGTCGGGTCAAAGTTGATTCCTGCAGCAGTTTCTGAATAGAACACCGTGTTGGTGTTCACCTTTTGTCCCAAACTGTTTAAACTTTCTGTATTTAGGTCAATTTTAGTAGTTGCTGCATCTACCTTCGATTTTGTCTCATCGACTATCACCTTTGTCTCTTCGACCCTTTTATTTGTCTCTTCAGCCCTTTTATTAAGTTTCTCCAAAGATTCATTAATCTTGGCCAAAGCAGCTGCCAGAGTATCTTCTGATGACATTCCTCTAGGTTTAGGTTGTGATGGTACAGTCACTGATGAAATTAATGGACTACGCAGATGAAATTAATGGACTACGCAGAATTGGATAAGACGACGGGAAAAATTCGAAACCAGCGGGACCAGAAATTCCTGAAAGATTGGAGTAAATATGTGAGTTATTTGAAAAAGCAATTGTAATCAGCTGACTATGCTTGTAGGATTATGATACGATATGATATCTTTATTGTCATCAAGAAGTTTTGTAAGGAGAACTATATGAAATATTACAGAAAAAATTAGGAGAATGGATTCTAAAGTATGGATTATTAAAAGTAATAGTTAAGAGAAGGAGATGCAAGACTAAGAGATGAAGGTCGAAAATCACTAGACATGGTTGATGGAAGTCCTAGGCTTATAGCCAAAATGTGGTATAAGATGAGAGATGTTATGTTATGGTATGTTTTGTTTGGAAAATATATGTAAAATCAATAAAAATATATATATTTTTTAAAAAAGAAAAGAAATCACTACAGGACTCTGAGTATATTTCAGGCTGTGAAGCGGCAATAACCCCTGGCTTCAGAACAGGGGCTGGAAAGGGCAGGGAAGGAAACCTAAACACAGAAAGGGAAGCCTTGGTGCAAAGGAGAGGCGTACGTTCTGTACCTGCTAAAACCACAGTCATTTTTTCAAGCTTGCAACCTCATGACAAAAGCCTGGTGGTGATAAATATGAGCCAAGTTTGGCTGAAGACATTTCCGGGGCGTACAGAAGGCATAAAAGGAGAGGCACATGAACTTCTGAAGCCACCTAGGGGCAACCTGGCTGGCTGTATCAGGCCAAAGACCACTGTTGGGAGTGCTCTAGGCCAGATTTTAAAAGTCTCCTGAATTAGTTGGAGGCAATTCACCCACAATTTTTGGGTGAAATGAATGTTTTGCTGAGTTCTGCAAGGGGGTGCACTGAGTCTAAGGCCATACCCTCCAACATTTCTCTGATGAAAATAGGGACATCCTAATCTATAATAAGAAGAATGTTACTATTTACAGTGGTACCTTGGGTTACTGACGCTTCAGGTTACAGACGCTTCAGGTTACAGACTCTGCTAACCCAGAAATAGTACTTCGGGTTAGGAACTTTGCTTCAGGATGAGAACAGAAATCGTGCAGCAGTGGCGCGGCAGCAGCGGGAGGCACCGTTAGCTAAAGTGGTGCCTCAGGTTAAGAACAGTTTCAGGTTAAGAACGGACCACCAAAACGAATTAAGTACTTAACCCAAGGTACCACTGCGTTCCCCACCCATCTGACTGGGTTGCAACTCTTAGCAGCTTCCAACTTACATAAAAACATAAAAAACATTTAAAAAAAACCCTTCCCTATATAAGGCTGCCTTCAGATGGCTCAGAGGTTGGATAACTCCATACCCTCCAGCATTTCTCTGATGAAAATAGGGACTTCCTAAGGAAAAGCGGGACATTATGGGATTACCGTATTTTTTGCTCTATAAGACTCACTTTTCCCCTTCTAAAAAGTAAGGGGAAATGTCTGTGCGTCTTATGGAGTGAATGCAGGCTGCGCAGCTATCTCAGAAGCCAGAACAAGAGGGAAAGCAGCGATCCCTCTTGCTGTTCTGGCTTCTGGGATTGAGAATATTTTTTTTCCTTGTTTTCCTCCTCCAAAAACTAGGTGCGTCTTATGGTCTGGTGCGTCTTATGGAGCGAAAAATATGGTATATCAGAAAACTGGGATGGCGCTGTGGGTTAAACCACAGAGCCTAGGACTTGCCGATCAGAAGGTCGGTGGTTTGAATCCCCACGATGGGGTGAGCTCCCGTAGCTCAGTCCCTGCTCCTGCCAACCTAGCAGTTCAAAAGCACGTCAAAGTGCAAGTAGATAAATAGGTATCGCTCCGGCGGGAAGGTAAACGGCATTTCTGTGCGCTGCTCTGGTTTGCCAGAAGCGGCTTAGTCATGCTGACCACATGACCTGGAAGCTGTAGGCCGGCTCCCTCGGCCAATAAAGCGAGATGAGCGCCGCAATCCCAGAGTCAGCCACGACTGGACATAATGGCCAGGGGTCCCTTTACCTTTAAGCAAAAGCAGGACATTCTGGGATTATATCAGAAAACTGGGATGGCTTCTGTAAATCTGGGACATCCTTGAAAAATAGGGACACTTGGAGGGTCTTGTAAGGCCCTGTGTGCACTGCCCATTTAAAGCAGGCCTTTACCATTGAAGGTACCTTCTTTCACCTTTGGTGGACGTGCCCAAAGATTAAGGCTTTCTGGGAAATGATATATAATGAAATGAAAAAGGTATTTAAATATACCTTTCTTAAGAAACCAGAGGCCTTTCTCCTGGGCATGGCCGGCCAATTGGTGTCAAAGAAAGACAGAACATTTTTTATGTATGCTACAACAGCTGCAAGAATACTCATCGCAAGACTTCCGGGTTGACGCGATCTGGAAATGGCGGATTCCCTCCGAGCTGCGGAGGGAATCGGCTCTACCGAGGACGGGTCTTTGCCGCGCCGGCGACGCGGGGACCCTTAAAAACCGCAGGCGCGGAAGCCTGCGGACTGAAGACTCGGCGGGTGCCTTAAGCGCCCCCCCTGATCCACGAAGAGCCTTTTTAAAGGCTGCGGAGAGGATACGGGGGTGGCGTGGCACTGAGAGTCGACCGCTACCTCGGTGGAGCGAAGCCGCGAGCCATGACCAGAGAGCGCTGACTTCCTTCCTTGAAAATCTGGACTGAAAGAATTACCCGTGAGTAAGACGGATTGGGACTTTAAAAATTTTTACCCTGAATTGGAGACGACCGGGGGGTGTGCTAAAAGGAAGTCCGCACCCCCCCCCCTTGCAGACGATCTAAGCAACGACATAAGAGCTAAGCTGGAGAGCCTACCCTTGGTGGGGTGAGTTAAAAAGGACACTAACTTTCAAGATTTAGCTAAAGGAAATTTTGTGCTGGAGAGAGGAGTTTTGGAGACCCTCTTTTTGTTTTAAACAACCCCCCCTCCCGGGCTCGGGAACGTCCTGCCTTTGTGCCTGTGTAAGAGCTGCGGAGTTTGACAGCTGTCAAAGCTGCCAAACGGGCAGTTTAAAGTGGAAAAATCGCTATCTAAGATCCCTCTGGATTAAGACGAGTTATAATTGAGCCAAAATTGTTGGAAACAAAGTAATAATAATAAGCTAAAGGACTGTTGGAGAAAAGACTAATAAGTAACCAGATTCCCCCTAGGGGGAATTCTGTGAAACTACAATGGATACAATGGCTGTGGATGGAAAGTTACTAGTAGAAATCGAAAGGATGTTTCAATTGGTGGGAATCTTACAAGAGCAGAGCTTGGCCATGAATAAACAACTTATGACTATGACCTTGGGAACAGGCAACTCTGCTGTTTGTATTGAGAACCTGAATGAGAAAGAATCCACAGCTGAATGGGAAACAATGTCTACAGAGGTGGAAGAGACTAAACAAGAAAAAGAGAAAGTAACCTTGGGAAGCAACAACCAAAAGCTGACATCTGTGGAACACAAGCAAGGAGACTCTGGGAACATATCTACCACAAGTCTGCGAAAGACGCAGAAGAAGAAGGAGGAGGTTCTGGGACAATATGGAATACAGGAACTTAAAATAAAGAAATATGATTGGGGCCTCCGTTTGGACTTTGATTTTGAAGATACAGGCTTTGTGGAAATTTTCCAGCAGTTGCTTTTAAATCTCCTTGTGGGAAGAGAATATACTTTGATGGTGAAAGAACTTTTTCCAGACTTGACGACTGATATAAAGGGCTACCAACAAGACCGGCGGAGAGGGACTGAAAGAGACTTGAAAGCCTCGGACGTGAGGAACCCAGGCTGAGAATCTTGACTTTGGATTTCTATTGGGAAGGGACAAAAACCGGGGATGGGAGGGAGGGAAGAGGAGATTCTTAAAAACTCTTAAGACTTTTAGGTTTGATTAATATGACTTTTAATTAAGATAAAATGAAAAATCGATGGAAGAGAACTTAAGTCCAACTTAGGAAAATCATTTTTTTTTTTTATTAGAAAAGAGGTAATAAAATGAATAAGATGGTTAAGAGGAGAAATACCAACTTGCCGATATAATCTTGGGAATTGGGATGCATGAGGGGGGGTGGGGGGAAGTCAGGGAACAAGGTTATGAAACGAGGATCTGCTGAATTTATACACGTTTTTGTCTTGTGTTATTTTTGTGTGTGTATTGTTTTTATAAAAGCGGAAAACCCAATAAATTTTTTTTTTTTTTTTAAAGAATACTCATCGCAAATATTGGAAGACACAAGATCTACCCACCTTGGAAGAATGGCAGATGAAGGTGATAGACTATATGGGACTGGCAGAAATGACCGGCAGAATCCAAGACCAGGGAAAAGAGACGGCGGAAGAAGATTGGAATAAATTTAAGAACTATCTTAAGAAACATTGCAAAATTAATGAATGTTAGAATGATGCTGGTTTCGAAATTAAGTGGATTACAGTTGTAAGGATTAAGTTAAAAGAAAAGAAAGGTTAAAAATTAGATAAATTTAAGGGTGAGGATTTGCTGAATTAAAATTTGAAATTGGAATGCAGAAAGGGGAGGTATGAGGAGGTCGGAGAAGTAAGTTATAAGAAAATAAGGGTTTGAAATTATACTTGTTCTTTTTTTGTTTGTGTTTGTTTGTATTGTTGTGTTTGTCTGTATAATCTGTGAAACTTTAATAAATATTTTATAAAAAAAAATAAAATAAAGCAGGCCTTTACCATATTAAGCAGGCATGGCTTCTCTCAAAGAATCATGGAACCGTAGTTTGTTGAAGATCCTGAGACAGGGGTGCCAACTCGGTGGGGTTGAGGCCTTTACCGCTTTCCCATGTCTGTTGGGATGGGGCTCAGCCCCCCACTCCCAATCTTGAGGGGGCTGAGGAGGCCTGGCGGGAAGTTGCCAAGGGCCACACTGCATCAGGAGATGTTGCACAGCCTGGCAGGATGTTGCCCCAGGCCACATAGCGTTGAGAGAGACCACCTGGACCAGTACAGCCTGGAAGACAAATGCTGCATCAGGAGTCGGCCTAGTCGGCCTCTCCCAATGCGACAGTCACAGGCATATGTGTGCTGCGTACATGACGTCAAACCCTCCCCCCGCCCCATGTCAGATGAAACTTGGCCCCTGTGCCCTGAGAGTTGTTAAAGAGACCCCTGTTCTCCTACAATTCCCAGAGCAGTTTAACAGGCAGTCCTTGATCCAGCAGGGCTCTCCTTAAGTTTTTATGGATTTCAAAAGCACTCTGGAAGTGATCAGTTGCAGCCCAAACCAACTGGAGGGTCCCACGTTGGTGAAGGCCGTGATTCAGTCCAGTATTTCTCAGATGACAATACAGACATACTATAAGTTAAATGTAATGAAATAAAAGCTTAGCTGTAAGCTGCCTTGAGTCCCTGCCAGTGAAAAAGATGGGATTTACTGGTATTAGCAGTAGTAATGGAAACTGTGTGATCATTCCAGTGAGTAAATCCTATTGAACTCAGTGGGACTTACTTCTGAGTAAAAATGCAGTGCAAGGCTGCACAGAGTAATGGGAGTAAGCTCCATTGAATACAGTGGAACTTACTTCTGGGTAGACATGACAGTGTAATGCTCGATTTACAATAAAGGATTAAAAACTCCAAGCATTTCCTACAAAATTGCTGGTTGCTGAAGCATCGCATTTAAAGAATTTAGAGTGGGTTGGTTATATTTTCCTTCAGAATTATAGGAAGGGCCTTGTATGCCATCTTCACCATTTTCTTCCTTTGGTGCAGGTATTTTATTTTCAGTATAAACGGGACTCTATTTTTGCACCTGCACACACACACACACACACAGAGCAAAGGCTCCTGCTTCCAAAAAGACCATGGGGTGTGTGTGTCTGATCTCTGCACCACTTTTAATTGTTCTGAGAGACGTGGAGAGGAAGAAAAAGAAAAACCGGGAAATTCTGAGATCCAATAAGAAACTGGGATGGTTTTTGTAATTCTGGGACTGTCCCTGGAAAATATGGACACTTGGAGGGTATGCTATCTCTAGGGGCACACAACACACACTAACCAGGGTGGCTATCGGCGCATGGGTCACTGCAGTCACCTCTCCCTCGAAGGAGGCATGGTTGGGGCGCACCAGCCACAGCTGGTGTCAAGACTTGGCACAATCTCGAATCACAACAAATATGAATCACAAGACCTTGTGTAGAATTGTTATGCAGTGGTGATTCCATCCCTGTCCAGGTCTCTGGAAAACAGATAAAGAAAAGTTTTTCTCCCCTAAAGCTAGATATTCAATGACGCTAAATATGGGAAGATTCAGGACAGATAAAAGGAAGGACAGAATTTAAGTATGGAATTCCCATCCACAAGAGGCAGTGTTTGGCCACCAATGTGGATGATTTTAAAAGACAAATTGATGAAGTAGAATAGGACTATGGATGGCTATTCACCTTAAGTTGCAGTGCTCTGTATCCCCAGTTGGAGGCAGCAATGTTTGTGAATACTAGTTGCTGGAAGCGGCAGGAAGGGAGAGGGCTCTTGTGCATGTGGGTTTCCTATAACCGGCAACTTGTTTGCCGCTGTGAGGACAGGATGCTGGACTAGCCCCCTTTGGCCTGACCCTGCAAGCTTTTCTGGTGTTCTTATGGGACACTGTTTAAATTAGTCAACCTGGGTGCTTAGAGCTGACTTCTATGCAATCCTTCCCCTGCCTTGGATTCTGACACCAGCACATGGTCCTCAGAGGGGACCAGAGATCCACGTTCGAAACCACAGGGAAAGGAATCATTGTTTGATGCGCACCGCCTGGCCTTTTCCTGCAACCGCTTCAGGCAGGGTGGCCATCTGGGATCTAAAAGCATTCAATTGTTCTCACCAGCCTTTCTTTTGAAGCTCTCATTCATCCCTCCAAGGTCTGCATTGATTGGAGGCTCCAAGAGGGCCTGCATCTGCCTCCCGCCTCCCCCCGCCCTTCAGCCTCCATCAATGCTTTTCCCACATTAATCTACTAGGTCTCTCGATAACCAAACTCTCATTATCTTCATCTCAGTCAAATTCAGCGGGGTGGGGGTGGGAGGCAGCAGCTGAGGAGGGAGGAAGAGATCCACTCACTGGACTTTCTGGCTGCTTCATTGTCCAAAGCAGAGCAAATGGCCCTCTAGAGGGTGCCTGTCTGTACAGTACAAGAGTCAGTGTGGTGCAGTGGTTGGAGTACCAGACTAGAACCTGGGAAAGACCAAGGCTGAAATCCCCTTTCAGCCATATGACGCTTAAGAACCAGCTGCTGCCTCTCAGCCTAGCCTACCTTGCATGGTTGTTGTCAGGCTAAAATGAGGAGGAGAATGATGAATGCCACTGTGACCTTCTTGGAGGAAGAGGTGGGAAGTAAATGCAACCAACAAACAAACAACTAAATAAATAAATAAATAATGTATCCTGTACAAATACCATGAGTTGTGATATGACCAGGACCCGACTTGGGGCTGCTTCTAGTTAATTTGTCGACTGAAAATTGATCTTTTTTTCTTTTTTCTTTTTTCTTTTTTTGTGGAGTGGTGAGATGGCATTGCATCAAGTGTCATCCTTATGGGTGCCAGGGATTCCCATCGAATGCAGAAATTCTTGGCCTCATTTATTCGTTCCCTGTCCAGAAAAAAAGTCAATCTGGCAAATGCAAAATCAAGTATCCACTGTTGTTGTTTTCAGTCTGCAAACGATACATAATTGACAATTAATTAAGTCCGTACAGATCAATAGGAGGGTCAAAATCCATAACGTTGTGAGGCTTTTAAAATCAAGACTAACCAAAATGAGAAAAACGAGCATGCAAACTTTGGGAAAGCTTTGCATCAGGCTGAATGTTATGTTATTGTTATTGTTGCCATCATCATAATCACAATTAATTTATTAATTGCCTTCCAAACTACCACCCCAAGGCTATTTAAACATAAGATAATCAAAGACAGTTATAAACACCAAACAACAAACACATTAGAAGCCAGACTGAAACCTGAACCAGAGGCTCCTTGCAGTAAACACCCATTTACCCAGCTAGAAAATCCTGCCAGAACAAAAAAAAATCTCTTCAGTTGTTTCCGGAAAGTGCAGCTAGGGGATGCCTGTTGTACTTCAACAGGGACAATGTTCCACAAAACAGGGGCAACCACATTAAAGGCCCTGCTCTGACTGACTGCAGAGTGGGGGCTTCTGAGATCTTTGGAACCAGCGGGAAAGACTCTTGGGCTCCTATTTAATTCATCCCTTTCTTCAAAACTACAAGCACTAGAATCTTACAAATGGGGGAGCAGCCATAGCTCTGTGGCAGATTATTTGCTTTGTGTGCAGAAGGTTCCAGATTCAATCCCCACTGACATCTTCAGGAAGGGCTGGGAAAGACTCCCTGCTTGAAACCTGGAGAGCTGCTACCAGTCAGTGTGACAATCTTGAGCCAGGCGGACCAGGTGGAGACAGCCTTCTTGGATAGGAGCTGTAGTCCAACAGCACCAGGAGAGCCAATGATTCCCCAGACTTGGTGCATGAATCCAAAATATTATTATGTTCTTAATAATAAATAATTTACTGATAAGAGTAATATACACTAATTTAGGGACCGGTGCCAAATCACTAAGAGGAATTAATACTAATTTAGGGGCCATCGCCCAATCTGCTGCTATCGCAAAACTCCCATGAGACTCTCTATCCTGCTAACATAATATCTTGGGTCCTTTTCCAGGCAACCATTTACCTGCTGTTTGCTCATAATTCTCCCACAAGTCCTAGGCAAACAAACAGGGAGATAATTGGAGATCATAAGCCAACCAGGAGTGGCTTGCTTGCGTTTCCTTTTAACAGAATTGTTTTATGGACAGGACTTTTAAATCACTTCTTTCTTTCTTTTATTATTTGCTGCCAGAAAGATCAGCTCTGAGGCCCAATTGCATCTGGTCCCTCTTGTTGCTGTTCTCATAGGAAACACCCCATAAAAAAAATATGGGGATGGAAGGTAAGGGTAAACACTTTCTCTGGGGCCCATCAAACTGGCCAGCTGTCAGCTTAATACACTTGGTTAAGCCTCCTGAGTTAATTGCCTGCTTTGAAGTATGAATCTGGCCGTGATACATTGCATTGCACTAGGGCTCCGGAAAGACCAACACAATGTTCATTTGGCTTCCTTTATCATGTTTTCCAGAGACTGATAATGCGGGGTAGAATCCGCACCCAGAGCCCATCTTGATCCCACTTTTGACCTATTCTGCAGGGAAGGAACAGGGCAGGCGACAGAGATGTCTCCTCAGCTCAGGCACCAGCAGAATACAGAGGACCTTAGATAAGATGAGCCAATGCGGTGAGGTGGTTAGAGTGTTGAACTAGGACCCGGGAGACTAGGGTTCTGTTACGGAATGGAAGGGGGGGGCTCCTTTCCCCCTTCCTTCTAAGAACATCCGAGGCCCCGCTTATTCCTATGGCCCCGCTTTAGCCAAGGACCTCCTGTTACAATGTATCCATTCTGTTTCTGCTTTTGCCCTATAGTACAGAATTGGTTTGAAATCATTGAAATCTTTAGAAATTGATATAAAATCAACCGTAACTCCGATTTCTTCGCTCTCAGTGTCATTCAACTCAGTTCCCCGTGGACTCCATGATGCTATCCCTACTTCCATAATCCCCGAAGCGGCAGGTCACGTACGCAAGAACTTCTTAATTCGCCAAACCTTCCCTCTAGGCAATATTAGGTGGCAGACGATGCTTATCTCTGACCCATTGTCTTGCCACCACCGGTACTCAATAAATGTGTATCTATGTATATTTCCCGCTCTGCATATCCCCCCTCCCTCATCCGAAAATGCTAATTAATGTAATCCCACCTTTTCATAATGTATTCATGACGTGTAAAGTATATTCATGATGTAACTTGTGAAACCCAACCTTCCCATAATGTATTCGTGACGTTTCATGCACTGTATTCTGGGATATGGAGGGAAATTTCAAAAGTTCATGTCACCCCTTTCTCTGGGTTCAATCTCGCCTTGAACCTGTTGCGCAATAAACTTGGATCTTCTGCAGTTTGCTCCTGCGTCCGGCTGAGCTCATTTTCTTCCGCAGGGACCCACGGACTTAGTCCGATGAGCTGGGTGGCAGAGTAACCCCGCACCCAGATTTTTCCGTAACAGTTGGCGCCGCAACGTGGGGCTTGCGGTTCTCCCGAGCTGCTGACTGGGGGCCCCGAAATCTTCAGCCGGCTCCAGGCCATTTTGCCTGGGAAGATCCTTTTGGACCCCCAGCCATCTTCTGGGCGGTAATCGAAAGCCCTAGGAGTTCAGCCGGGGAGCAAAAGAGGGATCCAGCCGGCTTATTCATCGATCCCGGGATCATCATAGAAGACGCGTGAGTATAAGGAAAAAGGAAAATCCAGTGCACTGGTGGGAAGGGGGTGGAATCTCCTGGCAACTGAATTCTCTGCCCTCCTCTCTATCGCTCCTTCTTGCCTTTCTCTTGGTCCGGTTAGTGAGAGAGACCGTGGACCGCTGCTCAACCCGAAAGGGGGGTTCTGAGCTCTATCTCTTTTCCTTAAAATCTCTAGCCAGCCGCACCAATTGGGAGTCCGAAAGTAAGACGGTGAGACCCGGCTTGGAAAGACAGCCGACTTTCCGCAACGGGCATCCCAGTTGAAAGCAAGGGGTTGGAGCTCTCTTTCCGAACTTCCCGAGCGCCCTTACGGAGGGGGCAGGAAGGGGTCTGGCTTTCTATCCCAATCCCAGCCGCACTGGTCGGTGCCACGTAACCGTGCGTGAGCCCGCTTCCAAAAGCAAGGGGGATTTTCAGTTCGAAATTCTATCCAGGGACCACCCGATCTGGCACCGCATGGCGCGGGCGTCCAGTAGGGCCCCTTTTCCTGAGATGTGACGATAGGTAGGAGGTTGCCAGGAGGGATAGCCCATGAGGAATTGGGCAGGACCGGCAGAGTGGAAAGAGACCCCAGGTTATAGGAAATAAGGAAATAAGGAAATAAGGAAATAGGAAATAGGAAAGGGAACGCAAGGAACCGGATAGCTAGAGCTCTCTAAAACCCACTAAGGAAGTTGCCAGGCAACTAGAAGCCCCTTCTCCTCTTTACTATACGTCCCTGTACTAAGCATACCAAACCCCTAGACATACCAATCCTAATCAACCCCTCTTTTTCCCCTTCTCTATCCCAGACACCCCCCCCCCAAAAAAAAAAAAAAAAGGAAAAAGCAAAAGAGCAACAACAGCAACGCATGCATCTATAAAGGGGTACCCAGTCAACCAAGCGTTGTGAGCCCTACCAGTCTGATTACCTGGTGGTGTGTTTGAAGAGGCAAGGAGGCTCATAAAACCATGTGGGACCTTCCTACTAATTTCACTTAATGAAGCCAAAGGTAGTGGCCCATCTCCTTGCAATAACCAACTAAAGGATGAGAATATATATGTTTACATGTTGTCTGTTATGTGTGTTGTCTGTTAATACATATATGAGAATATGTATGTTTACATGTTGTCCGTTATGTGTGTTGTCTGTTCCTTCTGTCTCTGGCAGACTGCCTTTCTTAAGTGTGCATAGTTTAAACTGCAAGCTTGCTTCAAAATTTAAATCTAAGGAAGCCATGCTGGATCTTAGCAGTCCTAAATAAGAGAAAATGAGAATGAAGTGTGCAAATGTTTACCCCACCTCTTGCTTTGCCCCAACTTTTGAGATTGTGAGTCTACAGTCTTATTTTGGAAGGTGCTTTTAACCTAATGTTTCTGCTGCAAAAGCCTAGTTGAGCACAACTGCTCTCTCAAGCTGAAGTGCAGCGTATGTATTTCATTAAGCGTATGCCTATAAAAGTATGGTGTTCATTCTAAGAAAATATATTTGAGTCCAGAAGAGTTATTGTAAGGCTCCTGATATCAGTCTCTATAAGACTTCATGGCCTCTTTTGTTAGAAAATGCCCCCCCTCCCCCTTGTTTCACTCTGCCTCTTTCAGTTGTTTTCTCCCTTCTTTCTTCTGTGCTAGGTAAATTTACTCCCGAGTAAGCTTCCTTTAAAGGAAACTGCAAAGAGGGGAGGGGGCAACACTTGTGTATTCCCTTTAAAAAAATCAAATCTAGGGCTGCTTTAACTGTGCTTTATAAGAGATCCTCTCAGGAGTATAGATGTTTCCTTTCCCAGCTGTAAATCTGTACTTAAATGTGTATGCCTCTTTGGTAGTACAAATCTTGCTGCGAAATCTTGCTGTGAACCCTATATTTTGGAGGGTTGGACTAGATGACCCCAGGGTCCCTTTCAACTCTCCCAATTTGTGGCTGTGTGGAAGACCATGTGTCTGCAAGCATTGGAGGGTAATTCTTAAACTCTGGTGTGGTAATGGAGTTGAAATTCAGCCTAGCTTTGCTCTTTAGTTTTAAAAGGTGAGAGGTGAAGCCCAACTGGTAATATCATGCATTTGAGTGATTACAGTGTTTATCATTTTGTCTACTATTATAAAATCAGACTCAAAAGTCTACTCAAAGTTTAAGCACATACAAATGAATAATCAATTAGCCTTGACCATTCCTGTAAATAAAGGGCAGGAAATAATAATATTATTACTGGTAATATCATGCATTTGAGTGATTACAGTGTTTATCATTTTGTCTACTATTATAAAATCAGACTCAAAAGTCTACTCAAAGTTTAAGCACATACAAATGAATAATCAATTAGCCTTGACCATTCCTGTAAATAAAGGGCAGGAAATAATAATATTATTAATAATAATAATATTTTTTTGTCTGCAAATGGTAAGGCTGGAATGGCTGAGAATGTTAAAAAAAAAAAAAAAAAGATCCTATGAATTCTGACTGGCCATTTTTACTCATAAATAAGAGAGCGGTTGATTGTTCCGCGAATGACCAGATAAAATGACCAATAATGATAGCCCTTTCCTGTACATAAAGGAAGCTTGGGCTGAAATTGCTAGCTTTGGTGAATTCTTAAATTGCTGAGTTTCTCTTTTTTGTTGTTTTAAAAGCTAACCCTATTTTTAAAATCTACTCCTTACCTTTCCCTTCCTTATTCTAATTGAGCCAAAAGATGCAACATTTTCAATGGTATAAAAGGTTTGCTGAGACATGAACTCTGCACATGCACAGAGGCTAGATCAGCTTAAAAAAAAAAAAAAAAGAGAGAGAGAGAGATTGGAGGGGGGAGAGAGAAGATTGGAGAGCAGTGTGCTGCAGGGAGAAACCTTTCCAAATTTCCCTATGTAAAACTTGGGAGCCATTGAGGGAAATCACCCTTAATGTGTTTTGCTCCAGGGGCTACTTAATACAAAAGAGTTAAGTACTGGACATGCCAAATTCTTTTCACAGGTAAATATCAAAGCACTCCCACTGTGAGTTCCTCTCTTGAGTAGATTTTATAACTGTGTGTGTGTGTGTATGCCTATGCATTTTAGGAACAGCATTTCCTGACAGACCTCTCACATGAAATAATTTTCCCTTTCAACAGAGTGTCCTTTCTTTTCTCCCACAGCACAAATGATAATGAGGGGATGCAAACAGTGATTTAAATACTCTATAAAAAGTAATTGCATTTGTTTTTCTTTTGTCTTTCTTCCCTTAAAGCCAAACAGTCACTTTCTTTCTGTTCAGCAAAACAAGTCTGAATCCCTGCTATATTAGTTGATTTCCATCCATCTCTTTGTGGCTTTGACACTTTAAGTTACAAATAATCTGTTTTCATTTATTTAATCAGTTTCTCCATGATGTCTATGAAGTTAATCGAAGCACAACCAAACATTGTTTGAGCATTTCTTACTAATTCTGTCATTTTGGCTAGTGCAAGGTACCTGCACAACTTTAAAATTGCCATTCATTTTTTTATTGGTATTAACTCATTTCCCAGTATTCCGCTATTAACATTACAGCTGATGTCACATCAAGAAACACTTTTATTTTCATTTGGGATGTTAGAATGCCAAAACAGATTACTTCAGGGTACTTCAGGTTGCTTATTAATTGTGTGTCTTAGCATTTATTTATTTTGGTTCCTCATAGGTCATTTGTGTGTGTGTGTTTTACTTTGGGGACATGTTCATCACATGTTGAAAGTCAGTCTCATGAAGTTCTTTTATTGGATAGCACATGGTGAATTTTAAGTTTTTCCCATTGTTTTCCCATATTTTTTTTCAGTCCAGTAGTAATATGTGTGGTTTTGATAATAACTTTGTACTATTTAATAATAGTTATTTTCTGAATCTGATGTCTTTGTGTCAAGTCCATTTTCATCTAACTAGTAATCTAATTTTTTGCTTTCTTTTTATTTTTTAACCTTTGTATTTTTTCAGTTCTCTTTCTATACATGTGGAGTAATTTTTTATTTTATAATATGAAAAGAACAACAACAACAAAAATTAAGTGAAGGAAAGCAAACAAACTTAGCAGATAATAACAGTAATTACATGGAAATGTGATAATGAATAAAATGTTTAATCCACTAAGATTGTTATTATTTGCAGCTTCCCATGGAAACTGGAGGACATCCTTTTTGCCTTTTGCCCCTTTCTCGTCTAACTGTGTTTAAGTCTCCCCAAAACCCTGCCCCCTTACAGGATATCACTTCTACAGATGTGCAATGATGAAAAGCAGCAACAACCCCTCAACTCACAAGACCTGCAACACCAGAGTTTTCAAAGTGGCCACAGTTATCTCTTTCAAAGGCTATAGACTGACGGGGGGGGACCTGACAAAGGGGGGAGGAGTTGAATTGCAAGGACATTTTCCCACTTTTGAACCTCAAGCCTCTGCTCCAGGATTCAAAAGATACATGCGTAAAAGATCACAATTGTGTCAAGATATGCAACAGATATTTAATTATTTTGTTTTGTATTATGTGTTATTATGTAAGAATGTTGAAATGTGTCTGACAGTGTGATTTCCACAAAGGGGGGCAATTTTTGTGTGTAATTGTTTTTATGTTTAATGTCTTATTGCTTACACACCAATGGAGAATTCTCATGCATTTTATACTTTCTAATAGCTCACACTATTGTGTAGTCCAATGTTTAGATCAACTTATAACCACATTTAATTGTTCCACCTGGCACCCTGCCAACTTTCCCTATCCATTTTAAAATGTGTTAAACCTCGTTTTGCCAAGGACAAGCTTCTGGATCCATAAAACACCAGGTACATGAAGGTGCATATGCTTTGGTTTAGCAGGAATGATTTCTTATAGACTTAAATTGACTTATTTGGACAACTGCCCTTGTTAAGAATGGTTTTCTTTTAACAGATTGGTTTGAAGAGTTGAGAACCATGGGGCAAGATAAATTCAAATTGGACTCAGTTTGAATTGGGCACGTGTATCCAGGCTGCAATTAGCCTTTTGGTCCTTTAAGTGCAAGTGAGCAACCCCCATGCGTGCAAAACCACAGCCTATAATAGAATCCCATAGGAAGGCCAAGGCCAAGGCATCTCCCTCACGAGATGTCCAACCTGTGCCAGCTATGGTGAATGCCAGGCAACATGGTTAAATGAAAGCCCCGAGGGGATTCAACAGACAGGATGTGTTGCTGTAGCACTATGTCAGTGTGAGACCACAGAAGAGCTAGCTTGACACCTGAGAAATACACAAAAATGGCGGAAGACAAAACACCAACTGCATTTTTCAGTCAATTAGACCTTCCTGCTAGGTGTAAAGCATAAAACACTATTGAGAATGCCACAAGTAATTTAGCAACAAAATACAAGAGGTGTTCTTTATATAATACCCTATATGCAGCTACCTGCACTGCTATACTTGCAAATGACCGTAAGAGGCATGGCATGCAAGTCCCTTTCAGATTTCCATAAAGCCACACATCCCATTCACCGAGATTTAGGGTGCGGAGAAAAGATTTGCAAGTTCTTACAGAACTTTAATGCAAATCTATCTCCGAATGGGGGACTGTTACGGAATGGAAGGGGGGGGCTCCTTTCCCCCTTCCTTCTAAGAACATCCGAGGCCCCGCTTATTCCTATGGCCCCGCTTTAGCCAAGGACCTCCTGTTACAATGTATCCATTCTGTTTCTGCTTTTGCCCTATAGTACAGAATTGGTTTGAAATCATTGAAATCTTTAGAAATTGATATAAAATCAACCGTAACTCCGATTTCTTCGCTCTCAGTGTCATTCAACTCAGTTCCCCGTGGACTCCATGATGCTATCCCTACTTCCATAATCCCCGAAGCGGCAGGTCACGTACGCAAGAACTTCTTAATTCGCCAAACCTTCCCTCTAGGCAATATTAGGTGGCAGACGATGCTTATCTCTGACCCATTGTCTTGCCACCACCGGTACTCAATAAATGTGTATCTATGTATATTTCCCGCTCTGCATATCCCCCCTCCCTCATCCGAAAATGCTAATTAATGTAATCCCACCTTTTCATAATGTATTCATGACGTGTAAAGTATATTCATGATGTAACTTGTGAAACCCAACCTTCCCATAATGTATTCGTGACGTTTCATGCACTGTATTCTGGGATATGGAGGGAAATTTCAAAAGTTCATGTCACCCCTTTCTCTGGGTTCAATCTCGCCTTGAACCTGTTGCGCAATAAACTTGGATCTTCTGCAGTTTGCTCCTGCGTCCGGCTGAGCTCATTTTCTTCCGCAGGGACCCACGGACTTAGTCCGATGAGCTGGGTGGCAGAGTAACCCCGCACCCAGATTTTTCCGTAACAGTTCAAATCCCTACTCAGCCATGAAGTTCATAGGCCAGTCACTCTCAACCTAACCCACCCCAAATGGTTGTTGTGAAGATTAAGTGCGGACTATGACCTGGGAGAAGCCAGAGTTCGAATCTCCCCGCCTTGGTCATAAAGCTCACTGGCTGCAGTCTTGGGCCAGTCGCTGCCTTTCAGCCTAATCTACTTTACAGGGTTGTTGTGAGGGTAAAAACAAGGAGGGGAGAACCTTGTATGCCAGTGTAACCTCCTTGGAGAAAAAGGTGGGATATAAATGCAATGCAATGCAACACAGTGATGAAAGCATGCATGAACAATAAAGTTGCCTGCACTAGGACTGAGTGCCCCAAATCAGTTTCCCAATTTTGCAAAAGTTTCCTTCCCCTGCAGAACAGGTTTCTGTTTTCTTTGGTTAGGAAGCACCTATGCATTTCCCCCAAAGAAGAAATCCATCACCAAAACAAAGAGCAAGATGGCTTGGCTCTGCCCTCCTGTCGGAGGCGCTAAATGCTTTTGAATACCAGTTGCTGGGAATCACAAGTGGGGAGAGTTTCTGTTGCACTCAGATCTTGCTAGTGGGCAGTAATGCTCAAGCACCTCCATCTTATGCTTGGGGTGGGTAGGTGGGTGGGTAACTAAAACAGCATATCCTAAAGACACCACAGTCTTCGCTGACCTTCATTCCGAGGAAACCAAACCCTGTATAAGCCCCTGGAACCCCTGGAATTTCTCACTGCTCGGTGAGTGGGGTGGCATGCAACATTGGTGTTAGAATTGGGATTATATTTCTGGGAGGACGGCGTGTGAGCCTCTCCATCCCATGCTCACTTTGGATATGTGTGTAAACATCTATCCTGAAGACACCAGAGTCTCCACTGACCTTTGTTCCAAGGAAACCAAACCCAAGTAAGCACCTGGGACCCCTGGAGCCTCTCGCTGCTCAGAGACGGGGTGGTGTCAACAGTATGGTCAGAGCCAGCCTCACATGCCAAGAATCAGGCTAAGAAGGACTTTACATGATACTCCAGTTTATAAAGGAAAGAGCAGCTGCAAAACCTGCCCCCAGTTGACCTGGCCTTTCAGCCTCGCCAGAAACAACATCCATGTGTTGGATGAGCTAGTATGTGGAAGAAGAATCTGGGAGGTGGCACGATAGGGCAGGGGGTTGGCCTTGTTATGGCTGCTCCGGGCAGCACAAAATAACTCCTGGTATTGGACTCTGCCGTGCAGGGGGAGGTGGCCAACCCTTCAGAGACGTGACCTGCTCCCGGTGCAGGCACTGCTGTTGACAGTCCTTATCGAGCTCTCCCAGTGACCAGGGCTGTCTTCGCTGGAAGACAATGAAGGTCAGGGGTGCTGAGGGATGTTTTGAGTTCTTGCCATCCAAACAATCCTTTTTAGACTGGCTTCCTGCTTCCCAAATTCCTGGTGGGGCCGGACAGAGAGAAACCAGAGAGAAATGCATGTAGGAGCTTGTCAGAGCTGCTAGGGAACCAGAATGGAGGCAGGTGGCGCACTGTTTCTGGCCCAAGGGCCACATTCATCCTTAGTCAGCCCTCCAGAGGCCACGTGCCGGTAATAGGTGTTGACACTCCGTGTACACACATACGCACACAAACATAGGACACACGCGGGCACGTAGGCTCCTTCCATTGCTGATCCTTAAGCAGGAGGCATATTGCCCAGTGTTATCTCTACTTTATTTTGGGGAGAAAGTTTCGTTGCTGCTGCCAGAATTAACATGAGAAGAGCCTGCTGGATCAGGCCAGTGACCCATCTAGTGCATTATCCTGTCCACACAATAGCCAACTTGATGCCCATTATGGGAAGCCCACAAGCAACAGCAACTTTCCGATTGTTATTCCACATCATCTGGTATTCAGAGGCATGGAAGTTCTGCTATCTCAGCAGACCTCCAGCAGATCCCTGATGGATCAGGTCAGTGACCCATCTAGTTCAGCATCCTGGCCTGCGGTCAGCCAGGTGCACCAAGTGGAGAAAGCCCACAAGCAGGACTTGAGTGCAACAGCATTCTCCTCTCTCAGCAACTGGTATTCAGAGGTAGAATGCCCCTGGGTATGGAGGTTCTACTATGACAGTCTCTATGGAGAGCCCTGCTAGATTGGGTCAAAGGCCCATCTAGTCCAGCCTCCTGTCCTCACAGTGGCCAATCAGATGCCCATTATGGGAAGCCTACAAGCAGGACCCAAATGCAACAACCAGCTCAAAGCAGTTCTGCAGCCAAGTAATGCGCACAGAAATTTGTATAATGTGCATATAAATGTTTATCTTAGTCAAGTGACATAGAATAATGTTCGTTAGGTGAATGTGGGTTGTTCCTTTTGCACATGCGTGTACGCTAGGTAATATAACATATTCTAAAAAATATAGTAGGAGAAATTCACGCAAAATGCAGATGAATTTTCATGAGAACCCTTTTAAGGGGGGGGGCAGAGGACAGAGGAGATTGGAAAAACCAAGAAGCTGAAATTGACAGATTCACCATATAAACATGTGAGCCTTCATTTGGATCTGACATGAGCTGCTTTATAAAGCAAGGTTTACCTGATGCTCTGAGCCACTGAATCCCTGGAGAGTGGAAGCAGCACTCGGAAATCTTTTTTTCACCTTCTGCTGCGTTGAAGTGGGGAAGAACTTTCTGAGGACAAGAGCTGTTTGAGAGTGAAACAGACTCCCTTGGGAGGTGGTGGACTCTCCTTCACTGGAGGCTTCTAAGCAGAGGTTGGATGGCCTTCTGTCAGGGCTTATTTAGCAGGGATTCCAGCATGGCAGGGGGTTGGACTAGATGACCCCTGGGGTCCCTTCTATGATTTTATGATTCTATGGTCCCTTTGGGTGAAGCCAGGAAGGCCGCTGGCTGTTTGGCTTTGAAACCCAGCACTAAGCAATGGGGACCTCCTTTCCCTCCTTTAAATCAGTTGGCTCGCCACAGCCTACAGTTTGAAGGGATGGCCTGGCAAGGAGAGCTTTGTGATTTTATTTTTTTAAACTGCTGTTTTGTTTGTTGTGGCAAGGAAGGTTGTTTCTTTCCAAGTAGGTTGGCTGATGAAGCACTGGGTGTGGCACCCACTTGCCCTGATCCTCTGCATGTTCATTAAGAGGCCTGGCACATGACGGTGCTGCCATGTATCACCCTTGATGATGAGCTGAATAACGACAGGACTCTACACAAGGAGTTGCCTCCAGGCAATACAAATTAATACTTCAGGAAGCCCTGCAAAAAGACTGTCTGGTGTGGTTGTTAGAATATTAGACTAGCACCAGGGAGACCAAGGTTCAAATCCCCACTCAGCCATGAAGCTCACTGGGCGTGACTTGTGCTGGTTGTTGCCGAATCTACCTCACAGGGTTGTTGTGGGGACTAAAAGGATTCAGATCCCGCCCCCCACAACTCGACCATGAAGCTCACTGGGTAACATGCTTAGCACACGGAAGGTCCCAGTTTCAACCCTTGGTAGAGTCAAAGATGCGCCTGCCTGAAACCTCAAGAGCTGCTGCCAGCCAGTGCAGACAACACTGAGCTGGATGGACCCAGTACAAGGCCGTTTCCTGTGTCCCTTGGAGCACTGCCACCAGAACAGGCCTGCAAGAATAAACATTACTTTGGGAAGGGTTAGCAAATTCACCCGCAATGGGGAAATCATCAGGCTGCCACGGAAAACAGAGCAGGGGCTCCCCTGTGTGCGAGTCCCCACCCCCACCCTCTAGCGCTCCCCTGGCCCATGTTGCAAGGAGGCTGCTGGAGAGCAGGCAGTTTGGGGCCCGTGCCAGAGGCCCTGCCTCAACTTGCAGCTCTCCTGGGCCTTGATGAGCCAGATAGAGAGAGTCAGGGTGGGGCGGCGGGGCAAGCCCCAACACTCCTGCCTCCACTGGCTGCCAACAGCTGAGCGTGAGAAAATACCGGGACAGGGCAGGCAGCTCACAGATGTACAAGCATGAGTGACATTTTAATAGCAACAAGAGGATGATGGAGGCGAGGGGGCTTGCTGTGTTTCCCTTCTCTCTCCCCCACCACTCCTCCTTCTGCACCAGATTTTAGGACTTTCATGTCATCAGTGAAGCTGACCCCACTCTCAGAGGTAGTAAATACATCTGAAAGCCAGTTGTTGTTGTTGTTGCTGCTGTTGCTGTGCTCAAGTCCTGCTTCTCAGCTTAGAATAACAGAACTGTAGGGAAGTTGCTCTGGCTATCTTTTCCACAATCCTTCAGGGCACATACACTCCTAAATGCTCTGCTGTACGATGCAGAGGACAGGGTGGGGGGTGGGCATCCTGACCGCATCTGGAGAAACCCTAGTTCAACCCGACTATCAACCGGACAAAACCTGAGATGCAAATATTTTAACTGTTCAGGACTTGCACAATGAGCAGCAGTGGAATTATAATTCAGTGGAAAGGATGCTTCCACTGTGCGGAGATTGGGCACATAAAGAGAAACTGCCCTCTCTGGTTAAAAAACAACCACGCCTCTGAGGAAGCCTGGCCACAGAGTCATAGCACCACCAGGAATCAGCAACCTCGAAGAGGACCACTGCCCGAGAGGCTACTGGCAGACTTTAATGAATATTGACAATTTGAAGGAGTTTCCATCACCCTTCTACTCCAGTTCCCAACTGTCTCTCTCTCCATTAATGACCCCATCTGCACCGTAGAAATAGACAGGCATCCTTATCAATGCTTACCTTTAAAGGGATTGCTTGAAAGCTCCATACACTAGATCTGAGAGACTTGCTAAAAATATATCTTATTCTTATTTCCTTAGTATCGTTTGTTGATTTTCCTATCCCGACCTAACTCAACCCATTCCTCTCCTGTGGAGAACTGGGTTTACGACATTATTATTTGGGATGGCAGACACTGCAGGGAAACGGGGCCCACTGCAGGGAAATGGGACTTGGAGATTTTAACTTCTGCCAACCCGTGACCTGTGTTTTGCTGAGTCACGTGACAAGTCCTGCCCTGCAATGTACCCCAAGGAAGTTCTGGTCTGGAGTCCCAGGTACCAGTTACTGGGAAGTGTTGTTTTTACCACTGAAGGGGGTTAGAACTAGGTCAACTGCTACAGCAGAAGCTATATCCAACTTCTGCACGGTAAGACAATCCAAATGGTAAGACAACCCGTAACCTTTATAAACGACCTGAAGAACAAAGGAATTGAGGGGATGCTCATCACATTTGCAGATGACACCAAACTCGGAGGGGGAGCTAATGCCACAAAACAGAAATATCTGAAGGGCTGTCACATGGTAGATGGAGCAAGCGGCTATCTCTATTGGTAAGCAGCCAACAAAAGACATTCAGTCCAAGATTCCTATCTTGGAGTCCAAGATAGGAAAAGAGGTATTAAGTGAACACATAGTGACTTTAAATGAATTCAAATCTCCGGGGCCTGATGAGCTGCCTCCAAAGGTATTAAACAGCTTGCAGATGTAATCTCAGAACCTTTGCCTATGATCTTTGAGAATTCTTGAAGAATAGGTGAGGTCCTTGCAGACTAGAGGCAGGTAAATGTTGTCTCCATCTTCAAAAAGAGGAAAAAGAAGACCCAATGGGTAAGCTTGACATTGATACCAGGAACAGATACCCTAATTCAACAGTTGGTATGTGAGCACTTAGTAAAGGATGCTGTGATTACTAAGACCCAGCATGGGTTTCTCAAAAATAAGTCATGTCAGATGAATCTCATTTCTTTCTTTTTTCTTTTCTTTTCTGATGGAGTTACAAGCTTGGTGGATCAGGGGAATGCTGTGAACATAGTGTATCTTGATCACAGTAAGGCTTTTAACAAAGTTCCCCATGATATTCTTGCGATGAAACTGGTAAAATGTGGGTTGAACGAGATAACTGTTAGGTGAATTTGTAGATGGTTGACTGAACAAACCCAAATAGTACTCATTAAAGATCCTGAGAAAAGGTGACAAGTGGGGTGCCACAGGGTTCTTTCTTGGGCCCATTGTTGTTCAAATTGGTTGAAGGAATTGAGGGGATGCTCATCAAATGTGTAGATGACATCAACCTGGATGGGGTAATTAATGCCACAGAAGACAGAACCAGAATTCAGAATGACCTTAACAGATTGGAGAACTAGGCCCAAAGCTAACAAAATGAGTTTCAGTAGGGAAAATGTAAGGTTCTGTACTTAGGCAGGAAGAACAAGATAAACAAATATAAGATGGAGGACACCTGGCTTGCCAGTAGTAAATGTGAAAAGGGTCTAGGGATCTTGGTGGACTACTAGCTGAATGTGAGTCAACAGTGTGATGAAGCAGCAAAAAATGCTAATGCTATTTTAGGCTGTGTCAACAGAAGTATAGTGTTCAGGGAATTAATAGTACCACTCTATTTTGCCTTGGTCAGACCACACCTGGAATACAGTGTCCAATTCTGGGCACCACAATTTGAGAAGGATGTTGACAAGCTGGAACTTGTGCAGAAGAGGGTAACCAAGATGATGAATGGTCTGGAAACCAAGCCTTATGAGGAATGGTTGAAGGAGCTGGGGATGTGTAGCCTGTAAAAGAGGAGACTGAGAGGATATATGATAGCCATCTTCAAATATCTCAAGTGCTGTCACATGAAAGAAGGAACAAACTTGTTTTATCCTGATCTGGACGGTAGGACTCAAACCAATGGCTTCAAGTTACAAGAAAGGAGATTCCGACTAAACACCAGAAAAAACAGTGAGAGCTGTTTGATAGCCAAACAGCCTCCTTCAGGAGGTTGTGGACTCTCCTTCCTTGGAGGTTTTTAAGCAGAGGTTGGATGACCATCTGTCATGGATGCTTTAGCTGAGATTCCTGCATTGCAGGGGGTTGGACTAGATGACCCTTGGGGTCCAACTCTACAACATAGCTGTCAAGTGTCCCTTATTTGAAGGGACAGTCCCTTATTCCAGCATCATGTCCCGCTGCTGTCCCTTATTGATAGATGTCCCTTAAATGTCCCTTAAATGATGTCCCTTAAATTTCAAAGGAAGCAGCTCCTCTCCCTCCCTCCCTGCTGGCCAGGGAGGAGGGAGGCTCCAACTGTGTTGCTTGGCTGTGTTGCTCACCCAATAAGAAGTCTAAGAACGACTGGGGGGTGGAGCTTGCATGCCTTGTGTCTGGCTAGTTAATGCAAGCTGAGGAGGTTTTTGAATGCTGGACGCCATTTTGTTGCACGTGCTGCTACAAACTTTGCAGTGCATAGGCCTTGTGGTGCACGTGATTCAGATTCTATTCAGTTGAACCTCTGGTTGCAAAGTTGGTTGGACAGTGTTCTCGAAGCTACCAGCATGAGTTTGACCAGACTGCAGGAGGACAGGAAGACTGGAGTGCCTGGAACAAGTGAGGCTGCAGGCCCCTTATTTTGGCTCCTGGTCCCTTATTTTCAAGGCTGCTGGTCCCTTATTTTCAAATCTGTAAGTTGACAGCTATGCTCTACAATTCTGATTCTATGAAATGTCTGAGTGGCAGACTTGTATATGTATTGGAAAAGTTTGTATTCTGTACATGTTCTAATTTACCTGTACAGCCCATTTTTGTGATGCTTATCTGAGTGTAGGTAAAAGGTAAAGGACCCCTGGATGGGTATGTCTAGTCAAAGATGACTATGGGGTTGCGGCGTTCATCTCGCTTTCAGGCCGAGGGAGCCAGTGTTTGTCCACAGACAGCTTTCTGGGTCATGTGGCCAGCATAACTAAACTGCTTCTGGCACAATGGGACACCCTGATGGAAACCAGAGCGCACAGAATCACTGTTTACCTTCCCATTGCAGCGGTACCTATTTATCTACTGGTGCCGGTAAGCTTTCGAACTGCTAGGTTGGCAGGAGCTGGGACAGGGCAACGGGAACTCACCTAGTCACAGGGATTCGAACCACCGACTTTCAGATCAGCAGTCCCAAGAGGCTCAGTGGTTTAAACCAAGGCGCCACCTGTGTCCCTATCTAAGTGTATGGAATGTTAGAGGAGGGGTAGTACCTCTGGTCAGGTACATGTCATGCTCTTACTGGAGTAGTTTGTCCATTTTTGGTCCCCACCATGCACTCAGCTCTCAACTGTGGCTCATAGAAGTGTCCATATGTGACAGCAGCCACACCCAAGGAAATGGCTTCGACTGGCTGGCTAAAACAGGTGAGGGTAGCTGATTGAGCCGATGATACCAATAATGCATCAGATGGTTAAGTGGTTTCTGTACCTGCTGTAGAGGGAAGTGGGGGCAGAGGGGGCTGGTCAGGTCAACCTAGGAAGGCAGCCCATCTAAGAAAAGGAAAACTCTGATCCTAAACCTCTGGTGCTTTGCAGGACATCTTCTAGAGAAGAAAAAGCTACGGAATAAACCCTACACAAATACAAAGTGGAGTCCTGTGGCGGTTGGATGGAGTTTTGTATGCCTCCTTTGGGCAATTCCTGCAGCCAAGTTGATGCCAAACATATTGCTCTGCTTTCCTTTGGACCACATCAGCACAGCCAAGAGAGAGGTCTTGTTCCATGCACCCTGGGAAGGTGACTTTGGTGCTGCTAACACAGTGGTTTGGTTTCACCCCTGAGGTGCACTCCATTCTCTCTCAAGATAGACAGATGCCAGCAACAACAATCTGATGTTTTGGGGTGGTCACCTTGTCACTGGGACTCCCCAATCCAAAGGTATAACCCTTTAAACCCACTATTGTTCTGGGTTCTCTTGTTCTCTCTAGTATTTGTGAGTGAAGACCCTGTGGCTCAAGTTTTCCTTAATAAAGATCTATGGCTTATCAGCTGCTTTACTCCTCCTATACTTGGTTTCAGCCTTCTTTCATCCCTGACTTGACAAGCGGATTCCGCAAGGGATCAGGGCTCCCTTAAGTGCAGGAAAGGCTTTTCAAATAAGTCTCCTCTGCATTTTTTAGGACACAACTAAAGGATCCCTGACAGGTGGCCACCCAATCTGTTTAGAAACCACCAGTGAATACGAGTTGCTGGAAACTGCAGGAGGGGAGAATTGCTTTTGAATTCAGGTCCTGCTTGTGGGCTTCCCATAATGGGCATCTAATTGGCCACTGTGAGAACAGGATTCTGGACTAGATGGGCTTTGGGACTGATTCAGCAGGATCTTCTTATGGAGGTCCATTGTGGTAAAAGTCGCTCCATGTCCAGGAACAGTCTACATCTGCATATGAGATGGGGGAAAACAATTGGAAAGTGCTCTTGCGCTCAAGTCCTGCTTGCATCTGGTTGGCCACTGTGAGAACAGGATGCTGGACTAGGTGGACCCCCTTTTGGTTTTATCCAGCAGGGCTCTTATTATGTTCCTATGTTTTCATGCACAAAGCTGAGCCCTCCTCGTGTGAGCTATGGTCCCCAGGATCCCTTGTGGGAGGCAAAGTGTTTTAAATGTGTGGATGCAGCCACCGTATGAAGACATCCAGATGTGATTTTAATGCAACTCGTTATTATAAAAACAACCTGTGTTCGCTCGATATCTGCTTTGCACAGTTAAAATGGGGCACACAGATATCTTCCAGGAACCAAAATGATGACAGGCAGAAAAAAGGGAGGATGTGAGTAACCTCCTTATCAAAGAAGCTTTGCTTCAGTCATGGAGTGGCTGGTGGTCACCCAGTATCTGATAGCAGGCAAACTGGGGAAACTTTTGGTGCTATAAAACACTCTGCAGATGGCGTAAAATGCCAGGCTCTGGAAACTCATAGAATCCCTTCCTGTGGTTTCCAGCAACTGGAATTCAGAAGCATTGTTGTCTCCGACTGTGGAAGCAGAACATAGCCAGTGTAGACAGTAGGCCCTGAAAGCCTTCTCTTCCTCCATGAATTTGTCAAATCTACTTTTAAAGCCATCCAAGTTGGTGGCTATCATGGCCTCTTGTGTGAGAGAGTTTCGTAGCTTAACTATGAAACTTTTTATAAAAAAATCTGTCCCAAATCTTCCAACCTTCAGCTTCAATGGAACGTCCACAAGTGTTATGAGAGAGGTAGGAAATCTTTGCCCTGTCCACTTTCTCCATGCCATGCAACATTTTATAAACTTCTATCATGTCCCCTCTTCCACTTGCCTTTTTTTTAAACTACAAAGCCTCTACTCTAAACTTCAGGGTAAATATAACCAGTCAAAGGTGATGTAAAGCTGGAAATAATAAGATTCTGGATCAGGAAGGATCATTCACCTTGAACATTGGCGTGAAATAGTCACCAGGCCGGCTCACCCCAGTGTTAAGGGTTGGTTTCCAGGGGCAGAACAAACTTCAGGGACATTTTCAACAACAGGTTGGCTGGTGAATTTGGATTCCTATAGAAGTCAGCCCCTGACAAGGTACACTAGAGCCTTTGTGTGCTTTTTTATTCACAAGGCTTGTTTGGACTGGTCCCTTATTTATTTATGAACCTTGGCTTGGCTCCAAAAAAGGTCCTGTTTTCTTCAGAAAGCAATGAATGAGCCTGGCTTAAGGGTGGAAAGCCATTGCCAGAAAGCTTCTGGTAGAATCATAGTGTTAGGAAAAATTATAGGCTTGGAAGGGACCCCAAGGGTCATGTAGTACAACCCCCTACAATGCAGGGATTGCAGCTAAAGTACCTAGGAGAGATGGTCACTCAACCTCTCTTTAAAAACCTCCGATGAAGGAGAGCCCGCCACCTTCCGAGGGAGTCCGTTCCACTGTTGAATGTCACTTGCCCTCAGGAAGTACTTCCTAATGTTTAAACTCCTTTCTCGTAACTTGAAGCCATTGGTTCGGGTCCTACCCTCCAGAGCAACAAAAACAAGCTTTTTCCATCTTCCATGTGACAGCTCTTCAGATATTTGAAGATGGCTATCACATCTCTCTCTCTCTTCTCCTCTCCAGGCTAAATGTTTCCACTTCCCTCAACTGTTCCTCGTAAGGCTTGGTTTCTTGGTTCTTCACAAAGCATCCCTTTCTCTTTAAAAATTGTTTTGAGGTTGCTATTATTATTATTATTATTATTCAAATAAATTTAGCAGGCAACTTGCCAAGATGCAAAAGAAAGCAGAGCACAAACTATAGCAACAGTTAGAAAGGAATGATGAAACAAACAACTTCATAAATGCATAAGAGACTGGCCTGAAAACATCTCCCACATAAAAACAAACTTAAGAGTTAGCTGAAGCATTTAAAGCCCTATGATACCACTTTAAATACTTTGGCCACCAATACTTTGGCCACCTCATGAGAAGAGAAGACTCCCTGGAAAAGACCCTGATGTTGGGAAAGGTTGAGGGCACAAGGAGAAGGGGACGACAGACGACAAGATGGTTGGATAGTGTTCTCGAAGCTCCCAGCATGTGTTTGACTAAACTGTGGGAGGCAGTGGAAGACAGAAGTGCCTGGCGTGCTCTGATCCATGGGGTCAAGAAGAGTCGGACACGACTAAACGACTAAGCAACAACAACAAAACCACTTTTAACCGTTCTTTGCCCAAAGGATCCTGGGAGTGGTAGTTTGTTCAGAGTGCTGAGAGTTGTTAAGAGGTCCCTGACACACACAAACACGTATTTCCCCTTACAGACCTATGATTCCTAGGGTGGTTTAATAATCAATCGCTCTGCAGGGAATTCTGGGAATTGTAGTTCTGTAGCAGAAATAGGGAGTCCTCCCAGTCCTACCTGCAGATGCCCCTGGGGATTGAACATGGGACCCTCTGCATACCACTAGCCTATGGCTGTTTCCCTTTAACATAGTCTAGTCCTTATCATTCTGAATAAATAGAAATGTAGGAAGCTGCCTTATACTGAGTACCAAACTGCTAGGTCCACTTGGCTCATTATTATCTACACCAGCATTTCCCAAACTTGGGTCTCCAGCTGTTTCTGGACTACAACTCCCATCATCCCCAGCTAGCAAGACCAGTGGTCAGGGATGATGGGAACTGTAGTCCAAAAGCAGCTGGAGACCAAAGTTTGGGAAACACTGACCTACACCAACCAACAGCAGCTCTCTAGGGTTTCAGATAGGAGACACTTCCAGCCCTACCTGGAGAAGCATTTGGGTACTGGGCCTGGGACCTTATACACAATTTCTTTGTTTAGACAAGCCGGCCCAGATATGTAGACTGCTAGTGTAGGTTTTAATCTGTTCTGGCTTTTTGCTGATTTTATTTCTTATGAATGTTCATGGTAAAGTCTATATTAATTGCAATTTCTTTTTAAAGAAGAGGCTACACCCCAAAAAAAACCCCACCAACCTTTGCCAAGGATGGGCCTTCCCTAGCCATATACAGTTGTATCTTGGAAGTTGAACAGAATCCATTTCGGAAGTCCATTTGACTTCCAAAATATTCGGAAACCAAAGCACAGCTCCCGATTGGCTGCAGAAAGCTCCTGCAGCCAATCGGAAGCCACAGAAACCACGCCAGACATTCATCTTCTGAAAATGGTTTGAAAACTGGAAAAATCATAGTGTTGGTGCTGACGTTTAAAGCCCTAAATGGCCTCGGTCCAGTATACCTGAAGGAGCATCTCCACCTCCATCATTCTGCCTGGACACTGAGGTCCAGCGCCGAGGGCCTTCTAGCGGTTCCCTCACTGCGAGAAGCCAAGTTACAGGGAACCAGGCAGAGGGCCTTCTCTGTAGTGGCACCCGCCCTGTGGAACGCCCTCCCACCAGATGTCAAAGAGAAAAACAACTACCAGACTTTTAGAAGACATCTGAAGGCAGCCCTGTTTAGGGAAGCTTTTAATGTTTGATAGACTATTGTATTTTAATATTTTGTTGGAAGCTGCCCAGAGTGGCTGGGTAAACCCAGCCAGATGGGCGGGGTATAAATAATAAATTATTATGATGATTATTATTAGGTTTCAATTGTTCAGGAGCCGATTTGTTCGGGAGCCAAGGCATTTGAGATCCAAGGTAAGACTGCACTGACAGGATCTCATTGCCTGCCTGCTGAGGAAAGGAGGCCACACCTGTCCCTTAGCAGCAAACAACCGCAGCATCCAGCCTCTCTCTTTCTCTCCAACAGGCACCCCAGAAACAGGTCCACCTGCAGGAGCAGCACCTGGCCAGGGGCCAGGCCTCTGGTGAATCCACGAGGCTGAGCGGCTGCAGGAAAGAAAAGGATTGTGGCGCTGTGCAGCAAGCCTCCAAACTGGCTGTGCAAGGCTCTGCTGCCAGGCGCACTCCACATCCCTATGCCACGCCCACCGCAGGGCCCGGGGAACAAGTCCTACTTTTTCTCTCGGCTGTTGACACAACCAGCAGAGGAGCCTGAGGCTGAAGAAGCAACAAAGGTGGCTGTGGATGGAGGTGTTGGGGCTGTGAGGTTGGCCCCTGCGGGAGGTACCTGGAAGGAGGCACCCCCAGGAACTGTACTGTGTCCAGCTCCCTAAAAGACGCATGCCCCCCCACACCTTGTTTCAGAAAAGTTAAGTAAGTTCCACAAGTCCATAGAATTGAAAATAAAGTTGCTAATATCATAATGCCTTTATAGAAATCTACGGGACAACCATAATTTGGAATACAGTTCTGGTCGCCTCACCTCAAAATGGGTATTGTAGAGATGGGAAAAGTTCAGAAAAACTGCAGCCAAAATGATCTAGGGGATGAAGCATCTCCCCACGTAGGAAAGATTGCAGCATTTGGGATTTTTCCATTTAGAGAATAGGTGGCATGCTAAAAGTTCGTAAAATTATAGATGGCATGGATAGAGTGGCAAGAGGGAAGTTTTTCTCCCTGTCTCATAACACTGGAACTGGTGGTCATCCAATGACGCGGAATGTTGGAAGACTCAGGACAGAGAAAAGAGCGGACTTCTTCACATAGTGCAGAATTAAACAATGGAACTCCCTCCCAAACAGGGCAGTGATGGCTACCAACCTATGTGGCTTTAAAAGAAGATTAGACCAATTTATGAAGGAGATGGATGACTACTAGCCAGATGGCTAGGCCCTGCCTCCGCAGTTGGAGGCAGCAATGCTTCTGAATACTAGTTGCTGGAAGACACAAGGGGGTTATGCTCTTGTACTTGGGTCCTGCTGGTGGGCTTTCCGCAATTGGGGAATTAGACGGAGATTAAATGAGGAGAGAAAACCATGTGCACTACCTTGTGATATAGATGCAATGAAATAAACAAATAATAAAATGAGACAGAACCAATGTTCCCCCACCCCCAGTTTTACTGGGGCTCAGCCTCCAAAGACACAGGTGGCGCTGTGGGTAAAACCTCAGTGCCTAGGACTTGCCTATCGTATGGTCGGCGGTTCGAATCCCCGCAGCGGGGTGAGCTCCCGTCGTTCGGTCCCAGCTCCTGCCCACCTAGCAGTTCAAAAGCACCCCTAAGTGCAAGTAGATAAATAGGTACTGCTTTGTAGCGGGAAGGTAACGGCGTTTCCGTGTGCGGCACTGGTGCTGGCTCACCAGTGCAGCTTCGTCACGCTGGCCACGTGACCCGGAAGTGTCTCCAGACAGCACTGGCTCTCAGCCTCTTAAGCGAGATGAGCACGCAACCCCAGAGTCGGTCACGACTGGCCCGTACCGGCAGGGGTACCTTTACCTTTACTTTAAAATGAGACAGAACCAATGTTCCCCCACCCCCAGTTTTACTGGGGCTCAGCCTCCAAAGACCCCTTTGGTTTTTCTTGCCCAGAGATGTGAAATTCTCACACCTGGGTAAATGACAGGGAATGGTTCACCTGCCAGAGGATGCTGCCAGGTTCCCACAGGATTCAAAACAAAATGAATGGAGGCCAAGAATTTCTGCATGGAGATTTGTGGCTTGGGGGCATCTTTGGAGCGTTGGAAGGAATGGGAGGGGTATGTATGTTTTGTTGCAAAAAAAGAGAAAAGTTAAGGATCATTTTTTAAACAACCAAGGAAAGTTGCACAGCCCAAGAACATTTTCTCAAATAATTTGCTGCTCTTGCATCAGAGGTGGTAATTAACCAGAAGTGTCTTCAGGGGGAAGTGGGCTACCTGCCTCGCCCCTTTGCTCAAAAGGTCTTTAACTCTTTGCCTCCTGCACATTGCAAAGACAGTCAGTCATGGTGGTGCTGTGGGATGGCCTTTGAACATAAGAAGAGCCTGACTGCTGGATTAGGCCAAAGGAGCCCATCTAATCCAGCATACTGTTCTCATAGTGGCCAATGGGAAATCCACAAGCAGGACCTGAGTGCAAGAGCCACTCTCTCCACTTGTGATTCCCAGCAACGAGGGCAGTATGGGATTGAAATGTCAGGGGGAAAGAGGAGCATCATTTTCTGACCATCACAGGTATGCAGCTGCAATCAATCCACATCACTTTATTTTGAACTATGAGGTCTAGAATCTTACATTTTTTTTATGGGGAAGGGCTATAGTTCAGAGGCAAAGCTCCTGCTTTGCATGCATGGACAAAAGGTTCTAGGTTCAATTCCCAGTGGCCTCTCTAGATAGGGTTGGAGATTCACTGCCAGGTGAAGTGCAGTGCAGGCCATAGCTGGATGTACCATTGCAAATATGACGTAGCTTCCTGTTCTGCAGACAAGCATAGTGCAATTCTGCTCCCCGAAGAATATCCTGTGGAGATGACCCTTTGGTTTTCGTGGCCCAGTATTGCTCAAGGTCACGATTCTCTGTTGTTTATCTTCATCACTGAGCCTTCCCCAGTGTCTATGGAAAGAGGACCATGTCGGGCAGAGGTTGCAAATGTTTGTCACATTGTCGGGTGTGCTTTCTTTTCAATGGTTGCCTTTTGCACTGGGGCACATCATCTTGCAGAAGTACAATAGGGCATTTGGGAAGGAGACAACAGCACTGCCAAAAATGCACACACACACAGGACTTCACAACCAGCCTTGCTGGAATGGGAAAGACCCAGACACACAAGAGATGTGCCTGTGTGGGACTTGGCTAGGAGACTGCATCACTTACTTTTAGCAGCCAGCTGGCAAAAAGCTGGGCATTCACTCACACATCTAGACAACAGTAGGTACTCATCAAAATAGTAGAAATGGCTTTGAAACAAGGCAAGAGACAGGGTTGTCTGCAAGGTCTCATGCACTTCAAAGGCACCCAGTAGCATTTCAAGTCTTCCTCCCTGCTGCCTCCTTTGGTTTCAGGATCACTGTTATCAAATTGAACAAATTCATAGAAGAGGAGGCTATCAATTGCTACTGATCACAATGACTATGCTCTGCCTCCACATTCAGAAGCAGCAAATGCAATAATAATTATATTGTGTTATTTCTGCTGTAGCATTGAACTATGCATGAGTGGGACCTGTGCTTACTGTAGGTAAAGCATTTAAACTTACTTAAGGTTGTGGTCTAACAGGGGTAGATGCAGGGAAGCAGCATTTTAAGCAGGGATGAAACTAGGTTTTATTTCACCCAGGTCAAAGTCCCAGTTTGGCACACACACACCCAACGTGCATTTGCATACTCTCACACACAGAGGCTGGGAGCCTCAATGGAGCCCTTCTGGAGGCTTCACCCAGGACCAAAAACTGTTTTTCTGTTGTGGTTACCCACACATGTGGGATTTCAGGATCAACTGGTGTTCCTCAGTTATTTCCCCAACACTTCTAATGTTCTCAAGCAGGAAGAGTTGGTGTTGTGCTTAGATCCTGCTTTCGGGCTTCCCTTTGGGTTATCTGGTTGACCATTGTGAGAACAGGATGCTGCAGTAGATGGATCTTTGGTCCAATGTGGCGGGGCTCTCCATATGGAGATCTACTGTGATAGTATAACCTTCATGCATAGAAGAACAGCTCTGAATCAGTTGCTGGAAATCACAAGAGGGGAGAGTTGCTGCTGCCCTCAGACCCTGCTTGTGGGCTTATCATCTGCTTGGTCAGGATGAGCACAGGATGCTGCACTAATTGGGCCAATCCAACATGTGCGTCTTTTTAGGAAATGTTCCCTATTGTGCATTCAGCAATTTCCATTTTGCTCTTAAAAACATATTGGTAAAAGAGGCAAATTTGTAGAATTATATATATATATAAGTTTTGTGTGTGTGTGTTTGGAGGTGTGTGTGCACAGGGATGTCTCCTGCTTTTCAGTCAAGGAATTACACAGCCAACAGGTCAAAAAGATCTGAAATCAGGAAGCAACAGGAAGCAGATTTAGAAGCAATCCCCTTCCCGTTGTCCCTGAAAGCTGCTTGGATCAGGAATCAGGAAGGGAGTGTCTCTCCAAATGATTCATAGGTGGGAGAGGTGTGGGAAAGAACTGAGATCAGTGGTGGGTGGGTAGGAGCCCCCCTTTCTGCCCCCAGTGCCAGAAAGATGCAGGAATGAGACATAAATAAAGACATCTGAACTCATTTGGACACATCACAAAGTACAAACTCAACGGCTCTTTAATAAATGATTGACTTAGCCTTAGGTTAAAAAAAGAGAGAGAAGCAGGCACACCTTTCGATTAAGTAATTTAAGCCCTTGAGTGCCTGGCTCCACACACATGCATGCACGCACACACAAGCAAAGTCATGTGAGATTGCATGAGCTTGCTGCGGAAAAATCAATGTGCTTCGACCCGTGGGCCGAGCTTGCAAACCCGGCCCACGCACCCATCGAACCCAAGGCTGGGACACGAGTGGAGCGCAAGCGGATTGTCAGCTGCGTGTGCCTGACAAAGGAAGACAACCAGCTGTGGGTGTGGCTCTTGTTGTTGCCAGTGAGTCCTCTTGCCACAATAAACCAGCTGGTCCAGATTTAAAGGTGCCTCACAAATGCTGAACGTGGTTTGAGAGAGGCTTCTCTGCTTTCCATTCTGAAAACACACACGTGCCTCTTGCGACGCAACTTGAGGTCCCCTTTCTGCTCAGATAGGTTGGAAACAGCCTGCCTGACCTGTTTTGGAAGAGGGGTGAAAAGTGTGGGGTGTGCACACACAAATCCCTCTTTTTTATTATGATTATAAGGGTTATATAGAACAAGTGTGGTGAAGTGATTAGACCAGGACCTGAGATAGATCCGTTCAAAATCCCTACTCAGCCATGAAGCTCACCGGGTGGCCTTGGGCCAATCAATGCCTCTCAGCCTGACCTACCTCACAGGGCTGTTGTGAGGGTTAAAATGGGGGTGGCCTATATACACCACTATGCGCTCCTTGAGGAAAGGTGGGATGTAAATGTAATAAACAAATAAGATAAATAAATTATGGTTATTAATAATTAACCGTTCTTCACCCTGAAGTTCCTGGGCAAGTGACAACAATGAAACGCAACATTAAAACAGTTGAAAACAACTTACAGTCTCAATAATAAGGTGGATTCTAAAAAATATACATCTCAAGTTATTGTTGTTGTTACCTTTCAAACCATCTTAAGCTCTCTTTAAAAATTCTCTTCAGCGTGCAGCAGAGATGGGGGATCCTCCAGCTGGTTGGGCAAATGTGGTCCTCCAGGCCATTTTTCCTGGCCCTCAGAAGTCTCCCCAGACTTCTCCAGGGTACCCATTTCACCCGACATGTTCCACATCTTGCTTCAGGGCTTTTGCCAGGCTGGAATAACAGGGATTGTGCCTTTTGCTTGCTTCCCTGAGCTGAGGACAGAAAAACATAAAAGGCCACATAATATAATTAATGAATTAATTACATAAATGTAAACACACACACACACACACACACAACAACAACAACAACAACAACCTCAAAGTTAACAGAATAAAACAATAACATTACTGTAAAATCACATCAACATTCTGCATGTCTAGGTGGGCTTGTATAAACACAAATGTTCTTAGCAGGCACCGAAGAGTACAGTGAAGAACACCTGCCTGATATCAATAGGCAGGAAGTTCCAAAGCACACACTAAACAATCCAAGTTCTTACAAATGTGGCACGGGTGTTATGTGGCACCTCTAGAAGTGCCAACTCCGTCAATCGAAGTGGTTGACTGGCTCATGTGGGGTAACATGATCATGTAGGTAAACTGGTCCCAAATTGTTAAATGCTTTATATGCTAGTAGTAACACATTGAACTTGACCTGTTAGCAAATGGGCAACTTGTTCAGATCTCAGAGCACAGGCATTCTATGTTGCCCAGGCCTCACTCCTGTCAGCAATTGTGCTGCAGCATTCTGCACTAACTGAGCTTCTGGATCAAGCACAAGGGAAGTCCCACAGTCAGTGCAGTGCATTAGTCCAGTCTTGAAGGGATGAGTGCCTGAACTACATAGGCTGCCCCTTTGATTCTGGCCCCTAGAAGCTTTCCTGCAAGGGAATGTGGCCCCAGGACTGAAAAAGCTCGCTCCTGTTAGACAAGCTTAGATTTTAATATTCTTTGTTCACCCTCTTGTGCTCTCAAGGTTCAACAGTTTGAGGTGAAGGGTGTGGGTGTTCTTCTGCCCTCTTATGATTGCAGAAGTGGAACTAGGGGTTTGTCAGCCTTGGCAACTTCCTTAAAGCAGAATTTGAGCATGGCATAGTGTGGCAAAGTGTGGAACCAGGAACTTCCAGGTTCAGATGCTGCCTCAGCTGTGGAAACCCAATGAACCTGACACCACCATCTGAACCCCAGATCCGCCAGCTTTAAGGGAGTTTGGAATAGATGGGTCTTGGGTCTGAATACCTCCCTCGTCAACTGCGGAGAGTTGTTAAGTCCCCCGACCTCACCTGGCTAAGCCAGAGGCAAGGCTGACTTAGCTGGGGAACTTACTGGCAATAGGCCTGTTCAAGCTTAACAGGTTAGCACTGGATAAAAGGCTTGCCAGTTTGACCAAGTCAGCCAGCCTCTTTTGCAAGATGCCCCCCCAACCATACATAAAAAATTCTGCAAGCAAAACAAGATGGGTTTTCAAAGCTGCTCCTCCTGCAACCTCCAGAACAGAATAACAAGAGCTTTGCAGCTCCTTCCCCTTTTTCAACATAAGAAGTTGACAAAGTCAAAATATTGCTTGCTTTCTTGTCAGCAAGGCAACTGATGGGTTCTGCCTGAAGGGTCCAAAATGGGTGAAAGCTTGAGTGTTGGGGGCATAATGGGATAGCAGAGCATCCATGCCTGGGGCAGTCTACCCTTAAATACCAGATGGGGAAGTGGAGTGGTGCTGTTGCACTTAGGTACTGCTTGTGGGCTTCCCATAATAGGCATCTGTTTGGCCACTGTGAGGACAAGATGTTGGACTAGAGGAGCCCCCTTTGGCCTGATCCAGCAGCCGGACTCTCCTTAGGTTCTTCCAACAGTTCCTATGCCTCTGGACCCTGTTCTTTCAAAATGACTGCTACATGGTTCCCAAGGGCTTGTTTCACTGCTGCTGCGGAAAAGATCTATTTTTGTGGACTGACTGCACTTGTGTTGGTCAGGAAAAAGTGGTCCTCATTCCCCCTGACTCTTCCCTCATTCACTTGCCTTCCTCAGCTTGGGAGAACCACCAGGTCCTTGCTATCAACCTCTTGTAGGCAATGTGCAAATGTTGTTTTTCAAATCCAGCTGTTGTGGCACAGACCTGGCCAATCATCAGCCGGCATCCTTTGAAAAGAACCAATTGGGTGCATGAGCAGGTTCCTCTACCTCCTCCCCTGAAACAGGTTCAGGCCTGAGAGTTCAGGGTTCCCCTGAATGATCTCATCTGATCAGAGAATAGGGAAGGGAGCACAGGGCTATGAACAGGGCGCCTGCCTGCCTGCCTGCCAACCCGCCCGCCCGCCCGCCTGGGGGCTGGGAGGCGGATGATGCTAATAATCCAAATGAGCAATTTTTTAAAGGGCAAAAAATCAGAGGTACGTGCCAACGAGTTTGCCAACACACCCCTGGCCTGACGCTCTCATTTCCAGGCCCTTTAAACAGGCACGTGATGGGGAGCTATTAAAGAATAATTGTTTTGCAGAAAAGGGTGTTGCCTCATAAGAGGGGAGGTGTGTCTTCTGCATTCTCTCTCTCCTAGAGGTAGCAAAACTGAGGATAAAATTTGGGTGGAGGTGAAGGGTCAAGGCAGGGCTAAAAAAGTGAACTGTGTGTGGTGTGTGTCTGTGTGTGTGCAAGATGGTCTCCATGATTTTGGACAGCGGGGGTTGTGTGTGTGTGTGCACGCGCTCTCCATGCATGTAGGAATTGACTCTCATGGAACAGGCATTCTTAACAGGCATCACACAATACATGTTCAACAGTTGTAAGGAGTATGTTAGCATCTACACTTTGGAACTTGTTATGACTGAGTTGAATAGGATCCAAAATGCAGCAGTCTGATTGGTCCTAGAACAATAGGAGCCAGAATGCAGCAGTCTGATTGGTCCACAGGAGCCACCCAATCCAGCTCCAGGTGGAAGTGAATCTGCAACCTGATTGGCCTACAGGAGAATACTGGAATTAGCCAATCATGTGGGGCCCATTGTGTAAATAATGTATATAAAGCAGACACTTTGGGGGACCTTGCATTCCTCACTACTATGAGCTGAATAAAGAGCAAGAAATCCACACTTGACTCCAAGTATATTTCAGAACTCCTTCCCTTTGACATCAGGCAGGTGCCTTTGCTGTCCTCTTTCTGGAGTACATATAAGAGCCCTGCTGCATCAGGCCAAAGAGAGCCCATCTTGTCCAGCATCCAAAGGGAATCCCAGAAGCAGGACCTAAGTGCAAGAGCAACTCTCCCCTCCTGTAGTTTCCAGCAACTGGTATTTGGAGGCATTGCTGCCTCCAACTTAGAAGCAAAGCCTAGCCTTCATAGCTTGCAGCAGCATTGATAGTCTCATCTTCCATGAGTTTGTCCAGTCAAAAGAAAGTACGGTTAGCCTACTGGATCAGGCCAAAGGGGGCCCATCTAGTCCAGCATCCTCTAACCACAGTGGCCAGCCAGATGCCCCCACTGGCAGAAGCCCACAAGCAGGACCCAAGTGCCACAGCAGCAGCACTCTAGACCCACTGATGTTCATAGAATCATAGAACTGTAGAGTTGGAAGGGACCCTAAGGATCATCTAGTCCAACCCCCTGCAATGCAGGAACATGCAGCTGTGCCATACAGGGATCGAACCTGCAACCTTGGCATTATCAGCACCGCACTCAGTTGGTTAAAGTGAGGTTTTATTTTTGATCTTTTATTTTTAGTTTTGATCTTTAGTTTTGATCTTTTATTTTTAAGCTATTAACCTGAATTGTCTTTAAAAGCTTTTCATTTGCTAAATTGGTTATTATTATTATTATTATTATTATTATTATTATTACTTTGAAAAGTGCTTAGAGATGTTGAGTACAGTCGAGCGGTATATAATTTTTTGTTTAAGAAGAACAAAGAAATAAAGAAGGGTTCTTTTGCATGCAAAGCAGTTACTTTGTCAAAGGTTGGTGGAAGGAGACACAGGTGAGAGGTGGGGAGAGAGGTGGGGAGAGAGGAAACCTTACTGAAAATGTGCATTTCCTGTTCCTCTACCTGCAGAGTGCCCCCAAAATAGAGAGCTGAAAGTGAGACTCCCATCTGCTTATCTCTGTCTCTCTCTCTCTCTCTCTCTCTCTCTCTCTCTCTCTCTCTCTCTCACACACACACACACACACACACAAGCCCAAGAAGGATCAGGACTGCAGAGGGTATCCAGTAGTCGCCCCCTTTGTTGAGGGTGGTGCAGCTGGCATGCATATTTCCAGGTGCCCATCTGGCCTTTCACAACCTGATCAATCAGAAATGAAATTTTGTTCTAGGAATTGAAACTGCCGTGCACCTTCAGAGGAAACTCTTAAAAGACAAAGCCTGACTCACCACCACCCACCCACCCACACACCCACCTTAATAATAATCAGGGCTCACCAATCCAGAGCACAGTTAGCGAGCCACCAGAGAGCCATTTTGTGCTAGAAGATGACTCAAGCAAGTGAGACAAAGAGCAGCGGCTCATACCCAGTGCTGGTCCCACTCTGCTTGGGAATCCTGCAAGCTCCGCAATCTTTTGGTGTGGCAGTGCCTAGACTTTGGAACTCCCTACCTATTGACATCAGGCAGGAACCTTTGCTATGCTGTTTTTGGACGCGGGTGGCACTGTGGGTTAAACCAGAGCCTAGGACTTGCCGATCAGAAGGTCGGCGGTTCGAATCCCTGTGACGGGTTGAGTTCCTGTTGCTCGGACCCTGCTCCTGCAACCCAGCAGTTCGAAAGCACGTCAAAGTGCAAGTAGATAAATAGGTATCGCTCCGGTAGGAAGGTAAATGGCGTTTCCGTGCACTGCTCTGGTTTGCCAGAAGCGGCTTAGTCATGCTGGCCAGCACGACCCGGAAGCTGTACACCGGCTCCCTCGGCCAATAAAGCGAGATGAGCGCCACGACTGGACCTAATGGTCAGGGGTCCTTTTACCTTTAAAAAACATTATCTTTTGTCGTCATCCCCAGATGTTTAGAAAGAGGATGCCAGTTTTTAACCCTTTATCGTGATTTTAACTTTTCCAAAAGTCTTAATGATTGCTAATTTTTCTTGGTGGTAATTTTATTGTTTTATCCTTTTTGTAAAATACTTTGATAGTTATATATATAAAGGTAAAGGTACCCCTGCCCATACGGGCCAGTCGTGACCGACTCTGGGGTTGCGTGCTCATCTCGCTTAAGAGGCCAGGAGCCAGCACTGTCTGAAGACACTTCCGGGTCACGTGGCCAGTGTGACGAAGCTGCTCTGGCGAGCCAGCACCAGCGCAGCACACGGAAACGCCGTTTACCTTCCCCCTATAAAGCGGTACCTATTTATCTTAAGGGTGCTTTTGAACTGCTAGGTGGGCAGGAGCTGGGACCGAACGACGGGAGCTCACCCCGCCGCGGGGATTCGAACCGCCAACCATACGATCGGCAAGTCCTAGGCGCTGAGGTTTTACCCACAGCGCCACCCACGTCCTATATAGATATATAGATATAGTCAAAAGCAAGGCTGCCTGCTGTGTTTCTGCTGGAATTGTATTTCACACAGCAGGAGTTCCTTAAGGTATACCTGAGCCCATGTTGTTCAGGACTGTGGGTATCAATGCAAACTTGGAGATCTCATTATCAATGCTCTGAGTCCGAGAGAGCAGGTCTCAGATCCAGCAGGCTCTTACCATAATGGGGTTAAGAACACCTGAAGAGTCTTGTCAGGCCAATGGCCCACCTAGTCCAACAACCTGTTCTGACAGGGGCCAACCAGATGCCTCAATGGGAAGCCAGCTAGCAAGACCTGAGTGCAACAGCAACTCTCTCCCTCCTGCAGTCTCCAGCAGCTTATATTCAAAAGCATTGCTGACTCCAACCATTGTGTGGCTAGTAGCCTTTGACAGGCCTCTCCTCCATGATTTTTTTTTAAAGGCATCCAAGTTCGTGGACCTCGCTGCCTCCTGTGGGAGTGAGTTCCTCATAACACCTTCAGAAGGAGCCTTTTCCCAGGCAGGACTGGAACCAGCAGAGGAAATATACAGCTATTATCTTTATTGCTTTAATTTGTTTGGAGTCAAAGGATGGAGAGCAATGGATTTACATGACAAGGCCCATTTTTTGGGGGGGGGGAGCGTGGAAGAGAGCCCTGCTGCAAGCAGCTAAGGCCTCCCCCTGCCTCCCAACCCCTAAAGCTCCTCTGATTCATCCAATGTGTGAATACAGATACCTCCCCCGCTGCGCCAAAGCTGTCAATCCTCCTAGACAGAAGGCCTTGCTGGCGGTCCAACCAGCCGTTGTTGCCTTTCCCTGTGGCTCCCTTGAGACTGAAGGCCATGGGAATGGTTTCCTTGAGCCAAGCAGGGTTAGGCGCACATGGACAGATTGGGCCCCACCTGCCTGCACCGGAATCCCAGCACAAACCACCAAGGCAGCTTCTGTCTTGCAGCAAGTCAACAGCACTTCATGTCTGCTGGCACTGTTCCAAAATTATGTAAATATGTCAACATACAAAATATGTTGGGCATGTGTTCACCTCATATTATTATATTTATAACCCTCCTTTTCTCTAAGGCAGGGGTCTGCAACCTTTAAGACAAAAAGAGCCACTTGGACCCGTTTCTGAAGAAAAAAAATCTGGGAGCCGCAAAACTTGTCATTATAAAAATAACTTTTTTGTCACTTTTTTATTATTTCTTTGTTTGACCCCTCAGAATTACTCTTCCTCATAGAAATAAACGTTAAATTAACGTTACCTTTTTTGTGTGTGTGTGTTCTTCACTCCCCTTCAAAACAGTGACCAGCGTACATGCCCCCTTTCAATGCAGTGACCAGCGTACATGCCCCTTACAATGTAGTGGGCGGGAAGGTGACGTCGGGACGGTGCGTGACTAACGCACACACCGCCCCCATGCGACGTCACAGCCAGTACAGCGCCCGCCACAGTGGGGAGTGTCGGGGCGCACAATGTGCCTCCTCCCCTCGCTAGTATCCGCCCCGGAGCCGCGGCAAAGGTGTAAAAGAGCCACATGCGGCTCCGGAGCCACAGGTTGCAGACCCCTGCTCTAAGGAGTTGAAAGACAGCACACCTAGTTTTTCCTGTCCCCTTTTACACTCACAAAAACGCTATGAGGTAGGGAAGGCCAGGAGGTGGCTCAGTGGCAGAACCTCTGCTTTGCATGCTGAAGGCCCCAGGTTCCAACTCATTCACGGTCATGAGGACTAGGATCTTATTTATTTTTAGAGAAAGGACTGTAGCTCATTGGCAGAGCATTCGCCTTACGGGCAAAAGGTACTGGTTTCAGTCCCCAGTAGTATCTCCAGATAGGAGTGGGGAAAGACTCCTTGCCTGGAGAATCACTGCTGCCAGCCACTGTGGACAATACTGAGCTGGGTGGCCCAACAAGTCTGACTCTGTAGAAGGCAGCTTCCAACATTCCTTAAAATGCGCCAGTGAGATACAGAAGAGGAAAGCTAATCTGACTTTTCAAGAGACTTTTGCTCTTCAGTCTGTGGAAGGAAAGTTGGTGAGGAAATGCTAGGCTTTTTCCACAAGGGGACCAGGAAGCCTTTTTGCCTCCCATGCCATCCTACAAGTATTGCTCATTGTGGCAGCAGAAAGTTAAAGTGATGGGGCTCTAAAATGAAGATCCACTCCTGATCCTTGTGGATCCTCCTCAAAGCGCAAAAGGAAATGGCTCCCCAATGCTGCTCTGGTGAAAAGGCAACTCAAGGCCCTGTATGTGAGAAGAAAGTGGCCCCATGATTCTGTCACCCAGAATGATAGAACATGGGGGTGTCTGATAGCAGCAGGGAGGCTGGACCCGCAGCCCAAATGGGCTCTTAACAACAGAAGCCCTGGATCCACTCTCACATCCACCAGAAACAGTTGGGAACTTTACAGCTGGGACAGAGCAGTTGCATACAGGTAAATGCATCGCCAGTGGCCTCCTTCCTCTCAAGAGACAAAAAGAAAAGAAAAGCATTGATGGGTATGCTAAAAACAGGCCCCACTCCAGATCAGTGCCCAGATGCTCCCAAATCAAACAAGAGTTGCCACAAGAATGCCTCACCAGAGCAGGACCCACATGAAGAAGGCAGAGGACACAGAAGAGCCTGGTAGAGCCCTTTATGAATTTGTACCCTCAAGTTGCTAGTCCTCAGTGATCTAGAGGGAAAGCTTGAAGAGGAACTAGCCAGCAATAAGAAACAGCTAGGTTAAAGCTACAGAATCAAATTTAAGCTAAACATTAAGCACATAAGACATTAAAGGTAAAAAATGTAAAGGTAAATGTCCCCAGGATGGTCAAGTCCAGTCAAAGGTGACTATGGGGTGCAGCGCTCACCTCACTTCAGGCCACAGACAGCTTTCTGGGTCATGTGACCAGTATGACTAAACCACTTCTGGTGCAATGGAACACCGTGATGGAAGCCAGAGCACATGGAAATGCCGTTTACCTTCCTGCCACAGCGGTACCTATTTATCTACTTGCACTGGAACTGCTAGGTTGGCAGAAACTGGGACAGAGCAACAGAAGCTCACCCTGTTGTGGGGATTCGAAGTGCCGACCTTCTGATTGGCAAGCCCAAGAGGCTCAGTGGTTTAGACCACAGTGCCACCCGCCTCCCTATAAGACATTAAGAACCCTACTGGTCCATCTAGTTCAGCATTCTCTTCTCACAGTGGTCAACCAGATGCCATTTTTAAGGAACATACATATTTTTGGAAACTATTTCTCCATATTTAGTGTATTCCTGTATATCATTTTCATTATTCGTTTTTCATGGACAGTTTCCCCTAATGTATGCATTTTTGTACACAGTACTGAGCTGGTGAACTGCATTGCAAAATTTGGAGAATTAGTTTTGGGCAGTGCAGATTAACTAAGTTTGCCTTTAAACATCAACTGAATTGAATTTCTCCCCATCATCATTATTATTCCTACAAGATCACTTACCCCCTATATGCCAATCATATACACTTCCGTTGGTGGAACTGGCACTGTTACAGGTGACATACAATATCCATTATGCATCTTTTATTGTATTTTTAATATTCTGTTGGGAGCCGCCCAAGAGATGGGCGGAGTATAAATTATTATTATTCTTAGTAGTAGTAGTAGTACCTCTGGATGTGAACAGGATCTGTTCTGGAGCCCTGTTCGCATCCTGAAGTGAACGGAACCCGCGTCTGCATGTGCGCAGGTCGCAATTCACCACTTCCGCGCATGTGCATGATGTCATTTTGAGCGTCTGCGCATGTGCAAGCGGTGAAACCTGGAAGTAACGTGTTCTGTTACTTCCAGGTCGCCGTGGAGCACAACCCAAAAACGCTCAACCCGAAGCTACTTCAACCCGAGGTATGACTGTATTTTAGTGTGGTAGCGTTCACACTTTGGAACTCCCTGCCTATTGACAACAGGCAGGAGGCACCTTTGCTATACCCTTTCCAGCACCTGCTAAAAACATCCTCCTTTTGCGCAATTCAGGTGCTTCAAAAGCTGGTGCACATTTTAACATTTAATGTTATTTTAACTTTTTGGAAGTCTTCTTATTGATAATTTTCTTATTGAACATTTAATTGTTTTAACCTTTTTTTGTAAAACGCTTTGAGGCTTGTGTTTCTTTTTACAATCCAGCAGTGTTTACATATTATGAAATAAATTATTACAGTAGTAGCAACAGCATTACCCCTAGACTTATTCTTGTTCCACTCCCCCAAACACACACACCTGAAGGAGGAGGAGGAGGAGGAGGTGTTGCGTGGGATTTGGATCTTCCCCCAAACGCAAATTCCACAAGGTGTGTGTGCCCCCACACCACATTTCCCTCTTCTTTTTGCCAGGACAACTGCAGCAGAAGCTTTTTCCACGCGAGCCCTGCAGAAGTAGGAGGAGGAGGCGTTTTTCCCCACAGTCCTTTGGGGGCCTTTGCTGCAAGAGACTGTCTGGGATTTCTCAGGAATGGAGCAGACGGAGGAAGTTCAGGCGGAGAGGCCTCCAGTGGGCCGTATCAGGAGCAGCCCTCAGAGGAAGCCCTTTTAAGGTGGGGGCGAAGCTCTGTGGAGAAGCGGGGAGGAAAGCGGGGCAGGAAAGGGAGGTGTGGGAGCCAGGAAGGCTGCAAACGCCAGCCAGGCAGGGAGATGCAAAGAAACTCTGGCCCTCTGTCATGTGGGGTGGGGTGGCTGAGCTCCAGCCCAGGGATCTGATCTGACACGCTAGGAGTGGATTAATGCAGGGAGTGGAGAAAGTGGACAGAGAAAAGCTATCGCCTTCTGTCTCGTAACACTGGGACTCTGCGGAAGTCCAATGAATGTTGGAAGGTTCAGGAGAGATAGAAGAAAGGACTTGTTCATATATAAGTGCATCGTTAAACTGTGGAACTCCCTCCCACAGGAGGCAGTGGTGGCCACCGACCTAGAAGGCTTTCAAATAGGATTGGGCAAATTCATGGAAGAGGATGTGGCTTTCCATGGCTACTAGCCAAGATGGTTGTGCTGTGCCTCCACAATTAAGAGGTGGTAATGTTTCTGAATTCCAGTTGCTGGAAGCTGCTGGTTGGCTACTCTGAGAACAAAACGGTGGACTAGATGGGCCATTGGCCTGATCTAGCTTTGGCTCCCCATTGAGAGGTCTATATGAGAGAATAGCGACACCCAGCAGCAGTCTACCAGATGACAGAGAAAGCAACAACTAGAGGGCCCTCCTTGTGGGCTTTCTTCTGAACAGGGCCCGACCATCCTGTTTTGCCACCTGAGGCAAAATGGGAAGGTGCCACATCACATACACATGCCCATCCCAAGCCTCACCGGGGTTACCCGTGAGATCTTGTAAATATTGTAGAACTTCCACAAGAACTTGTGGAGCTTCAATATCTTACAAGAGTTCCATGCTATCTCACAGTAAGCCTACACTGCTACTATCACCACTGTGTGACCCTGGCAGGGGCAGGTGGGGATGCTGACCTACAGGATTCTGCCACCCAAGGCGGCTGCTTCATGTCTGTGGGGCATTGGGTGGCCACTGTGAGAAGAGGATGCTGAAACAGATGGGCCACTGGTCTGATCCAGCAGCCAGGCTCTCTTTATGTTCATAATATAACACGACTAAGACGACTAAACAACAATACACATTTCTGCAGAGCCATTTCCCCATAGTGCATCTTCATATGTTGCTATTTACCAATATATGCATATTTTATGCACACTTTGTATGCATTTTTGCACACATGACTTGGCTGAAGAATCGCACTGCAAAATTCCAAGGTAAAGGGACCCCTGACCATTAGGTCCAGTCGTGGCCGACTCTGGGGTTGTGGCACTCATCTTGCTTTATTGGCCGAGGGAGCCGGTGTACAGCTTCCGGGCCATGTGGCCAGCATGACTAAGCCGCTTCTGGCGAACCAGAGCAGTGCACGGAAACGCTATTTACCTTCCCGCCAGAGCAGTACCTATTTATCTACTGGCACTTGACGTGCTTTCAAACTGCAAGGTTGGCAGGAGCAGGGACCGAGCAACGGGAGCCCACCCTGTCGTGGGGATTCGAACCGCCAACCTTCTGATCGGCAAGTCCTGGGCTCTGTGGTTTAACCCACAGCGCCACTCGCGTCCCTATATTCCAAGAGTTTGGTCAATTTGGTCAAAATTCCAAGAGTTTGGTCAATTTGCCTTTAAATGCAATCTGAATTGAATTCCCTCCCGCCCACACCTTGTGCTTCCAACAGAGGACAGCCCTTTTTAAAAGCACCTTAAGTCAGTCTCCTAGGCCGCCCCCCTATAAATTTCATCCTGCTGCTCACACTTCCTCTTTCTCCAGGCCGGATCCAGCTATCTTCGGAGGGGCAGACCCCTCTGAGGAGGGAGGTGTTGATTCAGCTGCTCCATTTGTATCTCAAAAGCCCTGCTGCATTCTCTCCCCCCCCCCCACTCCACCCCAAAGGTGCCTGGGAAAGGAAACGATTGTTCGGAGCAGATCTTGATGGCTCCAGCCAGCCCCCTCTCCCGGAAGAGACTGGGGCTAGTAACTGGCTGATGCATCTCTTTGAAATCAGGGAGAGGCCTTGAAAGGGTGGCATTTCCACAGATAGAAAGGAGAACCAGCCATGATTAAGTTCCAAAACAAAATAGGGAAGAAGCAAGCCAATGTGGTGTGGTGGTTAGAGTCTCAGACTAGCACCTGGAAGAGACCAGGGTTCAGATCCGCACGCAACCATGAAGCTCATGAGGCCAGTGACTGCTTCTCAGCCTAACCCACCTCGCAGGGTGTTGTAGGGTTTAAATAGGGTGGGGGGTGGGGAGAATCATGTATGCCACTCAGTGAGTTTCATGGCTGAGTGGAAATTTGAAGCAGATTCTCCCAGGTCCTAGTCCAACACTCTAATCACTACACCACATGATAATCATGATAATAAATTAATAGAAAACTGCTGAGGAAATGTGAAGAACTGGATTTGAGTTCGGAAGAAGCGAGGGAACTGAAACTGACTGATCCTTCCATCTGTTTGCTCCTCTGGTCCCAAGGATTGATGGCCGCTCCCTCCTGTTCCTTGATAGCCCTCTGACCTCTTGTCGTTGGCCTCCTATACTTCCTAATTCATGCCTTATTTATTTGCTCAAGCGGCCCCTGTGTGCTGCTCCCACCTCAAAGCCTCCACAATCACCCCCGCAGAACTGTTTACACAGCAGAGGAGGGTAAACAGAGATTTGGAGGAAAGCGTTTGAACAGCCTCCCACATTAATCAGAGAGAGATGAGCCCCAGCCTTGCTCCCTGGCCTGTCCCAGATGTCTTCATCCTCCTGGCCTATTATGGGCATCCTGGGGCAATCTGGGACCCTCCGCGTCCCCCCTGGTATTCCTCAGCCACAGCTGAGTTTCTGGTGTGCAAAGGCAGGAATGTTTTCTGCCATCAGGAGGACAAAGCAAATGTACTGCCCTCCCTCCTTTCGCATCCCCTAGTGAGGGGGTTTCTTGGGGCTGGAGGCCAAGCCACAGTAGTGAAGGGGCAGATTCAGAAGTGCAGGTCCCTTCATGATAGTCATAGTCCCACCCCCTCACAGATACCCACCCTTCTAAGATAGATAGATAGATAGATAGATAGATAGATAGATAGATAGATGATAGATAGATGATAGATAGATAGATAGATATAGATCATAGAATCATAGAATCATAGAGTTGGAAGAGACCACAAGGGCCATCGAGTCCAACCCCCTGCCAAGCAGGAAACACCATCAGAGCACTCCTGACATATGGTTGTCAAGCCTCTGCTTAAAGACCTCCAAAGTAGGAGACTCCACCACACTCCTTGGCAGCAAATTCCACTGTCAAACAGCTCTTACTGTCAGGAAGTTCTTCCTAATGTTTAGGTGGAATCTTCTTTCTTGTAGTTTGGATCCATTGCTCCGTGTCCGCTTCTCTGGAGCAGCAGAAAACAACCTTTCTCCCTCCTCTATGTGACATCCTTTTATATATTTGAACATGGCTATCATATCACCCCTTAACCTCCTCTTCTCCAGGCTAAACATGCCCAGCTCCCTTAGCCGTTCCTCATAAGGCATCGTTTCCAGGCCTTTGACCATTTTGGTTGCCCTCCTCTGGACACGTTCCAGTTTGTCAGTGTCCTTCTTGAATTGTGGTGCCCAGAACTGGACACAGTACTCCAGGTGAGGTCTGACCAGAGCAGAATACAGTGGCACTATTACGCCCCTTGATCTAGATGCTATACTCCTATTGATGAGGCCCAGAATTGCATTGGCTTTTTTAGCTGCCGCGTCACACTGTTGGCTCATGTCAAGTTTGTGGTCAACCAAGACTCCTAGATCCTTTTCACATGTACTGCTCTCAAGCCAGGTGTCACCCATCTTGTATTTGTGCCTCTCATTTTTTTTGCCCAAGTGCAATACTTTACATTTCTCCCTGTTAAAATTCATCTTGTTTGTTTTGGCCAAGTTCTCTAATCTGTCAAGGTCGTTTTGAAGTGTGATCCTGTCCTCTGGGGTGTTAGCCACCCCTCCCAGTTTGGTGTCATCTGCAAATTTGATCAGGATGCCCTTGAGTCCATCATCCAAGTCGTTGATAAAGATGTTGAATAAGACCGGGCCCAAGACAGAACCCTGTGGCACCCCACTAGTCACTCTTCTCCAGGATGAAGAGGAACCATTGATGAGCACCCTTTGGGTTCGGTCAGTCAGCCAGTTACAAATCCACTGAGTGGTAGCATAGTCAAGACCGCATTTTACCAGCTTCTTTACAAGAATATCATGGGGCACCTTGTCAAATGCCTTGCTGAAATCAAGGTAGGCTATATCCACTGCGTTCCCTTCATCTACCAGGCTTGTAATTCTGTCAAAAAACGAGATCAGGTTAGTCTGACATGACTTATTTTTCAGAAATCCATGCTGACTATTGGTGATCACAGCATTCCTTTCTAGGTGCTCACAGACTGTTTTCTTAATGATCTGCTCCAGAATCTTCCCTGGTATTGATGTCAGACTGACTGGGCGGTAATTATTTGGGTCCTCTCTTTTCCCCTTTTTGAAAATAGGGACAACATTTGCCCTCCTCCAGTCTGCCGGGACTTCGCCTGTTCTCCAGGAATTCTCAAAGATGACTGCCAGTGGTTCTGAGATCACATCTGCCAGTTCTTTTAATACTCTTGGATGCAGTTCATCTGGCCCTGGAGACTTGAATACATCTAAACTAGCCAAGTATTATTGTACTATCTCCTTAGTTAGATGATAGATAGATGATAGATAGATAGATAGATAGATAGATAGATATAGATAGATAGATAAGCATTGCAACAATCAATGCAGATCTGCATGTGTTTCCTTTCATCTATATCTACTATTTCTGGGCATGGGCATGAGCAAACGATTTGGAGTGCTCCAATATCTTCGCCTGGAGAGACTCAAGTTGCATTTTCCTTGAAGTTCTAGTGCATGTAACAGAACTTGCACCCTGTTCTCTTGAAACAGAAGGACCTTGTATTTTCAGTGTTGCTAAATGCTGAGCGTTGGAGCAGACAGAATAACTCCTCCTCAGGGTTTTTCCTGTGCACCTTCTCCAGAGGGACACTGGGAGCCCATCCAATCCATACAAAATTATTCCCAATGACTACTAGCTACCCTATCATGCTGGCTGGACAGCTCTAGGAAGCTAGAGACAGTGATCCTGCTGAAAAATAGTACAGTGGTACTTCGGGTTAAGAACTTACAGTGGTACCTCGCAAGACGAATGCCTCGCAAGACAAAAAACTCGCTAGACGAAAGGTTTTTTCGTCCGCGATTTGCCTCGCAAGACGAATTTCCCTATGGGCTTGCTTCGCAAGACGAAAACGTCTTGCGACTTTGTTAAGCCGTTTAAACCGTGCTTCGCAAGACGAAAAATTCGCTAGACGGCAAAACTCGCGGAACGAATTAATTTCGTCTTGCGAGGCACCACTGTAACTCGTTCTGGTGGTCCATTCTTAACCTGAAACTGTTCTTAACCTGAGGTACCACTTTAGCCAATGGGGCTCCCGCTGCCGCCGCGCGATTTCTGTTTTCATCCTGAAGCAAAGTTCTTAACCCAAGGTACTATTTCTGGGTTAGTGGAGTCTGTAACCTGAAACGTCTGTAACCTGAAGCATCTGTAACCCGAGGTACCACTGTATATTATGTCCCACATCCTTTGCCCATTTTATCATTACACACTTAACCTCTTCCTCTTTGGTTTCCCATTCCAACAGCAAATTATACATTTTTGACAGTAATTTTATATTATCTTCTACAATTTCTCTTTGAAATCTTGATATTGTATAGCTAAATCCTTTCTTTTTATCATTTTATTTGATAATACTGTAACCAATCTGTTACCTTCTCTATAATTTCCTCAAATTATTTTAAGTTTAATTGGTTATCCACTTCTGTTAACGGCTCTCTATATGTTGGCCATTTTGTCCTCATATTTACCTTTTTTAAAGATATTGCTTCTACTAGGAATATCCACCATGGTGTTTTTTGTTCTATTAAATCTTTATATCTCTCCCATACCTTAAAAACTGCATTTCTTATTATATGGTTATGAAATCCTTTGTGGAGTTTCACCTTCTGATACCATAAATATGCATGCCAATCATGCTCTTCCAAGTCTAACAGGTCTATATTCTTTAATTTAATCCAATCGTGAATCCAGCAAATGCAGGCTGCCTCAAAGTATAATTTTAAATCTGGTAAAGAGAAACCTCCTCTATCTTTAATGTTAGTAAAAAGTTTATATTTTATCCTTGGTTTCTTCCCTTTCCAGATAAATCTTGTAATATCATTTTGCCATTCTTTGCCAGCTCACATTGCTCGTCACTGGGATTGACTGAAATAAAAATAACATTTTTGGCAATACATTCATTTTAATCACTGAAATTCTTCCTAAAATTTTCAATTTTACAATTTCAAATAAACATTTTACAAACTTTAAAATATCCAATGACCTCCCTTCTTGTCTTTCATTTTACATATATATCCCTGCATATTTTACTGTAAACTTTCAAATCTATTGCCCAGTGTGTCATTGAAGCTTTAACAAGCTTATCTTTTGTTTCCCATTCTAGTAGAAAATTATACATTTTAGACAAAAGTTTATCCTTATTTTGTAAAAGTTCTTTTTCAGATTGTGATCTTTGATCCAGAAATCCATTCTTTCTATCCAATTTAAACATATTGTATAACTGGTGATAGCCAATCCATAACATGGCTTCTTAAGTTTTCCATTGATTTCAGTTTGGGTTCCTCCACTGTAAAATCCAGCAGTTCCCTGTAAGTCGCCCATTGTCTGTCCATATTAACTCTCTTAATCATAATTGTTTCAATGGGAGATAGCCATAAAGGTGTTTTTCTTTCCAGCAGATTTTTATATTTCTCCCAGACTCTATGCAGATTCTTTCTAAGGATATGGTTCATAAAACTCTTGTAGATTTTAGCCTTCCATACCAGAGACATGCATGTCAGCCGGATTTTGTCATGAGCCTCTAAATCTAAGATGTCTGCAATTGTCCAATGCAATCCATTTTTTAACCAACACAAACAAGCTGCCTCATAATACACATGCAAATCTGGCAGAGCAAAGCCCCCCTCTTTCTTTAATCTATCATAATTTTATGTTTAATTCTTGACTTTCCCCCCTGCCAGATAAATTTAGAGATATCTTTTTTCCATTCTTTGAAGCAGCTTAAATTGTTTACAATTGGGATTGATTGGAATAAAAACAGCATCCTAGGCAATATATTCATTTTAATGGTTGAAATTCTGCCTAACAGGGGGAGTTTCATTCTCCCCATATCTCCAACTCTTTCTTAACTTCCTTCCACAATTTAATATAATTATTTTCAAATAGTTAGCCAAATTCCCAGGTACCTAACTTTTTGGCCTATTTTTAAACCAGACGTCCTTTCTTTAAAAAAATTGACTGCTCATCCCCATGGTCCCATTCTTCCTACTGAGAAGGCTGGTCTTCTTTGCTGTTTCTACCCCAGGAAGGACAAAGGGGGGTTATAGCAGCTGCTGCGACAGGCAATGGCTGGGTAAAAATAAACCCGTTGTAACATCAAAGGGACATTTATGAGCAAAAAAAAAAAGGGAAGCAAAGCATGTAAACAGTGATAATTTGAGATTGCAAGCAGTCCAGAGCACACTTGTTGTCTCATTAATTACCTCCTTCCATAACAAAGGAAGCCCAATGGTGATATTGATGATGTCACCTTTGTTATTGTTCCAAGGAGGAGTTTGATTCTTCAGCGGAGGATTTCTTGTGTGGTTTTTGTTTTTTTTTTTAGCCTCCAGCCATCCTCAAATCAAAACATTGCACCATGTTAAAAGCTTGTTGGATTGTCTCTGATGGTTTCATTTGAATGCAAAATGTGGAATGTGACTAAATCCCAGGCTTCAGCATACAGAGAGTCTTGAGCCAAAATTTATTTGAAGGCCAAGGCTGCTTTGCCAGCATAGTTTGAAGGTGTCCAGCATGACCCCAAAGTTGCAAAAAAAAAGAAAGTACAGGATATCATGGTTAAATATCCAAAACAAACAAAATAAAACTAGCCGAGCCCAGCTTTGCCAAATTCAGTTCAGTATTGCAACAGGGGCATAGACAGAATGGTTGATGGCAACCTTTTTTAGAGCTATTGAGAAAGCAGAGCTTCAGTCTGTCATTGTGTCAAAAGTCGCTCAAGGCCAGCAGTTTATGGCACCAGGCCAAATCTTCCTGGCCTGGAATTGCCTGACTCTGCTGATCTGACAATTGCAGTACCACCCTCTGGCCACCTGCAGTGATGGCACTGTGGAACAGATCCTCCCTCTGGCTGCAAGTAGCCAGACTGGAGCAGAGTTCTTTTTTATTTAACAACATTTATATGCCATTTGATACTTTAAAAAAAACAACACAACCCACCTCTAAGCAGTGTACAAAACTATTTTTATTATTTTTATTTATTTATTAAATTTGTATACCACCCTATACCTGTAGAACTCAGGGCAGTTCACAACATAAAATCACAATATAAAAAACAGAAAATACATTATAAAAACAACAACAAGGACAACCCAATTATCCCTGCTTCCACAACACATTTTAAAAGGACATCGGATGTCAATCAGACAAAGGCCTGGTTAAAGAGGGATGTTTTTCGCCTAAAGGTGTACAGTGAAGATGCCAGCTGAACCTCGCTAGGGAAAGTATTCCACAAACGGGGAGCCACTGCAGAAAAGGCCCCGTTCTTGTGTTTCCACCCTCAAGAGTTCTCGTGGAGGAGGCACACAAAGAAGGCCCTCAGAAGATGCTCTCAGGGTCCAGGTAGGTTTGTATGGAGAGAGGTGGTTCTTGAGGTATTGCAGTCCTGAGCCCTTTAAGGCTATAAAATAAAGCATTAACATTTTGGAGGAGAACCTGTTAAAAAGAGATGTTTGAATGAAAATCAACTGTAGCAAACAAGTGATAAAAACTTCTGTAACTTCTATGTGTGTCTGGATACGCTTGCCAAAACAGAAATGTTTTAAGCAAGCACCAAAAAGAGTGCAGCGAAGATGGCCACCTGATGTCAACAGGGAGTTCCAAAGTGTATGGATAGCTCAATTGGTTAGAGTGTGGTGCTGATAACCCCAAGGTTGTAGGTTCGATCCCCTTAAGGGACAGCTGCATATTTCTGTATTGCAGGGGGGTTGGACTAGATGATCCTCAGGGTCCCTTCCAACTCTGTGATTCTATCATTCTGTGTAGCTGCTGCCATGCTAAAAGATTGATTCCTTACAAGTGTAGAATAAGTACTGTGTGGCACCTGTACTGCTGCCATATGTGAATATAGACCTCAGGCTAAAGAAAGCTTGGCTACCCCTGATATAAAGGTAAAGGGGCCCCTGACCGTTAGGTCCAGTCGTGACCGACTCTGGGGTTGCGGTGCTCATCTCGCTTTATTGGCTGAGGGAGCCGGCGTACAGCTTCCGGGTCATGTGGCCAGCATGACTAAGCCTCTTCTGGTGAACCAGAGCAGCACACGGAAACACCGTTAACCTTCCCGCCGGGGCGGTACCTATTTATCTACTTGCACTTTGATGTGCTTTCGAACTGCTAGGTTGGCAGGAGCAGGGACCGAGCAACGGGAGCTCACTCCGTCGCGGGGATTCGAACCACCGACCTTCTGATTGGCAAGTCCTAGGCTCTGTAGTTTAACCCATAGCACCACCCGCGTCCCTACCCCTGATATAAAGCCACCCTCAAAAGCTGGATGGTAGAATTTGCAAAACACCATTAGCTGAAGGTGCATCATGTGTGTATTACATTATTTTCTGGAGTGTGCTTGCAAGAGATCCCTCATTTGCTTGAAGCAAATAACTTTTGATTTAGCTTGCAAGTTTTGGACTCTCACACACAACTCCGGTGCCTCCCCTCCCAATTTTGAACCCAAGGAGGAGAGCAACTGCTCTGCCAATCCCATATCCGTCCCCTATGACAATATCCAGACTTCCTCCTCCTCTGGGCTATCAGCCTGATGCCATGGCACCTCCTTCCTGTGAAACATAGCGGGAGGAACACAAAGGACACCTATCACAGGGGGGCCCAAAGGGCCCTGATATGCTGCCTCTGGGATCAGAGGGAGACTCAGGCCTAGGGACAGCTCCAGCGCTATGAAACGGGGGAGAAAGGAAGAAAATATCACTCTGAAATAAGGTTATGGATTGCAATAAATCCATTGCAATGGATCTACTCTTGAGTGCAGCTTAGTTGGATGCAACTGCTTGATATTATTGTTACACTTTACATGCAGAAGGTCCAGATTCAGTTTCTATCATCTCCAGGTAGATGTTCCCCACCTGGAACCTTGGAGAGTCACGGGATAATACTGTGTTAGAGGAACCAATGGTCTGACTGTAGAAGCCAGCTTCCTATGCTTCTATTCAGTTCCACCCTTGCTTCAGAACAATGACTAGAACTTCATGTTTAAGGGAAGGGCCATAGCTCCTTAGTAAGGTCCCAGATATACACGCAGAAGCCCCCTGCTTCAGTTGCCAGTGGCACCTCTAGGTAGGGCTGGGACGTTTCCCAGTCTGAAAATCCTGGAGGAGCTGCTGCTGCCAGTCAGCACAGACAGTACTGAGCTGGATGGATCAGTGGTCTGACCATTGGCTCATCTTGCTCAGGACTGTCAACTCTGACAGGCAGCAATGGCTCCCCTTGGTTCCAGGCAGGGGACATTTCTCCCGACCTACCTTGAGATGCTGCTAGGGAATGAACCTGGGACCTTCTGCATGCAAAGCAGGTGCTCCGCCTCTGAGCTACAGCCCTCTGTGAGGTTGTCTGTGGGTCTTGTGGAAGCCACAAGAAACAAACCAGCAGGCTGGATAAGGCCTGTGGGGCCACAGAAAGGCCACCCCTGTTCCAGCGATACAAGCTCAAGGGTTGCCCCATGGGTAAAAACTCAGGTAGAAAATCCCTGAGATGATGAGGAATGTCCTTGTTCTGGTGGAGCAACTGTGTTGACTGTAGGAGAGCCTTGTAGCCCCAGGTGTAGAAGTCCTTGACACCCCGCTCCAGTGATTTATTTCTTTATCTTTCCACCCTCAAATGAAAGCTGCCTTGGAGTTCTGGAAACACCCATCTCATTAGAGGACTGGTGCTTGGGGCCACCATTACCAGGATCCAAGCAGCCAAGTGGCTCACAACCTCAGAAGGCTTCCTCTTCAACTCAAAGCCACCGCCTTTCCCCTGGCCCGTAGGCCATACCTACGCATGTTGAGACTGTCCGCTGGACCTGGCAGGTGTTCCTGCATCCACCTGTTTATTGCTTTCTCCCTCCAAGAACACAGTGCCTCGAGCCACGGACTTGGAAGCACTCCGGTGGGAACGTTCCTCTGTCTCCGGTTCCACGTTGCTCCCGGGATGAGTCTGGGCAGATCCCGCCCAGCCGAGAGAATATTTGCCCTCAAGAGGCCTTGTGGGGTTTCAAATCATGGTGGCTCAGGCAAGGGCAGGGATGAAGGAAGTGCCAGCTCAGGCTGCCACCTGCCCATCGCCCCTCCCCCTGGCACCCATCCAGGCTTTGCACAGGCCCTTTCGAGGCAAGAGCGAGAGAGAAAAGGGTCTCCCTCGGCAATAAGATCCTGGAAGGGTGGGGAGAGAGGCTGGGTGCTGCAGCAGAGCCTGGGAAAGCCAGCTCCCAACCCAGCACCCTTGTGGGTGGCCTGCCGTGCACCCTCCCACCTGTCAAAATGCAGATGCGAGAGGCCTAGCACCCAGGGTTGTTGGTAAGGATCTGAACACAGAAGCTGTGGAGAAGCAGACACATCATGCTGAGTCTAAGCAAGGAGCCACTCCTGGGAACACAGGAAGCTGCCTTGTACAGAATCAGACCCTTGGTTCATCTTGCTGAGTATGGCACGCACTGACTGGCAGCAGCGGCTCTGTTGTGTTTCAGATGTTTGTCATGTTGCAGATCATTCAGTTGCAGATCATAGGTCCATTTAGCTCAGTATTGCGTACACTGACTGGCAGCAGCTCTCCGCTGAGCTAAAATCAAATACAGAGCCAGACTGTTGGTCCACCTAGTTCAGTGTTGCCCATACTGACTGGCAGTGTCTGTCCAGGGTTTCAGGCAGGGGACAATCCCAGCCCTACCCTGGATATGCCAGCAGGGATGGAACCTGGGACCTGCTGCGTGCAAAACAGATGCTGTACCACTGAGCTGTGGTACATCTTCCTTCAAACTAAAATAAAGATTTCAGTCCTCAAGGTTCTAAAGCAGGGGTCAGCAACCTTTTTCAGCTGTGGGCCAGTCCACCGTCCCTCAGACCATGTGGTGGGATGGACTATATGGGGGGGGAATGAATTCCTATGCCCCACAAATAACCCAGAGTTGCATTTTAAATAAAAGCACACATTCTACTCATGTAAAAACACCAGGCAGGCCCCATAAATAATCCATAGATGCATTTTTTTAAAAAGGACACATTCTACTCATGTAAAAACACGCTGATTCCCAGACCGCCCACAGGCCGGATTGAGAAGGTGATTGGGCTGCATCCAGCCCCCGGGCCTTAAGTTGCCTCCCCCTGTTCTAAAGAAAGGGATGGTTTAAATAAGCAGCTGTCTTATACTCAGACTAATAGTCCATCTAGCTCAGTGTTGTCTGCACTGACTGGAAGCAGAAGCTCTCCAGGGTTTCAGGCAGGGAGTCTTTTCCTGGCCCTACCTGGAGATGCTATTGGGGATTGAACCTGAGCTCCTGCATGCAAGGTTGAATGCCACCTCGTTGTTTTGATTGTGCAGTGTGTGTGTGTTTTTAATAAAGGGTGGGCGTTGTTATTTTAACAATGGTGGTGAGCTGCCTCTAGGATGGGGGCGGGATGGAAACATTTTAAACAAGCAAATAAATAAATAAGCCAGCAACCCACGGCAAAAACAAGCCCCATTCATCCCTCGGCTGAACCTTGGCAGACAGAGCTGGCGGGACAATGGCAGGCATTGTCTGGGCCACATTGGTCTGCCATTGAGTTCCTCCATTGCCTTGCAGGAAGAAGGCACTCCAGCCAGCCCATTTTGGCTAAACTCATTAAATGCAACTCCAGGCAGTTATATTCTGGGAGGCTGGGAGAAAATTACACACCCACACCATGACTTCTCCCTGCAGCTGAAGAGGACTGGGACCAAGGAGCAGAGAAAGGATAAAGGAGTCAAATTATGATTATCTGCAACAGCTGCTTGGATCAGAATCAGATCACTAGCAGAATCTCTCTGTATGTAAGTTTCCCCATCCTTTAAGAAGGGATTCACAAGTGGGAAGAGGTGCTGGATAGGATGGGGGACACCAGGCATGACAGCAGCACATGTTAGAGGGATCTAGGGGTGTTAGTAGACCACAAGTTTGTCCTGAGTCAACAGTGTGATGCAGCAGCAAAAAAAGCTAATGTAATACTAGGCTGCAACCAACATAGGCATAGTCTTCGGATCAAGGGAAGCAATAGGGTTGCTTTATTCTGCCTTGGCCACATCCCACCTGGAGTTGTGTCCAGTTCTGGGCACCCAAGTTTCAAAAGCACATTGGACAAGGTGCAACTGAGGAGGTGCCACATTGGACAAGGTGCCACATTGGACAGGTGCCACATTGGACAAGGTGCAACCGAGGAGGGCAACTGAGATGATGAAGGGTCTGGAAACCAAGCCTCATGAGGAATGGTTGAGGGAGTTGGGTATGTTTAGCCTGAGAGGAGATGTGATAGCCCTATGGAGCATGGGCCAAGCTTGTTTTCTCCTGCTCCAGAGGGTAGGGTTCAAGATACAAGAAAGGAGATTCCAGCTGAACATCAGGAAGAACTTTCTGACAGTAAGAGCTGTTCAACAGTGGAACGGACTCCCTTGGAAGGTGGTGGACTCTCCTTCACTGGATGTTTTTAAGCAGAGGTTGGGTGGCCATCTGCCATGGGTTTTCAAGTGGGCAGCCCCTTCCTACATGTTTACTCAGAAGTCCAGAAACTGCAGCAGGTCATGGCCTTGAAAGGTTGCTGGCATCATGTCTCTCTGTCTAGCAATATCTTTTCTCTTGGGCTCTGGAGAGGCCTGTTTTGGAGCAAGAAGTCCGTTCAGCAACATGGCCTCAGGGCCCACTTTCAGGGCACCTCCCTGAGGTTGACATTTGTAGAACACACCAAGGTGCCTAAAAACATCATTAGCCAGCAGGGCAGTCTCTTCTCTTTTGACAGGAGCCTTGTAAAAGGAAAGGGTGCGGTTCTTGTGGAGGAAAGAGGATCACTCCTTTCCATTTCTCCTCCTTCCTTTTGTGATGTCACCTTTGTTTCCATAGAGCTCTGCTGCCCCAAGGAGGGTGTCAGCTTCTGAGCTACCAAAATCTCTTTGCCTATGCTCTGCCTGCCACAGGTGGAGACAGTAAAGATTCTGAATCCCAGTTGTTGCAAAATGCAGGAGAGTGTTGCTCTTGTGACCGGGTCCTCCTTGTGGGCTTCCCATCATGGGCATCTGGTCACCCACCATGAGAAGAGGAGGTTGGACCAAATGGGCCATTGGCCTGATCCAGCAAGGTCTGATGATGATCACAGGGTCCACATGGGTCTTTATAGGTCAAAATCAACACTCTGAATTGGGCCCGGTAACTCATTGGCAGCCAATGCAGTCAGGCCAGGATTTATGTTATATACTTAAACTGTCTTGCCCCAGTGAGCAACCTAGTTGCTGAATTCTGCACCAGCTGAAGTTTCCGAACCGTCTTCAGATGCAGCCACACATATAATGTACTGCAGTAATTAACCTAGAGGTTACCAAAGGATAGACAACGGAAGTTAGGCTATCCCTAACCAGATAGAGGTGCAGCTGGGCATAGCAATAGCCAGCGTGGAGAAGTTGCCCATGGTCTGCTGTGCACCTGTCCTAAGCAGAGGAACCGTGCGAGGGCAAAAAAGTTGGCAAGCCCCCCAGCCATTGTTAGTTTCATTTATTAGTCTTGGCCGTTGTCCATAACAAAAAGTCAACATTGTAAAATATGTGGCGATACAAAAACAAAGCAAACCACACATTTCATGTTTCCAGTGACAGCTCAACAACTCCCGGAGTTGTCAGATTTGCAACTGACACAATGTCTGGCATTAAAAACTTTGGTGGGACAAAGCAAAAAGTTGGCAAAAAAGAAGAAGTTCCTGACACACAAAAATGAAGCTGCATGTTGGAAGATTCAGGACAGATAAAAGAAAGGGCTTCTTCACATAGTACAGATTTAACCTATGGAACTCCCACCCACAGGAGGCAGAGATGCTCAACACAACTTGGATGTCTTTAAAAGAGGATGAGACGTATTTGTGGAGGATGTGGCTCTTGATGGCTATGCTCTGCCTCCCCAGCTGGAGGCAGCAGTGCTTCTGAACATCAGTTGCTGGAAGCCACAGGAGGGAGAGCTGCTGTTGTGCTCAGGTCCTGCATGTGGGTTTCCCTATATGGGCATCCTGTTGGCCACTCTGAGAACAGGATGCTGGACAAGTTAGGCCTTTGGCCTGATCCAGCAGGGCTCTTCTTAGGTTCTCTCCATGGACAGAATGAAAGGAGGCCTTAGTTGGATCAGACCAGACACCTGCATGGCCCCCTGCACAAAACTTCCAATAGCAGAAGGTAGTGGGATATACTGTATTTTTTCATCTATAAGACACACCCATGTATAAGACGCCCAGTATTTTGGGGGACCCAGATTTAAGAAAATCCACCCTTGGCACTATCCATGTATAAGACACCCCCTAATTTTGGACATTATTTTTTAGGGGGGAAACCTAGTCTTATACACGGAAAAATGCTGTACATTCTATTTACTTGTTCACTCAGCATCTAGAGACACTTCAGATAAGTTATTGTTTATGTTATTTTATTTATATCACACTTTTTCCTTCAGGGAGCTCAAGGTGACATGCATATTTCTCCTCTCCCCCACCCCCATTTCATCCTCACAACTACCCAGTGTGATAGGTTAGGCTGAGAGTGAGCACACCCAGTAAGCTCCATGGCTGACTGGGTGGTGGCGGCGGCAGGGGGGAGGGATGGATTTGAACCCTGCTCTGCCAGGTCCCATATCTACACCACACTGGCTCCCATGGTGATGGTCGGCCAGGGTTCCTGGGGCCAGGGCCTCTGAGAAGAGTATTATCAGGAGGAGGGGGTGTACAAAGTTTATTTTGAGCCTCTTCCCTTCTCCAGTAGTCTTCCTGTTTTTATCCACTAGGGTTTTATGCCATGAGCTGCAGCCTGTAAGGTCAAAAAGGGTACAGGAGAAGAGAGAAGGTCGCAGCAGAGCTCTCTGTTAACTTTTCTGAATTGAAGGCCTTACGCTCTTATGCACACTCCATGATAACAATAGATAAATGAATGGAAGTCTTTGAACATAAACTGTTGTATCATGGGAAGCCTTTGCAACAGATAAACATAAATAAAATAAGGTCAGAGATAAGAAACCACATTTGAAATGAATATCTTTGTTTATGCCACAACACAGATAAGGAAAAATAATTCACGTTGAATCATCCTTTTATATTGCAATGCAGATCAAATAATCAAAAGTATTAGTAATAAGTATTAGTAAAAAGAAAAAGTAGAAAAACTTATTATTTACTTTTTTAAAAAGAAGCTTTTTAGGCCTTTATTGGGGAAAAATTCAAATCGCAGCACGAAAATTAATTGTTCTTGGCAATGTTTGATTCAATACTTAGCCTGGCCAAATCCACAAGACGTCCTTGAGGCATTGTAGACCTTAAGTAATTCTTAATTAACCGAAGTTTGCTAAATGACCCCGCTGCAGAAGCTACTGTTGCTGGAATTGTTCATAGTATTCTTAAGTTAGCACAGACATTTGGAAACAGATCACCAAGTCTGTACTCTGTTAACCAGTGCAACAGATCTAACGGCTTTAACTGTGCAATTACAAAATTTGTTTTATTTGCTGAGGGTGAATGTTGCATTTATTTTCCATAATCACCACCACTAAGGTCAGCAGGATACTGCTCTAAGGTAAAGCTTTTCTCTTTACATCACTTTTAGGCATGGTGAGATATTTCCACAAGAAATCATTTTTTTCTGCCAACTGCTTAACACCACTGAAGCTGATGGCTATAACATTGTATACCAAAATGTAAAACATATACTTTCTGTATGAGCATTGTTCTGTTCAGCATTGTTCTTGTATTTTTGCTTGTGAGCCATTGTATTTTCCAGCCATATTTGTTCCATTATTGTAGGCTTGAGCTCAGCAGTCATTGAGAAGGAATAGCATGTTCTTTCAATGTGTCAGTTACCAACTGAGCAATTTCTTCCCCTTTTTCATTGCCACAGTCTGCAAAGCTGAGAAATCGTTCTTGAATCTAATACTGCATTTATTTTAAAAGTAGGTATCTCAGATGAAATGCTGTTTGTTCCATATGGGAAGAATCTGGTGTGGAATCTACTATTACTGCAAAGTACTTTGCAGATTGCCTCTCAAGCAAAATGTGTTTTTTCCACAAAATTTGAGCATTCTGTAATAAATTCATTTTGTGAGTCAGAGGTCAGATAATGAACTTGAAACCACTCAATCCTTTTCTGTGGACTCTTCTACACTTAGCACATGTTCCTGAAGTCCCACCTGGAGGACAGTTCAATAAGTCCAAAAAAGTTTCCATTGCTTGGATTACCAATTCGATGGGATGAACCAGAAAACACTAGACCCCATTCTCCTAATAATAATAATAATAATAATAATAATAATAATAATAATAATAATAATAATAATAATAATTTATTATTTATACCCCGCCCATCTGGCTGGGTTTCCCCAGTGCAACATTATAATAAAAGTGCAACATTGATGATGTGCTTTAAAAGCATGTACCATTTTACAGCTTCAGCTTTTATTGACCATTCTAAGATGATGTCAACTCCTGTCCCAGATGTAATATAGTTTTCTATTTCCTTTTGAGATGGAAACTCAGTTATGGCGCATCCAATGTCAAGGCCTGCCTTATGATTAGCCCTTTCATCTTTCAAATTCACCTCCACATGCGTCTGTATGCCTGTTTACTTCTGTTTTCCATTTCCATTTTCTGCATCTTCCCCTTCATCAGAATACTTTGCATGATTACCCAAATAAACTGCTCCTTGTTTGGGGATGAGGTTTTCATCAGTTTCTCTGGGGCTGTGGCGCTCATCTCGCTTTATTAGCCGAGGGAGCCGGTGTACAGCTTCTGGGCCATGTGGCCAGCATGACTAAGCCGCTTCTGGTGAACCAGAGCAGCGCACGAAAATTCCATTTACCTTCCCGCCAGAGCGGTACTTATTTATCTACTTGCACTTTGACGTGCTTTCGAACTGCTAGGTTGGCAGGAGCAGGGACCGAGCAACAGGAGCTCACCCCGTCACGGGGATTCGAACTGCCGACCTTCTGATCAGCAAGTCCTAGGCTCTGTGGTTTAACCCATAGCACCACCCGTGTCCCTCGGCATTTTATGTAGGCTTACACAAAATGTAAATAATAGGCTTCATACAATATATGCAAATGCTTTCTGAGGTCCCAGGAAATTTCTGGGTCTCCTCTTTTGACTCCCAGACCCCCTTTTTGATTCCTGACTGGGGCATGATGTACCCCCTACCCCCCTCTCTCCTGGGCCCTGGCAGGGTCAGATGCCCAGGCAGAGCTGAGACCCCAGAGCCTTTCAGAATGAGGCCCACACAAAAAGAGACACCTGGCTGGCTTTTAGGTCCAAGCACCATCCCCTCAGCTGGGATCCTCATTTCTGCAGACTCTGCCAGGGACCTCCGTGGTGCTTTCATCTTAAAAGTAGCCACTGGTGTCAAAGGGAGTTCTCTGCTTCTCTCACTTAGGTGTCAAGGGCTGCTGGCTTCCTGGCATCCCAGGCCCAGCACAATCTGATAGGCTGGTACCCAGTGCTATTTCACACCCTTCCAAGCTGCAGAGGCGTTGAGGCCTGGCTGGGACTCTCTGGGAGGTGTGAAAGTTGCTCTGAGAGAGTCAGCCAAAAATCTTGGGTATTTTTGCCATAGCAGGGTGTGGGGAGGTGTGATGGGGAGAGGCGAGAGATTCCCAAACTGAGAATTAAGCTGCTGTCTGCATTTTTATTCATTATTCTCTTACATCTATACCCTGCTTTGTTCCTTCACTGTATGGAACCATGCATGGTACTTTTCCCTTAAAAAATAAAGTGAAGATTCCTGTCCTTGTGGTTCTCAGTCAGGGGCTGGGGAAGCTAGCAAGCAAAAAGTCCTAGGTTCAGTCAATGCAGGCCTGGGAATGTTCTCCGCCATAAAACCTGGAGTGCTGCTGCCGCTGCCAGCCAGAGTTTACAATATAGAGCTTGGTGGACCAATGATCTGTCTCCGTAACAGGGCAGCTTCGTCTGTATTGCCCATCACCTCTCCTCTGGAAGCAGGAAATCAAAGAGGAAATCCTTCTATCTTCCAGCTGTGAAATGAAACAAATATGCATCAATTTTGTTTATTTCCTGGTTCAATTGTGATGTGGGAGGGAGGGAACTGGGCAGAGGCCAGAGGCTCCCTCTTTAACTCTTCCAATGCTCACACACACACACACACACACACACACACACACACAGGTCCAGCTGCCCGGAGTATAGGGAAAGCCCTTTGCATCCATGCTCAGGAACTAGGCTGACCTTCCCCCTCCCCCTTCCTGATTTATGCTCAAGAGGGAAGCCTCCAGGGCCATAAATAAAGGCCACTGCTGGCATGTGAAGTCTGGGAACCAGGAAGTCATTCCACAGCACCCGCCTCCCCCACCCTCAAGCGGTCTGGATTGGAAACTTTGGAGAGAGGAATTTGGGGTGGGGGTGGAGGAACGCCCACAGTTTTCAAACTGCCCAGAGCACAGCTCAGGTCCAACGCGGCTTCTCTCCGCAAGGCCTTTTCCCAGCTGCCCTGAGCTCTGAACCAGAAAATTAACTGGCTTTTCACAAAAAGCAGGTCATAGCATCGATTTATGTAAGGTATAGGGGGACCTTTCCCTTTTGCAAGTCAAAACTGAGCAAACTTGAAAACAGCAACAACCAAGGGACTTTGATGGAGGTTTGGTGGGGCTGCATCACATTGCTCTGGCCCAGTAGTTTGGGGTTTGGCCACTGTGGGAACTAGATGCCCCCTATTCCTAGGTTCTTCTTTATGTTCAGCCTCAACCAGTAATGCTTCTGAATACCAGTTGCTAGACTCTCTGGAGGGGAGAGTTGCTGTCAGGCTCATATCCTGCATTGACTTCCCTTAGGGGCACTTGGTGGGCACTGTGAGAACAGCAGACTGGTCTAGGTGGGCCTCCCTTGACTGATTCAGCTGCAGGGCTCTTCTTTCTGATCTAGATGCAAATACAGGTTGAGAATAGTAGAGGCATGGTGAGGGGGGGGGGGGCGGGGGGAGTTATTGTGGCTATCTCAAGTGGTCTCCACAACCCCCCTCCTTCCAACACAAGAAGCACATAAAGCTGAGTGCCATCAGCCAGTGGTGACACAGTGGTTAGTGTTGGGACTAGGAGCTGGGAGACCAGGGTTCAAATCCCCAATCAGCCATGAAGCTCCCTGGGTGACCTTGCAGCCAGCTGCTGCCTCCCAGTGTAACCTACCTCGCAGGGTTATTTTGGGGATTAAACGAGAGCCATGTATGCCACTTTGAGCTCCTTGGAGAAAAAGGCAGGATAGAAATGCAATAAATAACAAGAACGACAACCATACTGGCAAATGTGCTGAGTTTGCAAAATTTCAGCAGTTTGCAGGATCCCTTGCTGCAGAATTTGTGGCCTCTTTTCAGTGCCCTTTGGATTCTGCCAGCCAGTGTGATGGTGTCGCTCTTGTAAGACAAAGGCCGTGTTCACCATACCTCACGTTGACAGCTTGCTTGGGGGGGTGTCTTCGGCCCTGTTGCGAAAACCAGGCCCCAGGGACCCTTTTCGGCAGCCTGGCTGGTTTCTAAAGCTCCCTGCAGGCCTTGGTTTTGCATGAAGTTCTCAATCCGGAACAGCCGGAATGCCTGCAAAAGAGAGATCCTTGTCTCTTCCAGAGGGACTTTATCTGATGGACCGGCTCCTTTCTTATGTGCCTGGAAGGAGGAGGGAGCCCCGCCTTGGCCCGGTCTCACTATTCCTCCTCTGCTGGCATCCAGAGGCCTCCTGGCCATTCGCTGAGCTGCTGCCCAACAGATAACACAGCTCAAAGCCCCTTTGTGCGGAAGGACAAAAGGGACTTTTTCTGCAACTCTCTCTTCTCTCTCTCTCTCCTGCATTCCCCCCCCCCCCTCTGGCTGAGCTTGAAACGCTGCTTATGAGGCATCAAAGGGCCCCTGCGCAAAATGGCGGAATCCCAAGAACAAGGATGATGATCTTAATACTATTATGTATATAGTACAATTAACTGACTTACCCCATTAAATAATATATACATTATCCTATATGTAAGACATAATACATACATGCTTAATTGTGCATTAAATATTTACCCCATGAATATCCTTATGAATACTAGTACCCATAGCTGTCAACTTTTCCCTTTTCTGGAGAGGAATCCTATTCGGAATAAGGGAATTTCCCTTAAAAAAAGGAAAACATTGACAGCTATGCTAGTACCTATAATTTTACACTCTGAAAACTAAGAGTAAGGATTTGTTGAAACAAAAATTTTCAAAATGGGATGCAGAAAGGGGAGGTATGGGGAAGTCGGAGAAATAAGTTATAAGAAAATAAGGATATGAAACTATACTTGTTATTTGTTTTTGTGTTTGTTTGTGTTGTTCTGTTTGTTTAAAAAATTGGTGAAAATTGAATAAAAATTTTATATATAAAAATATAATTTTACACTCTGTGTTTATATATATATATATATATATATATATATGCTTTCGTAGATTTTCACGGGTACAGGAATGCAGGTTTTGGTGTCTTCGGGTGTCTTCCCGTGTAAGAGTTGGGGTGTCTAGGCGACGTTTCGATGAGGTCTCACTCGTCATCTTCAGGCTGGTGCTTTCGGCTTCTTGTTACTGGAACAGAGCAGGATCTCAGTGTTTGAGTTCCTATAAATACTGTTGAGGGGGTGTGGTGTATAGCCTCCAACGTTCTGGGCAGAGAGGAAGTTCCCAGGTTAGTGTGTCTTTTCTTCTTTTGTTCATTAATTACTTGAGGGATATCTTGAGTGATTTCTTGAGTGATATTCTGAGTACCACTTAGGAGGGTCATTAGGTGTGGATTAGTTGCTAAAGCTTTCGTGTCTTGACCTCTTGACCTTGTGAAGAGTTTTTTCTGAGAAGATGGCTGTACTGCACTTAGTTGTGCTCTGGCTTGGCTTCGTGTATAGGGGCGAGCTGTGGTTTTGTGCCCTGTGCCAGCCAGATCTGTGTAGGGATTGCAGGGGGGTGCAGCATCCGGAGGTGCCACTATGGTTTGGCTACTGGATGGTGTCTGTAATTTATCTGTGGAGAGGGTCTGGGTTTGGGTCTGGTGTGGTTGATTGGAGATGGCGTTCTGTGTGCCTCTGGTTCTGGTGTCGGTTTTTGTGGGGAGGGCTATTTTCCAGATGTCTGGCAGGCGGGACGTATCGTCACGCTTGTTCATGTTGTGAGGGTGTTTCTCTATCTCGATGGCTCCAATCAACCACACCAGACCCAAACCCAGACCCTCTCCACAGATAAATTACAGACACCATCCAGTAGCCAAACCATAGTGGCACCTCCGGATGCTGCACCCCCCTGCAATCCCTACACAGATCTGGCTGGCACAGGGCACAAAACCACAGCTCGCCCCTATACACGAAGCCAAGCCAGAGCACAACTAAGTGCAGTACAGCCATCTTCTCAGAAAAAACTCTTCACAAGGTCAAGAGGTCAAGACACGAAAGCTTTAGCAACTAATCCACACCTAATGACCCTCCTAAGTGGTACTCAGAATATCACTCAAGAAATCACTCAAGATATCCCTCAAGTAATTAATGAACAAAAGAAGAAAAGACACACTAACCTGGGAACTTCCTCTCTGCCCAGAACGTTGGAGGCTATACACCACACCCCCTCAACAGTATTTATAGGAACTCAAACACTGAGATCCTGCTCTGTTCCAGTAACAAGAAGCCGAAAGCACCAGCCTGAAGATGACGAGTGAGACCTCGTCGAAACGTCGCCTAGACACCCCAACTCTTACACGGGAAGACACCCGAAGACACCAAAACCTGCATATATATATATATATATATTTGCTTTCGTAGATTTTCACGGGTACAGGAATGCAGGTTTTGGTGTTTTCGGGTATCTTCCCGTGTAAGAGTTGGGGTGTCTAGGCGACGTTTCGACGAGGTCTCACTCGTCATCTTCAGGCTGGTGCTTTCGGCTTCTTGTTACTAGAACAGAGCAGGATCTCAGTGTTTTCCACCTATCTGGAAAAAACCACCAAATCCAAAATAAAAGCCTCTCCTATCAGTGAAGAAATCCAGCTAAGAATCATCCCCAGAGAAAAATCATCCAGATGCCCCAAACTCTACGGTCTCCCCAAGATACACAAAGAAGGAACACCACTCAGACCAATAGTCAGCTCCATAGGCTCACCTCTACAAAATCTCGCTAAATTTCTCGCTAAGCAACTTCAGCCCTATGCAGAATCTATCGCTTCACACGTTACAAACTCCTTCCAGTTCATAGAAACAATAAAGAAGCAAAACCTACATCCCGATGACCTACTTGTGAGCTTCGATGTTGTATCTCTCTTCACACAAGTGCCCATTAATGAAGCCTTGACAGCCATTCAAAACAAATACAATCCCCCCGAATACATCCTGGACCTGACCAACCACTGCCTAACCAACACGTACTTCATCCACAATGGACAAAGATACAAACAGATAGAAGGAGCACCTATGGGATCACCCCTCTCACCGGTCATCGCAAATCTGTACATGGAACACTTTGAAACCAATGCTTTAGACAAGTCAGAACACAAACCCAAACTTTGGCTCAGATATGTTGACGACACCTTTGTAATTTGGCCACACGGGAAGGAAAAACTAGATAGCTTCCTCACACATCTCAACAGCCTACACCCCAAAATACAATTCACTATGGAAATAGAAGCCAACAACCAACTTCCCTTCCTTGACGTCCTAATCTACAAAAAACCTGATGGCTCCCTAGGACACACTATCTACCGGAAAAAAACACACACCAACCGCTACTTACATGCACAATCACACCACCACCCTGCACAAATAAACTCCGTAGCCAAGACTCTCATCTCCAGAACCAAACGCCTGGCTGACGAAGACCACTTGACAACTGAGTTACAGAATCTCTCAAATGTGTTAATCGCCAACGGATACCAGCAAAACAGGGTTACGAAGCTAATCCAAAAAGAAACACCCCCCAAAAACCAAGACACAGAAGAAAACAATGGCATGGCCCTCCTTCCTTATATCAAGGGCACCACAGATAAAATTAGCAAAATCCTCCATAAACACAATATCAAAACAGCCTTTTGCACCAACCAAAAAATAGCCAATATCCTCAGAAACCCAAAAGATAAAATCCAGTTAGAAAACCAAGGGGTCTATGAAATACCCTGCAAAGTCTGCCCAGCCACGTACATTGGACAAACAAACAGACGAATAAATGCACGTATCGCAGAACACAAGAATGCCGTCAAAAAAGAAGAAAAAACTTCCTCTCTTTACCAACACATGAAAGAAACAGGACACGAAATTAATTTTGCAGATTCCAAATTGCTCTTTAACATGGAACATCACCACAAGAGAATAATCATGGAAGCCATCGAGATAGAGAAACACCCTCACAACATGAACAAGCGTGACGACACGTCCCGCCTGCCAGACATCTGGAAATTAGCCCTCCCCACAAAAACCGACACCAGAACCAGAGGCACACAGAACGCCATCTCCAATCAACCACACCAGACCCAAACCCAGACCCTCTCCACAGATAAATTACAGATACCATCCAGTAGCCAAACCATAGTGGCACCTCCGGATGCTGCACCCCCCTGCAATCCCTACACAGATCTGGCTGGCACAGGGCAAAAAACCACAGCTCGCCCCTATACACGAAGCCAAGCCAGAGCACAACTAAGTGCAGTACAGCCATCTTCTCAGAAAAACTCTTCTCAGAAAAACTCAGAAAAACTCTTCACAAGCTCAAGAGGTCAAGACACGAAAGCTTTAGCAACTAATCCACACCTAATGACCCTCCTAAGTGGTACTCAGAATATCACTCAAGAAATCACTCAAGATATCCCTCAAGTAATTAATGAACAAAAGAAGAAAAGGCACAATAACCTGGGAACTTCCTCTCTACCCAGAACGTTGGAGGCTATACACCACACCCCCTCAACAGTATTTATAGGAACTCAAACACTGAGATCCTGCTCTGTTCTAGTAACAAGAAGCCGAAAGCACCAGCCTGAAGATGACGAGTGAGACCTCGTCGAAACGTCGCCTAGACACCCCAACTCTTACACGGGAAGATACCCGAAAACACCAAAACCTGCATATATATATATATATATATATATATATATATATATATATATCACATATATAACACACACACACACACATATATATATATATATGAGAGAAGTCTGCAGAATGAGGTCAATAGCCCACATAGTCCAACATCCTGCCACAGTAGCCAACCAGATGCCCCAGTGGGAAGCCTGCAAACAGAACCTGGGTGCAGCTTACCTCCCCACGGCTCCAGCCTTGATGATGGAGCCTGTCATGGGGGTGCCTGGTTACACCCCTCAGAAATTTGCGCCTGTTACCGCGGCCCCTGTGCCCTCCCCCCCACCATGCCACTGACCCTCATTGCCCTTCACTATGGTATGATTCTGAAACAAAGTTAGCCAGGAAACCTGCTCCTCCTGCTGCAGCTATCCTTACACCACTGAGGGTTCCTCTTCCTGTTATGGAAAGGCATTCCCAAGCACAGAGGGCAATTCTAAAGAGCAGCTGGGGCACATTCCAAATGGGGACCTGAAAGCCACATGTACAATCTGGAGGTCATCAGCGCAGAGCAGGGGGCCACGTCCCTCAACCAGGCTTAGTTAAACAGCCTTAGTAAATGTGGGGGGGGGGGGGCTCTCATTTTTCCAATATACTCCTTTTGCAATCTTCCACTGCAAAGCAAAACAGCTGCTGAGTTAAATGGGAACTGGAAGCTGGGGAGTGGGCAGCTCAGGTTTAGCACCTCTGGTCCAAGGTCAAAGGAAGGATTTGCTGTCTCAGTGCTGAAGCTGCAGCCTCCTTAATGCTGTCACCTGATTCGTCATTTATCCATGCAATGAGCATTATGTATGGGGGGGAAGATGGACCTCCAACAGTCCATCTAGACAGGGTAGTGGCAGAGCACCTGTCATGCATGCAGAAGGTCCCAGGTTCCCAGAGCCATAGAACTGTAGGGACCCCAAGGGTCATCTAGTCCAACCCCCTGCAATGCAAGAGTCGCAGCTAAAGAATCCCTGATAGCTGTCCCCTAACCTCTATTTAAAAACATCCAATGAAGGACAGTCCATCACCTACTCAGGGAGTCTCTCCCACTGTCAAACAACTCTTCCTAATGTTGAATTGGATCTCCTTTCGATCCACAACAGTATCTCCCGGCAGGGCTCAGAATGCTCCCTACCTGAAACCCCGGAGAGCTGTTGCTGCCAGTCAGTGCTGAAGATACTGAGATTGATGGGCCAGTATTCTGATTTGGTGGAAGGCAGTAACCTTTTTATAAGATCTAGCAAAGTAATCCTGACATTCTTATGTGGTCCTGTGCATTGTGCAAATGAGCTGTGCTTAGTAGACACAGACACCAAACGAAATGAGCTTGCCTGCTTTGGATTCTTCCAGATTTCTGCTTTGCATTGAATTCATGTCAGATAATTGGGGGGGGGGGGAGGCACGGAGAGAAGATGTCTAGCAGTGTGTAAAAGCAGGCACCCGAACAAAATCTTTGCTCTCTTTCAAGCCCCCCATCCCCATGTAATGATCCTGAGCTGCTAGGGTTACACTTATGAGATGGGACAGGGGGGGTGGGGGTGGGGGTGAAGTTGGAGCAAATGCTCCAGTTTGTAGAGCAGCCATGGATTGCAACAGATGACTGGGAATAAACTATGTTAGGAATGCCTTTTGAACACAATAATCTTTGGGAACGCGGTGCCCAAGTTCAACAACTCGGACAGGCTCCTTTAATCCTTGCTGAGGCTGCATTTATTACTTTCTTCTGCTTCTCTCTCTCTCTCCAAACCTCCCCCCCCCTCCGTGTGTGTCTTTCTCATAAAAATAATCCCCAAGTCCTGCTCCTGTCCCAGCAGTAGGGTGCTGAGAGCTACTAGCCTGCTCTGCTTACCATGATCCCAGTTTATCCAACTCAGAGACTGCCCACATTCAATAGGATACCATCAGCCACTTTATTAAATGCTTCTGCGAAAGGCACCCAGGCAACAGTCTACTGTCCTTCAGTTGTGGGTCCCCAGATATTGTTGAATTACTATGCTTATCACCCCCATACGGATTAGCCCATGGCCAGGGATAATGGGAATTGTAGTCCAGCTGAAGACCAAAGGTTGAAGAACACTGCAAGAGTCTATTGGTGGCTAAAGTCACTCCAGGGACCCTGAATGGTGCCAGAACCAGGACACTTTCTGTTCCCCAGCTGCCCACCTGCTCAAAGTGGATACAGCCCGGCCATTAACTGTGGTTCCTGCATTGCAGGGGAGTTAGACTAGGCGGCCTTTTGGGTGCCTTTCAGTTCTATGATTGCAACCCCCTGGTCCTCTTCCAGACTCAGAGCTGATTTTGGAGACTCAGAGGACACCCAATCCAGTGTATTTTCCCCCTAAAATTTCACACTGTGATCACCATCAGAGTCCCTTCCTTGGCAGCATGAGAGCGGCCTTTTCTGTGGTGGCTCCCCATTTGTGGGATGCTCTCCCCAGGGAGGCTCACCTGGTGCCTTCACTAGATATCCTTAGGCACCAGGCAAAAACATTCCTCTAATCTCTGGCCTTTGGCTAATTAAACAATCAATTGCCCTTTAAACTGTGCATGGGAAGGGATATTGCTTTTGTTTGTTATGAAATTTTGTGTTTTTATGTTATAAACTACCCTGTGATTCTCGGATGAAGGGCAGTTTAGAAATTAAAATAAATAAATAAGGACACTTCTTCCATTTCTCACTTCCTAACTCCCAACAGTCCAACCATAGCATTCATTCATTCATTCATTCATTCATTCATTCATTCATTCATTTGCAAAGGCCACAGGGCATTTGCAACAGGCAAGTAGATTAATAAAAATACATAAAATGACATAGTCTTTAAAAAGACTAAACAAATCACTAAAGAACAATGACTGGTAGCAGCAGAAGGCTATATGGACCTAAATTCCTATTTAATTCAGCCCTTTATTCAGAACTATGAGGACTTAGGAAGGGCCATAATTAAGTATCAGAGCATCTGCCTTGTGTGCAGAAGGTCCCAGGTTTGTATGTTCTATGCTTATGATATTTTGTTAATTATGAAGTTTTAAATGTGCATTTTATATTTGACTTCCTTTAGTAATGTCTTATTCTGAAATGTTTAAGATAATATTTTAGTAAAAGGCGAAAGATTTATACGATCTGAGGAGAAGCCAGAGTATAATGTTTAAGATAATATTTTAGTCTGTTAATTATGTTGCTTTGAATGTATACTTTATACTTGACTTTCTTCAGCAATATTTTATTATGGATTATTTTATTTGATGTTTTAATCTGTTGTAAACCACTTTGATTTTTTTTCTTTAAAAATATAAAGCTATATAGAAATGAAAATTATTATTATTATTATTATTATTATTATTATTATTATTCCAATACATCTCCTGGTGGGACCAGAAATGTCCCCTGCCTGAAACCCTGGAAAGCCTCTGCCAGTGTAGGCAATACTGAGCCAGATAAACAAATGGGCTTGATTAAGCATCCCTGTGCATTGGACTAGATAAGTGAACAACTTTGCCTGGTGCAAAGTAGCTTTCAATAGCAATACCCTTGGATAATTTTAGACCCCAGGCTAAATGGACATATGGGGTCCTTTCTTTAACTAGCAGCGTTTATTAAATCATGTCCTTCAAAGTGTGGTAAGCCAGCTGCATTGCGTTTAGGGGCTCTCCTGACATTCCTGCCACAATAAGATGCACTCCTCTGAGCAGTGTGGTGTAGTGGTTAAGAGCGGTAGTCTCGTAATCTGGGGAACTGGGTTCGCGTCTCCGCTCCTCCACATGCAGCTGCTGGGTGACCTTGGACCAGTCACACTTCTTTGAAGTCTCTCAGCCCCACTCACCTCACAGAGTGTTTGTTGTGGGGGAGGAAGGGAAAGGAGAATGTTAGCCGCTTTGAGACTCCTGAAGGGGAGTGAAAGGCGGGATATCAAATCCAAACTCTTCTTGTTCTTGTTCTTCTTCTGGAAGCACTCTTGTTGTATAGCAGCTAGTGTTGGACAAAGACCTGGAAGCTCAAATCCCCACTTGGCTATGAAGCTCACTGGGTGCCCTTGGGCCACCCACTGCCTCTCAACCTGACTTACTTCACAGGGTCGTTGTTGGGGTTCAAAGTTTGAGTTTGTAGTAAATGCATGTACTGTACTACTTTAAACTACCGGTACATGAGGGCACTGCTTGTGGAGCAGTCTAGCCAGCACTTGCTTGTAGCCTCTCTGTCTAACTCCACCCCTAAAAGCTGAGGCATCCTCCTTGTTCTTGTCTCCAGACAAGATGTCTTCTTTCTTTTCATCTCTACTCATCCTGTAAATAGTTCATGCATAAACAAGGCCTTAGAACTCTAGAAACTGTAAGTGATTATTCCAGTCTAATTCACCCAAGGTGCAAGATGTGCTAACACCACCTTGAGCTCCTAGGAGAAAAAAGGGTTGGATATAAATGCAGTAAATAAGTATAATGAATAAATAATTGTTCTGGGCCATGCAAACTCTTCTGGGTTTGGAGGAAAGATTGCAATTTGGGTGACTTGAGGTCCCTCAGGAGCCGCCTCTCCTCCTGCTGCTGCTGTTGCCGCCTCTTATTTTCTCTTGGACAATAGTTTATCTGCCCCTTTCCTGTTTATTTTCTCCCCTAACAAATGGACTTTGATGCCATTTTTCTTCCTTTTTCAACTGTGTTTCCTGCCTCCTGATAGCAGTGATTGTTTTCGTACTGCACACCCGATCCCTGCTGCGGATCAAGCACATTTGCCTGAGCCCCATATGGTGGCAGGGGGCATGGGGAGAGTCAAGCCTGCCTTTAAGCATGAACTTGCACAATTTGCAATCTTGAAAACAGCACACCAACTATCCTTTGACATTTGGACTTCTCCATATTTTGCTATACAGTTCTCCAGCCCAGTAATGTGTACAAAAAGGCGCACACCAGAGCAAGGCGTGCAGGATGCTTCTGAATAATATCAGTAGCTGGGAAGCTCTTACTGCAGACAGGTAGGTCCTGCTTGAGGGATTCCCGTAATGGGTGCCAGGTTCCATAAGAATATCAGAACAGTGTTGCTAGGTCAGGCCAAAGACAACTGGCTGCCCCAAAGGGAAGCCCACAAGTGGGACCTGATCACGACATCACTCTCTCCCCACTTGCAGTTCCCAGCAACTGATATTTAAGGCATTTACTGTAGCCATTGATAGTCATATCCTCCATGAATCTGCCCAGGCCTATGAGAATTGGGCAAAGGGCATTTATAGGCAGGTTGCTCTTTGACTTTATGCACTACTCATTTGGTTGCTATTTTGCAAGGTGAGGTACAACTTTTGTCTCCCTTCCTAGTGGAAACCAGCATCTATGAGAGTTTCTCATTGTCTTCGCCAGCATGCTTTAATGTAGGTGCATTATTGCAAATTTAAATGGGGCAAGGAGAGAGAGAGAGAGAGAGAGAGAGAGAGAGAGAGAGAGAGAGAGAGAGTACAGTTGTAGGACACGGATGGGATGTTCCCCAAGGGCAGCTCTAAGGTAGGAAAGAACAGACCAGTGGCCCAATGGCCAAACCAGGTCATGACTGAACTTGCTCAGGAGTGATGCCAGTCTCTCCCCAAATTCATCTGCCTGAGTCCCAGCATGGCAATGTACCAATATTTTAATGCTATCATACCAATACATGGTGCAACCTCATTTGGAACACTGTGTACCGTTCTGGTCACCTCACCTGAAAAAGGATATTGCAGAGTTGGAAAAGCTTCAGAAAAGGGCAACCAAAATTATCAAGGAGATGGAACGACTCCTCTATGAAGAAAAGCTGCAGCATTTGGGGCTTTTAAATTTAGAGAAAAGGTGAGGAAGACGGGACCTGTGGTTACTAGCAAGTGTGATTCAGAAGCATTATTGCCTCCAACTGTGAGGGAAGAGCACAGCTATTCATATAATCATAGAACTATAGAGTTGGAAGGGACCCAGAGCATCATCTAGTCCAATCCTCTGCAACTCAGGAATCCCAGCTACAGAATCTATGGCCATCTGATCTCTGCATAAAAACTTAAAATGAAGGAGAATCCACCACCTTCTAAAGGAGTCTGTTTCACTGTCAAACACTGTCAGAAAGCTTTGCTGATATTTAGTCAGACTCTCCTTTCTTATAACTTGAAGCAATCAGTTCTAGACCTACCCTCCGAATCAGGAAAAAACAAGCTGTGGCCGGTAGCCACTGACAGCCCTCTCCTCCATGAATTTTTCCAGTCATCTTCTAAAGCTATTCAAGATGGCGGTCATCACTGCCTCCTGTGGGAGTGAGTTCCAACATTTAACTGTGCTGCATGAAGACATCATTCTTTTTATCTGTTCTGAATCTTCCAATATTCAGCTTCATTGGATGTCCACAAGTACTGGTGTTATGAGAGAGAGGAAAAAGATTTTCTCTGTCTGCTCTCCATGTCGCATGCATAATTCTACAAACTTTTATCATGCCACACCTTACTTACTTTTTCTCTAAACTAAGTCCCAAATGCTGCACCCTTTCCTCAAAGGAGAGGCACTCCATCCCCTTGATCATTTGAATGTCCCCTTTTCAATTTTTCTTCGACCTTCAGCTTCATGAGTTAGATCCCAATGCCGCTAATTTGATCATCTTGGTCTGCCTGGGAAGGGAGGTAGGAGAAGGGTTTGGCTGTTATGCTTGGCCCTCATCCAGACAGCATTTTCACTTAGAGACACTCAGGGTCAGGGAGGGCTGGGAAGCCCACTCCTCAAACCAGTCCTTTCACACAGGGGAGGGGGTAGCAGCAACTTCAGCAATGATCATAAAAGGATAATAGCCCCTGCCCCCTGTACTTTGAGGGAGAAAGCAGAAGGAGGAGAGGGGACTGACCTCAGGCAGATCTTCATCCATACAGTTGGGACCGGTGTGCTTCACCTGGAGTAGAGGAGAGGGAGAGGTGAACTGACAGCCACCTTCAAACATCTGAAAGGCTGTCCGAAGCTTGCAAGCTTGCTTCCTGCTGCTCCAAAGTGTAGATCTCTAATCAACAGATTCAAGTTGCAAGAAAGGAGATTCAGACTAAATATTAGGGAGAACTTTCTGATGGTAAGAGCTGTTTAACAGTGGAACAGACTCCCTTGGAAGGCAGTGGACTCTCCTTCTTTGGAGGTTTTTAAGCAGAGGTTGGATGGCAATTTGCCAGGGACTATTGTGAATCCTCCAATGCAGGGGGTTGGACTAGATAACCCTTGAAGGTACATCCCAACCCTACAATTCTGATTCTATAGCCTAGTGAGAAAGCCTCTTCCTAAAGCAAGGACCCAGCCATGAGTGCCACATAGACAGACACCCTGCAGTCCAGAGGAGACTCTGGCTGGACCCATGAAAACCTCTGTATGTGTGTTTGTGTGCATGTGTGTACGCGCGCGCACACACACACACACACACCCATGTATGAAAAACCTGCATTTCAAACCCCTGATTTTTTATTTTATTTTTTTGCACAGAGCCAAGCAATGAAATCTAATCTATGTGTAATAAGAATAATAAACCTGTGTTGTGAGAGCAGCTGTGGCTCAGTGGGTAAAGCACCTGCTTTGCATGCATAGGGCCCAAAGTTGAATCCCCAATGACATCTCCAGCTGAGTGGGTGTGGAGATCCCTTGACTGGAACCTTGGAGAGCTGCAGCTGCCAGGTAGTGTAGACAATACTGAGCTAGATGGACCACACTGCTTGTTTGCATAAGTATGGCTTGTGGCTTACTAGGATGTGCAGACATGGCTGTTGCAAGAACACTACAAAAGCCTACTCTTCTGTTTCCAACAGAGGCCAGCCAGAGGCTTCTGCAGAGCCCACAAGCAGGTTGAGATGAAAGGTGTGGCTTCCCACTGTTGTCACCAGGATTTCCCCCTTGTATTTGTGGAGTTCGTCTGCGTCCCAAGGAAAGAGCTCTGCTACTACACACAATTCATTATTTGCTGGGTTGCCACTATTGTGTTGTCCTAGGCGTAATCTATTGTGTGTTGCAGTTCCTGGGGAAATCCTCCAGCTGAGAAATAAATAAGACCAATTACTGGAGAATAAGAGCAATGACATAAAATGGCATAAAAATGGAACCTACTTATCCAAGAGCAGTTAAGCCCCAGGCTTTTTCTCTCTTTGCCACACACCCTGTTTTGTGATCATCCACACACAGCCTCATTTTTCAAGAGAATGTTGGTCTAGATGGAGCTTCCTTCAGCCATCCTATTCTTATAACCTTTAAAAAAAACAAAACAAAAAAAACAAAACAACACTGTGCTTTAATAGCACTGAGAAATCTACCACAGAGACTATCAGGGGTACAGCTGCTTTGAATGGCATGGACATTCACATTCTTTTTTAAAAGGAACCTCCACATACAAGAACTGTATAGCCCTACTTTCTCTCTTTGTTTATATACCCTGTTTTGTGATCACCCAGTGCATCTGGGCACAGCCTTCAATGCCAAGAGAATGTTGACCAGGTGCGCAGCCTGGGAGTCATTTTGGACTCACAGCTGTCCATGGAGGTGAAGGTCAATTCTGCGTCCAGGGCAGCTGTCTACCAGCTCCATCTGGTACACAGGCTTGGACCCTACCTGTCTACAGGCTGTCTCATCAGAGTGGTGCATGGCCTGGTTATCTTGCTCTTGGACGACTGCAATGTGCTCCACGTGGGGCTATCTTTGAAAGTGACTCAGAAACTTAAATTAATCCAGAATGCAGCAGCTAGACTCGTGACTGGGAGTGGCTGCCGAGACCATATAACACCGGTCCCAAAAGATCTTCACTGGCTCCCAGGACATTTCTGAGTACAATTCAAAGTGTTGGTGCTGACCTTTAAGGCCCTAAATGGCCTCAGCCCAGTATACCTGAAGAAGCATCTCCACCCCCATCACTCAGCTTGGACACTGAGGTCCTCCTCTGAGGGTCTTCTGCTGGTTCCCTCACTGCGAGAAGTGAAGTTACAGGGAACCAGGCAGAGGGCCTTTTCGATAGTGGTGCTCTCCCTGTGTAATGCCCTCCCTTCAGATGTCAAGGAGATAAAGAATTGCACAACTTTTAGAAGACATCAGAAGGCAGCCCTCTATCGGGAGGTTTTTAACGCTTGGTGTTTTATATTTTTAGATATGCTGTGAGCCGCCCAGAGTGGCTGGGGAAACCAGATGGGCAGGGTATAAATAATAAAATTATTATTTTTATTGGTTTAGGTGGAGCTTATTTTTTCAGTCAGGCTATTCTGATATTCTTTTTAATTTTATTTATTTTAAAAACTGTACTTTGAAGGCACTAAGGAATCTACCATAGGGGCAAACAGGACTATAAGGTGCTTTGAATGGCATGGACTTTCACAGACAAAAAAAATCCAGTTGCATTAACTTCCTTCTAGGAATGAGTTCATCGTCCTTTATTCTTTAGAATAAAGTGGCAGTTGAGGTCTCTTGCCCAGACACGTAGGATGAGGAATCCAGCTTACAGTTTCTCTTTGGCACACTTGCTGCTGTTGCTGCCATCAATGCCTTTCCGTTGCTGCATTTTTTAAAATCTGTCCAATCCCGCCTTTCTCACACAAACCCTGAAGTTCCATCCCTGCCAATGGAAGCGTTTATGTATCTTGGGCTAAAAAGCAAATGTCATCCAGGAAAGAAATTCCCTTGCTCCCCACGCACAACTACATTCATTGAAGTTTTTATTTCATATAATTTATACAGGGCTTTTTCTTTTTTTTCTTTTTTTGAAAGAAATACCTCAAAACAGTTTACAAAGAGAATAAAACAATAAAATCATCAGCAAAAACAACTCTTTAAAACATGCCAAAGGCAAAATCATCAATAAACTAAATACAGATTGAAACACACACCAACATTCCATGTCCAAACAAAAATGTTATCAGATGCTGAAAGAGGGCAGCGAAGATGCCTGTTTGATGTCAATAGGCAGGGAGTTCCAGCGTGTAGGTTCTGCCACACTAAAATACCAAGTTCTTACAGATGCAGAGTGGGCGTTATGTAGCACCTGTAATAGCACCAGTTCTACGGACTGAAGCAGTTGAGTGAGAGTATATGGGGCAAGGTGATCTCACAGGTAAACTGGTTCCAAGTTGTTAAGGGCTTTATATATTACTAATGACACCTTTGGACTCCACCACAACTAGGAGCCACCTAGACTGGTGTTTCTCAGCCTCCTGGCAGCTGATACACCACCACTCCCCACTCCCCCAAGTTAAGACTAACGTCTGCCTGGAAAACAGGAGCACCCTATAGCACAAACGCTCCATTTCTTAGGATCAGAGTGACTGTCATCTTATAAATAGCTTCCTGCAGGGATCCACCATTCAACTTGGTGAAGCTTACTTTTGACTTCATCAGTTCAAATTGTAAAACACAATGGGTACTTTAACAAGATATATTCAGACAGCTGAACTGCAGCCTTTGGCTTTTAATTAGAAATGCAACTTTTTTTTTAAGTTACCATTTTAAACTGATGGCATGAAGCAGGGGCCCTATCAAAGAAAAGGAAAGTAGTATCTAGCCTCTACTTGGTTATCTACCTCGTTCTAACTTCCTCAGGGCTAAGAGGCCAGAAACAAACTTTAAAGCCTCATTAGCACTTCACTTATTTCCAAATGAGACAGGCTAATAGCTAATGCGTGTTTCATTCCTCAGAAATACTGGCACCTGGGCCTAAACCTATCTGAACATATGGGGAAGGACTGCTGCTCAGAGCAGCTGCTTTGCATGCAGAAGGCCTCAGGTAGGGCTGGGAGAAACTCCCTGCCTGAAACTCTGGCGAGCATCTGCCAGTCAATATTGGCAATAGTGAGCTCGATGGACCAAATATCTAACTCAGTATAAGGCAGCTCTCAGCTTTCCTATTTAATTCAGCCCTTTCTCCACAACTATGACTAGAATCATATTCTGTATTTAGGTGAAAGGGCTGTAGTTCTGTAGTAGGACACCTGCTTTGCATACAAGAGGTCCTGGAGTCAATCCCCAGTAACATCCTCAGGCAGGGCTGGGAGAGGCAGGCCCCTATCTAAACCTTTGGACAGCTGCTGCCAGTCAGTGCAGACAATACTGAGTTAGATTGACCCAAGGGTCTGACTTAGAATAAAATAGCTTCATATATGTTAGGGATGGGGGACCATTTTTCAGCCTGGGGGGGCACATTCCCTTCTGGGTGATCTTCTGAGGACTACACAGTGAGAGGGGCTTCAGGCAAAAGTGGACAGAGCAATGGATGCAAATGTATAACTTTGTTCCATAGGCTGATCTCTACATATGCCCCTCTCTATGTTCCATCCAGCCAAGCAAGCATGACCAGAGTTCCAATGATGCTTTCCAGCTACAGAGGCAGTGAAGCGAAGCTGGAGAAAGTGTTTCATTCATGGGATAACTAGCCTCATATAAGGTTCCTCCAGCTTAGCCGCATGGCTCTCACAAGCCACTCTTTTGAGTTCCTATACCAATAATTTAAGAACTTTCACCACTGCAACTAAGCCATGTTTTACAGCTTGTGCAGCTTTTTCTGACTCCTGTAGGAGAAAACTGTGCACCAGATGAAGAAGTCTTTTATTTTCTGTCCTGAATCTTCCAACATCCAGCTTCAGTGAACATCCTTGCACTATAGTATTATGAGAGACGGTGAAAAACTATTCTCTGTCCACTTTTTCTATGTCGTGCATCATTTTATAAACATCTATCATGTCACCTCTTACTTGACTTTTTTTTCTAAAATAAAAAAGGCCCAGACACTGCAAACTTTCCTCCTAGGGGAATTGCTCTGCCCCCTTTATAATTTTGACAAATTTGGCTAGAAAAAGCAAGTAAAATCAAATCTGATAGCAGGCTTTTGGGGGTCCAGTGCCCCATCTGTTTAAAAGCCAAGATATTGATTTTGTGATTATGTAAGAGAGATGAAAGGGACATGGATGGTGCACCCACCCAACCGTCTGGGCAATTGAGTAGCTGTAGGATTCGTGTGGAGCATGCATTTGCCAGAAAAAAAAGTGGCTGATTTTATTTAAATAGCCTAGGGCAAATTTCTCACTAAACCAACTTTCCCACGCTGGGACTCTCCTCAGCCTCCACATTTTGGCAATTTTTTTGTTCCCTGAGCTGTCAGGGCAAAATATATAAGCATGCTGGTTTCACTTAGAAGGTTTTTTTTCAGCCCCTGGGGACATGAAAATAATTTACAGATGTGTGTTACCTGTTTATATTTCCTCCATGAACATAATTTCCTAGCTTGCAGGAGTGAAAAAGAATTAAAATAATCTTACGGAGGGTTTTTCTTATCCATTTTATTTTAACTTTCAAGGGGGGGGGAATAAAGAAAGGGGGGAAAAACCCAAACCCCAACAACCCCAAACCCTCTGAACTTAATACATGTTTAAATATGTCTGGGCAGGAAAAAAGTTCAGAAGAACAACGAATCCTGTGGAGATTTGCCAAGGTTTCCATTAAGACAGACTTAACAATCATTTATTTTTAAATGCCTAAAGTCCTGCTATTTTAACTGAAAACATGGACTCAAATTGCTCTTTTTTAAAAATAATGATCTGGCACCCAGTTATCATTTAAGATATTTTATTTTGTGAAAACATTTCTCTCTAATGCATCATTTAAAAAAGCAACAGGGAAAAAGTTAGCGTTTGTTACAAAAGAAGAAAGAAGTCTCTATGTCCCAAGTCCCATGATTTAAAAAATATGCCTTTTGGTTAATTACCCAGCGGATAACTTGAAACTAACTGGTTGTGTCTCACATAAGGAAAGCAAGATTGTTTCTGATTTTCTCCCAAAACCCTTTCCAAGAAACCCAGCAGAAGCTATTTGCAACCCTCAAACAAGCAGCCACATTCCGCCAGACCTGTGTGAAATATCTTTGGATCACAGGTTTCTGCATGGGTACACCTTTAGCTCTGTATGAGCCATCTTTTAAAAAGTTATCCTGGTTGGGAAAACAGACCGGGCATAATCCTGAAAGAGATATTAAAAATACAGAGGCCAAGGATGCTTAATAGTGCACGGTCAGGAGTGCCTGTAAGTGCCAGTAAATACTGTACCTCGGGTTACATACGCTTCAGGTTACAGACTCCGCTAACCCAGAAATAAGAACTTTGCTTCAGGATGAGAACAGAAATCATGCGGCGGCAGTGGGAGGCCCCATTAGCTAAAGTGGTGCTTCAGGTTAAGAACAGTTTCAGGTTAAGAACAGACCTCCAGAAAGAATTAAGTTCTTAACTCGAGGTACCACTGTATATCTAATGTGGTGAAACAATGATAGGATGTAAGGCCCCCCCACACCCTGCTGCACTGATTTAAAGCTTTAGGAGGCTAACCCTAATCCTGCTCCAATAATTACTTGCATTGGAGCTTGTTTCTGGGATACAATGGCCCATCAAATACAACATCCTGTCCCCATAGTGCCCAGCCAGGTGCTCCAATTGGAAGCCCACAAGAAGGACCTGATTCCCAGCAACTGGTATTCAAAGCATTTCTGCCTCCAAACGTGGAGCCAAAAATACCCATAGAGGCTGATAGCCATTGAGAACCTCCTCCTCCATGAGTTCCAAGTTGATGGCCATTACTGCCTTCTGTGAAAGAGAGTGCTTCTGTCTAACTCTGTGCTGCAAGAAGAAGTCCTTCCTTTTATCTGCCCGGAGTCTTCCAACATTCAACTTTATTTGATGCCCACCAGTTCTAGTGTCATGAGAGGGAGGAAAAACCTTTCTCTATCCACTTTCTCCATACCAGGCATCATTTTGTGAACTTCTTGTCATGCCCCTTCTTGCTTGCCTTTCCTCCAAACTGAGAAAGGGAGTACCCCATCTGCTGCCAAAGACTCAATGGAGCCACTGAATACTTTAAGCTGTGGAGCATTAAGGTCCCTGACTCTCACCTGAAGTAGCTCAGTGTTCTCTAACCCGTAACCTCACTTATCATATACCCCAGTTCCATCCTTAAATCATTTGCTCTACTTTTCCTAGGTCGAACGTAATTCCAGAGGGAAAGGAGCAAAATGAAACAGGAATGGATGGTTCCACTATTTCTCCATCACCCGTTTGCTATCTCCTCAGAGCACCAGAGACCTGCCACTTCTTGAGCTGAACACAGCCAACAGTTTAAAAAGCACTCTCTTCTTTCCAGACGGGATCCCACTCAACTGCTCTATCTGAAATCTCTCCCCCAAGTTCCTACCACCAAAATCATTTCACACTCACCCTTAGAAAGAACCTTTGAAAGCAGGAAATGTATCGGAAGCAGCCACTCTTTTCCTTGGGACGGGGAGGCCTTTGTGGGCCTCAAATGAGAATCGCTGTCTCTACTCAGGTGTTGCTGGTGCTGCATGCCTAACGGGTATTGCTGTTGGGGGGGGGGCAAGAAATAAGGTGCCCATTCCTGGCTGCAACCATGATTTTCAACTGCCCACATGCCAAGATTAGCTTCCCTCCTCCTTCTTGGAATTGCTACCAGGAAGAAGAAGGGGTAAAAGAGTCTTCAGCAGAGAGAAGGAAGAAGGACAAAGCGGGGGGGGGGGGGCATGATGTTCCCTCTGCCTTTCCCTTGGAAATAAAAGAATGCCCCACTATATCCAGCAGAAATATTTTGCTAATGTGATGAAGGGGGATGGGAGACCAGTTCACAGGCCACAACAACTGCTGTCCTTCGGAACATTCCTCTAGAAACATGTCTCCGGCTTTAAGAACAACTGCTGTGGGACAGTGGTACTCCAGCAATTTTGGAACTACAGGAAGCTGCCTTATACCTAGTCCTAGCCCATCCCTTGTACAAACTACCTCAGTGGTGTCTACACAAACTAGCAGCAGCTCTCCAGGGTAGGAGACATTCCCACCCCTACCCGGAAGATGCCACTGGGGCTTGAACCGGGGACCTTCTGCATTAGCCCCAGTGAGCCAAACCATTATGTCACCCAGCTCAGCAGCTTCACCCAAAATTTTGGATCCTCTCCAAACTAATGGCAAAGTTTTGTGCTTGTTTTGTGCCATGAACTCTGCATTTTGTGCTGCCACCCCAAACTGAGTAAATGATACTCAGACTGAGGGCCATAGGTATCCTTCCAAAACCCAGCATTGTCCCATTCACTCCAAGCTGGTGCCAAACCTTTGCAATGATTTTGTGCTGTTTTGTGTTGCAAACCCCACATTTTGTGCTGCCCCCCCAACTGCGTAATAAATCTTACACATTTCCTTGCCTATTCTGCTTTCTTTAACTTCTCATGCATTATGCTTCTGGAATTCTTGCTGGGCCTGGTGATGCCAACTTTAACTGCTGAAAATGTCTTTGTTAATAATTTCCCAGTGTACTTGTGTAAATGGATATTTGTGTATATGGATATTTGTGTATACTCCTTGTTATTCAACCCATGTGTGCATGTTTGGATATTTGCTCAACTTCTTCTCCATTCAGTTACATATCTTAAAGTAAGAAACCTCAAGAACAGAGGAGCATAACTTTGACATTGGGGTGGAGTAAGTAAAACAATGGAGGAAGCGGGTGGCGCGGTGGGTTAAACCACAGAGCCTAGGACTTGCTGATCAGAAGGTCAGCGGTTCGAATCCCCGCGACGGGGTGAGTTCCCATTGCTCGGTCCCTGCTCCTGCCAACCTAGCAGTTTGAAAGCATGTCAAAGTGCAAGTAGATAAATAGCTACCGCTCTGGCGGGAAGGTAAACGACATTTCCGTGCACTGCTCTGGTTTGCCAGAAGCGGCTTAGTCATGCTGGCCACATGACCCGGAAGCTGTACGCCGGCTCCCTCAGCCAATAAAGCAAGATGAGCGCCGCAACCCCAGAGTCGTCCGCGACTGGACCTAATGGTCAGGGGTCCCTTTACCTTTGTAAGGCAATGATGATTTTGAAGTGGGATTTTGAGTGCAGTTAACTACAGTGACATTAACTAGGAACCCAGCTTTTAGTATCAATTCCTCATTTTGGGAGTGGGGTTAAAAGTGCAGAAGGATTTGAAACTACAGTATTGTAAAAGTTTGGCCCCAGTTTAGAGTGAATCTGACAATGCTGGGTTGTGGGGGATACCTGTGGCCCTTGGTTGAGTATCAATTACCATACTCAAAACAGCACAAAACTTTGGCATCAGTTTAGAGACAAAGTTGGGTTTTTGGGTGTCAACTTGTAACCCCAGTTTTAGACTGGACACATTCCCAGCGCTGCTTGCGATTTGGGGATTGAACTTGAGACCTTCTGCATGCAAAGCAGATGTTCTGCCACTGAACTGAGCTATTGCCCTGTACCTAACACCACAAGCCCATCCTGCATTTTGATAGGCCAACAACTGTTTCTTTATGATACCAGTGTTCTCCAATATATCCCTTACTTCCTTTCTCTTTGCCCAGCTTTGTGTGTCAGACTGCAGTTTAAGAGAGACCAGGATTCGAATCCCCACTCAGCCATGAAGCTCAGTGGGGGACCTGGGAGAACAGTTGCTGCCTCTCAGCTTCCCTTACCTCACAGGGTTATTGTTGAGATTAAGTGAGGAGGGGGAGAAGAACCATGAACGCTACCTTGAGCTCCTTGGATGAGGTATATAAATGTAAATAAATAAAATACTGTAATATATGAGAAACTCTTCAGCCTTTTCCCCTTGATGATCCTTCTTGCCTGGATAAAAGGACCCACTCATTGCCCTCCCCCTATTAACTACATTAAACATGTTGAGTATTGTGGGTTTCTTTTTTATTTCTTTTTTTGTTTAGTCAGACATATTGATATAATGGAATACGGTATTAGTCATTGTTCATTAAAGTTTACTCATAACCTGATGTGTTTTCGGTAAACTGTGTAATTACTGTTTGCTTGTTTCCATTTCTGGACTTGCATTTTCAGCATGGTGACATGTCTGTTATCTTTATAAATATAGATGCATTTTTAAAAGGCTTTTGTGTGTGTGGCAGGGTTGGGGGGCAGGCTCCTTTGCTGGACCAATATGCTCGGGGGCCAGCGCCAGGTTTCAGAGGGCCCTTGGCAAGGCACTACCCCATGGGCTGCCCCATGAATCACCTTCTTCACTGCCCTCGTGCTCCTCTTCCTCCTCCTCCTCCTCCCTAGTTCCACACGCTTCCTTCCCAGGCAAAGTGCCAACGGCTAAGCAGGCAGGTTGCTCCGCTGCTGCTTCACTGACCTGTAGAGCAGTGTTTCCCAACCTTTTTTGGGCAAAGGCACACTTGTTTCATGAAAAAAATCTCGAGGCACACCACCATTACAGCCCCGTGACGTCAGCGCGCAGCGTCACGTCGGGAGGGACATGAATTGCTAGCAAATTACATAATCACCTCCTTGAGGGCTGGCTCATCTTCTCCGAAGGCAGAACCCCATTAATTAACAGGACAGACTCACACCATAGCCAAGACGAGGGGGGAAAACCTCAGTCATGCACAGTCATGCACATGTGGGGGCTAAATGAGGACGAAGACCAGGCAGAGAGCAGGGTTCAAATCACCCCACCTGGCCAGGACAATCCCTGGGTGCTCCCTTGGGCCACTCGCCTGACCCACCTCGCAGGGCTGTTGTTGTGAGGATAACACGGGGAGAACCATGCGCGCCCCCGGGAGCTCCTTGGAGGAGAAAGCGGGTGATGAATGCAATGCACGAAATATATGAGAGGCGACCAGGTTTTGCAGGTGAGGGGCCCCCGCCAGCCTCCGCTTCCAAGACCCGGCGCAACGACGCCGAAGTTTCCCCCCGGGCTCGGCTCGGGGAGCAGCGCTGCTCCCCCCGGCTCCCCTTCGCCCTCCCGGCTCTCTCTGCTGCCCACTGGGGACCCCCCTCACCTGCCAAGTCCGGAGCGCTGGTGGAAGTTGCATGCATGCATGCAGGGCGCAGCGTTGCCATTGCATTGCACTGCACTCCATGCAACGCCTGCACGCATGCATTGCCTTGCACGCCCGCCAAGGGGTCTCCCCGCGGTCCAATGCGTCCCCTCCGGCGCGGATGCAGCATTGCAAAAATAAAAAAACCCCCAACGCAGCCCTACCTGGGGGGCAGCCTCCGCCGCTCCGCCTCCGCGGGGATCCCCGGGCTCCATCCTGCCGCCCGATCTCTGCGGGGGCGCAGGCAGGCTGCGCGGGGTCTGCGCGGAAGAGCCCCTGCCCGTCCGGCCGCCGCCGCCGCGCTCATTCCATGGCCGGGAGAAGAGCGCTTCAAACAAAACGCTCGGCCCGCCAGGCCACGCTGGGAAACGTAGTTCGCGCACCCCGCGCGGGCGCGGAGCCCAAGGGCGAGGGGACTACGGATCCCAGCAGCCCCCGCGCTGGGGACGGAGGGGGAGAGGCCGGGTGCAGGGATGGAGGGACGGGTGGGCGAGCGAGTGAGTGGCAGCCGCCAAGCCTTGGCCGAGAGCCAGGAAGGGCCTCCCCGGAGGAGGAGGAGGAGGAGGAGGGAGGCGCAGAGCGGGAGGGAGGGAGGGAGGGAACCCCAGGGGTCATCTAGTGATGGCGCCCCAATCGAAAATTTGACTTAAAAAAAAAAAATCTTTCGATTTTTTTAATTTTTCCCGCGGCACACCAGGCAACATCTCGCGGCACACTAGTGTGCCGTGGAACAGTGGTTGGGAAACACTGCTGTAGAGCCTAAGAAGAGCCTGGCTACACCTGGGTCAGGCAAAGGGGCCCCATCATAGGCCAACCTATTTTGCTCTTGCAGTGGGCAACTGGGTGCCCCAATCGGAAACGCAAGTGCAAGAGCAACTCTCCAGTTGTGTGTGTCCCTCACCATCTGGTGTTCAAAGGTACACTGCCCTTGGGCACTGAGGTTCTGCTACTATACTAGACATCCGTATGGAGAGCACTGCTTGGATTGGGCCCAAGTGGTGGTATAGTGGTTAGGGTATCAGACTAGGACCTGGGAGACTCAGGTTCAAATCCCTGCTCAGCCCTGAAGCTCACTGGGTGACTCTAGGCCAGTCTCTGTCTTTAGCCCTAACCTACCTGGCAGGGCTGTTAGGAAGATAAAAGGTCATGTATGGAAGAGTCAATGCGTTTCTGTGTGCTGCGCTGGTGCTGGCTCGCCAGAGCAGCTTCATCACGCTGGCCACGTGACCCGGAAGTGTCCTCGGACAGCGCTGGCCCCCGGCCTCTTAAGCGAGATGGGCGCGCAACCCCCGAGTCGGTCACGACTGGCCCGTACGGACAGGGGTACCTTTACCTTTACGGAAGAGTCAGTGTGGTGTGGTGTACGAGTGTCAGACTAGAACTTGGGAGACCCAGGTTTATCCATAAAGCTCAGTGGGTGATGTTTGTCTTTTTTTGGCAGAAACTGTCATGTTTGTTGTTTCAAATTTGTATCACTTCTGTTGTTTGTCTTGGCATTATTTCATATTTGCACTATGGTATTTGTATGTGTCTGTTCATTCTTGTGAGCCTCCTTGGGGGCTTTTTTGGTTGAAATGACATACAGTATAAACAAACGGTAACGTAACACTCTCAGCCTAGCCTACCTTGTAGGGCAGTTGTGAGGGTCAAATGGAGAGTGGGCATAGCTCCTTGTAGAAAGGGAGGGCCAGAAATGTAATAATAATAATAATAATAATAATAATAATAATAATAATAATAATAATAATAATAATAATAATAATAATAATAATAAAAGCAAATGATAAATAACTAAGTCCTCTCCACTCCTGAGGGGTCCCCTCTCCGCCTCTCCCCGGCGCTGAGGCAGGCAGGCAGGCAAGCGAGCGAGCGGAGCGGAGCGGAGTAACTTCCCTCTGGGTGGCAGGGCCGGGTCGGAGCAGGCGCCAAACTTTGCATGCGCTCGAGCGCCTTTCCCTCGCCCACCTAGAGGAAGGCTGAAGCCCCCTTTGAAAGGGAGGGAGGGAGGGGAGGTTCGCCCCTCATATACTAAGCAACCCCCGAGGCTACCCCGCCCCGCGACCGGCTGGTCCCGCCCCGCGAGAGGCTGTGGCTGGGCGCTCGCTCGCTCCCTCCCACACATACTCCCCAAACTTATCAGCGAAGAGGAGGCGGCGGCTGCGGAGGAGGAGGAGGAGAAAGTTCCTGTTTCTCTGTGCGGTGCGCGAGAGAAGGGCCGTCCCGAAGGAGAGCCCGCCGCGCGCCAGGGCGAGGAGGGGGACCGGGAATCGGGCGACGGGGGCTCCTTCTCTGCGCCCCACTGGGAAACTTCGCACCTGGCCCGGCGCGGAGAGATCCTCCGGCGGGGCGAGGGAGGCAGCGCGCTCCAAGGGGAGCTAGAGCGGAGAGAGAGTTAATAAGTGTCCCGGCGTTTCCTTTCGACGGGCTGCTGCAGCGCGGCGGCGCCCGAGAGCGGACCGAAGGGGCGGCCGCCTGTGCGGAGCCAGAGCCTCGGTGGGCAGGGCGGAGAGGACGCTGCCACCGCTGCCAACTTTGGGAGGCTGACCTTCTGCTTCTAACCCGGCGAGCCGCGCTCGGCTGGGGAGCGGCGGGATGCGGCCCCTTGGGGTGCGGAGCCCCCGCGGCTGCTGCTGCCTCCTGCTGCTGCTGGCACTGCTGCCCGCCTTCGCTCAAGGTAGGTGCGCTGGAGACGGCGACGCCACTTCGGCCACCTGTTGCGCTCCCCGGCCTGGACATCCTCTGGTGGGGTTCGCGGGACCTGATCCGGTGGGGGATGTGCTTCCTGGGCCGCTTTTTTCACTTTCAGGATTTCATGACGAGCGATGGAATGGAGGGTGGGGGCTGAACTGTCTACCTGGTATGGTCCTCCTATGCTCTGCACTGCAGGGGGTTGGACTAGATGACCCTTGGTGTCCCTTCCAACTCTACGACTCTACGATTGTGTTTGCAAGCGTCTCCCTTGCCCGCGGCGTGGTGGTGCTGACGTTTAGGGCGATTAAAACAAAACAACGAGCCGGGCCTTTGTGTCGGCTCAGAGCAGCTCAGATGGGAAGCCTCCCCGTGCAAGCGCAGTCTACCCTGAGGGTTCCTTCCTGCCCTCCGCGCGAGTTTTCCAAGCTGCCTGGCAGCTGGTTCAGGCAGCGTCGGTGACCTGCAGCTCACCTTAAAAGGAAAGAGGGCAGGATTTTCTTTTCTTACTCTCTTTACATATTTATTTGATGCAAAGGGCGCTTTGGGGTTTGCAACAAAAGTGAAACAAAACCGAACAGCTAGGCTGCTTGGGGATTTTTTGCTTTTGCGAGAATGAGCGAAGCAGCTCCGAAAAAGTTTGCAGAGGTGTTGGTTTCCCCGGGCAAATGCAGCATGAGCCTGGTGTTTTACTGGGAACGGCAGTCTTTCAAGAATAGGAGCGCGCGCGCGCGTGTGTGAGAGGAATCCCCTCTCCAGCTGCTTTGCAAAACTTTTCGGCTGCCCCCTCTTTCTAGGAAGTGGGAGTCTCCCAGCACCGTGCTTGAGCAAATGCGTACACAGTCCTGACAAAATTTGTATGGGGAGAGAGGAGGGAGAAGAGTTGTATCTAACAAAGCTCTTCTCGGAGTAGACTTTGATTGCAGGGGGTTGGACTAGATGATCCTTGGGGTTCCCTCCCAGCTCTACCGTTCTGATTCTACACTCACTGAAACATAACCATGCCCATTCATTTCAGTGAGTCTGCTCTGAGCAAGGCTGGCATTGTAGATGTCCCCAAATCATTGGATATCTGGTCCTCTGCCTCTTCCTGGGCCTCCTGGGAGCACAACTACAGTTTTCCCCCTCCCATCTTGGAGAGGGGACTTCTTTTGCAAGCACCCAACCAACCCAAACCTGGGTTTGCTGCATTATAATGTGTGAAAAGACTTGCCTTCTGTTTGGTAGGAAGCTGTGAAAGGCCAAACTATTGTCTGCATGGTGGTTTCAGATTTAATTGGGAAATTTAGGACTCTGTCACAGGTTAGGGTGCTTTTTCTGCGGTTGAGGGGGGTGTTTCAACTTTGTGGATATGCGTAATATTTCCTGTATTCGCACCCTTGCCTCTCTTTCACCTCCCTCTTCCTTTTTATTTTTTGCTGTGTTACTTTCGGGGGTGGATGTCACAAGCTGTTTCTTGTGCTCTTGTTCTGCAGAACTCTTGTGAATCTTTGGTGGGAAGGGGGACAGTGGAATGAAGAACCTGGATGGGGCAGGAGCGCTAGACTTGGAGATGGGGCAAAAAAGTTTTGCACAGAGCAGGCTGTTCTCACTTTTCTCTGAAGCGCCTCAGGGCAATCTGTTTTGGAGACAGAATTTTAACTGGAGAAGTGGAGACAAAGGAAAAAAGGCTGTGTGTGTTGGGTGAATGGAACTTCTCACCAGCTGCCTGATTCATTGAATGAAGTCGTTTCAATTTCAAATCAAAGTGTGCAGTGGGGTGCTCGCTGGACAATTTTTCTCACCTTGATTCATATGTTTCGCTGCCAGGGAACGGTTTGTGATTGTTGCTGCCGTGATGCTGTGTGTGCTGAGAGTATATAATTCAGGGCACTTGCAGAGGTGTGTTGGTTTAGCCTCTGAACAAAAAACAAAAACTAAATTAAAGATTGAGTTTCAGGTTTCTCTGTCATACATGCTGTGGGTTTGGAGGAGAAGGCATCCTTGCCTTTGCAAGCACCTTGAAATGGGGCTGTGGGGGGTGGGGGTGGAGAGAGAGATCTGCTCTGGGGTTTGGTGGGTGGGATCCTTAAACTATCTGGACACATAGATGTACACACACATCTCAAGCATAGCTCTCTCTGGATTGGAGCTGGGAGGAGGCTAGGGCTCAGATCCTGATTTGGATCCCTTAGTGCAGAATTCATCAACTTTGTACTTCCAGGACTGCAGAGTACCATCATTGGGCTTAGCCCAATTATGAGAATCATAGGAAGCTATCAGGCAATCTTGTCCTAGCCCTACCTGGAAAGTCCAGGGATTGAACCAGGAATCTTCTGCATGCAAAGCAGTTGCTCTACCACTGATTTACAGGATGATGGGAGTTATAGCCTAACCACACGTGAAAATCCCGAGATTGAAGGGGGTTGACCTAGAGACTCCAAGCTCAGTCACTCAAGTCTCCCATCAGTGTCACAGGTCTTGGTCTCTCTTTCTCTTTTGGTTGCCAGAAGGAGCCTTTCTAGCAGGGACATAATTTGCTAATAATTTGAAATGGTCAAGCAATTCAGTAAATGTTTTTTGGAATAAACTTCTGGTGATAGTTGGCATGGATTGACCCATGTTAGTGAAAGTGATTCTCTCCCCACCCCGCACTCCAGCCCCCTTACTTTGGAGCAGCTTGTAAATAGTTTCCAAAAGTTGTTGGCCCAATATCATCCCCTACCCCCCAAAACCCTTGCATTTCTAGTCACCCAGAAATACCTTTTTTGTCCCCACAGCCTTGGTCTTTCCTGGTTTCCTCATACCCAACAGATAGTGTCATTTCAGGAAGACACCCCCTCCACCCCCACTTTGTGTCATCAATGTCTTACATTCTGATCCTAATTCAGTTCTCACAGTGCCATCGATTAATTAACTGTCTTTTTTAAAAAATGCATTTATATCCCACTTTTTTTTTTGTCCAAGGAACTCAAGGTGATGTACATTGTTCTCTCCCCTCCCCATTTAACCTTCATAACAACCCTGCGAGGTAGGTCAGGCTAACTTAAGGTCACCCAATGATCTTTATGGTCAAGTGGGGGATTTGAACCCTGGTCTCTTGCAGGTCCTAGTCCAACATTCTAACCCCTATGCCATGCCCACACTGGCTCAGTGGCAGGGCAGAGGGTGCCTAGAAGGCTTGCCATAACCCTGAGATTTGCAGAAATAATCATAATAAAATCATAAGGGAGAGAAGGGAATTCCTACAAGGCTTCTTGAAAAGTTTTGAGTGTGGGTCCTGAGCCTGATTGATGGTTAAGGGGCGGGGCTGACAGCTGTTTGGGATGAATGGAATAGAAGAGGAGGAGGGAGGAAGAGACATAGATATGGAAAAGGGTAGAGCTTCATTGGCTAGGTAGCTCATTTCCTGGTTCAACCTGCGATGCTATTTTTATATCCCTCCCGGAGTGGAAGTGATTAAACTTCCCATAGAAATCAGCAGAGAAATCAGAAGATTTTACGTAGCTGGGATTGGGAACCTATGTTTCCATCACACTCAGGCACCCAAATGGAGTATTATGATTATGCTCTTACTGACTGCCTTTATATCCAAGGAGGAAAACCAAGGAGCTCAATGTGGTGTACATGGTTCTCAGTCTTCTAATTTTATCCCCACAGCAACCCTGTAAGTAGGCTTAGAGGTACTGACTGGCCCATTGGCCCAAAGTCGTGAGCATCATGGCTGAGCGGGAATTTGAACCCTGGGCTCCCAGATCCTATTCTGTGATTCTAAGCATAACACCACACAGGAATACACAGCTTGCATGGAGAGTCCTGATTGATTTGGTAATAAAATTAACTGGCCCATGAACAGAAGCACACTACAGTCCTAGCACTTTGCTGCAGGGCCATCACAGTCTATATGCCAATCCTGATCTGATTCACATAAGAGGGGCTTGTTTGATCAGGCCAGTGGCCAAACAGACCCCTTCCCATGTCTGGGTTGTGTGTGCATGTGCAATCTTGGACCCAGGCAAACTGATAACCTCCCGGTCTCTCATAGAAGCTGGACTGTTTTAGCTTCCTTAGCAACTGAAAAAGTCAGGACCTTTGTTCCTGCTCAACCCATCAGCTTTTGAAGCTTCACCACCAGGAGCATTGAGACAATAATAGGTTTTTCTGTGGGATTCCCAAGAATATCTCGGGTGGTGGAAGGAAGAAACTAGGAGGCAGGAGTCTCCATTACCAGAGCTGAGGGGCAAAGTTCTAACAGGGAGTTGGGGGTGCCTTCCCCATGCTGCCCCCCAGGCAGTTGTAGAGCACAGCAGAGATTAAAGCAGGTATGGGCAACCTGTGGCCCACCAAGTGAGTCTACAGTCTGGAGGGGGAGGGCACCATGTTGGTTGTCCATAGGTTAAACTGGATGCTCTTCCAGCTGAGTTCGTTGAGTGGAGTTTGGGATTCAGTTGTGACAAGCAACTGGGAGCTGTAACAAAATGTTGCAGCGTAGGGTCCTTCTTTTTTGGATTCCAGTCAGGATACTCCACCCAGCTGTACCCCCTCCAAGAGTCAGGCTGCGCCCCATGCCTACTCAGCACACTCAGTGCTCACTGGGCTGTTGGGTTTCTTTCCCCCTAAAACTTGTTTGTGCTATGTTGGGACTATGGAATGTGCTTCCACAAGATGTACTGGTGGTCACCAGCTCGGATGGCTTTATATAAAGGCGATGAGACAAAATTCAGGTTGGATTGCTATCTGTCATGGATGCATTGCAGGGGGTTGGACTAGATGACCCTTGGGATCGCTCCTGTGATTCTATGCAGGAGGATAAGGGTACCAGTGCCTTCCTTGTTGGAGGCAGTATGCTTCTGAAAACCAGCATTCCTGGGAACCTCAGAAGAGAAGGCCGCTGCTGCGCTGAGGTCTGCTTTGTGGACTTTCAGTAGGCACCTAGATGGGCCTCTGGCCCGGCCCAGTAGCCTCTTCCCATCCCCATGACAGGCCCATAGCTGTCAACTTTTCCCTTTTTTCAAGGGAAATTCCCTTATTCCAAATAGGATTCCTCGCAAGAAAAGTTGACAGCTATGTACAGGCTACTTCTGGAGCAGGTCCTCTTTCAGTATTCACACATTTGGTGCAAGCCATCAAGTGGTTGTGTGTGCACATGTGAACCGCCCCTTTGGAAGGGCCTTCTAAGGATCTGGGCTGCCTGAGGCCACCCTTTTCTGGTGTTCCTGTGTGCAGCAGAAGTCTGCAAGTCACCTTAGTCATCATGCCAAATAGTAATTTCACCTCTTGCCTTCCGGGAAATGGAGGAGGAACAGCTCTCTTTTTTTGCATACCTTTTGGGGTCAGTGTCTAGTTTCGCTCTGTGTTTTCTCCCCCCAGCGGCAGTTCCAGCTACACACAGGCCCATCCTCCACTTTCCTTCTGAGCTATCGGTAACTAGAGTGCCTGGTTGAGGTTGCTCTCTCTCTCTCTCTCTCTCTCTGTGTGTGTGTGTGTGTGTGTGTGTGTGTGTTATGTCTGTGTATGCATGGGTCCTGAAGAGTGCTCTCTCCCGACTCAGTCAGGAGCATGTAGGTGTTGGGTATCAAGGGGACTGAGCCAACCCCATCAGCTTGTAGTAAATACAAGAGGTATCATTGGCTTTTGACAATGGGCAGCTCTGATTTCACCCCCTCCCTTCCCGCTTTGTTTGGGGAAGGCCCAGAGCTCTGCTCTGCAGCTGTTGCTTTTTCCCACGAACTCGGACCCGCCTGCTTTACAACTCTCTCTTATCCCGGTCTCTGTTGGGCTCCTTTTGCAGACACACTGCGATTAAAAAAAATATATTCATGAATATCTGAGCAGCCAGACAATTCAAAAATAGCTTTGTAAGAGAGTGTGTGTGTGTGTTTGTGTGTGTGTTCTGTGAGCAGGATGGTGGCGGGGTGTGTGTCTGCCCTCTGGAAAGAAAAGAGCCTGAACTTCTATAGCTGTGAATGAAAGACAGGTTTTTGGCTTCCTCCGTCCTGAGTGGTGGGCTTTCTGGAACGCAGCCGTGCCCCGGCTGCAAGGATGATCTCCCGCCTGAATGTTTTTGAAGCAGTAGCTTAAAAACTTAATTGAAATACCAATACTTTGCTAATTTGGGGGAATAGTCACTGCCCCAGCCTCTTTGGGACAGAGACCAATGTTTCAGTTTCTTGCTTATGCTCACCTCACAGTGAATGTGATGGAAGCGTCATATCCATTTTTATTTTACAGAGAGGTGCTGAGCTGAACTCACCTTGTTGAAAGCTAAGCCATAAGCCAGGGGTATTTTGTTTATTTAGTTAGTGAAAATCCTTGTTTTCTGGTTTTAGAGCACTTGCAGCCAAAAAGACTCAGAGTGGCTTTACATGCAGTCAATAATAAACAACAACAATAAAACAAAACATTCTTTACCTCAGTAGGCCAAACAGCTGGTTCACAATCTAAACTTCCTTCATCTTTTGTCTCAAAAGCAGCCTTAACTTAAGGTATAAGTGGTAGCCTATAAAGAGCAGAGCAGTAATAGGGTTTTGCTTGGTTCTGGTTTGCTTGTCTGAGGTTCTCCTGGCTAAGTGTAGCCTTGAACCCAGGATCCCAAGATTCAGCCATGCAGGTAAGTCTGCAGTAGCAGCCCTGCCCATAGCACATGTCTCATGTGACCCATCAGGGACCTAAAGAGAAGAAATCAACAATTCTTTTCTGATGAGCAAGTACTTCCGTGCCTTCCAGGCAATCCAATGAATGAGCATTTAAATTCCACTACTGTTGCCATTGTTATACAACGGCAGAAGTTAAGCAGGCAGCTCTTTGCTTCAGTGAGCTACCACACAGGTGGGGAATCTCAGGCCTAAGGACCAGGTGTGGCCCTCAGGACTCTCTCTTCTGGACCACCCACATTCACCAGGCTGCATTAAATAGCCCTGCACTGCCCTCTCCTTAAGTGCTCTTACCTGGCTAGCTCTGGTGTCCTTAAACCATGATGGTGCTGCTTGCTTGTGTGGATGGAGAGAGGTGTGTGTACAAACTTCTGACTTTTGCATGTCTACAACAGAGTGTACTGTTCAGATGTAACAGCTGCATCTGTCTGTTCTTCCCACTTTTTTCCCTGGCCATGCCCTCCTCTGATATGTGGCCCCCCCAGAAGGTTGGCAATGAAAAATTGTGGCCCTTGGGAGCTGAAATAAAACTCCCTGTCCTTGGCTTACTAAACGATGCCGGCTGGCTTCTCTTGCACCTTAGCCACTAATTCAGCCTTGTCTCGTTTGCTGCCTTAGAACCCCATTGGAGAAGAGCTTTCTTGCTCTTTTCCTTTTCGCAAAGTGTGTTTGGCTTAAGACTGAACAGTAGCAGTTGGAGCACAGGTACCCTGTGGCCGAGTCCTGACATTTGAGGGTCTGATGCTGAGCTTGATCTTCTGAGTAACCACCGCTGACATCATTATGGGGCTCCAGCAGGGTGGCGTGAACCTTTTTCTATTAAAACAAAGCCCACGCTTATGTGCTTTGAAACCATTGCTGGTCAGACATGAACTTCCTATTTGCAGGGAAGTAGGGCAGATTTTGGGACTGACAGCTCCACACCCATCCTCTTGCCCATTTAAAAAATGTGGCTCATGCAACAGCCAAGAACACAATATGGTTGTTCTTTGGATTTGGTTTGAGAATCAGACTTGCAGCATTTGCTTTTCAACAAAACTGGCCCTGAGGTCTCTCTGTTGGCTAACCAGAATTATGCTCAGCCAGGATGCGCCTTGTTGCAATGCGTTACTGCTGGCAAACCACAACACGTTCCAGTTTGTGGATCTTATCTGTAGGGCTGTGCACGTTTTCCCTGAATTGAGTTAAGCATAGAATTTGGCATCCTAATTTTTCTTCCTTTTCAAAACATTAAAACAAAAAACCCACCCTAGTCCTCATGGTTATGGAGGAAAGTCTAGAACTCTGCAGGGAGAATCAAGAAGGAGATCTGATGTGGCTCGAAATTGTGGGGTTAGAGCTGGAACTTGCCATTCTGCACAGTTCCCACTATCTTTGCTTGCCCCTCCATCCTCTTTTAGCTTCTTGGGGAACTGGGACTCTGGTTCCAAGCTAAATTTGCACAGATAGGAAGCATGGGTTTCATTGCATCATTTGTTTTAACTGCATATTTTATTTTAACTGCACTTTAACACTGACTTGCAATTAACACATTCAAACCTGGATCTCTAGCCTGCTCCAAGGTGGCAGAGGTGTCTTTGGCTGTGTTTGGGACCACGTGCAAGCGAGAATGTCTTTCCACACTTTCATTCCACGTGTGGCTTAGCCCGGGTGGTGCTGAACTTAAAGCACAGGAAGTGTTCAGAAAGAGACCTTTGGTGGAAAGAGGCCTCTCTTCTCTTCTCTTCTCTTCTCTTCTCTTCTCTTCTCTTCTCTTCTCTTCTCTTTTGCCTGACTGATGCTGAGTTCCTACTTGTTGCATATCTGTAGTGGAAGAAAGTGAATCGTGTAGAATTAGAAAAACTGAAGGGCTGTAAAAAAATTCCCTTTCTTTACAAAGAAAAATGCCCCTCTTTGCAAATCTTTGGGTTGTTTTCAGTTCCTAAACTGAATTGCAAACAATTGCTGCTATATCTGAACTTGTTTCCTTTTTGCTTATTCTGTGTTTACTACTCTCCAAAGGCTTGGAAATAATGCTTTCCTTTTCTTTTTTTAAACACATTTATTTGATATTAAAACAAATGATAACAATACGTTCCTCACAAAATCAGGAGTTAGACTACAGCTTTGTCCACTGCCATAATACCACAGAATAATCACTCCTTGCAAATAATAAACTAGGGTGGAGATAAGCGGCAGGCGGCTTGCGGTGACCTACTCCATAAACAATACATTGTACTCACTTAGCATTCTAGGTTGGTTTAAAAAAACCAAAAAAAACCTGAATGCTGCCACAGTCAAAGAAATATAATCATCAGACCTCTTTCCTCTCAGCATTAACAACCCCACAAGGTAAAGGAATCCTGTCCCCATTTCACAGATGGGGATCTGAGGTTGAGGCAAGGCCCAGACTCAGGCTGTTGGCTAACTTAAGAATGAAGGTGGTCTGAAGTTTCTCAGGTTTCAGGATTCAAGTCCTATGATCTAAGCCTTGTCCTACATTGCCTTTTCAACCAAATTCCCAAATACAGTGGTACCTCAGGTTAAGAACTTAATTCGTTCTGGAGGTCCGTTCTTAACCTGAAACTTCTCTTAACCTGAGGTACCACAAATGGGGTCTCCCACTGCCGCCGCACGATTACTGTTCTCACCCTGAAGCAAAGTTCTTAACCCCAGGTGCTATTTCTGGGTTAGTGGAGTCTGTAACCTGAAGCGTCTGTAACCTGAGGTACCACTGTAACTCTCTGCGGTCTCATTGCAGGCATCCAGTGTTCCCAAGCTTCGGAGTCCTGCTTGAATGGAGGAAGGTGTGAAACCTACCCCAATGGAACAGGGGTTTGCCGGTAAGTGCGAAATTATATGCAGTGGAGGTGTGACTTCTGGTTTACATCCTCAGACCTGGGGGCCAGATGTGGCCCTCAAGGCCTCTCTGTCTGGCCCTTGGAACTCTCCCCAGGCAACATACACCCGGCTTTGCATCCCAATTTTTTTCCGGTGGCTTGGAATATGTCCTTGAATTCTGAGGATACCCTCTGCTTGTCTGGATGGAGAGGAGTGTGTAAAAACAACAACAACAAATAACCCTTAACCTACTTACAAAGGTATAACTTAAAGTGGTTGTCCTGCTCACTTTTGGCCCCACCTACCACTGGCAGTATGGCCCTTGGGCAGTTGCCCAGAAGGCAGTGTGGCCCTTGGGCTGAATCAGATTCCCTACCTGTTTTGGTTTTAAAAAAACATACATGGACTGATGGAAGCTAATCTGCAACCTGGTTCTGATAGGCAGAAAAGGGCTCCAGATTTTAATAGGACACTTTACATTTTGAGTTTGAAGTCCAGGATTACAATATGGCTTCCAGAAGGAGTTAGATAGCCTGATATTACATTGGGGTGTGCCTATTAAGAGGGAGACAACTTTTAGTCTCCACATGTGATAGATGTGACGCTGGGAGCCAACAATTTCCTGCCATCGCTCCCAATCCCCACCCCCACTAAGAGTTTGGGGATGTGCATCTTCTATTAACTGCTGCAAACACAGGCATATGTGTGTCTGTGTGATATGAAACAATGCTGTGCTGATGGGAGTTTGCAGTCTGGATCCTTGGGAGCTGAACCTGGGTTCAAGGTGCAGTTCCATCTGTGGAGTTGCCATTATCCAAAGTAGTTTCAACATGGCAGCATGCATCTAAGAGCGATCGTGAGGACAACACACACACACACAAACACACACACACACAGAGACCTTCCCCTTTAATTCATGCTGAACTTTGTGGAAGGGGAAGGAGGCGGATAATTGCAATTTAACTGAGCAACCCTAAACTATCCATGTCAATTGATCTGTAATTGTGTATGGCCCTAATGAGTGTATGTCGTACTTGTGCTCTGTGCTGGGGATTAGAGATAACGGGTTGAGGGACAGAGCCTCTTCCAAGTGGGAATAGCCAGCCCTTGTCTAGATTTTGGATGATGAGCATAAGAAGCTGCCTTGTGCTTTTAAACCGCTGAGAGTTTTTGCTACTATCAAGCAGTATGTGTGTTTCACTTAAATAAATAAATAAAAAAATACTAAGTCAGGCCATTAGTTTATCTGGAACAGTGTTGTCTGCAGTGGCTGGCAGCAGCTCTCCAGGGTTTGGGGATCAGGGGTCTGTCCATCTCAGCCCTGCCTGGAGATGCTGCTTGGGACCTTCTGCATGCAAAGCAGTCTCCCCCCCACTCACCCAAGTACTCCTAATGTTTCTGAAGAAAGAGATGTCAGAAGCACCAGTTGCTGGGAATCACAGGAGGAGAGAGTTGCTGTTGAGCTCAGGTACTGCTTGCAGGTTGCTTGCCATCGGAGCACTGTTGCGAACAGGATGCTGGACTAAATGGGGACTCCTTTTGACCCATTCCAGGATGCTTGCCTTATGTTTCTGTGAATTAAGTATGGAAATAAGCAGCTGCCTTATATGCAGTCAGACCATGGATATTGTCTGCACTGGCTAGCAGTGACACTCCAGGTTTTCAGGCAGGGATTTCCCCCCAGTTGCACTTGGAAATGCCAGCAGCTTTATTGCAGTGCCACCAAGTTCCCTACAGTGAGGAAAGTTTAAGAGCCTCTGAGCTTCTCATGGGCTTCCCCAAGTGATGGCTGCAGGGAACAAGTTGCCCACCAATTAATGTGGGGTGCGGGGTGCGGGGCGGACGACCCAGCATCTCCTCCACCTCTGCTCTCTTTTCTTAACCCTTCTATAAAAGAAAAGCAGAAGGCAGCAGCCTCTCTGCCCCTCCTGTCCCCAAATGCATGTAGCCTCAGGATATGTTCAGTGGAATCCGCTGCTTGCAAGAGTCCTGGAACAGAATTTGATTGAGAGCTGGATATGTTGAGATTGCTTGTTTTGGTGTGTTTTTTTTAACTCCACCTGTTGGAAGCAAATGTGAAGGCTCTTTTAAAAAGGGGGGGGGGTGCGTCTCTCTAAGGAAGCAGCTCTCCCTACAGGCATTCCTAATCCCAACTGTTGAATGGCAGACTTTTTCGGTGCAGTTGGGAATTGAGGGTGGGGGATGGAAAGCCTGCACCTCTCTGTCCCTTGTCTGCTCCACTTCTTTAATTTTGCCCCCACATTTGGCGTCTTCTGTTTGCTCCGGGGATGATGGGCGGGGGGGGGACAGGGGGAGAGAACCCTTCAGCAAATTAATCGGGCACATGAGCAATTTAAGGGACAAAGGCTGGGCGCCTTTGTGAGCCGCTAATGAATGCGCACCGCACAGTCCCCCCCCTTCTGCAGAAGCTGTAAGGACGCTTGACGCTCTAAATCTTGTTTTCTTTCATTCAGGGAGTGACAGCTGGGATTCGGTCGAAATTCAGCAGCTATTGTTGCGGGATGCAGATTAATGCTATGTGACTAATCACGGAGGGCTTCCCAGAATGCATAACTGACTCCTCTTCCCCACCTCCTGTACCCTCACCCACCCCCCATTCTCACTCTCTCTTCTCTGGGTGTCCCCCCCTCCCCCAATTTCTCTCTTTGGCTATTCTGCCCCCCTTACTATTTCTTCCTCCAAAAAAGAAGCCTTCTTGTATTCCCCTTGATTTACATTGGGTGTACAGATGGCAGGGGAATCTAATTAGGCCTGAGGCGTGTGAGCTGTGGCCGGGGTGCGGGGGGGGGGGGCGTGCGACGTTCAGAGGACTTCCCACTTGTAGAATGAGCAAGGATGACAGTGGGAGAACGGAGCCATGAATTTCCTCCTGGTGTCTCAAGCCAGCCTAGAAACCTCTGGTCATGTCATATATATATCAATATTTGGACGGCTTCCAGTGGTCATCATCATTGAAAGGGCCAAGCAGCGATGTGGAATGGAACCTTTTTTCCTGTTTCATAAAATTTGCTAGCAGTGATCACAAATGGAAGCAAGCCTTCAGGAGCAATATTGCTAGGCAACCTTCAGCAAGTTTGAAAGTTTCCAACTTTTTAATTTTTTCAACTAAATATGAAAGTAAACAAGTAAGCAGGCTGCATTAGATGGTGCACTCTCTCTGTGTTGGGTGTCAGAACATTTTTCAGTTGCAACCTGAACAAAAATGTTCTGATAAAAATCAAGCTTAAGATTTGCCTAGAGAAAATGTTTTCCCGTTCAAGGTTTTCTGGGGAAAGGTCTGCAGCCCTGAGGGCTGATATATTTGCATGGCTGCCCATTCAAGCCTCGCTGTGTATAGTTGGACAAACGCAAATGGCATTGTTATATACAGTTTATTTATTTTATAGCATTTGCAGACTGCTTTTCGACCACTGAGCCTGCCAAAGTGGGTTATATACCATCAGTTAAAATAAGACATTAAATCCTTTGGCAGGATTTCTAAGGTGCTGTTGTCCTGGACCACAATCTCTGGATAGGTGAGTGGGGGGAGGGACCTTTCAGCTTCCAGATGTTGCTGAACTACAACTCCCATCCTTCTCCCTGCCACATTGGCCACACTCTCTGGAGCTGGTGGGAATTGTAGTTCAGCAAAATCTGGAGGGCCAAATACTCCCCCACATCAGCCCTGCAAGGAGGACCAAAATCTAGGAAGCAACATGTGCCAAAGTTGCCTCCTCTTTTGCTCTTTCTATGCATGAGCACTGACTGTCTTCTGCATGCCAGGCAGCTGCTCTTACCACTGAGCCAGGGCCCTACCCTTCCAAGATGTTTCTGTTACACTGTATTTTGTGGACAGTGTAGGAACTTGGATGATGTTTTCAAGGCAGCAGCAGGAATTGAAACTGGGATCTGCTGAAGCGTTTTGAGAAGAGAATCATGTCTCAGTGGCCGCAGTGTGCAGGAGGTCTCCTCAACTTGAGAATCTTGTTTCCAACTTCAAAAGTCAAATTAAAACTCTCCTGGCTGCCTTTGGTAAATAGGAATCACATCCAGGTGAACTTTTTTATATACTGTAATGTTTGCAAAACAATTCTAGATAACAGTGGAAGCTGCTTTGTAGATAAGACCTTTCCAAAAAATGGGGTAAAAATAAATAAAAATTAATGAAAGATAATTTTAGCCACACTATTTTGTTCTTACTAGATTATATGCCCATAGAAAGAAAATAGCCAACTTTTTAAAATAGATAAATGGAATAATAGTCCCAGCCCACCTGCTTAGAACAAAGTTTTTCCCTTGCATGTGATGATCCGTGTTCCGTCATCCTTGCAAAAATAGCGAGAAAAGCACATAGAAACCAGAAAGCAAAACTGTCTATCTATCTAGATATATAATATGATAAAAACAAAATGAGTGCTTGGAGGTGGCAGGGCTGGTCTTGTGCCAACAAGCACTGATGGTAGCTTCAGCTTTTTTCCTGCAGAGTCCTGTGGCTTTGGGGTGGAAAGTGCTAACTGCAGCTTTGCAGAGGAAAAAATTGGGCCCTCCACTTGGGCTAAATGCTTTTTCCCAGATCAGATGGAACGGTTTCTGTAGGGATCATGTAGCTGTCGTAGGTACCAATTAGACCTTGGCATCTCTGTCTCTCAGGCTGGCATCCCCACCACAGATGAAAAGGGACTTGCTTATTTATTTATTTGTCTTGGGATTGTGGTGACGCGGCTTGCCACTTTCCCAGGAACTCCCTCAACCCGCTGGCTTAGTTAGAAGCAGATGGTGCTATTGGGGGGGGGCAGGGTTTGGATGAGTGATTGGGTAGAAGGATGTGCTCATAAACTGGCCCAGAGTTGGGCTGGCTTATGTGTGCAGCTCTGGAGCCCAGGTGATGTGAACATACCTGCCATCGGCCTTGCATGGCAATGGCATCCCCATTTTGGCTGACAGGAGGTTTCTCTCCTGCTGCCGCAGTTGTCTGGGCCACAGTGAGAGTCAGGTGGACAAGCGGTGTGGAAGAGGATGGGGAGGGGCTTTTTCCAGTGGTCATCCTTCTAGGTGTGGCCCCTTGGTAGTTGCCCAGCTAGGCCAAACCTTGGTTCTAGCAATTTGATCTTATGCCTATGTTGGCAATACACTGCGACTTGAGCCCCAAGAGGAGCAGGGTGGCCCAGCCAAGGCGGCCCATTTTCGCAGAAGGCCACTATGGAGAGAACAGCTTTTTAGATGGCTGGCCCTGTTGGCTACTGGAAATGAACGGAGGCCAGGTGATTGGGTGATGATTTGCACCTCAAGGCATCATTTTCAGAAGTGGCAGCTGCCTAGAAATTAGATTCTGATGTTTGAAACTGATCCTTCATTCTCGTGAGGGGGGATAAAGTTGTGAGGTGCTGCTTCTTGTTGTTTCCAACCCCACCAGCCGGGCAACTGCCTCTGCCTCCCAAGCCTCCGGCCATGGAAGGTTCAAAATGGGTGCCAGCAGCAGAGGACAGTATGTCTGACATGGGATAGCTATTCTCTGCCTCCACAGTTTGAAGCAGAAATGGTTCTGAATACCAGTTGTTGGTGACTGCAGGAGGGGAGAGCACAGCTATTGCACTTGGGTCCTGCTTTTGGGCTTCCTATTGGGGGCATCTGGCTGGCCAATGTGAATAAAGGATACTGGACTGGATGGGCTCCCTTGGCCCAATCAAGCAGGCCCTTCTTAGGTTCTTAGCTTTTTGCAGGGGTTGCTTAACACTCATGGGTGTTGCAGAGAAAACCATACCAGACGAGGAGAGTAAGTAAAGGACCTTGCATGGAAAGCTTCTTATGGTGAGGAGTCCAAAGCCCCTTCTGGTATTGGGTTTCTTCCCATCCAGCCCTGGGGTTATTTAACGCCATTGTTTAATGCTGTGAGAGGTGGAAGTTTTTCTGCCTGAGTTTTTTCCTCCCGTTTTAAGCTGCTGTTAATTCCATCAAATAACAGCAATGTGGGGGATGGGGTGGGCAAGAGAGAGAATAGGGACTCTCAGTGGGCAGGAAAAGGATGTGGTGTTAAAATAGCCAGAGGAAGTCCATAAAGGAACAGGGAATAGTCTTACTGGAACTGGAACTGTTACAGGTCCCACATAACACTCATTCCCATTTTTAAGAAATCAGATCTTTTAATGTGGTGGTACCTGCCCTTCAGAACTCCTTGCCTACTGATGCCAGGCCAGCCCCTTTGCTGTACACCTGTTAGAAACATTTTTGTTTAGGATTTTTTTAAAGTTTCACATAGCATTTTTCAAAAGTAAAATGCTTACGCTTGTGAAAAAACCCTCAAAAGTGATTTACAAAAAGAATAAAATTATCAGTTAAAACAGTTAAAAATAACTGTTAAATTTTTTTTTTTAAAGTAAGATCAGCAATAAACTAAAAACTGGATTAAAACACACATCAGCCATTCTACATATTGGCATAGGACTTGCCTAAACAAAAATGTTTTTAGCAAGTGCCAAAAAGGGTACAGTGAAGGCACCTGCTTGATTCCAACAAGCAGGGAATTTCAAAGTTTTCAATTGTTTTAACTGATGATTTCATTGCTTCATATATATTTTTTGTAAACCCCTTTGAGGTTTGTTTGCCTTTTTTACCATCCATAAGTCTATGAATGTTATGCAATAAATAATAATTTTTAAAATACAAACAATAAGTGAAACCTAATTTGGCTGCCATTCTTTGTTGACAAGGGTGCCTCCTCTGCTTGAGACAGGGTGATCTTTTGCTTCAACCCAGAACTGAACTACAAGCACAGCCATTTCCTTCGCAGCTTCCTCTTTTCTGTGGCTCTGTAAACTTAAATGGGCATTTCTGGTTTTGCAGAGAGAGATGAAATGCATTTGTGGCGCTGCTGAGAGCAGCCCATGACACAGAACAAAAAAGCAGTTTGGTGCTAAAGGACTGGCTTCCGGTATCGTGGGCCTGTGTTCATTATTATAAAGAGACGGCAAGTGGAAGGAAACAAACACACCCCTTCCCTAAATTCTATTCCTCAGTTGGGCATGCAGCCCTGCCTTGCATCGGGCTGGTTTCTCTTCCCCCAAACTTGCAAGGTCTAAAGTTAAACCAAGATTTCATGAAGATTGGATTAGACCAATTCATGGAGGACTTTTGAGGGCAACCGGCCATGATGGCTATGCTCTGCCCTCCATGTTTTGAAGCCACAATGCTTCCAAATACAGTGGTGCCCCGCAAGACGAATGCCTCGCAAGACGAAAAACTCGCTAGACGGTTTTTGAGCTGCTTCGCAAGACGAATTTCCCTATGGGCTTGCTTCGCAAGACGAAAACGTCTTGCAAGTTTGTTTCCTTTTTCTTAACACCGCTAATACAGTTGCGACTTGACTTCGAGGAGCAACTCATAGAACGCGGTGTGGTAGCCTTTTTTGAGGTTTTTGGTGATTTTTGAAGCTTTTCCAAAACTTTTCCGACACCGTGCTTCGCAAGACGAAAAATTCGCTAGACGAAAAAACTCACGGAACGAATTAATTTCGTCTTGCGAGGCACCACTGTACCAGTTGCTGGAAACCACAGGAAGGGGGGGGGAGTGTGGGGCTGTTGTGTGAGTATGTGTGGGGCTGGCCCAAGATCACCCTGTGAGGATTGTGGCTGAGCTGAGATTCGAACCCAGGGGCCTCCCCACTGCTAGTCCGACATACTTAAGTATTACACCGCTCTGTCTCTCTTGCTTATCTCAGTCAGGGGACAGTCCAGCTGCATTGTATAAAGTGTTGGGTTTGGCATAGAAACATTGCAAGCACACACACACAAGCTCTGGCAACATCTTGTGGCTTCTGTGCCTTGCAGCAGGGAGTGTGAAATTTTGGTCCCTGTCCTAATTCCAAAAGAATTGACACCTCTTTGAGGTTCTGACAGCCTTTTGGCTCCTTTCCTAGGTTGGGCGCTATTTGGAAGTGGGATTGGGAGAGAAATCTACTTCATAGCCTTGTCGCCTTTTGCTGCTGGCAGTCTTTGGATGCTGAGCACGTGCAGCTGTCCTTGGAGTGACCTGGAATCGGGCAGGGATCTGGTAGAACAACCCTAAGTCTATCCTGTGGGGGTGTTTTGCCTAAGGGGAGATGGCCTGTGCCCACTAAACTCAGAACTCTGGTCCTCTGACGCTGAACCCCCAGTAGCATTCTGACCACACTGACTCAGGAGGCGCTTTTAGGAAGCCAGACTTGGAGAGTGGGGAACCTGCACACTGACACACCTACAACGTCCACAGTTTCGTAAGATGCCTTCTAGCAAGCCAGACCTTTGGCCTATCTAGCTCAGTACAGTATTGCCTACACTGGCTGCCAGTGGCTCTCCACATGCTTCTCCCAAGGCTTCCCCTCTTCATCTTCTGTGCTCCCATCAGATTCCTGGCCCACACTGAATAGAATGGCACTTCCTAAGTGGGGTGGGGGGAGTCCCTGGACCTGCCGGCTATCTTGCAGGAATTTTAGATTGAGAGCGCCTGGGGGGAACTTCCAAAGGCTGCATTCCACACCCCTCTTATCCATGGGAAGGAGGACAGAGTTGACTTATTCAAAGGCTGGGGCAATAACTCATACTGATGAGGCAGTGCCCCCCTCATCCCCTCCCAAGAAATGAGTGCAGTTTACTTTGCAATGTCAACAGCTCAGATTCAGTACAGCTCAGTGGTTCCCTTTTCTTTTTCCAGGCTACTGGTTTCATAAACTCATCTGGCATGCACCATACCCTATCTTATAAGAAGCATTAATCAGAACAGCAGTTTACATGATAATTTTGTTGGCATTGGCTTAGGGGTGTGCCTTTGGGGGTGAAGTCAAAACTGTGGAAAGCTTACAGTGCCTGCTATAGCTGTAGAGACAAAATGGTAAGAATTAATTTCACATTTATTCCAAGTCTGATAGGCATTTACACCTCCAGTGCCTCCCTGTCACCCCTTGCCTCTTAGTACTCCCCGCCCCCCCCCCCCGGGAATCCCACCTCCCTGTTTGTGTCTTGGTCTGATGAGTGTTTTGCACTGATTCCTTGTTCTGCCTCTGCTTCTCTTTATCTCCACCCCCCCACCCCATGTCTGAAGTTATTCAAGGGTAGAGTTCATCAAAGTTGAAAGCAATTAACTTCCTGGGTCTGGGTTGCCATACCTTTTTAGTGGAATGACCAAGGAAGGTTTCAAGGAAGAGGGATTGATGGTGAGGAGTTGCATTTTAACAGAGAAGTTTCACGCTTGGCTTACCTGCAAGAGTTTACAGGCACGTAAACCAGTGCCTTCTTTAACAAGTTTTTTCCTCTTTGCATGCTCCTTGGACCTGTATATCTCTACCCTACACACACACACACACACACACACACACACACACACACACACACACACTTATTCAGGTGGCATTTATATGTCTAGAAAGCCGATTTGTACCTTTTACAAATTATGCCAAAACTGCATCCTCATCTCTCTCCCTTTCTGGGAATCACAGCTAAGCCAGTCATTTGAGGTGCTCTGGCAAGAAAATGCGAGCCCTTCATAGCTTGGGGGCTTTGATGGAACTGGCCGTTCGTTCCTCTTTGCTCCAGACACACAGCTGGTCACGAGAGTCTGGTGCAACAAGTAGAAACACGAGGGGGGGGGTTGGCTTTAATTTCTGACTGTACTCTTTTTGAACACTGGGCTCATCCAGACTTCAACTTTCCCCGCCGCTTTCTCTTGGGGAAATCCAATCTTTAGCACTGAATTGGAGCAAACAGCAACTGGGTTTCCCCCAACTTAAAGCTAAAGAGCAAGTTTTCCCTAGGAGCGGAGCAAAACCACTTGGACCCATAGTTAGAAAGCTTGGGTCAAGTAGAAAACTGCTTGGACCTGTGCTTTCTAGGCACAGAACAAGCAGAGCCCATGGTAAAGAAACAGGTGGGAAAGCAGGAAGGTATCTTCCTTGTCCTGGCTTCAGTCTGTATCTTGCAGAAATGTTGTTTGGAGATGTGTTAGGTCTGATTGGATAGAGCTGAAGAGAGACCCCTTGACACTTGTTGTGGCCTGGAAGAATTGATTGCCCAGAGGAAGCTGGCAGGGAGAGTTCAGAAACCGCCCCCCTGCCCCCCATCCAGCTGCCTCCTCCTCTTCAGAGTCAAAGGGCAGAGGGGTGACAGACTGCTTTTCCTCACAGTGCCTGTTGTTCACCATGAAAGGTGGGTTTCCAAGAGACCCCATGGAAGAATGGCAGGAGGGCCAAGACTCCCCTCATTGTCTAGAGTCTGTCAATAAGGCCTCATGTTGACACATGGGCTTCGCTGACTGAATCTTGGTCTGAGGAGCCGCTGACAGTATGCTCCCAAGCCCAGCAGAGAGGATTTCTTTGCTCTAAAAAGTCTGCTTGTTTGCTTTAGGAAGTGGCAATTGTTTTCCCCGTCTTGCCCACCAAACACAACCAGAAGCTTCTCTTATAATAGTGCTTGAGGAAAAAATAGATAAGACCACTTGTTAGCACCCACCTTGTTTTTATAACTTGTTTTAAGCGGCTTTTAATGTTGTCACTTGTCCTGGAACCTTAGGGTGAAGGATAGGTAATAAACAGCAAAAACACAAAACAAAAACCATGTTAATTTCTAGTGGTTTGCTTTTATACTTATGACTGTCCGGAGTTCTCTACTTAACCCCCTTGCAAATGTTCTCTCAGTTGATTGGTATGCCATCTGACTCATCTGCTGATGAAAGATTGTGCAGTTTTTTGTTTTTGGTGACAGCAACTGTTAGGAAATAGTTAGTTTGGTTTTGATGTCAGTCCTTGGGCCACATGTTAATAGTTGGGGGGTAGTCTTGTCTCAAAAACAGAACCATTCCTCCATCAATGCTCCACAGCACCACAAAGCAGCCTGAGATCGGGGCCACATTTCTTAACACTCCCCTCCTCCTCCTTTAAATCACCCCCCACCTTGCTCTTCCCTTTCAGAAAGTCTAGACCAGCTAGCCCAGATACAATTGCTCCAGCTATTGCCCTACAGCAGTGCAAAATTAAATCCATCAGACATCCAGATCCAAGTTTATTAAAACACTCCAGGATGCCATGGGGGGGGGGGAGACACAATTAAGCAGTGGCAAAATGCAAGGTGCAAGTTATGAATGGCAGACAGTGTTTTGTTTTGTTTAAAAAAGAACCCTGCCTCTTTGGTTGTGTTTGCGGTCCCCCCCAACCCCCCCCCCCACCATTCTTAATTAAAAACAAATTGCAGACAGAATTGCGAACTTTTATCATCATCAACAACAAAAACCCATGTCTACCATTTATGGTGAAAGTTTGGGAGTGTTTCTTTTCCAATTTGTGTGCAACTTAGAATTGGTTTTCTTCCTCCACCCCAAGTGGGGCAGGGAGGGATGTATGGAATAAATCCTCAGTGCTGTTATGTAGGCAAATGTCACCCAAGTTTTTTAAAAAAGTTTTTTTTTTAAAGAATTGGGAGTCCCTATTGTAATGAAAAGATAGTACAGTCCACACTGATAAAAGGAGTGGGGGGAGAATCACAGTTTGTGTCTGTCTCTGAATGGGGCGGGGGGGGGGGTTGGGGTTGGAAGAGAGGAACTGCTTTTGAATGAAGCATCTACAAGGTTCCATTCACAGCAGAAATACTCCTTTGCCAACTGAAGGGATTATGAATGATCATTAGCATCCACCCCCTTTTCTTTCTTTCTTTAAAAAAAAATCTAAGAAGAATCTCTTGTCTTCAGGTCTTTGAATATTAACCCTGTATATGCAAGTCTCTGAATGTCTTTGGGCATAATTTTCAACCCTGTGAATTACAGCTTGCTTTTTTCCTTTTCAAATGAAATTTTGAGGTCTCAAGAAATGATCTGGGAATGTGGGGTGAAAACCACACCTAGCATAGGCTCAGAAAGCGGAGGGCATGGTTGTGCAGGGTTCTGAGCTGTTGCTCTTTAATGGGTACAAGGTGACTTCTAGCCAACTCATGGCCTTTTCCACATCTAGCTTTTCTCCCTCTCTTCTAACACTGGAACTCGTGGACCTCTAATCAAGCTGATGTTTTTGGGAGATTCAGGATGCATAAAAGGAAGTACTTCTTCATGCAGCGCAGAATTTTAACTACAGAACTCTCTCCTACAGGAGGCAGTTATGGCCACCAACTTGGATGGCTTTAAGAGACGTTGACAATATGCACAGTCCATATGCAATTACAGATCACTATTGAACAAAAACCAGACTTAAAACAAATAAAAATAAACCACAAGCATACAAATGTGTGGAATGTAGCAACTGGATCTATTCATGGCATATGTACCTTGGTTCTTGAACGCCTTGGTACTTGTACGTTTTGGCTCCCGAATGCCGAAAACCCGGAAGTAAGTGTTCCGATTTGCAAATGTTTTTCGGAAGCCAAATATCCGACACGGCCTCTGTTTGAGTGCAGGAAGTTCCTGCAGCCAATCAGAACCTGTGGCTGGGTTTTCAAATGGTTTTGAGAGTTCAACGGACTTCCGGAACGGATTAAGTTCAAGAACCAAGGTTCCACTGTATCCGAATGCCCCAAGTTACTATATCAGCCATATTCATTTGTAAGTCAAGGGGGGAGGGGTCCTCCGCCATGTTCCTCTTTGCTTGAGGTCAGACCAAAAAGGTACAAAACCATCCAGAACTTCTCCACCCATAGGTTCATGCAGTGCGCAGCTGAATTATGGAACTGCCACCCATAGGCATCAGTGATGGCCACCAACTTAGATGGCTTAGAAATAGGATTGGTAACTCTCATGGAGGAGGAGAAGGCTGTTGATAGCTACTAGCCATGATGGCTGTGCTCTGCCTCCAGGGTTGGAGGCAGTCATGCTTCTGAAAACCAGTTGCTGGAAAATGGTAGGAAGGGAGAGTTGCTTTGTACTTAGATCCTGCCTGCAGATTTCCCAGAAGAGGCACCTGGTTGTTTGGCTACTGTGAGAACAAGATGCTGGACTAGGTGGGCTCCCTTTTGACCTGATCCAGCAGGCTCTTACGTTCTTAAATTTAAGAAACTCATGGCAAATCCAGATCTATGCAGCTTTAGTGGAGTCAGGAAGCTCAGAGCCCTTGGTTCCTTTCCTAGCGTGTGCTGGAATCACAGGAACTGCTTGGAAGGAGAGGCTCTGAGTCATGAGATTGAGCTATCTTATCTGGGATAACTGATGAAAGACTCCCTGGCAGCACAGATTAGCTCTCCACAAGCGGCAAGTGCCTCTGCCTTGCCTGATTGAGAGCCTCTGCAACTTTCTAAGAAAGGATCTAAGAGAGTCTGGCTTCTAGATAAGGCCAACGGCCCACCTAGTCCAGCATCCTGTTCATAACAGTGGCCAATGAAGTTCTCTTTGAAGATGGGTCCACTGTAAACTTGGGTTGATGCTTGTTTGGGCTGGAGAAGTCAAACTGGGCGCACCAAAATGGTTGCCGCCTGTACTACACAGTACTACACTTCACTGAACTGTTTAAATGCTCCTTTGATTGCCTTTAAACTCCCCGCCATACTTGCCATCCTCTCCTGCCACACTAGTGTGGTGCGTCACACCCTTTGAGAACCACTATACTAGTGGTATGCAACAGGAGCACTGCCACCAGCAAAAGGTTAAGAAATGGGTTCCTAGATGCATGTTTGGATTCTGGGTCTAAAAAGGTTGAAGACTACTGTTTTAGGGGCACATCTCCCACTTTTGGGGACCAAAGGAAGCTGCCTTCTGCTGAGCCAGACCCCATCAGTGATCCACACAGCTCAGTTTTGTCTACGGGACTTAAGGCAGGGAGTCTCTTCCCAGCTTTACCTGCCGATGCCCCAGGCGAGTGAACCTGGGACCTTCTGCATGCAAAGCAGATGCTCCACCGCCCAGCTACAGCCTTTCCCCCAATTTTTGTTGCTCCTGGAGTGGCTGTAGGCAGTTTATGGAGAGCGGCAACCCCTTTTGATGGGTGTCATAAAACACTTGCTAGACCTGAGGCAGGCGATATCTGTACTGGATTGCTGAGAAACCTATTTTCTCTTCTTGCAGAATATTCCTCCTAGTTCTCCCAGGCATGGGAGGAAAGAAGCCCTTATATTTTAATCTTTATAAACATCCAAGAGTGCCAAACTTTCCTCGGGGCGGTGGGGGGCGGCACATCCTGGGACAGAGAGTGGAGAGAGAGGCACTTTTTCTGTTGACTTTTACAGCCAGCTTCAAACTTTGAGCCTCTGCATGGATCAATCATTAAGCACTTTCCAGATACAGGGCTAGGTGGCAGGGCCATAAAACAGCACCTGGAGCAGCAGAAGGGCTTTATAATCTCCACCAGGTGATACCTGTAATCAGGAGGACTTAGGGAATTTGCTGGGGAGAGCGCAGCTGTCAGCTACGGAGCTGGGCTGGCAGCTCACCTGGGAGGGTTCCCAGTTGTCAGAGCGGCAGAGGTGGAAACTCTTAGTGCTTAATTAATGTGGAGGCGGGTGGGGGGTCTAATTAAAAGGCAGTGACCTTTCTATTCCCAGACTCCCTCTTGAGTTGTTTTACCATGGGGGGGGACGGACAGGCAGAGCCAATATGATTCCAACAGATAAAGATTTTGGGGAGCAGCAGCTTCCATGACAGAGAGTTAGCAGGACTGGGTGTGGAAAAAATTTTTAGAGGGGCATTTAGTTTGCAATCCTAGAACTTTCTTAGAAATCGATCCAAGTCATTGGTTCACACAAGCGCTGATCTCACTTAATGTGTGGTGCTTCTTCATTCAGTTAAACTGTGGAACTTGCTCCCACAGGAGGCAATGATGGCAACCAACCTAGATGGTGTTAAGAGGATCAGATGAATTCATGGAGGAGAGGGCTATTACAGGTTACAGACTCCGTTAACCCAGAAATATTGCTTCAGGTTAAGAACTTTGCTTCAGGATGAGAACAGAAATTGTGCTCCGGCGGCCCGGCGGCAGCAGGAGGCCCTATTAGCTAAAGTGGTGCTTCAGGTTAAGAACAGTTTCAGGTTAAGTACGGACCTCCGGAACAAATTAAGTTTTTAACCCGAGGTACCACTGTATTTGGTTTGACTAGGCCTTTTTTTGTATAGCTTTTGCTACTCGACTTTCTGTGTTCCTTCCTGGTAAAAACAAACAAACCTCAAGTTGAACGGACAGGCAGTTTTAAAAATGAATGAATCAGAATTAGTTTGAGGAAGGGAGGCTGTGGAGCTGGGATGCCTTATGGTCCATGGGAAACTTCTTTCTTTGCAGACAGATTCCCCCCTCCTGAATTCACGCTTTCTCTTGTCCCGTGATGGACCTTTTGATTTCTGTGTCAGATTGGCAGTGGGCTTATCCATCGTAAGGTGGGAATACAGACTCCCCCCGCTCTGAGAAAAGGGCAGGATGAAATGGACTGTGAGGCTTTTTTTAAGGGGGGGAGAGTGTGTGCGATGTGTGGGGGTGCGTGTGCGTGGCATCTGTCCCTGGGGTGGCAGATGGTGAGCTGGAGGCTGTGAAAGAAAAACGGTGAACCTCTTGAATTGATCGTGGGTTAAAGGTCAGCAAAACATCTGCCTGGGGTTGTGTTAGGAGACGGCATTTCTATACAGGGAGAGTGTAGGGGAGACAAAACCTGTTGCTGGTAGAAAGGCAGAAAAGCCCCGAAAAACAGGGGAAATATTGAAATAAGAGAACAAAAGGCGGGGGGGGTGTGTGTGTGCACGTTTTGTCAAACAGGCTCCAGACTGCCAGAGGACTGTCGGCTCTGTTTCAGTTTTAATTCAGGAAAAGTATTGGGCTTCGCCATTATGAGTTTCCCTAGAGGTCAAGCAGGCAGTTGCCCAAAGGGGGAGCTAGCAGTCTCACTTATAAAACTATGTGGGGGCGGCACAAAGCTGGAGTTGGGGAAATATTTCCTCCCTCTCCTAAACCTAGAACTCATGGGCATCCAACAAACCTGTATGTTGGAAGATTCAGGACATGTAAAAGAACGTCCTTCATCACATAGTGCATAGTTAAACAATAGAACTCACTTGTGCATTTTGGATAGCTTTAAAAGAAGATTAGGCAAATTCATGGAGAGGATAAGGCCACCGATAGCCACTAGCCACAATGGCTATGCTCTGCCTCCAGAGTCAGAGGCAGTAATGTTTCTGAATACCAGCTGTTGGAAACCACAGGAGGGGAAGGATGCTCTTGTGCTCAGGTGCTGCTTTTGGGTTTCCCTTTGGGGCATTTGGTCAGCTACTGTGAGAACAGGATGCTGGGCTAGACGGACCATTGGACAGATCCAACAGGGCTCTTCTTCGAAATCAATTTTATAGGAGAATTTGTGAGAAATGCTGTTGCCTCTTAACTCAGACTGCACATTTTGGTGAAGTGCAACAGGCACCAGCTAAGATCTCCCTCGTTTCCAACAAACGCCACCTAAGAAAAGCAGAGAGCCAGTTCCAGGATGCACCCAGTTTGTTACAGCAGAAATGTTTGAGAATCTTGTGGCATTTTGAAAGACGCAACACGTATATTTGTAGAATCGTGGAATTGTAGAGTTGGAACCTTCTGTGATGCAGGAATCTTAGCTAAAGCATCCATGGCAGATGGCCGTCAAACCTCTGCTTGAAAACCTTCAATGAAGGAGAGTCCACCATGTTCTGTGGGAGTCCATTCCACAGCTAGTTCTTGCTGACATTTAGTCGTAATCTCCTTTCTTGTAACTTGGAGCCATTGAGAGTCCTACCCTCCAGAGCAGTAGAAAACAAGCTTGTTCCGTCTTCCATGGGACAGCCCTTTATATATTTGAAGACGGCTGCCAGGCCTTCTCTAGACTCCTCTTTTCCAGGCTACACATACCCAGCTCCTTCAACCATTCCTCATAAGGCTTGGTTTCCAGATCCCTGATCATCTTGGTTACCCTCCTCTGTACATGTTCCAGCTTGTTAACATCTTCCTTAAATTGTGGTGCCCAGAATTCAGAAACAGGTGTGGTCTAACCATAGCAGAATAAAGCAGCAGGACTATTACTTCCCTTGGTCTATTCTTCAGTTGATGCAGCCTAGAATAGCATTAGCTTATTTTGCTGCTGCATCACACTGTTGAGCTTGTGGTCTGCTAAGAACCCCTAGATCCTTTTCATATGCACTGCTAGTAGAGTGCAGTTTCCTGGGCCAGAGCCCGTGTCATCAAATGCATGAAGCACTGTCCACATAGGTACAAGTGTGTGTGTGTGTGTGTGTGTGTGTGTGTCTTGTTTTCTCCTGCTCTGGAGGATAGAACCCAAACCAATGGCTAAAAGTTACAAGAAAGGAGATTCCAGCTAAACATCAGGAAGAACTTTATGACAATAAGTGGAACAGCTTCCTTCAGAAGGTGGTGGTTCTTTCTTTGGAGGTTTTTAAGCAGAGGTTGGATGGTCATCCGTCATAGATGCTTTAGTTCGGATTCCTGCATTGCAGGGGGTTGGACTAAATGACCCTTGGGGTCCCTTCCAACCGCAGTTCTGTGATTCCTTTCGATTGGAAGGACTATCAGGCAGATCAATGAATGTGTGCACCTACACACATGCTTTTGACAAATTGCACTGCTGCGCTCAGAAAAATCAGAGCCTCCTTTGCCAATATGACCAAGGCAACTCTTCTTCCAGTGCCCAACACCGCTGCCTACAGCCTGCACTACAAACTGTGATGTGTTAGCAGAAATTATACACTGAGCTCACTGCACACAGAGCCACTTTTAAAAAGAAAAGCCCAAAATTTGGTGAACAGATTAGATTAAGCACCTGCATTTATGGGTAGTTTTGTTGTGGTAGTTCCAAGATTGTGCTTTTAAAAGAAATACTTTGTTGGCAAAGCCCTACACGGGAAGCTGACGGGTGGGTGCTGTGGCATTCTTAGATTAAATGTCATGTCCTGATGTGATGGGAGGTAATGGAAGGGCCCCGGAGCCACAAAGAGCTTTGACAGGATGCGACAGTTTGCCTCCCTGCTCTGCATACCACCAGAAAGCTTTCTTCAGCCTCGTTTGGACTTCTGAGAATTGAAGCACCCTCTTCCCACACAGGTTTCCAAGCTTTTATTTGCAGGCATCGGGGCCACAGAGAGCTGTGCTTGTCTTTATAGACACACAACACACATGCACACTCTAGGAATGGTGGGTCAATGCAACGGTTTAGTTTCCAACGGAAGATCTTCACCAGGGCAGATAGATATGCCATGAGCTTATCTGGTGCTTATCTGCAGCAGATCTTGAATCCACGGGAGGGCTAAGAGCCAACCTCCCCAGCAGATAAGCAAGAGCCTTTATCGCAGGGACACAGGTCGGGGGATGCTCAGTCAGACAACCAAATGTAGCCAAGCACTATTACCCTGGACCAGGGGTCAGCAACCTAAGGCCCATGGGCCAGAAGCGACCCGCAGAGGTCGTTTGACCGGCCTACGACCTGCCCCCGAACTGAGCTGCCGGCTCGCGTGCTGCGCTAAACTGGCGCAGCACAGCACGGGGACTCACTTCTGTGGCACTGGAAATTGTGTCTGTGCATGCGCAGACACTGAAAATTGTGGGTGCACTTGCTCATGCGCACGCACGATCCAGCCCACAGAGGGATCTCTATGGGACCAATCTGGCCCAGGCAAGATAAACCTTCCTGACCCATGCTCTGACCTTTGAGGGTGTCTGAAAGCTTGCCTCGTCCACCCAGAGACCTAGCTACTGCCTTGCCTCCTGTCTGTGGAGGGGTTCACACACACACACACCCCCGCCCAACCAATGCATTTTAATTTAAATGTCTATAAGGCACAAATTTCATTCAGTAGATCCAGGTGTTAATTGTTTTAGTTTTAAGCCAAACCACATTACATTCCAGTAGGGAATGAGGGAGGGGAATTTCCCCCAAGAATCATAGAACTGTAGAGTTGGAAGAGACCACAAGGGTCATCTAGTCCAACCCGCTGCAGTGCAGCAGTCTTTTCCCCAGTGTAGGGCTCGACCCCATGACCCAGAGATTAAGAGTCTCATGCTCTACCATCTGAGCTATCGTCCTATTTCTTTCTTTGTTTAATGTATTTATATCTAACATTTCTCCCTATTTGGCATTCAAGGCAGCTTCCAACATTTTAGAAGTGTCATTGTAATAAATACAAAGCAATAAAAATAAACTAGGTAAGAACAATAATTAAAACGTATAAATTAAAACAAATTTAAAATCAGCATTCAAATACAGTGGTGCCCCGCAAGACGAAATTAATTCGTTCCGCAATTTTTGTCGTCTAGCGAATTTTTCGTCTTGCGAATCACGAAATCCCATAGGAATGCATTGAAAATCAATTAATGCGTTCCTATGGTCAAAAAAAGTCGAAACAAAGCCAAATTTGGTACAACAACAGTTTATTAACTGCTCTTTAAAGTCACACACACACACACAGAATTTGAAGGGAAAATAAATTAACTTTATAAACAAAACATGTCTTTGTTTTTAGACAAAGGAAACAAAGCCGCGAGACGTTTTCGTCTTGCGAAGCAAGCCCATAGGGAAATTTCGTCTTGCGAGGCAAATCGAAAACGGAAAAACCTTTCGTCTAGCGAGTTTTTTGTCTTGCGAGGCATTCGTCTTGCGAGGTACCACTGTATGGTTTGACCTGATGACAGCCCAATACAGAAAATGGGGAAGAAACAAGTGATTAAAAAAAAAAAGTCTGTGGATGGGAAAGTAGTTTATTAACCACCATAAATTAGAGAATATCATATCATAAAATTAAAGCTGCTGGATTGTAATTGTTGCTAGTCGTACTCGCAGTGTAGAGTGTGGCTTTGCAAGCGTTTACTGTATTTTTTTTTATTGTTACTAATAGAGTCTTTGCCCCCTGGATCCATAGTTTGGCTAAGCCCAAACTACATGGATTTTGCAAGGATTTGCAATGATGTCTATAGTATTATTATTGTATTTTTATTATTATTTATTGAATTTATATACCACCCTATACTTGGAGGTCTCAGAGCAGTTCACAGAACAATATCAAAATATATAAAACCACAAAATATATAATAAAAATAAAAACAACAACCCAATAACACCCCCCACACACACACACCAAAAAACCCCCACATTTTAAAAGGGCATAGGATGTCAATCAAATCAACCAAAGGCCTGGTTTAAAAAGATCGTTTTTGCCTGGTACCTAAAGGTGTATAATGAAGGCGCCAGGTGAACTTCCCTGGGGGAGCTTTCCACAGATGGGGAGCCACTGCAGAGAAGTCCCGTTCTCGTGTTGCCATCCTCCACACCTCTCGGGCCTCAGAAGATGATCTCAGGGTCCAGGTAAGCTCATATGGAAAGAGGCGTCCTTGAGGTATTGCGGTCCTGAGCCTTTTAAGGCTTTATAGGTCAAAACCAGCACTTTGAATTGGGCCCGGAAACAAATTGTTAGCAAGTGCTGTCGGACCGGGATCGATGTAATATTATATGCTCAAACCGTCTTGCTCCGGTGAGCAACCTGGCTGGTGAATTCTGCACTAGCTGAAGTTTCCGTACCATCTTCAGAGGTAACCCTGCGTATAACACATTGTGTAATCTAACCCTGAGGTTACCAGCGCATACATAACAGTAGTTAGACTATCCCTGTGCAGATAGGGGTGTAGCTGGGCCACCAACCTACGCTGATGGAAGGCACTCTGGGCCACTGAGGCCACCTGAGCCTTGAGCAACAGCAAAGGATCCAGGAGTATCCCTAAGCTACAAACCTGCTCCTTCTGGGGAAGTGTAACCCCATCAAGAGGAGGCGATTTCCCACCCATCTGGTCTAGGGAACCACCCACTAACAGTGCCTCAATCTTATCTGGATTGAGTTTCAGTCTGTTGGCTCTCATCCAGTCCATTACCGAGGCAAAGTATGGTTTTTTCATTGTTATTTGTAAAGACATGAGAGCATTTCCTGCAAGTGGCTCACAAATATGAGGCAATTTTCCTTACTAGTAAAGTTCGTGGGAAATGTAGAAGAGCAAAATTACTCCCAGACGTGGTGCACAGCTTGATTCGTGAGCCCTGCTTGCTGGCATGGTGCTGCACAGACAACATCTGTGGAACCGAGTCGGTCCAGAGAGTGTCCGCAGTAAGATAGTATCGGCCAAAAAGTTGTTCAAGAAATTAGACAAGCTTTTGAGACTTCCAGAACTCTTCTTTAGCAGACGGCCCGCATTTGTATAAAAAAGAAGAGCCTGGCTGCTGGATCAGGCCAGTAGCCCATGTAGTCCAGCATCCTGTTCTCACAGGGGCCAACCAGATGCCCATTATGGGAAGCCCACAAGCAGGACCTGAGAACAAGAGCAACACTCTCCCCTCCTGCAGTTTGCTGCAACTGGTATTCAGAGGCGTACTGCCTCCAACAGTGGAGGAGAAACCTAAGAGGGTTCCTGTTGGCTCAGGCCTGTGGTCCACCTCGTCCAGCGTCCTCCTCTCGTGGTGGCCAACCAGATGCCAGAGAAATGTTCAAGCAGGGCCTGAGCACAAGAGCACTCACCCTCATGTTCTCTTCAGCAATTTCTATTCAAAAGCATTGTTGCCGCTGACCATGGGAGCACAGTATAACCCCCATGGCTATTAATTGTTGCTAGCCTTATTCTCCTCCATGAGTCTCTTTAAATCCATCCAAGCTGGTGCCCTTCACTGCCTCCTGCAGGAGGGCGTTCCATAGTTCAGATGTGCGCTGCATGAACTTATTCAAGCAGGAGCTCTGGGGAACTTGGGACCTTCAGCTGTTTATGTGACTTCTTTTGGTTGGCCCCAATGCAGACAGATACCCAGCTGTGGGCTGCTGAAATAAGGAAGTTTGCTACTTCCTTCTTCCCTTAAACAACTCACAAACCTCTCCCACCTCAAACACTCTTTAATGCCAGCGCCATGCACTTGGGGTGATTTGCTTCTCCAATCTGAGCTTATGAGAAGGAAGAGAGGGAGCCACCGCAGGAAGTGCCAGAGGGTGAAGCCGCTGGTAGCCACACATGCAGTAGCAGCCCTGCAGCCGCCATCCTCGGGATGCCTCCATTGCTGCCCTGTGCCTCCATCTCGCTGGCGCCTTTCCCCTGAGCAGCGCCAAAGCAGGCAGCTGAATTCCCTAACAGAGCCGTGTGTGTGTGTGTGTGTGTGTGTGTGTGTGTGTGTGCGCGCGCGCGCGCCCAGCCCCCTGCAGTTCCCCCTTCCCTGCAGCATTCGGTCCTCTGGAGCAGCACATTGGCTGGCGAGCGGGAGAGCAGCTGCTCTGACCCTCTAATTAACATGCGCACCTGCTCCTGGCACCCTTTTGTCTGCCCAGCAGATGCCCTGCTTTCCTTTTTTCCTTCCCCCTCCCCTTCTTCCACTCCTCCTTCTCTTTCTGTTATGCCCACTTTTCACTGGGCCTGGCTCATGCCATCTCATTAACTTGAAATGTCCTCGGATTCTCACAAACACAAGGACCCCAAACAATGGGAGCTTGGGAGTTTGTGGAGCTGGAGGAGGAAGGGGTGGCTGCTGGCTGCCTCCTTCCTTTGCTCTCTCCATTTGCATGAAGGACATTTGGGGGGTTTGGTTTCCTTGCTCCCTCTGGATCAGCTGGTTCTGCTGACCTACTTCCTGCCTTGGTCTCCCACTTGGTGTTTTTGCTGCCCCCCGGGGGTTTTTTTATTGATATCATCTGAACACATTTTGGCCTCCCAGGTCTTCAAAGTGTTGAATGTGGACCACCCAAAGCCGAGCAGTTTTGAACAGTGCAAGTACACAGAGGGAGCTGCGCTTGCGTCAAGTCAAACCATCGTTATTTCAGCTCAGTCCTTCCAATGCTGACCGGCAGCAGTATCTCTCAGGGGTCTTTTCAGGCAGGGAGACTTTCCCAGCCCTCCCTGGAGATGCTGCAAGGGGTTGATCCTGTGGAGCCTTGAGCAGTCTTAAGTTGCAAATGGTTCTGGATGGGTAGAGGAGGTTTTAGCGGGTGGGGGCATCTGTTGCCCTCCAGATGTTGCAGGACGATGGCTCCAAATCATCACTCCTGGCCATAGACCACACTGGCTGTGGGGCTAAATTGGCAGGTACCAGTTTTGCCTGAAATGCCTCCAGCCCCCCACGCGGTGATCTGTGGGTGGCAGCGGGGAAAGTTCTTGGCACTCACCCTGCAGCTGCCCTAGGAGAATGGGCTGTGCCTCAAAAGGCTGCCCTTCCATGTTGTGGCAGTTTTGCTACATCCCATCCCCCTGTGTAAAGTGCTGCTTATTCTCCATGAATGCAAGAGCAGGCTGGGGCTGAAGCCAGCTGCAGTCCTCTTTGTGCAGGATGGCAGAGTTGTGGCAAAGTTAGATGGCGGGTGCAGGGAGTTGAGAACGGTGAGGAGAAGGAGAGAGAGAGAGAGAGAGAGAGGAGGGAACTTTCCCTTCCTCTCTCTTTCCAGAATCCAGACACAGGGCGCTTCTTAATAATAATCGCCATCATTGTAATCAAAGGGATATTCCCAAGACAGCCCCTGTCAACACCTGGCTAGCACAAACCCACCTGTCTCCTGGCCCTTTGTTCGGGCATCTGTGGCACAGGACGGGCCTTCATTTGCCGCCTTTGAACTCTTTGGGTTGTTCATGTAACCAGCCTTGCGGGGGAAAAAGGAAAAGAAAGAGGGGAATTATGGTACACAGGACACCTTTTCTCTGTTTTCTCCCTACCATACAGGCAGAGTTTCACTTGCAAAGGGCCAAGTTCAGCCTCTGAACCAGAATTGGCTTCTATGTCCTGAATCCGGTGGATTTATTTATTATCTTTTTATTGCATTTTTATCCCACCTTCTTCCCTTCAAGGGGCTCAAGCTGGTGTATGTGGGTCTCTTCCCCCCTATTTTATCCTCACAACAGTCCTGAGAGGCCTGACCCTCCCCTCCATCTTCTTAAGTTGTGGGGTGTTAGGCTAAAGCTGAGAGAGGAGCCCACAGTGTTCCTGCCATGTTGTCCATTGCTCTCTTGGGGCAAGAGAGCCGTCTATAACAGCCCTGTAGTGTCGTTCTGTTATGCCAGCATTGCAGGTAGGAATGCTGTACAGAGAGTTGCTCAGTACAGCCCAGCAGTGTAGTCCACTTTTAAGTGTTTCAGGCCAGAGGCAGGAATATTAAATTGCCCCATTCAGACCAAACCAATCACTTGAATTGCTTGGAGAGGCCTCGTACTGGTGGTGATGGTGGTTGTTTAATTCAATTTATACCCTGTCCTTCCTCTCCAACGAGCCCAGGGTGGCAAACAGATAAACCATTTAAAACCAAAGCAAAAGCATTCTAAAAACAACTTCAGTTAAAAAACATTCTTCCATCCTATTAGCATGAGGCTTCCTGGAGCAGCTGTCTTCCGCCTCCTAATGGCTGGGGTAAGCAGGAATGTTTTCAATTTCCTCCTCCTGAAAAGCTTATAATGATGGAGACAGCTGCACCCCACTAGGGCGGGCATTCTGCAGCTGGGGAGCCATCGCTGAAAAGGCCCTGTCACAGGTCAGCACCAACGAAGCAGCTCCCAACAAGCCCTCACTAGACAATTGCAGGGTCCGAGGTGGTTGGTACTTGAGAAGGTGCTTGCACACAGACTGGGTGCTCTTTTTAAAAAACATTTGGAACTTAAAATAAATCTTGTTTTTTGCACATGATGTAATGCCCACGTTAGAGATGGGGGCTCTGGAGTGTTTCTCCATCCTCCCACCCACACCAGGGATAATGCTGCAATGGTTATATTGCAGGGCTGTTTTCGACTCTCCAGAATTCCACCCCACATCACCACTGCAGCCCTCTGCAGGAAAAGAAACTGCCACCTTTTTGCTAGGCTATCCTTAAAATACCTTCCTTTCCCCAAAGCACTGAAACTTGGGGCCGCAAGAAAGATTCGAGCTGCACAGGATTTTGCTGCTGAAAGATTTTCTCCTGGTTTAAAATAATGATTGTAGCTTTCTGGAATCTCAGAGCATCCTTTCCATGGAATACTCACATCTGCAAATCCGCCTCTTTCTCTGGCATGGCCATATGTGTTTGTGTCACACGCTGCCTTGTTTTGTTTAGGGTCTCTCTCTTTTATTAACGAGCTGGCCCTTTTGGCTTCTGGTAACAGATGGCTCTGCCAGTGACCACTTGATGGATGGATGTGTTTGCTGCTAGGATGTCTCTATTTTTTTGAAAGAAAGAGAGAAAATAAAAATGGAAGCTCTTTCACACTGAGATAATCTGGCATATGTTGCATTGGGGGGGAGCCTTGTTTCCTGCCTTTTTAGCTGTAGGTAACAACTTTTGGAAGGGAGCTTATAGTTGAAGGCAGCGGCGAAGCAGTTGTCTCGAGGGTTGTGCACCCAGTAGGAGTGGGGGCATTAGTAAGGGTGCTGCTTCACCTGTTGACAAGCGCAGAGTGGGCCCCTCGCTCTTTGACTTCCACCGCATAAGAACATAAGAACGGCCTGCTGGATCAGGACAATGGCCCATCTAGTCCAGCAGCAAAAAAGGGTGTGATTTCTCAGGGATGGCTCTTTGATCTTTGGAGCTGCCTCTTTGAAGGCTGGGAGATTTATAGCTCCCTCGGTGGCTCTGGGAGGAGTTGGGGCAGGTGGTTTGTGGGCATTGGGGGGGTGGGAGTGTGTGGCCAGGGTGTGAAAGTGGTGCCTAAGGTGCATGTGAAAAAGGGGTTCCCATGGGCTGTGGAAGGCTTGGACAGTTGATGGATTGCTTGTGATTCTCCAGCTCAGGTCTTTGCAGGAGCTGAGGGTAGTTTGTGATTTAAAAACCCAGGGGATTGAGTTTCACTTCTGTGGGAAGCCTGCCTTTATCTTGTGCAGTGACCCCTGTCTCTTGTCATAACATCAGAACCCAGGAGTCATTCAGTGAAATTGATTTGCAGCAAGTCTGGGGGCAAGTGCAAATTGTGAGATGGCTGCTTTCCGCAGGACATAAAGGCCACTAGTTGTTAAAAGGGGGCTGGACAAAATTCAAGGAGGGGGACACATTTATTCACAGCTATGAGCTATGACAGCTCAGTGGAACCTCCACATTCCAAGGCAGTCTACCTCCAAGTATCAGTTACTGGGCTGGTGGGAAGCAAAGAAGCCTGTTGAGTTTCTGCCCTGTCTGAGGACTCCCTAGAAGCATCTGTCTAGCCACTGTGGGAGACGAGAAGCAGGGGGCTTTTAATGCAATCTGGCAGGGCTGTTAAGAATTTACAGCCTTGAGGCCCTGCCCTCCTTCTTTCTTCTTCTTGTGTCCCCAGTAACAGTTTATTCAGCTGTTTTTAAATGTGTTGCTTCCCACCTAGAACCTTTTGAATGGGATGGGCTATAAATCCAAGAGAAACCCACAAATGTGTGACAAGAGGTAACAAAAAGCCTGTTGTAGCCCTGCAGAATATACAGGTTACCTGTCCTGTCCTGGAAATGAGAGGGCATTTTTTTCAGGTGGCAGGGGTCAATTGCAGGCATGGGCTGCAGGAGGTGATAGTTTGGGGGCACAACCCCTTCCCCTTCATGCAGAATGCTGGGAGGGGCTGATACAGGTCCACCAACCAGTTGCCCTGAGCATTGTATGGATTGCTGAGGTACCTGAAACATGTTGGGAAAAGTCTCCTGGAAGACCTCCTACTACCAGTTGAGTATCCATTGCTAGATCCTGGATATGGCCAAAGGGGCCCCCCAGCACCCTGTCCTCACAATGGGTGTCCAAATGCCTATTGTGGGAAGCCCACAGGCAAGACCTGAGCGCACAGCAACTCTCCCCACTTGTGATTCTCAACAACTGATATTCAGAGCTAGACTGCCCCTGGGGATGGAGGTTCTGCTCTTAGGGTAGACCTCTTATGGTAGACCTTCACGTTGGCTAACCAGATGCCCCAATGGGAAGCAGTGTTAGATATATAAGTTAGGCGCCAATGGTCACCTTAAACCTAGTTTGTGGTCACTACAATGGAGTGCCTTACTTGTCAGAGAGTTGGACTAGATGTCCCTCAGGGTCCCTTCCAACACTACAATTCTATGATCTCAGCTACATTGCTTGACTACAGCTTGCTCTACAACAATTCCTTTGTCCCAGTATACAAGGAGAAACACAACACAGCGGAAATGGTATTAACTATGGCCTAAGGCAAAGGTTTTTAAATTGTGGTTGCCAACCTTGCGCCCAGAAATCTTCACATAGTTGCAATTGGACCTGCGCCAGTAGCAAAATGCGCCTTGGGAATTTTAAACACTGATGTGTTCTGCGTGCAACTGTAGTCTCCTCTCTTGTAGTTGGCATTCAGAGGCAATGGAGGTGCAATGTAACCATTGAGGTTTGCTGTTTTGGGTAAATGCTGCCATGCCACCACCCTCCTTAGTCTTGATGTGTCCCCTTCTTCCTCACCCTAGGTGCCCCAGCTCTCATGTGGGCAGCCGGTGCCACCTGCAGAACCCGTGTCTCAGCTACCCCTGCAAGAATGCGGGCACCTGCCAGCCCATCGTCCGTGGCAATGTGGCCGAGTATACCTGTGCCTGCCACCTAGGCTACACTGACAAGCTGTGCCTTACTCCTGAGGAGAACGCATGCCTCAGCAGCCCCTGCCACAATGGAGGGAGCTGCGACCTTGTCACGCTGACGGAATACAAGTGCCGCTGCCCTCCAGGATGGTCAGGTAAGCGGGCGGCAAGTCTTTGAGCACCAGCAATCCCAGGTTATTATCAGTCCCAACTCAGTTGGGCTGCAGAATGTTTTTCTAAAGGAAGCTTGTGTTCTGTGTTCGCCCCTTCCCTAGGCAAAACATGCCAGCAGGCAGACCCTTGTGCCTCCAACCCTTGTGCCAACAGTGGGCAGTGTGTGCCCTTCGAATCGACCTATGTGTGCAAGTGCCCGTCGGGCTTCCATGGGGCCACATGCAAGGAGGACACCAACGAGTGCAGCCGCTCCCCTGCCATCTGCAAGAACGGCGGCACCTGCGTCAACGAGGTGGGCTCCTACCAGTGCCACTGCAGGCAGGCCTACACAGGACAGAACTGCGAGCACCTTTATGTCCCCTGCAACCCCTCGCCCTGCCAGAACGGAGGCACCTGCCGGCAGACCGGAGACACCACCTACGAGTGCACCTGCCTGCCAGGTATGGATGGGGGCACTGCCCGGTTCTTGCTGGCTGCTTGAAGCTGCCTTTCCTCCTTGGCTTCTAGTGGCCCCGAGCCCTTGGTGGGGGTGGGTACGTAGGAAGCTGCCTTCTGCTGAGCCAGAGAATGGGGCTCCCACTGAGCTCCAGCCCTTCACGAGGGTGTTTGTGGAGAGGAGTTTCTAGTCCTCAAGAGTTCTGAACCAAAGCGCTGAATTAAATGGAAATACAGGAAGCTGCTCAGTGCTGAGATATAAAGCTAGAATATTCCAATTGCCCAACTGCTATACGGCAGCTCTTTATGCCCCATGCAAACCACCTGGACCCAGAGCAAAGAGGGGCTTCTTTGCCTCTTCCAGCAAGCTACCCACTAGCAGCCTGGCTACTAGTGGTCCTGTCCTGTGGCACCCAGGCTTGACATCTGCAGCTAGAGGTCCCTTAGATAGGTTTCCTCCCCACCCAAAGTGCTGCTCAGTATCAGTGCAGTCCGTTTCCCAGGCAGCAATCAGATCCTTCCGTGTACCCAGGAGGGGCAGAGAGGGGTCAGTTATCGCAACAGGAGTGTGCTGCTGCCGGGCTCTTCAAAAACAAAGCCCTCTTCCCCTGTTGTTGTTTTTTCCATCCCAACTGCCTGCTAACTTTATCTAAGACCCCTATTGCTGCTGCTGCTTCTGCTGTTGCTGCTGCTGCTACTGCTGCTGTTGTTAATGTGCTGCTTTGAGTTTGAAAGCATTGGTGCCTCTCCAGCTGATTAATTGCTTGGGACAGGCTCAAAAGGAGTTGCGAAGTGTCTTTGCTGCCTGATCCTTAGATTGGTCAATTGGGCTTCTTTGAAAGATTAATCAGTTTGGAGAGGCACAAGTTCAAAAAGTAACAAAGAAGAACGAATCAGGCTTCCTCTTATCTTAGCTGCCCTACTTTTTTAGCATTCACAAATGACTAATTTTTCTTTTTCCCCCCTTTTTGTCTGACCTGCTGCCTATTCTTTGCATTTCTTTTTTTTTTAACACCCAGTCCTCTTTCTGTGCTTCTTAACAGCAGCCAGAGAGGCAGCAATTTAACAGCTTTGTGGCGAGTCAGACATTGGTCCATCTAGCTCCATATTGCCCATTCTGACTGGCGGCAGCAGCAGTGACTCTCCAGGATTTCAGGCAGGGAACATTATTTTTCCTCCAATCACGACATCTTCATGACAAGAATAACTTCTCTGAGCTGTAGCTCAGTGGTAGAATACCTGCTTTGCATGCAGAAGGTCCCAGGTTCAATCCCCATTGGCATCTCCAGGCAAGGGCGGGGAAAGACTCCTCTTGAAGCTTTGGAGTGCCACTGCCATCTGTGTAGACAGTATGGAGCTAGATGGCTTTTTGGTCTGACGTTCCTGTTTTATTCAGAATCTTAACTTTATTTTTAGGAGGAGGGCTGCTTTTTTTGTGCAGAAGGCCCCAAATCCAACCCCCAGCATGTCCAAGAGGCTCTCCACGTGAAAACCTAGACTGCCACTATCAGCCAGGGTAGGAAGGTCCTGGGCAGAATGGGCCATTTGTAGTTACTCATTAAAAGGCAGCTTCTATTGTACATATAGGAAGTAGGAGTTTTCTAAAAAAAAACACACAAAAAAAACCTTGCAGCCTGCAGTCAAAACAGCTGTTGCTTCACTTCTAGGTGTGTGTGTGTGTCTTTTTGCAGAACCTGCTTCTCCAGCTCCTTCACTGTATACTCTCAAGTATATTGCTTTCACCCTGAGTTGAGGACACAGGGTGGCAGCTGGAGAAATCTGTGTCAATGAAGAGCAGAGAAGGAGGGTTCCTTGATCAAACAAGGTCTTGCCTTTTCCCTCCTCCTCCTCTTCTGTTTTTGAGGGTGGGAGATCCTTTCTGTGTGGAAACGAGCAAGTCTCTGGGTCCATTGCTGTGTCACATTAAAGCCTTCAGACTTTGATGGAGCTGGTTTCTTGGGAGGAGGCAGAGTATGCATCCAAATGCCAGCCGGCTGGGAAATCACAAGTGGGGGAGAGCGCTGCCGCTGCTCTTGTGCCTGAGTCCTTCTTGTGTTCTTCCCTTCGGGGGTATCTGGTTGGCCACAGGGAGAACAGAAGTCTGGGCAAGGTGCACCATTGGCCAGACCCAGCCACAGCAGGGCTCTTCTTAGGTTCCTGTCGCAGAAATGGACCCCTTGTTTCGGGCTGCAAGTGTCAGGATGCTAGGAGGACTTCCTTGCGCATGGGGGGCGGGGGAGAGAGAGAGCGGCAGGAGCAGGAAGAGAAAAGCAGGTTACATCATGGACGGCACAGGGAGCTAAAAGGAGGTGAAGCGGGCAGGGCCCTTCCGCTATAAAACCCTGTGGTTGGCAGAGTCTGTGTGGCACCAGTCCCATTCTCTACCCCCACCCCCAATTGCAGTGCAGTTCCTTCCTTTCTGGGCCCTGTTTTCCTGCTGTGCTGAATGGAAGGACACCAGGCGATGGAGCCTCCTGCACTGGAATCTCCCACACACTTCATATTGCATTCTCTCCCCACAATTATTATACAGCTCCTCTCTTGGGAGCTTAGGTAGAAACAGGTTGCTGTGGCCAGATACTCACACAGCTTTTCTGCAAAGTCTTGTACCTGGGGGCTCGCTACTCTGGCTTCACAGTAAAAGTGAACGTAAACATCGTCTTATGCAAATTCAGGCGTGTTGGTTCCTCCAGGGTGCAGCAGTTAAGTTTCTGGGAAAAAACAAAACAAATGGTGATGCTCCAAGAACAAATGTGAGCTGAGCCTTTGGCCCCCCAGGTTGTTGTTGAATTACAGCTACCTTCCTCCCATAGGGATCAAGAGCTCCTGCTGAGAGAGAAAAAGGAGGAGTCCCATTAGTGGGGTCACAACATGTCTGGAGAGCGAGGGGTGGCACCCAGTTCACCGTGTGCTGTATTTGAACCAGCAAGGTTCAAGCCCCCTGCCTTTCAAGAGAAGAAACAAGCAAGCTTGTGTTCTTTTAGAATGGACTTCTTCATGCAGCACATAGTTACGACTGTGGAACTCACCCCCCACAAGGAGAAGCGATGGCCAACTTGGATGGCTTTAAAATAGGTTTAGACAAATTCATAGAGGAGAGTTTACTAGGCACGCTGGCGATGCTCTGCCTCCATATTTGGAAGCAATAAATGCTTCTGAATAGCTGTTGCTGGAATGTTCAGGAGGGCAGGGTTGCTGTTGTGCTCTGCTTGAGGGTTTCCCAGAAGAGGCACCTGGCTGGTGACTGTCTATGCTACGTTGGGCCCTCTTTGGCCTGATCCAGCAGGCTCTTCTTAAGTTCTTAAGCAAGCATGGAGGCTCCAAATCCAATATATAAGGCAATTTTCCAGTATTTTTTTTTTAAATGGGGCACCCATATTTTCTGAGACTGGATGGCATTTCACGTCAAGTCAGATTGACAGCATCTCTTGAGGTTTTCCAGCAAGCTGAGCAATTTTGCATCCTCTGCCACTAAGTAACAGCCTGCTGTTTCTCCCCCATTGTCAGAGGGGGCTAAAAACCAAGTCTGACACACGTTTTCTTCCTTTCCCCTTTTTCTTTCCCTACCTTCAAACACCTGGCAGGTTTTGCTGGTCAGAACTGTGAGGAAAATCTCAATGACTGCCCAGGGAACAACTGCAAGAATGGAGGGACCTGCGTGGACGGGGTGAACACCTACAACTGTCAGTGCCCCCCTGAATGGACAGGTAGGGAATGAAGGCCAATATCTTTGGGTGGGGGACTAGGGAATAGGCGAGGGTTTGGCTCCAGGGAGGGTCATGGTTAGGGTTTGAAGACTGGCTCAGCTGCACCCTTCCAATCCATTCTCTCTTCATAGGGCGCACCTAAGATGCCAAGGTTTTAATGCACTTGCAGACCTTTACAGATTTATGTTGAAAGTTATGCATTATGAAATATGCAATACAGTCGTATCTCAAGTTGAATGTGCTTCAGGTTGAGCGCATTCGAGTTGCGCTCTGCAGCAACCCGGAAGTAACGAAGCGCATTACTTCCAGGTTTCGCCACTCGCGCATGCGCAGATGCCCAAAATGATGTCACGTGCATGCGCAGAAGCGGCAAAACGTGACCCGCAGACGCATCTTACGTTCCGTTCAGGATGCGAACGGGGCTCCTAACTGATCCCGTTCGCATCCCGAGGTACCACTGTGTTAGTGTTGTTATTGCCATTTTATTAGCCTTAGCTACAACTATTATTGGTGTTGCTCTAGCTACCATTAATAATGTGGCTGGGGCCTATCCCACATTACACCTCCTCAAAGTAAGCCTATTGAAATGGGTGAATTTGACTCGCTCAGGTCACCCAAATTTTAGTAGGTCAGCTCTGCAAAGGACTTAGCTGTAAACAACCCACTCTTACAATTATCACGATTGTTACTGATGACCTTGCGTTATATAAGTTAAATAAATTTGCTGTCTTTTGACGATGAGGGCAAAGATGATGTCCAACTCATCTCTTTACTCCGCCCCACTGCGATTCCTGCGTTGCAGGGGCTGGACTAGATGACCACCCCTTGGGCCCCTTCCAACTCTTCCAATTCTATGATTCTGTGAACCTCTTCCAGGCCAGTACTGTGCAGAGGACGTGGACGAGTGCCAACTGATCCCCAATGCTTGCCAGAATGGGGGCACGTGCCACAATACCCATGGCAGCTACAACTGCGTCTGTGTCAACGGCTGGACAGGCGAGGACTGCAGCGAGAACATTGACGACTGCGCCAACGCTGCCTGCTTTGTGGGAGCCACCTGCCATGATCGTGTGGCCTCTTTCTACTGCGAGTGCCCGCATGGACGGACAGGTGCGGATCGAGGGAGCTGAACGGAAGGTCCCAGCTCTCTCCCCTGTTGGTACACAAAACCAGGGTGCCACTTTGGGGTGGGTGGCCATGGCACTTTTGAGAGAGGGAGGGTTGGAGCCCCCCTGCAAGCATTCTTTTCTAAGCACCTGTGCCCGTTTCCTTGCAGGTCTGCTGTGCCACCTCAACGATGCTTGCATCAGCAATCCCTGCAATGACGGGTCCAACTGCGACACCAACCCAGTCACTGGGAAGGCCATCTGCACCTGCCCCTCTGGCTACATGGGGCCTGCCTGCAACCAGGATGTGGATGAATGCTCGCTTGGTAAGTGGGCACAGGGAGGACTTGGCGGGGAGAAATACCAGTGGAAAGGGACCTGCATAGTCTGTTCTAGCCTGAAACCCAATGTAATACAGACAGCACACAGGAAATAAAAAAAGCATGCCTCACACAAGGACTTCAGAACATAGCAGATATCTAAATGCAAAATAACAACAACTGTAATCTCGAGTTAGAATCGTAGAGTTTGAAGGGATCCTCAGGGTCATCTAGCCCAGTGTTTCCCAAACGTTTTTGGGCAACGGCACACCTGTTTACCGGAAAAAAATCTCGCGGCACACCACCATTAAAGCCCCGCCCCGTGACGTCAGCGCGCAGCGTCACGCCGGGAGGGACGCACAAAAGTGAAAGTTTTTTCCCTCCCCCTTGCCGGGGTGGGAGGAGGCAGCAGAGCGAGGGACTGAGGGACGGCGGCAGCTGAGGCGGCGGCGGCTGTTGTGGTGGTGGCGGCGATAGCGGGCGGAGGAGGGGGCGGCGGCGGGGCTTGAGGAGCCGTCGCTGGGAGTTGCTGCTGCTGCTGTTGCTGCTGCTGCCCGGACATGCCGGCCTCCTCCTCCTCCGCTGTCTCGCGCTCCTCCCTTTTGCGCGCGCTGCCCCGCCGCTCGGCACCACCACCGCGGAGCCGCCCCCGGCTCGACGCGGATCCTCGCCGCCGCCGCCTCTCGACGCCCGACTCGCCCGCCTCCCTCCCACGGCACACCAGCCGATGTCTCACGGCACACTAGTGTGCCGCGGAACACTGGTTGGGAAACACTGATCTAGCCCAACCCCCTGCAATGCTGGAAATCCAGCTGACAGAGTTACTCGCTGAAAATTCTCTCTCTTGTTTTCAGGTGTTGTTTTTTTCTCACCGATAGAAATTTAGCTGCCATTGATGCCTTTGTTTATGTTTTTATCTTCCATTAGATTTTTAACATAAAGTTGAACTGACTTTGGTCAGCAAAGGGGCCAAATTTTTTCTGCTGCCAAACACCTGTTTAGTAATTGCAGAACAGATATACATTGTTTTGTGGATTCCAGCTCCTGATAGTTAACAGGGGCATAATACCTTGAAAGAAAGAGGGGAGCCAGCATACCTGCTGTCCCACAGCACTTGGGATATGGAAGGACATTGAATCTGCCCAGAGTTAACACTCTGCATTATTTAGCAACATTTGGACCCCCCAGAATAGGGAGCTAGCTAGAGCAGGTCATCATAAGAAATACTCAAGGAGTACAGTGGGATCCTGAAACCCAGCTCAGGAGACTATATGCAAACAGAGAGTTTGGGGAAGGACAAGGCCAGGAGCCAGAAAGGTACAGGCTGAGAGGTCCCGATCCACGGCCACCATCCCCAGTCATGCTCTGTTGCTTCCTTTGGGAGCTACTACTTCTCTCCACTGTGTTTTTTTGTGTGTGTGTTCAATTTGGATTTGATTTAATATTTGTTTGCTGCTTTCTGGAAGGGGGGGGAGCACAATGGCAGTGCCAAGCTCAGAGCATCTCACAACAACAACCGTGTTACAAATGAACAAACAATATTTCTTGCATTGAAAAAATTCATGACAGCCTGTAGATAAAGCGAAGGCGAACATAGGAGTAGTAAAGAATGAACACAGTTCAGTACAAACTCGGAAGACCAGTAATGCTAATATAGAATGCTGATTATGTATTTTTAATGGTTCTGAACCCAACAGGTGCCAACCCCTGTGAGCATGCGGGGAAGTGCCTCAACACAGAGGGCTCCTTCGAATGCCAGTGCCAGCAAGGCTACTCTGGCCCCCGCTGTGAGATTGATGTGAATGAGTGCTCCTCAAACCCCTGCCAGAACGATGCCACCTGCCTGGACCAGATTGGGGTCTTTCACTGCATTTGCATGCCAGGTGAGTGCCCAGTTCTACATACCACCCAGGAGGTATCCCCAGCAGTGTGCCCTCTAGGTGTTGTTGAACTCCCAGCTCCCTCTATTATTCACTTACACACACACACACACACACACACACACCCGCCCCGCAGGAGTTCAAGGTGGCATGTGGCATGCATGGTTCTTCCTCTGCTCCTCATTTAATTCAACAACCCTATGAAGTTAGACTTAAGCTAAGAAGCGGTGACTGGCTCCCAAGTTCCTGTCTGGAAAGCTTTGTGGCCAAGTTGAGGGGTGGGGGATTTTAACCCCAATCTCTCCCAGGTCCTAGCCAACACTCTTAACCACTGCATCAAACCTGACTCTCAGCATAGCCAGTGCTTGTGAATGATGCTGGGAGCTGGTGGTCCAGCAGCAGCTGCAGGTCACCACATTGACAGCCTCTGGTACAACCTATTTGTGTATCAGTTTGTGCCTGCACTGTGTGAAGCCTTATGCCTAGGAGAGAGGTGGCGTCTGGGCATATTCTGCTTCAACGTTTGCCACACCTGGACTTCTCCTACCAATGAAGTAAAGCCATAGGGTTGGTGCAGCTACTGAAAAGGCCCTGTCTCTTGTTGCCATAAGCTGTGCCTCCCTCTAGGGTGGGACCATAGAGAAAGGACATTTCCTTCTGATCTTAGGAAGAGGGGCAGGTGGGAACCCCATGAAACAGATCAGCATGCTCTTCTGAGATCTGGGAGAGACTCGGTGTGTGTGGGCTGCCTTTACACTCTTGAGTAACTTGTAAGAGAGCTGCCTCCTAAAACACAGGGTGCTTTGGTCTTGGAATGCCTGGGTTTTAGGAAGTTTAAGAGGGTCTGCCAGGGAAACAAGCAAGCTGCTTTGACCCTAGCCTGGATGCACAGGCTCAGAGCCTTTTTAAAAGTAATTGCCTTGGTGCACCCCAGATCCCCTCCCTTCTGGGCTGCAGGAGTAAGTGGGAGGATGGAAGGTGGCAGCAATTACCATAGAGTAAAACCCATTGGCAACACTGCAGGGCTGTTGTGTTGCAGCCTGTCAAGGAAGGGGGTGGGAGAGCCTCGCTTAGGCACACACACACACGCATCACATCCTGAACAAGAGCAGTCCTGATATGTGTTGATGCACTACAACATTTTGCTGCCACCAAACTGCAGGAGAAAGTGGCTTAGCAGAGCCAGGAGTCTCTCCTCTACCATAAAGCCAAAAGAGGAGCTGGCCTTGCCAAAGGTGGGCTTGAGCCATTTCCTGCTGGCTCTTTGAGGCATGGACCTTTTTCTGCTATAGGTGTGCTGTCCTCTCAGCATGCAACAGGGGAGCTCCTTTAGGCTTACCTTTTCTTTCCTTGTTGGGAAACTCCTTTCAGGCTACGAGGGCATCTACTGCGAGATCAACACGGACGAGTGCGCCAGCAGCCCCTGCCTGCACAACGGGAACTGTGTGGACAAGATCAATGAGTTTGCCTGCGAGTGCCCCAGAGGTACTACTGGAGCGGGGTGGGGTGGGGGTGGAGGGGCATCGATCTCTCCGCCTTCAGTGCAAAGCCTTTGTAGTGAGAACGGAGCTGCAGTTAATCCACCACCCAGAGGCAAACCTCGCCGGCAGGTTTGAAATACGCTCAGAGTGGGCAGCTCGGGGAAAATTGGATGCTTCTCCTCTGATGTCTCTTAATTCTGGCAGTTCCAAGGGGCTCCATGCCTGCATTTGAGGTGGAGGAATGTGGTGTTGAGAAGTGGGTTGCCCTGTCTTTGAAGGAGTGTTGGGGGGGGGCTGCCACTGCTGTTAGCCTTGGTAAGTAAAGGAAACCTCTGGGTCCAGAGGTCCAGTTTACCTTTCAGGCAGGGGGTATCTCCTAGCCTTACCTAAAGAAGCCACCAGAGGCTGAACCCTGGGATTTTGAACCTTTTGCCTGCAAAGCAGAAGCTCCATGCCACTGGTGGCTTTTTCCCCTAAAAAGGGAAGTAAGGTTACTAGTCCTCATGATTCTAAATAAAGGGCAGGTTTAAATAGAAATCTGCCTTGCACAGACAGAATTTGCACTGTGTTCAGGACAGAAAGAGCCCCCCCCCCCCGCATCAAAGGTGTTGTGTCTTTAAATGCCAGTTGCTGGGGGGTGGCTAGCAAGGAAGTGCTATTGTGCTCAGGGCCCTGGTGTGCACGTCATGTGTGGATGAGAGGAGTGTGCACTGGGAAGCTTGGGAATCACCCAGGCACACTCATCATCAGGCAGACAGGACTGGTTCTGTTCTCTGATCAGTGCCTGCCCTATGGAGAAACTGAGTTTATCATTTGGTGTGTGTGTGTGTGTGTGTGTGTGTGTGTGTGTGTAAAATTGCTTTGTCATTACAAGATTCCTAACAGCAAACATAATTTAGGGTAAGTAGTTGTGACCACAGGAAAAAACCAATGACCTCTGTGGATCCTGTTACCTTTTTAGAGGCTGCATTCACTCGGTAGTTTATTTCGCCTTCATGACGTTTCCTCTGTGTTATATTTGAACTTTTGCATGAGATGAAAACCAGAGATCTAGCAGAATGCAGCGGAGGTTTCACTCTCATTTCTGTGTTATTTGCAAACAGACATTTCTTCTGGAAGCAAGTAACAGAGATACATGTTAAAACTTGCTCTACATTCCATTAGATTTTTAGAGGTGGCTTCTTCGCCATGTTAAAGCTCATATATAATGCAGGAATCAACCGTTAGGGAAACTTCAGGAAAATGGGATAAACTGTGCTGGGATTACAGCCTTCTCTATATTCCTGGAAGTGGATTTACATCGTGTGAAAGCTCAAATATAACATGGAATCTAGCAGTTGGGGAAATGTCGGGAAAAGGTAATAGACCAGGGGTCAGCAGACTTTTCCACCAGGGGGCCAGTCCACTGTCCCTCAGACCTTGTGGAGGGCTGGACTATATTTTGAAGGAAAAAAATGAACAAATTCCTATGCCCCACAAATAACCCAGAGATGCATTTTAAATAAAAGCACACATTCTACTCATGTAAAAACACGCTGATTCCTGGACCATCTGCAGGCTGGATTTAGAAGGCAATTGGGCCAGATCCGACCCCTGGGCCTTAGTTTGCCTACCCATGGAATAGACTGTCATGTAAACGCAGCCAAAATTATGCCACACCAGCTGCACAACGAGCCTCTGTGCCACTTTTGCAGAGTTAAGATGCTGAGGGTGGGGGTTAGGGATTCTACCCTGTTGATTAGAAGGGGCTGCTACTTTGGGGGTTGTTTTGCCCCATTCTGACACCCCCCTTTTTTGTGCAACTCAGAACAGCAAATGCACACACCTCTCCTCTCAGCATAAAGAGACCTTCAAGCCAAGCTCTACTTCCTCCTTCATCTGGGAGACAGAATGAAAGCGAGGGAGCGAGAGACTGAGGATCAATTTAAATAATGGCAGGAACAAGATTTGCTCTTATAAAGGCCCCCCTAGTTGGGGAATAAGTTGGTGAGGGGGGGCACTGGGAAGCTGGGAGAGGCAGAATGAGAGGAAGGCTGGATGGATTTAAATGAGGTCTTGCAGTCCACAGGACGAGAGAATGGGGGAGAGGGCTAGATAATCCATGAAATGGGGCTTTGGGGGCTTTTTGAAGTCGAGAGGCCGGGCTTTCCTCCTCCTCCTCCTCCACCTCCTCCTCCTCTGTAGATGTAAATAAGATGTTCTCAGGGAGAGCCAGTCCAGCGCCCATTCAGAACCCTAGGCAGCCGTCTCCATGGCAATGGAGAGCGAAGGCCCTGAAAAACTTGATTTGGGGGTTGAATGGAGGGAAAGCAGAGCCCCAGGGTACAGAAGGCTGGCACCCCAAGTGTTGACGTGGAGTAGTTGCCACAACAAGCCACAATTTACTAGCAAGAAGAGGATTTGAAGGCCCCCCTCCCCTTCAGCGTCTAGTTGGAAGAGTTTCTGTGTGTATGGAGGGGTGTGTGAAAAACCCACATTTTCAAGCTCTTTTTTCTTACCCTGCTTGTAGGGATAGTTTAGGGGTCCGTGTGTGTGTGTGTGTGTGTGTGTGAGAGAGAGAGAGAGAGAGAGAGAGAGAGAGAGAGAGAGAGAGTGCTTCACATTCACAACATAAAGCACTATGATTCCACTTTGAGGAGCCATGGCTTCCCCAAAAGAAACCTGGGAGCTGCTGTTGGTTCAGGGTGCTGTAAGTTCCTAGGAAACCTCTCTATTCCCTTCATGGAGTTACAGTTCCCTGAGTTCCCTTTGAAGAGGCATTGATGGTTAAACTGCTCTAGGAACTGTAGCTCTGTAAGGGGAATATGGGAGGTTGCCTAACAACTCAACCTCCTGAACAAACTATAGTTCCCAGGATTCCTTGGGGGAAAGCCATGGCTTTTTAAAGTGGCATCACAGTACTTAAAATGTATAGTGGCCAGAGGGTGCCGGGGATGGGAGAGAGAAGTCATATTGGCTTTCTGCAGTGAAGTGGAGCAGATTTCTACTGCTTCGGTGCTGCAAACTTCCCAGAAACAAAATGTGTAACTAAGAAGGTGCTGGAGACAGAGAGAGTTGGCTGTCGCTTTCGCACCTGGGCACTGTGCCAAGTGGGGCAACTGAAAAAAGGGGGCAGCCAGGCCCCCATGACATGCTTTTTACGCTCTCTAGAGAAGATTTCCAGAGACAGGACAAGATCTTGGAAGGGGGAGCAGTGCCCATCTGTCAGTTTGCATTTTCACATTTCTGGACATTTTTTAAGGGATTGAGGATGGGGGGCGGGATACAGCTTTACCCTCCAGTTTGTGGGAAATCACAAGAGTTAACGTAATTGTCCGCCCCGAACTGGGTCCCCCCGCCCCACTTTGGGGCTGAGGATGTTTGTGGGAAGGCAGCTGTGAAGTGTATAATGACAGCCTATTCATCAAGAAATTTCACAGAAAAGGTTTTTTGGCTTTTATTCCCAACTCCTCTGACTGTCCCTTGGGTACTCCTTTTTTAAAATAAAAGTGACTGGGAAATTCAAGCAGGGTGTCTGGACTGCATCCTGACCAGATAAAGATGTGCACAAAGGGGTCATCGCCAGCTAAGCCCTACTGAAGAGTAGAACCATTGAAAACTGAAGTTTTCGTAATTTCCCGTAATTTCCAATAGGTCTATCTTGAGTAGAACTAAAACTGAACTTAAGAAGGGCCTGGCTGCTGGATCAGACACTGGCGCCCCTCTATGCCGGCATCCTGTTCTCACTTGTGGTGAACCAGATGCCCGTATGGGAAGCCTGCAAGCAGGATCTAAGCACAAGAGCCCTCCCTATGCCATGGTTTCCAGCATCTAGCTCAGTATTGTGTCCAGTGGTTTCATGCAAGTCATGTTCCCAGCCCCACCTAGAGATGCAACTGGGGACTGAACCTGGGACCTTCTGCATGCAAAGCAGTGACTCTGTCACTAAGCCACAGCCCTTCTCCTAAAGCCCCTACAGTTTCCCTTTCTGGTCACCTAGAGGAATCCATTACTTGCCACAGGTGACTGGGCAAGAAGAGGCTTCTCACCTGTGGAAGAGGTGGGAGCCATATTTGTTCCTTATCAGCAAGGGAGAGGAGGAGGGTGACCACTGCAGGGGTCTCGACCATACTGAAGTCGGTGCTCAGGCCAAGCTCAGCCTCTTTGTTTCCCGGCAGGTTTCAATGGCCACCTGTGCCAGTATGACATTGACGAGTGTGCCAGCACCCCGTGCAAGAATGGTGCCAAGTGTGTTGATGGCCCCAATGCCTACACCTGTGAATGCACTGAAGGTAAGCAGGGTTGGGGGTGTGGGATCTCTGACCTCTTCTGGAGGGCAGGGATTCTGAGGAAGGGGGCAGGCCAATGTGGAAATAATGAATTTCATTGCGCGCAAAGGAATTTTATTTATTAGACTTTTATATCGCTTGTGCTAAAAGAAAGTCTCTAATGTGCTTTAGTATATATTTTGTAACATGCCTTGATTGAAAACAAAACCCTTCTGTGCAGCACAAAAATGCTTAAAACAGATTATCAATAAGAAGAATAAACAACAATAATTTAAGAACTTTTTTCAAGGTTAAAAGCACAATGAACTAAAGCTTGCATCAACTTTCTAAATACCTGGTTAGGCCTGTCTAAACAAAAATGTTTTTAACAGGTGCCAGAAAGAGTACGGAGAAGGTGCCTGATGTCACTAGGCAGGGAGTTCCAAAGTATACTGCAAAGTAATGCAAAATAGAATAACGTAGTAGAGAATGTTACACAATGTTGGAACAAGAATTGTAAAACAAAACCCACACACCGTAAAGCACAGACTGAACATTGTTAACAACAGTGTCATTAAAATCACCCATATCCCCAGGAGAATAAGGGCTTTTATTGGAGGAGGGCTGCCTGGAGATTCCAGGGACTGTATACCACAGAGCTCCGAACCTTCCCATAAAAGTAAAGTAAGATTCTAGTCCTCATAGTTCTGAAGAAAGGGCTGAGTTAAATAGTTACATTGGGGGTGCCATATACTGAGACTGACCCTTGGTGCATCTAATTCATTACTGTTTGCACTGAGTAGGGTCTAATTTTCCTTTTTTCTGCATTTCATCAGACAAGAGTCTAACATTAAACACTTTGCTCGTAAAGCCAGGCTACTGTCTATTCTCTCTTTGTATGTGTGTGTTTAAAAAAACTAAGTCCTGCTTCTGTGCCTCTGACAGTAGCTTGAGAGGCAGCAGTTTACCAGCCTTCTACTGATGCCATGGTCCCTCTAGCTCAGTCTACACTGGCTGGCAGCAATAGCACTCCAGAGTTTTCAGGCAGGAGATGATTCCAGCCATACCTGGAGATATATGTGGGGATTGAGCCCAGGGGCCTTTTGCATGCCAAGCAGATGCCGCCATGAGACTTCCTCAGATGTTTCTTAAAGCCCTAAAGGGGTCTCAGTTCAGCTTGCAACCTAGAAATGCTTTCAGGAGGGAAGGAGCAGCAGCTCTGATTCTTGACTGGTGCAATGCCAGGATCCCTGGCACCGACAACTGGTGGCACCCCCCCCCCCAAAAAAAAAAATTTGGACTCTGCTTCCATTTCCTCCCTCTCTTCCCCACTCCTCATGAGTTTTTCTCTGTGCAGCACCTGACACAATGGAGGCAGCCCCCCCTCACCTTGGCTGAAAACATTGCTGGGGAAGGGGGTGTTGTGTGCCAGCCATTGGGGTCTTTGCCTCTGGTCTCCTCCTTCCTTCTTGGGCCCCTCGCCTCCCCGCAAAGGAGAAAGCGGGGACAGAGCAATACAAAAAAAAAAGAAAGGCCATTTCCAAACCCTCACACACACATACACACGGGTTTTTTTTGGGGGGGGTAGCAGGGGCCGTGTGCACTCGACGAGTGAAACTCAAGTAGGTTTGGGGACAAAGCCGACGCCATGAGCCGGCAGCAGTGAACAGAGGTGCTTTTGTGGGGGTCCTCCGCTAAAAATCTTCCAGCTGAACAGTCTCTAATGAGCATCTTGGTCTCGCCGATGAAAAGCTGAGATGTGGATTTCGTTGATGGGGGAGGCCTGTGGGGAGGGGGGGGGAACAGTCAAAGCCTGACTTTGTCTTCCTTCCAACCCCCCTCTTCCTCCCCCCACTCCCGGCTTTTGTCCTCCTCCCTCCTCTGTCTCCCGGCACTTCTCAGTTGCTATTATCCCTCCATACAGGCAGCCGTACATGCAGCCGTTTGTCCCAACCGAACCCGCACACACACACCCCGCACCTCCCCCTCCCGTCCTGGTCCTGCCCTTTTGAATTCCATGGCCAGCCTCTCTGAGCTGCATGCAGACAAAGTGGGGAAGAGGCTGCCTCTGGGCTCCTGCGAAAGACAGGAAGAAAGGGGTAGTCTGTGCAAGGGGAGCCATTGTGCGCTCCTGGGGACAAAGCCAGGCTCTCTTTGCATTCAGTTGGGAGGCAGTAGGGAGGGGGGTGCGGCTCCTTCTCCTTCCTCCGATCGTTAAGGAACCTCCCCTCCAAATCCTCTTGCCACGCGCTGTCTTCCCTTTGCAGCCAGGGTCCCCCCTATCCATGTCTTGGCCACGCCGGCTGGCAAAGGGGTTGTTAGCTGCTGGGCTCAAGGGCACTTGGTGTGTGTTTGGTTCAGCTTCTGTGCCCCAGGCTCTCTGTGGGAGCTTCCCCGGGAACTCATCTGTATAGGAAGCTGCCTCATGCTAAGTCAGACCATGACATAGGAACATCAAGTGAGCCTCTTGGATCTGGCCATCTAGCATGCTGTTTGCAGAGTGGCCAACCACAGCGGCCCACAATCAGGACCTGAGCACAAGAGCAACTCTCCCTTCCTGTGGTTTCCAGCAAATGGGATTCAGAAGCATTGCTGCCTCTGACTGTGGAGGCAGGGTGCAGCCATCGTGGCTAGTAGCCACTGATAAACCTCTTCCTCTTCCTTCTCCATGAATCTGTCCAATCCTCTTTTAAAGCCATCCAGGTTGGTGGCTGTCACTGCCTCCTGCAGGGGTGAGTTCCGTAGTTTCACTGGCCTCCACTTCCTGCACCAGGTGCTGATTCCAAACCAGCTTCAAGGTCACAGCAATGAGAAGAGCCACCTATGATTCCTGTAAGGACTGGTCATACTGGTGTTCTGTAATCAGGCTCTCCCTTAGAGAGAGGAGGCTCAGAAGGCGTCCACAAGAGGCTTTTTGGCTGTGTCCCACCAAGCTCTGGAATGCTTTCTCAAGTGAACCCCACCTGCTGCAGACATTGACATCTTTTCAATGCCTAGTTAAGACTTTCCTCTCCTTGCCCCCTGCCCAGGCTACTCAGCAGTTGATGGAATTTGAAAAGTTTTGAAAAGTTTTTAAACTTAATTGCAAGTTGCCTATGGGTTGCCCTGTGTTGGTTTTTGTTGTTGTTTATTAAGCTTACAAGTTGCTTTATTACAAAAATAACTCAAAGCAGCTTATAAGGAAATAGCATGTACATTAAAACCAGCAGAAAGGTAGACTCTTAAGTGTAGACGTGTTTCATATCTGGACCTCACAACTCTGGGGTTTAATATTAATGCACAAATGGACAACACGTCCAAGAGAGTCAAACTAACAATCAAGCCACTACTGTTCAATCAACCTGGTGTAGTTCTGTGATATATATGCAACATCAATAGAACATGGTTATAGGCTCTGAGGACACCTGGCAACTTGTGGAATGGTACATTTGTTTAAATTTTTGGAGTTAATTATAATTAAATGGACATATGGTGCTTCTGCAGGATGAGGGTTGGCATGGTTTAATATTCATTGTTGCTTCTTGTATAAAGAAGTGAAAACAATAACATATGGGGGGGCGGAACCCAGTATAAAACAAAACAGAGAAAGATCTGTGTTGGGGTGACTAACTCCCAATTTATTGATTGACTGATGGACTGATTGTCATGACCTGCTTGGTGTTGCCTCCTCCTCAGGCTTTTCTGGCCCCCATTGTGAGACTGACATTAACGAGTGTGACCCAGACCCTTGCCACTATGGGACCTGCCAAGATGGCATTGCCACCTTCACCTGCCTCTGCCAACCAGGCTACACGGGGCGTCTCTGTGACATGAACATCAACGAGTGCCAGAGCCAGCCTTGCAAGAACGGGGGCACCTGCCAGGATCGGAACAACGCTTATAACTGCCTCTGCCTCAAAGGGACGACAGGTAAGAGCTCCCAGGGGTGTCCACTGCAGCAGTCTTTTTGTAAAAAACTAAAATAAAATCCTAAGGGATGTTTAGGTAAGGCAAAGGCTCAGGACAGACAAAGAAAAGTACTTCTGCACTCAGCACATTGATTAGCTATGGGAATCGCTCCCATTTTCACAAGGGCCACATCATCTCCATTCTGTACTTGCAAGGAATTGATCCAGCAGCATGGCAGCACCTCATGCCCACTCGGGGGTGTCCCAAAATAAGAGCATAAGAAGAGCCTGCAGGATCAGACCAAAAGGTGCCCATCTAGTCCAGTGTCCTGTTCTTAAAGTGGCTAGCAAGGAGGACAAGAGGCCTCCAATTGTGGAGGCAGAACAAAGTCTTATGGCTAGTCTTATGGCTAGTAGCCCTCTCCTCCTCCATGAATTTGACTAATCCTCTTTTAAAGCTATGCAAGTTGATGGGCATCACTGCCTTCATTGGGAGGGAGTTCCACTGATGATGGAAGAAGTCATTTCTGTTCCAAATCTTCCATCATTCAGCTTCCTTGGACACCCACAGAGTTCCAACGTTACAAGAGAGGGAGAAAAGCTTTTCTCCATTCATTTTTTCCATGCCATGCGTAATTTTGCAAATTTCTACCATACCCTCTCTTGCCTTTTCTTAAAACTGAAAAGTCTCAAATGCTGCAGCCTTCCTCAGGCGAGAGGCTCAATCAGCTTCTTGTTGCTGTAGTATCCAGCTTGGGTCCCCCGTCGTTCAGCCCGAACACTGATATCCAGCTCCAAGGATCTTATTGTGAGAAGTGAGGTTAAGGGAATCGGGCAGAAGGCCTTCCCAGCAGCCATGCCCACCCAATGGAACGCCCTCCCAGCAGATGTCAAGGAGATAAATACCTGACTTTTAGAAGACATCTGAAGGCAGCCCTGTATAGGGAAGTTTTTAATGTTTGGTGTTTTGCTGTGTTTGATGTTTTAATCTGTTGGAAGCCACCCAGAGTGGCTGGGCCAACCCAGTCAGATGGATGGCATAGAAATAAATTCTTATTCTTATTCTTATTCTTAATCTTATTAAGGTCCCAATTGCGAGGTCAACCTGGATGACTGCGCCAGCAATCCGTGTGACTATGGCAAGTGCATTGACAAAATCAATAGCTACGAGTGCACCTGTGAGCCTGGATATGCAGGTGAGGACAGGGGATGGGATAGGAGCAGAATGGGATCATAGAACCATAGAATTGTGGAGTTGAAAGGGACCTAAACCAATAACGGTTGCGTTGCAGTGCAATGCAGGGAAGCCATTCTTGTACTGTACAGTGGTACCTCAGGTTACATACGCTTCAGGTTACATACCCTTCAGGTATACCCTTCCACTAACCCAGAAATAGTACTTCAGGTAAAGAACTTTGCTTCAGGTTGAGAACAGAAATCGTGCTGCGGCGGCGCGGCGGCAGCGGGAGGCCCCATTAGCTAAAGTGGTGCTTCAGGTTAAGAACAGTTTCAGGTTAAGTACAGACCTCCGAAACGAATTAAGTACTTAACCCGAGGTACCATTGTATTGGGTTTTCTTTACGGCTATGGTGTTTGGTTCTGGGTTGTGACACTGGGCCAACCTGTGACCTCTTTCTCTTACCCAAACTTCACAGGGAGGATGTGCAACATCAACATTGACGAATGTGCCAGTAACCCTTGCCACAACGGAGGCACCTGCAGGGATGGCATCAACGGCTTCGTTTGCGTCTGCCCAGAGGGCTACCATGATCCCATGTGCCTCTCGGAAGTCAATGAGTGCAACAGCAATCCCTGCATTCACGGGAAATGCAATGATGGCCTGAATGGGTAAGCTTCTGGGGAGGGGGCTCTGGGGCTCTCTGGCTGGCATGGGGGAGTTCCCTCCACTGTCTCACATGGTCAGATGCAGCCCTTGCCAAGCTGAGAGTAGAGCAAGGTGAGAGGTTCTGGGGTCACTTCCCAGACATGCATCTCTCAGGTTCTCATAGTCACTTAGTTGGGCCCCATGACAACAGGATCATCATCAATAATTATCTATTGATTTATATGGAAAAAAACACCATCTAAGCAGTTTCTATATAACACAGTAAGACAATTTTTAAAAAGGGAAAGAGAAATGTATGTACAACATTAAAAGCCAAAAATATAAAGGAATATACAAAGGAATACATCATGGAAGCTGCAAAATGACACTGAGCAGAAGGCTCAGTCTAAGAAATCGTACCAAGCATTTTGGCTACAGAAGGAAATTTCTGATCGCTATCCTGCACATAACGATAGACAGTGGTTTAGAAGCTCCTTGTTGCAATTCCAACATCACATTTGGTGGAACATGCTTTTAGTGTGGTCATCCAAACAAAGAAATCAGATTCCTAAATGTGGTGATTTAATACTCCTGCTAAGTGACTTGAAACCAGACATCGGGAAACTGGTATCACTTCATGAAGCCCATGCATTGAATTAAGAATTTGCTGCACAGTGAAGGAGTTACTAAGACTAAATGACTATCAGATGTTGAAAAGCTGGCATCCCTGCATCAAGTTCCATCAATTTTGTTGAATTAATTAAACTCAATAGTTTTAATTGGATTTTGAATAAATGTGCAATTAATTGTTACTGTTTTGAATTTTATTCTGCTGTTACCTTCCTTAGTGAGTTGTGAAAACCACTCTTCTGAATAATGCTTTTTATAGGTTAGGGGGCCGTGGGGATGAGTTGATGGAGCCAAGGGCATGGTGGCCCAACAAAATTTTGGGAACCACCACTCTGTGTCTAGGGAAAGTCTACCTCTGAATAACCAGTGATGGGGAACAACAACTGGAGAGTGTTCTTGTGCTCAGGTCCTATTGAAGCATCTGGTTGGCCACCATGAGAACAGGATGCTGGGCTAGATGGTCCACTGGCCTGAGCCATCAGGCTCTTCTAATGTTCTTTGAGTCTACTCTGAATAATTCTTGGTTTGCATTATCCTCCAAGCATCTGTAAGAGATGTGGTCTTCCTGTGACTGCATGGAATCTGTGGGGTCAGAGGCAAGTTGCCCGTGAACTCCCAATTTCTAGGAATCACAAGTGGGGCTGTTGCACTCAAGTCCTGCTTGCCGAATAGTGGCATCTGTTTGGTCAAGTTTGGGAACAAGATGGCTGGACTAGATGGGCCATTGGCCTGACCAAATAGGCTCTTCTTATGTTCCTATAACAGCCGCCATACACCAAGGAAAAGAGAGCCCAGAGAGGTTTCGGGAAGTGTCCCAGCTTAGTAGAACAGCAGATGTTTCCCAGGCAGAAAGTCCAGTAGGGCTGGGACTGTCCACTGCCTGAAACTCTGAGGAGCCACTGCCAGCCAGTGTAGAGAATGCTAAGGCAGATGGGCCAAGAGTTTGGCAGCTTCCTGTCTTTGTTTGCCAGTTTGATGTCAGTTGCTAAGAATCACATGCAGGGAGGTGGCTAATACATTCAGGTCCTTCTTTTGTGGGCTTCTGTGAGAAGATGATGCTGGACTAGATGGGGCCTCCTTGGCCTGATCCAGCTGTTGCGGGACCCTTCTGAGGTTCTTAGAACTGTATACATGCACAGTGTCTGAAAGGAACAGGGCATCCAGGATGGCAGCTGCTTTGAGCAGCAGACATTTGGAACCAAAGATTACAAGAAGCATTACAAGATGGGTCTCTGTTGGGGGGTGGCTGCTGTAGACACACAGTCTGCACCAGCCCTTTCAATTGCCAACTTGGTGCCCGCCAGATTCTTTGGACCACAATTCACCCGCCAGTAGCAGGAGTTGTGTCATCCAAAACATCTGGAAGCCTCCACGTTGGTCTTCACACATGCACATGCACATGCTCATGCGCGTTCTGCTTCTTAACGACAGCTACAAGTGCGATTGTGACCCAGGCTGGAGCGGGACAAACTGCGACATCAACAACAACGAGTGCGAATCCAACCCTTGTATGAATGGTGGCACCTGTAAAGATATGACCAGCGGCTACATCTGTACCTGCCAGGAGGGTTTCAGCGGTAAGAGGTCTGGGGAGAGCGGACAGGGAGTGCTTGCCCTGCCAGTCACCATGAAGTGTGACTGGCCCATGGTGTAACAGGTAGTGTCATTCTACTGTCCAGTCAATAGGTGGCACTAGACTTCCTGGTTATAGCTGGGTGGAGCTTTCTGGTCACTGTTCTTGGTGGGTTTTTTTGAGAGAGAGAAACAATCGAAACTCTATTAAAAGCCAGGAGAAAACAAACCAGAAGGAAGAAACTTTGATTAAATGGAAGGATGGGGTTTCTTCAGGGGGCGTCGGAGGCTGTATAAAATGAGACTGGGGGCCACAGGTAGCCCACTTCCAGGTGCTCCGAAGTTTTTGTAGCCAGTGCTGGTCCTGCTCTAGAGTAAACCCACTGAAATGAATGAGCCTGAGTTAGTCATGGTTATTAATTTCAGTGGGTCTGAGAAGGACTAGGACCTTCACCCCTAGGATCCCAAGGTGGGTCACAACAATTTAAAATACAACATTAAAAGCCGTTTAAACAAATTGCCTTAAATGGCTCGGCGCCGCAATACCTCAAGGACCGCTTCTCCCCTTATAATCCATCTCAGACTCTGTGTTCATCATCCGAGGCCCGTAGTCGTGTGCTGCCTCCATGTGAGGTCCAAAGGGTGGCAGCACGAGAATGGGCCTTCTCCGTCATGGCTCCCCATTTGTGGAATCCTCACCCCTGGGAGGTTTTGCTGGCACCATCATCATATATCTTTAGGTGCCAGGTGAAAATGCCATTCTTCAACCAGGCTTTTGGCTGATCAATATGCTACAGCCTTTTAAATGTTTCTGTGGGACGAGGGGTGTATTGTTTTGCTGTTTTGTTTTACTTACCGTATTTTTCGCTCCATAGGGTGCACCGGACTATAGGGCGCACCTAGTTTTTAGGGGGGGAAATAAAGGGGAAAAAATTATTTCCCCCCCCCCAGCCCCAAAGCGCAAAGAATCCAAAACAGCGAGTGGGATCCATCCCGCTGGCTGTCTTGGCTTCCTCTTTAGCCGCGCGCAACCTCTCCAGCTAGGAGAGGCTGTGCGCGGCTTTGGCAGAAGCCAAGATAGCAAGCGGGATGGATCCCGCTCGCTGTTTTGGCTTCGTTTTCAGCCGTGGGGCTGGGGCAGGGGAAGCCCGGGCTTCCCACACCCCCAGCCCCCAGAACGGGTCTGGGAGCGGCAGCAAGTCTTGCTCTCCCGGATTCAGCAAAAGGAACCCGAAGCCTTCGGAGCGCAGCGCGAGTTCCCGCTGCACTCCAAAGGCTTCAGGCGGCTATCCCTGAAGCATGGAGAGTGAGAGGGGTCAGTACTCACCGATCCCTCTCGCTCTCCACTCGCTCCATAGGACGCACACGCATTTCCCCTTCATTTTTGGAGGGGAAAAAGTGTGTCCTATAGAGCGAAAAATACAGTATTTACTTGTTTTTATCCTGCATTTTATTCAGTGAACTACGCTCAGATCTTATGATGAAAGGCGGTATATCAATCAATCAATCAATCAAATAAATGAATGAATAAAATTGCAGGTCATAAGAATAGGGAGGATCCTAAACGCATGCCTCTCAGGTCTGTTAAAGACCAGAGTGAGGAAGATACGTCATCAGCATGCCTGCTGAAAACCTTTCTATTCCTCCAGACCTATGCAGGCAATTAAGAGTACATCCCCACAATGGCCTATGGACGTTTGCTTTAATTTATTTATTTATAACTGGTTTCAAACTTTTAATGATTTTATTATTTGGTTTTATGTTTTTATGCTGTTTAAAACCACTGTAATCATAGAAACAGAGGCATAAAAAAGCATTTTTTATAAATAAAAGCTGCACAGTGAAGGTGCCAGGCACACCTCTATTGAGGGGAAGTCTCACAGCATAGGGGCTGCCACAGAGAAGGCTCTCTCCCAGACACCACCTTCATTAACTTATATGGGAGTGGGAACTTGGATGATGGACTCAAGGGCATCCTGATCAAATTTGCAGATGACACCAAACTGGGAGGGGTGGCTAACACCCCAGAGGACAGGATCACACTTCAAAACGATCTTGACAGATTAGAGAACTGGGCAAAAACAAACAAGATGAATTTTAACAGGGAGAAATGTAAAGTATTACACTTGGGCAAAAAAAATGAGAGGCACAAATACAAGATGGGTGACACCTGGCTTGAGAGCAGTACATGTGAAAAGGATCTAGGAGTCTTGGTTGACCACAAACTTGACATAAGCCAACAGTGTGACGCGGCAGCTAAAAAAGCCAATGCAATTCTGGGCTGCATCAATAGGAGTATAGCATCTAGATCAAGGGAAGTAATAGTGCCACTGTATTCTGCTCTGGTCAGACCACACCTGGAGTACTGTGTCCAGTTCTGGGCACCACAATTCAAGAAGGACACTGACAAACTGGAACGTGTCCAGAGGAGGGCAACCAAAATGGTCAAAGGCCTGGAAACGATGCCTTATGAGGAACGGCTAAGGGAGCTGGGCATGTTTAGCCTGGAGAAGAGGAGGTTAAGGGGTGATATGATAGCCATGTTCAAATATATAAAAGGATGTCACATAGAGGAGGGAGAAAGGTTGTTTTCTGCTGCTCCAGAGAAGCGGACACGGAGCAATGGATCCAAACTACAAGAAAGAAGATTCCACCTAAACATTAGGAAGAACTTCCTGACAGTAAGAGCTGTTTGACAGTGGAATTTGCTGCCAAGGAGTGTGGTGGAGTCTCCTACTTTGGAGGTCTTTAAGCAGAGGCTTGACAACCATGTCAGGAGTGCTCTGATGGTGTTTCCTGCTTGGCAGGGGGTTGGACTCGATGGCCCTTGTGGTCTCTTCCAACTCTATGATTCTATGATTCTATGATTCTATTATTCTAACTACCAAGAGGGCCCCCTTTGCCGACCACAACACCCAAGGAGGGTCTGAAGGGAAGGAGGCTGCTTCTCAGGTAATTGGGACTTAAGTTGTTTAGGGCTTCAAATACTAATGTGAGCACCTTGAATTGGGCCTGGAAATGGACTGGCAACCAGTTAAAGGCTTCCGGGAGGCTGGCTTGGGAAGGATCCCAGCCTAAGAGTCATGGAGAGAGGAGGCAAGCTTTGGCAGGCTGACCGTGCATGTGGGTCTCTCAATCTTCCCAGGTCCCAACTGCCAGACCAACATCAACGAATGCGCCTCCAACCCATGCCTGAACCAAGGGACCTGTATTGATGACGTGGCCCGTTACCAGTGCAACTGTCTTCCACCCTACACTGGTAAGAGACCAAACCCTGGATCAAAAACCTGTAGCCGTGGGAGCACCGGAAGCTGCTTTCTGCTGAGTCGGACCCATTGGTCCATCTTGCTCTACACTGACCAGCAGCACCACCTCTTCAGGCAGAGAGTTTTTCTCAGCCCTGTCTGGAGATGGTGAACCTCAGGCCTTCTGTATGCAAAGCATCCATTGCATGCTGCTGAGCTATTGCTTTCCCCCTTAAATATAAAATAAGGTTCTAGTTCTCATGGTTCTGAATAAAGGGCTAGTTTAATGAGAAGCATAGAAAGTTTCCCATAGTTTTCTGGGAAGAGGGATTGATTATTAAACCGCTCTGAGAATTGTAGCTCTGGTGTGTGTGTGTGTGTGTGTGTGTGTGTGTGCGCAAATAGAGGTCTCTTGGACCCCTTAGCATACTGCTGTTTCCAGGATTCTTTGTGGAAATCCATGACTGTTAAAAGTGGTGTGGTACTGCTTTAAATGTATCTTACAGGCATGTCTTCCCTCCAAGAACCCTTTAATTTACTGCACACAAAGCTACAGTTCCCAGCACCCTTAACAAACTACAGTTTCCAGAATGCTTTTTTTTGGGGGGGAGGGTGTCATAACTGTTTAAAGTGGCATGGTGCTGCTTTAAACATGGGGGCAGGTGTGATCTTAGCTTTTGTGCAAATCCGGAACTCAGGCCAGCAGAAGCACCTACGTCAAGGTTGTCTGAAGGGCTGCTTGCTCCTGTTTTCTGCCCTGAAATCAAAACCAGCTGGAAGAGTTTTCTAAACATAGGATGCTTCCTCCCGCTTATCATTTTCACATGCTCCTGAGTGGGGAGGGGGGAGGTCATCTTTTGGTTTGCTGGAACAGGAGGCACTCCTTTCCCACACTCACATTTTGCAGCACCTTTTTCTGTGAGAACGCCTTCTTATATGAACCAGCTTTTCTTCAATGAGTCCATTTTTCACTAAAAAAAAAAACCTGCAAAAAGACTTTTCGCTCATGCCCCTGGATGCTTCCTTTTGGAATGATGGAGGCCTCTCCCACATCACCTGCATAGGCAGGTCCATCAGCTTTGTAAGGGCAGGGATTTTCTGCTGAGTTGAGTCCTCTCTGCCCCGTTTCCTGCTTCACAAAACAGCAGCATCCTGCACACAATTAGAGGAAGCCATGACTCCTTTCCTGCCTTGGCCAGTTGCTGTGGAAACAATCCAGAGAAAAATGGGGGAGTCAAAGGCCCCCTTCTGGAAAACAGCAAAAGGGTCCTTGGATGGTAAGGGCCTGACAAGGGAGATAACGTAAAATGTGGGGAATATTGGCTTCGTAAACAGGAAGACAATGGGACAGAGGTGGGGAGGAGAGAAAATATGAGTTAAGTTGAACTCACACACCCCATACAAATAGTGTTCCCTTATTGGGGTCGCCCTGACAGCATGCAGAAGCATGTGAAATTGGGAACGTACCTTTCCAAAACACCCCTTCACAAGGGGTAAGAAATACAGTGGTACCTCGGGTTTAGAACTTAATTCGTTCAGGAGGTCCGTTCTTAACCTGAAACTGTTCTTAACCTGAAGCACCACTTTAGCTAATGGGGCCTCCTGCTGCCGCCGCACAATTTCTGTTCCCATCCTGAAGCAAAGTTCTTAACCCAAGGTACTATTTCTGGGTTAGCGGAGTCTGTAACCTGAAGCGTCTGTAACCCGAGGTACCACTGTATGTTTCTTCCCCGAGAAGAGAATCTCTTGGAAAATCTCTCAAGGCTCCCAGCAACACCCTGAAGGCCCACAGGCCAAAGGGCACAGAAAAGTTTCTAGGAATGTGTGTTAATCTGTCTCTCTCTCACACACACACGAAAATTTTGCACAGCATGTTGCTTCTCCATGCACACACAGATCAGCTCAAGTCTTATTGGGCAGCATGAGAAAAACATAGCATGTCCGCAACATTTTTAGGGCAAGTACTGGACCAAGAGGATGTAAGGAGCTTCCTTCTACTGAGCAAAAACAATTGGTCTGTCTAGCTCAGGATTGTCTACACTGGCTGGCAGCAGCAGCCCCAGCACAAGTAGGGACATCGGAAGGTGCCTTATGCTGAGTCGTTGGTCTGTCTAGCTCAGGATTGTCTACTTGACTGGCAGCAGTGATACTATAGGGTTTCAGGTGGGGAACAATCCCATCCTACCTGGCGACGCTGGCAGGAAATGAAACTGGGTCCTCCTGCATGCAAAGCAGATACCCTGCCTGTTGAGCTGCTATGGCTGTTCTCCTGACCAAATGTGTGGACTCCTCTCAACTTTGATGTATTTACACTCCAGGGCCGACCTGTCGGGATGTCCTGGCTCCATGTGCAGACGGTCCCTGCAAGAACGGTGGCAAGTGCAGAGAATCTGAAGATTTTGAGAGCTTCTCTTGTGCCTGCCCTCCAGGGTGGCAAGGTAAGGGTTTGGTTCCCATTCCATGGTCTCCAGACGTGCCCACATGCACGTATGTGGTGGTGGTGATGGTGCCTGCTTCATTCACTGCAACAGAATATGGGGATGACCTCCAGTTCAGACAGCTTTAGAAAGGGGTTTGGTGAATTCATGGAGGAGGAGCAGGATGCCAATGACTGCCAGTCACAATGGCTATGTAACTGCCTCCACTGTTGGAGGAAGTGAATGCCTCTGAAGTTGCTAGGATTCACAAGTGGGGAGAGTTGCTGCTGTGACGCTCAGGCGCTGCTTGTGGGCTTCTCATTGGGGCATTTGGTTAGCAGCTGTGAGGACAGGATGCTGAGCTAGACAGGCCCCTTTTGGCCCAATCCGGCAGATCTCTTGTGAATGGCTTTAAATGTGGATTAGACAAATCAGTGGAGGAGAAGACTATCTAAGGCTGCTAGCCGCAATGGCTATGCTTTGCCTCAGTGGTTGGGGGCAGCAATGCTTCTGGACACCAGAAGCTGGAAACCAGAGGTAGTGGGAGTTGCTGTTGTGCTCAAATCCTGCTGGTGGGTTTTTCATGATGGACATCTGGTTGGCCACTGTGAGGCTGGATTTTGGCTGGATGCTGCAGCCAGAACATTCAGACTTAATAGACTGAGCCTTCTGTTTCTTATAAACTATTGGGTGTGTCCAAGTAAGTCCTCAGAGTAGACATGCTGAAATCAGTAGACCTAAGTTAGTCATGATCTGGGGCCTGTCACTGCCTTTTAGCATAGCCTACCCCACAGGGTTGTTCTGAGGATGAAACGGGGTAGGAGGAAAACCATGTACACCACCTTGAGCTCCTTGGGAGGAAAAGGTGGGATATATATGTAATAAATAAATAAGATTAAAATAACATCTGTGTTCATTAACTTTAGGGGATATACTCTTAAGTAAGACTACTGTTAGATGCAACTATATTGTTGGTTTTATTTTATTTTTAAAACTTGGACCAATGCAAATTATGTTCTGCGGTGTGCAGGTGGTAAAATAACTTTTTGAGAGACTCCCAGGTCTCAGATATTGTTAATTTCCCTCTCTTCCCTCTTCCCCCACCCAACTCCCTCAGCACTGAGATTGAGAAAAAGAGAGTATTGCATCTCAGCTCTAAATAATAAAGATACCCTGAACAGGCCCCAGATAGCCCCCCCCCAAAAAAAACCCACCTCCCTCACTCTCTCTCTCTCTCTCTCTCTAGTGGCAGGTTACTTGATTTATTGCCTGAAGCGACAACCGCTAAATAGGTCTTGGTTCGCCTAGGATGCACCTGCCTTCCTGCAGCCCCTTGCTCTGTGGTTAGCTGTTAACCTTTTCCCTTCGCTCTCTATCCCTCCTTTCTTGTTGCTGGTGCCTTTCTGGGCTCATTTACAAAGAGCCACTCCTCTTCTCTTCTCTTCTCCAAGGACATCAATGATTGTATTTGGCGCTAGTCTCAATTGTTTTGCATGTTGTCAGTGAGCTGATCCCAAAATGACAGGCATTCATTTGGAATCCCTAGACAGCCCCAGGACAGGCAGGAAACTCAGCCTGAAAGTCTGTCTCAAAGGGGTACACTTCCTCTCCCCTTTCCAGCACCTGTTTCTTCTAATGATTTTTTTCAGCCATGGTTTACCATCACACCACAAACCATGGTTAGCACTAGGGAGTCTGTGCTATGTCTGCACCAGGCAGATATTAAGAACATAAGAAGAGCCTGTTTGGTCAGGCCATTGGCCCAGCTTTCTGTTGCCACAGGGGCCAACCTGATGGTCAAATGGGAAGCCCACAAGCAGGACATGAGTGCAACAGCAGGAATAATAATAATAATAATAATAATAATAATAATAATAATAATAATAATAATAATAATTTAGTTATACCCCGCCCATCTGGCTAGGTTTCTCCAGCCACTTTGGGTGGCTTCCAACAGAATATTAAAATACAATAACCTATTAAACATTAAAAGCTCTCCTAAACAGGGCTGCCTTCAGGTGTCTTCTAAAAGTCTGGTAGTTGTTTTTCTCTTTGACATCTGGTGGGAGGGCGTTCCACAGGGCGCATGCCACTATCGAGAAGGCCCTCTGCACAGGACCTCAGTGTTCGGGCAGAACGATGGAGGTGGAGACGCTCTTTCAGGTATACTGGACCGAGGCCATTTAGGGCTTTAAAGGTCTGCACCAACACTTTGAATTGTGCTCAGAAACGTAATGGGGGCCAGTGTAGGTCTTTCAAGACCGGTGTTACATGGTCTCGGCGGCCACTCCCAGTCACCAGTCTAGCTGCCGCATTCTGGATTAGTTGTAGTTTCCGGGTCACCTTCAAAGATTGCCCCACATAGAGCGCATTGCAGTAGTCCAAGCGAGAGATAACTAGAGCATTCACCACTCTGGCGAGACAGTCTGCGGGCAGGTAGGGTCTAAGCCTGCGTACCAAATGGAGCTGATAAACAGCTGCCCTGGACACAGAATTGACCTGCGCCTCCATGGACAGCTGTGAGTCCAGAATGACTCCCAGGCTGCGCACCTGGTCCTTCAGGGGCACAGTTACCCCATTCAGGACCAGGGTGTCCTCCACACCCGCCCGCCTCCTGCCCCCCAAAACAGTACTTCTGTCTTGTCAGGATTCAACCTCAATCTGTTAGCCACCATCCATCCTCCAACTGCCTCCAGACACTCACACAGGACCTTCACCGCCTTCACTAGTTCTGATTTGAAAGAGAGGTAGAGCTGGGTATCATTCGCATACTGTTGAACACCCAGCCCAACCCTCTGATGATCTCTCCCAGTAGCTGCATGTAGATGTTGAAAAGCATGGGGGAGAGGGCAGAACCCTGAGGCACCCCACAAGTGAGAGCCCAGGGTCTGAACACTCACCACCACAACCACTTTCTGAACAGTGTCCCCAGTGTATAACAGTGCCCCCAGCTCCCAGCCCCTCTAGACGGTCCAGAAGGATGTTATGGTCGATGGTGTCAAAAGCCGCTGAGAGATCCAGCAGAATTAGGAAACAGCTCTCACCTTTGTCCCTAGCCCGCAGAAGATCATCGACCAGTGAGACCAAGGCAGTTTCAGTCCCATGATGAGGCCTGAATCCCGACTGGAAGGGATCCAAATGGTCCGCTTCTTCCAGGTGTGCCTGGAGTTGTTCAGCAACCACTCGCTCAATCACCTAGCCCAAGAATGGAAGATTTGAGACTGGGCGATAGTTGGCCATATTGGCAGCATCTAAAGATGGTTTTTTAAGAAGTGGTTTGATACCACCTCTTTCAGCAGGTCTGGGAAGGCTCCCTCACAGAGAGAAGCATTCACTGCCCCACAGAGCCCATTGCCCAGCCCTTCCCAGCTAGCTTTTATAAGGATCAAGTAGACAGTTGGTTGGTTTCATTCGTCCAAGCAGCCTGTCCACATCCTCTGAGGTAACAGATAGGAATTGATTCCACTCAACTTGACTAGACAGGGTCTAGCACTCTCCCGCCCTGGCCCTGCTCCCACGGTGGAGTCTACCTCTTCCCAAATCTGAGCGACTTTATCTGCAAAAAACTTTGCAAAATCATTGCAGGAGAACATGTGGCCTGTTCTGGGCCCCGATGGAGCAGGTGTTTCCACTAAATTGCAAACTACCTGAAGGCACTTCTTGCTGTTTTCTGCAGATGCAATAGAGGCGGTGAAGAAAGAATTCTTTGCCGTCGCTTCCGCCACTTGGTAGGCTCGACATTGAGCTCTAACCCATGTCCGATCAGCTTCATAATGAGTTATCCACCACCAGCACTCTAGCCGTCTCAGTGATTGTTTCATTGCCCTCAGATCCGTGGAAAACCAAGGGGCTGTCCGGGCTGCATGCAATCAGAGAGGGTGCTTCAGAGCCAAACAGTCAGTAGCCCTGGTTAACTCCACATTCCAACAGGCCACCAGGGAATCAGCTGAAAGGCCATCAACATGGATAAAGCATCCCCTACCACTCTCTGGAAACCATTTGGATCCATTAATTGGCGGGGGCGGACCATCCGAATCAGTCCCACCTCCCTACGGAGGGGGAGGGTCGCAGAGAAGTCCAGTTGCATCAGGAAGTAATCTGACCATGGCACTTCTTTAGCTTCACTTTTAGCTAGTGTCAGATCACCAACATCCATAGAGGTGAACACCAGGTCCAAGGCATGTCCGCGGATATGAATTGGACCAGACTTATTCAGGGACAGTCCCATGGACGCCATGCTTTCCATGAAGTCCTGAGTGGCCCCTTGTAAGGTTGTGTCACCATGGATGTTAAAATCCCCTAGGACAACCAAACTAGGTGTCTCCAGGAGAACATCTGCCATGACCTGAAGCAGCTCAGGCAGGGCATCCTTGGTGCAGCGGTGAGGTCGGTACACCAAAAGGAATCTTGTACTGCCCCTATTGCCCAACTTCCAGAACATGTACTCAGAGAACTGGGTCTTCCCAATAGGACGCCTGGTGCAAACCCTTTCCAGTAACTAATACAGTGGTGCCCCGCAAGACGAATGCCTCGCAAGACGAAAAACTCGCTAGACGAAAGAGTTTTCCGTTTTTTGAGTCGTTCCGCAAGACAAATTTCCGTATGGGCTTGCTTCGCAAGACGAAACGTCTTGCGAGTTCTTGCGAGTTTGTTTCCTTTTTCTTAATGCCGCTAAGCCGCTAAGCCATTAATAGCCGCTAAGCCGCTAATAGCCGTGCTTCGCAAGACGAAAAAACCGGAAGACGAAGAGACTCGCGGAACGGATTAGTTTCGTCTTGTGAGGCACCACTGTATTCCAGCAACTAATATTCAGTAGCATTGCTGCCTCCATCTATGGAAGAAGAGCACAGTCATTGTAGCTAGCAGCCATTGATGGCCTTCTCCATGAATTTGTCCAATCCTCTTTTAAAGCCATTTTAGGTTGGTGGCCATTATTGCTTCCTGTTTGAGTGAGTGCCACAGTTTAAACTATACACTGCGCGAAGAAAGGCTTTCTTTTATCCATCCTGAATATTCAAACACTCAGCTTCATTGGATATCCATGAGTTCTAGTGTCCTGAAAAAGGGAGAAAAGCTTTTCTCTGCCCACTTTCTTCATTTGATAAACTTCTGTCATGTCACCTCTTCTTTGCCTATTTTGCAAACTAAAAAGCCCCACATGCTGCAAGCTTTCTTAATAGAGGAGCCGCTCCATCCCCTTGATTGTTTTGTTTATTAAATTTGTACTCTATTAATCTTAAGCTTCATTCAGTATCTCAGAAAGGCACCTATATTGTGATGAGTGACAAAGATTTCTTTCTTAGTTTATGGTGCTTCGATCAGCAGAACTGGCACAGTTGCCACATAATACCCTTTCCAAATTTGTAAGAGCTCCCATCTTTCAATATGGCGGCACCTACATTTTGGAACTCCTTGCCTATTGATGTCAGGCAGGCACTTTCCTTCCTTTACTACCTGCCAAAACCATTTTGTTTAGGCCAGCCTGTCCAGATGTTTAGGAAGTCGGTACATGTTTTAATCTGTTTTTAATCTATTGTTGTTTTCAATTTTTGTATGTCTTAAAATATCGCTAATTTTCTTAGTGGCAATTTTATTGTTTAATCTTCATAAGCCTCATTTGAGATATTTATTTTTTTAGCAATCAAACTCTATAAATTTTATGAAATATGTAAAAAATAAATATCCATTCAAATTGCCTTCTCAGGGCAAACCTGTGAGATCGACATCAACGAGTGCGTGAAGAGTCCTTGTCGGAATGGTGCCGCATGTCAGAATACGAATGGTAGCTACTGGTGTGTCTGCAAACCTGGGTTCACAGGCAACACCTGCGAAACGGACGTCGATGACTGCCAGCCTAGTAAGAGCCTCAAGGAGGCTGGGGAGTGGGTTGCCTTAGGAGACCTGGACCCCATCTGCACCATATATTGAAAGCACTGCTGCACATCACTTTAAGCAGTCAAGATTTTCCCCAAAGAATCCAGGGAGCTGTAGTTTATAAAGGAGTGCTGAGAGTTGTTAAGAGGACCCCTCTATTCCTTCCCAGAGTTCCAATTTCCCAGAGCTCCCTGGGAAGAAGGATTGATTGGAACAGAAAAGAACAGGACTTGATGGGTCATTTGGCCTGATCCTGCATGCTCTTCTGGTGTTCTTAACATGAGGAAAGGGAGGTCTTGTGAAAATTCATTGACATATTGGAATTGTTCTCAAACATAAATATTCTGGAAACTCATTCAGGCTAATAAGATCTCTGCTATGTGAGGATATCATATACCCTTCGAACATAAAATATTTCTGCTTGGTTAATGTAAAAGATGTTCTTCTGGAAAATGATCAATAAATAGTGTTTAATCTTTTAACTTTTAACTAAGATTGTAATAGCTTAAAATTCGGGTTGGGGGTTGGAGAAGCCTATCTCCTGCTATGTCTGAAAGAACTGAGAACATTTGCTCTGCAGTAACTATGATATGCTAACTTACTACAAAAGGCTACATCTAAAGCAGGAAAACAGGTTTCATGGGAAAATGGGCATTTTCTGTAATGTTTTGGAAGACTGTTCAGTGATAATGTTCAGCTGTGTACAGTTTGCAGCCATCTGCAGCAGTGTTTCTGTAAGCTTTATCTTTGATTTATTTTGTTTATTATTAACTAGATAAACAAATAACAGGGCACTGAGTTATCAAAGGCTGGGGCGAATTGTGCATTCAGTTCACACAGAAGGTTTAGGAAAGAATGTGGGAAGTTTTGCAGAGGCCAAGGCAGCCTCAAAAAAATAATTAAAAAAACCATCAGCCCCATGGAATGAGAGTCCATCGCTGCCCCTTTCCCCACTACCTCTAGATCCTTGCCACAACGGCGGGTCCTGCTCCGATGGCATCAATGCCTTTTTCTGTGACTGCCTCGCTGGCTTCCGGGGCCCCAAGTGTGAGGAGGACATTGACGAGTGTGCCAGCAACCCTTGCAAGAATGGCGCCAACTGCACGGACTGTGTCAACAGCTACACCTGTACTTGCCCTTCTGGCTTTAGCGGGATCCACTGCGAGCATAACACCCCCGACTGCACAGAAAGGTAATTCAGGAGCCAGAAATAACGTTGGAAGTCATTTTTAAAAAAAACAATGTGCTTGGCTATAGTCATGCTCCTGTGTGTGAGTGGGGATGGTTCATCCCAAGAGAACCAACATTCTGCACACCGCAGTGTTGGTATAAATCACACCCATCACTTGCAAATTTTTATTTTGCACAATCTATTCTGGTGATGGGCAAGAGGGCTCTGGACCCTAATCAAATGGCCTTAGAATCATAAAGTTGGAAGGGACCCCATGGGTCATCTAGTCCAACCCCCTGCTTTGCCAGAATCTCAACTAAAGCATCCATGACAGATGGCAATCCACACTCTGATTAAAAACCTCTAATGAAAGAGAGTCCACAACCTCCCAAGGGAGTCCGTTCGAATGTCAAACAGCTCTTACTGTAAGTTCTTCCTTAATCTCCTTTCTTGTAGCTTGAAGCCATTGGTTCGAGTCTTGCCCTCCAGAGCAGGAGAAAACAAGCTTGCTGCATCTTCCATGTGACAGCCATTTATATATTTGAAGATAGCTATCATATCCCCTCTCAGTCTCCTCTTTCCCAGGCTAAACATATCCAGCTACTTCAACTGTTCCTCATAAGGCTTTGATTGCAGAGCCTTTATAATCTCCTCTGCACATGCAGCAGCTTGTCAACATTCTTCTTAAATTGTGGCACCCAAAACTGGACACAGTATTCCAGATGTAGTCTGATCAAGGCAGAATAAAAAAAGGCAATGTCTTTTTCTGTGACTGCCTGGTTGGCTTCTGGGGCTGTTACTTCCCTTGATCTGGAGACTATACTTCTGTTGATGCAGCCTAGAATAGCATTAGCTTTTTTTGCTGCTGCATCACAGTGTTGACTCAAGTTCAGCTTGTGGTCCACCAAGACCCATAGACCCATTTCACATGTACTACTAGTAAGCCAGGTGTTCCCTATCTTCTCTTTGTGCAGCTAGTTCTTCCTGCCTAAGTGCAGAACCTGCCATTCATTCTGCAACTGTTGGCTACTTGTGTACACTCTTCCTTTGTGATTTCCTCTTTCTTCCATTTCTGATACATGCCCTTCTTAAATCTCAGCTCATCTGTAAGCTCCTTATGCAGCCACACCAGTGTTTCTTTAGATACATCCAACTTTTCTTTCTTGTTTGAATTTTCTGCATTTGGATCTTCAATATTTCATTCAATAAACTCCCACGCATCTTGGACTCCCTTCTCTTTGAGTATTTCTGACCATGGGATCTCACCCAGTAGCTCCTTAAACTTTTTGAAATCAGCCTTCTTAAAGTCCAGAGTGCCTGTCTCACTATACTCAGCTTTCCCTTGCCTCTGTATCATGAAAGCCAGAAGGACACTATTACTTTCTCTCAAGTTTCCAAATGTTTCCACTTCTTTGATCAGTTCCTCCCTGTTGGTGAGGACCAGGTCCAAGATAGATGATGCACTTGTTACTTCTGCCACCTTCTTGGAAATGAAATTGTCAGCAATGCAGTGGAGGAATTTGTTGGACCTTACATTCCTGGCATTGTTTGAGTTCCAACAGATATGGGGTACTTGAAGTCTCCCATTACTACTTTATCTCCTCTTTTTGAATGTTTAGTAATCTGCTCTAGGAAGGCACCATCCAAGTCTTCAGTCTGACCTGGTGGTCTATAGAAAGCCCCCATAGTAAGATCAGTATTGTTTCTCTCTCCTACAGTTTTTACCCATATACTCTCAATATGCTTTCCATGCTGCAGGTCATTGATTTATTCACAAGTTTGGACATCCTTTACATATAATGCTACTCCTCCTCCCTTCCTGATTGGTCTATTCCTTTTGAACAGTTTATGCCCCTCAATTCCTGCATTTCAGTGATGAGTCTCATCCCACCAGGTTTCAGTAATGCTTCCCAGGTCATATTTGCCATCCTGCATTAAAAGCTCCAATTCGTCTTGTTGGTTTCCCATGCTCTGCATTTGTGCAGAGACAACTGGAACCATGAATCATTCCCTCCAGTTGCTTCCTTCCTCTAGTACTTTGCCCTTTAGCAGGGCAAGCACCATCTCAATTTCTTGTGCACCAATGAAGCTACTATCCCCAGTACCAGGTGTTCTTCTGCCACCTGTAATGCTGTCTGCCCTCCCGCTCAGAATCTAGTTGAAAGATCTCCTGATCAGGTATACTAGACTCTTATCAAACACATTTTTGCCAGCCGCTGTGAGGTACAACCCAGAAGTCCTTCCTCAAAGAAGTGGAGATGGTGATCCAAGAAGCCAAACCCTTCCTGATGACACTACCTGTACAGCCAGTGGTTTACTTCCAGTATTTTACTCTTTTCCTGGGCCATGATCTTCAACAGGAAGAAGTGATGAAAAGACAACCTGTGCCCCAATGCTCTTCAGCTTCCTGCCCAGTCTCATAGTCCCTTGCTATATGTTGAAGTTGTGGTCAGCGGGCTTTATAAGACATGGCAAGTTCTCTGTCACATTGCGAATCTTTGCACCTGGAAGACACCTCTTGGGACATCCTGTTTCCTCCAAAAACTATTGCCTCTTGCCGCTTACTACCACCAACAGTCTCTTCCTCCTCTGGGGAGTGGCAGGAATCGTTCTGTACACTGTGCTTTCCAAAATCGCCTTTGAGTGTTCTAAGGTCTGCAGCTGCTGTTCTTGAGTCTTCTCTCGTCTCTTCGAGCTGATCTGGATATTACTGGAATAGGTTACAAAGGCAGGAACCTTATGGTTCTAGTACTTCCTCCTCCTCCTCTCAACTTGCCTTCTCCAGACTGCAATTCCTTTTCTCCTGAGATCATTTCCTTGGAAGGTAGCAGGTGGATTATGAGCATACTCATTCATGATCAGTAGCCTTGGATCTGAAAGGGTTAGATCAAGAATGGGGGGAAAAAACTCCCAAGTCCATCTCCTCCTGTCTGTTCCTCCAAAGGGGGTGACAGGAATCATTATGTGCCCTGTACCTTTCACAGCTACCTTGGTGTATTCTGAGCATGGAACCGATTTCGCAGTTCTAATGACACAGCATGGTTCCTGACAGTCCTACTTGTGTGCGTCACGTTCCTCCAGGGGTTGGTCTCTTGCCATGAGCAATCTTCCTCCTCCCTTGGGGCGCCTGTGTTGCTGTTCTGTCACAGTCCACTCAGCTCTATCGTGGAAGTCTGCATCTTGCCCTATACCTCGAAGTGTTGACTATTTGGACCTCAGGTTGTTGTACCTTCTCTTCCAGCAAGCCAACCAGTTTGCACTTGCTACAAGTGTAGCTTGGCAAGTTCTCCTGCAGGAAGACAAACATGGCACAGGTCTTCCTTAACATTAATTTACTTTCATTTATCTTACTGCATTTATATCCCACCTTTCCTCCAAGGAGCTAAAGTTGGGGTACGTGGTAATCCTTCAGCCCATTTTACCTTCCCCAACAACCTTGTGAGATAGGTTAGAGCTGAGAGAAAGCTGAGAGAAAGATCACCCAGTGAGCTTCATGGCCAAGTGGGGCAGGCATTTGAACCCTGGTCTCTCAGGTCTGAGTCCAACACTCTAAGCACTACGCCATACTGGATCTTGCTTTGTTGCCCTCTCTGGCTTCTGAGATTTCAGCAGACATTGGCTGTGGACTAACTTTGCAGCTGTAGAATCATAAAACTAGAGTTGAAGGCACCCTGATGGTCATCTGGTCCAACCCCCTGCAATACAGGAATCTCAACTAAGCATAGAAGCACCCAAAATGCCATTTTTCACTCCTCCCCTAAAAACTCGATATGTCTGAAACCCTGGACACTACTGTGCTGCCAGTCAGTGTAGACACTACTGAGCCAAGTGAACCCCATGGTCCGACTAGGTATAAGTAGCTTCCTATGTAATTCAGCCCTCCATTCTAAATCATGAGATCTAGAATACTATTTTACATTTTGGGGAAAGGCCACAGAAAGGCTCAGTGGTAGAGCACACACTCTGCATGGAAAGAGTCTTGGGTTCAATCCCCAATGGCAACTCTGTAAGGCTGGGTAAAACTCCCTGTTTGAAACCCTGGAGAGCCATTGCTGATGGTGGTCAGTGTACTCTGTACTGTACTAGACGGACCCAGCATTCTGGCTTTTGCTATAAGGCAGCTTCCAACGGAGAGCTTTGATGGCACAGCCAGTTTCCTTCTGCCCCTCAGCTCCTGCTTCAATGGGGGCACATGTGTGGACGGCATCAACACCTTCACCTGTGTCTGTCCACCTGGCTTCACGGGAATCTACTGCGAGCACGACATCAACGAGTGTGACTCCAAACCCTGCCTGAATGGCGGCACCTGCCAGGATAGCTACGGGACCTACAAGTGCACTTGTCCTCAGGGCTACACTGGCCTCAGTTGTCAGGTAAGGGGGCCAAGACCCCACTGGATGCCGAACCAGTTCTGCCTGCAGAGCCTGACCTTGAGTGGGACTTGCCTTTCCCAGTTCATTTGCTTCTGTTGTTTCACTGGGGGCTTGGGGTGGGTGGGCTCACAGAGTGAGGAGCAAATGGCTGAAGTGTTGAGGTCAGAGCAGAGAGGCAGCAGCCCTGGTTTGCACCCGGCACAAACTCATGGTTTGGTTTGTTTAGCTTGCCTATGGTTTGTTTGACTGTCTGAACCCCACCTGGCAGACTTAACAGTGGTTCATTTCACCTGGCAACAAACCATGATGTGAAGCCAAGGTACACTGCTGGCTTGAGAATAGGTCAGCATTCTGTGCATTCCCCATCAGCCTTGCTTAACTCTGGTTCTTTGACAACCCCAAAGTCACATGGCAAGAGCAGCTGGGGAAACCAAGCATGGTGAAACAAACTGTGGCCTTGCTTGTCTGTGAGATGATTTGTGGTTTGCTGAGCCAAACCATGGTTAACACAACAAAACATTGCTTAGCCATGGGAAACCGTGTTGCTGCACTACAACTCCTGTCATCAACATCCATGGCTATGCTGGCTGCCAGGAGTTGGAATCACATGGCACTTGGAAGGGCTGTTGACTCCTCTCCACCCTGGCATCTTCAGGGCCGTGTCCTTCAACCAGCTGCGCAGGTTTGACCCCACAAAGCCCCTTCTCTGTACCACCCTACCCTGGCACTGGTGCTGTTGCACCCACAAACCTTCTGATTTTTCACCCCCAGAACCTGGTGCGTTGGTGTGACTCCTCACCCTGCAAGAATGGTGGAAAGTGCTGGCAGACAGACAACCTGTACCGCTGCGAGTGCACCAGTGGCTGGACTGGACTCTACTGCGATGTTCCCAATGTCTCCTGTGAGGTGGCTGCACGGCAGCAAGGTAAGAAGGCCCCATCCTGCTTGCTGTGTTCCCCTTCCTCTGTCTTCCCTCTTTGGTCTGTCCTGGGAGCAGACTCTGGCCAGGGCAGGACCCGGTGAGGGTTGGCTGATCCCAGCCAGATGCATAGATTGGTGTTTGGCATTTCGTTTTGAAGTGGTTCAGTATTTGATAGTTGTTGCAGTGAGGTGCTTATTGGTTTATATATTTTTATATATATTACAGCTATGTCATACACACACACACACACACACACACACACACACACAGACAAAATCCAAGCTGCTGTAGTTGCATACATAAACAGATTTCTTCCAGCTCTTAGGGACCAGCTTACACAAATTTAAACAACACAGATAAAATACAAAAAGCTAAAAACATATTTTAAAAATTGTTTAAAAGCAAATTAAACTCCCAACGGGGGGGGGGGGGGCAAAAAGAAGCACATGACAGATGATGATGATGATGATGAACACCATATAGAAACACCCATTTCTTTAAAGACAGTTATTTCCTAAAAGCCTCCTGGAATAAAAACAGTCTTCACCTGTGGAAGTGTGACAAGGAAGGAGCCGGTCTGGCTTCTCTTGGAGGGTGTTCCATGGTCTGGGAGTAGACATCACTGAGGAGGCATTCTCCCACACACACACACCTGTTACTTGTACCTGACCTCCCTCCTATACCTTTGCAGGCGTCGAGGTGGTGCACCTATGCAGGAACTCTGGGCTCTGTGTGGACAGGGGCAACACCCACTCTTGCCAGTGCCAGGCCGGCTACACAGGCAGCTACTGCGAGGAGCAGGTGGATGAGTGCTCCCCCAACCCATGCCAGAATGGGGCCACCTGCACAGACTACCTAGGGGGCTACTCATGTGAGGTACGGTTGGTGCTCAGAAGGGAGGTGGCATGGGGCGGGGCAGTGGACACAGGGTGAACCCTCCTTTACCTGGGTTTGTGCATTGCCAGCAGAGCTGGGTACATGTCCTGAGATGTGGTGGAACATCAGAACGAAGTACAGGACATCCCTCCATCATAGATATTTCCAGATTGCTAGGTAGTTTACAGCCACCCTGCAAAGAAGCCACAGTTTCCAGGGAAAGGGGTACATCGTAACTTGGTAGCAGAGCATCTCCTATGCCAACAAAAGATCCCAGGTTCACTCCCTGCCAGCACGTCTGGCAAAGCTAGTTAAAAGATGGAGGGCTGTCCTTCATTGGAGGCTTAGAACAGTGTTTCCCAACCGGTGTTCCCCGGCACACGAGTGTGCCGTGAGACACCGGCTGGTGTGCCGCGAGATGCCTGGAGGGAGGCGGGCGAGTCGGGCGGCGAGAGGCGGGGCGGGGGCGGCGAGGAGAGGCCGCGCCTCCTGCTGCTGCCTGGCGCTCCTCCTCGCAGCCGGCAGCGCTGCCTGGGCGCCTCCGCGCGACTCTGTCTCGCTGGGTTTGGTCTCCCAGCAGAGACGGGTCACACGCGCCCCTCCCTCCCTCCCTCAGCCTGCGCGGAGGCGGATTGAGCGCAGCTGAGAGGAGCTGCCGAGGGAAAAAACGTTCACTTTTGTGCGTCCCTCCCGGCGTGACGCTGCGCGCTGACGTCACGGGGCGGGGCTTTAATGGTGGTGTGCCGCGAGATTTTTTTTTAGTACACAGGTGTGCCGTTGCCCAAAAACGTTTGGGAAACACTGGCTTAGAAGCAGAGGTTGGAGGGCCACCTGTCAGGGATGTTTTAGCTGGGATTCCTGCACTGCATGGGGTTGGACTAGATGCTTCTTGGGGTCCCTTCCAACTCTACAGTCCTATGATTCGGCAGTCTGGCTGGGTAGAAGGCAGCACCTTTGTCCCTGCTTGTGCCAGCCTCCATTTCCCAGTCAATGTAATGCATTTCAGTGGACAGAGGCAGCCTCATAAGCTCTTGCATGATAGAACATTTGGGCGCTTCCCTTGCGGACTTCAAAGCTAGCTGAAATCGTAATGCTACTGTAGAGTGGAGGGCACCTAAACATCTTTTGGCTTTTCTTAATGAAAGGCCAAGTAATGCAAGTATTTTTTATTATGTCTAAGCAGCCTTGATAATTGTTTGACCATGAGCTTCAGAAATATTCCCAGCACACCATGCCATGCCCACCCAAAGTCCCCACCCCAGTCTCAGCTCCCAATTTTTTTCTCCACTTCCCGCGGCAAGATTGCACAGTTCAGTCTTGGCCTGTCCTTGCCAACCTGACCCTCCAGCGGCTCGTACGCTTGCAGCTCCTGTGACATTACAGCAGCTCAGGCACTAGCCACTTTTGGTGGGGTGGGTGATTTGAGGACGGTACAGTTTGTCTATTTTTCATCTGGTTGCATTTTTAAAAATATACTACAAGTTCGTTTTGGCATTTTCCATTGTGGGCTCCCTTTTGAGGGGCTGCCTTCCAAGGTGGGAAGGAGGAAATCCTCCTACCCCTCTGGAACTCATTTCAACTCGGGAATATTGGACTACCTTTCCTTGTAGTGTGTTGCTGGCTACCACGGGATCAACTGCTCAGAGGAGATCAACGAGTGCCTTTCCCACCCGTGCCAGAACGGAGGGACCTGCATTGATCTCATCAACACCTACAAGTGCTCTTGTCCCCGAGGGACTCAAGGTAAATGTGGGTTTGGGTGGAAGCAGGGGCATGGGCAGGTAGGGAAAGACCCAGTCTTTAGGGGTGTCCCACTTGAATGGGGTGGGGTGGAGGGCTCCAGTATTTCTATCAGTCTGTTCTGTATTGGCTTAAAAGTCATCAGTTCAGTGGATATCTGCTTTTGAATGCAGAAGGTCCCAGGTTCAGTGCTCAGCAGAATCTCCAGGTAGGGCTGGAGAAAGACCCATCCTTCCCTGGTAGAAATCCTGGATTGTTACTCCTGATCAGTGTTGACAGTACTGAGCTAGATGGATCCAATGGTCTGATTCAGTAGAAGGCAGCTTGCTAATGTTCCTATTTAAACCCCAAATTTATTGAAAACCCTGAGGATTGAGATTTTGGTTAAGTGGTCGAGCATGAAGTGCAGGTTGAATGCTGGTTGGGAGACTTTGCATATAGAGCTGACTGAATAGCTTCCGCTTACACACACTTTTGCAAAGGGGTGTTGTATGTGTATGTGTGTCCGTCTCAGAAGGTGTGGGAGGGGTATTCAGCAACTTGCCGGGGGAAGGGGCACAGTGTTCTAGCAAGACTCTTTGCAGGGGAAGGGTCTTGCATTGATTGAAAGTAAAATACATTGCTTCTCCCCACTCGCGTTCCCCTTTGCTGTTTTCATGGGACCTTATTTCGAGGAAGCTGACTGGAATGCCATTGGGTTGGCAGCTGGTTTGTCTTATCTGTGTATTTATGACTATGTTGAACATTCCACCTTTCCTCCAAGACTCTCAGTGCCACCTTTGTAGTTCTCTCCCCTCAGTTCACAAAACAACCCTGTGATGCACATCTGGACAAATACTTCCATGCCTTTGAATCCACCCAAGATGGTGCCCATTGCTATGAATTTGGGAGAGTTTTGAGAGAAAGAAGGAACAAATTGTTTTTATAAAGCTGCTTCACATATGTGCTGCCAAGAGTGTGGAGGCAGGGGTATTGGTTGGCATTTTTGGTGGATGTACCTGGTAGAAATTTTTAGAGAACAAATGTTTAATTAGAGATAAGTAAAATGACTCATCGGCATGGCACGGCTACATCTGCAGGTGCCCTCAGGTGTGTTGTCAGCGTTACTGAATATGGGTTTAAGTGGGTATCAGGACTTGATGAATAAACCACTAATTGGATTTCTATTAGCAGCTGCACACAGGGTGATAGCTGCAGTCTGGAAGGACTTAAAATGTGCAAACCTGAAAGAGTGTATTGCCCTTAAATAAAAATTGGTTCACAAATTAAGGCTGGCAAGAGGAACAAAGCATAGATATGCCTCTGCAGGAGAACAGTGGAGCTTCATTTCATTCACTAATTCGACAGAAAACTAATGATTGGTCCCAAAGGTGTATACTAACTTAGAATTATAGAAGAGTTAGAAGGGACCCTGAGGGTCATCTAGTCCAACCCCCTGCAATGCAGGAATGTCAACTAAAGCATCAAAACTTTGCTTGAAAATCTCCCAAGGAAGGAGAATCTACCACCCTTTGGAGTCAGTTCCACTGTTGAAAAGCTCTTACTTCCTTTCTTTTTAAAATAATTTTTATTAAAGTTTTCCATTGACTACAAAAAACCATGCAGTGTCTCTTTTTTGTTGTTCAGATTATAAAGTCTTTTGGTTTATGTTCAGTGTATGACAATATCCAGAGGGAAGGGAGAAGGTGGGTGATAAACCTACACACTATTTTTTCATTTTCCCAGCTTTTACTTTCTTTCGTTTTTAAAAATAATTTTTAGTAAAGATTTTCTTGGTTTACAAAAGTACGTGCATTGTCTCTTTTTCCAGGTTGTGCTTTCTACTGATCAATCACATTTGTTGTGAGACAACCTGTGGGTCCCCGATGTTGTTGAACTACAACTCCCATCATTCCTAGCTAGCAAGGCCAGAACTCAGGGATGATGGGAGTTGTAGTCCAATAACATCTGGGGACCCACAGGTTGAGATCTTCTGCCTTGTATACAGTATAAGGATGGGGAAGAGAAGGGGGAGAGGGGGATGAGGTAGTAAAACTTACTTTCTTTTGCTTAGTGTATTTGCTTTTTGTGGCAGTGCCACCTGAGTAGTTTCTCTTTCTACAGTCATACCTTGGGTTAAATATGCTTCAGGTTGAGCGCTTTTGGGTTGTGCTCCGTGGTGACCTGGAAGTAACGGAACGCGTTACTTCCGGGTTTCGCTGCATTTCTCAACCTGTGGGCACCAGATGTTGTTGAACTACAACTCCCATCATTCCTAGCTAGCAAGGCCAGAGCTCAGGGATGATGGGAGTTGTAGTCCAACAACATCTGGGGACCCACAGCTTGAGAACCGCTGCATTAGTGTGTTGTATACAGTACAGTGGTACCTTGGGTTAAGTACTTAATTCGTTGTGGAGGTCCGTTCTTAACCTGAAACTATTCTTAACCTCTGAAGCACCACTTTAGCTAATGGGGCCTCCTGCTGCCGCCGCGCCGCGGGAGCACGATTTCTGTTCTCATCCTGAAGCAAAGTTCTTAACCCAAGGTAATATTTCTGGGTTAGCGGAGTCTGTAACCTGAAGCGTATGTAACCTGAAGCGTATGTAACCCAAGGTACCACTGTATAAGGATGGGGAAGAAAAGAGGGGGGAGGGAGTGGTAAAACTTACTTTCTTTTGCTTAGTGTATGCTTACTGTATTTGCTTTTTGTGGCCACCTGAGTAGGTTCTCTTTCTACAGTCATACCTCGGGTTAAATATGCTTCAGGTTGAGCGCTTTCGGGTTGCGCTCCACTGTGACCCGGAAGTAACGGAGCACGTTACTTCCGGGTTTCGCCGCATTTCTCAACCTGTGGGTCCCAGATGTTGTTGAACTACAACTCCCATCATTCCTAGCTAGCAAGGCCAGAGCTCAGGGATGATGGAAGTTGTAGTCCAACAACATCTGGGGACCCACAGTTTGAGAACCGCTGCATTAGTGTGTTGTATACAGTATAAGGATGGGGAAGAGAAGGGGGAGAGGGTGGGGTGGGGTGGTAAAACTTACTTTCTTTTGCTTAGTGTATGCTTAGTGTATTTGCTTTTTGTGGCAGTGCCACCTAAGAAGTTTCTCTTTCTACAGTCATACCTCGGGTTAAATATGCTTCAGGTTGAGCGCTTTTGGGTTGCGCTCTGCGGTGACCCGGAAGTAACGGAACGCGTTACTTCCGGCTTTCGCCACACGCGCAGACATGGGTTGCATTCGCTTCAGGATGTGAACAGGTATCCGGAACAGATCCCGTTCGTATCCAGAGGTACACTTTCTGTATTTCCTTGGTAGTGAGAGAAGTTGGTGGGGCAGGGTTTGGTTGGTTGTCTTTAGTTGGAACAGCTCTTGTTTTCTGATGTTAAGAGCTGATTGACAGTGAAATGGACTCCCTCGGAAGGTGGGGGACTCTCTTTCATTGGAAGTTTTAAGCAGAGGTTGAGTGGCCATCTATCATGGATGCTTTAGTTGATATTCCTGCATTGCAGAGTATATGGCTCTTGGGATCCCTTCCAGCTCTCCAATTCTACCATCAGGAAGTTCTTCCTGATGTTTAGTTGGAATCTCCTTTCTTGTAACTTGAAGCCCTTGGTTTGCTTCCTACCCTCCATTGCAGGAGAAAACAAGCTTGCTCCATCTTCCATATTTGAGGATGGCTATTGCATCTCCTCTCAATCGTCTCTTCTCCAGGCTAAACATACCCAACTCCCTCATAAGGCTTTTCCAAACCCTTCATCATCCTGGTCTACCTTCTCTGCCCACATTCCAGCTTATCAATAAACTTCTTAAACTGTGATGCCCAGAACTGGACACAGTACTTGTGGATCACTTAATTAAAATGTGTTTTACAGATGCATACTGTTAAAAGTTTTGGTGTATGTACAGGAATACAGGTTTTCAATTTATTTGTTTTGGGGGGTGCCTCCAGGAAATGTAAAGAAAATGGATCAATGCTAGGCCAAGTTGTAAGCAGGCCTCTTGGGATCCAGCTCACACCTTCTTCTGCTCCCCATCACTCTCCCCACCACAGGAGTACACTGTGAGATCAACATAGACGACTGCAGCCCACCCTTTGACCCCAACACCTTCGCCCCCAAGTGCTTCAACAACGGGCGGTGTGTGGACCGCGTAGGGGGCTACAGCTGCATCTGCCTGCTGGGCTTCGTTGGGGAGCGCTGTGAGGGTGACGTCAACGAGTGTCTGTCCAACCCTTGTGACCCGCTAGGAACCCAGAACTGTGTGCAGCGCATCAATGACTACGTGTGCGAGTGTCGTCTGGGGTATTCTGGTGAGCACCACAAGGCTCCCCCCAAAAAAGCACGTGGTCTTTGGTGTTTTCCTCCCTCTTGCTTTTTGTCCAAGAATTACTGGCTGATGTTGACAGTAAAGGTATTCTCCAGTCCTAATGCAAACATGCAGTTTAATATAGGTGGTTCATATACCCAAATATTAAAACCCATGGACTGTATCTAGTAAGAATACTGTATAAGAAGAGATCTTTAGCTGGATCAGGGCAACTCAGCATCCTTTTCCCACATTAACCAAACCTGGTGCCACAGTGGGAAGTCCACAAGCAGTACCCAAATACAACAGCACTTTCTCCTTCTGCGGTTTCCAGCAGCTTGTATTCAGGGGCATTCTGCTCTGACAGTGGAGGGGGAACATAGGCCTTATCCTGCTCCATGTCTTTGCCCCCCCCCCTTTAGAGTTTATCTATGCACTGTGTAAAAAAGTACTTTGTTTTCGTTTGCCCTGAATTCTCCCAAGTGCATAGACTATCTTAGCTGGGAGTCCTACTCCCTGCCTTTTCCCACCTGGCCTGTGGGGGAGGGCCAAGGCCCTGCCTGACGACTCCCAGCTACAAAAGATGAGGCTGCTGAACAGACTCTTGTGCTGGGGTATTGCTTAGTAGAGGTTGTTGCTGTTCCTGGTATTATTTTTTTGCAGGCTTGTTTTTAGATCTTATTTTCATTTATGTGGAAATTTTTCGGGTTTGCTGTGTGCTTCCCCCCCTGTGTTTTATTTATTGTTTGTGGCCATTTTTGTAATTGTGTAATTACATAGTTTTAACTGTGCAAAGGCAGTATACAAATAAAATGATGATGATAGTTAAACTCCTTCCCACAGGAGGCAGTGATGGCCACAAACCTAGACTGCTTTAAAAGAAGATTAGACAGAGGGCTAGAGATTGCTGCTAATCAAGATGGCAGTACTCTTGCCTCCACAGATGGAGGCAGAAATGCTTTTGAATACCAGTTGCTTGAAATCACAAGGAGGGGAGAGTTCCCTTGTGCCCAGGTCCCCCAAAGGTATCTGGTTGGCCACTGTGAGAACAGAATGCTGGATGAGATGGGGTGCCTTTGGCCAGAACCAGCAGGCTCTTCTTAGCTTCTTAATATCTTCAACTTTTCCATTTCTAGAAAAGATACATGGGGTGGAGTGGGCTGCCCTGGTGGCATAGACATCTTCTTTTCAGCCAATAGGTATCCATCAGGGCCCCCCCTTAACTAGTAAAAGAGTGTGCGCATGAGATTTCAGAGGTGGAGAGATGCAGCTGTTTTATTACAGAGGTCCAGGGGGAAATGTTGGGGGTGACGGCGGGGCAACCTGACAAGGCTTTCTCCATCCCCTTTCTAGGGCGCCACTGTGAGACGGTGGTAGACGGCTGCCGGAACCAGCCCTGCAAGAACGGTGGGACCTGTGCAGTGGCCAGCAACACACAGCACGGCTACATCTGCAGGTGCCCTCCGGTGTGTAGTCAGCTTTTGGTTTTAGGGGACGAGCTGTGGGGTTCAGAGACGGAAGCAGCCTCTTGGGCTGGGTGGAATTATTTACGCCCCTTCCTAGCCAGCATCTGTTTTGGATGCTTAGGAGTTGCTGGATGAGGAAAGGCCATAGTTCGGTGGTAAATCAGCTGTGTTTCATGCAGAAATCCTAGGTTCAATCCCCAGGTTCAATCCCAGGAAGAGCTGGGCACATCCAGTGAGTCTAAAACCTTGGCGAGCCCCTGCAAGTTAGTGTAGACAATACTGAGCTAGATGGATCAATTGCACTGACTTGGAAGAACACGGCTTCCCATGTTTCTGTTTATTTCATCCCCTTATTCATAACTTTGAGGACTAGAACCTTGCTTTATTCTTAGGAGAAGGGCCATAGTTCAGCAGGTAGTGCATCTGCTCCACACGCAGAAGTTCCCATGTATATATATGCAACCCTGCCAGGCAAGTGTGGACAGGGGAGCACATGATCTCTGGGGGGGGGGGAGCACTGATTCTGCTCATCTGAACACTAGGAGACTGTAGCAGCTATCAGTAAAGAGTATGCTGACCTCTACTGACTTCAGCATAAACTGCAAATTTAAGGTTGCAACCAATGCTAGTCCTGCTCAGAGTGGACCCACCAAAATGTGCAGACTTAAGTTAGTAATGCCCATTCTTTAGCTGGGGTTCTAGCATTCAGGGGGTTGAGCTAGATGCACCCCCACCACCAGCAGCAGTAGGACAAAAGCAGTAGCCAGACCAACGGCAAAGCAGGTAAAACTTTTGCCACCACGTTCCTGCTTTGCCATGCAGCTACTCCCCTCTGAAGGGAGATAATGGATAGTTCCTGGAGGAGGACACTGACCAACCCACTGCTGATATAAAACAGTTGGCCTGAGAACAGAGTTTGGGGCAGGTTGGTGAAGCTAAAAGTTGGAGAAATAGTTGGTGAAATTTGCTCATTAGTGGGTAGGAAATCTGCTCATTAGTGGGTGAGTATATTCTTGGTTTATTATTTGACGATAATAGTTAATGTTGTTTGTTATTTATATAGCAGGTGTGTTTTTTCTTTTCATAAGTATTGTGTTAGACCAGAGCTTTCCAAACTGTATCGTGACACATTAGTGTGTTGGCTGCAGTGTGTAGGTGTCTCACGTGAATACTCCCCGTGCTCCTCCTGGGGCTGAAAAGGGGTTAGTTTAACCTCTGGTTTGCTAGGAAAACTGAATTATGGTGTTGCAAAGTGATGCATGCCTAAAAAATGTATCACCAACATGAAAAGTTGGGAAAGCTCTGTGTTAGACAATATATTGATTCCCCCCTTTTCTCTTCCCTTTTGGGAGAATATTTGTGTGTGTGCGTGTATTACTGTGAGTCAATTGGAGACCTTCAAGTAACAAGCAACAAATAAGTTTAACAGATGATAATAATAATAATAGTAGTAATAATAATAATAATAATAATAATAATAATAATAATAATAATAATGACCCCTTGAAGGCCTTCCCACTTTACTCTTCTGTGATTTGGTGACTGCCTTTGGAGTAGTCTCAGTCGTTCCACTCTTTGCCCTCTGCAGGACTGGGACGGTGCCACTTGTGAGAACGACGCCCGTGGCTGCGGACCATTGCGGTGCCTGAACGGCGGCACCTGCATCTCCACCCAGAAGAGCTCCAGGTGCCTCTGCCCACTGGGCTTTAGCGGAGCTGCCTGCCAGTTCTCCTCTGGCAGCCCCTGCCACTCCAGCCCCTGCTACAACGGGGGCACCTGCCAGCCTGCCAAGGAGCCACCCCACTACCGCTGCAACTGCCCAGCCCGGTTCAACGGTCTGAACTGCCACATCTTGGACTACGACTTCACAGGTGGCCTTGGCCAGAACATCACTCCACCTTCCTTGGAAGAGAAGTGTGAGATCCCTGTGTGTGCCAGCCACGCCGGCAACAAGATCTGTGACGCCCAGTGCAACAACCACGCTTGTGGCTGGGACGGCGGCGACTGCTCCCTGAATTTCAACGACCCCTGGAAGAACTGCTCCCAGTCCCTCCAGTGCTGGGACTACTTCAACAACGGGCACTGTGACACCCAGTGCAACAACACCGGCTGCCTGTACGACGGTTTCGACTGCCAGAAGATGGAAGGGCAGTGCAAGTGAGTGGAGTTTAAACTGTTTTTAACATTGGGTCACGATGCACTTTGATATCAAAGTTATGTTTTAATTGTTGTAAGTCCCCACCCTGGGACTTTAGGTGGAAGGGCAGATAATAAAATTGTAGTAGTAGTAATAATGACAATGATGATTTGCTTCTGGGGCTAAAGGATGTGCCTGTTTGCTCTTTTATGATGAGAGTATGTGGAAGGAGCAGGGAGGGCCCAGAAGCAAAAGGTTGTTTCTTCTTTCTTCTACCTCTCCTTCTCCTTCTCCTTCTCCTTCTCCCTCTTCTTCTCATTTTTATTTTTGGGCTACTATTCACCTTCTAAACCATCATCTCAGGGCAATTTACATATAATTTAAACAGTTCAAAAGACAAAGACAACAAATATATGTAAAAACACAAGTGAAATCCAAACCAGTGGGCACTCATGTCAAATACTCATTTATCCAGCTGAGAAAGCCTTTGGGGGACAAAATGGCCCTTCAACTATTTCCAGAAAGCACAGATTGTGGAGCTTATCGTATCTCATCAGGGATGCTGCTCCAAAGGACGGGCAGCCACACTAAAGGCCCTGCTCTGAGTGACTATGGGGCTGAAGCAACCAGAATTGTGCACAGTATCCCAAATGTGGCCACATCATAGACTTGTATAATGGCATTATAGATACCGGGCAGTTTTGTTTTCAATTCCTTCTCCTCCTCTTCCCATTGCCTGCGCAGCCCTCTGTACGACCAGTACTGCAAAGACCACTTCTCTGATGGACACTGCGACCAGGGCTGCAACAACGCAGAGTGTGAGTGGGACGGTCTCGACTGTGCCAACAACGTTCCCGAAAAGCTGGCGGACGGCACTTTGGTGGTGGTGGTGCTGACCTCCCCAGAGAACCTAAAGAACAACTCCTTGAACTTCCTGCGGGAGCTCAGCCGCATTCTTCACACCAATGTGGTCTTCAAGAAGGATGAGCAGGGCGAGTACATGATATTCCCCTACTATGGCAAGCCAGAGGAGCTCAAGAAGCACCATATCAAGCGGTCGTTGGTGAGCTGGCCAGATGTGAATGATGCTGTCTTCAAGATAAGATCTAGGCTGTATGAGACCATCGTTGACAGACACAGGAGGGAGATGGACCATGTGGACATCTGCGGGTGAGTGGCTCAGCTGGGGCTCTCTGGGAGCAGGGAGAAGGAGGCTGTTGTCTGCAATGACTGGCAGTGACTCTCCATAATTTCTGGCATGGAGTCTCTCCTGGCCCAACTTGGACATACCATTGGGGCCTTCTGCATACAAAGCAGGTGCTCTGTAGCTGAGCCATGGTTCTTCCCCTAAAAATAAAGATTCTGGTCCTCATCATTCTGAAAAAAGGGACTGATTTTTATAGGAACCTAGGAAGCTGTCCATCCAAGATTATTGCTTCTTACTCCCACTTTCTTTTCTTCTTCCAATACCTGCAGATCAATCGTTCACCTGGAGATTGACAATCGCCAGTGTGTCCAGTCCTCCTCTCAGTGCTTCCAAAGTACCACAGACGTGGCGGCCTTCCTCGGTGCTTTGGCCTCGCGGGGCAGCCTGGACTTCCCATACAAAATCGAAGCTGTTAAGAGTAAGTCTGACACATGTGCAGGAAACACCTGCTGATGCGTTAGCAGCCCTGCTGGCATATCCCGGGAAGCTGAGCCGCTTTTGCCCCTAGCAGTTTTTCACTTTCTTTTACAAAAGCTACATACCACTTGATTGTAATGAAAGCTTTGCGCCGGAGCTGCCCAGGGTGTGGTCCACGGATGAGCTTCAATCAGGTGGTCCACCCATGCATGCCTGTGGATCTGAGGTTGGAGATGGGTGATGGCACACTCTTTGCATTAAATGTTTTTAATTGTGTCTTTCTTCTTCATTTATTTATTTGGAGTATTTGTACCAAGCTCTTCAGTCAAAAAGGCTCCCAGAGCAGCTTTCATACAGTCAAAACAAGGCAGTCTCTACGTACAGACTTAAAATAAAAATTTAAAAAGGCATGATACACAAAGGAAAAGGCACAAGGAGGGAAGAGGAAAACAAAAACACAGGCACCAGTTTCTAAACAGTTGGTCCTCTAACAACCAGCTTGCACAATCCAGGGGCAGGAGGGGCCTGATGGGGCTGGTCTGTCACAGCAGAGCCAAGGAAGTGTTTTTTATCACTTCCTTTTATTTATTCTGTTGTATTTTATTGCATTGCAATTAGAATTCCATGGAGGCAGTAAAATAATAATAATAAATTATTTGTACCTCACCCATCTGACTGGGTTGCCCCAGCCACTCTGGGTGGCTTCCAGCTTATATAAAACATAGTAAAACATTACACCTTAAAAAGCTTCTGTATACAGAACTGCCTTCAGATGTTTCCTAAGTGTTATATAATTGCTCATCTCTTTAACAGCTGATGGGGGGGGCGTTCCACAGGGTGGGTGCCACTACCAAGAAGGCCTTCTGCCTGGCAGGCAGGAATTTAAGAATGCAGCTAAAAACAACACAGCATCTAGCATGGTGCATTTCTGTTTCTACAACAAGCTGAGAAATAATTCAGTGGTCCACTGAGACCCTCGGCAATTTTCAGGTGGTCTGTTTGTGGGGGTAGGGAGAATTTTGGAGCCATTGCTCTAAGCATTTCCCAAAAAGATAAAAGCCTGACAACATTAAAGGACTAAGAAATATAGATAAGTGACAGTTTAAAACACGTATTTAAAGGCATATAAAAATTATTAAAATCAACAGTAGGCTAAAAACCAGATTAAAACACTTGTCATCATTCAATATGTCTGGATAGACTTTCCTCAACAAACATATTTTAAGTGGGAGCCAAAAAGAATATGCTTTTTAGCCTATTGCTGGTTTCAGTTATTTTTGGAATGATGTAAATGGTGGGTTTTTTGCTGGTAATTTCGTTGTTTTGGGGGGTTGGGTGTTTTCCCCCTCAACAATCAAATGGTATATAATTTTTATGGAATAAATTCAAAAGAGTTACAGTGTATGATGTTTGTCTTAAACAATATCGTAAAAAGAACTTGATTCCTCTTTAAGAAGGAAGTGGCATCTCTTTAACTCTTTTTTAGTTCTTCTTCGAAGTTCTGTCTTGATGGTTCCGCCCCTCTCTCATCCATAGCTGATTCCAAAATCATTACTGCTGGGGGAGGATGAAGGAGTGGGGGGGCGGGGGGAGAGAGAGAGAGTGCAAAGTTAACCCCACAACCCAAACCTTGTAATCGATCAGTGACACGCAGAGTGTTGAAGTTTGCATCTTCCAAATCCCCCTTCAATCCTTTTGACTTAACAGCTCAATGTGAATGCAATGATTTGAAGTTTGCTTAATCCTTTATCCGTGAAAGGAGGAAGGGGAGGAACCCTCTCCCCCTCCAGCGCTGCAGATACAGAAACAGTTTGCAATTCTGATGAACAGCGTAGAAAAATGACCTTCTTTTTTCCAGGGGGCTTTGGAGGAGTTTGGGGGCAGTGAGTGTGGAGGGGTGGGGGTTTGGTTGCAGGCGGAAGAATCAAGGCACAGCCAGGCTGGCAGCTTATTAACTTAATTTCGCTGCATTTTGCCTTCTGCCTCCATTCAGAGATGCATCTTAACTCGAGGTCCTCTCGTCACACTCTGCCTCTCATTCTCTCCTAGGTGAAAGTACTGACCCTGAAAAGAGCACCCAGTGGTACCCTATGTACATGGTGGTGCCTGGTGTCTTCCTCCTCCTCTTCATTGGTTTCGGGGTTCTGGCATCGCGCAAGCGGCGGAGGGAACATGGGCAGCTCTGGTTCCCCGAGGGCTTCAAAGTGACCGAGTCCAGCAAGAAGAAGCGCAGAGAGCCCCTGGGGGAGGATTCTGTGGGGCTGAAGTGAGTAATCCCCCTCTTCACCTCTTCCCAGGTCTCCTTTGTTGCCATTTGGTTGGTTGATTGGTTGGTTGGGTGGGGAGGGAGGGAAAGGCCCTTTCCCGCCTCCTTCCTGGGTTGCTGCTGTTGTTGGGGACCATAGTTCTTTTTATTCACCAACCTGGTGCCCTCCAGATGTTTCGGACTACAACCCCCATCAGTCCCAGCCACCATGGTCTGATGGGAGTCGTAATGCAAAAATCCAGAGGGCACAAAGTTTTGCCAAAGGCTTGATGTTAGCTTTTCACTCTGCACATTTACAAAAAAAGTTGGTTTTAATTTTTACTGTGCCACAGCTCTCTGGATAACAAGCTGGAGAGGAAGGGAAATCTGGTGTCAAAATGTTTTTGGAAGGGATATTCTGAGCCCAATTTAAGTGTCAGTTTTTCCAGGCCATTGAAATGAACATGTGGAGTGTCCAGGGAAGCGTGGTGGAAGCCAGTTCAGAGCAAGGGGCTTAGCCCTTCACTGAGTAGACCCACTGAAATTGATGAGCATGGCTAACTTAGATCCATTACTGTAGTCCTCCTTTGGCTTGGAGGAAAGAAGGATCCTTGTGGGTTTGGGCACAACCTGCCCATTGCTTTTGGCTGCTTTCTCCAAGTGTAGCACCAAGATTTTACGGCATATGTAAAAAGCAGATTGGTGCATCATCCACACAAGGCAGAAATAGCACACTGAGGCTGGTGGAAGGACTTTGGAGAGGCTTGGTCCTTAATTTCACTTCTTTTCCCGCTTCTAAGCAAGTTTACATGTACAGTGCCCAGCTCTGATAAATGATGTCTGAAATGTCACCTAGGGTGTGGCACAGCTTGGACAAGTCTAAGTATGGCAGGGGAAACTTTTTAAATCATCATCATCCTTAATTACTCCATTTAGCCCTTGGTGAAAAAATTCAGAGTTTGGTTTTTCTAGTGGTGGATCTAATTTCCTATTTTTTCTCCATGAAGACCCTTGAAAAATGCTTCCAATGGGACCCTGATGGACGACAACCAGAACGAGTGGGGTGATGAGGAGACACTAGACACCAAGAAGTTCAGGGTAAGCCAGCGAGCTGCTGTTTCCATGTCGTTTCAGCCTTAAAGGCATTCACTAATTCATAGGTCTCTTCCATCCTGTTTGGATGCATTTGGTATTTACTGCGAGTCCCTCCCTCATCCCTGGCCCAGTGGAACTTTTTGACACCAAGAGGCCCCTATCTTTGGTCCTGTCTTAAAAAAAGCAAGTTTCTTGTCCTCAGCAGAAGATCAGCACATTGCTCCTTCCTTCCTTCCTTGCCTTCTCCCCCTTTGCCTCTCCAGTTTCAGGAAATACTGGAAAACCCGTTTATGCAAAATTAAACAACTCTCATTCTGATAATAGAATTTAGCTTTCCATATCATGTAGTGGCAGGGTTCATTTTATATTTGTTGAAGTTGGGGACAGAGGGGATAACTCTTGTTTTCAACTCAGCAGCACAGTGTGTGAGAAAGAGTAGAGTTTTATGCCTGAAAGGATCTTTTAAAACCTCAATCGCCTCTCTTCCCAGGTGGAAGAACAGGCCATGTTGCCAGACATGAATGACCAGGCTGACCACAGGCAGTGGACACAGCAGCACCTGGATGCAGCCGACTTGCGCATCTCCTCCATGGCACCCACCCCACCCCAAGGGGAAATTGATGCTGACTGTATGGATGTCAATGTACGAGGACCAGGTAAGGAGAGTGTGTGGGTGTCAAAGCCTCTCTCTTCCTCCCTTGCTGTGATTTTGTCAGGGGAAAGGAGGACAATGCCAGGAGGGAGGGCATTAGAGCTGGCCCAGGGGAAGAACCAAACAGCAAACAGGCCAGGTGGGATTTTGGGAGGGGAACAGGACTTTGGAGTAGCCCAGCTCTTTAAAAGAGAATTAGACAAATTTGATAGCCTTCTCTTTCTCCATTGCCAGCTACTAGCTATGATAGCTATACTCTTGTTTCCATGGTTGGAAGCAGTAATGATTCCAAATATCAGTAGCTGGAAATGGCAGGAGGAGAAAGTTGCTCTTGTGGTTCATGTTCTGCTTTCAGGTTTCCCAGAAGAGGCATGTGGTTGGTCATTGTAAGGACAGGATGCTGGACTCTTTGGTCTGGTTCAGAAACAAGACACTTGTTATTAGATCCCGATCACCAATATTCAGGCTTAGTTCAGGCCCTGGTGTTTTGATATCCTGGGAGTGCATCCAGGCACTGTCATTGCGCTTCTGACAGATTTCCCTCACTTGTGCCTTGGCAGATGGATTCACACCACTGATGATCGCCTCCTGCAGTGGAGGTGGGCTGGAGATGGGCAACAGTGAAGAGGAGGAGGACGCCCCAGCCGTGATTTCAGACTTCATCTACCAGGGGGCCAGCTTGCACAACCAAACAGATCGCACTGGGGAGACAGCCCTCCACCTGGCTGCCCGCTACTCACGCTCAGACGCAGCCAAGAGACTGCTGGAAGCCAGTGCCGATGCCAATATCCAGGACCACATGGGGAAGACGCCACTCCACGCTGCCGTCTCGGCCGACGCTCAGGGGGTCTTCCAGGTAAGGCGAGTTCAGTGCTTCCAGAGCTTGGGAGCAGTGCGGGAGGGCTGGGTAGCTCCCTGCCTGTTGGAGAGGGTTGAACTTGATGACCCTTGAGGTCCCGTTCCACCCTAAAATTCTGAGATTCTTATCATTCTGTGGGGCTCTAGTGCAAAAGCCCCCAGAGATTGCTGTGCTCATTGCTGGGCAATCATTCTGCCTTCCCAGTGAGTTTTTTCTTTTTTCATCCAACCCCCCTGCAATGCAAAGCAGGGACTTTTGAGTTTCTAGTTAGCTACATGTGGCTTTCAGCTGAGCGGCTGTAGAACGGACATTCACTCTCTTGCCTTGCCAGTCTACCCCTGCCAGGATGTCAAATAACCAAGATGTCTCTCTTTCCTGGGACAGATTCTGATCAGGAACAGGGCCACCGACCTGGATGCCCGCATGCACGATGGGACCACCCCTCTCATCCTGGCTGCCCGTTTGGCTGTGGAGGGCATGCTGGAAGACCTCATCAGCTGCCATGCAGACGTCAATGCGGTTGATGACCTAGGTACCTGGCATTTCCAAAGCATTCTGGGGAAGGGTGAGGGGCTCATGGTCATGGCCTTAACATTTGTGCCTTTGGGTCCATAGGGAAATCAGCGCTGCACTGGGCTGCTGCCGTGAATAATATTGATGCCGCTGTTGTGCTGTTGAAGAATGGGGCAAATAAAGACATGCAGAATAACAAGGTGAGAAGGGAGGGGGCTTCTTCCTGGAGCAAGGCTGGGCCAGTGCGAGGCAGAGCTACTGGCCATCCAGCCAAGGATAGGACCAGCAAGCCCAGGATCTTCAATGACAGGGTCAGAAGCTTTGCTGGAATAAGCTGCGAAATAGGAGAGAGGTGCCCTGGCATCTTGTGGGCTTCCCTGGGCAGAAGGAGAAGTTTATCGTTTATCTGCAATTTAGGATGGGAAACAGGGAGTTAGCTTTAAGTGAACTTGAATTGCATTCAGGATAGGCAAAAGAAAGTCCTTCATGCAGCTTATAGTTAAACTATAAAACTTCCTCCCGCAAGAGGCAGGGATGGCCACCAACCTAGATGACTTTAGAAGAGGACATAGAAGATTATCAGTGACCACTGGCCATAATGGCTATGCTCTGCAACACTTCTGAATACACGTTGCTCAAAACTGCAAAAGGGGAGAGGGCTCTTTTGCTTCCAGTTGGGGCGTTTGGTTGGCCACTGTGAGGACAGGATGCTGGACCAAGTAGGCCATTGGCTGCAGAGCTCTTCTTATGTTCTTAAGCTGCAGCTAGACCTTTCATTGTGTAAAGCAAATTGATAAATGTAAGGAATGACTAATAATACTTCAGCTGCATAACCCTGTTCATTTTGGAGAAGAGCCTCTAATAAGTCTGCTTTCTTCTTCCCTTTCCTCCCATGCCTTTAGGAGGAGACCCCTCTGTTCCTGGCGGCCAGAGAAGGGAGCTATGAGACGGCCAAGGTCCTCCTAGACAACTTCGCCAACCGGGACATCACAGACCACATGGACCGCTTGCCACGGGACATCGCCCAGGAGCGCATGCACCATGATATCGTCCGCCTCCTGGACGAGTACAACCTGGTGCGCAGCCCCCCTTTGCACAGCGGGCCCCTGGGGGCACCTACCCTCTCCCCGCCCCTCTGCTCGCCTAGCAGTTACATCGGCAGCCTGAAGCCAGCTATGCAGGGCAAAAAGGCGCGGAAGCCCAGCGCCAAGGGACTGATCTGCAATGGGAAGGAGTCCTCCAAGGACCTCAAGGCCCGCCGGAAGAAGTCGCAGGAGGGCAAAGGCTGCCTGCTGGACAGCTCCAGTGTCCTCTCCCCAGTCGACTCCCTAGAGTCCCCCCGTGGGTACTTGTCTGATGTGGCATCTCCTCCCTTGATGACCTCCCCCTTCCAACTGTCGCCCTCCATGCCCCTCAACCACCTGCCAGGGATGCCCGATGCCCACCTGAGCATGAACCACCTCAACCTGGTGGGCAAGCAAGACCTGGGCCTGGGTGCCAGTCGGATGCAACAGCCCTTCGACTCGGTGCCCCCGCGGCTCTCCCACCTGCCCACCTCCAACGCCACTGTCATGAATTTCACCGTGAGCGGAGCGCCTGGCCTGAGCGGGCAATGCAGCTGGCTGAGTCAGATGCAGAACGGCATTCAGGTGCAGGGCCAATACAATCCTATGCGGAATGGCCTGCAGCAGGGGGCACTCCCGCAGGGCCAGGCCCTCCAGCATGGTCTTCTGACCTCCCTCCACAATGGGCTGCCCACCACCACCTTGTCCCAGATTATGAACTACCAGGCCATGCCCAACGGCCGCCTGCCAGCCAATGCCCAGCCCCATCTCCTGCAGGCACAGCAGCTGCAGCAAATCCAGCAGCAAAGCATGCAGCAGCAGCAGCAGACCCACAGCACCGCCCCAAATGCCGGGAGTGCAAACTTCCTGGGGAATGAGCTGGGCCAGCCTGACTTGCAGCAGCAAGTGAATGGCGGGACTCTGGCAGTCCACACCATCCTGCCCCAGGACACCCAGGTCCTGGCCACCTCCCTGCCCTCTGCCCTCACTCAGCCCATGACCACCACCCAGTTCCTGACTCCACCCTCCCAGCACAGCTACTCCTCCCCCTTGGACAACACCCCCAGCCACCAGCTCCAGGTGCCAGACCACCCGTTCTTGACACCTTCCCCAGAGTCGCCGGACCAATGGTCGAGCTCATCTCCACACTCCAACCTGTCAGATTGGTCTGAGGGCATCTCAAGCCCGCCCACCAGCATGCAGTCGCAGATGGGGCACATCCCAGAGGCGTTCAAGTAGAGCAAGAGGAGGGGAACCGCTTGGGCAGGCGACCCCAGAGAGTTTCCTTCGGAGGGAGACACTTCTTTGGTTGAACCAGAGTAACCTTTGGTTTGAGTTTCTGTTTTATATATATATATATAAAAAGAAAAAGTATTTTTACATACAATGTAAGAGGGAAATTTCAACGTTTTTCTTCCTTCGTTAGTATTTATTTATGTACTACATGAAAACACTGCCTTTTTTATTTATAAGTTTTGTTGAGAGCTCAGTGGGATGCATTTGCTGTGGTCCAAATTTTAAAATCTTATTAATGGGGTTTGATTGCCTGCTTTGCGCTCTCTTGCTTACTACTTTTTTTTTTTTAGGACATCCTCTTTAAACAAAAACAAAAACTTTTATACCACAAGGATGTTCTTGTGCAGAGAGGTTTTCTTTTGTAAAGCTGTAAGCAAAGACCCATGATTATATAGTGACATTTATTTATTGAACAAGATATTTCTTTTCCTGTTTTTGTTTTTAATTCTGGAAAAATAGGGAGGATGGGCACATTTTTTCAACAAAAGTTTACCTATTTGAAGGGAAATTATAATTTAAACATAAGTTGATGGTTTTTTTGCGGGGGGAGGGTGGTTGTTGTTGGGTTTTGTTTTTGTTTTGTTTTGTTTTGTTTTGTTAAGTGCTTTAAAATATTCCCTTGTATGAGGGTGGATAGAGTCGGGGAATATTATGAGACAGCAGCCATGAATTTCTGTTTTAAAGTTTCAGTATTATATAGTTTATCTCGCTTGTCCTTTTTTGCATGATAGCAAGCTTTACTTCTTTTTTATTTATTTGAAATACTGCCTATGATCAAAAATCAGGATCACGGGTTCTAAGCTATAAATGAAATCCCAATGCTTCCTTCGGGGCCCACCCTCCAACTTCCCTTCTCCAAAATAGTCTTGTGCTCAAAAAGGCTTTTGGTGCAGAGGAAGAAACTTTACTTTGACTCCAGGATAGCTTTGTGGTTTTTCTCTAAATTGTCCCAATCGTGCTATTTTTAAAGCACCCATCACCTTGGGGGGTGTTGCCATTTTAAGAACCACATTTCTTACTATGAGAAGACTTAACAAAATGCTGTTGGTTATGACAGGCAGGAGATGTATGTGTCTGTGTGAAAACATAAGCTGTATAGGTTAGGGTTACCCAGAGAGAGGGTTGGTGTGTCTGTGCAGTGCAGAGAAACCTCAGGGTATGAGCCCCAGGCCATTAGTCACGTGGCAATAGGCTCACCTATAAATATCACAGCGCTGTAATTTTCCCAGAAGGGGTTGATCCTAGCAACCCATTCACTTCTATGGAAGAGAGTGAAAAGGTGCTGCACTCAGGGACATGTCTTGGAGAGGGTGCCGCTTCAACCTTCTTCCTGCCCCTGTTGCTTCCAGTTTAGCCCCCTGCAGCAACTGCAAATCCCACCCCCTCATCTCTTGAGTGGCTCTCACCTTTCATCTGTAGAGTCCTCAGTAGAATTCACTGTGTTCCTGTCCCACTTGAATATTGGGAGCTAGAGAGTGGAACTCTGGGTGGAAATTAAACCCTGCTTGCCAGAATCTAGGCCAGCAGTTCCAAACCCGCTCCACCCCCAATTTTTCTGCCCTGCCCCACATGCAGGAGGGCAGTGACGGGGGCATGGGGGTGGGGATACCTAGACCTTGATGGGCTGGCAAAACATTTGCCTTGGATGGCCCTTTGGGAGATGCCAGTGCCAAACTGGCCAGGCCCCAGTTAGGTGTTCCTGACTTTGAAATTAGTTTTACAGCCCGACTTGGGTTGGAATCTTGTCATCACAGGACACCTCCAGAAAGCAAAAAGGGCTGAATTCATTGTTTTTAAGACAGAGGGAGAGAGAGAGAGATTGCAAAGTCTTCCGGAATGGCACGTTGGATGTTTGCTCTTATGGCAATAAGGAGAATGGGGAAGGGGGTCGACTTTGTAAAACAAAATAAAAAATTATTATATATATAAATATATAGTATAAGCCTATGGCAAAGCTAATGTTCTGTAAATAAGTTTTTTGTTTTGTTTTGTTTTGTTTTGTTTTTACTTAAAGAAAAGAGAGATAAAGGGTGGATTTTGTTTAAAAAATCTAAAGCGGTTTTAAGTTGAAAGTGAAAGTGGTTTAGAGGTGGTGAAATATTGCTCAAGAGGAGCCCAATCCACCAAAAAGTTCACTGAGAGAGAGAGAGTCACTGAACTGAACAAGGCCTTTGTGTGACCACAGCGCTCTTTTGAGAACGAGTTAGTTTCACTGGCAGGATTTGCCAAGTGAGCCACCCTTGAAGACTTCAATCTGACACACATTTCATTTGGCGCTCATGCCATTGACTTTGCAGGGGCTTCCTGATTCAGAAACACTTCCCTTATACAGTGGTACCTCGGGTTAAGAACTTAATTTGTTCCAGAGGTCCTTTCTTAAGCTGAAACGGTTCTGAACCTGAGGCGTGCTTTCGCTAATTGGGCTTAACCTTCCTGGTTAGTGGAGTTTGTAACCCAAAGCATCTGTAACCCGAGGTACCACTGTACTAACATATCCAAGTTGCTGGCTTTGGTGGGGTGGGGGCATTCCAATATCCTGTGCATTTATTGTCCTACGGTGGTCCTCTGTCCAGCTGGACCTCACCTTGACACACTCAAGCATATCGCGCGTGCGCACACCCTGCTTGTGTGGGAGCCTCTTGAATACTCACCTCTCACGAAGCATGGCGAAGTGCTGATATTGGGACATCCCTAAAGCAAAGTGATTTTTAAACACCCTCTGGTGTTCATTGTTTTATGTTTTATAAACTAGAGTGTAGTTTCTTAAGTGTGGGGGTGGGTGGGATGGGATGGATGTGGGTGGTAAAAAAGCACCCTTCCATAATAAAAATGTTCAAGCAAAATGTGTAGTTTGCAAAAGGATGTGTTTTTTTGTTTTTTGTTTTTGTTTTGTTAACTGATTTGCAATAAAGTATGCCCCCGGGGCATCTAGAAATTCTATAAAAGTTGAAATGTGTTTTTTCCCCCTTCTTAATCCTGCGTCTGTTGCTGGGAATCACAGGTGGGGGGAATTGCTGCTGTTATGCTCAGGTTTTGGTTGTTGGCTTCTCATTGGGGCATCTGGTTGGCCACTGTTGAAGACAAAGGTGCTAAACAAGGTGACCCAACTCTCATACTCTTAACATTCTTATAACAGTTTTTTATTTTTAATGGAGCTTCATAAGAAAATACAGTCGTACCTTGGTTGACAAACACCTTGCGACTCAAAACGTTTTGGCTCCCGAACACCACAAACCCGGAAGTGAATGTTCTGGTTTACGAACATTCTTTGGAACCTGGACGTCCAACAGGGCTTCCGCGGCTTCCAATTCGCTGCAGGAGCCAATCGGAAGCCGCACCTTGGTTTCCAAACATTTTGGAAGTGAAACGGACTTCTGGAACTGATTCCGTTCAACTTCCAAGGTGCCACTGTACATTGCTTCAAGCAGCAAAACACTTTTTGTCTGGTAAAGTTTAAAGTTACTTAAGGGTGCATCCAAGTCAGTTGGTGGATGCACTGAAATTAAGCTGGATAGGTATTCATTTCACTAGGTCTACTCTGAGTAGGATCAACATCGGATGTGATCCCTTCTTTTTAAAAAACATTGTAAAAATTAAGTTCCAGCAGCCAACAATTTTGAGTAGTCTTGCATCTTGCTGATTCAGCAAAATCCTGCCTAGATATTACAGGTATACTCATTTATCAGGATGTAAAAAAAATGCAGAGCATTTGCCATGGAAACTCCTCCCCCCGCCCACAATTTAATGAGAGTCCTTTGAGGAATACCCTTTTAAGCACTGATCCTGAAAGGTGAGCCCTCCTTGCTGCAAAACAGAAGCCAGGTTGCAAATTTAACACTGGCCTCTAAATCCACCTTGTCAGGTGGGGCCTGCATGTTTCAGCCACTCTGAGATCTCTGCTATTGCCCTTTTCCACTATAAATAAAGGAGAGGCAGCAGCAGATCCCCATTGGGGGGGAAAATGGCAAATCACTACAAAAGGAACTGTTTCTCTGACCAAATACCACAAACCTGGAAGTGAATGTTCTGGTTTGCAAACGTTCTTTGGAACCTGGACGTCCAACAGGGCTTCCCCGGCTTCTGATTGGCTGCACCTTGGTTTCCAAACATTTTGGAAGGCAAACGGACTTCTGGAACGGATTCCGTTCAACTTCCGAGGCGCCACTGTACATTGCTTCAAGCAGCAAAACACTTTTTTTTAAATAATAATATTTATTAGTTTTCCAACAAATTGAACACAACACTACAAAAAACCAAAAAAGAAAAAACATACAATAATACAATACAATACAAAAAAAACCACTGCAAAACACTAACATACAACTAACAAAGCAAAACAAAAACCATTTAAAACACAGTCCAATTTCAATATCTTATCTTTCTTTCACTAATTTCCATGACCTCCTCGCACCTCCCTTTTTGTATTCCACTTCTATTAATTGTTTCAGCAATTCCTTTCCATCTTCCTCTGTTTTCTATCCTATAATTGTCTTAATACATTCTAACCTTATTTTTCCCTTTAATGCTCTATTAATCTATTTATACTTAATTCCGTATGACATTTCTACTAAAGCCATATAACTTCGTTCCATCATTTTTCTAACATTCATTAATTTTACAGTATTTCTGTAAATAGTCTTTAAACTTTTTCCAGTTTTCTTCCACCGACTCTTCTCCCTGGTCTCTGATTCTGCCAGTCATTTCCGCCAATTCCATGTAGTCCATCAACTTCATCTGCCATTCTTCCCTGGTGGGTAAATCTTGTGTCTTCCAATATTTCGCGATGAGTATTCTTGCTGTTGTTGTTGCATACATAAAAAAAGTTCTATCCTTCTTTAACACCAATTGGCCGACCATGCCCAAGCAGCAAAACACTTTTTGTCTGGTAAGGCTTAAAGTTACTTAAGGGTGTATCCAAGTCAGTTGGTGGATGCATTGAAATTAAGCTGGATAGGTTTATAAAATAATAAGCAGGCAGAAAATACAAGATCCCTAGCTTGTCAGTAGTATATGGGAAAAGGATATAGGGGTCTTAGTAGACCTCAAGCTCAACATGAGTCAGCTGTGTGACGCAGTGGCAAAAAAGGCTAATGCAGTTCTAGGCTGCATCAAGAGAAATATAGTGGCCCAATCAAGGAAAGTTACAGTCCTTCTCTATTTTGCCTTGATCCGACTACAACTGGAGTACTGTATCCACTTCTGGGCACCACAATCTAAGATGAATATTGCCAACCTGGAACATGTGCATAGGAGGGCAACCAAGATGATCAAGTGTCTGGAAACCAAGCCTTAGGAGAAATGGTTGAGGGAGATGGGTATGTTTAGTCCAGAAAATAGGACACTGAGAGGAGATATGATAGCATCTTCAATATCTAAAAGGCTGTCAAATGAAAGATGGAGCAAGCTTGTTTTCTCCTGTTCTGGAGGGTAGAACCCAAACCAATGGCTTCAAGTTACAAGAAAGGAGATTCCGACTTAACATCAGGAAGAACTTTCTGATGGTAAAAGCTGTTTCCGACTGGTTTCCCACCATCTGGCTCAACAAATCATGGGGCAGAATCCAACACCACGGAAGTGGACTTCTTGCATAAAAGGACTTCACCTTTCTCTCCTCATTCCTATAGCCCCCCACCCAAAGTGTTCCCCCAAAATCTGTTCTGGAGAGTCCCCACACCCTCTGGAAGTCCTGTTTAAGCAAATGACATAAAAGGAGATTCCAGCTAAACATTAGGGAAAACTTTATGATTGTAAGAGCTGTTTCACAGTGGAACAGACTTTCTCAGAAGGTGGTGGACTCCTGGGAGAAGAGGAATGCTTATGCCTGGGGCCTAAAGATATGTAATGAAGGCACCAGAGAAGCCTTCCAGGAAAGCACCGCACAAATGGGGAGCCACGACAGAGATGGCTTGCACTCATGTTGTCACCCTCTGGACCTCTCACAGAGGGCCTCAGATGGTGATTGCAGTTGTTCATATGGGGAGAGGTGGCCCTTGAGGTATTGTGGTCCTGAGCCGTTTACGGCTTTATAGGTCATGGGAGTGGTTGGGTGTAGGAATACCAAAGAAGGATGTCAAAAACATCAGAATGGCCAGTTCTTGAGAAGGTTTAGACTTACAGCAAAGCAGCCTGCCAGTTCTCCTAGCCTTTACTTTTTTTAATATTTATTAAAGTTTCACAATTTATATAATCAAACACAACAATACAAACAAACGCAAACAAAAAAACAAGTATAGTTTCAAATCCTTATTTTCATAAAACTTACTTCACCGACCTCCTCATACCTCCCCTTTCTGCATTCCAATTTCAAATATTTAGTTCAGCAAATCCTCACCCTTAATTTTAATTGTTAACCATTCTTTTCTTTTAACTTAATCCTTACAACTGTAATCCACTTAATTTCTAAAGCCGCATCATTCTAACACTCATTAATTTTACAATGTTTCTTAAGATAGTTCTTAAATTTCTTCCAATCTTCTTCCGCCGTCTCTTTTCCCTGGTCTCGGATTCTGCCAGTCATTTCTGCCAGTCCCATATAGTCTATCACCTTCATCTGCCATTCTTCCCAGGTGGGTAGATCTTGTGTCTTCCAATACTTTGCGATGAGTATTCTTGCTGCTGTTGTAGCATACATAAAGAATGTTCTGTCTTTCTTTGGCACCAATTGGCCGACAATGCCCAGGAGAAAGGCCTCTGGTTTCTTAAGGAAGGTATATTTAAATACCTTTTTCATTTCATTATATATCATTTCCCAGAAAGCCTTAATCTTTGGGCATGTCCACCAAAGGTGAAAAAAAGTACCTTCAGTTTCTTTACATTTCCAACATTTATTATCAGACAAGTGGTAAATTTTTGCAAGCTTGACTGGGGTCATGTACCACCTATAAATCATTTTCATAATATTTTCGTTTAAGGCATTACATGCTGTAAATTTCATACCGGTGGTCCACAACTGTTCCCAGTCAGCAAACATAATGTTATGATCAATATCTTGTGCCCACTTTATCATGGCTGATTTCACTGTCTCATCTTGTGTATTCCATTTCAACAGCAAGTTAAACATTCTTGACAAGTTCTTAGTATTAGGTTCTAACAGTTCTGTTTCTAATTTTGATTTTTCCACCTGGAAGCCTTTACAGATGTGGGACGGACACTGCAGCAAGGAGATGGCTTGTCTACACCCAAGCAAATGTCCATACATTCTGTATACACAAAGCAGCATACATCACAAGACTGCCCATCACTTCACCTAACTAGATGAGGGCATAGGTGGCAAAAACTCAAGTCTTACAGATGGCTTCCCTTTCTGGGCTCAGAGCCCAGCACCCCAAACCCCACAGATAAGGGTAACATCAAAGCAAGCCAATTAGCTTATATCAAAGCAAGTGATATATGAGCTCATTGCTGCAACAGCTACCAATTAATTGTGGGCTTATCTTGACTACCAAGATGGCATTAGCAAATCTTCCAGAACAGTTCACCTTTGGTTCAACACAGGGGCCTATCTAGTCCAACCTCCTGTCTCAAAGCAACCAGCCAAAGGGGATCCTGAAAACACAACAGCACTCCCCTCACCTTTGCAAACTATTCGATCCACCTCTGATATTGGAGGCAGTAAACAGCCATCATGGCTATTAGCCAGCAGTAGTCTCTTCTTCTGCTGTGGATTTGTCCAATCCTCTAAAGCCATCCAAGTTGGTGGCTATTGGTGCCTCCTGTGGGAGCAAGTTCCATAGTTTAGCTCTGGTCATTGATAATAAGAACCTGGCTGCTGGGTCAGGAATAATGTGGTCAGAGGCAATTTTAGGTTAGTGCGATCAGTGTAGCTGCAGTGCTGCAGGGGATGCCACAATAATGCTGCAGAACAGAGTGAGAGAGGTGGCAAGGGCACCATGTTTATTTAGCATTTCACAGGGCACCACTGATAGGGATTCATCCAATCCTGCATCCTGTCCTCACAGTGGACAGACAGGTGCCACAAAAGTAGGGTTGCCATATTTCAATGAGTGAAAAGTTCTTGAGCTTTTTGTTTGTTTGTTTGTTTGTTTGTTTGTTTAAAGAAATCTTAACAAAAGAAAATGAGGTTTTGAGCTGTTTTAACTGAAAATCACCAAAATCTATGCTACCGACATGGGCTGCCATGACATTTCAGCAATTTCCACCCAGGCACTGCTTAAGGGGGCTAGGTCCGGGAAAGGAAAAGGGACCTTCCCGCTGGAGCAGTACCTATTTATCTACTTGAACCTGGACGTGCTTTGGAACTGCTAGGTGGGCAGGAGCAGGGACCGAGCAACGGGAGCTCACCCCGTCGCGGGGATTCGAACCGCCGACCTTCTGATCGGCAAGTCCTAGGCTCTGTGATTTAACCCACAGCGCCACCCGCGTCCCTCTTACTCTGTAGGCAGCATCAAAAAAATCATGCATCCACTGTTTCGTGGGGCTGCAGTGGCACAAAAACATGGTTAAAAAACACGGATCCTTGTGGCTCCTCATGATTTTTGCACTAGATCAGCCCAAAGTCACCATCAGATCAAACATCATCGCCATGGGCACAGCCTGCACCACAAAAAATCGCGGATCCACGGCTTCCTGACCATACCGTGGCCCAAAAATGTGGTTCTGAAGCATGAATCCTCATGGATCCTCATGCTTTTTGCATTGGGCCAGCCCAAACTCACCTTAATGGGATCCTCATAACAGAGGGTCCTGATTGCGCTCGGGACCCAAGAGCTCACCTGACAGGGTTAAAATGGGGGGGGGGAGTAGGAAGTCCTGGCCATTCCCCTGGGATCATGCCAGGCAGTTTTAGCCAATAGCCAGTAGGTGGCGTGATCCCAGGGGCTTTAAAAACAGCAGTGTGATGCAAGTGGGGCATTTGCATGGCTGAACACCCACCCACCCTCCCTAGTTTAGGTAGAGTTGCTTGGCCATGCTTTGGTTTGGGTCACCTGTTTTGGAGCAGGGGCTGGGTAGGAATTTTTTCCATTTGGCAGATTGGCTTTAGCCATTTGGTTTTCACCTACCTCTTAGCAAATCATCACAACTTGTAAGGTGGCGGTTAGGCATTGGATCAGTTGGATTGTGGGGAGGAGAGGTGCGGCCATCACCTGCCCCTCCAGGAACTGGGTATTCTGTTAAAGGAATTTGGGGGTCCTGGATCTTGTCCGAACCCCGGGGTGAGCTTAGGTTGGTCCTCATCAACCTTGCTCCCTCATTTGGTTTACCCCATTGGACGATCACCCTGAGAGCTGGAGTCAGTTATAGTGGGGAGTCAATGCCTAAGTCAATACCACTCACGTGATTGTATTTCAATAAAGTTGTGGCCAAAATTTGCCCCAAAACTTAAACTAATATAAGTGTCCATGTGTAATTTTTTGGGGGGTGGGTCTGGGGCCTCGAGACGCAATCACACATCATGTCCAGGGGCACAGCCTGCACCACAAAAACTCAGATCCACGACTTCCTGGCCACTCCATCGTCCAAAATTGTGGTTCTGAAGCAGGGATCCTCATAGATTCTAACGCTTTTTGCATTGAGCCACCCCAAACTCACTGTCAAATCATACATCATGTCCAGGGGCACAGCCTGCACCACAAAAAACTCAGATCCACGGCTTCCTGGCCATTCTATGGTCCAAAAACGTGGTTTTGAAGCACAGATCCTCAAGGATCGTCACACTTTTTGCAATGAGACACCCCAAACTCCCTGTCAAATCACAAATCATAGCCAGGGGCACAGACTGCACCCAAAAAAAATTCAGATCCACGGCTTCCTGGTCATACCATGGCTCAAAAAACGTGGTTTTGAAGCACGGATCCTCAAGGATCGTCAAACTTTTTGCAATAAGCCACCCCACACTCACCATCAAATCACACATTATAGCCTGGGGCACAGCCTGCACCACATTAAACTCGGATCCATGGCTTCCTGACCACTCCATGGCCCAAAAACGTGGTTTTGAAGCACAGGTCCTCATGGATCCTCATGCTTTTTGCATTGGGCCAACCCAAACTCACCATCAAATCACACATCATGTCCAGGGGCACAGCCTGCAACACAAAACACTCGGATCCACAGCTTCCTGGTCATACCATGGCCCAAAAACCTGGTTTTGAAGCTCAGATCCTCAAGGATCGTCACACTTTTTGCAATGAGCCACCCCAAACTCCCCGTCAAATCACACATCATAGCCTGGGGCACAGCCTGCACCACAAAAAACTCGGATCTACGGCTTCCTGGCCATTCTATGGTCCAAAGACGTGGTTTTGAAGCACGGATCCTCAAGGATAGTCATACTTTTTGCAATGAGCCACCCCAAACTCTTGGAAGACACAAGATCTACCCACTCTGGAAGAATGGCAGATGAAAGTGATGGACTATATGACATTGGCTGAGATGACTGGCAGAATCCGCGATCAGGGAAAAGAGACGGCGGAAGAAGAATGGAAGAAATTTAAATTTTATCTTAAGGACTACTACAAACTTGAGGAATGCTAGAATGTCGAGGTTCTCAGGAAAAAAAAGGGTTACAGTGATATAAGATTGGATTAAAGAAAAGATTAAGACGATAGAGGTTGGAAAGAAATATTTAGAAGTTGCTAAAAAAGTATGGACAATGGGATGCAGAAAGGGGGGGTATGGGGAAGTCCCGGAAAAGAGGTTTATGAAAAAATGTTATGAAATTATACGTGTTTGTATGTCTTTTTGTGTGTTTGTTTGTCTTTAAAAAATTTTGTAAAACCAATAAAAAAATTCTATAAAAAAAACAACAAAACCACGTTTTTGGACCACGGTACGACCAGGAAGCCATGGATCCGAGTTTTTTGTGGAGCAGGCTGTGCCCCCGGGCATGATGTGTGATTTGATGGTGTTTGGGCTGGCCCAATGCAAAAAGTGTGAGGATCCATGAGGAGCCGTGCTTCAAAACCACGTTTTTGTTCTACAGTACGACCAGGAAGCCGTGGATCTGAGTTTTCTGTGGTGCAGTCTGTGCCCCTGGACATGATGTGTGATTTGGCAGTGAGTTTGGGCTGGCCCAATGTGAAAAGCGTGAGAATCCATGAGGATCCGTGCTTCAAAACCACGTTTTTGGGCCACGGTATGGCCAGGAACCTGTAGATGCGTGATTTTTGTGGTGGATGCTGTGCCCATGGCCATGATGTTTGATCTGACTTTGGCCTGATCTAGTGCAAAAATCATGAGGATCCATGAGGATCCGTGTTTTTTAACCATGTTTTTGCGCCCCTGCGTCCCCACGAAACAGTGGATGTGTTGTTTTTTTATGCTGTCTACAGAGTAAGACATAGTCTACAGTATTATGGTGGTTTTATTTAATTCGAATGAAAAAATCATATGAATTCATGAGGATCCGTCTAGATCCGCCTTTTACCTTTTTCCATCAAGAACTATACAACTTTCAGAAGATATCTGAAGGCAGCCTTGTATAGGGAAGCTTTTCATGTCTAATGTTTTATTATGCATTTATATTTGCTGGAAACCGCTCAGAGTGGTTGGGGCAACACAGTCAGATGGGCGGGGTACAAATAATAAATTAATTATTATTATTATTATTATTCAGTGTGGATGCAGATTTGGGTAGCAATTTAGCACAAATGGCTTTAGCCTGCACCCTGACCTTCAAAATATTTCCAGGCATCTTCTTCATGTAAATTAAATTTGGGTTGCAAAACTTTTGCGGAGAAGGGGAAATGATTTTAATTTAAAACTAAATAAAAAGAAACTGTTTGTAATAAAGTGGGGGAGGAATGATCGTCCTTCCCTCCGGGTCTCACAAGCTCAAGAAATGCGTGTAGGGCGAGGGAACTCTGTTCATGCTCAGAGGCACAGTGGCTCTTGGCCAGCCTACTCCACGCACTAAAGATTCCGAGCTGAAAAATCGGGGAACGATTTCAGCTCTTTCCGCCTCCTCTCGCCGGAGAGTTCCGAACTTCCTTAAAGGGATCGCCGCGGCCTCTCCTTTAACTGACTCAGGGATTGGGGGCAGAGGACGGAAACGCCGAGCAACGAATTACTGACGGCGGACGAAACCGTAGAGCTAAGAAAATAAGGAGCAGCATGCCCATCCTTCAGTTCCTGTTTCCTCCCACCGGAACACAAACACAGATGACAGGTAGGCTCTCTGATCCCAACTTCTATGGATTCTGACAGATTCTGACCCACCCAAGAAAGGGCACTTGTACGTTGTTAGCATACCTCTGTCTCGGGAGATCATGAAGGCGTGTGCTTTTGGGAGTTTAAGATAAGCTCTTGAGCTGTTGGAAGGTTACAGCGCCTTATGTGGCTGTAGAGACCGATATGGGAGAGAGATGTTTTGTCGCATCTGCGGCAGATGAAGGCACCCGGTTTCGCTGTTACAGGTGCACCATGGCGATTCTTCTCTCTGTGCTCCTCCTAGCAGTCATTCCTCCTCTGAGCACTGCTGTGGATCCAGGCACTGTGATCATCTGCAAGGGATTCAAGCACGGCGAGGTTGATGTTGCCACCTTCATGTCACGTTTGCAGACATCTTTGTAATGTACATAGCGATTCTCCCCTCCAAAGAATCCTGCGAACTGTAGTTCACCACACCTCAGAGCTACAGTTTTAGCACTTTTAAGCAAGCTGCAATTCCCACGATCCTTTGCGGGGTGGATTGGAAATATGATTTAAATGCAAGGCATTTCAGGCAGCCAAAGTTTCCAGTCCTCGTGGCTCTTAGGGAGCAAAAGCGGCGCGGAGTAAAAAAAGAAGGAAAGAAAAACATTCGCAAGTGAACTCGGAAGTGAAATCGTGCACGAGTCTATAGTCATCCCTTTTCGTAAGTCTACATGCATCTCTACCTTGTGTAGGAGCCGGCCAAAGCGGGGGGCGGGCGGCCGTGATGGCGTCACACGCATGGTTAGGGGCGTACGTGACACGTCTGCGCTGCCGGATGTTCCAAGATGGCGGCGGCATTTGCTGCTTTTGCTTCTGCCTGCCTGTCACTGAGGCACCGTTAAAGCCGGTTGGCGCTGCTTGTGGTACTGCTGAGCGGGTGGTAAGCAGGTGAGTCCCCCCGGGGGTGTCGGGGGCGTAGGAAGGGGAGGGCGGAGTAGGCCGGTGCGGGGATAAAGGTGGAGCCTCCAGGCTCAGCGGCAGTCTACCTGGCAGGCCCTTCCTTTCTCCCACCCTCTCCTCTGTCCGTCGCATGCTATTGTGGTGAAGGAGAAGCTTATAAGGATGAGGAGGAGGCGGCGGTCGCGGGCGGGCTTTCTTCACGAGAAATAAATCAGCCTTTCAGGGCGAGGCTGTGGTTCCTCTTGCATGCACGCAGGAGGGGCCCAAGTTCGGACACCACTCGTCCTGAGTTAAATACGCTGGCATTTTTGTTTAATTCAGCCCTTCTATTCATAACCACGAGGACCCGAAAATTATTCTAAGGGGAGGATGTAGTTTAGTGGTTAGAGCCTGTGATTTGCAGGGACAGGCTCCTATGGTGAGGCTAGGAACGTCCTGTGAGTCTGAGGCTCTCCAGTGCTGCTGCCACTCCATGTTGACAGTGCTGAGCTACATGAGTCAAGTGATGTGACTAGGTAGAAGGTAGATTGGGAAAGGCTTCAGATCACCAGGTAGAACAGTTGCTTTGCATGTAGAAGGTCACAGGTTAAATCCCTAGTGGCAATTCAAGGTAGGCCTGGGAAGGACCCACCTATTTCTGAAACCCCAAACTGTATTACAGCAAGTCGCTTCAGGACACCCATGAGTGTGAGAAGCTATATATAACTTAGAACAGGCTAACCAAAGTTAACTAAGTGGTTTGGGAAAGTTTAAAGGATTTTCACCTGAAGTCTAAAAGAATGTAAACTTGACCTGGCATGAACCTTATAGGAACACTGGGAACAGAGTCTGACCCTTGATCTTTCTAAGTAAGTATTGTCTACACTGATTGGCAGCAGCAATTCTCCAGGGTTTCATGTTCAGAGGCCATTCCTAACCCTATGTGGAGATGCCAGGAACTGAACCTGGCATAAGGCAGGTGTTCTACCACTGAGCCACAGCCTGTCAAGATTTTGACTTCTGCTGCAGGCACCCTCCCCCTTAATAGATAGCTGTGGACTCTGAAGAAGGATATCTGAACATAACTGTGAGACCTGATTTGCACCACTAAGGAAATTTTTGCACAGGAAATATATGGAAATGTCCTGCCAAACACTTGGTCGACTGCGTCAGACCAACACAGCTACCTACCTGAAACTTGTGCAACTCATACTCTTTCCAGTGAGAGATGGCATCACCTGTTGGGTTTCTGCTCATCATACTATAGGAAAAAGAAACAGGTGCTGAGAAAAAGGGAGCCAATCCAGGAGTGCAGTGTAAAAACATCAGGACTGCTTTGTTGGTCTTTATCTTAATCCCACATTCTGAGTCACTCAAAACAATTATTGGCAGTGATAAAAAGGGTGTTTGCCTGTGAGTGTGGTTAAGAGTTGCGGGGGGGGGGGCGTGTTATAGAGTAGGGGATCTCCCTTGCAGACAGAAGGTAAGGTTGGGAGCAGCTCCTATTTGAAATCCTGGAGATTGGTTTAGTGGTCAGATGAGGTGAATAGACAGGTAGCATATTCAGTTTGCCTGGGAATTTCTAGCTGCCCTTTCTTTGAGCCAGGAAACATCCCAGCCTTTTACAACTTGTGGTTAATAACAGCCCTGATTTTGCTTAAAGGGAGATTTTTGGATGAGTTGGCCTGAAGCCAAGGCCTGAAAGTCCAAACGCTCATTTCTAAAATCTCACATTTCTCGACTTCATTCACTATCACAGCCCCACACAGCTAACCAAATGAATTGGTCCAATTAAAGGATATCTCCTGAATCTGATTTGACCTTTGCAACTGTGATTTTCTTGCAGCTTGTGCACTGGGTTTAATTCAAGTATGACACTGAATGAAGTGTTTAACATGCGTTGTAAAGAATAAAATCTTATTTCCTTCAAGCAAATAAGCAAGTCTTTGAAAGCTTTGTAAATATTGCTTTAAAACTTTTTAAGGCGGAACGCGCGTGCGCACACACACACATCAAAAAGCAAACAAACATGGATGTTGTGAACTCCATAAAAAGCAAAAACTAAATCTAGTGGCCTTTCCTGAAGGCATCTGTATCTGCATTGTACTTTATGCAACGGTACCTTACAAATAGGGTAGTATGTTCCATGAAATCCAGAGCCCACCCCCCACCCCCGATGGCGGCCCAGACTCCACCTGAAGGCATCCTCCCCTCCCCTCAATTATTAGTTCCATCGTTCCAGCTTCTCTTGCTGTCAAGCAGCTTCTTCTGCCATTGGACTGGATTTTCTCTCTTCCTAGAAGTTAAACCCATTACTTCTAAGTAATTTAGTCCTGCCCTCTGTGGCAGCAGGGAACAAGTCATTTCCCCCTTCTATATAATGGCCCTTTAGGGGTTTAAAGAGCACTGTAATTCTGTCTAACAGTCTTGTCTTCTGTTGAGTAAACATTCCAAGTTCCTCAAAACTTATTTTTCCATGCTGTTAACTATTTCTCTCATTTAGAAATCTTAAAGGAAGTGAGTGCCCAAAACAGGACCTGGAACTTCAGATCAAGCCTAAGTAGGGCAGAATAAAGTGGAGCTCATCATGTCCAGTGTAGATCAACTGCAGTCATAGAATCATAGAGGAAGGAGCCCTGAGGATCATAGTCGAACCCTCTGCAATGCAGGAATATACAGCTGTCCCATATGGGGATTGGACCTGCAACCTTTATGTTACCAGCACCACGCTCTAACTGACTGAGCTATCCAGGCCAGAATCCTTTCCATCTGCACTGCCACCAAGTCATGCTGTACGTGGGCATTTGATCCACATGTAGTCCCTCCTCCCCACTCAGAACTCTTGATTTGGCACTCTGAATGTCTCCCTTTTAATAAAAATTAAACTAGGTCATACTTAAACAAAATATCCCAGGGGAAGTTTATATTGGAGAAGCTTATCAGAAAGGGTGATGTTATTCTGCCTTTCTTGGAAGATTGTTCAGAGTTGGAGAAATTCCAAGCTCATCTTCAGACACCCTGTGACTCCCATCAAGATCCACTGATCCCATTCTTTTTCATTTTAAAAATGGAGGGAGTTTTGCCTTTCTCTTTGGTTGGAAGGGTTGCCTGTTTTGTTGTGTGCATACCTGTTTGAGGGTGGGGGAGTTCTAAGCAATATCCATTTTTTCTTCTCTGAAATAGGCATTTTGCAGTGATCACAACAACTTCTTAGCTTTCCAGAAAGACTGGGGCCCCCTTGCTTTGGGGTTCTAGGAACACGTACTAGTGCAGTGCATTACAGGATGAAAGATTTTGGTTCTGATCTAAAACCTCAGGGCAGCCATGAAAGTAAGCCTAGGAAAGCCCACTGTCATGTTTGCAAGCTTTCTAGGCTTCACATGCCAAGATTAGTTGTTTGGTACAACACTGTGGCCTAAAATGAGAGGAAGAAAGCAAGGCTTTTCTAAAGTGGGGGAGCATTTTTGTTGTTCAAGCACAATTGAAGCAACCATGATCAGGGATGCTGTGTGTGTGGAGGTCATCCCTCAACATCTGGAGGGCCACTGTTTAGTTTGACCTCTTTTTTCTGATTAATACACCCCACCAAGTTGCTTGCACAGAAACTTTGGGGTGATGAGGAGAGTGCCTGTTTACACATTTGCAGCAGGGCCTCCCTGATTTCAGGACATACCCCCTTGATTCCAGTGAGTTACCAAGCTAGGTGTAAACACTCACTGCAGAGTTGCATTTCCAAAAGGCTGATGTTTAGCAGGGCTTTGCTTATTATGAGACCCTCTTCATTTTAAGAAGTTTCTGTCTTGATAGAGTAGTACTTGAAATTTTTTAGTGGGAGCACCTGGCTATAAGGCATGTGCTTCAATGGACTTCCTTTTCAATGCAGCCTTCTGTGAATGGAGAGCTATGTTCAGATTCTCACAGTAAAAAATTAATTGGCAGCAAATGAAAAATGAACTTAAATAATATATGCAAGTCAGTGATGTGGACGACTTCCTGCTCTGTTTTTGTTTCTCTGTTTTGTTTCTCCAGAACTTGTTGATGTTAACAACTCTTCAAGCATGCTAAAATTGACATGATGAATTTTCTGTGCCTTCCTTCCCCTCCCCTTAATGTCTAATGTGGTAGAATAACCACATTTGTCACATTTTAAAATATTTACAAACATTCCAAAAAAATAATAATTCGTGAGTAAACATTTGCCTTTTTAATTGTGATGAACAAGATGAACAAAAAATCATCTTGCATAGGAAATAACCCTGTATTGGACTTGTTCCTTGAATCCTTTGGATGACAGTATTTTAGTAAACACTCAAAAGAATCACACACACACACACACACACCCATCATAACGGTGACTTCTGGCAATGCTTAGTTCACACTTCTTATGAAGTAGGAAGCCTCTTTAACTCTTTGTCCTCTCTCTCTCTCTCCCCCCCCCCTCCTTTGCAGTGAGTGCATGAAGTGAAGCCAGTTCCACAGCATCTTCCAGTAATTCTCCTGAGCAACTCAGCTGGGAGTCTGTCATGCAGCCTCCACCACAAACCATCCCCACTGGGGCAGGCGGGCCCCCTCCACTGGCAACATCACAGAACATGTATTGGCGAAGCAATCCATTCGGCAAGCGGGCCACCTTGCCAGTCTCTGCAGCCACAGGCCCGGTGCAACCCGTGACAGACCCCTTTGCCTTTGGCAAGCAGGCCCCACAAGGCACCCAGTTTGCTGCCAGCAACAACCCCAGAGGCAATCCACCTGTTGTGCAAGAGTTTTCTCTAGCAGCGTTTCCTCCACATGCAGCAGACAGTCCTCATGGTTTGCTCTCATTTTCCCCAGCAGCGCCTGCCTCTCAACCTGGAGGAAACAGTGCATTTTCGAGTGTGGCAGCCCCCATGCCATTGTTTGCTCCACAAGTCACAAACAGTGCCGAAACGCCTTTGAGCATTGAGCCTGGCAAACGTACCCATAGCCCTCTGGGGCAGCATCATTCCATGGGGATCGCTCTTGAAAATTCTGTCAGCGGGCACCAGGGGTTGGCTCCTATGCCAGACAGGCCTCTGAGCAGGCAGGAGGCTGGTGGGAATCCAAGCAACCCTGTTTCCCTGTCAGCATCTTTGTCTTTCTTCTCTCCTGCCCAGCAAACTGTGCCTCAGTGGAAACCCTCCCAAGGGAGCTCAGGGCCACCTCAGGTCCAGGCTTATTCTTCCTACCCAGAGCCACCATCCCAAAACACCCACTATGCTGTAACTCAGTCTGCTTCTGGTGTTTCCCAGCCAGGTCCCCACATGGAGCCCCATCAGAATTCTCCGCAGCAGCCTCTCGTTCACAATGCTGCTCAGGCCCCATTGACATATGGCGATGTCTCCAGCATGACTTCCAGCCAGAGCTCTGGTCACCATCACACTGCTTGGCAAAACACAGGAGCAGGGTGCCCTTGGCCCGGCCACCTCCCTCAAGAACACTTTTACCTGCAACCTCTTGAAACAACTTACACTCTTGGCAATCCCACCACTCAAGAAAACGACTCCTCAGCTGAACCTCAAGGCGCATCTGAAGCGGCCAGCAGACAGTGTCCGACCAATACTGATTCAGGTACAGTTTCCATGTTTTTCAAAGGAGATGAGGCTGAGAATGAGGAAATCCTTTCATCAGAAGGAGCCGAGCAGGCCAGCAGCAGCGCTGACACTTTTCAACAGACGATGGGCCACACATACTACCAGCCCCTCCACTCGCAGCAGATCCCGGCAGCGTCTTTCTCTCCTATGCAGGCAAGCACAGCTGAGGGCCTGGAAGCTCAGCATCCCTTCAGAGCCACCTGTGAACCACCTGATGCCCAGGCTGGCAAAAGTGCAGCCTTCCTCACTGAAGACAAAGCTAGCCTTGCCGATGCTCGAGGGCCTGTCAGCACGCAGTACGAAAACATTGAGAACCTGGAGTGCGTTCCAAACCAGGAAGTCCTGCCGAGCGAGCCTACAAACCAGAGTCGTTTGTCTCCTGGGGTGGCCCCAGATCCGACCAGGTACACCTCACTTCTAGGCCCATCACTGCCGAAGTCTAGCACCACCAGCCGTCTTGAAAGAGGGCCAAACCTTGAAGCGCCTGATCTGTTGCCTCACCCCATCCGGTCCGACAGTGTCTCCTCCAACTACAGCAGCCTGAGTCAGTGGAGTCTCCCCAGCGCATCTCAGCCACAGGAGCTGGGCACATTTATCCAGCAGGAGAGCGGGAAGCTCCCAGAGGAGGAGGCATCATCGTCTTCCTCCATGGGCTTCTTCAAGCAGATTGATTCCTCCCCTTTGGGAGGGGATGGTAGCAGGCAGAGCCCTGGCAAGAGTTACCACCACAGTGGCCCTCTTTCCCATGCACCCACCCCAAGCCCCCCCAAGCCCATGGGGGTCTTTCAGACGAGCGCCAACAGTTCATTCGAGCCTGTCAGGTCGCATGGGTTGGGGGTCAAGCCCCCTGAGGCCGACCAAGCGAAGATGGTGGCCGAGCTGAGAGAGAGCCTTTCAAGTGCCAAGAAGAGCCAGGCCACCCCAGTCGCCTCACCGGGGAACCTGGAGCAGCCTCCCGATAATCTGGAGACCCTTTTCGTGCCCCGGGACTACCCCTTGCCTCTCACATTGGGGAGTGGTGCTGCAGGGGCTCTGCAACCCAGCGGTGGGTCCTTGGTGGAAAACGTGCAGTCGGTCCCTGAGAAGAAACTGTCAGGCAGGGCCCAGGGAAACAGGAAAAAATGTGAGAGCCCAGCCACTACGCTCTGGGCCCAAAGTGAGGTGCCAAATTTTGGGGGGAATGTGCTGTTGGCCCCGGCTGCTCCAGCAGTGCAGGTGCCGACCAAGCAGGCAGCCCAGGTGCTCCAGCCACCCGAGGAAGGTTTGCCTGGCCAGCAGTCCCTCTCACCAGGGTCCATCCCCCACCCACCATCCCTGGCTGGGAATGTGTCTTCCGAAAACTTGGAAAACCCTCCCAAGCTGGGGGAAGAAGAGGCTCTTCGCTCCCAGGCGAGTTCGGGTTACGCAAGCCTCCTCTCCTCCCCACCTACAGAGGCTCTGCAGAACCAGCCCGTCCTGATTGCCCAGCCGAATCAAAGCTACAGCTTGGCTCAGCCAGTTAATTTCTCCCTCACTGATCAGCTGAGCAAGAGTGAAAGCAGCCACTTGGCAAAAGATCCCGGGGGTGGCAATAAGCCTCTGCTGGGCTTCCACACCAGCAGAAACTCTCATAGTGAAACCATGCCTCTGGGGCAACCCAGACCTGCAGGTCAGGCATCTGTTTCTGCTGCTGCTCTGTCAAATTCTAATTTTTTACAAAATCCCCTCGGCACTTCTGAAATGGCCTCGAATAAACCTTCCCCCTCTCTGATGCACCCAGCCTCCGAAGGCACCTTCAACTTAGCTTCCGAAAGCCAAAAAGCTAGTGTTTCAGAAGGGCTTCCTTCAGACTTGTCTGGCAAGTCTAGGGCTAATGCTTCCAGTGTGACCTCAACCCCTCTGACCCTTGCTACGGGCCCTGTGAACAGCAGTCCCAAGAACTCAGGCAGTCAGGAGCTTCCCAGAGTGCTAGATTTCACGGTAGCAAAGTCCCTGGAGCAAAGCAGCACCACCAGCTGCACCCAGGTGCATAACCAGTCACTCTCCAGTGGGCTGGTGTTTGGTCACCCTGGCCGAGGGGAGAATGAGGTTCAGGATCCACGACACTTCTATCAGCAGGTCACAAAAGATGTGCAGCCTCCGGGTGGCACTTCCCCCCTGCAGCAGCAGCAGGCAGCATCCTCAGGGCAGCCCCATGCTCCGTCCAACCCCCAGGTGCATCCTGGAAGCAGCTCTGCCCAGCAGCCCCCAGGCCAGAGGACTTATGAGGCTGATGGGGGTTTGGCAACCTACGCTCAGGCGTCCATGGAGAGCAAGCCAGTGTCGTCGAGCCAACCTCAGAGTGCTCCGGCTGACACCAGCCAGACTAATGCAGTGACAGTGGCTGGTCAGCCAGCCGGGATCCCCTCTCAGCATGAGCCGCAGCACCCACCGCCTTCTCAGACCCCCTGCCAGACCACCTTCATCCAGCCACAGAACCCTTACTACTACTATGGGCACCCCTACAACAGTTATCCTTCGTACCAGACGCCATACCCTCCAGTGGACCCCAGGACTGCTCACCTTTATTACCAGGTGGGCTCACAGGTTGTTTTTCCTCTGTGCCGTTCTGTGGTTGGCTGTAGGTGGGGTGGTGAGGTGGTAGGGAGGGTGGGTGTGTTAGCGGAAGCCCAGGGGGAAAAGCAATGGCTGGCTTAGTGAAAAGGGGTGGGGGGTGTTGCTTCCACATTGAAAATCTTCCTTTCCCCTTCTCTCAGTTTCCCCTTCTCTCAGTTTCTCTCTTCTGAACAGCTGATGGACAGATGTCAGCTGAGAATCACAGAATTGTAGAATTGGAAGGGACCCCCCCAAGTATCATCTAGTCCAACCCCGCTGCAATGCAGGAATCACAGCTAAATAATTTAGTTATTCATTTATTCATTGAATTAAACTTCTTACTTGCCTTTTTATCATCAGATCCCATGGTGGGTTATTTACAAGCATTAAACAAGAAAAATATCAAAACAATTAAAAGCAGTTCCATATATAGAAACATAGAATTCTACAGTTGCAAGGGACCCCAAGGCTCATCTAGTCCACCCCCTGCAATGCAGGAATCACAGCTGAAGAATCCCTGATGGATGGACATACAACCTGTTTTAAAAACTCCAATGAAGGAAAAAGTTCTGAGAAAGTTCATTCCACATTCTTAACAGCTCTCAGCATCAGAAAATTCTTTCTAATATTTAATCATAACCTCCTGACTTGCAATTTGAAATCATTAATTAGGATCCTCCCCTCCGGAGCGGCAGAAAACAACCTTGCTCCATCTCTCATGTGACTGCCCTTTGAAGATTGGCTCCCACGTTGAAGATGGAACAAGCTTAGAATCATAGTATTGTAGAGTTGGAAGGGACCCTGTGGACCATCTGGTTCAACCTCCTGCATTGCAGAGGAATCTCAACTAAAGCATCTATGCCAGATGGCCACCCAACCTCTGCTTAAACACCTGCAAGGAAGGAGAGTCCACCGCCTCCTGGGGGAGTCCGTTCCCCTGTCAAACAGCTCTTGCTGTCAGAAAGTTCTTCCTGATATTTAGTTGGAATCTCCTTTCTTGTAACTTGAATCCATTGGTTTGGGTCCTCCCCTCCAGAACAGAAGAAAAAAAAGCTTGCTCAATCTTCCATGTGATGTTCCTTCAGATATTTGAAGATGCCTTGGTTTTTGCTGCTCCAGAGGGGGTTGGATGAAATCCTAACTGCAGACTAAGATTCCCCTCTCCTGATGCTTTGAACTAGAACTCTATCCTTGACCAGTTTCTGTGTTAGTTGCTGGGAGCTCTAATGCCAGCATATCTGGAGTGCGGTGGCATGTGGGAAGGTCTAGCTTTGCCTATCATTTGAATGTGGCCAGAGGACTTGGCTGGTTTATGCCGCTCTTTGACTAGAGCCTTCTCCCTGCACCCAGTTTTAATTTGTTTTTGTCTTTTTTACTTTTGGCTATGCTTGCACAACTACCAGTTTCTGGAAACCACAGGAGGGGAGAGTTGCTGTTGTGCTCGGGTCCTGCTTGGGAGCATTTTCCCATTGGGACATCTTTTTTCCCACCATGAGGACAGGAAGCTGGACTGGTTGGGCCTCTTTTAGCCTGACCTGTCAGCCTTGCTGTTACGTTCTTAATTAAAAAGACATTCAGGGTGAAGGGATTTAGAAACTTCAAAAACCAGCAAAGTGGAGGAACATGTGGGTTCCCCCAAACATGTGATACCACATGGCAATTGTTGAAAGAAATGATGGCCTAAACTCCCCATTTCTCCTGATGTCTGAGCCTTTATTCTTTCCTAAGCTTCTCTAGTTAGCAGTTGGCAAAAGGTCAGCTGGGAGAGGAAGGGGATCTAGATGTGGTGGACTTCGGCTCTTGAGCTTTCTGTTGAGTAATATATAACCTCTTGCCTCTAGGAGCATCCATACAGCCGATACGATCCTGCCTCCCAGCACTATGACACCACGGCACCCAGTAGGAACGCTAGGAGCTATCATCAGGGGGAGCCAGAACGCCCCAGCTCCCGAGCAAGCCACACCTCTGATGAACCCTCCTCCAGGTGTGCAGTCCTTGAAAGCGGTGTGGGGTGTGTGTGTGTGTGTGTGTGTGTGCACCCCCTTCTGAAAGACACTTTAGCCAACCCTTACCCCATCCAGAAGTTTCATGTTCATTTTTAAAAATAAAAATACTTCTATATTGCTTTTCATAAATAAATAAAATCAGAGCAGTTTACGACAATTGTGCATCAAACCATGAAGACAAGCACCATATAAAAAAAGTAAACGTAAATCTGCTAACTATCGTGGAAAGATGTATTCTTAATTGCCTGTGTAAGCCTGATGGAATATGAGCATTTAAAAGTTGACATAGAAGGCATCCGCCTGAACCTTTATTTGCAGAATAAATTTATGGCTGCTGCAGTGTGAAACTACAAAGGCCTGTTGTGTCCTGGCTTTACCAAGCAATCTGGTGCTTGTGAAGTGGTTCTAAAGCATCAGGAAGAACAAAGTAAATGGGAAGCCATCAGTTAAATTTTAGCAAGAAACAACCAGTTAAGAGCTTCAAGTTGTGTGATATCACACTCTGCAGTTCAGTTGTGAGCTGATGGGCGTGGATCTCTTCGATGATTGATGTTTAAAACAAATAAAACAACCCCCTCTTCCTTCCTCTTGCAGGCAGGGATATCCTGAAGATTACTACAACACCAAAGGCGGATGGAATGATTACTACTCGGACTATTATGTAAATCCCTATGATTATGGAGGTAGGGAATATCAGTGGGTTGCTGGTTTTTTGTTTTTTTTGTCCTTCAGTAAAACACATTTTATAACCATTGCTTCATCTTATAGTTAACCTAAATCTAGTATTATATTCTCCCTTTTCCACTGAGGACCCTTATAACGTTTGCAGAGTTTCAAAGATGGAGGCAAGCAGCAGGTTTATAGGGACGATTTTGTACTGGAGAAGAGCATGGTTGAATAGGAATATTGGAAGATGCATCACATTGAGTCAGATCATTGTTCCATGTAGCTCAGTCATGTCTGCACTGACTGGCAGCGGCTCTCCAGGTTTTCAGGCAGGGAGTTTTTGCCAGCCCTACCTGGAGGTGCCCCTAGAGATTGAACCTGGGACCTCCTGCATGCGAACCAGATGCTCAGCCACTGAGCTTTGTGGCCTTTCCTTTAAAAATAAAGTAAAATCTTAGTCACATCATGGCTGTGAATAAAGACCTTGGGCAAGAATCTTGTGTGGGTGGTTACAGACCAGATACAGGTGTACCTTAGAGGAAATGGATTTTGTAGATCCATTTCAATAGGGTTTAGGCCCAGTTTTGGCACAGAAACTACTTTGGTTGCCCTGTCACTCATTGTGCTCATGAAGCTAGTAAGGGAGCTACTGATGCTAATTTCAAGCTACCAAGTGAAGTTCTTCTTTGAACCTTTTATACTTCACTGACCTGGAAAAGTGTTTTTAAGATTTGTGAATAATTAATTTGTAAATCTACAGTGGCAGTTTTCTCATTCATGATAAAAGCTAATCCCTAGGTGTGGAATTGTATGTCAGTGATGAAATTGGCAACTTACAAGTTTGAGGAGGAAAAAACCAAGCAGCATTGGTTGTAAGAAAATGGATTTGTATGTTTTGGAATGATGCATAGCAATGCCCCCATTTGCCTTGCTGAGGATGTTTTAATTTTATTATATATTTTGAGATGGCTTTGTTTTGAAATTCCCAGGCTGTAGCCTTATGGATGCTGACTTGGGAGTAAACCCTGTTGAACTCCCTGAGTGCCTCCTTTGCTTTAGGTGGAAATGCAGGGTGTGCATGTCCCAGTAAATGAGCTCAGAGGTTTAGTACCTTGCATGGGATCTGGCTAAAAAATAATCTCAAACCTAAAAATAACATTTTCTGGAGAGAGAAAGAGGGCACTTCTTTGATGGCAAACTCCATCCTCTTCAAAACCTGACCCCATTAGTTTTCAGAGGGGACATTCCAGTTCTATTCTTAATTATAGCTGAAACAGCCTCAAGTTCACACAACTCTCTTACACACACCTTGTATAATAAATAGCGGGGATGCCATTTTTAAATTTTGACACGCCTGGATTTTCATATAGAATGCTAGCATGTGCTCTCTGTTTCTGGCAAGTCTTAAAATGTGGCTTGAAATGGTTGTGTGACGCTCCTGGGATGACTGATTCTCTCCTGCCTTTGTCTTCCTAAGGTCCAAGCCGTTACCCATACGACGCCAGGTACAGAGACCCCAGTGTTTACGACCAGAGGTACTGGGATTACCCAGAACAGCACCCTTACCAAAAGAGAGAGGCCTATCCCTACACAAACAGGTTTGTGAACCTCTGGATGTCTGAAATGGTCTTGATGGGTGTTTCTCAAAGCACCAAGTGCACCTCCCACCCCCAGAGGATTGAAGCTCGTGAAGCAGCAGGATCACATTCTGGGCATCACATTTGAATAGAAAAGCCCCTCCTTGGCAGGGAACTTCCTCTGTCAGAATTCTGCTGCCCTTGTGGGGCCTGGCCATGACAGCAGTGGCAGAAACAGCTAAGGTTCTCCTGGCTTCTGAGCCTGCATGCAGTCTGAAAGGACTGCATGTCCAAAGGACTGGCAGAGGCTGGAGAACTTCAAGTGGATTGAGGTGTCTATCTGTCCTTTAGCTGTGATTTTCACATTATATGTGATTCCTGCATTTCAGATGGATTGGACTAAATGACTCTTTGAGCCCCTTCCAGTTCTACAGCTCTATGATTTTGCAGACTTTAAAATCTCCCTGTAATAGTGTGGAATACAGGTGACATCCACACCACACACTTAAAGCACTACAGTATAATGGTGTTTTTAAATGTATGGTGTAGATGGGACCTAACCACATTCACACCATACATTGAAAACAATATGACACCACTTTAAAAAGTCATAGCTAAGAAGTGTAGTTAAGGGTTCTGAGAGTTGTTACAAAACCCCTATTCCCCTCACAAAGCCACAATTCCTAGAGTTCACTCAGAAGGAGATTGATTGTTGAAACATTGAGAATTCTAGCTGTGGGAGGGGAATGGGAGGGGGCAATCTCCCCACAACTCTCAGTACCCTGTACAAATTACAGCTCCCAGGATGCTTTGGGGAAAGAAGCCTTGAGTGTTTGAAGCAGTATAGCACTGTGAACGTGGCCTCAATTTTACAGTGGAAATTAGGCTTTGAAGGGCCCTGTTGCAGGTCTGCACCAAGTAGGCAGAGCTCAGCAGTCGCACCAGCAGGGCCTTTGAGGGTTAACAAGGCACTCTTGTGGGCCCCTGGCCCTTAAATCAGGCTCACTGGCAGCCTGTGCAGTACTTTCAGGACCCCTCAGTTTGGAGCTTCCCCACAATCCCAAGGCCTCCCTTGCACTTTCTTTTGTGTTTTGTTTCCATGCCTTGCAGCCACGACCAGTACGAGGAGCACTGGCAGTATGACCCCCGTTTCACCGCCAGTTTTGATGACCTAGAGCCTCGCCGGAACCTCTATGGGGACGAGTTTGACCGACACAGTGTTCACAGCGAACAGTCTGGCCACAGCCTGCGCAGCTCCCACAGCCGGCGGAGCAGCTTCAGCTCACGCTCCCAGCAGGTAAGACTTTGGCCTGTCTCTGGAGAATCACCTGGCAGCACGAAAGAACCCCCAGCGCTGCAGTCTGGGTTCCCCCCTCCCCCTGCACTAGCTGTGCCTCAGCTGGGTCTCGCTGATTTCTCTCTCCACCTCCACCACCAAAAGAAACTGTCCCAGGATTGTTGTTATTGTATTTATTTATATCCCACCTTCTTCCCTGACAGAGACTCAAGGTGGCTTAAGGATAAAATAAGAACAGCTAGAAACCTATGTGGGAGGTGGAGAAAATAATTTAAGAAGCAAGTAAACATTAGTAAATTTATTGAATATTTAAAGAAGAATTGTAAAGAGGTCAAGACACTAGCAGGATTGACATAATATCTCCAATGTATAATGGTACTAATTTGAGAATGATGTGTGTGAGGGAAAGAGGATAAATATACCAGTTGTGGGGAGGGAGGGGGGTCGCGACTCGGCAGAGTCAAAGGAAATGTATGGTGCTATTACAATTTGTTGGAAAAGAATATGTAAGGAAAACAATAAAAATTCACTTGGCAAAAAAGAAGCAAGTAAACATTAACAGAAACACACACGCATATATATGATTTATTAAGGCCTACAAATAATTACAAGATGTCACGGCACCAGCTCTTTTCTTAATAAAGAGATGATGATGATGATGATGATACTGATACTATTAATACTATTAATACTATTCTTATTGATGTTTAATGTTTTATATCTTGCTTTTCTCAGAAGTTGGGATTCAAGGCTTCCAAAGTTTAAAAACATCATTGTAAAATATAAAGTAATAAAAGGATACTAGTTAAAAACAATACAGTGGACACTCGGGGTTCGAATGTGATCCGTTCGGGGTGCACGTTCGCAACCTGCAGTGTTCGCAACCCGCATCTGCACACGCGCAGGTTGAGATTCAGCGTTTATGCGCATGTACAGCTGCCGAAACCCGGAAGTAACCCGTTCCTGTACTTCTGGGTTTCGGCGGTCCGCAACCCAAAAAAACACAACCTGAAGCGGCTGTAACCCGAGGTATGACTGTACATCAAAACACATTTAAAACCAGCAGTTAAAAGCTGAGTTGGCTCCGACAGCAGCCCAGTGGTTAGCACCAGCTGCACCTTAATCTTCCAAAGGCCTGTCTGTACAGGGAAGTCTCAGCCTGGCAGCAGAATTATAGGAAGGAGGGAGCCATCCTGACCTCTCTTGGGAGGGAATATCCTCAGGGAGCAGCTGAAGAAACTTCACTCTCTCTCACGTCACCCCCAACCATTCTTCTGATGTGGATGGCACTTAGAAGGTGCTCGACTGAGGATATTAGAACCTGGGCAGGTCCTTGTGGTTTATTAGGACAACCTGGGCTCTCACTTGAAGGGCCGTGAGTAGCTTGTACCTTGCCATTTCCTCTGCTCAAACTCTGGCCCTTAAGCACTTCTTCCTTATGTTTCCCTTCCAGAGCCAGCTGTATCGAAGCAACCATGACCTGACAGCTGGCACCTATGAAGCGAATCACCAACCAGTCCCACTCCACACAGAGTATTCCTATGACCACTTTGGCGAGCAGTCCCCTTTCATGGACAGCTATGCAACTCAGGCTGCATGGATGACTGTGGAACAAGGTAGCACCTGGGCGGCTTCTTGGGTTTTATGCATTCAGTAAGGTGCAAACAGAGAGCCGACACCTGCCAGACGTTTGTTCTTAACCTGCCTGCCTGTTTCCTTCCCCATCGCAGCCCCTTCAAGGCCTCTGCCACCTGAGAAATTTTCAGTGCCCCACGTCTGCTGCAGGTTCGGTCCTGGGGGCTACCTGATCAAGGTCCTATCGAACCTGCCTTCAGAGGGGCAGCCAGCTTTGGTTGAGATCCACAGCATGGAGGTAAGGGAGGGGAAGGCCTGCCTCAGCCGTGCTCCACCCAGGACTCTGTGTCTTGCTATTGTTAATGCTACAGAATCGCTCACTGCCTTACCAAGTTTGCAGGCTAAACCATCCTGTATAAAACATTGCTCTATTCATTTATTTGTTGCATTTATATCCCACCTTTCCTTCAAGGAGCTCAAATATGAGGCCTAAAGTGGTGGAATGAACAAATTATTTAGTTGGTGCAAAAAAGTTAAAATGGAGCTTTGTTGGAAGAGCTTCTATTTATTTGTTGAACTTGACTAATTAAGACTCCTTTTAAACAGACAGAATAGAGGAGGAGGCTTTCTAGGAAGCTTCCGGTTCATGCCCAGCTTTCATTGCTGTCCTTGCTGGTCACACACTTGAAGTGCCAGGTGATCTGGGACAAATGTATTTAATAATAATAATAATAATTAATAATGCTTAATAATACTTAATGTGTGTAAATGGCCAGCTCATTTTTAAAAAAAATCATGATGATATGCAATGAAACAAAGCTTGCCATTAATTTCACTAAGCCTTCTAAAATATTTATCCCATTGCTTTTCTATATGTGATGTGGTTGTAAACTGTACTTTATATTAATAATTGTGTGTGTGTGTGTGTGTGTGTGTGTGTGTACACACAATTGTTTTCATGGTTTTTATTTGTAGTTACCTGTTTTATATATGTCCTTATATTGAAAATCACTTTGGCTTGCCTCATGAAATAATAATAATTATTATTAGTATTTACCATGACATTTGTCACTTCAGGGGTATATTTTAGAACCCACCATATTTCTGTGATTGTAAGCTGTTTTAAACTGGTTTTCATACTGTGTTTTAGTGTTGTAATCTTGCCTGGGACCTTTGATTGATGAAGGGGTAATACATTACTATTGTTGTTATTATTAATAGTTATGTCCCCGTGAATTCAGCAGAGCCCATTCCCCCATTGCTGAGTTCCCTAACTGGTGAGTTCAGCAGGGTCTAGTTAGTGCTGCCTTCAGTGTAATGAGAGGCATCACAGACCCTGTCCATGATGCTTCCCTCTGCTTGCCTTGCAGATGGTGATGCAGCGCTCTTTGGAGCAGGAGGAGATGAGAGCCTTCCCTGGCCCCCTCACCAAGTACGTGAAGCACTTGCCTTTTGTCACGTCGGAGGTTGCTCCGAGCTGCCTCCCTTGGAGGCCTAGTTCCCTGCCTCACCACTGCTTTCTCTTCTCCTCCTTATAGAGAAGAGACTCACAAAGTGGACGTTATCAATTTTGCCCAGAACCAAGCCACCCGGTGTTTTCAGAACGACACTCTGATCGACAAAGAGTCTGCCCGGCTCCTCTGGGACTTCATCATTCTCCTGTGCAGACAGAATGGGGTAAGAGTTCTGGGCTTCCTGCTAAATATCTGAACCTGTGAAATGCTTAATATCCTGCAGATTAATCCTTCCACTTCTTTGTTCTTTCAGTTTTATGGGATGGTTGCAGTGATGTACAGGGAAAGGCACGCCATCCCACCTTGAGCTTTGAAAGAATGCCTGAATGTAGAGCTAAAGAATGATAATCACTCTTTGGGTATAGTCTACCAAACAGTTAACTTTACTAAACAAACCAAAAGTCACATGTGGCTGAGAACTCAACTCCTGCAGTTTCTGGGCTAAGGGGGACCAGCTAGATGTTTCTCTCCCCACCCCCTTGCCAGCTTGTGGGATATCTCCGTCCAAGCTGCCCTTTTGAAAGTGTGTTGCTGTCCACTGCTTTCCTTGCAGACAGTGGTGGGTACAGACCTTGCTGAGCTCCTGCTGCAGGATCATCGCACAGTGTGGCTCCCAGGGAAATCGCCCAATGAAGCAAACCTGATTGACTTCACGAACGAGGCCCTGGAGCAGGCAGAGGAGGAGTCTGGAGAAGCCCAGCTATCCTTCCTCTCAGACAGCCTCATTGCCACCATTGGCAACCTCGAGAAGGAGACAGACCGGTTCCGGGAGCTCTTGCTCTATGGCCGCAAGAAGGTAATGGGCTAGGGATGGCTTATTTCCTTCTTTCTTACATGACAATAATACGTATGTGTGTGTGTAAAATTTTAGTGCTGTTACTGAACCAAAGGTGGCAAAAACAGAGAACTACGACTCCCAATTCTGGAGATACTTTAATCTTCATTATAATAGTCATTTCCACCTTACAATGGCAGACATTTCTGTAAAAGGAAGGGAGAAAGTGGTTAGCATGGCATTAGTGCAAACTGTTGGGGACTGGTCCTGTTTTGTTTTGCGTTTGTTGTGGTGATGATGTCCCACCAACTCTCCAGCAAAAGTGTCCTTGTGTATTCTTCTTCTTTGCCAGTCATAGCTTGCATGTTGGGTTTTCAGTGATGGCAATACACCACACCCTTCTATACCAAGATGTTGAAGTAGTCCTTTTAAGGTCTTTCTAGAATCTGGCAGTGACCCTAGGTGCTGACACCAAAAGAAATCTGATTAAAGGTTTCTCAGTCAAATGCTGGTTTCTTCCTGAGCATGTGTTGGAGTGAGGAGGAGAGCTATGGGTGCTGAGCCCACCCCAGGGGAGATCCATGCCCAGCTTGACATTTTTCTGTCCCCCCTCTCTCTCGCACCAGGACGCTCTGGAATCAGCCATGAAACACGGGCTCTGGGGCCACGCTTTGCTGCTGGCCAGCAAGATGGACAGTAGGGCTCACGCAAGAGTGATGACCAGGTAAGAGATACCTACTTCCATGTGCACTCCCAGCCCTCTTTCCAGTGAACTTCAATACATTTTTAAAACTCTACTGCCGTCACCTGGTTACCCACACCTGTTCTTTACTCATCTCTTGCCTGGAGTAAGCCAATAAATGCACTTACCACAATGGGTACATGTTCTCTCTCCACTATCAGAGGCAATATGCCTCTGAATACCAGTTTCTGGAAATCATAGGTGGGGAGAATTGCTGCTGTTTCCTCAGGTCCTGCTTGCAGGCTTCCCATCGCGGACATCTGCTTGGCCACCATAAGAGGGCTGGACTATACAGACCATTGGCCCAGTCTAGCAGACTTCTTATGGGTGGCTTTAAAAGGGGATTCACCAAATCGAAGGAGGAGAAGGCTATCAGTGGCTACTAGCCACAATGGCGTTGTTCTGCCTCCACTGCCAGAAGCAGTATGCCTCTGAATACCAGTTGCTAGAAACCACAAGTGGGAAGAGTTGATGTTGTGTTCAGGTTCTGCATTTGGGCTTCCCATTGGAGCATCATGTTGGTTGCTGTTGGACCGGCATGCTGGACTTGATGGGTTCCCTTTGCTTGATCCAACTGCTGCTGCAGGGCTCTTCTTATGCCTTCAAAGTGCCATTGGACTCTCTTAATGTCTCCTTGGAAAGACCCCTGACTTTGTGTGTTCTTGGCTTGTCAGGTTCGCCAACAGCCTCCCAATCAACGACCCCCTGCAGACTGTCTACCAGCTCATGTCCGGGAGGATGCCCGCAGCATCCACAGTGAGTTCTGAGTGAGAGCCTGCCTTGTCCCTGCCCATTAGAGGAGGCCACAATTCCTCATTGGGCAAAGAGCTTTCAGTTTTGTGCGTGCTTAAACAGGAATGCACTGTTATGTGCTCCCTTAGCAGCCATGCAGTTTGTGAATTTGTAGTTATTTATTCCTCAGACTTGCAGTGGCTGATCTTATTTTATATCTTTATGCCTCCATTCACATTAGTCCCAAGGCAGTGTGCAAAACAATTGTAAAAGCAAAACAGTAAAATCACAGTACAGTGTTGTTGTTTTTAATGCAGAAGCAAACTGAAAGGCAGAGGTAAAGACTTAGCAGTGTACTGGAAAATTCATTTATCCTGTATTTCTCTCCCTGCCACCCCCCCCCCCTTCTAGTGCTGTGGAGATGAGAAATGGGGAGACTGGAGACCCCACTTAGCAATGGTCCTTTCCAACCTGACAAATAACATGGAGGTGGAGCACAGGACGATCACCACCATGGGCGACACGCTTGGTAAACCCCAGAAGCAAATCCCACCGATGGAGATTGGGGTGGGAGGGAAGAGTGATCAGTCTCTGGGAACAGAGGGCCCCTGGGCCTCAGTCCTCTCCTGCGCCCGTTTTAAGGGATGCATTTTGTCTTTTGCCACAGCTTCGAGAGGCCTCCTAGATGCTGCTCACTTTTGCTACCTGATGGCTCAGGTTGGATTCGGAGTCTACACGAAGAAAACAACTAAGCTGGTTCTGATTGGCTCAAACCACAGGTGGGTGGGGAGGAATGGGTTGCCATGAAGCCCTAAGTGTAATAAATTTATAACCCACTTTCTAAAGAGGGGTGAGCCTTCACAAAGCAGCATGCAAACACCAAATAACCAACACAAACACAGTTTCAAATGCATTGAAGCAGCGACCCTTCCTTATCTCCATTTTTTTTTTAAAAGAGCATTAAAGCTGCCTCTCCCTGACTCAGGGTTGTGGTTGTTGTGCAGGAAAGCCTTGCCTTTGTGTACATTTTGATATGCACCTATTGCTGATCCCTGGGCCAATTGCAGCCTTGCTGAGGGACTGTGGCTTGTCTCTCTGCCCCTGTCCCAAGTTTCTAACTCTGAGGCCAAAGGAGGGCTGTGGCAATGAAATTTGCTGATGGAGCTAATTAAGGGGTGCCAGAGGGTCTTGCACCTTTTTCTACCTCCATATTCTAAATGGCCTTCAATTCAAGTGCCTGTGTCTCATTCACAAAATATTTTCCTATCCCACCCCCTTCTGTTTACCTTTCAGTTCACCTTTTTCAAAGTTCTCCACCAATGAAGCCATCCGAAGGACAGAAGCCTACGAATATGCGCAGTCCCTGGGGACACAGCCATGCTCGTTGCCCAATTTCCAGGTTTGGGGATCCTCCTGTCTTCTCAGTCTCCTGGGTGATGGCTGCTCTTTGTCCCCTTGTTGTTTTGCAGTGGTTGCAAATGCTTGACAGCTGTTGTCCCCTTCCACTATGATCTTGCTTATAATGTGCAACACAGCTCAAGTTCTGAGAAAGCATGGGAAAGGAGCACCTTGCCCCTGCAGTTCAGGAGCCTTTCTTGGGAATGTGTGCTGGAGGAAGCTCCTTTTTGGCTTGTGTGTGCTGGGGTGGTGGCAACTCCCAGCCCCACCTCCACCCTGCCTTCTGTGCCACACAGCTTCAGGGCAGGAGAGAGGGAGGGGAAGGAAAAGCAAAAGTTGGGAGTGGCCACAGAAGCTGGGAAAGGAGTGTTTCAGGTTGGATGCATGGAGCTGTGGAGAGATCAGATCATTTTTTATACCATCGCAGACTTGCTAAAACAAGAGCACACACAGGATAAATCCTGAGCATGAAAACATCTGCTTGCTTAAAATGCATTGTAATACAGGTACAAAGGATTTAGCAAAAGATAGAAACATAAGATTAAAAAAGTGCAGCTAAAATGAGAGCATTGCCTTAGAATCCTAGAACTGTAGAGTTGGAAGGGACCACAAGGGTTATATAGCCTCCCCCCTTGCAATGCAGGAATCTTTTTGCCCAGTGTGGGGCACAAACCAAACAACCTTGAGATTGAAAGTCTCTTGCTCTGCTTACTGAGCTATCCCTCAGATCTTGAGAGACATTTGAGCAGAGGAGAGGAACTTGGCCACTAAGCCTGTTCTTTAACACCTGCTGAAAATATTTCTGTTTTGCCAGCCCTACATGGGCAGTTAAGAAGACATCCTTCCACAACTGTTAATTGCTGTCTTATTTCTAACTTTTTTAAATGGCTTTTATTGCAAGCTTTTAAGGTTTTATTGTTGTGACCCGTTTTCATTTTTTAATGACACATTGATCATACAAATACCTTTCTTAATGAACTTGCTTGCATCAGCTGAAAGCTATTCCAGGCACGATCCTGGTGTCCTCGAAGGGTGTTTCCTCATAAGGGGGGCAAAGTCCCGTGTTACATTCCTCTCTATGAAGGTTACATGACCCAGACATGAGCTGTTGAAAAGAGTCCGGAGTGAATGCCAGGGCAGGGGCTGGGCGCTAGACACCTTGTAGGTTTGGGCTGCTTGAGAAGAAATGACAGCTTTGAGGTTCTGGAACATTGGTGCTGCTTGTGCAAGCAGCATTTCTAGGCCAGGCACCCTCATGCTTTTAACTGCTGCTGCTAAGGCCATGCTCCCAAATCACCTAAGATTCAAAATCCTCTTTCTTACAGGTTTTTAAGTTTATCTACGCCTGTCGACTGGCCGAAGTGGGGCTGGCCGCACAGGCCTTCCATTACTGTGAAGTGATTTCCAAAGCCATCCTCAAGAACCCCTGTTACTATTCCCCGGTCCTGATTAGTCAGCTGATCCAGGTACAGTATATTGGGGGTGGGGGGAGGTTCAACTGCCTTTTTCCAGTGCTGTGTGTCTTGGTTAAGGTAGGCCCCTCCGAACACAACACACAGCCCTCTCCAATGTTTCTATGAGCAGTTAGTCCCTGGATATCTTCAGTGGAGAGGGAAACATAAAGTTAGAAATGACTGCAGTCCGTGCTTGAATGCAGCATATATTCTGGACTTGTCCCAAAATTTAGAACATTCTGGGAAGATACAGCAACGAAAATTTAAGTAATACCTGATTATAATTTACGTATGGATCGTCAGATTTTGCTATTCAGAAATGTTAAAGAAACTGTACTAAGAGGACTCGGAATTGATGCAACATCTCTTGCCTGCTGCCAGAATTATTATCTGTCATGACTGGGGAGGAAATGAGAACACCATCCATGAGGAATGGATAACTAAAATCTGGGACATAGTTAACATAGTTATGCTCACATATATAGTGAGAACCAGAGAGGGCAGTCTAAAAGATAGTGTCTTCCTCAGGAAATTGAGTCTTTTTATAATGTACTGAAGTAATAAGGTACAGTACAGGAGAATGTTAACCCATTTCTGTCACTTGAAACTTTGTGATGTTAATTTATTATGTTGGATTTTAGTATGTAAATTTATTCCTACATGTTTAGCTATCCCGTTCTACTTTTATCTTATTTAGTTTTATTTGGCATCCGCTATTATACTTTGTTATGTATTACTATAAATAAATATATGTAAATCTTTTAAAAAGTGGTTGCAGTTGCCTGCCCCAACAGAGCAATCCCAGAAGCTCCCTCCTCTCTGTCCTCCTTTGACCATTTCCAATTGTTCTGCTTCACAGATCTCCCCTCGGTTGCGGCTCTTTGACCCTCAGATAAGGGAGAAACCTGAGCAGGAATTTTTTGATGAGCCTGATTGGTTGGTACAACTTCGAAGCTTAGATGGGCAGATCAAGGTGAGTATACTGTCCTCCCATAAGTTCAGTGTGTGAGATTCCCAAGCATGTTCATTCAATCAGTGTAGCCCTGCTTTGTGCAATATAAACAGAAGTGAGCTGAGGGTTTCAGCTGAAAACCTTTCCCTTATTTTTAAAGAGTTGCTTGGAAACATTAGCAGCCTTATACCTCATGTTGCTCAGGAATACTAAGAAACAAACAAACAAAAAAACCCAGTGCAGTTTTGAAATCAGTTTTGAAAGGTTCAATCCACCATCTTGATTCAAAATGGCATCCTAGGGTCTCCAGACATAGACCAAAACTTGCTCCTTGATCTCAAGAACCATTGTACAAAAGAAAAAGAACCCTGTCTGTAACCCTGAAGGGGATCCATTGCCAGTCAGGGTAGACAATATTGAGCTAGATGGGCTCAATGCTTTGACTCCTTGTAAGGCAGCGACCTGTGCTCCTCTCTCTCTGCCTAAGGGATGGAGGTCACAGAGGGGCCTTTAACCTAGAAACCTTTTGCAGTGGTGGTCTTGGGCCTAGCAAAGGGAAACATGTAGATATGCCTGTCAGTCAAAAACTGCCATCTTTGATTTTTTTCGTCTCCCAGGAGGGCGGGATTGCTTACAGCGCAGGGAGATCCACACCTCAGCAATATGCCTGCAGCACACCAAGCTCTGAACTGGACCATGTCAGTCAAAGCGAGGGGATGGGGGCTGGCTATGAGATGCTATCCGGCTCTGACAACCCACTCCTGGCCTCATTGCTTCCTGGCACAGGTCACCCTGTGCAGCCGAGTGTCCAGCTGATGCCTTCCGGTGAGTGTTCCTTGCCATTGTTTCATGGGGCAGGGAGAGGTCAGAGATGGGGCAGGGAGAATAAGAAACAACAGTGAACTGCAGGGTGGGAACCATTTGTCAGCAGTGTCCACTGTTGGAATGTGGTGGTGGGCTCCCCAGGACCCTTTGTGTTCCCAGTTTAAGGCCTTGTTGTGTTTGGTGTTAAGTACATCAGAGGAGCCCTGATGAGTCACTCCAGTGGCCTAACTAGTCCAGCTTCCTGTCCTCACAGTTGCCACCCAGATGCTGCAGTTGGAAGCCCACAAGCAAGAGCCGGATACAGTTGCTCCTTCCAACTGTGAAGACAGCACATAGCCATCGTGGCTAGTAGCCATTGCTAGCCTTCTCCTCTGTGCCAGTAGTCATCACTTGGTTGGGGATCCAGTTTGCTCTTTTTGGTTATGATGTCTCAAGGCACACAGGCTGCCTGGGTGGAGCTTGTTTCTACAACCCCTTCAGTTCATTGGTTTGCTGGCAGGTCATAGGTTTGACCTGCCAGCAGCCACTGAGCTGCTTCTGGCCATGCGAATTGACCCAAATATATTCTCATCCATCAAAGAGGGGTGGAATATTCTTTGGATTGATAGTGAGTTGTTCTGGGCTCCAGTCTGTTGTGGGTTACAAACATCCTAGATGTCCATTTACCTTCTTTGTCACTCCCTCCATAGCTCCCCAGGCCATCCTTGACAGCTCAGTCACTGCGGCACCTTCTTCCCATTCAGAGGCTACTGGCCATACGCCTTTCTACCCTTCGGCTCCTCCTTCTACAGGGCCAGGACCCAGCTATGCCCATGCCTATGGAGCCGAGCAGAACCCTCCATACCCCACGATGGGGATGGTGCCACAAACAGGCCCATCCTCTCAAGCAAATGAGCTTCAGCTGCAGGAGCAGCTCAACCAAGATGCAGGTTTGTCTTGGCATTGTGGCAGGGGCGGGGTGTGACAGAAAGGGGTCTCTCTGCTTTTTTCCATTCTTGGAGAGCTGCACATGTTTCAAAGGTCCCCATCACTTGCTTGTGTCCTGCATTGCAAAGTTACGGTCACATTGGGGAGTGCCGTACAGTATGGAATGTCCACACCAAAATATCATAAGAACATAAGAAGAAACCAGCCCTTGACCAATGTTCTGAACCGCAGGCCCAAAGAAGGGCTTGTAGGAGTGGTTGGGTGCAGGGACACTAAAGAAGAATGTGAAAAACATCAGAGTGGCCAGTTCTAGAGAAGGTCTAGACTTACAGCAAAGCAGCCTGCCAGTTCTCCTAGCCTTTGCAGATGCAGGATAGACAACATAGCAAGCGGATGGCTTGTCCACACCCAAGCAAACATGCGTACATTCTTCATAAAGCAGCATATGTCATTTCTCCTGACTAGATGAGGGCATTGATGGTAGATACCCAAGTCTTAAAGATAGTTCCCCTTTCTGGGCTCAGAGCCCAGCACCCAAGCCTCACAGATAAGGGTAACATCAAAGCATCATTAGCCTCTATAAAAGCAAGTGACTGTAAACATATGTGAGCTCATTGCTGCAACAACTACCAATTAATTGTGGGGTTATCTTGACAGCCATTAATTGTGGGGTTATCTTGACAGCCAAGATGTCATTAGCAAAGCTTCTGAAACAATTCACCTTTGATTCAACACAGCCAGTAGCCCATCTCGTTCAGTATCCTGTTCTCACAGTGGACAGTTAGATGCCTTTGGGGAAACTCTGAAGCAGGATCTGAGCACAGGAGCTCTCTCTCCTCCTGTAGTTTCCAGCAACTGATGCTCAGAAGCACAGCTGCCCTCAGCTGTGAATACAGAGCATCGTGGCCACCCTGACTAGTGGCCATTGCTAGCTCTCGCCTCCATGAATTTGTCTAGTCCTCTTTAAAGCATCACCCTCTAGGTTGATGGCCATCACTGCTTCCTGTGAAAGCAAGTTCAGCAAACGTTGAGCTGGTTTATCCATTGATGCAATTTAATGATGCAATCATTCTTGTGCCTCCTTCCAACCCATTGCATACTCATCCTGATCTGTCTTTTACATCTGCCTCAGGAATGCAGGGTGGCTCCCAGGAGACTCAAGCTTGGAAGGCCAGACCAGAGCCCAGAGAGGATGACTTCTATGGGAAGATGGCAAGCATGGTATCCATCCTGCTCTTACTCTTTTTTTAACGTTTTGTTTTGTTGGGAGCACATAATGGCCATTAATTTGGAGCCAAATTCCACCCATGACCCTGTCTGAAAGCTCTGTCCTTCCTTCCTCTCCAGTTTGTAGCTCAGGTTTGTAAGAGGGCCAAGCAAAGGGGCATCTGGAGGTCTGCTTCTGGGTTCTGCTTTTGAATCCATTGCTTGGAAGTGCTATCCTCCCAGCTAGCTGTGCTGACGATGAGTGTGTGGCCATCCTCATCTGGCACACACGTAAAAGTGTTGTACCCAACGTTAACCCGATACTCAGAGGAGACCCAGTGAAATTAATGGGACATGACTGATTTAGGCTTATTCATTTCAGTGAGTCTACACTGAGCAAAAACTTTGTTGTATACAGCCCAGAAAAAAAAGGTCTGGTATTGAAGGCGTGCTGTGAATCCCCACCCTTGGGGGCATGCTGAAGCAGAAGGCGAGGTGGCTCATTGGTAGAGTGCCTGCTTTGAATGCAGAAGGACACAGATTCAGTCCCTAACAGCATCTCTGGGTAGGGATGGGAAGGACTCGCTGCCTGAAACCCTGGAGACAACACTGAACTGGATGGACTTGGTATAAGGCAGCTTCTCATGTTCCTAAGACCGTTTGTTTGGCAGAGTAGCCCCCTCTGTTTTAGGTGTGTGGGCCAGATTTTCTGGACACCTCCCCCCCCCCCGATAACCTAATCCTCCTTTCCACACAGTCATACTGAAGAGTGGCTAAGAGCAGAGAAGCCAGGGGGTCAAGGGGGGAGTCCAGTCAAGACCTGCTACAGGCGTGGAGCTCCTATAGTCTTCTGGATATTGCTGAACTGTTGTTATAAACATTAATTACCCGCCCTTCACCCTAAGGTCCTTGGGTGGATTGCAACTTTAAAACACAATATTAAAAGCAGTTTAAAACAACTGAAAACTTGCAACTCCCATCATCACACTTGCCACATTTGCTGGGGCTAATGGGAGTTGTAGTTCAGCAATATCTGGGGGGCCAAAGGCTCCCCACTCCCAGCCTGTTGTATCAGGCTCGCCATACAGCTTTTGCCTACCCACTTAACAAGCTCAACTTGTGGCTGACGAATGTGCTGGTCTGACTCTGCATCCGCTGTTAGTAGGTTGGCTTAGCTTGCTTGTTGATGTACTGGCTTTGTGTCTAAGCAGGGCTCGGGCCGACGATCCAGATCCACCTCCCAGTCTTCTTCAGTTCACATGGTATGCCATGCGCAGACTCCCTACCTCTGTCTGTCTGTCTGTCTGTCTGTCTGTCTGTCTGTCTGTCTCTCTTTCATTCCTCCCTTTAAAAAAATACCTTACTCTTTCTTCACACCTCCATGCTGCATTGGAACTTTTTCTCTGCCCTGATGAACCTTGGGTTGTGTCCAACTAAGTTCTACTCAAGAGTAGACCCACTGAAACTGACGAACCAAAGTTAACAAAGCTGATCAACCAAAGTTAGTCAACATCCATCCATCCGTCTACAGTGGTACCTCGGGTTACAAAAACCTCGGGTTACAAACACTTTGGGTTACAGACTCCACTAACCCGGACGTAGTACCTTGGGTTAAGAACTTTGCCCCAGGATGAGAACAGAACTCATGCAGCTGTGCAGCAGCAGCAGGAGGCCCCGTTAGCTAAAGTGGTACCTCAGGTTAAGAACAGTTTCAGGTTAAGAACGGACCTCCAGAACAAATTAAGTTTGTAACCAGAGGTACCACTGTATTTCAGCGGATCTGCTCTTGAGTCAGACTAACAGGGGACCCAGACTAACAGGGGACCCACAACACCTCTTGGCACCTGCTGAAGCTTCCTTCTCTTTTGGCGTTGTAAAGTTATCCTGGTTCCTTTTGTAACAATTGCAGGGCTTCGGGGTGCGATCCCGGACCACCTCAGAATCCTCTGTGCACTCTGTTGGGCGCGAGAGGCGGAACTCTGCAGCCAAGCAGCCCTCCCTGCCCCCACCGCCCATCCCAGAAGGGAAGCCAAGCAAAAAAGAGCCTGAGCCTCGGAAGGTAGGCCAGCATTCAAGGTAAAAGTAGCAGCTTCATCTCTGCCCCCAGCTTTTCCAGTTGGCTGGGTTTGTTGGGGGCGGGGCCATTGTCTTCACCCTCTTGCAAGACTTACCTTTCTTTTCTTTTCCCTGCAGAGTGGAGCAACGTGGCTTGGCTGGCTGATGGGGAAAGGCAAGAACGAAGCTCACCTCCCTGATGATAAGAACAAATCGGTAGGTCTACGCTGAATCCCAGTGGTTGTGAGTCCTTAACTGAACATCTGCACAGCCTGCTTGGTTTGTCTCCTAACCAGTTCCTATGTGTTCTCCTAGATTGTCTGGGATGAAAAGAAACAGCGGTGGGTCAACTTGGATGAACCGGAGGAAGAGGTAAATACTGGGCAGAGCTGCAGTTCCCAGAGTTCCCTGTAAAAGAGGGATTGGCTGTTCAACCATTTTGGAAGCTGTAGCTTTGCGAGGGGTCTAAGGAGGTCTCCCAGCAACCCTTAGCACCCTGAATTAATTCACAAAATTATTCAGGAGAAGCCGTGACTGTCCAAAGTGGTATCACAGTGCATGATGTGAATGTGACAGATAGTCTGGGGTCAAGCAAAGAGCAGAGTTTAGTTCGTTTCCTTTCCTAATGCACCTGCCCCAGGAGGTGGCCTTGGTTTCAAGGGTCTGTTTTCCTCCTACTTCCAGAGCAAGCCACCACCTCCACCTCCTTCAGGGTTCCCTCAGGTCCCTCAAGCAGTTCCCTCTGGATCAGGAGGACCTCCCAACAGCTCCGTAAACATGTTCTCCAGGAAAGCAGGTAACTGTTCAGGTGTGAGCTGTGTTCTGGGCATTAATAGCATGTACAATAGACGTGTTTGTTTGTTTGGGTCCTTGGCAGAGGATTCTGTCTTTGCCAGTCGTTATAAATGCAAGAAGCTGCATGTCAGGTCTGTTACCCTTATGCAAAATTATGTGCGAAACAAATAATTACTAGGCAGGGATTAGGCAGAGAAGTGTGTGTGTGTAATTATTATTTGACAACTATTAACAATAATCCACAGAACTACAGTATTTCCTATTTAAAATACCTTGCATACCTCAAAAGCTACTTGAATCTGCTCTCAGAGTAGGCAGTTACTTTCCTGACAATAATGTATAAGGGGCAACCAGTTTTCCCAGATTTTATTTCCATATTCACTTGCAATTCTTGCTCTTGGATAAGCCATTATGACCAAAGGCCGGGTTTCTTTAAACAAAAAACAAACAAAAAAACTTTGTTGTTTTTTTCAATATAAAGTGAGTAGTTTTAAAAACAGTGTAAAAAAAAACACAGGAATTGAAAGTAATACAGCGAAGGTGGCTTCCTGACATCAAGGGGCAGGGAGTTCCACAGGGTAGGTGCTGCCACACTGAAGAATTGCTTCTTTGCAAGTGTGGAATGACCATTACGTGGCTATTCTACTGGCACGTGTTGTTCTCTGCACTTCACACTCCCAGCGTTAGTGAGCTTGAATCCAGCTGTCCTGCTTAGAGTAACTGAAAATTCATTTATTTATTTAATTTATATGCCACCTTTTCCTCCAAGGAGCTCAAGGCAGTGTATATAGTTCTCTTCCTTCTCTGTTTTAATCCTTACTACATTAGATTGATAGGTAGTGACTGTGACCCACGGTCACACCTATTGAGCTTTATAGCCAAGTGGGGATTCAAACCCTAGTCTCTCCCAGGCCCTAATCCAACACTCTGTGAATGAATGGACCTAAGTTAATAATGTCCATTAGTTTTAATGGGTTTGCTTGGACCCTTGCTAATGTGATTATGACTATTTTTGGAGGGTGCTCTTGCTTCCTGGTTGCCCTCACCCACCCACTCCCTGTTCTCTACCTTCAGACTCCATCACTGCATGGTGATAAGCTTTCCTCCTTGCCTCTTTCCAGCAGGAAGCAGAGCCCGGTATGTCGACATCCTGAACCCTGGAGGGGCCAAGTCACCCAGTGGTGGTGCTGTGCCCCCTGCTCCATCAGACCTCTTTGCTCCCCTGGCCCCCATGCCCATCGCAGCAAACCTCTTTGTCCCAAACTCAGGTGAGTCGAGCCTGGAGAGGCCTCTCCCTGCCCCAGCCCACCTCCTCTGCCTCCCTCACTTCCTCTTGTATAACTGTTTGACGGTCATTCTTATTCCTCTTGTTTGGCCTCTTTCTTGTTCTTTAAGGAAAGGAGGAAATAAAAGTGTCATGAGTTTTCACAGTCTTCATGGGAACTGCCATTTGGTGGGTGGATTCGCCAGCAGCTATAAGTATTTCTCGCTCTCTTTAGGTGCCTTGGGTTTTATAATAATAATTTTAAAAAGTGGGATTTGAAGGTTGAACTAGATGACCCTTGGGGTTCCCTTCCAGCCCTACAATTCTCTGGTTCTTCCTTGAAATTTGAAATTTCCTTTACCAGTTGACTTGATGTTTGAACAGCCAGCACTAGAGAATATATTCACTGATTGATCAGTAGATCTAAAAGAGTAAAAGCCAAGGTGCTAAATAAACAATTCTACAATTCTACAACATAAAAATGAAAATACTAAAAAAACATATTTAGAGTAGAGTATACAATATGAAGCAAACAATCTTTTATGGCTTCACAACTCTGAAATGTAGACACTGTGTAGAACATCCCATTAACAAACAGCAATTTGTCCCCCCACCCCACCCCTATTCAGTTTAGAGGGTGAAACTTTTTATCGCAGACAGCTGTTTTCTGGCAAATCATGGAAAGCTCTAAAGTGCAGAGGTGGCTAATTTGTTTCCCTCCAAACAACGTTGGACTCAAACTCTCATCAGCCCCTGAGTCAGCATGGCTGATAAACATGGATGATGGGAGTTGTAGTCCAGCAGCAGGTGAAAGGTCTACTTGCTAGTCCCACCTACTCTCAGGGGCAAAGAGGAGTTATCCTTTGCTTGTGGTCTTTTCTCCTTGGAAAATTGGCTGCTCAGTCTTAGCCTCTCCCATGCGAACCTTTGGGTGCAACCACCCTGTCTGAAGAGATGCAAAGCTAGTTTTGTGTACTAACTTACTAACTTGGGGTCTCTCTCCTGCAGTTCCAGAGGATCAGCTGCCTTTGGAGGAGAAAGGGGCGGGAGGGCAGCTGGCGCCAGGAAGCCAGAGCAACCCTGGAGTGGCTGCAGAACCCTCAGTAAGTTGGATTTGCAGTGTTAACATGTTCTCAGAGAATATTAAGACTGCCTGTGGCTACTAACTTGATGGATATGTTCTGCCTCCAATGCTGGAGGGGCAGTGTGCCTCTGAATCAGACCACACATGTGGGGGCAGTGCTGCTGTTGTGCTCAGGTCCTTCCTGTGGCATAACAGGCATCTGGTTTGCCACTGGGAGAACAGGAGGCTGGACCAGATGGGCCCACTTTGGCCTGATCCAGCATGCTGCTTATAAGTCTTTAGGAGGTTACACAACCCTTGTTGGGGACTGATATGGATTTGTCCCATAGCAGGATTTCTGTTTTAAGAAAGGAATTTCGTAAAATACCTATTTTTTTTCAAAAGCCTATTGATCTTTGGATTGTTGGTAGCATTTTGCTGGGCCTTTAGGGTCCCATTCCCTGGTTTGTTCTGCCACCTAATTCTGCTTCTTTGTTTTTCTCCCTGGAGTACTTAAATTCTGCCGTGTTGCCACCTGGCTCTGAGGTCCCTCCCTCCAACCCAGAGGACTCCCAGCCTGGAGAGGTAGGTCTGCATGGCCAAGTGGGTGGGTGGGGGGACCTCTACAGGCAAGTCCTAAACCCTTAGATAAAGGGACAGCAGGAGCAGGTAACCAAGTCATGAGCAGATTTGCCCCTGGAGTTTCGTGTTGCCTCCAAAATCAGAACCAGGAATAGTTGGCAGAGGCTTTTCTGATCTGTTTTTGCATTTGGAGGTAGTCATCTTCTGAAATCCAGTTGCTGGAAATGGCAGGAAGGGAGAGTGTTCTTGTGCTCAAATCCTGCTCTTAAACTTCTCTTTGGGGCATCTGGGTGGCTACTGTGGGAACAGGAGGCTGGACTAAATGCCACACATTTGGTCTGTTCCAGCAGGCTCTTCTTACGTGCTTTCAAGCTGGGCAGGAGGTGGGCGTGGGGGATGCTAATTGAACAGGTCTCTGCACAAAAGAACAGAGGAGGCTGCCTTATCATTGGCTCAGTATTGTCTACACTGACTGGCAGTGACTCTCCAGGGTTTTCATACAAGAAGGGACATTTCCAGCCCTGCCTGGAGAGGCCATGGGGGCCTGTACCTGGGACCTTCTGCATGAAAAGCAGTTGCTCTGCCATTGAACTGTGGCCTTTCCCCACAGGAAGGAGGTTGTGGAAGAAGTTTCTTTTTTTATGTGAAAAGGCAGGGTGGTAGATTCTCCTCTTTCTCCCTCTGTGCATGTGTGTGATTTATCATATTAAATGCCATGCAGATGCATAACCGTAACCCCACTAGATTTACAAATCGTAGGCAGGCACCATTACCAGCTGCATCTTGGGTGTGTTTAACCAAAGAAGTTACTCTCCTGCCCTTTTATTTTTTATTTCTGCAATTTAAGCTAACTTAACCTCCTTTTGTAATTCATATCATTTAACCGTTGGTGCTGGAAGGTCCTTTCTCCACCCCATTTATTGAAAATAGGAGAACAGAGAGCTTGAGGCAGAAGCCTGCATGATGACTTTTTGATTCCCTTTTTTGTGTGTGTTGTTGTGTGTGTGTGTGTATGTGTGTGTTTTTGCTGTTTTGTAGCTTTCGCGCTCTAGCTCAATGAGCTCATTATCACGTGAAGTAAGCCAGCATTTTAATCAGGTACATTTGGCTGGCCATCCTTCCTTAACCCTGGCTCTCTCCCTCTTTGAGTTCTCTCCTCATCCTCCCTACCCTCCATCTCTCTATCTCTCTCTCTCCTCTTTTATGTTTGCTTTACTTTTTAATACACATCTTCTCCTACCTGCATTTCATGGGACTAACATGAGGCCACAAAGATGAAGTATTCCTCCTTGCCTTTAGAGAGTCGCAGTTGTGATCCAAGTTTAGCTGGGCTCCTTCCTCTCTTAGTAATCCTTCCCTTTGAGAATTTTGACTGCATTGGACATTCCACCTCTTTCTGTGGGGGACGGACACAACTTACTTAGTCTTTTCTGGAAAAAATAACTCAGGACCGAGAACTGGGCTTATTCCAGTCCTCAAAATATGGTGGTGACCCCCCCCCCCCCATATTTATTTGTTGGAATGCTTGGACCAGCCTTCCCCAACCAAAAGCATTGAACTACAGATTAAAGGGAAGGCTGATTTAGACAGTGTTTTGATTTGAATATTCAGGGCATTGTACTTCAAACGGGAAAAGCATAAAGATAAACATGATGAATCTTTAAAGATTAACAAAAAGAACTTTGAAACCAGTTTAACAAATACTCAAGAGCAGCATTGAAGAACCCAGCAAATTAAACTCTCCTCATGTCAAACACTCAGATATGAGTTTTTACTGCCCTTCAAATACTATTGCAGCGGCTTCCTCTAACCTTGGTGCCTTCCAGATGTTGCTGGACTACAACTTCCATGGTCCCTAACAGTGGGTGGGCGTGATGGCAGTTGTAGTCCTACAACCTCTGAAGTGGAGTTAGCACCATAATGCTGAAGGCTATTGTACAAGGGGAGTGATACTTGGGGACCTGGAACACGCGCCATCCCCAAGTGGACATGTTGCTGTTCTGCTTAAAAATAATTCTCTCTCTCTGGAAGTCCTTGATTCCCTGGGCAAAAGAGGGAATGTGGCAGACCAAGGTTTTTACAGCCACTGCATGGTGGTGCATCAGATGTACCAAAAGCGCTCTGGTCTCTGTGTGATGCTTTGCAGGGGAGGTGTTTACCTGAGGAGGGCCAGGCTGGAGGTTCCGCCCACAGGGCCAAGACGTCACTAGCCGCCTCTGTGTGGTGGTTTGTTTTGAAAATTTATAAACAGAACAGGCACTGTTACAGGTGCCACATAATACCCATTTCCCATTTGTAAGAACTCGGATCTCCTAGTCAGGTAGCACCAATGCACTTTGGAACCCCCTGCCTATTGATGTCAGACCTTTCCTGTACTCTTTTCAGCACTTGCTAAAACATTCTTGTTTAGATGAGCCTGCCCAGATGTTTAGAAAGTTGATGCAAGTTTTAATCTGTTTTTAGTCTACTGCTATTTTTACATTTTTGAAATTCCTAAATTGTTACTGTAAATTCTTCTTAGTGTCAATTTTATTCTTTTATTTTATTTAATTTTTGGTAAACCGCTTTGAGCTTTTCTTTTGGATGTGAGGGCACAATCTGGCTGCGACATCTGTCACCCCATTGGTCACCAGCGTTTTCTTTTTACAGTTGAGAGGTGTATAATTTTTATGAAACAAGCAAACGGGTCTGGATAGTCTTGCTGAAGCAGAAAAGTTTTCAGCAGGTGTCTAAAGCAATAGAGCAAGAGGGTGCCTTCCTAACACCAATAAGCAGGGTGTTCCAGAGTTCCTGCCACACTAAAAGACTGAATTTTCATAAATGTGGAATGGACGCTGTGGTGCTTCTAACAGCGCAATTTCTGAAGATCGAAATGATCTGATAATAGATCTGTCTGGGTTAAGGCCTTTTACGTTTGGAGGAGCCTCCAAAGCAGGTTTTCTTCATCTGGGCCTCTTGCCTTTAAAATGCAAGCCCCCCAGCACTGTGAGGGAGAAGCCAAATGCTTCTTATACTTTCGTGGGGGGTGGGGGGCTCCTCTGATAACATGAATTGGGGCGAGTCCACCATGCGTTTCTCAAGCAAGGCGTAAGCCTCACTAATGCAGGTTGCTGGCTGGTGCTTCCTCAAGCAACTGGCCACCATTAACCCCTTCTGCTCTTCCTCCCGCATGCCCCAAGCAAGCAAGTCATTTTGGGTCTGTGCATGTGCCTTGGTTTGGCGATGACCCTGCACTGCTGCTGCTGTTGACAATGTGGGAAACTTCTTGAAGCGCTGGGGGGGGGGCGAGAATGCGTGGGTTTAGTTCCTTTTGTGTGTGTGTCTCGTGTGTTTCCATCCATGTATAACAACAAACTTCTGTTGCTCTGCACCTACTTGGGGGCGCTGGCGGTGTTATGCAACCTCTTCCTTCCATCTGTCAAGTGCAAAAAATGAACTGGTGATGCCTCTTTTTGTTTGCATCTCACTAATGGAAAGCTCTCCTTCTCCACTGCAGCCACCTTCAGGAGGACCCCCAGCTGGCACAGTCCAGTTTTACAACCCTTCCCAGTTTGTGCAGGTAACGTTGCTCATTTCTGGAAACACACAAAACACACATGTACATGCCCCCTGGTAAGGGAGATCCTCCCTCTTCTGCCCATTCTACAGATGGGAGTTATGAGGGTCACAGAGGAGTTGTTGCAAAAACATCCCATAATTTACATGCTGAGCAAAGCCTATATTCTTTTGGGGGTGGGGTGAGTAAATGGTCAAGAGCAGGGGGTGGTGGGAAACCTTTGGGCCTCCAGGTGTTGCTGGACTACAGCTTGCCTAAGTTGGCTTGGCAAATTCTCCCTAGGTGTTGTGAGTTGGTGTCCTGCAACATTTGGAGGAACCACTGACCAGGAGATGTTTCTTTGTGTCTCACCTCAGCCCACAGGTTTGCTTGGGGGATGCTTTTGCAAAAGCCTTTCAGCTTTGGTGATTCAGGTTGATTTGGCACAGAATTCCAGATGCTTTGCATTTTGAGTTTATCTATTCAACTTGGAGTCAAAGGGAAGTAGTGTTCCCATACATTTGTGAAAATGTCCCTGGTATGAACTGCCCTGAGACATACGAGAATAGGGCGCTGTACAAATTTAATAAATAAATAAAATGTTCTGTTTGTGGGTTGTTGATTTTTTTCTTCTCTTGTGTAGGTAGAAATTGGATTCAGCTTTGTTTTTTCTTGTCTTTTTACAGTCTGCTGCAGCTTCAGGAAACTCAAGACATGGCAGAATTGGACAGAGAAAATACCCCACCTTAAAATAGCACCCAGCAAGTCTGTCACCTGGGCCGTCACACATGAATTTACAAAGAATTTCTCAAAATCCCATGCCACGTACAGAATCTGTCCTCTCTCATATTGAGGGGAAGATTCGTTTTGGTGGCTTTTCCCACTGAGACTCTTGACTTGCATCAGTCATCAAATGCACCCCGTTACGTAAAAGCCAGCTGGAGTGTTCTAACTCCAGAGAGAGACAAATCCCCAGTAATGAAATGGCTACTCTCTGCTGCAAGAATCAAAAGAGAGGTGGGGAGAGGGCTGTCCTCCCTCCACCCTTTGGCTGACTTTGATTGGAATCCATATATTCTTCAGTGGTTTCTGAATGCTTTAGGAAAGCGGAGCTCTTTCCCAATATTTAGGGGGATATTTGTCACTTTTAACATTGCAGTTTGTGGCCTTACAGGGATTGGGGCACAGTTTTATGCATATAAAACCACCAGCCTGCATTTGTTGCTTATCCTGAAGCATTTAAGATATATTTGGCTGGGATTTTTCTTGACATATTGACCTTTCTCCCACAATACACCTCCTCCCTTTGAGTGGGAGGCAGGAAACATAGCTCATCCAAATAGATATATGTATAATGAATTAAAAAAGGAAAAAGGAAAACTGTGATTTGTAATTAAAAATTAATTGGAAGTGGATTTTCTCTAGTATGTATGTAGTTTGTGTTTAGGCTCCTTCTGCAGCCACTGTATAGTTAAAAAACAACAACTCCCAGAAGCTCTTTATATCGTAGATGATGCTCTTCTCTCTCTCTGGCGATTCCTCTTGAAGTGCAATATATCTCTCTCTTTCTCTCTCTCTCTCAAACTCTTGGTTATAAATCTCTAAATTAATGCAGTAATGGTTTAAAGGTTGTTGTTCTTTAAGTGGGGGAGGGTCTTTCTCTTACTTCATGATCAGGATCACTGTGGTATTCTATTGAATCAAGCAGATTTTGATTCAGCCAACCTTCCCTTTGAGGTAGGCTACACTCACACCCTCTTAAGCTTGACAGAACCCCAACAGGAGGGAGACTTAAATATTTATTTATGTGCTGGGTTAAGATTTGCTCTGGTAGTGATGGGAGCCAATTCACTCACCCACCACAACCAATCATGCTGAAGAGATGAAAGAGGTGTTAAGTTGGAGGCATTGTTATGCAGTGGTTCAGCTCCTTCCTCCTGCATCATGTCCAGAAAGGAGTGGGAAGTGAATGGACTCCTGGGCACTCACTTGTGGGGTGCCTCAGGTTTCTGTCCTCTCCCCCATGCTTTTTAACACTGAAACCACTGGTAGAGATAATGGGGGGGGGGGGGGTTGAGCTAGATGTTTGCCAATATGTGGATGATACCCAGCTTTACCTCCAGTTTAAATCAGAACCAATGGAGGTGGTAAACATACTATGCGGGTGTCCAGAGGCATTGGGGGATGGATGGCGGCTAATGGATTGAGGTTGAATTTTCACAAGACAGATGTACTGTTTCTGGGGGACAGAGGGTGGGCAGGTGGGGAGGATTCCCTGGTTCTGAATGGGGTAACTGGACTCCTTAGACCAGGTGTGCAGTCTGGGAGTCATTTTGGACTCACTGCTGTCCATTCAGGCATAGATCAACACTGTCCAGGGCAGCTATCTTATCAACTCCATCTGGTACACAGGCTGAGACCCTATCTGCCTGCACACTGTCTCGCCAGAGTGGTACATGCTCTGGTTTTCTCCCGCTTGGACTACTGCAATGTGCTGTATGTGTGGCTACCTTTGAAGGTGATTCGGAAGCTACAACTAATCCAGAATACGGCTGCCAGACTGGTGATGGGGAGCAGCTTCTGGGGCCATATAACACTGGCCCCAAATTATGGTATATCTACATTGGCTCCCAGTACGTTTCCGAGCACAATTCAAAGTGTTGGTGCTTTAAAGCCCTAAACGGCTTTGTCCCTGCATACCTGAAGGAGCATCTCCACCTCCATCATTCAGCCCAGACACTGAGATCCAGCTCTGAGGGCTTTCTGGTGGTTCCCTCACTGTGAGAAGTGAGGTTAGAGGGAACCAGGCAGAGGGCCTTCTCAGCCGTGGCACCCTCCCTCTGGAATGCTCTTCCGTCAGATGTCAAAGAAATAAACAATTATCTGACTTTTAGACGACATCTGAAGGCTGCTCTCTATAGGGAATTTTAAATGTTGGATCTTAATTGTGTTTTAATTTGTTGGAAGCCACCCAGAGTGGCTGGGGTAACCCAGTCAGATGGGCAGCATATAAATAAATCATTATTACTGATTTATTAATATTGACTGGAGTCTTTATGGGTTAAATCCACATATTTGGAATCTGGAAAGCCTTAAATATATGACGAAGGGATTACTTGTGTTCAGGAGAAATTGTTAACGATCCACATTCAAGAGCCCTGGACTTTTTGCTGACAGTGTGATGATGGCTGCTGCTTTTTTTACCTTCCAAGTCTTCTCAAATACTTGTGCCCCACTGGCCATTCTGCCCTTTTTGTGCAGCTGTCTCTGATTCTGTGTCTTTTCATGTGGACCCGCCAAAACATGTTCTCAGCTCAAGAGGTTTTCCTTGGCACAGAGAGCCTTCTCCCTGTCCTCTCTAAATGTTAGAATCAACACACTGTACATTCTTTAAAAAATAAAATATTTTGTGCTCTGAAGCACATTTCACAATTTACTTGGCTTGTGGTTATTGGGGGGAAAGGCAGAAGAATTGGGGTTCTCAAAATATATCTCTTCCAAAGGGGAGGGGCTGACCACAACAACAGAAGACCCTACCATGCACCACAGTAGAGCCATAGGCATCTCCCCCTCAGCACCATGTTTTAAATAATGCTAATAAAAAAGCTGGAAAACTAGGATTTCCGTCTGCTCAGAGCAGATCTACTGAAATCAATACACTGCCGTTAGTCGTGTCCAATCAGGTTCAGTGGGTCTGCTCTTAGTAGAAGCTAACAGTGGATACAGCCAGCTGGAGCTTGTGGCTCCTTCTCAGCCTTACCTACCTCACAGGGTCAATGTGATGATCGAAGTGGGAGAGGGAGACCATTGTTTGCTGCCATCAATTCATGGGTGGGTGGGGGAGTTGGAACATAAATGTAGTAAATGAGTAAAACTCTGAATTTGAGAGGAGCAGGGGGAGAGCTGTGGTCCTTCAGGTGTTATTGGACTACAACTCCCATCACGCCTGGCCATTGGATGTGTTCTCAGGGGCTGATGGGAGTTTGAGTCCAGTAATCCCAGGAGGGCTACAGAGGTGCTCCTGCTTTTAAAGTCTTTCAGCCCACGGCTGCAGTATGGGACTAACACACAATGTACCATGGACACTTTTAGGGGTTCTCAAGCTGTGGGTCCCCAGATGTTGTTGGACTACAACTCCCATCACCCCTGAGCTCTGGCCTTGCTAGCTAGGGGTGATGGGAGTTGTAGTTCAACAACATCTGGGTACCCACAGGTTGAAAAACCGCTAAAAGTGGTGCCATACTATATAAAGTACTACTACTATTGTTGCTGTTGTTTCAGAGATAGAAAGGCAGTATCCATTTATTTTAAAGTAGTGAAAGCCCTCGTCGTCGTGGTCCGTGGTGGGGAAGACACCCCCTCCAGGACACCTCTACAGGTGTTTCGGAACTCCAACTCCCGTCATGCCCTGCCATTGGCCGCTCTCGCAGGGGCTGATGGGAATTGGAGTCCCCGCCGCTAGGCCCATCTCTGAGGCGGCGGTTCCGAGGAGGACTCGAGCTTCTGGCTCCCCTCGCGGGGTGAGGCGGCTGGGAGGAGCAGCAGGGAGGCCCCGCAGGAGGAGGCAGAGGAGGGCAGCGGCGACGAGAGGCCGGGGAGGAAAGCGGCCTGGCCTCATTCAGAGAGTTGCAGGTTTGGGGGTGCTGATGGAGGCGGGGGGTGGGACTTGAGGGAAAAGGATGAGGGTGGGGGCTTGTCCCGGGCCAGGGTGTCTCAACGCACGTTGTGTGTGTATACGCATGTTACTGTGTTATATATTATTACTGTGAATAATATGCAGGGAAACGGTTTGAATCGCACCTTCGTCGGCTGCTTTAATACAAATGATATTTTTTGTTGGTTAATCACAATGACACATATATTATCTTGGTGACAAACCGCAATTCTAAAAGGGATCCAGCGGAAACTTTGGTAGAGTTCTATTTCGTGCTTACAGGCATTGGTGTGTGTGTGTGGTTGTATGAAATACTTTTATCACAGCAGCATTTTATTTTTTAGGTCAATATAAATGTATAAACACACACTGCAGAATAGTGGACACGACTAACTTAGTTCCATTAACCTCTAGTGGGTCCGCTCTACTCTCTAGTATAACTTAGCTGGGTAGCTGCTTAAACATCCCATTGAAACTCACAGTGTATGCTAAAGTTTTTACAGTTTCAAAACAGGCCCTTGTTCTGCTGGCATCCCTCCTTTTGAGCTCTGGATCACTGCCTTGACAAAGGCCTTAGGACAGAGCCATCAGCCACTGCTGCTTAGCGTGCTTGTGCCTACAGAGGCAGCTGCTATTCCCATTTTATAGACAGGGCTAAAGAGGCTAAGCAAGAGCGGCTGTAGAAGAAGCAGGTCTTGAATCCAGTCCTGTCTTCTTCCCAAACACTGGGCCACATTGATTGCCAACCTCATGTTTCTTGATTCAAGCAATCCCTGAGAAACCTGCTATGGAAAGAGGTGTGTTGGCTGAGTCAAACTGTTTGCTTGTAGCTATGGGTCCTTGCAACTTCTCTGGGAAACGGAGGGGCGTGACTGAGCCTTAGAGTGGCAGCAACTTTCCGGAGCTTTAGACTTGAACAGCTGCTGCTAGGCAGATTCTGTGTACACAAACACTGTCACTGCTCATGACGGTGTTCCTACACAGTTGCAGGCTGTGGAAATAAAGCACCCCTGAATCAACTGATGCACCCTCATCCCAGGTTCCTGACTTGCAAGTCAGTCTCAGCTGGCCACCTATCAAATGGGAGTGACCTGGCTAATCAATAATATACAGTGGTGCCTCGCAAGACGAAAAGAATCCATTCTGTGATTCTCTTCGTCTAGCGGTTTTTTCGTCTTGCGAAGCAAGCCCATTAGCGGATTAGCGCTATTAGCGGCTTTTAGCGGCTTATCTGCTGATCAGATCAGCTGATAAGCGGCTTAGCGGCTTAGAAAAGGGGGGGGAGGGAAAAAACCCAGCAGGAACTCGCAAGACATTGTCGTCTTGCGAAGCAAGCCCATAGGAAATTCGTTTTGCGAAGCACCTCCAAAACGGAAAACTCTTTCGTCTAGCGAGTTTTCCGTCTTGCGAGGCATTCGTCTTGCGGGGCACCACTGTATTTAAATTATTTGCTTGTTACATCTTTGTCCTGCCTAAAGGGAGCCTAGAATGTCATATTCACAGTCCAACACGATAACAACATAAACACCAAAAGCACTCCTATAAAAACTAATAAAAAACAATTATTCTAGAAAGCAGAGATCCTATGTGGAGGTTGGGAGCTTCAGGTGGGAAGCCTTTAATAATGCCTGGAGATCTTGGCTAATCTTTTTTAAAATAAATAAATAAAATAAATACAAAATACATTATTGTTGTTGTTGTTATTTTATTCCTAGGTGGATCCCAGCAATGCATCTTCATGTTTAGGCAACGGGCCTTCCGTTCCTGACACTGGTGTCCTGATTGGGGTTCTTTTCCCACTCAGGAAAACATGCCTTAGGCTGTTGCCTTGACTTCTGCATAGATGGGATATCCAATGGATTTTCCTAGGGGACAATGGAGCACACACAAAACCCTGAGGACAAAGTACCACAAAACATACCACCCAAGGAGGCTGCTCGGGCTGCCAGACAGGAGGCTGGTGACAACGTGGATTTCCTCTCCAAGCACCAGCAAGAAATCCAGGCTTCCTTTTTCAACAACGCTTTGGAAAGCCATCTAGAAGGGTTCCAGGCCCACACGGAGCTCAGGTCATTCACCCCAAAGCCTCCCCGCAAGCCCCCAAGACTTGAGCGGACTTCTTCTCTCGATGAACTGATCTGGCGGAGGAGGAGGCTCTTCAGGATGAGCCGAGACAGCTTGGTGGATCCCTCCGAGATGGGCTCCTCCAATGGATCCCTCCAAGGGGAGAATCCTCTGGGACAGATGGCAGCCTCCACAAGCAATTCGCACTGTGACCAGGAATCCCTCTGTGGTTTACAGCAAGCTTCGGAGGTGCCCCCCACCAGTCATGGCAACTTGCATGGGAAGCTGTCTAGAGTGATGCCCACCCATCCTCCGCCCCCTCTGGAGCTTGATGGCTCCTTCCCTTCTCTGAGGACAACTAATAGGATCGACCCAGATTGGGCGGATTACAGGCTTTGCTCCCAGAGTGCCTTTCCAAGGGCAGGCAGCAGCTGGAGTGACACCAGGCTCCACAGCCGCGGGATGGTTTGTGACAACTGCTCTACCACCTCCATGAAGTCCACTTTCAGTCTCTTGACCCCCATCCGCGTCAGGGATGTGCGGAACAGGTAGGGTCCTTGTAGCGTGGGGGGAGGTCAAGAGGGGGAGTCATGGGGAGCATTCCTCCACAGGTACACTTATGCTAATTCTCACTGAGTGCTCAGTGAGGTGGGGACGGAATTTTCTGTTGGAATAAAAAATCCCTGAGGTCGTCCCAGGGAAAGACTTAGGAACAGGAGTTGGCAGGAATCTGATAACCCATTCTCATCTCTTTCCTGAAAGGGCCCCTTAGATTTTCAAAATATATTTGGTTTAAACTTTTAGTTCATTTGCTTTCATCTTTTTATTTCCCATAGCTTATGAATATAAATACACACAAAAAGAAATAAATAGCACTAAGAAGCACAACTTGTTTGAAGAAAGAAATGAAGGGGGGGAGCAAATAAATAGAAGTACATAATATATTTTACAGGATTCCCACTGGTATTTATGATTCAGCATCCTGCTATATTTTGTTACACCAATACATAATAGAAGGGCACTACCTTTCAACTAGGTCAGTGTTTTTCAACCTTTTTTGGGCAAAGGCACACTTGTTTCATGAAAAAAATCACGAGGCACACCACCACTGTGTGCGGAGAGGGAGATGTCAGAGCCCCACTGCTCTCTATGGGGAATCGGATGAGAGCAGACCGCCTATCCGCTCTCATCCGATCCCATCCGATCTGATCCCCACCAAGGATGGATGGAAAATAGGGTGGACACAGTCCAGTGCCCGCCTAGTGGGCGGAAATTTGACTTTTTTTAAAAAAAAATCTTTCGGATTTTTCAATTTTTCCAATGGCACACCAGGCAACATCTCGCGGCACACTAGTGTGCCGCGGAACAGTGGTTGAAAAACACTGAACTAGGTGATTACCCACCTGCCTGCCTTCCCTGACTCTCATAGGATGTTTCCCAAACTCTGTTTTTGTTTTGTTTTTCATTTCCCAAGGAAGAAAGAATGAGGAAGGCAATCTGGGATAGCGGATTGTGGCATTACAGTTGTCCAGGTGACAGCCTTGGCCAGCAAGGCCCCGGCTCCACTTAGACTGACATGCCAGCCAGCGCCTTGAGGGTGCAGATCTGGCCATAGTGACACATGCTTGAGTTACATCTTACAGTTTGATTTACTGCTGCATATTCTCAATGGGACTGTCTTGGAGGAGTTTGGTCTTGAATGCAGTGAACAGGTTATGTGTTGGGTTTTAGGAGTGTATTCCTTCACTATCACAGTGGCCTCATCAGCTGTTGTTCTGTTTCCAGACCCATCTTTCAAGCACAAGAGTGCAGGGTGTGGCACAGCATACCTCCACCTGTATAGAAACCCCACCCAGGCAGGACATTAGTGCTGTTGCATCACTGGGCAGTTTTCACTTCAGCCTCAAATGAAGCAAATTTATAATTTTTTTTTTTTTTTTAAGAAATAACAATGCACTATCTTTCCCTACAGAAGTTATTTGGAAGGCAGCCTTTTGGCGACTGGTGCACTGCTGGGAGCAGAGGAATTGAACCGGTATTTTCCTGACCGGAACATTGGCATCTTTGTTGCCACCTGGAATATGCAGGGCCAAAAGGTGAGGGAAGAAGAGGGCTGGCTGGGGGCTTTGCCTAGTGATTGGCCTTTGACCCAGGGAGCCTGGCCAGGTCAAGAATACTTATTTGGAAAGGGCCATCATAGCTCAACGGCAGAGTACCTGCTTTGCATGCATAAAGTCCCAGGTTCCATCTCCAGAGGCATCTTCAGGCAGGACTGGGAATGTCTCATCAGAAACCCTGCAGAGCCACTACTGCCAGTCATTGTAGACAATACTGAGTTAGATGGACTGACTCAGTATCAAGCGGCTTCTTATGTTTCTATGCATAGTTCTCTCCAAAATTGTCTGGGAAGCCTCTTCCTCCCTTTGTCATGCACATCCTGCAAATCTGGCCACAATAACAGTTTTGCCCACATACAGCAAGCAAGATGGCGGAGTAGATCATTCCTGCTCACATCCCTTGTGACATTTTACATGTGTCACTTAAGAAGTGTAGACGTTCCCTGGTGATGCCACTTTATGATTCCTGTTTTGAACTTGTTTTATACCTTTATGGAAACTTTATTGGAAGCACACCTGGAGTGGATGATGTGTGTCTGTAAACCTAAAGAACTCTATTGGTTTAATGAACCTGCATGGATTGATTTGTGGTCAGCTTGCTGGTTACATCCCCTAAACCTGTTGGCGCTTGTGTCCTTGAGAGTCCATTCCTTCTCCTTCCCTCTCACCCTCCCACTTAAGTACTCACCTAGAGTTTGGAAAAGTCTTCCTTGTCTTGCAGGAACTTCCTGAGGTGTTGGATGATTTCCTGCTGCCGCCAGGCCCTGACTTTGCCCAGGACATGTATGTGATAGGGATCCAAGAAGGCTGCCCAGATAGGTATGGAAACCAAGAGAAGCTGGCTTTGGCCTCGTAACCCCCACCCACTGCACAGAGGGTGGTTTGCCTGCAAGGGGTCAAAGTCTGTAGCTGAGCACTGCCACGTGACCTCATGCAGGGCAATGCTCCCCTTGTAGAGTATAGCCAGTACAGACCTCCTGCTGCCTGATGCAAGTGTACCCTGTTTCTTCAGTTTGTATCATTGTCAGTGTCTGAAATAAGGGCCCCAGGGCTCCTGGGAGGCAGGAGGCCTTTGCCTCGCCTCTGTTGTGGGCGGAGCAGAGAGTTCCTTGCAAGGATTAGGAAGTCTGGGGTTGCATCCAGTACTAGTCCTACTCAGAGTAGATGCATTTAAGCTGATGGACATGGCTAACTGTCAGGGCTTGAGTCAAGTGTAGGTCAGTAACAAAAACAACAAATCACCCGAGGCCAGTGAAGTTAAATCTTTATTCAAGGAAACCAGCCACAGAGCTCAGGCCTAGTGGTCTCAGCAACTTTTCCTAGGAGGTCTTGCCCCAATGAAGCAGTTGCAAGGACTAAAGTTTCCTGCCTTCCCACCCCTCTCTAAGACTTCTTCTCTCCAGAGTTTTCCCCATGCAGTCGCAAACCGTGTCTGCACACAACTAATCACTGCTCTTTTCATTTCTCTGTGCATTCTCAGAGACTGGGAGAGGGGAGCTGGTCGCAGCAGTAGGCAGAGATTCCCTGTATTCTTCAGCAGCCTCTTGATCCCTCTCCTCTCTAGCATTTGCTTCAGCCTCAGTCTGAACTGCCCTCTGCCACAGCCTGTTCCTGCTCACTAAACCCTGCCACCTCTCCTACTGCTGACACCTCCTCTTTCCAGCCTGCTCCTTCTCCCTCTGACCACTCATCATAGTCTCAGCACAAATCCTCTGGCTCTGAGCCTTCCTCCCTTAGGGGTTCCCTAAGGGGTTCCCCAGCTGTTGCCTCCCACCACTCTTCTGCATCCAACCAGTCCATGACACTAACTTATGTTCATTTATTTCAGTGGGTCTGCTCTGAGTAGGACCTAGCTGGGTACAACCTAAATCTGGGGGCACTGCTGAGGATTCCCTGCACTTTTTAGAACAGTGTCAGACACCCCATGTCATGTAAATGAGCCAGACACTTGTCACTAGCAAGCCTTTTTGAAACATGTCTGGTGGAGTTCAAGGCTGGGTGAGGAGAAGCTCACGCAACAGGTTTCCTTTCCTCTGCTTCCCCCTGCCAGGCGTGAGTGGGAGATCCGCTTGCAGGAGACGCTGGGCCCCCATTACGTCATGCTCTATGCGGCATCTCACGGTGTGCTCTACATGTCAGTTTTCCTGCGGAGGGACCTCATCTGGTTCTGCTCAGGTGGGGCTTGACAATTGGGTGGTCTTTGAAAAAAGTTTTAAGTCATTTATGCATTGAATTTCTTATCGTTGATCTTGAATATGTAGTTTTAGTATTTTTGTTGCTTTGCATTTTTTTAAATTTAAACATATTTTTAATTAAAGGTTTCTTGGTTTACAAAAGTATGTGCAATGTCTCTTTTTTCAAGTTACATTTTCTACAGATCAGTTTCATTTGATGAGACATTAGTGTTATATTAGGAAGAAAAGGGGGAAAGAGGTGAAGGGCGGAATGGGTGAGGGGGGTGGGGGTGGGGGTGGGTGGCAATGCTTCTACTTAGTGTATAGGTGGGGTTTTGTGTCAGCGTCAGTTTTGTGGGTTCTCGTTACTATTTGTTTGTGTTCCTTTGGTGGTGAAAGAGGCTGGGTTTGGCCTAGGGTGTGGTTGTTTGTTTGTGATTGGCCATGGTGAACTTTGTTTTCATGTGTGAGTGGGGTAGGTGGGTTTTTTGCATCAAATTAACCATATTGATTTGTATGCTGTTGGTGGATTATTGTCATTGTCTTGTTGGGCTGTGATATGATGAAGGGGAGCCATACCGGGGTGAAGGTGCCTTCTTCTCTTTGTCCCCGTGTCAGTTTCAGTTTATTAGTTAGTTTTTTGTTGCTTTGCATTGTTAAGCTGCTTTGATTATTACTTGGATAGAAAAGCAAGGTATAAGTATTAAATCTAATCAAGCTGGATTTAAATTTATTTAGGGACAGTATTTATTTATTTATCTTTTAGGGATCAAGGCAGCTTCCAGCAAATTAAAATAAACCATACAAAATATTTTCTCATTCTTACTATGTTTCACAGAATAGGACAAAAAGAGAAAAAAATGTGCACATAATATATTACTCTTTTTAAAGTAACAAAAATAATAAACAGGGTCTTAATGTCTTCTCCAAACTTCTAATTCCAAACCAAAATTAAAATTGCTCTTTTTTTCAATAATTCATACAGAATATTTCCCCATACATGGTTACAATAAATTAATTTATATTATACATTACTGCTATATCCCAAATCCTAGAAAACCATTCCGAAGTAGGGACTGGGAGATAGGAGAGAGAGAAACTAGCCATTTATAATCAATCTAATTTTAAAAATGCCCATAAAACCGCAATATCCAACAGAATTAAAATGACTCAAACCCAGGGGTCGGTTGTTACTGTTTTTCTTCAATGTGATGAAATCTGCACCAATATAAGCAGAAGCTTCAACTTTTCTTGGAAGGAAAGTCCCTTGTTTAACCACCACCACTGGCCTGTGATCTTGGTTTATGCCAGAGGTCAGGGTTGGCCACAAGTTGGGTGCATCACCTGTGACAGGCATTCTCTCCCTCCTTCCTTCCAGAGGTGGAATATGCCACCGTGACAACTCGCATCGTGTCTCAGATCAAGACCAAGGGGGCCCTCGGAGTTTGCTTCACCTTCTTTGGCACTTCCTTCCTCTTCATTACCTCCCACTTCACGTGTGAGTATCTCCCCAGGCCCCCATCCCCATATATAAGCAGCAGGTGGGGCAAGGAACACTGCTGCCCCTTCTTTCCAGGATCAATGGTTTGAATGGGACTTGTCACCAACATCTCATTTCAAGAGCAGGCTCTAAAATGAACCATGCAGATCAGGCTGGGTATTTGTGGACTATGGGACTGTGTGTCTGTGAGAGAGAGACGGAAGCAGAGGAAAGGCAATTGACCAGATGTTTTCCTCTAAGTCTTAGATTACATAGAGCTTCTCTATGGGGTGGAGAAATTAATGTACTATCCTCTGTTAGCATTTCTGGGCTTTGTCCCTCTCCCCAGTCTTTGTCCTTTTCCCATATTTCTGTTGCTGGATGTCTGTATTTGTATGTGTGGCATTTCTGGATCCTTGGATAGTCTGTTTTGAGGAAAATCTTGCTTAATATGCTTGATGGTGCTGACTGCTAAACTGGGCTGCCTTGACTCAGCCTTGTGGACCACACCCCATCCTGCCCAGGACCCGTGCAGTACAGCTGGGTTTCAAAACAGAATCCATCGCCTCTTCTCCATATAGGAATCTCTTGATAATTAATTGCTAGAGGAAGCTACCCATGAACTCTGTCCCCTGTCTCCTGTTTTCAAGAGGCCTTGCATTAAGCAGACTGTCTTTTCTTTTTCAGCTGGAGATGGCAAAGTGTACGAGAGGGTCCTGGACTACAACAAAACCATCCAGGCTCTTACACTTCCAAAAAACATTCCAGATACCAACCCCTATCGCTCCAGCCCTTGTGAGTAGCTTGATCTGGAAGAAAGGCCCTTTTTTGTTGTGTGAAATACTTGCAATTTTGTAATGAGCTGCTCCTTCCCAGTAAATGTAAACCACCATGGAAAACTTGGTTCTAAAAAATAAGCTGATTTTCCTCTCCAAATCAGTGGTCTAGCCCTCATGTGGTTAATGGTAAACACAGTTAACACAAGCCAAAGTGAATGTTTTTGAGCTCCTCCTTCCAGCTGCAAGGCAGAGCCTGAAGTTTGCTGGAGTTCCTCCTGCTCATGCATGTCATGCTAAACCACAGTTTAGTGTGACGTAGAGGAACTGCCAATTACAGGCAATGGCTTTCCACTAACTAGAGGCTGAAACTTCTAATCTGCTGCCCTCCTGTGCAGGGAAGGAGGAGGAAGTCCACAATCTTTAGAGAGATTGAAAACCTCATCACTTATAGTTTCTTTTCCTTTGGCCCAGTAAACATAAGAGAATGTATTTAGGCCACCATAAAGCCCTTGAAGAAGCTCCAGAGCTAAGCTGCTGTGGAGGCATCCCCCTTAATTTAGAATGTTAACAGTGGCAGTACTTAGCAGTTTATTTACGTGCTTCTTGAAGGTCAACGCTTGTGACAATCTCATCAAACTCCTGCATCTCACAATTTGGTTGCAGAGCTTCTGCATCTTAGATCTTCAGCTGAAATAGGGTCATGGTAAGATTCCTCACCTAATCCCAGCTCCCTTTCATTTGGCTCTGCAGCAGACGTCACAACCCACTTTGACAATGTATTTTGGTTCGGGGACTTCAATTTCCGCCTGAATGAGGATCGGGAGGTGGTGGAGCAGATCCTCAGCCAAGGGCTGGATGCGGACATGTCTAAGTTGCTACAGCATGACCAGTTGATTAAGGAAATGGCCAGTGGTAAGGAGAATATCACAGCCATGTTTCCACCCCAAAACTAAAGCTTGATTCAGCCCTGATGAAGCCATGGGGAAAGTTGATTCCTTGCGTCCTTCCCTTCCACAGGATCAATTTTCAAGGGGTTCCAAGAGGCTCCCATTCTTTTCCGCCCTTCCTACAAGTTTGATGTTGGGCAGGACTCCTACGATACTACCTCCAAGCAGAGGACACCATCGTACACGGTAAGAACTTCTAGGTGAGCAGCAGACAGCATCTCACCTGGAAACTTCAGGAAGAATGATACAGTGGTGCCCCGCAAGACGAATGCCTCGCAAGACGGAAAACTCGCTAGACGAAAGAGTTTTCCGTTTTGGAGGTGCTTCGCAAAACAAATTTCCTATGGGCTTGCTTCACAAGACGACAATATCTTGCGAGTTCCTGCTGGTTTTTCCCCCCTCCCCCCCCTTTTCTAAGCCACTAAGCCGCTTATCAGCTGATCCGATCAGCAGATAAGCCGCTAAAAGCCGCTAATAGCGCTAATCCGCTAATCCTTCAATGGGCTTGCTTCGCAAGACGAAAAAACCGCTAGACGAAGAGAATCACAGAACGGATTCTTTTCGTCTTGCGAGGCACCACTGTATTGTGCCTTGGTGGAAAAGAAGTACAGCACTTGCCACTGAGTGTCTTTTATGCTTGTGAAAAGGAAAGTGTCCTTGGAAGAGAGCTGGCTGTTTCTCCGCTGTAGCGATTAACTCACCTTTCCCCTCTTTGCCCCTTGGACTTCTCAGGATCGTGTGATCTACCGGAGCCGTCACAAGGATGACATTCAAGCTGTGAAATACTCTTCCTGCCTTGGGATCAAAACGTCAGACCACCGGCCTGTATATGGGTTATTTCGTGTCAAAGTGAGGCCTGGAAGAGACAAGTTAGTATTGACACTTTGCCTCATGGTGGCCTTTGGCATGAATCAGATGGAGGGCTGGAGGTGAGGCGTAGGTACTAAGCAGCCTCCAAGAGAGAACAGACTGGTAGCACTTGTTCCCCTGCTGTAGGGAACCACATTGGCACAGGAATTGCGTCATGGGCAGGCAGCACAGGTCTTGCAGACTAGTCCCCAGAGAGGGATGTGTGGTCTAATTCAGTGTTTCCCAACCTTTTTTGGGCAAAGGCACACTTGTTTCATGAAAAAAATCTCGAGGCACACCACCATTACAGCCCCGTGACGTCAGCGCGCAGCGTCACGCCGGGAGGGACATGAATTGCTAGCAAATTACATAATCACCTCCTTGAGGGCTGGCTCATCTTCTCCGAAGGCAGAACCCCATTAATTAACAGGACAGACTCACACCATAGCCAAGACAAGGGGGGAAAACCTCAGTCATGCACAGTCATGCACATGTGGGGGCTAAATGAGGACGAAGACCGGGCAGAGAGCAGGGTTCAAATCACCCCACCTGGCCAGGACAATCCCTGGGTGCTCCCTTGGGCCACTCGCCTGACCCACCTCGCAGGGCTGTTGTTGCGAGGATAACACGGGGAGAACCACGCGCGCCCCCGGGAGCTCCTTGGAGGAGAAAGCGGGCGATGAATGCAATGCACGAAATATATGAGAAGCGACCAGGTTTTGCAGGTGAGGGGCCCCCGCCAGCCTCCACTTCCAACACCCGGCGCAACGACGCCGAAGTTTCCCCCCGGGCTCGGCTCGGGGAGCAGCGCTGCTCCCCCCGGCTCCCCTTCGCCCTCCCGGCTCTCTCTGCCGCCCACTGGGGACCCCCCTCACCTGCCAAGTCCGGAGCGCCGGTGGAAGTTGCATGCATGCATGCAGGGCGCCGCGTTGCCATTGCATTGCACTGCACTCCATGCAACGCCTGCACGCATGCATTGCCTTGCACGCCCGCCAAGGGGTCTCCCCGCGGTCCGATGCGTCCCCTCCAGTGTGGATGCAGCATTGCAAAAATAAAACCCCCCCGACGCAGCCCTACCTGGGGGGCAGCCTCCGCCTCCGCCGCTCCGCCTCCGCGGGGATCCCCGGGCTCCATCCTGCCGCCCGATCTCCGCGGGGGCGCAGGCAGGCTGCGCGGGGTCTGCGCGGAAGAGCCCCTGCCCGCCCGGCCGCCGCCGCCGCGCTCATTCCATGGCCGGGAGAAGAGCGCTTCAAACAAAATGCCCGGCCCGCCAGGCCACGCTGGGAAACGTAGTTCACGCACCCCGCGCGGGCGCGGAGCCCAAGGGCGAGGGGACTACGGATCCCGGCAGCCCCCGCGCCGGGGACGGAGGGGGAGAGGCCGGGTGCAGGGGTGGAGGGACGGGTGGGCGAGCGAGTGAGTGAGTGGCAGCCGCCAAGCCTTGGCCGAGAGCCAGGAAGGGCCTCCCCGGAGGAGGAGGAGGAGGAGGGAGGCGCAGAGCGGGAGGGAGGGAGGGAACCCCAGGGGTCATCTAGTGACGGCGCCCCAATCGAAAATTTGAGTTTAAAAAAAAAATCTTACAAATTTTTTAATTTTTCCCGCGGCACACCAGGCAACATCTCGCGGCACACTAGTGTGCCGCGGAACAGTGGTTGGGAAACACTGGTCTAATTCAGTAAAAAGTCTTTATTTTGACAGTAGCATGATTAACCAGAGTGGCTGGGGCAACCCAGTTGGATGGGTGGGATATAAGTACAGTGGTACCTTGGGTTACATACGCTTCAGGTTACAGACTCTGCTAACCCAGAAATAGTATCTTGGGTTAAGAACTTTGCTTCAGGATGAGAATAGAAATCGGGCTCCAGCGGCGCGGCGGCAGCAGCAGGCCCTATTAGCTAAAGTGGTGCTTCAGATTAAGAACAGTTTCAGGTTAAGTACGGACCTCCGGAACGAATTAAGTACTTAACTCGAGGTACCACTGTAATACATTATTATTATTATTATTATTATTATTATTATTATTATTATTATCATTATTATTATCATTATCATTATTATACTCTCAACTCCTCTCATCCTACTCAGCCACTGGGGCTGGTGGAAGTCATAGTCCAGCAGCACCTGGAGATTCCCCACACCTGGCATGGATATCCCTTGACAGCAAGGATGGGGAAACAGAGGCCCTCTGGATGTTGTTGAATAATACTCCCGACCATCAGTACCAGCATCTTCCTTGAGCCTTGACGATGCTGGCTACTGGGGTTGCTGGGAGTTAAGAGTTCAACAAGTGTTGGAGATGCCAGGCAGGTCCCAGAGTCCTGCTTTTATGGCTTGTGAAGATGCAGCTTCCTCCACCTGCATGTCACTTCCCACCTAAATGCTGCCTTGTCTCTTTCCAGCATCCCACTGGCTGCTGGCCTGTTTGATCGAGAACTCTACTTGATTGGCATCAGGCGACGTATCACCAGGGAACTTCAGAGGAAGCAAGCACTCAAGGACCAAAAAGCCAGTGCCGTCTGTTCTGTTTCCTGACCTCAAAGGGCCATCCAAAGAGGGCTTTTCTGAGCTTCTGACTGCTCCCCGCAGTGAAAGGGCCTGTGCAGGAAAGAGCGCCAGCATCTGTCGCTTGGGGCCTCCTGCCATCAGGTCTTTGAAACTGCCTTGTCGCTGCTGTGCCTGAAAACATGGAAGGAATGCTCTTGAGGTTGACAGTGACTGGCTCTTTGTAGACACTCGATCACAAGAAGGCAACAAACTTGAACAGTGGAGCTGGGGGGAGACTTTCCTAGACTGAGATGCTCCCTTGTCTCATTGATTCCGTTTTGGGAAACTTGTTGCCTGAAAAAGGGTCATGGGCATCCATTTTGTGTTTCAAGACCATGTGCTCACATATTGGTTTTCATCAGGTGCCTCTAGGGACCAGCTCTGGGAACATTCTGCATCTGTATTTTTACTCCATTCGTTCCCTGCCACCAAGAAGCTGAATATGCAGAAACATTTGAGCATGCTGCTAGCTTCATTTGCCCCCCAAAACACATTGTTTTCTTAATTCCAGAAAGAGCAAAGTCCCCATCTGGAACAGGCACATTTATTTTTGAAGTAGGAAGTGCCAGGGAGAGTGCTGATTGCATGTTGCAACTCCTGGGAAGGGCCTCGGATATCTTCCCTCATTCCCAGACCTGGACATAGATTACTAGTATTAAGAAATAGAAGGCTTTCTGGTTTCATTGAACCAAGAACCTTTGTTGCTTGTCTCTTCCCAGCTGGCTACAAAAATCAGTATTCTTTGTGGCAAGACCAAATTTTGACTTGTCAACAGGTGCAAAGCAGGGCCGCAGGCATGTTGGAGTTTTGGGTTTACCCTTCCACCATTTGGTTGCTTGTTACTGCTCTGGACTGCATTTGTGTCCATAATTTAATAAACCAAGAGCTGGATTTCTAAAAACTTATTTCAAATTTGTCAAGCTTTCCTTCTTCTTCAGCTGCAGTTTGCATCGTTGATTCACCATCAAACATCCTCACAAAGCAAACAGAAGGCATCCCATCAGGTTAGGATAAGCTTTCAGTCATTTTGAAAAGGCAGGACCCCACCCCTAAATGTTGTGACATGTTAAACTCTGCTCAGAGTAAATAATGCAAAAGGAAATTAATATGATTTCATGTTGGAGTAGGAGCTTGTGTCTTTAATAGGTTGAATTTTGTGCCTCATGGCAAATTTCACACCTATAAATGCCCCAAAGATGCAGGAATCTCTCCTGTTCATCACTGTTGTGCACTAATTGATTTGGGATAGGGGGGCATCTTTCTGGTAGTGACTGGTTTGAGTTTCCCCTCTTTCACAGGAGTTAAAACTTGGCTTCCATGTGGCAGGGACCACCAATTTGAATGTCTTTTAAAAATTAAGAGTCCTGATGTGCCTCTGTGGATGTACCAGTCACTATCAGCCATGATGGCAGTGTACTGCCTCCGTTTTCAGTCACTTCCTGCCTCTGAAAACCGTTTTCCAGAAACCACAGGAGGGGAGAATGTTGTTGTATTCAGGTCCTGTATGTAGGGTTCCCATCAGGGCATCTGCTTGACCACTGTGAGAATTGGATGCTAGACTAGATAATCCATTGGCTTGATCCAGCAAGGTTCTTTTGTTCATGATGGGGAATTGCAAGCATACTTGAAGCTACCACTGGCTAAGCTGCTGTAATTCTATAGAGGCAGAGGAAAAGGCTGGCCATGGGTAAGTGGGCAGTAGGAGAGGAAAAGAATCCCATTCTTCAGATAGCCCAAATATTCGCCTGAGGCTTCCAGTCACTGTTAAGCACTCTACTCTTCCTGCCTAAGTGAAAGACCATAATAGTGGCATATACTTCTACACAAGTATTGTAGTAAGAATGTACTTCTACACCACTCTGTTTGTTACCCAGCTGAGGGACCACCTCTTAAATTAAACAGAGAACCAAGGAAATTAATTCAAGTCCAGCACCCAGGGAGGGACGCAGCATTGATTGTAGCTATTGCAATAGGCTAGAACTCCCAGTTAAGAAGTCTGCCATGAGGAGCATCAGAACAAGGGTTTTTTGGCAGCACACAAAGAGCCACAAAATATCTAAACATTCTTAAAACATAAACATCCTTCTACGTATATCAGGAAAGGTTACGGGTCATGAGAAGTAAAAAAAACACAACAAAAACCACACATGGCTCCATATCAGTATCTTCACCCTTGCAATCACCTTGGAGTGGCCCAAATGTTGCCAGGCCATTGGTCTCAAATCTCATGCTTCTATCACTGCTACTCTGGCAACCAGGCCTTTGGGCTATTGACATGCCTTCCTTGTATCTCACTTCCCTTCTACTTTCTCCCAAGAAGCTTCAAGGATAGCTGGTTTTACAGTCCAGAACTCATGATAGAACAACATCCTGGAGGGCCATCTGTGCCACCTTGTTAGATAGGGAACCTCACACAGAAATCATACCTTTCCCTTTGTGCATTCTAGCTAAGAGGTTAAAAGCAATTACAGTGGTGCCCCGCAAGACGAATGTCTCGCAAGACGGAAAACTCGCTAGACGAAAGAGTTTTCCGTTTTGGAGGTGCTTCGCAAAACGAATTTCCTATGGGCTTGCTTCGCAAGACGACAATGTCTTGCGAGTTCCTGCTGGTTTTTCCCCCTCCCCCCCTTTTCTAAGCCACTAAGCCGCTTATCAGCTGATCCGATCAGCAGATAAGCCGCTAAAAGCCGCTAATAGCGCTAATCTATCAATGGGCTTGCTTCGCAAGACGGAAAAACCGCTAGAGAATCACAGAACGGATTCTTTTCGTCTTGCGAGGCACCACTGTAATAGTGAAATATTGAAATGTTACAATCAAAAATATACACCTTGGGTGTCTAATTTTTATATCAGTATATTCCTGTGGCCAAGCAAATATCAGTATGTAATCACAACACGTGACCTGTTATATTAATTTATTTGTGTTCTTTACTACCATGGAGTGGAACGGGTCTTGGTCGCTGGGCTGCAGGCACCTGATTTAGGACAAAAAATCAACACAAACAGAAACTTTGAGAATAATAATAATAATAATTTTATTGTCTAAACCCTGCCCATCTGGCTGGGTTGCCCCAGCCACTCTTGGGTGGCTTGCAACACATATAAAATCAAATCAGCAGGCTGTACTTCTGTGGGCAGCTCTTTCCACTGTCTTTTCACTGGTGCATGTTTTGCTGTTCGTTTAGGAAACTTAAGAAGAAACTGTTTCCAGAGAAAAAGGTGCTTGAGTTGACAGGCCCAGAGTGCTCTTTTCAAAGTTACGAAGGTGCCTGGAGAACCTGCACAAAGCTTCTCTCCTGGGCTCACACACACGGGAGCTGCTTTGGCAGGGAAACCACAAATCTCGACAAGTGGATCCAAGAGGGCTTGTTAACGGAAGAGCCGATACATCCTTGGAAGCCGCCCATCCTTGCTGGAAAGGGCTGCCTGGATGTGTTCATAACTGGGCAGCTCAGTCAAGTCCCCCAGGCAGGCTACAGCCGGCTTGTTCCTCAGCATCTTTGTCACCACCCTCTTGATGTCGCTAGCATTCACTTTGCCTAAAGAAGGGGAACAAAACTATCAGGCATGGCTTCAAGGGACATTCAGAACCAATACCAAGTAAAGCCACATTGCCGCTGTTTCTGCTTATGCAAATTTAGTTTTTTAAATTTGGTGCTGAGTACATGTAGGTATTGGCTATTGGACTGTAATGGTGAACTGTAAGAATAACAGGCAAATGCTTCCAGCCCAAGGGTCGCACCTTCCAAAGGCACTGAGTGGGGCTAGAGCAACAGATGTGAATGTTATTTTGTTAAGATGGGAGGCAACATTCCAGTTGTGTAAAAGCCAGAGGTGTCTTTTCACGCATACATCTATCTAGCCTCCACCCAGCCAAAGCAAGAAACATCAGCACAGCTAAAGGACACGTTCCAAGCAGGCAAAGGCACCCAATGTGGTGCAGAGCACACCCTCTGGAAAGTCATGAAGGCTGGATAGAGAGGCCCAGAAGGATGCATTCAGCCTCGGAGCTGGAGGCTCCTCACCCCACTATTAGCAGGAGATGAGTTCGGGGTGGCTAGCACAAAAATGGAAATCTAAGCCAGGAAGGAGGTGCAGTAGGAGCAATGGAGATCAAGGGGCCAGCAAACAGCAGTCATATGGCCCATAGTGGCTAGAGAAATGAGAGTGATCTAAAACTGCATTAGGAGCCAGAGCTTTGTGTGTGTGCCCAGGAGTGTCAAAGTGATGTGACCACAATGAAACTGGTCTTGGTAAGAGGCCAAAATAAAACTGATGGTTACAAAAATATATTCTCCCTCAGAAGAACATGAGAAGCTGCCCTCTAGCTGCATATTGTCTACACTGACTGGCAGCAGCTCTCCAGGGTTTCAGGCAGAGGACATTCCCAGCCCAACCTGGAGATGCTGCTGGGGATTGAACCTGATATGTTCTGCATGCCAAGCAGGTGCTCTGAGCTATGAGGCCCAGAAAAAGAAGAGACCCTAGAAAAACCAGTCAAGTTTACTTACCAATCAAGACACAGAGCTCATGGGGCAGCTTCCTCATGCCAGTTGCCAACACCTGCCTTCCGACATCCTCAAAAATAACCGGCCGAGACTCCAGGTTCATCATCAGCATGGACTGCAATTGAGTCTTTGCTCGCTCAAGTTCAACCTGGAAGAAGAGACAGAGGACTAACACAACCTATGCTTCAGGCTTTTGTTTCATGTGCTCCATGGGGAAGGAGGGAGCAAGGTCAGTGACCAAAGATACCAGAAAGTCATGAGCAGCACAAACCTCCCCAGGAGCTCCTCCCAGGTACCCAGATGGGAATTTGCTGCTGCTGCTCTGTTTAAGAACAGCAGGTAAATTCTAGGAATATGAGGAACAGCTAACCTCTCCAACTGCTCCTGACATTAAAATGAATTCCCGGGTGATTATTTCCACCATTTCTCGAACCTGGAAACAAATAATGAAGTAAGTAAATGAAAAGCAGCAATGAAGGTGGCTGTCAAGTGGGGACAGGAAGGATGGAAGGAAGGCAACTGTATAAAACGCTGATCACCAATGAGTTCTTCCTGGAACTCACAAAAGATGAAGAGTATCACCCAATCTTGCCCCATTGAGAGCAGTGGGGTTCCAGGGCTGCTTGCATGCCAGCCTGGAAAGCTTTTAGTTGTGGTTGTAAATGCATCCTCACACTGCAGTTACCACTGATCAGCTTGTGAGGTGGCCAGAGGAGATGCCCAAGACTGGACACCAAATGTGGTCTGTGATGTGAAATCAGTCCAGGAAAGCCACCCACCTGTCTGGGGTCTGCACTGGCATGGATGCACAGGAGGCCTGTGTCTTCGTAGCTGTGGTGGTAGGCTGTGGCATTGTACATCCAGTGATGCCTGGGAAGAGGAGAAGCTAAGGTGAACTCCCACTGGGAAGAATTCTTGCTGGATCTTCCACCCTCGTCTTGCTCCTCCCCTCTGCTCAAAACCTCCCGTGTACAAATGCACAATTCATCCCCAATGGAGAGCACAAGTCTGGGATCTCAGACAAGGAGGCCTTGTGAGGGGATCTGTCACATTGCCCCTCGAGCAGAAGAGACTCACCGGTTGAGCACGTTGAGGTACAGCCGGGTGAACATGCCTTTGCCTGGCCCTCCAGCAGAAAAGGACCCACCTCCTCCCATCATCATGTTCAGGACGGCAAAGGGGATAAAGTCTTCCTCCTAGAGTGTGGGGAGCAAAGGCAGTGGGTGGCTGAGAGTTCGGCGTAAAGGATGTCGAGTGCAAGCAGAGGCTTCGGGGGCGGGGAGGTCCTTACCAGAAATGAACAGGTTTCCAGCCCAATCATGATGTGGGTCAACTCTGGGATAGGGGTGGGCCCCAAACTCACATCTGACATGTCTTTCTCCAGCTGCAGAGGGAGAAAATAATCAGGAAAAGAAAACAGATGCTCACCGCAGACTGTGGATTCTTCCAATACGAAGCTTGCGCCACCAACTCCACCTGGAAGCACTTCTTTAAACATCCACTGGCTAGCAGGAGTGGATTTTCTCTGGCTTACCTTGAGGATCCCTCCTGTGTACTGGGCGACAGACCTGTCCACTGCTGCAGCCGTACTGCTCCCCCACACAGGCTCAGCTCCAAGGAAATACTTCCGGGCGCAGTCCACCAGCTGGTCGTGCTCGATCCCAACGCCAGCCAATACCATCCTATTGGGTGTGTAGTAATTCCGCATGTATGAATGGAGAACCTTCCTGTCAATTTTGTCTATGTTTTCAGCCGGGCAGAATCTGTTCAATCCTACCGTGTTTTCACTGAAAGCTGCCTATTGGGAGAAAAAACGGATGGAGAGGCTCTTTTTTGGGGGGAGGGGGAAGTGATCCACAAATTCATTTGCATTCCCTTGCCTTATAAGAGATGAGTCCCAAGAGTCTAATTAGCAAGAGATTACCGCTGGCCTAAATATGTTTATCAGGCAAGACAATAAAAGTTTTTGCCTTCAGCAGAAATTCAACTCTTGTGAACATAGAGCACCAGCAACAAAACCAGTGGCTTAATCACAACAAGATGGAGATCCTCTAAGTGAGCTGTTCTTGTGTCCAGGAATTAGGGAGGTAGCCTATCCTAGAACAGGTACACAGTCTGGGAAGGCTCTCAGAACCAGCACTGGGCAGCTGTTCTGGTAATGCCCCTATTTGGCCCACTGACAGTGTCGTCCCAAAGAGCACCCTCATAGTCAGTTCAAGCGGTCTCTTAGCTACTGCTCTTTTTCCTAAGCTGTGCAGCTGAGGGATTCTCAAGCATCACACACAGAGCGCTCAATTTCAATCTCAAAAACTTGTTCCTGGAACAGATTCAAACAGGACCTACTGCATGAATCATCTCTGTAAGCAGTGGCTCTGGATCAGGCCTCATGTTCAGGTCCTCCAACTCAAAGCGGACCGCCATGCGTGTCATCTCAATTTCCTCATCTGTTCCAAGATAAAAAAGCATCCTAAGAACATATGAAGAGCCATGCAGGGTCAGACCTGTGGCCCATATAGTCAAGCATCTGGTCCTCACAGTGGCCAATGAGGTGCCTCCATGGGAAAGCCGCAAGCAGGATCTGAGCACAAGAGGGTCCTTGAATGCAGCTCACAGAACTCCTTGACCTTTTGGTCAGTGTACAACAGCACATTTACTGAAGCTGAATTTACGACGGCACATTCACATGCCATTCTCACGTGGAAGGAAAGTCCTGCCTGAACCTCAATATGGTCCTCAAAACAGAGCCAAGCCTGTGAGTTGCCAACAAATAAATTTCAGTGGGCATGCATTTATGGCCCCATGCTACTCTTCTCCTGCCCCGAATCCCCATATTCATGATATCTGCTGCAGCAACCATGGCCCGTTATGTCTTTATCTGTGGAAACAGGGGCTCCCCAAGCCAGGATTTCATGTCCTCTCTCCCGCCACAGTCTCAAGATTTGTACCCCCTCACCTGATAATCTGGGCTGTAGCACCACATCAGACAGCAGACTGACAACAGTATCCAAGCCTTTGGCATCGGCTGAAACGGCGTACATGGTGGTGTCCCTGCAAAGGTGGATGAATTTGGGTTGATGAGCAGTTTAGGACATTCAGCCTCAGTGAAGTCATGGCCCTGAGAGACCTCCTACATTCCTGTGATTCTGCTGAGGCCCTTTCTTAAACTATATGAAAAAGCAGTCTTAACTGCATGTGAAGAAAGGTGCGCCAGACTTAAGAAACCCTGGAAAGCTACTACAAGTCAGAACAGTTTTGTTATTTATTTACTGCATTTCTATCCCAGCTTCTCTCCGAGGAACACAAAGTGACCCACATCGTTCCTTCCTTGTTTAATCCCCACAACCACCCTGTGAGGCAGGTTAGGTTGAGACAGGCAGCGACTGTCCCACAGTCACCCAGTGAGCTTCATGGTTAAGTGGGGATTTGAACCCTGGTCTCCCAGGTGATACTCTAACACAACACAACACAACACAACACAACACAGGCTCTAATCTGAACCCTAAAAAGGATTAACATAAGAGCCTGGCGTGAAAGTAGGTACAACAGTAAAAGGCCTATTTTAGAGGTCCATATATTATTTAGCTTTTTAAAAGAGTGAATAAAATACAAATTCGACAGATGCCCATTTGTTTCCTGATCATTTTGTCTTCAGCGGAGGATGCTTAGATAGACATACCTTGACGCCTGACAATCACAGATGCCGCCATGTTTCTCCAAAGTGAGGAGGATCTCGTCCTTACTGCCAAACTGAGCTGTAGACTGAAAGCACAACAGAAGAAGCAAGGAAGGATGTCAGCATAAACCATGTTCTAGCCACGGGTGACCATGGCTGTAGCCTAAGAGAGGGGGGGTTCTCTCAGAGACTTATGGGATTAACAGGACAGGGGGAGGAGGCTGGATATGAAAAAGGTGAGGGGAATTATAGGGCACATACATGCTACCAAATAACAGTAGTAAGGATCACAGGTTATTACGATAATTGCTGCTGCTGCTGTTATATCACTTATTAAATTTATATACCGCTCTTCATCAAGAGACCGCAAGACAGTTTACAATAATATGTTCAGCGTGATACCTAACATTAGTCATAGTCTGATTGGGTCCACTGACTTCAATGGATGTTGGTCACCCATAATTGCAAAGAGTAAGTTCAAGTACATATGACTATCACTCATCACTTTACTTACAGAAAAAGCAAGCTTTTCAAGAAAGTGTGAAATGCCACCAGTATGTTTTGCTTCATATCTTGAGCCTGAATTTATAAGGACTGAAAAAAGGGCAGAAGAGAGAGAAGAAAAGAGAATCAGTTTGTTTACCCTCCAAAAGTAGTGTGGACGCTCAGATCTTCCTGCGCTTGGGATTGGGAACCCAGTCAGGAGGCATGTCAGGAGGAAAGGCTCAAAAGCCTCTTCACAAATATGACCCCCACCCCAAAACATAAGGCTCTTTGCCAAAGCAAAATTATTCCCAACCCTTTAGATTGGAAAACCAGGATGGATTTGCTGGTGGGAAGAAAGCAGAGAATAGTCTGCTTTTCCCATCCTGGACCACACAAAATGTGTCACATAATATACTCAAGCAGATAAATCTGATACCAGGAAACCTGCATAGCTGCAACTGAAATCAACTTACTCCCAACTGTACAGAATTGTCCAAATTTGTTCTGGGAAGCCACCTGCATCCCGTTCTCCAGGGTGGTCACTTTGGTTTCAAAGCCCTCTTGGCCATCAACAGTGGCAAAGACGGGCTTTGGCACTCCAGGCAGAGGAGCTGTCAGAGGGATGTTGGGATAGCTGCCCCCACTGCTGTATTTCCGGTAGGCAACTAGGCCAAACCTACAGAAGAATAAATAAGAATTTACATTGATTTAGAAATAGTTTCAGCAACTATAGGTTGCATTCATTTGCTAGATCTACTGAGACCCATTGAAAAATAATGAACATGGTGTAATGTAGAGCTATTCGTTTCAATGGGTTTGAGCAGACTTAGTTGGATTTTAATTGCTTTACTTTTATATACTGCAGGTTTATATATGACACGTGCTTCGTTTGTAAGAATGGCGGGATACAAACAAAATAAATTAACAGTAATTATCATACACACACACACACACACACACACACACACACACACACACCAGACTTACATGAAGATATCAATGCAGTCCATAGGAGCCAAATACTAGGGAGTGAGGTCCCTTCATCCCCCCCCAAAATAAAATATTAGAGGGCACCAACTTCCCTAAGTTGATGTACATTGCCATTCGAATGGTGTGCACCGCATCTTGTGATCAATTATGTGGGGTGGGGTTTACCTGGGCCCCCCAATATTTTATTCAAGTTGGTGCCTCTGATGCAGCCACAACATAGCTGTCAACTTACAGATTTGAAAATAAGGGACCAGCAGCTTCGAAAATAAGGGATCAGCAGCCCAAATAAGGGATTTTGCTATTGTAAAGAGTTACATACATTGGTAGGATTGACAGATGCTGTCAATCTGGCATGAAGCAGTTGTGGCGCTGTGGCGGCCACTGAAGCGCCACCCTTCTGCGTCCCTCCCCATCCCCTCCTCTTCCTCCTCCCTCAGACCGCCTCCTCAGCTGCTACCACTGCTGCCACCTCCGGGCTCGTGGGTGGCGTGGGCAAGAGCCTCTCTCCCTCCCCCCCCTCGGGCGGGGAAGTGCCGATGGAACTCCTTGCGCCAGGATGATGGCGCCAGCACGCGCTCTCTCTCACCACGGAGGACCCCAAGCCACTGCTTCCCTCCCGAGCCGGGCGAGCATGAAACTCAGGAAATTTAAGGGACATCATCAATAGGGGACAGCAGCGGGACACGGCGCTGGGATAAGGGAGTTTCCCGCCAAATAAGGGATGGTTGACAGCTATGAGCCACAACCTTCTTGGTTCCTGCTAGGAGACCTTGTTCAAACCACTTAGCATGACCTACATCACAGGGGTGTAGTGAGGATAAAATTGGAAGTGGCAGGGGTGGAATTGGGGTGCTGGGGGAAGCAGCCACTGCCTTGAGCTCACCACGGGGAAAGCGGTGCATAAACGATGCTTGCCGTTATATTGAGTTAATACAGCGTGGGGGGAGGTCTGTGTTGCACCCACCGGGAACTCCTGCCCTCCCCGCGAGTTCCACAAAAAAGGTTTCTCTCCCTCAGGGAAAGGGGCCGCCTCTTGGCGCGCTCTCCTCAGGAGGGGAAAATCTCGTGGGCAGGAAGCGTCTCCCCATCGCCCCCACTGAGTGACAAGCTGAGGGAGACGGGGCTCACTGCTAACGTTTCGCCCCCAAATAACGCCCCCCACCCTCGCCGGGTCCGCTCCAGCCTCACCTCCGCGCGGAGCCCCAGGCGCCCCGACCGACCACCTTGGCCGCCATTTTTGCTTCCCTTTACGGCGAGGGCGGAGAGGTGACAGTCACGAGGCACGCGAGGTGAGCGCGGATTGGCCAGTTGAGGAGGGCAGCGTGGATTGGCCGGCGGCCGCCTTTACGGGGCGGAGCTGAAGTCAGCTGCTGCAAGAAGAGAGAGAAGATAGGAGGGCGAGAGTAAAGAGGAAAGGAGAATAAGGTTCTCGCTCCACACTTCCGGATCTCAATGGACCCCCTCGCCCAAAGAGGTTTGAAGGGCAGATTCTTCGTGCCTCCTCCGCCCTACGGTTTTTTTGTGCACGCTGAGGGGGCAACTGTGCTTCAGAGCCTTGCTTTTCGATCCCTATAGCTTCTGTGGCTTGCGTGGCGTAGAACTCCTCCGCTCTCGCTTTGCGGTGGCGCCCAAAGGCCCGCCTCTCTCCTGGACGCGAAGCGTATTGGCCTCCTATATCCCCTCCCACCACAAGAGTTCTGGGAATTGTAGTTTGTTGTTGAGGAGTGCCCTTCACTGAGGGGGCAATAAGTTTCCTGGCTCCATATGCGGGGAGGAAATCACACGCGCAGGCATGTCCCAGGGGCAGCAGTAGCTATCCAAAGATTTTGGGCAGGTGTCTCTCCCAGCCCTACCTGGAGATGCTGCTGGGAATTGAACTGGGACGCCTTCTGCAAGGCAGCACAGGTCCTCTGCCACTGAACCATGAATAAGGACACAATGGGTTCTGATTGTACTAAGAGCCAGTTGCTCATTGCTTGCAGGGACATGGCTAGATCCGTAATAGCCTCGGGGCACAGGTCCATGGCATAAGTTTGCATTGCAAAGTTGAGAGAGACCCACATGGGCGTGGCCAGGATTTATTTATGGTGGCGCAGAACCGAGTTATGTGCAACACAATTGGTCAGTTAGTTAAACATTTTTATTTATTTACTTTGTTTACGGGGCAACTGCGCCTCCCTGGCTACGTCACGCTCAGAGCCACACACTCAGGGCCTGGTAGAAAGGACCAGGAGTGTGTGTTCTATCCACGTGGGCAACCCCTTCACAACACCTCTGGTGCCACGCGCCCGCCTTTCCAGTTCTCCATCGCTGAGAAAGAGCTGGAGGCCAGGGTGTGGGCAATTATAAACAGATCCTTCCATGGAGATTAACAGTTTCTAACTTTTCAATGGTTTTTATTGTGTGGTGCTATGTTTTTATTGATGTAAACTGCTTTGATATCTTTTTAAATCTTTATTCAACATTTTTTATTTTATTGAAGAAATTTTAACATAGTCAAACATTCAAATTACATTTTACAGTTTCAATTAACACCCCCCCCCGACTTCCCACAACTTCCCTTCCTGGTTTATAGCATATCTGTTTCTTCTGCTCATAATTTTATATTCCTTGTATATTAAAATTAAGGTTGTATCATTTGTCTATTCTTCTCATTTTTACCACACAATTATAATTTCTTTGTATTTGTCCCTTGTAAGTGTATTATTCGAATCCTGACAGTGAGTTCATTTCAGTACATTGTTTCTGTATATACATCATAAAATATTCCCAATCTTTTTTAAAGTCATTATTGTCCTTATCTTTGAGTCTCTCAGTTAGCTTCACTATTTCTGCGTATTCCCTCAAATTTCGTGCCAATGTTCATTCATTGGTATTTCGTCGCTTTTCCATCTTTTTGTTCTTTTTGTTGTTGGAATAAATTTATTTCATCTTTCTCTAAACAAAGTGTTTAATAGTTATGGCATTTTTTGAAATGCATATGAAATCAGATGAGTTAGATTGTATCCCAGATGTAACAACGTGCAGGGAAATAAATGGACAAATCAGCAACAAGAATTTGTTTTTAAGTATGTACATTATCCACAAAGGCCCAAACAACAGACGCAAATACTAGTGTCCCTAATCTAGTGCCATTCAGAAGAAAACTTTCTTGTCAGTTAAATCCATCTCACAATAGCAACAGTTCATTTTTTTAAAACATTAGTATGGCACAGAATACATTAAAAATTCATCACAAGACAGCCAACTCAGTTATTCCAACCAAGACCATCTTCCATTTTCTCTTTTGTATACAGAGTTCTGCAGTTCTCTTTTAAATTGACATACAAGTTAGTACTGTGCTCAAACTGACAATTTGGTTACACGTGTTTCGGATGACTAGTGCACAAGGCAGTTCACTCCACAATTTCTGCAGCAAGGGCATAACAGGCCAAATGAAGATTAGATTTGAAATGGTATCCGTTTGGACCGTTTTATCTTACAACTACCAACCTTCAAAACATACACTGATATCAAAGCAGCAAATCTTATTTCTCAGTTGATGATCTGACAGACTGATCTCAAGACTAGGCTATAGGTGTATAGCTGGATGTGGTAGTTTGTTGACAATGACAATGCAGTTTCATATAAAAACCCAAGCTGCAAATCAAACTGGTCCTATGAAAAAATGAAACCGGACACACTCCAGATGGTTTACACTGGGATATCTAAAGTCCATGATGGCAGCCTTTTTACATTTCAACTTCAAAACAGGAGCTGGCAAAAACAAAAACAGAATTACGTGTCTGAGCTATTGCAGTGATGGAATGTTTCAGGGGATTCATTCAAGATGGGGATGGTGGTGAAGGGAAGGGAGAAGAGTATTGGCACCTTTTCATAGTTTTGCAGTCACCCTTTTAAAAGCAGGATGCGCTTCAGACACCATGAAGAGTTTTGCAAGTCTACACAGAAGAGCAACAAGAAAACTAAGGAAACACTTGTGACAGCTTTCAAGCAGCAAATTGGTTAAACAAACCAGGCACTGTATTTAAAAAATGTGTATAGATAGATAGATAGATAGAGAGAGAGAGATAGAGATAGATAGATAGATAGATAGATAGATAGATAGAGATGGAAGCAAACAAAAAAGAAGAGTGGATTAAAGGTAAGGACAAGGGGGGGAGATATGCATGCACTTTCCCCCTCCCAACCATGCTCTACAAAAGAAAGACTAATGAGCTGTGTAAATGCTCAAAGTGCTAAGGATGCATTGATCAATCTGGATTGTACAATCGGCACCTTACTTAGTTTAATTTAAATTGGTTTGGTTCTCAATGTCACGCTAATTGCTAAGACAAGTAACGCCTGGACTTGGCATGATTCCCTCCCAAGACTTCAACATATCATGCATATCATCTTTTGTGTTGCAATAGATGATGCCAGATACAGAACATGGGTACAACAGTGATTAACATACAAACGAAAAGGGTAACTGGAGCCATGACAATAGGGAAATGTGTAAATAAAACCGCCATCTATAGGCTGGTAGTACTTTTAACACAAGAGGTGGTGATGAAAACAGTTGCTATGTGGATGGGGAGAGGCTGCTTAGACGTCAGACCTCCTCAGGTATAAAGCCAGTTCATTAGGTTTCTTGTTGAGTGTCCCTCGATGGACACCTTCCCTTTCCCATGGCCATAAGCAATGCTGGATTACACAAGGAAACAAGGGTGAACAGAATTAAAGAAAGAATAACACCTTTCCCCACCAATAGAGGGATACAAAGCAGACACAGGTTCATACCCCATCACCCTGCATTGCTAATAAAGTTTCCACAATGTAGCTTGAGGCCAGGAAAGTTTAATAGCAATTTCCCCTAATACTTAACAGTCTGCCTAGCAACTAGAACTCAGAGTCTCTCAAGTATTTTGCTATTGAGTATGCCTTCTTATTCAATCCGCCTCCATGGACCCCTTCTTTGCCCATTACAAAGACCAAGACGTAATGCTCTGAAAGATGCCATCGGCCGTTGCTGCCCAGACGTACTTGGCATCACAGTAGCCAACAATGGCAGCCTCCTGGCAACAGCCATCGCACATCAGGTTATCCACGTAGCTCTGCCAGCCTGCCATCTTTGGCTCACGCCTGGCAAATGGGGGGTTGGCAGGTCACTTTTCCGTCTTTGAGCTAATAAAATTCTGGCCGTGATGAGGGGCTTCCTGATTCAAAAAAACAGCTTCCAGAAAAGAGGGAGAGAGAAGAAGAAAGAAGCGATCCTGTCCCAGCTCATGGAGAACGAAAGACAGCTAATAATAAAACCTAAAGATGAAATAATAAAACGAAACATAAAAATGTCGCAGTCTCAGTTCTCCATGGTGGTGGGACAGGAGATCGAATGGAAAATAAAAGCTATGAGACAAAAGAATTTTGAGTCGGCGAACAAGGTTGGGAGATTCTTAGCATGGCAAATAAAAGCAAGACAAAAACAGAACACAATTTGTAAAATAAAAGATGGGGATAAAACGATCGAAAACCCGAAAGACATCAGAAAAGTATTTCAGAGATTCTATAGAGATCTTTATAGGAAAGATAAAGAAGATAATAAGAGAATAGAAAATTATATCCAAGACCATAAATTACATCAAATCTCAGAAGAAGAAGAAAGAATGCTTAACCAGGAGATAACAGAACAAGAGACCATGAAGGCAATAAAAAGAATGAAAATAGGGAAGGCCCCAGGACCGGATGGTATCTCAGCAAAATATTATAAAACACTATCTCAATACCTAACACCTGTTTTAAGTGAAGTAATGAATAAAGTCTTAAGAGAAGGAAGGATGCCAAACACCCGGAAAGAAGCCTATATTACATTGATCCCGAAGAAAGAAGTGGATATACTAGATGTAAAAAATTTCAGACCAATTTCGTTATTGAATAACGACTATAAGCTATTTGCAGATATACTAGCTGAAATATACTCAGAGTCGCAAAGTGATTTCATGCTGTTTATTCAGCTCATAGTGGTGAGGAGGAATGAATGAAAGTCCCCTCACAGTATCTGCTTTATATACATTATTTACACAATGGGCTGCACATGATTGGCTAATTCCGGAATTCTACTGTAAGCCAATCAGGTTGTGGATTCACTTCTATCTGGAGCTGGATTGGGTGGCTCCTGCCGACCAATCATACTGCTGCATTGTTCTAGGACCAATCAAACTGCTGCATTCTGAATCCTATTGTTCTAGGACCAATCAGACTGCTGCAGTTTGGATCCTACTCAACTCAGTACATAACAATAACGTATCTTGGTACTTCATGAAAGAAAACTTAAAAGTATTAGGAATTGGTGAAAGTTTTTTGAGACGTATTGACACGATCTATTTGGACCAAAAAGCAAAATTAATAATTAATAACAACATGTCAGATAACTTTGAGATAACCAAAGGTACTAGGCAGGGATGTCCTCTGTTTGCCTTGCTATTTATTACAGTCCTAGAGGTCTTAAACAAGAAGCTAAGAGAATCACCAGAGGTCAGAGGCATCAAGGTGGGACGAAAATAATTTAAAGAAAGAGCTTTCGCAGGTGATCTAGTCTTAACACTGGAAGAACCAAGACAAAGTGTAAAAGAGGCGATAAAAAGAATGGAAGAGTTTGGGAAGGTATCAGGGTTCAAACTTAATAAAAACAAGACGAAAATGCTAGCAAAAAATATGAAGAAAGAAGAGATGGAAGAATTACAAGCAGACTCAGGGATTATGATAGTTAAAAAAATAAAATATTTAGGAATTTGGATGACATCAAAAAATATAAACCTGTACAAGGATAATTACGAGACTGTATGGAAAGAAATTAAGAAAGATATGGATATATGGAGCAGATTAAAATTGTCATTCTTAGGTAGAATCTCTGTGATAAAAATTAACATCCTACCTAGATTGTTATTCCTATTTCAAGTTATTCCCATTCCTTATTAAAGGGATAAGACAATTTAAGGATTGGCAAAAAAATTAGAGAAATTTTTTTGGCAGATGAAAAAGCCAAGGATAAAAATGAAGATATTAGTAGATAAGAAAGAAAGAGGAGGTTTTGATTTACCGGACTTATTTTATACTATGAAGCGTCTTGCTTGGTATGGCTAAAAGAATGGCTGACTCTGGAAAACACTGACCTATTAGATCTAGAGGGCCATGGCAATAGATATGGTTGGCATTCGTACCTATGGTACAACAAAGTAAAAGTACATAAAGGTTTTCTGAACCATGTGGTTAGAAAATCTTTATATGAAGTATAGGATCGGAACAAAAATCTCCTGGAAAGAAAGACACCGTGGTGGATATCACCAGTTGAGGTGCTGACAACAAAAAAAGTAAACATGGAAGGGGAAAGAGTAACATACGAGGATATTACCAGGAAAACAGACCAGGGGATAAAGCTCAAACCATATGAACAAATTGGAAAGATGTTAACAGGGTGGCTGCAATATCATCAGATTAGCAATTTATTAAATGAAGATAAAAAGAGAAATGGGTTCGAAGATAAAAAATCAAAATTCCAAATCGAGCTAATAGACTGTAAAGGTAAAACCTTATCTAGAATATATAGTTTACTGCTTGAATGGTATACAAAAGACGAAGAAGTAAAGGAATAAATGATAAAATGGGTGATCGATATTGGGCACAATATTGAATTGGAAAAGTGGAAAAGACTATGGAAGGAGGGTTTGAGATTTACAGGATGTATGGCTCTAAAGGAAAACCTGCTAAAAATGATGTGTAGATGGCACTTGACACCAGTAAAATTGGCTAAAATGTATAGAAAGAAAAGAAAGAAAATGTTGGAAATGTAAAAAGGTAGATGGGGATTATTTCCATATGTGGTGGACCTGTGACAAGGTTAAAAAATTTTGGGAATCAATTTATAATGAACTCAAAAAAATATTTAGGTATACCTTCCCCAAAAGACCGGAAGCGTGTCTATTAGGCTTAATAGGAACAGAAATTAAAATGCGAGACCAAAATCTGTTTATGTATGCTACGGCTCCCACAAGAACCCTCCTGGCCCAAAGATGGAAAATACAAGACATACCAACTATCCAGAAGTGGCAGGTGAAGCTGACAGAATATGCAGAACTTGCCAAACTGTCAGGGAGGATCCGGGACCAGGAAGAACAAAGATACCAAAATAATTGGAGTAAATTTATTGAATATTTAAAGAAGAATTGTAAAGAGGTTAAGACGCTACCAGGATTGACATAATACCTCCAATGTATAATAGTATTATTATGAGAATGATGTGCACGATAGAAAGGGGTTAAATATACCAATTGTAGGGTGGGAGGGGAGTCGCGACTCGGCAGAGTCAAAGGGAATGTATGGTTTTATTATGGTTTGTTGGAAAAGAATATGTAAGGAAAACAATAAAAAATTACTTAAAAAATAAAATAAAATAAAATTCTGGCCTCTGTTGTTGCATACATGAATAGGTTTTTCTTGTCTTTTGGTAAATCCTGCCCTAAAATACCTAACAGGTCTTTTAACAAAGGTTATCTTAAACATTTTATTCATTTCATTATCAATCATCTCCCAATAATTTATAATTATTTTACAATTCCACTACGTATGAAAAAAGGTACCTTCTTTTTCTTTATTCACTTATTAGAACTTATTTTGTACATTTTTGCCATTTTCACCTGTGTAATATACCATCTATACATCATCTTCATATAATTCTCTTTCAACAATATGCAATCCGTAAATTTTAGGTTACTTTTCCATAATTTCCCCCAATCATCCATTTGTATATTATGTCCTATATCTTGTGCCCATTTAATCATTACTGACTTCACCTCCTTATCTTTTGTCTCCCATTCTAACAGTAAACTATATGTTTTCTTTAATAATCTATTTTATATCTTTGGAATCTAGATACAGTATAGCTGAATCCCTTCTTATTATCTTCCTTAAATGTCTCATTTAATTGTCTATGTTGCAGCCAGTCATAAACCAAGTCTTTTATTTCCTCGTAATCTTTGAGTTTTAATTTCCCTTCTCTTTCTTTGATATATTTTTAATGTCACAGTGGTCATACAAATAAACAAAAAATCCTGGCATGTCCACATTCCCCTTTCCCCCCTTTTCCTTTTTTTAAAAAACTTTCTTCAAAACGACCTCCTTTCAGTTCAGGTAGCTGCTCTCTAGCGTGAAAGAGCTGCAACTGGCGGCTGAACTGCTGAAGTCAATAGGCAAAATCTCCGAGATCCCACAATCCTCTCCATGAAAACTACTGATGTGGAAATTAGAGGTCACTGGTGCAGCGCATCCCTCAGAAAAGGACCTCGCGATTCCGCAGGGTTCATTTGTCAGGAACTGAAAACAAGTCTAGGTAAAACAAAGTACCGGTAGCTAGTAAGACTGATTTTTAATTGTTACGAGGCTTCCACTTCATAGAGGCAACAAGAAGAAGCCCCAAACGAAAGGATGCAACTCCTTTTCAAATTTCTCTTTCCTCCCGAAATCCACCCCCCAAAAGCTTAATACAGTCAGCATATTATGTCACAGAAAGGGGTGGTGATGTGCATAAATTCGAGTCGCTGACCTGTCAGTTGTCAGTCAAAGTGTCTTTCACCATTTGGGCAACAACTTACATATCTCTTTGACATATGACAGATAATATCGGTCTAATCCCTTTCACTCAACCTCTTGTTCAAATAGTCCTTTATTTATGATTAGATAACCATCTTTCTGCCTTTTGTTACCCGGTATTGCTCATTGATAGCTTGCTGGAAAGGTCGAGTACCGGAATTGTGGCTGCCAATTACCTGGCTGCCAATTACCTGCTGCTCGGGACCACCCGAACATTTGGGAATATTTACTGTATTTTTGAAGGAATGGATATTGATACCCTAAGTCCTGCGAGGCGCGTGCCTCTACTTTGCCCCCTGCTGTTTGATGGATACTCTTGCAGAGGTTTTGCAGAGTCTAGCCTGCTGCTTACAAGGCTATTCCTATAGAGACTGCTGTTTTATTTGTTGTTGTTGTTTAGTCGTTTAGTCGTGTCCGACTCTTCGTGACCCCATGGACCAGAGCACGCCAGGCACTCCTGTCTTCCACTGCCTCCCGCAGTTTGGTCAAACTCATGGTGGTAGCTTCGAGAACACAATCCAACCATCTCGTCCTCTGTCGTCCCCTTCTCCTTGTGCCCTCCAGCTTTCCCAACATCAGGGTCTTTTCCAGGAAGTCTTCTCTTCTCATGAGGTGGCCAAAGTATTGGAGTCTCAGCTTCAGGATCTGTCCTTCCAGTGAGCACTCAGGGCTGATTTCCTTAAGAATGGATAGGTTTGATCTTCTTGCAGTCCATGGGACTCTCAAGAGTCTCCTCCAGCACCATAATTCAAAAGCATCAATTCTCCGACCATCAGCCTTCTTTATGGTCCAGCTCTCACTTCCATACATCACGACTGGGAAAACCATGGCTTTAACTATACGGACCTTTGTTGGCAAGGTGATGTTTCTGCTTTTTAAAATGCTGTCTAGGTTTGTCATTGCTTTTCTCCCAATAAGCAGGCGTCTTTTAATTTCGTGGCTGCTGTCACCATCTGCGGTGATCATGGAGCCCAAGAAAGTAAAATCTCTTACTGCCTCCATTTCTTCCTCTTCTGTTTGCCTGGAGGTGATGGGAGCAGTATAAGGGGATTTAAAATCTAATGGGCTACCGGTGCTTGTCCGCAGTGCTGTCTGTCTGCGCTGTGCTTGTGCATACTCGATAGTAAAAATGCACTTTCCTACGAGCATATTTTCCATAACACTAGGAGCTGGAACTTTGAAGGCAAATGCTTAACTGGGAATCAGGGCAGCAGTCCCTTGATCATAATCAGTGGTCAGTGGTGGATAGGGAACCAATGCCACCTGCATCCTCACATACGTGGCCATTCTCAGGCGGGCACAAAAACTGCGTCTCTCCAGTCTGGCTTGGAGTGACAAGGAGCCCACCCGTTCACATGCTCACTGGGCCGCTCATCAACTGCTCTGGGCGGTCGGGCATCGCGGCGGAGGAATCCAGTTGCTTGCATGGGTCATCAAAGCAGAAAGATGGTGAAAGAGAGCGGGAGAGAGTTGCAGGAAGAGGAAAAAAGGAGTGAGAAAGGAGGCAGAAGTGACAGCAGCGAGTGGGGGAGGGGAGGCAGAGGAGGAGGCAGGCAGGCAGGCAGATGGATCAACGGAGGAGGGAGGGAGGCAGAACAGACCCCAATGGCTATTGGCAGAGTGCGAAAGGTGACGAAAAGCAACATTTTTTAGTTTCTAGTCCATGGTCTCTCCCGGCTTCGGAGGCGCCAAGGGCACAAGAGACCAGGAGTGCATCTGCAGCTCCTTGCCAAGTGTGCAAGGGAGATTAGGTACGCTGCCCCCACCTCCAGGTGCTTTTGATACCTCTTCTTCCCCTCTGCTCTCTGCTATCATTGCCCAATCCCATGATGTGTCCACTCATGGCTTCGCCCCGCTAGCTTTGCTTCTGCCTCGCTTGCCTCAGCCACCCAAGAAGAAGAAGTGTGCACAGTCTCTCGCCTGAAGGAGATGGACTGAGCTACCAGTCAGAGGTGAAACCGCCAGAGGGCTTCCCATGGAGGGCCAACCGCCTCTGCACACTTACAAAGACCATTGCAGGTGCTGAAAAGCGCCCAGGGCCGTGGAGGAGCAGCGTTTGGCGTTTGTAAAAATACAAAAGGGGGGGGAGGACTTTGGAAGGTCCCCATCTGCTACTGGAGCTTCATGAGCCCTCAGGAGAGATTGCTAGTCAAGTAGAGAAAAGAGTCAGGCAATGCAGTGTATCAGATCAAATAAGCTTTAAAATTTGATCCTGGTTATTCAGTTGTAGATCGTGAAGCTGAGGCTCCAATACTTTGGCCACCTCATGAGAAGAAAAGACTCCCTGGAAAAGACCCTGATGTTGGGAAAGATCAGGCACAAGGAGAAGGGGACGACAGAGAACGGGATGGTTGGACAGTGTCCTCGAAGCTACCAGCATGAGTATGACTAAACTGCAAGAGGCAGTGGAAGACGGAAGTGCTTGGCGTGCTCTGGTCCAGGGGTTCACGAAGAGTCGGGCACGACTAAACGACTAAACAACAACAATTCAGTTGTAACTGGGTAGCCACAGATGGGCAGAAGAAGAACCCAGAACAGAGACATGTTTGAACCTTTATACCTTAGGTTTTCGGGCAAAATGAAATGTCGCAAGCTGTCATATTAACGTAAAGGTGGGGTGGGTTTAGGTACATTGGTGAGGCATGCAAGGAGGCACACAGGTGCAAAGACAGTGGTGCTGGGTGCAGACACATTTGCATTTGATAGGGTTACACAGGCGTGACAACTTTAGGTGGTTCAGACAAGAGGTTGATGGACGAAATCGGAGTGGTACAATAGGTGTCAGAAACAGGGTATTCAGATGCAATGTGATTTTTTGCATGTCATATTGACATTTATGCTTTGCCTTTACAGGAAGGGAAGGAAGACATTACAAGTCAAAGGCAAGTTTGAGGACAGGCAGGTGGCTGACACTCTCAAGACTTCCGCGATTAAGAAGAAATGTAGCTGCATGGGGTACCATAGAAGGGTCTTAGCCCCAGGAAAGATTTTGCAACAGTTTTGTCTTTGTATCTCCATAAATGTTTATTGCTTCAAAGTCATTTGTCCTTGTTACATTATTTGTTACATTCAAAATGGTTACAGTTTGTTACTTCCATCAGAGTTTCTACATTTGTTTCAGATTAATACAGTGGTACCTCAGGTTAAGAACTTAATTCGTTCTGGAGGTCCGTTCTTAACCTGAAACCGTTCTTAACCTGAGGTACCACTTTAGCTAATGGGGCCTCCCGCTGCCGCTGCACAATTTCTGTTCAGATTCTGAAGGAAAGTTCTTAACCCGGGTACTATTTCTGGGTTAGTGGAGTCTGTAACCTGAAGTGTCTATAACCTGAGGTACCACTGTACAAGTGCTAAGTCAGGAATGGTTCAAGAGTCAAAAGGGGTTTTTTATATTACATGCACATGATCATAAGAAAACCATTTCAGGTACATTCAGTAAAAAGTTCCAACTAAAAAGGTGGTTTCTGAAAGGTTTTGTTAGAGAAAACAGCAAAAATCAGGTCTAAATAGCACTTTTCCTTTGCATATTTGAGTCTTCCTCTTTCAGTTGACTCCTCCTGCATAAATTAACAGGCCACTTTAGCTTGTTAGCATGTCTTGGGTGCATTTACACACACACACACACACACACACACACACACTGTATGTGTGTGTGTTCTCTATGTGTATGTTCTTTTTCTTCTTCTCCATTTACAACAGCAGAGCCCCAGAGCAAAGAGGGCAGCATCAACCACAGCAGAGCACTAGAAAGTACCAGTAGTAACTGACTAGGGGTCTTGCAGACTCCTGGTGGTTCCCTGCTCCTATTGATGCTGTTCTTAAATTTCTGGTGACTAGTTTAACAAGATACTAAGAAAATAGAGAGCTACATACAACGTCATCAGTTCCAACAGATCCCTATAGGGAAAATGGAACAGTTACGGTAAATCGGCTAATAATGGAACAGGAGATTGAGATGGCAATAAAAAGAATGAAGATAGGGAAAGCTCCAGGCCCGGACGGTATTTTGACAAAATATTGTAAGATACTAAGCTGGCAATTATTGCCGGTGCTATGTGAGGTTATGAATAATATTTTGAAAGACGCGAAAATTCCAAATACATGGAAAGAGGTGTGCATTACCCTGATTCCAAAGAAAGGCACTGATGGTTTGAATCAGGCCTATCTCATTATTGAACAGTGACTATAAGTTATTTGCAGATGTACTGGCTAATAGATTAAAAATTGTGTTAAATTAAGTAATCCATAAGGACCAAGCTGGTTTTTTACCTGGTTGACAGCTGAAAGATATCATCAGGAATATATTGGATATAATTGAGTATTTGGAGACCAGGAATGATAAACAAGCAGCGCTAATGTTTATCGATGCGGAAAAAGCGATTGATAATATTTCGTGGCATTTTATGAAAGAAAGATTTAAAATGATGGGAACAGGGGAAATGTTTTTGAAAGGTATCGGTGCCATATATTCAGAACAAAATGCCAAACTCATAATAAATAATAATTTGTCCGATAACTTTGATATCTTCAAAGGTACCTGGCAGGGTTGCCCGCTGTCACCATTGTTGTTTATTATGGTCCTGGAGGTATTAAATAAGAATTTGAGAGAATTGCCAGAAATCAGAGGTATTAAGGTGGGGGCAAACGAGTTTAAATTAAAAGCCTTTGCAGATGACCTAATCTTAACAGTAGAAGAGCCAAAAAATAGTGTACGAGAAGCTCTGGTGAAAATGGATCAATTGGGGCAAGTAGCAGGATTCAAACTTAATAAAATTAAGACCAAAATGTTAGTTAAGAATATGAATAAAGAATATATAGAGGAATTGCAATGTAGGTCAGAAATTATGGTGGCTAAGAAAGTGAAATATCTTGGAATCTGGCTGACATCGAAAAATATAAATTTATTTAAGGATAATTATGAAATCACATGGAGGGAAATCAAGAAAGAGATTTGGAATAGATTTGAACTGTCTTTTTTAAGCAGACTATCGGTGATAAAAATGAATGTTTTACCTAGAATGTTATTCTTATTTCAAACAATCCCAGTGATCAAGGGGACAGGACAATTTAGAGGATGGCAAAAAATATTATTGAGATTTGTCTGGCAGGGGAAGAAGCCGAGGATAAAATCTAAAATATTAACAGATATAAAAGAAATAGGTGGATTCTCCATGCCAGATCTGAAACTCTATTTTGAGGTGTCCTTTCTCGTTTGGCTAAGAGAATGGATCACATTGGAAAATACGAATCTTTTGGATTTGGAAGGTCACGATAATAGGTATGGGTGTCACTCGTACCTTTGGTATGATAAGGTAAAAGTTCATAAAGGTTTCCTAAACCATGCGATTAGAAGGACAATTTATGAGGTATGGAAAAGATATCACAGTGGATATCACTAATAGAGGTACTGATGGTTAAGAAAGTAAATATGGAGGGAAGGCGAGCCACCTATGAGGAAATTACCAGAAGAATGGAACAAGGGTTAAAGCTTAAACCATATGAACAAATTGAAGGTTTGTTTACAGGTTGGTTGCAATACCACCAGGTAAATGACATACTTAAAGAAGACAAGAGGAAAGCTGGGTTTGAAGATAAAAAAATCAAGATTTCAAATACAGTGGTACCTCGGGTTACATACGCTTCAGGTTACATACACTTCAGGTTACAGACTCCGCTAACCCAAAAATAGTACCTTGGGTTAAGAACTTTGCTTCAGGATGAGAACAGAAATCGTGCGACGGCAGCACAGCAGCAGCAGGAGCCCCCATTAGCTAAAGTGGTGCTTCAGGTTAAGAACAGTTTCAGGTTAAGAACGGACCTCCAGAACGAATTAAGTACGTAACCAGAGGTACCACTGTAGAATTGTTGGAAGGCAGAGGTAAAACACAATCCAAAATGTACAATCTGTTGTTAGAATGGTTTACGAAAGATGAGAAAGTGAAAGAAGCTATGATAAAACGGGCTTTAGATTTTGGGTACAACATAGAATTGGATGCATGGATAAAATTATGGAAAGAAAGTATTAAATTTACAGCTTATATGGCTCTGAAATAAAATTTAATGAAGATGATATATAGGTGGCATTTGACACCGGTAAAGCTAGCAAAAATGTACAGGATGAGGGATAAAAAATGTTGGAAATGTAAAGATGGAGATGGAGAATTCTATCACATGTGGTGGACTTGTGATAAAGTAAAGACATTTTGGGAGTTGATTTACAATGAATTAAAGAAAATTTTTAGATATGCCTTCCCCAAAAAGCCGGAAGCTTTTTTGCTTGGCTTGATGGGAAACAGGATTATGAAGTTAGATCAAAGACTATTCATGTACGCCACAGTGGCAGCTAGGACTTTGTTGGCCCAAAAATGGAAATCACTATTGTGGAGTGGCAGGCGAAGATGATGGATTTTGCTGACTTGGCCGAACTGACTTGCAGGATTCGAGACCAGGACGATCAGAAATTCCAGAAAGACTGGAGTAAATTTATTGTATACTTAAATGATAACTGTAAAAATTTAAAAACACTAGCAGGACTGAAGTAACTCCTACAATGTTGATAAGCTGTAAAGAGTCAGAATGCACAATTGGATTTGATAAGGGATACCAGCTGAAGGGAAGGAGGGAAGTTGTTAGCTCGGCAGAGCAAAAAGGTTTATATGTTGATCAATGTATTCTCTGAAGAAGTGTGTAAGGAAAATAATAAAAAATTACTGGAAAAACAGAAAACAAAAACTAGTACTGTACAGTACAATTGCATCTTATGCAGGGGTTGCATTCCAGGGATGACACATATGCAAAAAGGTGTATACTCAAACCATCCCTACACAAGCACTCCTAGCCTTCTGGAACCAGTATTCTGAGTGGGACTTGACCCCCAAACAGCATAGAGAGATTAAAAGCTCTTTTTGCACTTGGCAACCCAATCCAGTAGATAAAGCTTTTACACTCTATTCCTCGCTTGTATTTATCTAGCAGAATTTCACCCAGACAGCCTTCAACCACGTATGGTTGAAATTGCGTGAGTTAAATGCACATAAGTTGCAGTTGTGTACTGTAATGCAATCATTGACTGTTATGCCCTCATCCAGGAGGGTCTTCGGCCTCCTCAGGCATGACAGGGACAGCAGCACCTTGTTTGTGGTGTTTTGGCAGCTCCTGGAGCCTCTGGACCAAGCAGTGGATGCCAAAATCAATGAGCCACTGAAAGCTTGCCAGTTGATGTTTCTTCTTTTTTATATATATCTAATATTTTTATTAGTTTTAATATACAAAATTTTAAAGACATACCACACAAATTCTTACATACATATTCTTATTTGGACTTCCTTCAACACCTCTGATAATCTTCCGTCCTAATGACTTCTCCTGCAATTCTTAACTTAATATTGCCTTTACATTTCTTAACAAATCATCTCCCCCTTTCCATTTTTACAATATTTCTTAAGTTACTCCTCACAGAACTTCTTGTAAACCTACAAACGTAATTTGATCATCACAAATATTTTTCAAATACTCCATAAATTTAGTCCAGTCTTCGGTGAACCTCTGATCTTGCCGGTTTCGGATCCTTCCTGTTAACTTGTCTAATTCTGCGTAGTCCATTGATTTCATCCTCCATTCTTCTAACGTTGGTAGTTCTTCTTGTTTCCATTTTTGGGCCAGTAATATTCTTGCTGCTGTTACCGCATATAAAAAAAGCTTACAGTCTTTTCTATTTCTATCATTTCCAACAATACCCAAAAGAAATGCTTCTGGCATCTTTATAAAAGTATATTTCATTTTTTTTTAAAATTCGTTATATATCATCTCCCAAAAGCTTTTTTACAATCCCACCATATATGGTAAAATTATCCTTCTTTTTCTTTACATTTCCAACACTTATTACTCACTTTATACATTTTTGCAAACTTAACTGGTGTGATATACCATCTATACACCATCTTCATCACATTTTCTTTTAATGCATTGCATGCGGTAAATCTCAAACCTTCTTTCCACAGTTTTATCTGTATATTATACCCAAAATCTTTTGCCCAATGAATCATAACTGATTTTACCTCTTCATCTTTCAAATGCCATTCAAGCAGTAATTTATACATTTTAGACAAAATTTTAAAATCATTATTCAATATTTCTTATTGAAACTTTGATTCTTTTTCAGATAAACCTTTTTCTTTGACATCTTGTTTAAAGCCAGTTGATGTTTCTTCAGCTCCAGCCATCTATTGGAGGTGATGCCGCCCCAATGCCCTTGTCACTGATGTTGAAGCAGATCAGGTCAAGGGTCCTCAGCCTCCTCAGGTGTGACTGAGAAAGCAGTGCCTTGATCGTTATTATCTGACACATTATTATCTATCGCCACTTGGTAGGCTCGACGTTGAGCTCTAACCTGTGTCCGGTCAGATTCGGAGTGAGTTTTCTGCCACTGACGCTCTAGCCGTCTCAGCGATTGTTTCATCGCCCTCAGCTCCGAAGAAAACCACGGGGCTGTCCGGGCTCCATGCAATTGGAGAGGGCGCTTCGGAGCCAGACAGTCGATAGCCCTGGTTAACTCCGCATTCCAGCGGGCCACCAGGGAATCAGCTGAAAGGCCATCAACATGGGATAAAGCATCCCCTACCACTCTCTGGAAACCATTTGGATCCATTAAGTGGCGGGGGCGGACCATCCAAATTGGTCCCACCTCCCTGCAGAGGGGAAGGGTCGCGGAGAAGTCCAGTTGCACCAGGAAGCGATCTGACCATGGCACTTCTTTGGTTTCACTTTTACTTAGTGTCAGATCACCCACGTCACTAGAGGTGAATACCAGGTCTAAGGCATGTCCATGACTATGAGTTGGGCCCAACTTATTCAGGGACAGCCCCATGGAGGCCATGCTTTCCACAAAGTCCCGAGCGGCCCCTTGTAAGGTCGTGTCGGCATGGATGTTAAAATCCCCTAGGACAACCAAACTAGGTGTCTCCAGGAGAACATCCGCCACAACCTGAAGCAGCTCGGACGGGAATCCTTGGTGCAGCGGGGAGGTCGGTACACCAAAAGGAATCCTGTACTGCCCCTATTGCCCAACTTCCAGAACATGCATTCAGAAAACTGGGTCTTCCCAGTAGGACGCCTGATGCAAGCTAATGACTTCCTAAAAATCACTGCAACCCCCCCTCCCCGCCCACATGACCTGGGTTGCTGTGCGTAAGAGAAACCTGGTGGGCAAGCGGCAGCAAGGACAGGCCCATCTGCCTCATTCAACCAGGTCTCTGTCACACAAGCCAGGTCAAATCCTCCATCCACAATCAGGTCGTGGATGGCAGTGGTTTTATTCATCATTGACCTGGCATTACACAGCAACACCTTCAGGTTATGTGGGTTTCCCCTGTTGATTCCAGTATCCATCTGGTGAAGGCCAGACCTGGAGGCAGGGATAGTCTTCAAACAACGACTAAACCTGCCTCCTTGGTAATGACATGGTCTGGTCTTAGCGTAACTCCGCCTCCTGCCCATGATCACCGAGATCGGATGTCCCAGTGCTTCCCCCCCTGTAGAACTTGTCCCAGCCATCGTGTTGGCTGGGGCCTCACTCCCAGGCAGCCCTGATCCCGCCCCTTAAAAACAAAACACAAAATATACAGAACCAATAAAACAACAGAAAACAAAAACAGAACAATTATACTAAAATTAATCCCCAACCAAATATCCATTACACCCACCCACCCCCAACAAGAGAAAAAAGGAAAAAAAGAAATACAAATTTAAATTGCCACCGACTGCTTGAGGACATTTTAAAACACATTGGAACAGGGAAGCAATTGCAGAACACTTCCCAGCTTCCCCAAAAGTTTGTTTCAGATAAGGGCCTGGGCCACGCCCCCTGGGCCAGTTGGAGAAGACCCTGGAAGGGAGCAGGCCCTGCAGTCCTCACCCAGCCGATGGTCCAAGGCTTCCCTGCAACAGGAGTCCCTTGTGGGGTGCCTCAGGGTTCCGTCCTCTCCCCCATGCTTTTTAACATCTATATGAAGCCGCTGGGAGAGATCATCAGGGGGTTTGGACTGGGTGTCTATCAATATGCAGATGATACCCAGCTCTACCTCTCTTTCAGATCAGAACCAGTGAAGGCGGTGAAGGTCCTGTGTGAGTGCCTGGAGGCGGTTGGAGGATGGATGGCGGCTAATGGATTGAAGTTGAATCCTGACAAGACAGAAGTACTGTTCTTGGGGGACAGGGGGCGGGCTGGTGTGGAGGACTCCCTGGTCCTGAATGGGGTAACTGTGCCCCTGAAGGACCAGGTGCGTAGCCTGGGAGTCATTTTGGACTCACAGCTGTCCATGGAGGCGCAGGTCAATTCTGTATCCAGAGCAGCTGTCTACCAACTCCACCTGGTACGCAGGCTGAGACCCTACCTGCCCGCGGACTGTCTCGCCAGAGTGGTGCATGCTCTAGTTATCTCCCGCTTGGACTACTGCAATGCGCTCTACGTGGGGCTACCTTTGAAGGTGACTCGGAAACTACAGCTAATCCAGAATGCGGCAGCTAGACTGGTGACTGGGGGCGGCCGCCGAGACCACATAACACCGGTCTTGAAAGACCTACATTGGCTCCCAGTACGTTTCCGAGCACAATTCAAAGTGCTGGTGTTGACCTTTAAAGCCCTAAACGGCCTCGGCCCAGTATACCTGAAGGAGCGTCTCTACCCCCATCGTTCTGCCCAGGCGCTGAGGTCCAGCACCGAGGGCCTTCTGGCGGTTCCCTCATTGCGAGAAGCAAAGCTACAGGGAACCAGGCAGAGGGCCTTTTCGGTAGTGGCGCCCGCCCTGTGGAACGCCCTCCCATCAGATGTCAAAACGATAAACAACTACCTGACATTCAGAAGACATCTTAAGGCAGCCCTGTTCAGGGAAGTTTTTAATGTATGATATTTTAGTGTTTTTTGGTTTTTGTGGAAGCCGCCCAGAGTGGCTGGGGAAGCCCAGCCAGATGGGCGGGGTACAAATAATAAATTATTATTATTATTATTATTATTATTATTATTATTATTATTATTATTATATCTGAGGTCAAGGGGTGCAGGCAGGGGAGATTCTGAGACAGATAATGGTCACTATAATTGCTGAACCTATGGCAAGTCATCAGACTGAGTTGTTTCAGCTCCAGGCAGCCATTGTCAGGTGCCTGATGCTCTCATTACTGATGAAGTCACATAATTTCAAGTTGAGAGGCCTCAGCCTGCTCAGGCATGACAGAGACAGCCTCATCTGTGATTTGACAGCAACAAAGGCCAAGGTGCCATAGGCAGGAGAGCTCCTGGGCCAGATACTGGACTCTGGGGTCAGTGACCAGGCTGTATCAGTTCAGTATGAGTCTCTTGAGATGCCCCAAGTCACTGACAAAGATGCGGGAGGCCGGCACCAGTGACCTTTTTATATCTGCTCCAGAACTTCCAGGCTTTTGAGGTATTTGAAATTCCTGCCCAGGAAATTCCTGTCAGTGAAGGTCCAACACCCACAGGGAAAGCAAGTCTGCCCCCAAAACATATCTCAGCTCATCCAGTGAGAGCAAAATAGTCACTGACGTTGAGGATCTCCATGACCCCAAACTGCCAGACACCGAGTGCTTCCAGGCAGACCAGTACCAATTCTCAGTGAAGGAGTGATTCGGGACCAGCTTGACCTCCACACCCTACCACATAATGTGGAGATAGGCAGCATCTTACCAGGCCTGGCACAGATACACCGCCCTGCCCTTGTTTAGGTACCCAAATATGTTGACTACCGGCTCTGGACACAGGCAAGAAATGAGCATCTGCACCACCTAACTCTGCTTGGCTTATGTGCTTTGTGCAGTCTCAGAGCTGCTGTTGCCACCATTAGGGCCCTCCTTAAGCTTATTCCTGTGGGTGTCCATTGCCCATGAAGCTGAGCTCCTGCTTCACTTGCTCTTGAATATTCTGGAATCCTTGTAACTGGCTGGCTGGCTTGCACAAACTACTCTTCCATCCTTGGTTTCCTTTTTCCTGTTCCGGCACTAAGCCCAGCCTAGCAAGTGCAGGAAGAGCTGTTCAAATGCTAAACTAGCCTGTTTCAGAGAATGATAGAATTGGGGAGTTGGAAGAGACCTCAATGATCATCTAGTCCAACCCCCTGCAATTCAGAAATATCAGCTAAAACCTACATGACAAATGGCCAACCAACCTCTGCTTAAAAACCTCCAAGGAAGGAGAGTTCACCATTTCCCAAGGCAGTTCATTCTACTGTCAAACAGTTATTTCAACCAGAAAGTTATTCATGATGTTTTGTTGGAATCTCTTTTCTTGTAACTTGAATTATTTTGTCTGGGTCCTATCCTCCGGAGCAGGGGCGGGGGAAAGTTTGCTCCATAATCCATGGGACATCCTTTGAAATATTTGAAGATGGCTATCATATCTCCTCTCAGTCTGTTTTCCAGGCTAAACATACCCAGCTCCCTCAACTGTTCTCATAAGACTTGGTTTCCAGACCCTTGATCATCCTGGTCACCCTCCTAAGCACACATTCCAGCTTACCAATATCCTTGTTAAATTGTGGTATCCAGAACTGGAAACAGTATTCCAGGTGGAGTTTCACCATTGCAGAATAAAGTGGAGCTATTACCGGTACTTCTCTTGAACGGGACACTATGCTTGTGTTGATGCAGCCTACGATAGCATTAGGGTTGTTTGTTTGTTTGTTTTGCTGCTGCTTCACACTGTTGACTCATGTGAAGCTGCGGTCTTCTAAGACCCCAAGGTCCTTTCTGCATGTATTACCGGCAAGCCAGGTGTCCCTCAGATTATATTTATGCATCTGGTTCATCCTGCCTAAATGTAGAACCTTAATTTTTTTGCAATTGAAATTCATGTTGTTAGTTTGGGACCAGTTCTCCAATCTGTTAAGGTCATCTTAAATCCTTGATTCTGTCTTCTGTTGCATTGGGTAAAACTTCCTGAGCTTCTATATAATTCAACATGTGCAGTCTTATGTGTGACCACTCTGAAAGAAGCCCCACTTTATTTATTTATTTAAACCCCTCAGCCAAAATGGGTCTCAGAGCACCATACAAAGATTCAGTAGTAACACATCCCTTGCCTGCATTTGGTACTTGCACTCTTAAAGGACACAGTACATATAAGGAAGGAAGGAAGGAAGGAAGGAAGGAAGGAAGGAAGGAAGGAAGGAAGGAAGGAAGGAAGGAAGGAAATTTTTATTTATACCCCGCCCTCCCCAGCCAAGACCGGACTCAGGGCAGCTAACATCAAATATCAAATACATTAAAACACAATCGAACAATTAATTAAAATACAGCTTAAAAATTAGAATCAGGGTAAAATTAAATGACTGCCCACGAATTACAACCATACAGATCGGGAACCTCAAGTATTCATCAGGGCCAGCTATCCATGTTGGTCCCACATGAGCCAATAAAAGGGTCCCATAGAGGGGGGTCAAACTGGGCCAGGACCGAAGGCCGGGCGGAACAGCTCCATCTTGCAGGCCCTGCGGAAGGATGGGGACAAAGGGATGGAGAGGAAAGAAAAAGAAAGTATAGGCACCATTTCTTGAGGTTACAGTTCTCAGAAGGCAGAGATACAGTTATTTTGGGGGTATCTTCCATAGCTGATGGCAGAGGTGGGGAGGGAGGAGGAAGAGTCGCCAGGTGGCACATATCAGCATTATGCTTCTGCATTATTAAAATCAGGTGACAGTTCATTGTCAAACATTGGAAGTGTTCACTCATTCATCAATCAATCAATCAATCAATCAATCATCAGTCAGTCAATCAATCAATCAATCAATCAGTCAATCAATTCCTTCATTTAAATACTGCACTTCTACCAATGAATGAAAGGCTACTTGAAGCCCTTTTCATTTCTAACCTGCTTTTCTTATAGGGTATATTTCTCCTGAGGTACTTAACTCTGTTTCCTGTCCATTATTCCTGTTTACATTTTTACATGTTGCTATGCAACTTCAGTCCTATAAAAATCCGAATGACCTCTAGTGGTGGGTCCCCAGAATTGCATAGATATGATTGAACCTCTGCGCTTAATTCTGGTTCTTCTAATGATGGTTTCTGAGAAATTAAATTGTCCTTCTGCTGCGGGTTTTTAAAGGCATCTGTTTCATTATCGCAAAAAGATCCATCCCCTTATCTCACTTTAATTGAAAACTGTCAACTTATATAGTAAATAAGTTTATGAAGACTTATGGGATATCTTCAGGAGAAAGGGCTAAGGAGCAAACCCTACAGACGTCCAGAGTGGAGCCACTTAGGCAGTTGGATGGCACCTTGAATGCCTCCTTGGGGCATCTCCTGCAGCCAAGCTGATCTCAACCATGCACCTCTGCTTTACTTTTGACCAAATCAGTGCTGCCTAGTGGGAGAATCTTGTTGTCTGGGGAGCTTTGGTCTGCCATACACATTGCCCTTGCTTGTGCCCCAGAGAGGTCACTTTGCTGCTGCTAATGCAGCAGAACCAACATTAAGGGTGGGTCTTTCTTGTATATATCCCTTTGTCTCAGCTTTATTATGCATCTGCTAGCTAGTGTGATAAGAACAGAAGCAGGTGGCAGTGGGGGGAGATATATACAGCTTCACTCATAAACAAAGAAATGTACATCATTGGTTATGTCAGGGCAGGATGCAGGGGGGCAAAATCGGAGGCCCCTCTCAGCTGAATGTGGAGGAGGATTTGGGGGAAGGAATAAAATCAGAAACCTCCAAAACCTGCACCCCTGTAAGGTGGAGGACTGCTTACCTGGCTTTGGGAAGGCAACACTAGGGTTCTGGCAGCATCCCATAGTCCTCCCATCTCTTTCCTAAAGCCTGGTAAGCACTTGCCCAGCTTTGAAAAGGGTAGAAGGGCTCTAGGACTTTACCAGAACCTGGGAGTGTCCTTCCCAGAGCCAGGTGCCTAGCTCAGCTGCAGCAGCAGTTCCGGATTGACAGTGGTAACAGCAATTTCTCCACACAGGGCGCTGCTGAGCTGACGTAGTGCACAATTGAGAAGATCCACTTGAGGGCGCCAATACAGGCTTCTTGCGGGAACCATTTTATGAAAGATTGCAATCGCCATCCATTTTGTGTGGCTTTTGGAGCACGGCGTGGAGGCTCTGGGATGGTCAGAGCCCTGTCTCCTCTTCCAAAAGCCGGAACCCTTTCAGCCGCTCCAAGTCCATGGAAAAATCAACTGGGCTCATTTACTTCAGAATTGATAAAAATAAACCTTGTCCTGTTCTTTAAGTATCTTTCTTCCCTTTCTCCCTTCTTTATGTGTGTGTTTCTGTGTCTCCTTCATATCAAAGAATTGACATTTTTCATGTTTAGTAATAGAATTAATTTTTTAGGGAACAATCTCTCACCTTACATTTGATATCTATATTACTAATTAGCTTTTAATTAATACAGCTTTTGATTTAGAGAAAATGTGCTAATTTAAAAATTACCTGTACTATAGAATCACAGTTGTAAAAATATGTTAAAAATAAAAATGTATTCATTTCAGACCCCTTAGCAGTAGCAGTTGGCAGGACATAACCTCATTCGCCTCTACACAGTTCCGTCCTTATTTCAGACATCGTGTTATCTCGGTACACCGCAATGTTTAGCTGCCGACATATCACGATGTTGAAAACCAGACAGAGCCCAGCCCTAGTTTCAGTCCTTTTCATTTCTGACATATGTTTTTGTAGGATGCTCATTTCCATTCTCCATGTCTTTTCAAGTAGCAGAACCTCATATATGATCTCATACATTGCATGTAGGAGCTGCTTTTCTTGTAGGGTATATTCTCCCTGAGGTACCTAATGCTTTTTCTTGTCTATTACTGGTCTCATCTTTGCATAGTGCTATGCTATTTGAGTCCTTAAAAATTCCAGACTGCACCTCTAGTGGTGGAACCCCAGAACTGCAGAGACTTCCTTGTACAAAAAGGAGTGCTTGAATTTTTGCACTTAATAGTGGTTCTTCTGATGAAGGCTTATGAGAAATGAGGTTGCCCTTCAGCTGCCAGTTTTTTAGTGCTTTTGTTTTGTTACCTCAGGAGAGCCATCTCGTTATCTCACGTGAACCGACAACTGTCTCTCCTGTCATATAGAGGGTTTTTTGGGAAGATGGAACAAAATGTATCCTTTTCCTTGTGGGATATGTTCTGGAGATGAAAAGGCTAAGGAATAAGCCCTGCACAATTCTGGAGTGGAATCCCTAAATCGTTTGGATGGCACCTTAAAAGTCTCCTTTGGGCAACTCCCGCAGCCAAATTGATATGAACTGAACATCTTTCCTTTGGATCCCATTAGTGTGGCATGTGTGTCTTTTTGTATGGAAATCCACACACACTGTCCAGGCTTGTTCCCCAGAGAGGTCCCTTCAGTGCTGCTAATGCAGCAAAATCAACATTAAGGGTGGGTCTTTCTTGTGCATATCACTTTGCCTCAGCATTATCACAAATCTGCTAGCTAGTGTGACAAGAACAGAAGCAAATGTTAAGGGGGAGCTGATATGCAGTGTCAGCTTTGAACCGTCACTCCATTCTTTATTTTGCTGCAAGGATATGTGCATCATTGGTTTCAACAGGGCAGGACACTGGGGGGCAAAATCGGAGGCCCTTCTCCTGAATGTGGAGGATTCTGCATATGGGAAAAAATGAATAAAACCAGAAACCTCCAGAACCAGTGGTTCCAGTAAGTGGAGGACTGCTCACCTGACTTTGGGGTGGATGTAGGAGGGCTCTGAGAGCAAACCCAGAGCTTTCCCATTGCCTTCTCAATGCTTGTCCAGATTTGGAAAGGGAATAAGGGCTCTAGGACCCTGCCAGAGCCTGGGAGCATCCTTCCAAGAGCCAGGGGCTTTGCTCAGCTCCAGTGGAGGTAATGGCTTGACAGTGCTGCCTGAAGCTCCTCTGCCCAGGGTGTGCGCTTGTGGAGAGGGGCGCAGGGCTCTGTGCTAGAGCCCTGCTCCCCCTCCGAGCCTTGCTCCCCCTCTGTTCCCGCTCCGGAAAGCTGGAAGCTTAGTAAGTGCTTGCTCAGCTTTTGGAAGGAGGGAGGGGCTGCCAAAGCCCTGACACCGCCTTCCAAAAATAAACCTTATGCAAGCACAGCTCTTTGGCTTGGAAGCCTCTCCTAGTCCCTTGGTAAAATAAGTGGAGGTCATTACTTCAGAGTTGAAAAGAAAGAAAGAAGCCTTGCCCTGCAGTTTGAATATCATTCCTCCCTTCTCCCCTTCTTTGTATGTGTGTGTGTGTATTTGTGTGTGTGTTTCTCTGTCTCCCTCATGTCACATAAATTAATTTTTTCATCTTTAATAACAGAATTAAAATTTTAGGCAACAATCTCTCACCTTACCTTTGATATCTATGCTACCATCCTATCAATCACTTCCACAACTTTAATCTTAGAGAAAATGTGCTAATATAAAATCATCTCTACAATACAGAGTTGTAACAAAATGTTAAAGGTATGTCAAAAAGAATCTATTTCAGATGCCCAAGAAGTAGTAGTAGGCAGGATATTACTTTATTTGCCACTACTTACCTCCATTCTTATTTAAGACATTGTGTTGTCTTGGTATAACACAATGTTTAGCTACTGACATAACAATGCTGAAAAGCAGACATAGCCCATGCCTAGTTGCAGCCTTTTCGTTTCTGAGCTATGTTCATGTAGGGTGCTCATTTCAGCTGGTCAATCTCCATGCCTTTTCAAGAAGCAGAACCTCATATATGAAATAATACATTGCTTGTAGGAACTACTTTTCTTATAGGGTATATTATTCCTGGGGTACTTAACATTCTGTCCAGTCCTTTCCTGTTATTTTCATTTTTACATAGTGCTATTGTGCTATGCTTTTTCAGACCTAAAAAAATCCTGAATTTGCCTCTAGTGGTGGAACCAGAGAATTGCATAGAGAATTGTTTGTACAAAAATACGGTTGAACCTCTGCGCTGAATAGGGTTCTTCTAATCGTGGTTTGTGAGAAATGTAGTTGCCCTTGTGCGTTTTTAAGGGCTTTTTTTTTGTAACCTCAAGAGAGCCATTTCCTAGTCTCACTTTAACCAACAACTGTTACTTATGTAGACAGGGGCTGTGAAGACACCACAATCCCTACCCACTGCCATGGGCACGGGCAGGATTCATATGCGGAGGCAGGATTGATGTTAGGGGGACAAAACCAAGCTTTCTGGGATGCAATTGGTAAATTAGTCTTAATTCTGGGGGGAGCAGCTGCCCTCCAACCCCCCACACCAACTTGGCTCTGCCCATGCCTTATGTTTTGTGGGTTATCTTAAGGAGAATAAAAGGCCAAGGAGTAAACCCTACACAAGTCTGGAGCAGAGTCCTTAAGGTGGTTGGATGGCACTTTGCACGCCTCCTTTGGGAAACTTTTGCAGCCAAGCTGTTGCCAAATGTATAGCTCTGGGTTCCTTTCAACCACATCAGCAGGACCAAGAGGGACTGTCCAGGCTTGGCTTGTGCCCCAGAGTGGTCATTTCAGTGCTGCTAATGCGGCAGAACCAACATTAAGGGTGGGTCTTTCTTGTGCATATCCTTTTGCCTCAGTCTTATTATGCATCTACTAGGTAGCGTGACAAGAACAAAAGCAAGTGGCAGAGGGAAGGTGTATGCAGCTTCACTTATGAACTATTTCAGCTGAATGTGAAAGAGGATCCTGCATATGGGAGGGAAAAGGTGTAAATCAAGAAACCAGCAGGAAGGCTCTGGCAGCATCCCAGAGCCCTACCATCACCTTCCCAATGGATGTTAAGTGCTTGCACAGCTTTGTGAAGGACAGAAGAGTTCTACAAACCTGCTAGAGCCCAGGAGCACCCTTCACAGAGCCAGGCGCCTGGCTCTGCCTCAGTGCCGGATTGAGAGCAGTGCCTGTGACGTCAGAGAACTGCACAGGGCGTGCCTAGCTGAAGTGGTGCACAATTAAGAAGATCCACTTGAGGGCGCCAATAAGGCTTCTCATTTGTTGTTGTTGTTTATTCGTTTAGTCGTAGGCCACCATTTTATGAAACATTTTAAAGCCGTCCATTTTGTGTGGCTTTTGGAGCACGGTGCGAGGGCTATGGGATGACGCTGGAGCCTTGCCCCTCCCCCCCCCTTCTGAAAGCTGGAAGCCTAGTAAGTGCTTGGCCAACTTTGGAAAGGAGGGAGGGGTTGCTGCCAGAGCCCTGACTTGGAAACCTTTTGCAAAGGCAGCTTTTTCAGCTTTTAAGCCGCTCTGAGTCCCGTGAAACAATATATACCGGGGTCATTTACTTCTGAATTTTTAAAAATACAAATAAATGAAGCTCTGTTGTTTAAACCACTCTCTTCCCTTTTCCCCTTTCCATGTGTGTTTGTTCGTCTCTGTGTGCTTGTTTGTCTCTGTGTGCTTCTGTGTCCCCTTCTTGCCACATAACTGTCTTTTTTCATGTAATAAAATGAAATTTTTAGGGAACAATCTCTCACCTTACCTCTGATATCTATGCTACAAATTAGTTCTACATAAAATGTGCTAATTTAAAAATTATCTGTACTGTAGAATCACACTTGAAACAATACGTTAAAGGTAAGTTCGTTTTAGACTCAGCAGAAGCAGTTGACAGTGTATAACCCCGTTCGCCTCTACACAGTTCCGTCCTTATTTCAGACATCGTGTTCTCTTGGTATACCGCGATGTTTAGCTGCTGACATATCACGATGTTGTAAACCAGACAGAGCCCAGCCCTCGTTTCAGCCCTTTTCATTTCTAACCTCTGTTTATGTGGGATGCTCATTTCAGCCGGTCAATCTTCATGCCTTTTCAAGTCACAGAACCTGATATATCATATAATACATTGCCTGTAGTAGGACCTGTTTTTCTTGTAGGGTATATTCCTCCTGACTTACCGTACTTAACGCTGTTTCCAGTCCATTATTTCCGTTCTCTTTTTTACATACTGTTGTGCGTTTCAACCTCTGAACTTTATTGTGGTTCTTCTAATGATGGTTTTGGATAAATGCAGCTACCCTTCACCTTTCAGATTGTAAGGGCTTCTGCTTTGTTAACTCAGGAGGGCCATTTCTTTATCTCACTTTAACCAACATGCCCCTCACATAGAGGGCAGTGAAGGTCCTGTGTGAGTGCCTGAAGGCGATTGGAGGATGGATGGCGGCTAACAGATTGAGGTTGAATCCTGACAAGACAGAAGTAGTTTTTGGGGGACAGGGGGTGGGTGGGGGTGGGGGACTCCCTAGTCCTGAACAGGGTAACTATGCCCCTGAAAGACCAGGTGTGCAGTCTGGGAGTCATTTTGGACTCACAGCTGTCCACAGAGGCGAAGGTCAATTCTGTGTCCAGGGCAGCTGTCTACCAGCTCCATCTGGTACGCAGGCTGAGACCCTACTTGTCCACAGACTGTCTCGCCAGAGTGGTGCATGCCCTGATTATCTCCTGCCTGGACTACTGCAATGCGCTCTACCTTTGAAGGTGACTCGGAAACTGCAATTAATCCAGAATGTGGCAGCTAGACTGGTGACTGAGAGTGGCCGTCAGGACCATATAACACTCGTGCTAAACGATCTTCAATGGCTCTCAGTACGTTTCTGAGCACAATTCAAAGTGTTGGTGCTGACCTATGAAGCCCTAAATGGCCTCGGCCCATTATACCTGAAGAAGCATCTTCATCCCCATCGGTCAATCTGGACATTAAAGTCCTCCTTCAAGGGTCTTATGCTGGTTCCTTCACTGTGAGAAGTGAAGTTACAGGGAACCAGGCAGAGGGCTTTCTCAGTAGTGGCACCCTCCCTGTGGAACACCCTCCCTTCAGATGTCAAGGAAATAAACAACTACAGTATCTGACTTTTGGAAGACATTTGAAGGCAACATTTGAAGTTTTTAAGGATGTTTTTATTATGATTTTAGATATGTTGTAAGCTGTCCAGAGTGGCTGGGGAAACCCAGCCAGATGGGCAGTGTATAAAACCATCACCACCACCTCTTGCTATGGGCATAGCCAGGATTTATGTTAGTGGGGCTGGATTTATGGGGTGGGGGCAGCACTGAGCATTCTGTGATGTGGTTGGTCCACTGGTTAAGTATCCATTTCTATTTGCTTGATTGGGGGGCACTGTTCCTCTGCCCCCTTTGGCTACATCTGTGCCCACTGCATTGTGGGATTGCTTCTGGAGAAGAGAAGCAAACAAGTAAAACCTGCAGAAGTCCAGAGTGGGGTCCCTTAGGCACAGTGTTATAAATGGAGATATTAAAGGTAGGGGCTAAATGGCACCTTAATCCTAGGTTAAGGACACAAAAATGGAATGTCTTGACACACTTTGTTATAACAAGAATACAAAGTGAATGAACTGCAACTAAAATATTAACTAAAATCATTTTGCCTCAGCCTTACTCTGATTCACTACCTAATGTGACAAGAACAGAAGCAAGCGGCAGGGGTGAGGTGCATGCAGCTTCATTTATGAACCATGGCTCCACTATTTATTCTGTTGCAAGGTTATGTGACTCATTGGTTTTGCCAGGGCAGATGCTGGAGGGAGAAATCTGGAGGGAGAAATCTGAGGCCCCTCTGAGCTGAATGTGGAGGATCCAAGAGCCCTCCCATTTCCTTCCCAAGCGAAGCGCTTTGCTCTGCCGCAGTGCGGTATTTGAGAGCGGTGACGGCAGTTTCTCTGCACAGGGCGTGCCTAGCTAAAGTAGTGCACAATTAAGAAGATCCACTTGAGGGCACCATACAGGCTTCTCACAGGGAGCCATTTTATGTAACGTTACAAAGTCCGTCCATTTTGTGTGGCTTTTGGAATACTGTGCAAGGGCTCTGAGATTACCAGAGCCCTGCACCCCCTTCCTTATACCGGAAGTTATGTAAGCACTTGACCAACTTTGGAAAGGAGGGAAGGGCTCTGGGATGCTGCCAGAGCCCTGACACATAAACATTATGCAAAGGCAGCTTTTCAGCTTGGAAGCCGCTCCTAGTTCTGTTTAAAAGAAACTTGGGTCACGTACTTCAGAGCTTAGGGGTGGGGAAGTCTCCTCTTTTGTTTAAGTCTCTTTCTTCTCTTCTCCCCTTCTTTATGTGTATGTGTTTGTGGGGGGGGGTCTCCTTCATGTCACATGATGGGCGTTTCATGTTTAGTAATACTGTACAATTAAATTTGTGGGAAGAATCTCTCACCTTTCATTTTATATCTATGCTACTAATTACTTCTACAGCTTTATTTTTGGAGGAAATGTATGAATGTCAAAATTATCTGTACTATAGAATCACAGTTGTAATAATATATTAAAGGTAAGTAAAAATTTAGACCCCTAAGCAGTAGCAGATGGCACGACATATGCCTTGTTCCCCTCTATGTAGTTTCATCGTTATTTCAGACACTGAGTCATCTTGGTAAACTGCAATGTTTACCTGGTGACATATCACGATTTTGAAAACCACCCATAGCCTACTTGCAGCCCTTTTCTTTTCTAACCTATGTTTATGTAGGATGCTTATTTTAGTCTGTTAATCTCCATACCTTTCAAGTAGCCAAACCTTATAAATGATATAATAGTTGCCATAGGACCTGCTCCCATTGTAGGGTATATTCCTCCTGAGGTAGTAAACACTGTTTCTTGTTCATTATTCCTGTTCTCATGATTAATAGTGCTATGCTATTTCAGTCCTTTAAAAAAATCTCATATGCTCTTTTAGTGGTCCAATCCTAGAATTGCATGAACCAGTGGTTTTCAACCAGTGTGCTGTGGCACCCTGGGGTGCCTTGAATGATGGTTAGTGATAGACACTGGCCTCTTCCCTCTTTCATTCCCTCTCTCCTCTGATGCCCTCTTGCATCTCTTTCTCTCAAAGGCTTGCACAGCTGTTTGTTGTAGCAGGCTTGCTACTGCCACTGTTGCCTTCCAAGGTAAGGTGCTTGCCTCACATTCACCTTTGGGCAGTCTCCATCAGGCCACTAAGACTGGGAACATCCTCTGCCCAGGCCCCTGTAGAAAGGTGTGAAGAGGCACCACTCTTTGGGGTGGGATGAGGGTGCTCAGAGACCAGAGGCAGCAGCAGTGGCTACCAAGAGGACTCCCAAGGAGATGTGAGGTGAGGTGAGAGGAGGCTGAGGGAATTCTCCACAAGGGAGATGTTCAAAAAAAGGTTGCCAGCTCTGCAGGCAAGGGGTGACATAACCAGGCCCCTGAGCCCCAAAGGGGTGTCTCAGAAAGAATGTAGTTGGTCAAGGCAGCCGTGGTCTCAGAAAGGTTGAAAACCTCTGGCATAAACACTTCCATGTACAAAAAGGTATGGTTGAACCTCTGCACTTAATTGTGGTTCCTGTAATGATTGTTTCTGAGAAATTAAGTCGCCCTTTGGCTTTTGGATTTTTTTTTTAATAATAATTTTTATTGAAAAAAGAATTTTTTAAAATTACAAAGAAAAAAGACAAAATTAGAAAGAAAAAAGACAAAAACAGAAAAAGGAAGAGAAAAAACACAAAACCATCACTTTCAAATTCTCTACTTTCTTTACCTTGTTTCCATGACCTCCTCCTCCTCCCATCTCTTGTATCTTGATTAATAATTGTCACAGCAAACCCTTTCCATAATTCGTAATATTCTGTCATTACAATACCTTACTCTATTTTCATCTAATCTTATAAAAAACCTTAAAACTTAAGACTTAAATCTTATTTTTACCAGCTTCTCATGACCATTACCTTTTTACCTAATTCTTTAAACATTTTTACAAGAGCCAAGTAATTTCATTTCAACATTTTTCCAACGTTCATAAAACATTACTGATGATAAAAAAGAGAATAAAAACCCTGGTCCTGGGATTGTCAGTCCTTTTTATCCCTTTAGTCTGGCACATTAACCTGGTGATCTTATATCCGAGGCCTTCAAATCTCTTCCATGTCCCTTCCACAGCCCTTCTTCATATTTTCCTTTCACTCGTGGGAGCTCCAGCTTGGTAGTGTTTTTGACCCTTTTCAACAAATCAGCCCCTTTCTCATAGTCCAGACTAGACTCCATGTGGTATTTTAAGACATATTTCAAATTCCCTCCAAGATTAAAAGTCCCAACAGCTCCAAACTTCTGACGGCCCATTGCCAGACTCGGAAAGTCCAAACATCCCTGCATAGGGGGGTCAGTCCAACCCCCCATTTCCAAATCAATCCAAACTTTGTCTTTCCAAATCTGGTTTTTCCCAAGTTCATTTGTCGAATCCAAAGGCTCATTTTCCTGCTGGACCAAAAGTCTCTCCATCTCTGGTGCCCAAGATTCTGCAACATCCTCTTCTATCATCTGCTCTGTCAGGACACACTCCTGTTTAAGTTCCTGGGTGGGCTCCATATAATTTCCCACTACCTGTTCAAATGTTCTGGCCGCATTAGTCATCAAATCCGTCTTCTGACTTAACTGATCCAATAGGGCATTTATTTTAGAGAAAGCACCCAACAGTGCTTCTGATAACATTGTCCTGCAAGGTCACAAGTCCTTTTCCCACGGTTGTAATCTGTGGCAGCTGCAAGCTCCCTAGAATTGGTTACAATTACACAGTTCCCCTCGGGGGGGGGGACTTCTGGTTGTTCTTTCTTTTACGGACAATAGCAACAAAGTTTCTTTTTTTAGATATTTTGTCAATATTAGTTCCTTTAAAATGCGAAAAGAAACAGTGGAATCACAATGTTACTCTTCTTTTAACTATCTGTCAAAAACATTTGTCTCTGGTCAATGAGCTTCAAAACGTCAATTCTGACACCCTGCTCCAGGCTCAGGACGGTGGAAAGTTACTTTACTTTAAACTCACTTCTGCAGGTTTAAACAGTCCAAAAAAGATCCCACTTCTTCTCCTGCTACCGAAGGGGGGGGGGGTCAACGATTTTAAATGGTGAAAAACCAATCCTTTAAAAGTAATTTTCAAAGCTCTAGTTTACGTTGTCTTTGCTTTCTTCTGACTACAAGGAAACGGAAGGGGCGCAAAAGGTGCCCGCCGAGTCCCACAGTCACAGTCTTCATCTGCCTGTGATTTCTGAAAGGGTCCCCGCTTCGCCGCAGCGGAAAGGACCCGTTTCGCGCGGAGCTGGTCCCTCCGGTTCAGAGGGAGTCCGCCATTGCCGATGGCGCCACCCCGGAAGTCTCTGGCTTTTGGATTTTAAAGCCTTCTGTTTTTTTACCTCAGGAAGCCACCCCATTATGTCACTTTAACTGACAACTATTTATTTGCTTGTGAAGATGGGGGAGTCCACACCAGTTGCCATGGGTATAGCCGGGATTGAAGGTAGGGGGGCATGATATATGTTGGGGGGGGGGCAGAACTGAGCTATCTGCAATATGATTGGCCAGTTAGTAAAGTTTTATTTATGTACTGTGTTAGGAGGACAGCAACTGCCTTCCCAGACCAGCCCCCTAGGCCAAACCCATGTCAGCAGCTTTGTGGGATATCTTCAGGAGCTGAAAAGGCCAAGGAATAAATCCAAAACAAGTCCAGAGTGAGGTCTTGTACACCACCTTAGGCAACTCCTGCAGCCAAGCTGGTGCCAAACATATAGCTCTGCCTTCTTTGGACTGCATCACCTCAGCCAAAATGGGGAAAAGGGGGGTGCTTGCCATCTGGGCAGCCCAGGACTGCCCAGGCTTGTGCCCCAGAGAGGTCCCTTCAGTGCTGCTAATACAACAGAACCAACATTAAGGGTGGTTCTTTCTTGTGCATATCCCATTGCCTCAGCCTTATTATGCATCTGCTAGCTAGCGTGACATGAACAGAAGCAAATGGCAGAGGGGAGGTGTCTGCAGCTTCACTTATGAAATGTGGACCCACTGTTTATTCTACTGCAAATATATGTGCATAATTGGTTCACTGGTGGATGAAGGTGGGGGTGGGGTTCGTCCCAGGTGCCATCTCTGGGGTGTGTGACAAAAAAACACACCCTTGCGGATCTTTGCAGTGGCGCTCCTCCCATGCCGGGCATCTCGTGCAACCCCGTCGGGTGGTGCTGGCATTGCGTGCACCCACTGATCCCGCTTCCTTCCTCTTCCCTTCCCTTCCCTCTCCGTTATTTACTCGCCTGCCTCCTTCCCGTGCTCTCCCCTGCCCGCCTGCCTGCCTGTGAAACCTCCCAGGACGCTCGCAGGCTGGCAGGCAGGGGAGAGGACAGGAAGGAGGCAGGTGAGTAAATAACGGAGGGGGAAGTGTAGGGGAGAGGAAGAAAGCGGGATAGGTGGGGGTGTGCAGCTCCCTCCATGCCCCGCCTCCCCTTGGGAGAGTGCCCACCCTGGGCAGCACAGACATATGCTCTGCCACTGCATTGGGTTCATTAGGGCAGGATGCTGTGGCACAAAATATGAGACCCTTCTCAGAATGTAGAGGAGGATCCTGTGGGGGGGGGGGAGGCAAAAAACAAAAAACCTCAAGAACAGGGGACCCAGCAAAGCAGATAATTGCTTACCAGGCTTTGGGAAGGCGGTTTTGTGAGGGCTCTGGCTGCACCCCAGAGCCCTCCCATTTCCTTCCTAAGGCATGGTAAGCTTCAGAAAGCCAGGCGCCTTGCTCTGCCGCAGTGCAATATTTGACAGCATGGCATGGCAGCAGTTTCTCTGCACAATGCATGCCTAACTGAGGTGGTGTACAATTAAAGAGATGCCCTTGAGGGCGGCAAAACAGGCTTCTCACAGGGCGCAATTTTATGAAACATTACAAAGCATGTCCATTTTGTGTAGCTTTTGGGGCACGCGAGGCCTCTCAGGGGGTGCCAGAGCAATACCACCCCCCACCCAAAAGCTGGAAGCTTACTTAGTGTCATGGTCCGGGGAAGGGGTAGGGGACAATTCCCCTCCCGAAACTATACAATCCCCCCTTAACTAATGGAGCTCCTTTCCCACCTAACATAAAGCCTGCCCACCTTACATAAATCCTGAGTACACCCCCGGTAAGTGCTTGCCCAGTTTTTGGAAGGAGGGGGGCTCTGGGAAAACATATGCAAAGGCAGCTTGTCAGCTTGGAAGCCACATGGAGTCCTGTGGACAAATAAACTGAGGTCATTTTCTTCAGAGCTGAAAAAATATATTAAAATAAACCTTCCCCTGGTGTTTAAGCCTTTTTCTTCCCTTCTCCTCTTGTCTGTGTGTATTAGTGTTTCTGTGCCTCCTTTTGTCAGAGTATTCCTTTTTTTAATGCTTAGTAAAATAATTAAATTTTTAGGGAACTATCTCTCACCTTACCTTTGATATCTATGCTTCTAATTACTTATACAGCTTTAATCTTTGAGAAAATGTGCTAATATAAAAATAATCTCTAATATAAAATAACAGTGGTAACAAAGGTAAGTAAAAAATGGTCTGTTTTAGATGCTTAAGGAGTAGCACTTTGCAGTATATTACCCGGTATGCCTCTACTTACTTACACCCGTATTTCAGATATCATTTTACCCCGGTATACCATGATATTTAGCTGGTAAGATATCACAATGTTGAAAAACAGCTATAGCCCAGCCCTAATTTCAGCCTTTTCATTTCTGACCATTTCATTTCATTTCATTTATGTAGGATGCTCATTTCAACTGGTCAATATACATGTCTGTTCAAGAAGCTGAACCTCATATATGATATAATAGATGGCCCACATGACCTGCTCCACTTGTAGGGTATATTCTTCCTGAGGTACTTAATGCTGTTTGTTCATTATTTCTCTTCTAAGTTTTAATAGCACTATGCTATTTCTGTCCTTAAAGAATACCAGCTGCATCTCTAATGGTGGTTCTCAGAATTGCATAAAGCCTGGAACAAAAAGGTATGATTGAACCTCTGGGCTTAATTGTGTTTCTTCTAATGGTGGTTTCTGAGAAATGAATTTGCCCTTCAGCTGTCGGCTTTAAGGGCTCCTGTTTTGCTACCTCAAGAGAGCCATTGCCTTACCTCAGTTAACCTCTTGTGTAGAGGGGGTTTGTGCAGCTAGATCAATCCTTACCTGCTGCCATGGGCATAGCTAGGGTTTATGCTGGGGGGGGCAGCAAAACCGACCTATCTGTGATGTAATTGCTCAGTTAGTCCGGCATATATATTTTTATTTGATTGATATAGGTGGGCAGCTGTCCCCCTGCACTTCCTTGGTTTTGCCTATGGCATCTGCCTTATGGGATTGCTTCTGGAAAAGAAAAGGTTAAGGAGTAAACCCTACACAAGATCAGACTGGGATCCATAAGGTGATTGGATGGTGCCTTGTACATTTCCCTTCACGCCTACGTCAGGCAACATCTGCAGCCAATTTGGTGCCAATCATATAGCTCTGCTATCCTTTGGACCACAACCACACAACTAGAACTGTCCAGAATCCTTTAGGGCTGCTAATGCAACAGAAACCAACATTAAGTGTGGGTCTTTGTTGTGCATATCCCTTTACCTCAGCCTTATTATGCATCTGTTAGCCAGCACGACAAGAACAGAAGTGAGTGGCAACGGGGGAGAGGTGTCTGCAGCATCACTAATGAACCTAGACACCACCCTTTATTTTGCTGCAAACATATGTGAGTCATTGGTTTTGTCAGGGCAGGATGTTGGGGGGGAAAGAATCTGAGGCCCCTGTCAGCTGAATGTGGACAAAGATCCTGTATATGGGGGGGGGAGTGTGAAACTACCAGAACAGGGGGCCCCAGGAAGGTGGAGGTCTTCATACCGGATTTAGGGAAGGTGGTGGGAAGCCAGAGCCCTCCCATCTCCTTCCGAAAACATGATAAGGTTCCCAAAGCCTGGCGCCTTCCTTTTCCGCACTGTGCTGGCAGTTTCTCTGCACAAGTCGCCGCCAAGCTGAAGTGGTGCTCAGTTAAGAAGATACACTTCAGGGTGCCTATATAGGCTTCTCACAGGGATCCATTTTATGAAACATTACAAGGTCCTTCCATTTTGTGTGGCTTTTGGAGCACTGTTGCCAGAACCCTGCCCGCCTGTCCCCCCTTCTGAAAGCTGAAAGCCTAGTAAGTTATTGTTCAGCATTGGAAAGGAGGGAAGGGCTCTGGAATGCTGCCAGAGCCCTGACACTTAAACCTTATGCAAAGGCAGCTTTTTGCCTTGGAAGCTGCTCCTAGTTCTTTTGAAAAGAAACCTGGGTCATTTACTTCAGAGCTGAAAGAAAAGAAACAAGGCTTCCTTTTTTTGTTTAAGCCTCTTTCTTCCATTCTGTGTGTTTCTTTCTTTCTTTGTGTTTGTTTGTTTTTCTCTCATGTCACAGAATTGGTTTTTTTCATTGTTTAGTAATAGAATTAAATTTGTGGGAACCATCTCGCCTTTCCTTTGATATCTGTGGTACTAATTAATTCTACAGCTTGGATTTTAGAGAAAATGTGCTAATTTAAAAATTATCTGTACTTCAGAATCACAGTTTTAACAAGATGTTAAATGTAAATCAATAATAATCTGGTTTAGACCTCTGCACAGCAGTAGTTGGCAAAAGTTCATTCCCTTCACCTCCATATACTTTAATCTTTTTTTCTGACACCGTGTTATATCAGCATAGAGTAAGGTTACCAGATTTTTTTCAATGAATCCAGGGATACTTTTAAACTTCCTACTAAATAGATGGATTTTGTCAGGGGATTGATTTGTAAATCTGGAGACTGTCCCCAGGAAACGGGGATGTCTGGTAACCTTAGCATAGAGCAATGTTTCACTGGTGATATACTATATCATGATGGCCCAGCCCTACTTGCAGCCCTTTTAATTTCTGACCTATATTTCTATGGGATACTCATTTCAGCCAGTCAATCACCATGTTTTTCCAAGTAGAATAAAACCCTATATGTTGTATAATACATTGCCTGTAGGACCTGCTCCCGTTATAGGACATATTCCTCCTGAGGTCATTAAGCCTGTTTGTTGTCCATTATTTCTGTTTTCAGTTCTAATAGTGCTATGCTATTTCAGTCCTTAAAAAATCCCAGCTGCATCTCTAGTGGTGGAACCCAGAACCCAGAATTGCATAGAGCCTGGTACAAAAGATGATGACTGAACCTCTGGGCTTAATTGTGTTTCTTCTAATGGTGGTTTCTGAAAAATGAAGTTGCCCTTCAGCTGTCGGCTTTAAGGCCTCCTGTTTTGCTACCTCATGAGAGCCACTCCTTTATCTCACGTTATTCAAAGTTGACCTCTCATGTAAGGGGGTTTGTGAAGATGCATCAATCCTTACCCACTGCCACGGGCATAGCTAGGGTTTATGCTGGGAGTGGGGAACTGACCTATCTGTGATGTAATTGCTCAATTAGTTCGGCTGATGTAGGGCGGCAGCTGTCCACTTGTACTTCCTTGGTTTTGCCTATGGCATCTGCCTTGTGGGACTGCTTCTGGAAAAGAAAAGGTTAAGGAATAAACCCTACACAAGACCAGACTGGGGTCCCTAAAGTGATTGGATGGCGCCTTGTACATTTCCCTTCAGGCTTACTTCAGGCAACATCTTCAGCCAATTTCGTGCCAATCATATAGCTCTGCTTTCCATTGGACCACATCCACACAAACAGAACTGTCCAGATCACCTTAGTGCTGCTAATGCAACAGAAACCAACATTAAGTGTGGGTCTTTTTGTGCATATCCCTTACCTCAGCCTTATTATGCATCTGTTAGCCAGCACGACAAGAACAGAAGCGAGTGGCAAGGGCGGAGGTGTCTGCAGCATCACTAATGAACTCCACCCTTTATTATGCTGCAAACAGATGTGCGTCATTGGTTTTGTCAGGGCAGGATGCGAGAGGGGCAGAATCTGAGGCCCCTGTCAGCTGAATGTGGACAAAGATCCTGTATATGGGGGGGGGTCATACCACCAGAACAGGGGGCCCCAGGAAGGTGGAGGTCTTCATACCGGATTTAGGGAAGGCGGTGGGAAGCCAGAGCCTTCCCATCTCCTTCCGAAAACATGGTAGGGTTCCCAAAGCCTGGCGCCTTCCTTTTCCGCACTGTGCTGACAGTTTCTCTGCACAAGTCACCGCCAAGCTGAAGTGGCGCTCAGTTAAGAAGATACCCTTCAGGGTGCCTATATAGGTTTCTCACAGGGATCCATTTTATAAAACATTACAAGGTCCTTCCATTTTGTGTGGCTTTTGGAGCACTGTTGCCAGAGCCCTGCCCCCCCCCTTCTGAAAGCTGAAAGCCTAGTAAGTTATTGCTCAGGGATGCTGCCAGAGCCCTGGCAATTAAACCTTATGCAATGGCAGATTTTTAGCTTGGAAGCTGCTCCCAGTTTACAAGAACCCAGGGTCATTTACTTCAGAGCTGAAAAATAAAAATAAGCATAGAACCTAGTACAAAAGCGTATGATGCAATCTCTGTGCTTAAATGTGGTTCTTCTAATGATGGTTTATGAGAAATGAAATTGCCCTTCACCATCCGGAAAAACTGGACTTATGGCAACCCTATTGTTTATCATGTAGAGGGGATTTGTGCAGAAGACAGAACAATATGGACCCACTGCCTTGTGGTATATCTTAAGGAGAAGAAAAGGCTAAGGAGTAAACCTTACACAAGTCCAGAGTGGAGTCCTAAGGTAGTTGTATTGAGCCTTGTATGCATCACCTTGCCAATAAAGGTCTGTATAGTTAAAGCTATGGTTTTCCCAGTAGTGATCTATGGAAGTGAGAGCTGGACCATAAAGAAGGCTGATCGCCAAAGAATTGATGCTTTTGAATTATGGTGCTGGAGGAGACTCTTGAGAGTCCCATGGATTGCAAGAAGATCAAACCTATCCATTCTTAAGGAAATCAGCCCTGAGTGCTCACTGGAAGGACAGATCCTGAAGCTGAGACTCCAATATTTTGGCCACCTCATGAGAAGAGAAGACTCCCTGGAAAAGACCCTGATGTTGGGAAAGATGGAGGCCACAAGGAGAAGGGGATGACAGAGGACGAGATGGCTGGATAGTGTTCTCGAAGCTACCACCATGAGTTTAACCAAACTGTGGGAGGCAGTGGAAGACAGGAGTGCCTGGCGTGCTCTGGTCCATGGGGTCACAGAGTCGGACATGACTAAATGACTAAACAACAACAAATGCCTAGTTCAGGCAACGTCTGCAGACAAGTTGGTGCCAAACATCTTTGGGCTACATCAGTGCAGGCAGGGGTGGGGTCTTGTCATATGGGCAGCCCAGGATTGGCCAGGCTTGTGCCACAAAGAGATCCCTTCTGTGCTGCTAATGCAACAGAACCAACATTAAGGGTAGCTCCTTCTTTTTTAAAAAACATGTTTTTATTAAAGTTTTATTGGTTTACAAAAGAATGTGCAATGTCTCTTTTTTCAAGTTACATTTTCTACAGATCAGTTTCATTTATTGAGACTTACAATAGGAAGAAAAGAAGGGAGAGAGGTGGAGGGGGAATGGTGAGTGGGGTGGGGTTGGGTGGCAATGCTTCTATTCTACTTAGTGTATAGGTGGGGTTTGTGTCAGGGTCACTTTTGTGGGTTCTCTTTACTATTCACTTGTATTTCTTTGGTGGTGAGAGAGGTTTGGTGTGGCCTAAGGTGTGGTTGGTTGTCTTTATTTGACTGTAGTGAAACTTGTTTTCGTGTGTGTGTGTTTGGATCATGTTAGCCAGATTGATTTGTATGCTGTTGGTGGGTTCTTGTTGGACTGTGTATGTGATAAAAGGTAGCCATACCGGGGTGAAAGCGTCTTCTTCTATTTGTCCCTGTGTCAGTTTCAATTTGTTGGTTAGTTTTTCTAATAAGGCTGTTTCACATACTATTTGATACCATGGGTCTATGCTTACTCCTGACAGGTCTCTCCAGTGTCTGGCTATGATACTTCTGGCTGCTGAGAGTGGGTGGCTCCTTCTTGTGCATAAACCTTTGCCTCAGTCTTATTACCCACATGCTAGCTAGTGTGACATGAACATAAACAAATGGTAGGAGAGAGGTGTTCACTTATGAACTACAGCTCCAATCTTTATTTTTCTACAAGGATATGTAGGTTATTGGTTTTGTCAGGGCAGGATGCTGTGGCACAAAATCTGTAGGCCTCTCTCAGCAGAATGTAGAGGAGGATCCTGTACAGGGGAAAAAAGGGAAAAAACAAAAATCTCAAGAACAGGGGACCCAGCAAAGTAGAGAACTGCTTACCCGACTTTGGGAAGGCGGTTGTGTGAGGGCTCTGGCAGCATCCCAGAGCCCTCTGATTTCCTTTCTAAGGCATGGTAAGCTTTAGAAAGCCAGACACCTTGCTCTGCCGCAGTGCAGCATTTTAGAGCGGTGACAACATTTTCTTTGTAGAGCGTAGGCGGACGTGATGTAGTGCACAATTAAGAACATCCACTTGAGGGCGCCAATACAGGCTTCTCACAGGGCGCAATTTTATGTAAGGTCCCTCCATTTTGTGTGGCTTTTGGAGCACTGACGCAAGAGCTATGGGCTGCTGCCATAGCAATGTCCTCCCCCGGAAAGCCGGAAGCTTGTAAACCTTACACAAAGGCAGCTTTTACGCTTTGAGACCCATGGAAAAATAAGCTGGGGTCAGTTTACTTTAGAGTTCAAAAAAATAGAAATAAGCCTTGTCCTGTTGTGTAAGCCTCTTTCTTCCCTTCATCCCTTCTCTCTCTCTCTCTCTCTCTCTCTCTCTCTCTCTCTCTCTCTCTCTCTCTCTGTGTGTGTGTGTGTTTCTGTTTGTTTCTATGTTTCCCTCATCACAGAATTGGCTTTTTTTCATTTTTAGTAATAGAGTTAATTTTTTAGGTAATAATATCTCAGCTTACCTTTGATATCTTGGCTACTAAATGTGCTTTAAATGTGCTAATTTAAAAAAAATGTGCAGTATAGAATCACAGTTTTCTCAATATGCTAAAGATAAATAAAAATGTATTCCTCTTAGACCCCTAAGCAGTTGCAGTTGGCAGGACCATTACCTCGTTCCTCTCTACATACTTCAATCATTATTTCACACATCATATTATCTCAGTAAACCACAAGTTTTAGCTGGTGACATATGATGTTGTTGAAAACCAGACATGGCCACATCCTAGTTGCAGCCCTTTTCATTTCTAACCTATGTTTATGTAGAATGTTCATTTTAGACTGTCACTCTCCATGCTTTTTGAAGTATTTGAACCTCATATTCCTTCCAGTAGCACCTTAAAGACCAACTAAGTTAGTTCTTGGTATGAGCTTTCGTGTGCATGCACTCTTCTTCAGATACACTGAAACAAGAAGTGTGAGAAATGGCTTAGTCATGTATACTCACCTTCTCACCCCTTGCCTTTTCCTGTAAGACCAATTACAGTCGTTAAGAGTCATCAGTAGGCTCATCTCAGCTATCTGCCAATCTCCCATTCCTACCACCCTTCTGAGTAAAACCCTTCCCCCCTTCTCACTATATAGAAGGGTCTGGCAACTTCTGTTCCAGTGTATCTGAAGAAGAGTGCATGCACACGAAAGCTCATCCAAGAACTAACTTAGTTGGTCTTTAAGGTGCTACTGGAAGGAATTTTTTTATTTTGACTATGGCAGACCAACACGGCTACCTATCTGTAACTTGAACCTCATATATTATATAATACATTGTCTGTTGGGCCTACTTTTTTATAGGATATATTCCTCCTGAGGTACTTAACACTCCAGTCCAATTTATGCTGCTTTCATTTTTACATAGTGCAAAGCTTCTTCAGTCTTAAAAGAAACCCAAATGTACATCTAATGGTGGGACCCTAGAATTGCCCAAATACTTCCTTCTACAAAACGATAGAATTGAACCTTTGCACTTAATTGTGTTTCTTCTAATGGTGGTTTCTGAGACATGAAGTTGCCCTTCAACTTTTGGCTTTAAAGTGCTTCTGTTTTGTTACCTCAGGAGAGCCTTATCTGAATTTAACCGACCAACTGTGTATTATGTAGAGGAGGTATTTGAAGATGGAACAATCCTTACCAGCTACCATAGGTGTAGCCAAAATTTATTTTAAGGGGGCAGGATTGATGTTGGGGGAGAAGAACTGAGATATTTGTGACACAATTGGTCAGTTAGTTAAGTGCTCATGTTGTTTTTTGCTTTATTTCGGGGAGGGCGCTGCCCCTCCACCAGATATGCCCATGCCAGCTGTTTGTGGGATATGTTCTGGAGAAGAAAAGGCTAAGGTGTAAACTCTAAACAAGTCTGTAGTGGAGTCCTTAAGGCGGTTGGCTGGCACGTTGTGCCAAATATATAGTTTGCTTTCTTTGGACTACATCAGCACAGCCAGGGGTGGGGTATTGTCATCTGGGCAGCCCAGGACTGCCCTGGCCTGTGCCCCAGAGGACCCTTCAGTGCTGCTAATGCAGCAGAATCAACATTAAGGGTGGGTCTTTTTGTGCATAATCCTTTTCCTCAGCCTTATTAAGCATGTGCTAGTTGCTGTGACAAGAATAGAAGCAAATGACAGTGGGGAGGTGTTTATAACTTCACTTATGAATTGTCGCTCCATTCTTTAATTTGCTGCAAAGATATATCCCTCATTGGTTTTCCCAGGGAGGATGTTCAGGGACAAAATCTAAGGCACCTCTCAGCTGAATGTGGAACAGGATCCAGTATTGGGGGGGGGGAGGTGTAAAATAAGATACCTCCAGAACCAGGGGCCCAAGCAAGGTGGAGAACCGCCTTCCCGACTTTGGGAAGGTGGTTGGAGAAGGGTTCTAGGATACTGCCAGAGCCCTCCTCAAACTACCTTCCCATCTCCTTTCCAAAGCACGGTCAGCTTCTGAGAGCCAGGCGCCTTGCTTGCTTTGCCGCAGTGCGGTATTTTAGAGCTGTGACAGCACTTTCTCTGCACGGGGAGGGCGGACCTGAGGTGGTGCACAATTAAGAAGAGACACTTGAGGGCGCCAATACAGGCTTCTCATAAGGCTCCATTTTATGAAAAATTACGAAGTCCCTCCATTTTGTGTGGCTTTTGGATGCTGCTAGACCCCTTTCCCCCCTTCAGTATTCCAGAAACTTAGTAAGGTCTTGCCTTGCTTCGGGAAGGAGGGAGAGGTTCTGGTATGCTGCCAGAGCCCTGACACATAAACCTTTTGTAAAGGCAGTTTTTCGACTTGGAAGCCGCTTCTAGAATAAACTGGGATCATTTACTTCAGGGTTGGAAAAAAATAACAATAAACCTTGCCTCGGTGTTTTCCCCATATCACAGAGTTAGCTTTTAACAATTTGATTAATGGATTTAATTTTTTAGGGAACAATTTGTCACCTTACCTTTGATATCTATACTACTAACTATTTACATAGGTTTAATTATAGAGGAAATGTGCTAATTTAAAACACATTGAGCCAGTGGTTAAGAGCGGTAGTCTCGTAATCTGGGGAACCGGGTTCGTGTCTCCGCTCCTCCACATGCAGCTGCTGGGTGACCTTGGGCCAGTCACACTTCTTTGAAGCCTCTCAGCCCCACTCACCTCACAGAGTGTTTGTTGTGGGGGAGGAAGGGAAAGGAGAATGTTAGCCGCTTTGAGACTCCTGAAGGGGAGTGAAAGGCGGGATATCAAATCCAAACTCTTCTTGTTCTTCTTATCTGAAAGATAAGTTTTTATTTAAAAATTATCTCCTTCAAGCCTACTTCGCACAACATCTTCAGCAAAATTGGTGCCAAACATATAGCTCTGCTATCATTTGGACCACATCAGCAGAACCAAAAGGGTTGAAATCTGGGCAACCCAGAACTGTCCAGATCACTTTAGTGCTGCTAATGCAACAGAACCAACATTAAGTGTGGGTCTTTGCTGTTCATATTCCTTAGTTTTATTGTGCATCTGTTAGCCAGCACGACAAGAACAGAAGCAAGCGGCAAAGGGGGGGGGGAGGTGTCTGCAGCATCACTAATGAACCTAGACTCCATTCCATCCTTTATTTTGCTGCAAACATATGTGTGTCATTGGTTTTGTCAGGGCAGGATGCTGGGGGGGGGGAGAATCTGAGGCTCCTGGCAGCTGAATGTGGAGCATCCTGTAAATGGGGGGAGGGTAGTGTCAAACCACCAGAACAGGGGGCCCCAGGAAGGTGCAGGTCTTCGTACCGGATTTAGGGAAGGGAGCCCTCCGATTTCCTTCCAAAAATACAGTAGGCTTCCCAAAGCCTGTTGCCTTCCTTTTCCGCACTGTGCCGACAGTTTCTCTGCATAAGTCACTGCCAAGCTGAAATGGCACACAGCTGAAATGGCACACAGTATCTTACCCATCAGGGTGCCTATATAGGTTTCTCACAGGGATCCGTTTTATGAAACATAAAAACATACAAGGTCCCTCCATTTTGTGTGACTTTTGGAGCACCAGAGCCTTGTCGCCCCTTCTGAAAGCTGAAAGCCTAGTAAGTTCTTGCTCAGCTTTGGGAAGAAGAGAAGGGCTCTGCCAGAGCCCTGACACTTGAACCTTATGCAAAGGCAGCTTTTTGTCTTGGAAGCTGCTCCCAGTTCTGTTGAAAGGAAACCAAGGCCATTTACTTCAGGGAAAAGAAATGTCTTCCCCTTTTGTTTAAGCCACTTTCTTCCCTTCTTTCTAATTGTTTGTTTGTATATGTGTTAAAAGTAAGTCAATTATTAACTGTTTTAGACCCCTAAGCAGTAGTAATTGGCAGAACTTCACCCCTTTCACATCTATATACTTCCTTCCTTATTCCAAATACTGTGTTATATCATTATACAGCGATGGTTTGATGAAAAACTATATAATGATGTTGGATGCCCCACATGGCCCAAACCTACTTGCAGCCCTTTTATTTCCGACCTACATGTTTATGTAGGATGCTCATTTCAGGCGGTCAATCTCCATCCCTTTTCAAGCAGCAGAAAACATAATATATGAAATAATACATTTCCTGTAGGAGCTGCTCCCGTTGCTAGGTATTATTCGTCCTGAGGTACTTAAGGCTTTTACTTGTCCATTATTTCTGTTCTCAGTTTTAATAGCGCTATGCTATTTTGGTCCTTTAAAAAGCACAACTGCATCTCTAGTGGTGGACCCAGAATTGCAATTAGCCTAGTACAAAAGGGTATGATGCAACCTCTGTGCTTAATTGTGGTTCTTCTAATGATGGTTTCTGAGAAATGAATTTGCCCTTCAGTTGTTGACTTTAAAGAGCTTCTATTTCCTTACCTCAAGAGACCCATTCCCTCATCTTAGTTTAACCGACAACCATTGCTTAGTGTTGCCATATTTCAAACAGTGAAAATCTGGATAGAAAAGTTGTTGAGCTTTTCTGGGCAAAATCACTATTTTAATGGAAGAACGGCTGCCATACATCCATAATTTCCTATACATTTTCTGTCCAGATATTCACTGTTTGAAATATGGCAACCCTACCCTAAACAGGATCAGCTGGCAAGACAATACCCTGTTTGCTTTACATACTTCCATCCTTATTTCAGACATGGTCTTATCTTGGTATACCACAATGTTCAGCTGGTGAAATATCAGAATGTTATAATCCAGACAGAGCCCAACCCTAGTTGAAGTTCTTTTCATTTATGACCTATGTGTATGAAGGATGTTCATCTCAGTCTGTCAATCTCAGTGCCTTTTTGAGTAGTTGAACTCCATATTTGATATAATACATTGCCTATAGGACCTGCTTTTCTTTTGAGCAATCTCTTACTGAGCTACTTAATACTGTTTCATTTCCATTATGCCTGTTCTCACAGTGCTATACTAAAAAAATCAGTTCTAAAAAATGGTACAACCCTAGAATTCCATATAGAGCTTTCCTTGTAAAAAGGTAGAATTGAACCTCTGTGCTTAATTGTGGTTCTTCCAATTTCTGCGAAATGAAGTTGCCCTTTAGCTGTCCGCTTTAAGGACTTCTATTTTGTCACCTCAGGAGAGCCATCCCATTATCTCTCTTTAACCAACATGTCTCTCATTTAGAGGGGGTTTGTGAAGACAGAACAATCCTTACCTTCTGCCATGGGCACAGCCAGGATTTATTTCAGGTGGACAGGATTTTTGTTGTGGGGTGGTGGTGGTGGCAGAACTGAACTATCTGTGACATGATTGGTCAGTTAGTTAAGTATTTTTTTAAAAGTTTGCTTGATTGGGGGCAACTGCCTCCAGCACCCCCTTGATATGTCCATTCTCGCTGCCTTGTGGGATTGCTTCTGAGGAAGAAAAAGCTAAGGAGTGAACCCTACACACAAAAAGAGTGTAGTCCCTAAGGCATATTGCACCTCTCCTTCAGGCAACTCCTGCATCCATGTTGGTGCCAAACATATTACGGTACTCGCCTTTCCTTTGAAGCAAATCAGTGCAGCCAATAGGGTGGGTCTTGTCATTAAGGTAGCCCAGGATTGTCCAGGCTTGTGCCCCAGAGCTTCAGTGCTTCCAATTCAACAGAATCAGCATTATTAAATGTCATTCATTATTGTGCATATCCTTGTGCCTCAACCTTATTATGCATCTGCTAGCTAGCGTGACAAGAACAGAAGCAAGTGGCGGGGGGAGGTATTATTAAGCTTCACTTATTATTATTAAAGTGTGACTGCAATCTTTATTTTGCTGCAAGGATACATATGCCATTGATTTTGTCAGGGGATGATGGGGGGACAACAAATTCCGAGGCCTCTCTAAGCTGAATGTGGACCGAGATCCTGTTGGGGGGAACACACACATGAAACCAGAAACGTCCAGAACCAGGAGCCCCAGCAAGGTGGTGGACTGCTTACCTGACTTTGGGAAAGCGGTGACAATCTCATTCCCAAAGCAAGGTAAACTTCCCAGATCTAGGCTTCTTGCTTTGCCGCAGTGCGGTATTTGAGAGCTGTGACAGCACTTTCTCTGCACGGGGAGGGCGGACCTGAGGTGGTGCACAATTAAGAAGATCCACTTGAGGGCGCCAACACGGGTTCTCACATTTTATGTAACATTACAAAGGCGCCATTTTATGTAACATTACAAAGTCCTTCCATTTTGTGTGGCTTTTGGAGCATGGTGGGAGGGCTCTGGGATGGTGCCAGAGCCCTGCCTCCCCTTCTGTAAGCCGGAACCTTACTAAGTGCTACCAGAGTCCTGACACGTAAGCCTTATGCAAAGGCAGCTTTTCGGCTTGGAAGCCGCAATGAGTCTCATGGAAAAATAAATGGGTAATTTTATTCAGAGTTGGAAAAAAATAAAAATAAACCTTCCTCTTTTCTCTGAGCCTATATTTTCCCTTCTCCCCTTATTTGTGTGTGTGTGGGGGGTGTTTCTGTGTCTCCTTCCTGTCACAGAATTGGCTTTTTTCATATTTAGTAATAGGATTAATTTTTTAGGGAACAATTTCTCACCTTACCTTTGATATCTATGCTACTGATTGCTTCCATAGCTTCCAGCCATGGCCCAGCCCTACACGAAGCCCTTGTGAAGATAGAATAATCCTTACCTGCTGGCAGGGGCATAGGCAGGGTTTATTTTAGGGTATCAGGATTGATGTGGACAACACAATTGTTTCTGTTCTTATGCTTTTTCTTGATTTAGAGGAGGGCAGCTGGTCCCCTGCACTGCCTTGGCTGCGCCCATGCCAGATGCCTTTTGGGCTACCTTTGGGAGAAGAAAAGGCAAAGCAGAAAACCCTACACAAGGTGGTTCTGGCATTTTGTAGGCCTCCTTCTGCTTTCCTTTGGACCACTGTTGCAAGACGAACTGGGCAGCCAGTCTTGTCATCTGGGCAGCCCAGGAGCTCTGCACAAATTGCCTAGGTTTGTGCCCCAGAGGTCCTTTCAGTGCTACTAATGCAACAGAACCAACATTAAGGATGGGTCTTTGTTGTGCATATTCCTTTGCCTCAGCCTTATTACCCATCCGCTAGCTAGTGTGAAAAGAACAAATGGAAGTGGCATGGCAGAGGTATATGTAGTTTCACTTAGGAAATGTTTGTCCACTCTTTATTTGCTACAATGATATTTAAGTTATTGGTTTTGACAGGGCATGATGCTGGGGACAAAATCTGAGGCTCCTCTCAGTTGAATGTGGAGGAGGATCCTGTATAGGAGAAAAAAGGCGCAAAACCAAATACCTCCAGAACAGGGGACCCCAGGATGGTGCAGGACTGCTTACCTGACACTGGGAAGGCAGTGGCATGAGCCCTCCCATCTCCTTCTCAAAGCACAGTAAGGTTCCCAAAGCCTGGTGCCTTGCACTGCGCCAGCATTTTTTCTGCATAAGTCACCTCTGAGCTGAAGTGGCGCACATTTAAGAAGATCCACTTGAGGGCGCCAACACAGGTTCTCACATTTTATGTAACATTACAAAGGCGCCATTTTATGTAACATTACAAAGTCCTTCCATTTTGTGTGGCTTTTGGAGTACAGCATGAGAGCTCTGGGCTGCCGCCAGATCCCTGCCTCCCCTTCTGGAAGCCGGGAAGCTTTGGGAAGGAGGGGCGGGCTCTGGGTTAATACCAGAGCTCCAACATGTAAGTTTTCTGCAAAGGCAGCTATTTGGCTTGGAAGCCGCATTGAGTCCCGTGGAAAAATAACATGGGTTTATTTTCTTCAGAGTCGAACAAAATAAAAATAAACGTTGACCTGTGGTTTTTGTGTTTGTTTGTGTGTATATTTGTCTGTGCGTCTGTGTTTCCCTCATGTCACAGAATTGCCTTTTTCATGCTTAATTACAGAATTAGATTTCTGGGAACAATCTCTTACCTTACCTTTGATATCTATGCTACTAATTACTTCTACAGCTTTAATGTTATAGAAAATGTGCTAATTTATAAATAAATAAATAATAAAAATTTATAAATAAATAACCTGTATTGTAGAATCACAGTTGTAATAATATGCTAAAGTTAAGTCATAAACTAAGTCACTACTAAGCAGTAGTGGTTGGCGGTACAATACCTTGTTCGCCTCTACATACTTCCCTCCTTATTTCAGACATCGTCTTATCACGATGTTTAGCTGGTGAAATATCACGATGATGAGAAGGAGACAGAGCTCGGTCCTAGTTGCAGCCCTCTTCATTTCTGGTCTTTGTTTTTGTAGGATGCTCATTTCTGTCAAACTCCATGCCTTTTGAAGTGGCAGAAAGTCATAGAACCTACTTTTCTTGTTAGGTTTATTTTTACTGAGGTACTTCATGCTGTTTCCAGTCCATTTTTCCTGTTTTAATTTTTACATAGTGCTATGCTTTTTCAGACCTAAAAAAAATCCTTCATGCATTCTTAGTTGTGGAACCCCAGAATTGCATAGCACCTTCTTTGTACAAAATGTATGATTTAACCTCTGCTCTTAATTGTGTTTCTTCTAATGATGGTTCTTAAGAAATTCAGTTGCCCTTCAGCTTTCAGCTTTTAAAAGAGCTTATTCTGGCACATCCTGCAGTCAAGTTGGTGCCAAACATACAACTTGGCTTTCTTTCGGACCACATCAGTGTGGCAAAAAGGGGGGTCTTGTCATCTTTCTTGTCCATTTTTCCTTTTCTCATTTTTATATAGTGCTATGCTTTTCCAGTCAATAATCCCAAATGCACCTCTGGTGGTGGAACCCCAGAACTGCATAGAGTCTTCTGCATACTAAAAGGTACTATTGAACCTCTGTGCTTAATTGTAGTTCTTCTAATTATGGTTTCTGAACAATTTGCGCTGGCTGCCATGTCATGTCGTAGCTAGGATTTCTGTTGGGGGGGCAGGATTATTGTTGGAGAAGCTTGAACTATGCTAACAGTAACATGGCTGGTTGGTTGGTAAAACATTTTTTTAATTTGCCTGATTTAATAGGGAAGCTGCCCCCCTGCCCCCCTTGGCTACGCTCATTCCTGCTGCCTAGTGGAATATCTTCAGGAGAAGCAAAGACTAAGGAGTAAACCGTACACAAGTCCCGCAAAGCTCTGCTTTTCATTGGACTACATCAGCGCAGCAGTGGCAGTGACGGCAGGGGGGCAACCCAGGACCTTGGTACACACTGCCCTGGCTTGTGCCCCAGAGAGGTCACTTTGATGCTGTTAATGCACCAAAACCAACATTAAGGGTGGGTCTTTCTTGTGCATATGCTTTTGCCTCAGCCTTTTCAACCATTTGCTAGCTAGTTTGACAAAAACAGAAGCAAATGGCAGGGGGGAGGTGTATGCCGTTTCCCTTATGAAACGTTGCTGCACTCTTTATTTTGCTGCAAATATCTTGTACATCATGGATTTTATCAGAGCAGGATGCTGGGGAGCAAAATCTAAGGCCCCTCTCAGCTCAATGTGGAAGAGGATCATGTATGTGGGGAAACCCTCCAGAAGGGGCCTCAGTCAGGAGGAGGACTGCTTACCCAGGTGCCCTATCCTGCCGCAGTAAGGTATTTGAGATCAAGTGGTGAGGGCAGTTTCTTTGCACAGGGTGTCACTCTGAGGTGGTGCACAATTAAGGAGATCCGCTTGAGAGCGCCAATACAGACTTCATGAAACATTACATAATCTGTCCACTTTGTGTGGCTTTTGGAGCACAGTGCAAGGGCTCTGGAAGGGGGGAGGCTTCCCCAAACCAGAAACCAGAGCTTTGGGAAGGAGGGAGGGGCTCTGGGAAACTGCCAAAGTCCTTTGAAAGCTGACCTTATGCAATAACAGCTTTTCAGCTTGTAAGCTTCTTCTAGTTCTTTAGTAATAATCTGGGGTCAGTTTACTTCAGAGTTGAAAAATAAATAAAAATAAACCTTGCCCTCAGGTTTGAATCTCTTTCCTCCCTTCTCCTCTTCTTTGACTTTGTTTCTTTGTGTGTGTGTATTTCTGAGTCTCCCTCCTGTCACAGAATTGGATTTTTTTCATGTTTAATGATAGAATTAATGTTTTAGGCAACAATCTCTCACATAACCTTTTATATTTAGGCTACTAATTACTTCCACAGCTTGAATCATAGAGAAAACGTGGTATTATAAAAGTGAAGTGTACTATAGAATCACAGTTGTAACAATATGTTAAAGTTAATAAAAATTATCCATTTTAGACTCCTAAGCAGCAACAGTGTTCAGGACATTAAAGCCCCCTTGCCTCTACATAGTTACATCCTTATTTCACACATCATGCAGAACCCTCCCATCTCCTTCCTAAAGCATGGCAAGTGCTTGTGCAGCTTTGGGGAGGACAGAAGGGCTCTAGGACCCTGCCAGAACCTGGGAATGTCCTTCCCAGAGGCAGGTGCCTTGCTTTGCCTCCTTGCTCTCCTTGAGAGCAGTGTCTACGCTGGCAGTTTCCATGCACAGGGCACTGAGCTGATGAGCTGACATAGCGCAAAATTAAGAAGAAGACTTGTGGGCACCAATATAGGTTTCACATAGGGCACCATACATGTATTATGGAAAATTACAAAGTCTGTCCATTTTGTGTGGCTTTTGGAGCACTACTCAAGGGTTTTGAGATGCTCAAGAACCCTGCTCCACCGCTTCTGAAACTTGCCCAGCTTTGGGAAGGAGGGAAGGTTTCTAGGATGGCTTGCAAGCTGCTCCTAGACCCATGCAAAAATAAAAAGGAATCATTTACTTCACTGTTTTAAATATCTATCTATCTACATAGCCCTGTTGTTTAATCGTCTCTCTTCTTGTCCCCCCTTCTTAATGTGATTGTTTGTTTTTCTGTATGCTTCTGTGTCTTTTTTTTTAGACATGGTGTTATGTTGCTATACCACAGTATTTAGATGGTGAAATATCACAATGCTGAAAAGCAGACAGAGCCCAGCCCTAGTTGCAGCCCAATTCATGCCTGACCTACGTTTATGTAAGATGATCATTTCAGCCAGTCAATCTCCATGCCTTTTCAAGTAGCAGAACTGCATATACGATCTAATACGTGGCTTGTAGGACTTCTTTTCTTATAGAGTCTGTTCCTCCTGAGGTACTATTTATTGCCCATTATTTCTGTTCTCATTTTTACATAGCCCTAAGCTTCTGCAGACCTAAAAACAATCCCGAATGCAGCTTTAGTCATAGAACCCCAGAATTGCAAAGAGACTGTCTTGTAGAAAAAGGTTGAATTGAACCTCTGTCCTTATAGTGGTTCTTTTAAATATGGTTTCTGCAAAATAAAGTTGCTCTTCATATTTTGATATTTTTTTTTAATAGATATTTATTGAGAATTTTCCATTTTAAAAAACCAAAAAGAAAAAACAAGAAGAAAAATTAAAAACATATACAGTTTACAATCCTTATTTTCTATAACATACAGTGGTGCCCCGCAAGACAAACGCCTCGCAAGACGGAAAACCCGCTAGACGAAAGGGTTTTCCGTTTTGGAGGCGCTTCGCAAAACGAATTTCCCTATGGGCTTCCTTTGCAAGACGAAAGCCCATAGGGAAATCTCCGGGACAGCGGGGAAGCGCAGCGCGTCTTCCCCACTGTCCTCGGACCTCCTCCGAAGGCTGGCGGTGGGAGGAGTGCTCTCCGCCCCACCGCCAGGCTTTGGAAGGCTGCTCCAAAGGCTGGCAGCGGGAGGAGGGCTCTCCGCCCCACCGCCAGCCTTCGGAAGGCTGCTCCTTCGGAAGGCTGCTCCAGCCTTCGGAAGGCTGCTCCGAAGGCTGGCGGTGGGGCGGAAAGACCTTCTCCCCATGCCAGCCTTCGGAAGGCTCCTCCGAAGGCTGGCGGTGGGGCGGAAAGACCTTCTCCCCGCGCCAGCCTTCGGAAGGCTCCTCCGAAGGCTGGCGGTGGGGCGGAAAGACCTTCTCCCCGTGCCAGCCTTCGGATGGCTGTCCTGAAGACTTGCAGTGGGAGGAGGGTTTTCCTTCCCACCGCCAACATTCAGAATGCTGTTCTGAATGTTGGCGGTGGGGAGGAAAAACCCTCCTCCCACCGCAAGCCCCGGGAACAGAGGAGAAGTGATGTGCCCCTTCCCCTATGTTCCCGTACCTGTCCTGAAGGCTTGCGTTGGGGAGAAAAGCCCTTCTCCACACCGCCAGCCTGGCAAGCGGTTTCCATAGGAACGCATTAATTGATTTTCAATGCATTCCTATGGGAAACCGTGCTTCGCAAGACGAAAAACTCGCAAGAAGAAAAAACTTGCGGAACGAATTAATTTCGTCTTGCGAGGCACCACTGTATTTCCCTGACTTCCCCACACCTCCCCTTCTTATATTCCAATTCAAATTGTTAGTTCAACAAGTTCTTATCCCCAATTTTTAACCTTTTTATATTTAATTCGTTTTAAAAAACCGATTTTACCTTATAAACATCAAAATTTATACATCAGTACTCATTCTTAAATCCTTTTTCTAAAGTCGACCCCAATTCCCTTCCACGAATTCCCCACTTTTCATACTAATAACAAAACAGAATAAAAAGAAAAAGACGAATTATAATTATACACCCTTTGGATCCCCAAACCCCACCCCGTCCCCTTTCCCGGTTTCAATCCCCAACAAATGTCCATCAGTCTTAATCTGCTATCAGCCTGGAGATCTCACGTCCGAGGCTCTTAATTGTATCTCAGTTCCTCTCTGCCGGTTTTTTTGATAGTCCTTAATATTAAACACCAGATCTCGGAGATGCTCTGACCCGATGGGGACAATGTTTCCTCCAGCCAGACCTCCATACTTAAAAGTGGAGCCCAAATCTTGTTTCTTACTCCTTTCAAGTCCAAATGTCCCCAAAGCTCCAACTTTCACCTTAATCAAATTTGTAATCCTTAGGTCTTCAGATCTCCACATAGGGAGATCTCTCCATTCTTCAATCTCCAATTCGGACCCGATTTTCATCATCATGTTCTTATTTTCCTTTATAGCCATCATGTCAGGACTCTGGCTCTCCTTTGTCATCTGCAACACCACATCTCCTCCTTCCCTTTCCTCAAAAACAACATGTGTCTCTTTCTCCACACTCTCAAAGTTCTCAAATTTCTCCTCTTGTCCAGCTGCGTGAACTTCCCGGATCCAATCCTTATCAAATTCAATGCACTTGTTTACTGTTAAGTCCAGAGTTGCAACGTTGGTAGCCAAAACATCAATTTGGCCTTGTAATTTTCCCAAGAGAAAGAAGATTCTGTCCAATTTAGCTTGAGTTTTCCCTCCTTCAGCCATTCTTGTAATGTCCCAAAACCCCCTCTAGAGGGATTTTGGTTACTTAGTATTCCTTCCAGTTCAAATCCAAAAATCAAGTTAGTTTGTGTCAGTTCTTCCTTGTTTTCAACAAAATATAACCAAATTGTAACGAATATAACCAGCAAAGACAATAGAAAACAAAGTTCGCTTTTTCCATCTTGACAGCTAATTTGACAGCTGTCAAGCTCTTCAATATCTCTCCAACAGGCTCTCTCGCGGATCACTCCCGGGTCCGGGGGGGTGGCACTTCAGCTCCGAAAATTAGCTCTTATCCTCCAGTAAAAATTACTTAAACTGCCAAATCGTGAAATTAATGTCTTTTGCCCAATAAAAAAGAAAAATCCTCTCGACCTTAGTTAGTTAGTCCTTGCTTTAGATGATTTACAAGACGGGGAGACGGACTTCCTGTTTGCGCCTTCCCCGATCGTGCCTAATTTAATTTTTTTTCCTTTAGAAATCCAATTTCCATACTACTCACGGGTTGCTGCTTTAAAATCCAATTGTTCACAAGAAGAAGTCAGCACTCTCTGACCATGGCATGCGGCTTCACTCCGTAGGAGAAGCAGTCGACTCTCAGCACCGTGCCACTCACCCCGTCCCCCGTTCCGAAGCCTTTAAAAAGGCTCCTTCACGGGTCGGGGGGCGCAAATGGTGCCCGCCGAGTCACCAGGTTCACAGGCTTCACCGCCTGTGATTTTTAAGGGTTCCCGCGTCGCCGCAGCGGCAAGACCCGAATCCTGCGGAGCCGATTCCCTCCGGAGCTCGGAAGGAATCCGCCATTAGCCGATGGCGCTAACCCGGAAGTCTTCATATTTTGATTTTTTTTTTGGGGGGGGGCTTCTGTTTTGCTCCCTCACTGACAACTGACAACTGTCTCTCATGTGGAGCGATTTTGTGAAGAAGGGATGCTGCCAGAGCCCTGTGCTCACCCTCCCAAAAGCTGGAAGCCTAGTAATTGCCCAGCTTTGGGAATAAGGGAAGGGCTCTGGGATGCTTCCATAGCCCTGACATAGCCATCTAAAAGCCTGATAAACACCATGCAAATGCAGCTCTTTGCATCTAGTTCCATGAAAAAATAAAATGGGGTAATTTGCTTCAGAGTTGAAAAAATACAAAAGAACCTTCTCTTGGTTTAAGCCTCATTCCTTACTTTTCCTCTACTGTGTGTTTTTGTGTGAGAGTTTCTTTGTCTCCCTCCTGTCACAGAATTGGCTTCTTTCATGTTTAGTAATATAGTTAAATTTATAGGAACAATATCTCACCTTACTTCTGATATCTATGCTACTGATTACTTCTACAACTTTAATGATAGTGAAAACATGCTGATTTAAAATTTATCTGTAGTATAGAATCACAGTTGTAACAATATGTTAAAAGTATGCAAAACTTTATCCATTTTAGACCCCTAAGCAGTAGCGGTTGACAGAACATGATGTTTACCTCTACATAGCTCAATCATTATTTCAGACATGGTCAAAGTTCAAAGACTTTATTTGCGTAGCCGACAGGCCATAGCATCAAAGGACAAACACCGACAAAAATACATTACAAATATAGTTACCATAAAATCTTATGACCTATTAAAACCCTAGGTAGAAACTGGATTATCATTCATCAATGACCCTCTGTCCTATGGGCGGCGGCCTTTTGTCTGGTAGATTGTTCCAGGTCAGTTAAGTAAATAGACCAGCCAAATTGAAAGATTATAAATATAACTATAACCTCGGAGGGATGGTCAGGACAGGGAGAAAGGTAATAATAACCAGATGCAGATAAATTAATAACCTCAGTACTTAAAACTTGGCAGAGGTAATAAAATAATATAATAAAACATAATGATAATAATCATAAGATCCTAGGCGAGGAATCCGGGTGACGACACTGATGTCATTCAGATAACAGCTCTCAGTCTCATTGCTCTCTCGATAAATTTGGCAACCTTCTCTGTTGTCGAGCTGTTCTGGTCGGCTAGGAGTGAGAACAATTTGGCTTTACAAGAGCGGCCCGGGATGGCAGATTGGAGCAGCGTAATGGTCTCATCCCTGAGATCTTTATATAGGGAGCAAGACAAGAGAACGTATGACACTGTCTCTACATAGCCAGCTCCACAGGGGCGGAGCCAGTTCTCGAATGGAATTTTTTGATATCTACCTTCAAGGACAGCTGAGGGTAACATATTTAGTCTAGCCAGTGTAAAGGCCCACCTGAGTTTTGGAATGGTTAAGGTAGACAAATAAGGTGCCCGAAAATCAAAGTGGGAGGGGGGCAGATAAGCGTACCAAGCACTAAATTTCTTAATATAGGCCAGATTATTCTGCTGCTCAATATCCTTCATGCGCTGATCAGTAATGGTTTTTGCCTTGAGGAGACCCATTTTCAGGAGATGCTGTGCTTGTAGACCACATGTAAGTAGTTTTTGATGCACTACTTTGGACCACCGACTTCTATGAGCATCTCGTGCTACTAGAGGTAGTAGTCTGGATGGGTTTAAATTTAAGCGAAGCCAATAGCTGAATGTTCTTAACCAGGTCCGGGTTTCGACGGAGAGGAGGCCAGTCTCCAGCCGTAGGGCCGCATTTGGTACACATGGTGGAACGGCTAGAATCTGTCTTAAGAATTTAGACTGGACCGTTTCAAGTGTGTGGCAATGATTTCCCGTCCAGATTTGGGCCCCGTAGAGTAATTGCGCCAAGGGTTTTGCTTGAAAGACCTCCAGAGCTGCTGGGATATGTCTGCCCCCTTCGTAAAGTAAAAGCGAGACAGTATTTTGGCGTTTTAGATGCTTTCCCCCTAGCATATTTATGATGGGCCTCCCAGGCCCCTGTTGACTGGAAAACTGCTCCGAGGTATTTGAAAATTTTGACCTGTTCTATTGGCTGATTGTCCATCTCCCATCTGTTATGTCTGTGTCTCCTAGCGAAGACCATGACTTTGGTTTTTTGTAATTAACCACCAGTTGATCTCTCCTGCAGTAGGCTGAGAATTCTCTTAGTAGCCTTTTGAGGCCTACTTTAGTTCATGATAAGAGAACCGCGTCGTCCGCATAGAGGAGTGCTGAAATTGATTTTTCGGCCAGTTTGGGGGCATGAAACTCCGGGGATGTTAGGTATTTGACCATGTCATTTATATATAAGTTGAATAAGGCCGGGGCTAAAATACAGCCCTGCTTGACTCCCTTGGTGGTTGGTACAGGGCCAATTAGTTGCCCATTTACTGAGGTTCTTACATATAACTTGGAGTCTTTATGTAGGCTTTTTATCAAGAATAGTAATCTTTTGTCAATGTTGGTAGCATTGAGTTTAGCCCAAAGTTTGACTCATGAGATCAAGTCAAAGGCCGCCTTCAGGTCAATAAATGCTGCATATAGAATCCCATGTGTTTTATTGACATATTTGTCAATGAGATGTGCTAATACGAAGCAATGGTGTATTGTTGTTCTGCCCTGTCTGAAGCCGGCTTGCTCCTCTGCCAGAACTGCCTCAGTTTCCATCCAGTCAATTAGTTTGATGTGGAGGTGTTAGGCATACAATTTGCTGGGGATAGGAAGGAGGCTAATGGGTCTATAGCTCGCTGGATCTGCCATAGGACCCTTTTTATAGATTGGGACATGGTCTTATCTTGGTATACTGCAATATCACGATGTTGAAAACCAGACATAGCACAGCCCTAGTTGCAGCCCTTTTCATTTTTGACCTATGTTTATTTAGGATGCTGATTTCAGTGGTCAATCTCCATGCCTTTTCAAGTAGCCGAACCTCATATTTCATATAATACATTGCCTGTAGGGACTTAGTGCTGTTTCCCGTCCGTTATTCCTTTTCTCATTTTTACATAGTGCTATGCTTTTCCAGTTGCCAACAAAGGTCCATATAGTTAAAGCTATGGTTTTCCCAGTCGTGATGTATGGAAGTGAGAGCTGGACCATAAAGAAGGCTGATCGCCGAAGAATTGATGCTTTTGAATTATGGTGCTGGAGGAGACTCTTGAGAGTCCCATGGACTGCAAGAAGATCAAACCTATCCATCCTTAAGGAAATCAGCCCTGAGCGCTCACTAGAAGGACAGATCCTGAAGCTGAGGCGCCAATACTTTGGCCACCTCATGAGAAGAGAAGACTCCCTGGAAAAGACCCTGATGTTGGGAAAGATGGAGGGCACAAGGAGAAGGGGACGACAGAGGACGGGATGGTTGGACAGTGTTCTTGAAGCTACCAGCATGAGTTTGACCAAACTGCGGGAGGCAGCGGAAGACAGAAGTGCCTGGCGTGCTCTGGTTCACGGGGTCACGATAAATCGGACACGACTAAACAACTACTGTAAACAACAACAACAACATGCTTCTCCAGTCCTAAAAAAAATCCCAACTGCACCTCTGATGGTGGAACACCAGAATTGCAAAGAGAATTCCTTTTACAAAAAGGTAGAATTGAACCTCTGTGCTTAATTGTGTTTCTTCTTATGAAGGTTTATGAGAAATAAAGTTGCCCTTCAGCTGTCGATGACAATCTGTACCTGCTGCCTTGTGGGATATCTTCTGGAGAATAAACGGCTAAGGATTAAACCCTGCACAAGTCCGGAATAGAGTCCCTAAGGTGGTTGGATGGCACCTTGGATGCCTCCTTTGGGCATCTCCTGCAACCAGGCTGGTGACAAAGGTATAGATAGCACTGCCTTCCTTTGAACCACATCAGCGTGGCTGAGAGGGGGCTCTTGTCTGGACAGCTCAGGACTTTCTAACAAACTGCCCAGGCTTGTGCACTAGAGAAGTCACTTCAGTGCTGCTATTGCAGCAGAACCAACATTAAAGGTGGGTCTTCGTAGTGCATATCCCTTTGCCTCAGCCTTATTACCCATCTGCTAGGAAGTGTGACAAGAACAGAAGCAAGTGGCAGGGGGGAAGTGTAGACAGCTTCACTTATTAACTGTGGCTCCATTCTTTATTATGCTGCAAGGATTTGTAGGTCATTGGTTTTGTCAGGGCAGGATGCTGGGGGGGGGGGCTGAGGCTCCTCCTAGCTGAATGTGGAGGAGTATCTTATATAGGGGGAAAACACATAAAACCAAAACCAGGGCCCCCCAGAAGGGTGGAAGAAAGTTTACCTGACTTTGGGAAGGCAATGGCATGAGAGCTCTGGCTGCATCCCAGAGCCCTCCGATTTCCTTCCCAAGGCATGGTAAGCTTCAGAAAGCCAGGCGCCTTGCTCTGCCGCAGTGCAGCATTTTAGAGCGGTGACAACACTTGCTTTGCAGACAGTGGGCGGACCTGAGGTAAGAAGATCCACTTGCGAGCACCAATAGGCTTCTCACAGGGCGCCATTTTATGAAACATTACAAAGCCCGTCCATTTTGTGTGGCTCTTGGAGCAGGGTGAGAGTGCTCTGGGATGCTGTCAGAGCCTTGCCCCCACTTCTGAAAGCCGAAAGTTTGTGCCCAGCTTTGAGGAGGAGGAGGGAAGGGCTCTGGGGTGCCGCCAGAGCCCTGATAAATAAACTTAATGCAAAAGCATCTTTTCGGCTTAGAAGCTGCTGCTAGTCCCAAGGAAAAATAAACTGGGTCATTTACGTCTCAGTTTTGAAAAATACAAATAAATTTAGCCCTGCTGTTTAAGCCTTGTTACCTCCTTCTCTTTCCATCTCTCTCTCTCTCTCTCTCTCTCTCTCTCTCTCTGTGTGTGTGTGTGTGTGTGTGTGTCTTTCTGTGTCATCCTCATATCACGGAATTGTCTTTTATTGCATTGAGCAATATAGTTGGATACGTGAGAGCCATCTCTCACCTTAACATTTGCTAATTACATCTACAGCTTTAATTTTAGAGAAAATATGCTAAGTTAAAAATCATCTGTTCTATAGAATCTTAGTTGTAACAAGTATGTTAAAGGTAAGTAAAAATTTATCCATTTTACACCCCTAAGCAGTAGCAGTTGGCAGGACATTCTCGTTTGTCGCTACACAGTTCTGTCCTTATTTCAAACATCAAGTTATCTTGGTATACCGCAATGTTTAGCTAGTGAAATATCACGATGTTTAAAAGCAGACATAGCCCAACCTTAGTTTCAGCCTTTTTCATTTCTGACCTATGTTTATGAAGGAGGCTTATTTCACTATTTCAATGTTTTTTCAAGTAGCAGAATTTCATGTATTATATAATACATTGCTTGTAGGACCTGTTTTTTTTGTACGGCATATCAGAGCCGTGGCTTGGGGAGGGGAGGCATCTAGGTTTTCTGCACAAGTTAAGCTTCCAAATTGACGCCATTGAGGCTCCCAGCCTGTGTGTGTGTGTACAGAAATGTGCATATAGGTGCCAAACTGAGTCTTTGTTCTGGGTGAAATAAAACTGTAGGCTGTTTCCATCTCATTACTCCTGTTCTCATTTTTACATTGTATGTGCTGTTTCAATCTTTTAAAAATCTGAAGTGCACCTCTAGTGGTGGAATGCCAGAATTGCATAGAGACTTCCTTGTACAAAAAGATATATTTGAAGCAATGTATTTAATTTTGGTTCTTCTAAAGATGATTTCTGAGAAATGAAGTTGCCCTTCAGCTTTTGGCTTTTAAGGACTTCTGTTTTTCTTACCTCAGGAGAACCTTATCTCATGTTAAGTGACAACTGTCTTTCCTCTCATTAGGGTTGCCACCTTTGTTCTGTCAAAATACATGGCAGGGTGGGTGGTGATTTGTTTTTTCATCAAGTGCTGAAGTGACTTCAAAGTAGTCAATTACAATTTATTGCAGCCTAACAGGACCAGCCCTCGGGAATTTGCTGCACACACACACACACACACGAATTTGTAAATTAGTCTGTGTTGGCTACCCAGAGCTATGATACATGATCTTTTGCACACCCTTTCAAACACATGCATTTAGAGGGGATCCATAACTTGGCAGAGAGAGGGTGGGAAGGGAGAAAGAGAGGAGACCTGAAATACAGGGCAAAACTGTATCAAACAGGACATAGCATTTTACATTGAAATACAGGACAATCCTGTATTATACGGGACAGGTGGCAACCCTACAGTGTAGAGGTTTTTTTTTAAGATGGAGCAGCAGAACCAACATTAAGGGTAGGTCTATCTTGTGCCTGGGGGGGGGGGAATCTGACCCACTCAGCTGAATGTGGAGGAGGATCCTGAATGCGGGTGCTGGGGGGAGGGCAGAAGCATAATTCCAGAAACCTCCAAAACTGTGCTTGCACACCTTTTGGAAGGACAGAAGGGCTCTCTCTACCAGAGCCTGGGAGCGTCCTTCCCAGAGCCAGGTGCCTAGCTCAGCTGCAGTGGCAGTTCTGAATTGACAGTGGTGACAGCAGTTTCTCCACACAGGGCGCTGCTGAGCTGAGAGATGCACAATTAAGAAGATCCACTTGAGGGCGCTCATACAGGCTTCTCACAGCTCATACAGGCTTCTCACAGGCGCCATTTTATGAAAGATTGCAATCTCCAGCCATTTTGTGTGGCTTTTGGAGCACGGCACGAAGGCTCTGGGATGAGAGAGCCCTGACCTCCCCTTCCAAAAGCTGGAACCCTTTCAGCCGCTCCAAGTCCATGGAAAAATCAACTGGGCTCATTTACTTCAGAACTGGGGGGAAAACCAACCTTGTCCTGTTCTTTAAGTGTCTTTCTTCCCTTTCCTCCCTTTTTATGTGCGTGTTTCTGTGTGTTTCTGTGTCTCCTTCATATCATAGAATATTTTTCATGTTTAGTAATAGAATTAATTTTTTAGGGAACGATCTCTCACCTTATATTTGATAGTTATACTGCGAATTAGGTTTACACCTTTTAATTTAGAGAAAATGTGCTAATTTAAAAATTATCTGTATTATAAAATCACAGCTGTAACAATATGTTAAAGATAAGTAAAAATGTGTTAATTTTTTATCCTTAAGCAGTAGCAGTTGGCAGGACACTACCTCGTTCATCTCTACACAGTTCCGTCCTTATTTCATACATCGTGTTATCTTGGTATACCGCGATGTTTAGCTGGTGAAATATCACGATGCTGAAAAGCAGACAGAGCCTAGCCCTGGTTGCAGTCCTTTTCATTTCTGAGCTATGTTTATGAAGGAGGTTAATTTTACTCTCCGCTCCTTTTCAAGCGGAACCTCATATATGACACAATACATTGTTTGTAGGACCTGCTTTTCTTGTGGAACCTTCTCCTGAGGTACTTATTACCATTTCCGTCCATTTTTCCTTTTTCGTATTTACATAGAGCTATGCTATTTCAGACCATAAAAAAATCTGAATACACCTCTAGTGGTGGAACACCAGAATTGCATAGACACTTCCTTGTACAAAAAGATACAACTGAACCACTGTGCGTAATTGTGTTTCTTCTAATGATGGTTTCCAAGAAAAGCAGTTTCCCTTCAGTTTTCGGCTTTTAAGGGCTTCTGTTTTATTACCTCAGGAGAGCCATACCTTATCTCACTTGAAAAGACAACTGTCTCTCCTCTCATGTAGAGGGGATTTGTGAAGATGGACTGACTTGATTTGTGCTCCAGAGAGTTCACTTCAGTGCTGCTAATGAAGCGGAACCAACATTAATGGTGGATCTTTCTTGTGCCTGGTGGCAAAATCTGACCCGCTCAGCTGATTGTGGAGGAGAATCCTGTTCTTTTAGGGGTGGGGGCAGAGGTGTAAAACCATAAACAACCAGAACCGCCCTTCCCACCTTTCGGAAGGACAAGAACGGCTCTAGAACCCTGCCAGAGCCCGATAATTTCCTTCCCAGAAGATCAGTTGTAGTGGCAGGGCTGGATTGACAGTGGTGCCAGCAATATTTGAGAGGTGCTGTCAGTTTCTCTGCACAGGGCGCCTCTTAGCTGAGGTGGCGCACAATTAAAAAGATCCACTTGAGGGCGCCAAACATAGGTTTCTACAGAGGGTGCCATTTCAGGAAAGATTGCGAAGTCCGTCCATTTTGTGTGGCTTTTGGAGTGCAGCATGAGGGCTCTGGGATGCTGCTAGAGCTCTACCACCACCCAAAGCAGGAAGTCTAGTAAGTGCTTGCGCAATTTTTGAAGGAGGGAAGGGCTCCGGGATGCTGCCAAAGCCCTGACACCGCTTTCCCAAAGCCTGGTAAACCTTATGCAAATGTAGCAGCTTGACCTGTGGAAAAATAAACTGGGGTTATTTACTTAGTTTAAAAAATGCAAATAAATCTTGCCCTGTTGTTTAAGCCTCATAGCTCCCTTCTCTCCTACTGTGTGTTTGTGTGTGTGCATTTCTCTGTGTTTCTGCGTCTCCCTCATGTCACAGAATTAGATTTTTTCATATTTAGTAATAGTTAAATTTGTGGGCACAAAATCTCACGTTACCTTTGATATTTATGCTATTAATTACTTCCACAGCTTTAGAAAAAATGTGCTAACTTAAAGGTTTTCTGTATCTTAGAGTCACAGTTGTAACAATACATTAAAGTAAGCAAAAATTTATCTGTTTTAAACACCTAAGCAGCAGCAGTTGGCAGGACATTGCCTCAATTAGCCTCTACATAGTTCTGTCATTATTTTAGATATATTATTCCGGTATACTGCGATATTTAGCTGGTGAAACATCACAATCTTGAAAACCAGATATAGCCCAACTTTACTTGCAGCCCTTTTCATTTCTGAAATTAAACTAAAATTACAATTAAACATATGTTTACAGTGGTGCCTCGCAAGACGAAAAGAATCCGTTCTGTGATTCTCTTCGTCTAGCGGTTTTTTTCGTCTTGTGAAGCAAGCCCATTGAAGGATTAGCGGATTAGCGTTATTAGAGGCTTTTAGAGGCTTTTAGCGGCTTATCTGCTGATCGGATCAGCTGATAAGCGGCTTAGCGCTATTAGCGCTATTAGCGGCTTATCTGCTGATCGGATCAGCTGATAAGCAGCTTAGCGCTATTAGCGGCTTTTAGCGGCTTTTAGCTGCTTTTAGCAGCTTATCTGCTGATCAGATCAGCTGATAAGCGGCTTAGCGGCTTAGAAAAAGGGGGGGAAAGGGGAAAAAAACCAGCAGGAACTCGCAAGACATTGTCGTCTTGCGAAGCAAGCCCATAGGAGATTCGTTTTGCGAAGCACCTCCAAAACGGAAAACTCTTTCGTCTAGCGAGTTTTCCATTTTGCGAGGCATTCGCCTTGTGGGGCACCACTGTAATTTCTTTCCCTGTCTCCCCAAAAACAGTACTTCTATCTTGTCAGGATTCAACCTCAAACTGTTAGCTGCCATCCATCCTCCAGTGTAGCCTTTCTAGGCCCTTTTAACCATGGGTAGGACAGTGTTGTCCCCGGAGAGAGAAGAAAAGAGTCAAACGACATCAAGGGGGTTAAATCCAGAGAAAGAGCTTTATTCTGCCATTCGGGGGGGGGCAGAAGGAGCAAGTGTGATAGATTCACAAAACAAGCACGAGTTCACAGTCATTTGCACAGAGCATATATTCCCCTTATATTCCCCTTCCAGTTCCCTCCCCTTTCTCCTCCTCTTCAAGAGTCCTGCCCCATGTGTTTCCTGAGCATGAACAGAAAGCTCCTGTCTTGGGACTCTTTTGGACTCTTCCCAGGAAAGGGGGTGAGAAGCCAAGGGGGTTGAGGAGCCTTGCGGTTCAGCATGTCCAAGATGTTGCAACTGAATGAGATAAAAGTCAGTTCTCACGCTTGCTCTAACAGAGTCTATTCATTAGCTTTTTCAAGCCTTCTCGTACTGATAAAAGTAACGGTTTGCTTATGCACAGCATCTTGTGAGAAAAGCAGAGGAAAACTTTAGCTGTGGATTTTTAGAAGAGAGAAAGGAATTTTGGACAGGTTGAGGCCTGGTGGGGGGGGTGACTTCGGGCCTAGGTGGGGTCACCTGTCCTCACCTCCTTCATTCCCCCCTCTTAATTTTTGGACAGCCTTTCCAGGCTCATCCCAAATGGGCCACTATCCTTTCTTGAGGCCACTGATGCTTGCCCTAATTTTTGGGAGCTGCCTCCTGCAATTGTTGCTAGGTCAGCTGAACGCCTCCTTCGACGGGGTGCAGAGTTTATCGGGTCAGGAAGCAAACTCCATGCTTGCCACATGTTCTCGTTCTTGAGCAGATACACTACCTCCCCCTTCTGAAGCCCACACAAAGCCAGAAAGAGTTCCTGGTGTGGATTCAGGCGTAAAGGTTTGGGCTGGGAAGGTACGATTGCAGCTGGAGGTCTCTACACATGTCAGATTGTTACTGGCACTCTTTGATTTATTTTGACAAAGCTAGCCAGTAATTCGGTGAACCTGGAAAAGGGATGGAATGATTCCACTAAAAAAAATGGTTGCCCAGAGAGTGGAAGGCAAGAATTGGAGCTGTAACTACGGACTCATTCCAAGGAACAGGAAGGAAGGGCAGTCCCCCCAGAGCATCTATAGGTGCCAGAGTGCAGACGGTGCAATTGGTTTGATTTGCAGAATAAGCCATCATTTCTGACATTTGCAAAAATACCATCATGGGTACCCACAGCCTTACCCATGCCATTTGTGCACAGGGATCCAGTTATCTATTACCAAGTCAGTGCTGTGGGCCAAGGGGGGCTTCAGTTAAGTTTTGGAGGCTCTAGGTGGAGCTCTGCCAGGTGGCAAGATAATAAAAGGGGCTGGGGCATAATTTCCCTGATTGAACATCCCACAAAAACATCCTCCTCTGCAGGGGTGGTGTAAGGCTACCCAGGGGCCCAGCAGCCTTCTATAAAAACTGTATATGCAAAGGGAAAAAAAAGAAAATGAGAAAATGTCCTCTTTCAATCCATGCTGGATTCTTGAGCCGTGCAAAACGTCAGCGTCCAGGAGTGACGTCAGCAGGGCAGTAGTTTCGCAGGCGTCGGGTCATCTGGTGGGCGTCGGGCATCTTGGGTCCCTTCCAACAAGGCTGGAGCGGCGTCTGGGTCCAATCACCTCTTCACCCGGTTGATAGGGCGTTCTGGCAAAAGTCCACCTGTTCAGAGAAGAGAAGACAAAGACGGCAGCAACTGCACAGAACATATCATTTTCACATAAGGTATAGGTCTAGGGAATGTGGCAGGAAGACTTCGCACGTGGAACTGGTCAAGAAGTTAACATGGCAACCCAATTTGACAGTCCTTTTTCTTGGGTTAAGTTTTGCCAGCTGAGATTTTTAAAAGTATTTTTTCTGCGTTCTGCTTTTTCAGAGCTTTTGCGTGTAATTTTCAGCTCATCTGCCAAGTGATTGCTAGTTCTAAGCAGGAGGGACATGGTGTTCCCGTGCACTGGCAAAGTTTCAAAGTTTCAAATTCCTATGCTGCACATCTTCAATAGCACCTAAAAAGAAAAACTTTTGACAAAGTTCACAGAAAGCATTCACTTGTCTTTTTAAGAAAGTCACTTTCCAGGTTAGTACTTGGGGCAGGGGGGTGGGTAACCCTTGGCCTTCTGGGTTTATGTCGCTTGACTGTAAATCCTAATTGGCTCCAGGCAGTAGCAGGTCAGAGTAGCTGGCTGGCGAGAATGCAGCAGTGTCCTTCTGAGATAGCAGCCAAGAGATAAGCGCTCTGAAGCTACTTTGAGCGGCTGGCACAAGTAAAGGGGGGGGGAAGCTGATGTCCTGTTACTTGCATGATTTTTTAAAAACAGTCTGTTCACTTGCTTTTTGCTGCAACAGTCTTTGAGTAAGAACAGAGATGAAAAGAAATCATTTTTTATAATTCTTATTCTGCGAGCTGTTGGATCATTGCCCCAGGCTGGTGAGGTGGGGTCCAGGCCATGGGGTAATACCCCAGGACCTTCAAGAGAGGTAGAGCTGGGTATCATCTGCATACTGATGAACACCCAGCCCAAACCGCCTGATGATCTCTCCCAGCGGCTTCATGTACATGTTAAAAAGCATGGGGGAGAGAACAGAACCCTGAGGCACCCCACAAGTGAGAGCCCAGGGGTCTGCACACTCATCCCCCAACATCAATTTCTGAACATGGCCCAGGAGAAAGGAGTGGAACCACTGTATAACAGTGCCCCCAGCTCCCAGCCCCTCTACAGTCCAGCAGGATGTGGTGGTAAATGGTATTAAAGGCTACTGAGAGATCCAGCAGAACTAGGAAACAGCTTTCACCTTTGTCTCTAGCCCATTGGAGATCATCAACCAGCATGACCAAGGAAGTTTCAGTCCCATGATGAGACCTGAATCCCGACTGGAAGGGATACAAATGGTCCGAATCCGCCAGGCATGCCTGGACTTGTTCAGCAACCACCCACTCAATCACCTAGCTCAAGAATGGAATATTTGAGACTGGGCAATAGTTGGCCATATTGGCCGGGTCTAAAGTTTATTTAAAGCAGAACAAAAAGCCAAACTAATTATAAACTGGGTGATAACGGATGATTGTAAGATCCCAAAAGGAACAAGACAAGAATGCCCATTATCACCATTATTGTTTATTCTGGTCTTGGAAGTACTTGCCAAAAACATAAGAGCAAATAAAGAGATTACAGATGTAAAAACTGGGAAAAGTGAATTCAAGTTAAAAGCAAATGACCTAGTGATAACAGTGGAAGAACCTAAAACTTCACCCCCTAAAGTAATAGAAAAAATTTTTGGGGAAGTGGCAGGATTTAAGCTAAATAGGAATAAAACTAAATTATTAGTTAAAAACATGAAGGAAGAAGAAAGAACTGAATTAGAACAAAACTTTGAGATTGAAGTCCATAAAAAGGTTAAATATTTAGGGATTTGGTTAACATCAAGAAATATAAACCTATTTAAAAATAACTATGAAAAAATTTGGCTTGAGGTAAAAAGAAATTTAGAAATATGGAGCAGAATGAATCTCTCAATGTTAGGAAAATATTGGTGATTAAAATGAATGTGTTGCCAAAAATGATATTTCTTTTTCAATCGATACCAGTCATCCTGAAAGATGAATGCTTTTAAAAATGGCAGAAAGAGATTTCAAGATTTATAAAAACATAAAACATAAAATACTTACAGATGTAAAAGATAGAGGTGGGTTTGCCCTCCCAGACCTTAAATTGTATTATGAATCTGCTTGTTTGGTATGGATCAGGACTGGATGAGATTGGGTTGGAGCTAAACAATATAAACTTAAGGCTTTTGCAGATGACCTGGTTTTGACATTACAGGAGCCGGAATCTAGTACAAAAAGAGTTTTAGAACTGATTCAAGAATTTGGTCAGGTGGCAGGATTTAAATTAAACAAGCAGAAAAGTAGGGTTTTGGAGAAAAATTTGACAACAATGGAAAAAGAAAGGTTTCAGAAGGAGACAGATTTAAATGTGGTAAAGAAAGTGAAATACCTAGGGATAAATATGACGGCCAAAAAATTGAATCTATTTAAAGATAACTATGAGAAATGTTGGTCAGGGGTTAAAAAAGATTTAGAAATTTGGTCAAAATTGAAGCTTTCCTTGTTGGGTCGAATTGTTGCTATAAAGATGAATGTGTTGCCAAAAATGTTGTTTTTGTTTCAAACTTTGCAGATTGTTGACAGGATGGACTGTTTCAGGGGGTGGCAGAGAGACATTTCTAAATTTGTCTTGCAGGGCAAAAAGCCCAGAATAAAATTTAAAATATTGACTGATGCTAAAGAAAGAGGGGGGTTTGCCCTGCCAGACATGAAGTTGTACTATGAATCAGCAGCATTCTGCTGGTTGAAAGACTAGCTACTTCTTGAGAACACTGACATTTTGGATTTGGAAGGGTTTAATAATGCATTTGGGTGGCATGCATATCTGTGGTACGACAAGGTTAAAGCTCATAAAACATTCAAGAACCATATTGTCAGGAAAGCAGTGTTTAATGTCTGGACAAAATATAAAGATCTATTAGAAAACAAGACCCCAAGGTGGTTGTCACCTATGGAAGCTAAGGCTCTGAAAAAACTCAATATGGAGGCCAAGTGGCCGAAATATTGGGAGATAGTAGAACAAGATGGAGACACATTGAGATTGCAGAGTTTTGAGAAATTAAAAGATAAAGTGCGAGACTGGTTACATTACTATCAAATTATAGAAGTTTTTAATATGGACAAGAAACTAGGCTTCCAGGTGGAAAAATCGAAATTAGAAACAGAACTGTTAGAACCTAAAACTAAGGTACTTTCGAGAATGTATAACTTGCTGTTAAAATGGAACACTCAGGATGAAATGGTCAAATCAGCTATGATTAAGTGGGCGCAAGACATTGGTCATAATATTATGTTTGCTGACTGGGAACGGTTATGGACCACCGGTGTGAAGTTTACGGCATGTAATGCCTTAAAAGAAAATATTATGAAAATGATATATAGGTGGTACATGACCCCAGTCAAGCTTGCAAAAGTATATCATTTGCCTGATAATAAATGTTGGAAATGTAAGGAATCTGAGGGAACATTCTTTCACCTTTGGTGGACGTGCCCAAAGGTTAAGGCTTTCTGGGAAATGATCTATAATGAGCTAAAAAAGGTATTTAAATATACCTTTCTTAAGAAACCAGAGGCCTTTCTTCTGGGCATTGTCGGCCAAATGGTGCCAAAGAAGGACAGAACTTTCTTTATGTATGCGACAACAGCAGCAAGAATACTCATTGCAAAGTACTGGAAGACACAAGATTTGCCCACTCTGGAAGAATGGCAGATGCAAGTGATAGACTACATGGAATTGGCAGAAATGACTGGCAGAATCCGAGACCTAGGAGAAGAGTTAGTGGAAGAGGACTGGAAGAAGTTTAAAGACTACTTGCAAAAACATTGTAAAATGTTGGAATGTTAAAATGATGCAAGATAATAAAGACAATGTGGCATCAGTGACATAGGTAAAAGGAGTATGTAACAAATGTTTCAAAAGACAAGAGAGAAAACGTTAGACTTCACTGTGTCAAATTTAAACAAAAGGATATAAAGGGAAAAAATTGGAGACACAATGGGTTGAAATGTATAATATAGACCAAGATTTGAAAGAGGGTAAGATATTGCTGAATATGATTGTGTAAAAAGGAACACAGAAAAGGGAGATGTGAGGAAGTCAGGAAGAAGGGTTATGAAAATAATAAGTAAAAAAATGGATTTCTATGTCTTTTTTATGCTTTTTCCCTTTCTTTTTTTATTTCCTACCTTTTTATGTCTTTTATTGTATTTCTCTGTTTTGTTTTGACTGTGATAATGTTGTTTCTTCTTTGGTTTGATTGGAAGGTTTGTTTTATTGTTTAAAATTTCAATAAATATCTTTTTTTTTTTAAAAAGGACTGGATGAGATTGGATAAGCAAGAGGCATTAGAACTAGAAGGACATGACAACAGATTTGGCTGGCACACATACTTATGGTACGGGAAAGGGAAGGTTCATAGAAGTTTTTACAACCATATTCGCCAAAGAATTGATGCTTTTGAATTATGGTGCTGGAGGAGACTCTTGAGAGTCCCATGGACTGCAAGAAGATCAAACATGTCCATTCTTAAGGAAATCAGCCCTGAGTGCTCACTGGAAGGACAGATCCTGAAGATGACTCCAATACTTTGGCCACCTCATGAGAAGAGAAGACTCCCCGGGAAAAACCCTGATGTTGGGAAAGATGGAGGGCACAAGGAGAAGGGGATGACAGAGGATGAGATGGTTTGACAGTGTTCTCGAAGCTACCAGCATGAGTTTGACTAAACTGCAAGAGGCAGTGGAAGACGGAAGTGCCTGGTGTGCTCTGGTCCATGGGGTCACGAAGAGTCGGACACGACTAAATGACTAAACAACAACAATCAAGAAATCACTAATGAGAGTATGGGAGAGATACAAAGACTTATTGGAACAAAAGACCCCATGGTAGCTTTCACCACATGAAGCATTACTGCTCAAACCACTTGGAAAGAAAGGAAAATGGCTCACATATGTTGATTTATTAAAGGAACACGATGGAAAATGGAAATTAAGAGATTATGATGAGATCAAAGACCACTTTCAGAGTTAGTTGCATTATCGACAACTATATGAAACACATAAAGAAGACAGCAAGAAAGGATTTAGTTATACTAGATCTAGGTTTCAAACGGAAGTGATTGAAGGGAAAGTGAAACTACTGAAGGCCGCATACAGCATACTATTAGAATGGACGACAAAAGATGAAGAGGTAAAATCAGTTATGATTAAATGGGCACAAGATGTAAGTCACAACATTATGATGGAAGATTGGGAAAAATTATGGAAAACTGACTTAAAATTTACAGATTGTTCCCTATTGAAGGAGAATTATATGAAGATGATGTACAGATGGTACACAACACCAGTGCAGTTAGGGAAAATATACAAAACTAGTTCAAATATATGTTGGAAGTGTAAGGAAAAGGAGGGGACATTTTATCATATGTGGTGGGATTGTAAGGTAATTTTAAAAAATTGGGAAATGATATACAACGAAGTGAAGAAAATGTTCCATTTAACATTTGTTTAAAAACCTGAAGCATTTGTATTAGGGATTGTAGGGAAAGATATGCCAAAAAAGCTGAAAAACATCTTCATGTATGAGACAACGGCCGCGAGAGTTCTGGTAGCAGAAGAATGGAAGACTGAAGAAACCCCAACTAAAGAATCATGGCAAGAAAAACTGATGGACTATGCAGAACTGGCAAAACTAAAATACAAGCTACGGGACAAGGATAACTGTGACTTTAAAGATGAATGGGAACCCTTTACAAAGTATTTGAAGACACAACAAAGCGAACTGGACTCCTTGGCTGGTTTTGAATAAATAGTCACAAACTTTTTATTGATAATAATCAGTTAAATAGTTTGAGGATTTATGCAGCTGTGTAACATGCAGAAAACTGCATTTTTAGAGAAATCAAAGACTGGAACTGAGGGAAGTCGGGTGTGTGTGTGTGTGTGGATTCTGGGAGGGGGAGGAAAAATGGGGGGAAATAAGGATGATATGTTTCTGGATAATATGTTTTGTTTTAATTTTGAATAAAAGTTATTTTTTTAAAAAAAGTTTATTCGAAGAAGCAGTTTAATAACTGCCTATTTCAGTAGGTCTGGGAAGGCTCCCTCACAGAGAAAAGCATTCACCACCCTGCGGAGCCCACCGTCCAGCCCTTCCCAGCTCGCTTTTATGAGCCAGGATGAGCAAGGATCAAGGAGACAGGTGGTCGGTTTCACTCGTCCAAGCACATCCTCAGAGGTAACAGAGCGAATTGATCCCACACAACTTGACTAGACAGGACTCCAGCACTATTCCGCCCAAGCCCTGCTCCCACGGTGGTGTCTACCTCCTTCCGAATCTGGGCAATTTTACCTGTAAAAAACTTAGCAAAATCATTGCAGGAGATATTGGGGCCCTTTTAGTGAAGGTGGTTCTGTTAAATTGCGAACCACCTGAAAGAGTCTTCTGCTACTTTTTTCTGCAGATGCAATAGAGCCAGTGAAGAAGGTCCTCTTCGCCATTGCTATCACCACTTGGTAGGCTTGATGTTGAGCTCTAAGCCATGTTCAGTCAGATTCAGAATGAGTTTTCCGCCACCGGCACTCTAACCATCTCAAAGATTGTTTCATTGCTCTCAGCTCTGGGAAAACCATGGGGCTGTCTGGGCTCCATGCAATTGGAGAGGGCGCTTCAGAGCCAGACAGTCAATAGCCCTGGTTAACTCCACATTCCAGTGGGCCACCAGGGAATCAGCTGAAAGGCCATCAACATGGGATAAAACATCCCCTACCGCTCTCTGGAAACCATTTGGATCCATTAAGAGGAGGGGGCGGACCATCCAAATCAGTCCCACCTCCCTGCAGATGGGAAGAGTCATGGAGAAGTCCAGTTGCACCAGGAAGTGATCCGACCATGACATTTCTTTTGTTCTGCTTTTACTTAGTGTCAGATCACCCACATCCATAGAGGTGAACACCAGGTCTAAGGCATGTCCACGACTATGAGTTGGGCCAAACTTGTTCACGGACAGCCACATGGAGACTATGCTTTCCACGAAGTCCTGAGTAGCCCCTTGTAAGGTCGTGTTGGCGTGGATATCAAAATCCCCTAGGACAACCAAACTAGGTGTCTCCAGGAGAACATCTGCCACAACCCGAAGCAGCTTGGGCAGGGAATCCTTTGTGCAGTGGGGAGGTCGGTGCACCAAAAGGAATCCTGTACTGCCCCTATTGCCCAACTTCCAGAACATGCACTCAGAGAACTGGGTCTTCCCAATAGGACGCCTGGTGCAGACTAATGACTTCCTAAAAATCACTGCAATTCCCCCTCCCTGCCCACATGACCTGGGTTGCTGTGCGTAAGAGAAACCTGGTGGACAAGCAGGGGCAAGAACAGGCCCATCTGCTTCATCCAACCAAGTCTCTGTCACACATGCCAGGTCAAGTCCTCCATCCATGATCAAGTCATGGATGGCAGTGGTCTTAGGAATCATTGATCTGGCATTGCACAGCAGCACCTACAGGTCATGTGGGTCTCACTTGTTGATTCCAGTATCCATCCAGTCAAGACCAGACCCGGAGGCAGGGATAGTTCTCAAACAGTGACCAAATCTGCTTCCTTGGTAATGACATGGTCTGGTCTTAGCATAACTCCTCCTCCTACCTGTGATCACTGAGATCGGTTGTCCCATACATTGTAATATATTGCCTGTAGGACCTGCTTTTCTTGTAGGGTATATTCCTTCTGAGGTATTTAAGGTTGTTTCCAATCCATTACTCCTGTTCTTATTTTTACATAATGCTATGTTATTTCAGTCCTAAAGAAAAAATCCTCAATGCACCTCTAGTGGTGTAACCCCCGAATTGCACAAAGACTTCCTTTTATGAAAAGGTACTGCTGTATTGAGCTTCTGTGCTCAATAGTGGTTCTTCTAATGCTGGTTCTGAGAAGTGGTTGCTGTCTCTTAAGGGCTTATGATTTGTTTCCTCAGGAACAAACCCTACACAAGTCCACTGGCTGGTGCATTGTACACCTCCTTGGGCAATTTCTGTTTCCAAATTGGTGCCAAAGGTGTATCACTGCTTTGCTTAGGAGCACAGCTGAGAGGGGAGTCTTGCTGTCGGGGCAATCCAGGACCTCCATATACATTGCCCAGGCTTGTTCCCTGAAGGGGTGTTATTTCAGTTTATTATGATGTTTAGCTGGTGATATATCCATTCTTAAGGAAATCAGCCCTGAGTGCTCACTGGAGTCGGACACGACTAAACAACAACATACCACAATATGGAAAACTAGACATTGCATAGCCCTAGTGAAGTTTGGTCCCGCCCCCACTAGCAGCTTTACAATTTTAAGATACTAAGGAGAAAGAAATTATATAAAGTTGGCCCTGGATTATATATTGGTTCCCTTCCCCCACCCTGTCCAAAAAGTATATTAATTCATTTTTTAGATTTGGATCAAATTCTTCATCACCTGTCCTAGGACCTTTTGCTTCTGAATTACCGGTAATTAAGGCAGCCAAGATAGCTTTGAGATTGTTCTGTGTAATTAAATAAAGTGTGTATTTTTTAACAGAATATTTCCTAATTTTGAAGGGTGAAGGGTTGGTTTTCTGTTGAGTGTGGCCTGCTATGTATATGCACTTTAAAATTATTTAAAAAGGGTGACTGGCTAAGAGATCAAAATAATATTTTTTTTTAATATAATATTTTTTATTGCATTTTTTCCAGATAGAATTACACAGTCAGATATACATAGAAACAAGAACAACAAGAAAAGAAAAGAAGAAAAGATAAATTATTTCAAAGCTTTTTTCAATCTTCTATCGGACTTCCCCACATCTCCCTCACCGTGCATTCTTAACAATAAAAATATCAGCAAATTATAACCTTGTTTCATGCGTTTCTTTTGTACTTTCAGATAATTGCATTTTAAGTTTAAATTACTTAATTAATTTGCTCTAGAAACAAATATAATGTTATTTTAAACATTTAAACATTAGTCCTTTCATTAATATTACTTAGTTTCATATATCATCCACTCTCATTGCTGGGGCTAACCTTTCCAAATCATGCGGATTCTTATGATTCGTATAACTTATAAAATTTTAGCAAATAGTCTTTAAATTTTATCCAGTCCTCCTCCATTGCTTCTTCTCCCAAATCTCGGATCCTGGCAGTCATCTCGGCCAATTCCATATAGTCCATCAATTGCGTTTGCCACTCTTCCAGTGTGGGTAAATCTTGAATCTTCCAATATTTTGCAATAAGGATTCTTGCTGCTGTAGTTGCATACATAAAAAACGTTCTGTCCTTCTTTGACACCCTTTGGCCGACAATGCCCAAGAGAAAGGCCTCTGGTTTCTTAGGAAAGGTGTACTTAAACACCTTTTTTAACTCATTGTAAATCATTTCCCAGAAGGCCTTCACTTTTGGACAAGTCCACCATAGGTGAAAGAATGTTCCTTCAGCCTCCTTACATTTCCAACATTTATTATCAGACAAATGATATATCCTAGCAAGCTTGACTGGGGTCATGTACCACCTGTATATCATTTTCATAATGTTTTCTTTCAAGGCATTGCATGCCGTAAATTTCATACCGGTGGTCCATAACTTTTCCCAGTCTTCAAACATAATGTTGTACCCAATGTCTTGAGCCCATTTTATCATGGCTGATTTAACTGTCTCGTCCTGGGTATTCCATTTAAGCAGCAAGTTATACATTCTTGATAATAACTTAGTCTTAGGTTCTAACAGTTCTGTCTCTAGTTTCGATTTTTCCACCTGGAATCCTATTTTTTTATCCACTTAAACACCTCTTGAATTTGAGCATAATGAAACCAATCTTGCACCTTATTCTTTAGTTTTTCATAGCTCTGTAACCTCCAATTATCTCCAATTTTTTCTACTATTTCCCCATATTTCAGCCAACCGGCCTCCATATTGGGTTTTTTTTGAGCCTTAGCCTCCACTGGTGATAGCCACCTCTGGGTCTTACTTTCTAGTAAGTCTTTATATTTGGTCCAGACCATAAATATTGCTTTTCTGACAATATGGTTTTTAAACATTTTGTGAGTCTTTACCTTGTCGTACCACAAATATGCATGCCATCCTAACGAATTGTTAAACCCTTCCAGATCTAGGACATCCGTGTTCTCTAAAAGCAACCAGTCTTTCATCCAGCAGAAGGCTGCAGCTTCATAATATAACCTTAAGTCTGGCAGGGCAAACCCCCCTCTTTCTTTTGCATCAGTTAATATTTTAAACTTTATTCGGGGCTTTTTGCCCTGCCAAACAAACTTTGAAATATCCTTCTGCCACTTTCCAAAACATTCCACTTTGTCCACGATCTGTAGGGTTTGAAACAAAAACAACATCTTTGGCAAAACATTCATTTTTATAGCTGCTATTCGACCCAACAAGGAAAGTTTCAGTCTTGACCAAGTTTCTAGGTCCTTTTTAACTTCTGACCAACATTTTTCGTAGTTATCTTTAAATAAGTTCAAATTTTTGGAAGACAAATTGACCCCCAGGTATTTCACTTTTTTAACCACGTTTAACTCTGTTTCCTTCTGAAACCCATCTGTTTCTAAAGGTGTCAAGTTTTTCCCCAAAACTTTAGTTTTTTGTTTATTCAACTTAAAACCCGCCACCTGGCCAAAGTCATGAATCAGTTCTAAAACTCTTTTTGTACTAGATTCTGGCTCCTGTAATGTTAAAACCAAGTCATCTGCAAAAGCTTTCAGTTTATATTGTTTCACTCCGACCCGTACTCCCTGGACCAGCCGGTCCTCCCTAATCATATTCAAAAGCACCTCCAGGACTGAGATAAATAATAAAGGGGAGAGAGGGCACCCCTGTCGTGTTCCTTTTTCAATTTTAAACTCTTCTGTCACCACATTGTTCACTATCAACTTAGCTTTTTGTTCTGAATAAATTGCTTCTAAGCCATTTTCAAACCCCCGTCCCACTCCCATCCCTTCCAAGTTTTTCTTCATGAACTTCCAGGAGATATTGTCGAAGGCCTTCTCCGCATCAATAAAAATTAACACTGCTTTAGTGTTAATATTAGTTTGCAACAGTTCCAGAATATCAATAATGTTCCTGGTATTGTCAAACAAATGTCTACCTGGGAGAAAGCCTGCCTGGTCCTTGTGAATCACTTCATTTAATACCTTTTTAAATCTATTTGCCAAAATGTCCGCAAAATTTTTATAATCCACATTTAGGAGTGAGATGGGACGGTAGTTCTTAAGCTGGGTCTTTTCAGTTTCCGATTTAGGTATCAATGTGATGAAAGCTTCTTTCCACGTTTCCGGTGCCCTCCCTCCCTCCATAATCTGATTGCAAACCTCCATTAGCGGTTGTATCAAGTAGTCTTTCAATATCTTATAATACTTGGAGGTAAGTCCGTCTGGGCCTGGAGATTTGCCTAGTTGCATATTCTGAATGGCACCCTCGATTTCCTGTTGTGTTATTCTGTAGTTCAAGATTGATCTCTTCTCCTGAGGTAATTTTGGTAAGCCATTAACTTTCAAAAATTGATCTATCTCTGATACTTCCTCGGGCCCTTGCGTATACAGTTTTTTGAAATATTTCTGGAAACACTTTCTAATTTCATCTGGTTTCTGAATATTTCTCCCTTCAACCTCCAAGTTAGTAACAAAGTTCAATCTTTGTCTCTTTTTCAACTGCCATGCTAGCAGTTTTCCACATTTGTTTGCCGATTCAAATGATCTTTGTTTCATTTGTTTAATTTTCCATTCCACTTCTTGGTTTATCAATTTCGTATATTGTGTTTGGTGAAATTTGATTTCTCTTAAAATCTCTTTTGATTTTGGTTTTAGTCTCAATTTTTTCTCTCCATCTCTTATCTTCTCTAATATCTTGTCCTTTTTTCCATTCCAGAGTTTTTTCTTGATCGTATTCTGTTGTATCAGAAACCCTCTCATTACAGCTTTACTTGCGTCCCAGATTGTTCTCTTTTCCACCGAGGTGTTCAAATTAATTTCAAAGTAGTCCTTTAAGGTTTTTTGGGCCTTCTTTACAATCTCTTGATCTCTTAGTAGGGTGTCATTCATTTTCCATCTAAAGGAGCCGGCCGGAGTAAGTCTCAATTCCATTTTCAACGCGTTATGGTCGGAGCAAGTCTTTGGGCAGATTTCCACTCTTCTAGTCTTAGGTGCCAGCCCTCTAGTTGTCCATATTTGGTCGATTCTTGTCCATGACAGGTGGGCCTCAGAAAAGAATGTTCCTTCTTTACCTAAGGGGTTTCTTGTCCTCCAGATATCAATCAAGTCCATATTGTCGGTTAGTTCAAAGAAAGTTTTTGGTAGTCTGCCGTCTTTGGTTAAATTTTGATTTTGTGACTTATCCATATAAGTAGAGACCACCCCATTCATGTCGCCCATCATAATGATGTTGGAATACTCCAGATAATCCAGCAATGTCTCATGCAGCTTCTTATAAAATTCCGATTTCCCCTCATTTGGTGCATAAATTCCTAATATCAAAAATTTTTCTCCTTGGGTTTGTATTTCGATTGCCAAAATTCTCCCTTGCTCATCTTTAAACAAAAATTTCGGTGACAAGTTCTCCTTTGCATAGATCACCACGCCTCTCTTTTTAACTCTGTCTGATGAGATAAATTCTTGGCCTAGTCTTTTATTGATTAACACTTTCCTGTGGAGTCTAGTCACATGCGTTTCCTGCAAGCAGATAATGTCCAATTGTTCTTTTTTCAAAATATGAAAAATCCTTCTTCTTTTTTCCGGGGAATTTGCTCCATGAATGTTCCAACTATACAGCTGCAGAGACATCCTGAATCAATCTGTCGTTCCTCTTTATGGGGTGTCCTTCTTTTCGTCCGGGCCTGAGGGGGAAGGTGTTGGTTCTATTCCAGACTGTGGCTGTGGTTGTGGCTGTGGCTGTGGCCAAGGAACTGCAATTCCCTTCTGCAGGTCCTCACTGTGGTCGTGCAGGAACTTCTGGTAGTCCTCTGTTGTTTTGATTTTAACTTTCTTTCCTTTATAGTTGAAAGATAAACCTTGGGGGAACTCCCACCTATAGGGGATCCCGTTGCCTCTCAGTAGTCTTGCTAAGTCAGTGTATACGGTTCTAAGGTCCAAAAGTTGTTTTGGGATATCTTTGTAGATTTCCGCCCTTTTATCCTGAATGTCAAGTGATTTCTTGAAATGGAGGTCTAATATTTTGTCTCTCTCCTGTTTAGATCTCAGAATGATCAAACAGTCTCTGGGCCTGTCCCTCCTTGCCACTCTTCCCAATCTGAACACAGTTATTATTTTAAAATCTTTGTCTGCTTCTATACCCCAGAACTTAGAGAATTCTACTGTCAGATAGCCAATCAAATCTTCTTTCTCAAGCTCTGGGATAGATCTTAGTCTCAAATTATTTTCCCGATTTCTCAATTCCACCATAGACAGTAGGCCTGCTGGTCACTGATGTGCTTGTGGAGTGGCCTTACCTCCCCTTTTATGGCCTCAACTTTCTGATTTGCTTGGTCTGCCTTTAAATTGGCTGCCTCAGCCAATTTCCGATTCTCAGCAGTTGCTTCTTTAAGATTCCCAATTGCTTGTGTATGTTGTGCGACTTGTTCAGACAGTTTTGTAATAGAGGATGTGGCTAGGTCAATTTTTGCCGTTTGGTCATCCACCTTCTTGTTTAAAATTGCAAATTGTTCTAACATTTCTTTTAAGAAGATATCAGATCCTCCTGCAGCCATATCCTCTGTTGTTGGCTGTTCAGCTTCCTTTCCTTGTACTCCCAGTACTGTTGGGACAGATGATCTGAGTAGTCAAAGTTGTTTGCACAAATTGAGCTTGCCTTGCTTTCGTTTTTGCAGATCTTGTTTTCGGTGGGCCACTCATTCCACACCTGTCTATGAGTCAAGGTCAAATTGTATATTGTCCCATGGGAAAGACAGTTCCCAAATGTAAACAATAGAACAGCAGAGAGTCAAAATAAAGTTTGTTCCCAGGCACTTATAAATCCAAAGTTCCACTAGGGGGAGTATTGTTACAGTTCAAGAAGGAAAGAAAGAAAGGAGTTTGTCCACCATTAAAGCCCCTGCAGTCCCAAACAGTTTAACAATAGTCCTTCAAACTTTTTTAGTTTACAGAGCACTTCCCAAATTGCCACAAAGTCTCATATAAAAGGTGCAAGTTACAGTTCTTTTAATTGTATCTTCCAGTAACACTCAACTGTAGCAATTTCTACTTTAGATACAGTTTCCGCAATGACAGTTCTCTTTTCTCCTGTCAGTCCGATATTTGGAGTCTTTAATTTTTATAATCCATAAAGGGGAGGAGAGTCCCAATTAAAATCCAATACAATAGGAAAAAAAGAAACTTGCCTTTCCTCTTTTGTATGCCAGTTCCAGCGCACGATAGTTCCAAATTTAAAATCCTTTTAAATTGCTTCCCGCTTGTCAGTTTCTTTGCCTTTGATCTTTAAGCACTGCCGGGAGACGGACTTCCTGTTTTTCGTCCCCCGCTTTCAGCCAAATTTAAAATTTGTAATCCCAAAAAGAATAATCCTTACTCACGAGTAAGTAATTTGGAGTCTGATGTTTCAAGAAGAAAGGTCAGCGCTCATCAGCAGCAGCCGCGCGGCTTCACTCCCGCAGAAAGAGCGATGAACTCACAGCACCGCTTCCCCTCCACGCTTCCGGAGCCCCTTACGGGGTCCCTTCTTCGTTTTGGGGGTCGCTCCAGGTGCCCGCCGAATCCCACGGCCACGGGCTCACTCTGCCCGTGATTTTTCTTGATGGGTCGTCGCTGTGCCGCAGCAGACGACCCTTTTCTGCGGAGCCCCTCTTCAGAGACCGAAGAGGACCGCCATTGCTGTTTCGCGCCGCCTCCGGAAGTCCTCAAGAGATCAAAATAATAAAATAAGCAGAGATCTTGACCACTCTGTGGCATATTGTTGACACCAACCGTCGCAGAAGCCTTCTCTATTAGCCTGAGGATTCCAGGAGTCAGATTATTCTTCCCACCGCCCCTTGCCAAAAAAGAAAGTGTGCCAAGGAAGCTTCCTTGGAGCCCTGGACCATCTGAATCTGACCTACCTCACAAGGCTGTGGGGACACCACTTCAGCATCACTTGAGCTCCTTGGAGGGCAATAGTAATAATAGTATAATACTAATAGTATTTATATGCCACTCATTTAACTGGTTTGCCCCAGCAACTCTGGGCAGCTTCCAACAGAATATTAAAACACAAAAAACCCCAAACATTAAAAACCTCGTACAGGGCTGCTTTCAGATGTCTTCTAAAAGTCAGGTAGTTGTTTATTTCCTTGACCTCTGATGGGAGGACATTCCATAGGGTGGGCGCCAGCACCAACAAGGCCCTCTGCCTGGTTCCTGTAACCTCACTTCTTGAAATGAGCAGTGATATTTTAAATAATGAAATAATAAAAATCATTGTTAAAAGAAAAGCAGTGGGGTGAGGTACTGCCTAATTATATGTTAATAAATTAGTTGGTTAATGATTAAGGAATAATTAAAATAGCATAATTAACAATTAAAAAGCAATTGAAACAATTAAAAAGCAAGGGACTCAACCTCTTAATACATTTTGAAGAGTCACAAATTATATGTGCATTATGTACTGAACCTCATTTGTTGTAATGTTTTATTTTGAAATCTTTATGATAATATTTTAGTTTCCTGTTAATTATGATGCTTTGGATGTATACGTTATATTTGACTTTCTTAGGTAATGTTTTATTCTGAGTTGTTTTAGTTGATATTTTAATGTAGATTGTAAACCTTCTTAAAAATATAAAGCTGTATAGAAATGAAATGATGATGATAATAATAATTGTGGGGAGAAGGCGGTCTGCGCAGTCGCTTCCTTCCCACCTGGAGTCCCTCCCCCCCTGCTTCTTCCTGCCACTGCGCATGCGGGAGAAAATGGGGCGGGATCTGCTGCTGCTGCGCCTTAGACACTCCTTTTACTGAAGGAGGGGAGGGGTCAGAGCGACCTGCTCTCCTAATTGGAGCGGGCATCTATTGGTTTGCCGACAGAGCGGAAGTGGCGGGTCACGGCTGTTGTGACGTTGAAGGTGTTCTGTTTTGCTTCCGGTTCAGGCAGGTCCTTGGTGCAAGCACGCCGGTCGGCTGAAACGGCTGTCTTTTGTGGCTCTTCTACGACCAGTCCTACTAGCCAGCCTGTGGCTAGTCAGAGCTCCTCTTAGGCGATCAGGACGAACAACTTTGGTTGCGAGAGGGAACAAATACCTCCCTGTGGACTAGTGCCTTGTCTGGCTTCATTGGCAGAGATGGTTACAGAGTGTCTCGGCTTGGGTTTAGCGTCCTTCCCCTCTTCAGCATAAGGGGCCCCCAGACGCCCCCGCTGCCCTGCTAGCCCAGTCTTTCGCTACTCCCTCCGGGCAGATGCTGCTTGTGAGAATGCGGTGAGTAGAGGGCTTGCCTCTTGGTGCAAGCTGCCTGTGGGCAGAGGCTCCCCTTCCTAGCTGGTGCAGCTAAGACCTCCTCTGATCATCCAGGTTTTCTTGCCCTTGGGTGGTGTATTGGGTGCTGGGTATGCATCTAGTAGGGGACACATCATGCTCCTTCTGGGGTGGTTTGCCCACCTTTGGTCCCCACCCTGCACCCACACCTCTCCTGTGGCTCTTAGAAGCTGGCAGCATACAACAGTAGCTACCCACCATAAATGGCTTTGACTGGTGTGCTAAACCAGGTTAGGGTAGCCGATGGCACTTAAATCCTCTGCATGGGCTACCATGGGTTGAGCAGAAGAGACCAATATCGGGCCAAATGGACAAGAAGGCAATTTCCTGCACATGCTGTAGAGGGGAGTGAGTGGCAGACAATGCTCATCTGCCCCTGGGAAGGTAGCCCCTCTAGGAGAAGGAAAACTGAACCTAAACCTCTGCTGTCTTGTGGGATATTTTTGGGATAATAAAAGGCTAAGGAGTAAACTCTACACAAGTTTGGAGTGGAGTCCCTAAGGCGGTTGTATTGCACCTTGTACTCCTCCTTTGGGCAACTCTTGCAGCCAAGTTGGTGCCAACTGTATTGCTCTGCTTTCTTTTGAACTACAGCAGTGAGACTGAGAGTGGGGTCATGTCATGTGGGCAGCCCAGGGCTTCCATACACACTGCCCAAGCTTTTGCCCCAGGAGATCACTTTCTAATTAAGCAGTTTGACTTCATCCCTTGAGGCACTATCTATTTTCTCTTGAGACAGACTGCTGCCAGTGTCTTGCCATTGCAAAGGGGCAAAGCATGAAGGTTTTCGTGGGGCTTGCACTGCAGCTTGACATAGAGATGCTGCCAGTCAGTGCAGGCAGCACTCAGCTAGAGGAACCAAGGATCTGATTTAGGAAAAAGCAACTTCTTAGGCTGGTGTTTAAATTCAAACCATAACAACTGAAATCTGAAAGTGGAAATTTAAAAATTTACAACACATACTAGCAAAAGACTTCAGTTTCTGTCATCTCTGTGTAGGGCTGCAAAAAAACTGTTTGAAAACCTAGAGAGCTGCTGTCAGTCAGTGTAGTCAGTACTAGGATAGATGAGCCAGTGGTCTGACTTCATTTCTTTTCACTTTTAATTTGTATACCACGTTTCTGTATTGCTATACACAAGGCAGTTTTCAAGTTGGAAGAACAAAAAAATACAACAAAATTACACACAACATTACACAATGCAAGTAAGTCATAATAAAAATGTGATTTTAAAATAAACAACATATAAAATTAATATTCAGTAACCCAGTAGAATATAGTAGTACATAATAACAATAACTGAAATTATCACCAAATAATAATTAATTGGCAGCTTCTGACAATCCTGTGTTAAGTGAAAGTTATGTTATATTGACACCTGATTCTTAACAATCACGCATTCCTGTAGCATTTGTTCTGATTTACAGCATTTCTCTGTGCTCTTTTCTCAGCTGTGCTACTGGAGAGCCTTCCATACCTGGGATTGAACCTGTGTGCTCTACCACTGTGCTATGGGTACTGCCCACAATGATAGCCAAGTCCTTCAGGAACCTGAATCCCACACACACACACCCAACACACGCATTAAGCAGCTTCTCATGTTCCTATTGCAGATCAGTGCTTCTGGTACTGCTTAATGTGTAGGAGGGCCTAAGTGTGCACAGATTCATAGAACCAAAGAATTGCAGAGTTAGGAGAGAACCCCATGGGCCATCTAGTCCAGCCCCCTGCAAGACAGGAATCACTGCTAATGCATGTTACTTTTGAATCTGATCTTTTATTTATAGTTCTTTTTTTGTCTTTATCTCTTCTTGGTAGCAGATATAAGTGATGGATATAGAAGCAGAAAGAGAGAAAATCCGTTGGGAGATTGAAGAGCTGGAAAGGAGCCTGGGCCCCAATGTCGCAAGCGTCGAGTCCCAAGTCTCAAGCTCTAGTCCTGAGTTGGTCTCTGACATTGAAGGTGCAATGCTTGTTGAGTGTTTCTTATGTCTTCTACAATCCACATTTATTTATAAAAATATTTCTATGACCACAGTGTAATATATTAAATATATTAAGGTGGTTTATAACCAAAAAAACCATATATTAAACCCAAAAAAGTTTAATGATAGACATCAGATAATCATTGTAGAAGGATGTTGTCTTAATTGCCTGTGTAGTAGGCCTGGTGGAATAGAAAAGTTTTCAGCAGCTGCTACATCTCTAATGGCAGAGAGTTTCATAGGACTGGATTGATGACGCTCAAAACTCCTTGTTGTCAAATGAGCCTCACCAATTCAGGGAACAACTAACAATGCTGTTGTGGGTGATCTCTGTGATTCAGCTGGGATATTATAAAGGTTTGGGTGATCCCTGAGGTACCTTGGACCTAAGTGACTCAGGGCTTTGTAAATTAATACAAGGACCTTGAGGCTACCTTGGTAGTAGGTGGGATTGTTACTTGATTAGATTTTGTGGGATTTTAGTTCTAATACATCCAGAATACCACCACAGTTGTTCATCATCATGTCATTCATCATCATGCCATTTATCTGTCTGCATGCAGAACGCCTCAGGTTCAATCCCCACATTAGCTCGGGAAAGTCCACTGCCTGCAATCATAAATGTTTATCTGATAGTAACCCTCAGAGTGCTTCTCACATGCATCTTAAGTTTGCACTCACCTTTGTTTTTAAACATGGGACTTACCGGCAAATATGATCTGATTGATCCTTACAGCAAGCCTGTAGGATATGCTGTTGTTATTCTTCCTGTGTAGCACATTATGGCTTTTCAACGCTATCCAGCAATTTGTGATGTGAACCTACTTAGTACATTATCTTAACCACAACACACCAAGAGTGTCACAGTTAGGCTGCCTTCCTGCCATGACCATGACTGTTTGAAATTTTTGCTTTCTTTGCCTGTATTCTGTCTAATATTTCTTTTCCTTTCCTGTCAGATGACCTTGATGATGATGATGATTCCGATACTCATGACAACATGGCAAGTACCTGGTTCAAATAATATCTTCCTGTTTTGGAGGTTTATATGTTACATACACAATCACATCCTTTTTTTATTGTTGTTAAAAAGTTAGTCTCCATGTGGATAAAGGACTTTGCCCTTCTTTGTGGAAGTTCCATCCAGGCCCCTCTAAGCTGTTTTTAAGACCCCTCTAAGCTGTTATTGGAACGCGGGTGGCGCTGTGGGTAAATCCTCAGTGCCTAGGGCTTGCCGATCGCATGGTCGGCGGTTCGAATCCCCGCGGTGGGGTGAGCTCCCGTCCTTCTGTCCCAGCTCCTGCCCACCTAGCAGTTTAAAAGCACCCCTAAGTGCAAGTAGATAAATAGGTACCGCTTTATAGCGGGAAGGTAAACGGCGTTTCCGTGTGCTGTGCTGGTGCCGGCTCGCCAGAGCAGCTTCGTCACGCTGGCCACGTGACCCGGAAGTGTCTCCGGACAGCGCTGGCCCCCGGCCTCTTAAGTGAGATGGGCGCACAACCCTAGAGTCGGACACGACTGGCCCGTACGGGCAGGGGTACCTTTACCTTTTACTAAGCTGTTATTAAATTCCAGTTCACTTTTCTGCTCATGAGATCACTTGTGAGAAGAAACATGAAATGTGTCTCAAGCTCTGGGCTTTTTGGGAGGAAACGGTGGGGTAGAAATTTAATTGGATATAATAAATACATAAGCAGGGCACCGGGACTTTCAGTGAAAAAGGCTCCCAAAGTGGCTTGCGTATAATTTATTTACAGGTAACTTGCATCTTATGTTACATTCTTGGTCTTCATGCTTATAAGCAAACTTACGTAAACCCAGAACTTCCCCTAGAAAACCATTTAAAAACTATTTAAAAACTCACTGCAATTACCATTGAGGGGTGAATGCAGTTCTTAGTCTTCCTCTTAGTCTTCCTCCTCTCCCTCACGGGATGCTACTGCAGATGTTACAAGGACTGGGGGGGGGGGGTGAATGATAGCTAGAAGAAATGCTGGGCTGTGGTTCAGATCCAGAGGTGGGTTGTGTTGATACATCTGTTGCTGTTGCTGCTGGTTTATTTGTGAGGAACAGTCAAACATTCAGAGTGTCTGTAATCTAGTCCAGCCCTGTGCAATGCAGAAACGACAGCATATATCCCTCTATGTGTGTGTGTATGTGTAGTCATTTTGGCAGAAGCTTCACAGGAACAACAACAAAAAAAAAAGATGAATGAGTTGCATTGCAGGGGGTTAGACTAGATGACCCTCAGGGTCCCTTTCAACACTTTAATTCAATGATTCTATGCTGAACAAAAATAGTATTTTTATTTGGTACAATTATTAAGGTGTATATAAAGAGAGAGAACAATTATAACAACAGGTGACAATTAAAGCAAAATTATAAAACTGGCATGTAGACCAAGTCTAGTTGCATGTGGGATAAAATAACAATATCCAAGAAAGGGCTATCAGTGTTATCAAATTATCAGATCTAGTTCCAGATTTGCCAGGCTTTCAGTGAAGGTTGTCTTGCAAGTGTAGATGTCATAAAAGAATGCCAGATCATATAAAATGTGTCTGGCAGTTAGTTCTGTATCTCAGATTAGGTGTAATTTTGTTCATTCTAGCTATCTTCCAGAGTCAGGGGTATTGAGCTCCCAGTGTAAGATTTGGGGCTGTTTTCCATTGAGTTGCCATGATAGTTTGAGCTGCCAAGGTCATATATAAGACCTTTTGCCAATATATCTACATTGGCATCATCAGAAGAATTCACAAAATTTAATTTTGCACAACAAGCCATAGTGTCTTTGGTATATTTATTTCCATGAAAATCAAATTCCCTAAATATTGCACCAACTTACATTCCCACTATATGTGATAACATGTAGCAAGTTTATTTCAGCCCCTCTGGTAACTAAGCAATACACTAGCACCCCGGCGTACATTACCCTCGGGTAACGTAAGCTTTGGGTTGTGAAAGCGGCAAACCCAGAAGTGTTTTGCTGCACGCATATGGTTGTGGAAACCTTGGGAGAAAACATGTTTGACGTTTGCAAAGGAAGGTGATATTGTCTGTAGGAATTTCAAGGGCCATGCCCTTGATGCATCCAACTAAATCAGTTGCCTGCCTCTCTACCTTCTGTAAAGTCTGTTTTTTCCAGCCATCTGATCAACTCTTCTTTTTTTCCTTCTGGATCAGGAGGTAGACCTAGATGGGGAGAAAGGTGCTGGAGTGGGGAGTGAAGTGGACATCCATCTCCCTCAGTCCCTGGAGACCTGCCTGCACATGAACATGGTTTACCAGGAGGTGATTCAGGAGAAGATTGAGGAGATCACCCTCTGGCTGGCCCAGAACAGAGAGCAGCAGGTCAGTGTTGTGGTGGGGCTGCCTTAAGAATACTCTGGAATGTTTCAGCTCTCTCTGGGGGTTTGTGGAGTTGTGTTGTAGCCTGAACAAAGCTGATTGAAAATAAAATTGCCAATATAGTAATACAAATCTGTGGTGCAGCCAGATTTGGAAGGCTGGTCACCTCACCTCAAAAAGAACATTGCAGAGTTGGAAAAGCTTCAGAAAATTGTGACCCAAATCATCAAGGGGGAATGGAGCGACAACCTTATGAGCAAAGGTTGGGACCTTTTAGTTTAGAAAAAAGGTGAGGAAGAGGTGACATGATAGAAGTTTATAAAATTTGCAGGGCATGGAGCAAGTGGATGAGAAGAGTTTTACTCCTCTCTCATAACACTGGAATTTGTTGACATCCAAGGAAGTTGAATGCTGGAAAGTTCAGGAAATATAACAGAAGTGACTTCTTCACTACATCACAGAGTTAAATTTTCTCCAGCAGGAGACAGTGATGGCTTCAAAACAGGTCTGGACAAATTAATGGAGGAGCAGAACGCTCTCAATGGCTACTAGCCATGGTGGCTGTGCTCTGCCATCACAGCTGTGCCTCTGAATTTAAGTTTTATTTATTTATTTATTTTTTATTTATTAAATTTATATACACACTTCACCAAAATATCTCAGGGCAGCTCACACAATTAAAAAACCCCTAGATAAAAGCACTAATAAATAGTTAAAACAGAAAAACAAAACAATAAGTGCCTATGAGCTTGCTGGATCAGGCCAATGGCCCAACTCTGCAAGCACCCTCATCTCACTGTGGCCAACTAGATGCCTGCAGGAAACCCAGGGAGCACATTGTGTTCAATGAACGAGCCCTGTGTGTAGCTATAAATAATTATTTTATGCTATCAATTCCCTTATATTTTCACTAGTAGGAATGCATACAAATATTTTAATGGAATATCTAATATGACTGAATCACATTAATCTTTTGGGTTAATTAATGAAACTCAATAGTTTGGTTGGATTTTGAATGACTGTGCAATTGTTACTGTTTTGAATCTTACTGTGCTATCTTCCTTAGCGGGTCATGCAAGCTGCTCTTCCGAATAATGCTTTTTATAGGGTAGGAGGCAGTGGGGTTGAGTTTATGGAACCAAGGGGGTAGTGGCTCCAAAAAGTTTCAGAACCGCTTCCCTAAATTTCTTGCATTGCAGGGGGTTGGACTCGATGACCCTTGGTGCACTTTCAACCCTACAATTCTATTCTTCTTCTTCTCTGTCTCTCTTTTCAATGCCTTGCAGGAAAAGCTGACATGGGAGCTGGCTGGGACGAGAGGCACTAAGTCAAGTGACAGCAAAACCTTGCCAGCAAATTTGTTTCTGGGCCATTTCATGAAGCCGTACTTCAAGGACATGACGTCAGGGTTCGTAAGTATCCATTGCTGACCTCTCTTCCTCCTGGGGATAGAGGTGGACAACCCTGTCTCCTTCCCTAGTTTCCAGCCCCCTTGTCTTACGGCAAGATTGATTGATTGATTACATTCATATCCCACCATTTCTCCAAAGAGCTCAAGGTGGCATATGCATTTCTCACCCCTCTCCATTTTATCCTCACAACAACTCTGTGAGGTATGTGAGGCCAAGGCAGTCCTTGTCCCTAGGCCACACCCAGTGTGCTTCAAGGATGAGTGAGGATTTGGACCCTGCACTCTACCAGGTCCTAGTCCTCATGTAATTCCCACAACAACCCTGTGAGGTAGGTTAGTCTGAGAGACAGTGACTAGTCCAAGGTCACATCCAGTGAACTTCATGACAGATTGGGCATTTGAACCCTGCTCTGTCCCAGTTCATAGCCTTCATTTAATCCCCACAACAGCCCTGCAAACTAGGCTAGGCTGAGTGAGGGAGTGGACAAACATCACCTATTGTCTCATGACTGAGTGGGGGACTTCAACCCTGGTCTTCCAGGTCCTAGCCCAATGCTCTAACCACCATGCATCTTGGAAGATGAAGAGGCCAAATTCTGGTTGATGCTTGATACTGCTCTTTGTTTGCAATCTGGACTTGTTTTTAACCAGGTACCAATGAGATCATTTATACCAAGGGGACTGTATTGAGACCTTCCACTTGTTGCTGGACTTCCCCTCATTGCCCCTGATCTCTGGCCATGCTAGCTGCAGGGGCTGATGGGAGTTGTAGTGCAGAAACACATAGAATAGGATAGGCTCCCCCCATATACACCCACTTGACTGCTTTGATCAGGAGAGCTGGCCCTGTTACAGTAACTCTGTAATCCCTGTTCCATATCTGCAATACATCCATCCTTTACTGTGATGGTGCCTACACTTGGAAACTCCCTGTCCATTGACATCAGACAGGTACAGTCATGCCTCGTGTTGAAGTAGCTTTGGGATGAATTTTTTCGGGTTGCGCTCTGCGGTGACCCGGAAGTAAAGGAGAGCGTTACTTCTGGGTTTTGCCACTCGCACATGCGCAGACGCTAAAAATGAGGTCATGCGTGGAAGCGGCGAAACGTGGCACACGCAGACGCACAGTCGCATCTTATGTTTACTTCAGGATGCGAACGGGGCTCTGGAATGGATCCCGTTCGTATCCAGAGCAACCCATGACCCATGCACACACTTTTGACACTATGCACACTTTTGAAAACCACCAGTGGGGCTTGTCTGACAACAGAGATTGAGGACCAAAGTGGGATTATTTTGTGACATCTGTAGTGCCCTTTCTCTCTCCCCCTCCCCCTCTTTAGGGCCCTCCTGCCAACAGTGACGCCAGGGAAAAAGCAAAACAAGGCATCAAGTCTTTTGCGGAGCTGCTCACTATCAAATGTAAGAGGGATTTGGGGGGCTACAATAACATACTTATCTTAGGTTTGAATTGATTGAAACCTTCAGCATGAGCTGACTTGGTTTCTGGAACCATGGAATTGTAGAGTTAAAAGAGGGCCACCCCACCCCCACCCCAAGAGTCATCTATCCCAATTCCCTGCAATGCCGGAATCGCAGCTCAAGAATCCCTGACAGGTGACCAACCAGCTTTTCAAAACTCCAGCAAAGGAGAGAGCCCACCACCTTCCTTCTCTGTTTCCAACAAATAGAAGTCAAGGGAGAAAATGACGATGGTTGGAGTTTTCCTATCAGCAGCAGGGAGTCTAGTCCACTGGGGAAATGGGGCAAATGACCCACCAGCCTCAGTCTGCCCTTGGTCAGCCCCCACCTGCTTGCCTTATAACAGCAGTCTGGGGTGGGGTGCTGTTGTTGGATAAATTTATAAAGGGTGTGCCCCAGCTGGGGTTCCCAAAGTAACACCAAATAGACACAGACTTTAAATGTGAAAAAAATAAATATTAGGCCTTTATTGATCCAAACGTATGTAGGAGTCAGTCTCCTGAAAAAACCAGGAGCAAGCTGCGATTTCCATGCTCTTAAATCTAGTCTATAGTACACTGCTAAGCTACACATGTAATAACAAAAGAACCAAATGATTACAACAATTTTTTTCATCAAACATACTGTCGTCATTCTTAAACCACTCAAGAGATCCATTGGCTCTTTTCACCTGCCCACCCCAACCTTCTCATCTATGACTTACACCAGAATGTTGGAAGAATTTATATACAGTTCCCCAAAGGAATGCCAGTAGACACAGGCTTTAAGTGAGAAATTAGGCCTTATTAATACAAATATACATAGGGTTAGCCTTCTGAAAAAACAGAAAGAGGCTGCCCTTGGATGCTGTCAGACACCATCTTCTATACGTGTCCAGCTACACAGCTGATGACTACTTAATCAATCAGACAATTTCAGCAATTCTTCCCTTCAGAGTTAAACAGTTACAACATGTTGGCATCATTATTAAACCTCTCAGAGATTGTTTGGCTGTTCTGAGCAGTGCAACCCAACCTTCCCATTCTATTGCTAACACCAGAATGTTGGAGGAATTTGTAAAGGGTGCTCCCTAACCCACGTTCCCCAAAGAAACGCCGGTAGATACATGTTTTAAATGAAAAACTGCTTTCAGTTATCTATGTTGATATCTTTGTTCTCTTCTTGACCCAGGACTTCGTGTAACTACTATGATTGGCTGATCTGCTAGTATTTTGTTCTCCTATTGTTGTATCTTATCTGTTTACCTTCCATTCTTTTCAGTTGTGCTATGAGCAGTAACAGTACACAGTCGTGTGCACATTTCTACTTAAAAAGAGTCTGTCTGTTCTATTAGGAAAGGTTTAGTAAAGCTCACACACATATTTCAGGCTGTCAAGCTCTAGCTACACAAAATGAATTCAGGGATGGAATAAGAATGGGGAGATACTCCTACAATCATGGACTCGCCCGCCAGCTTCCCCTTCTCAGCCCCAGTGTTGCCCCCTCAGCTGGGAGGAGGAGGATGGGGGCAAAGCTAGATTGAGTTGGTTCCACCTCTCATTGGCTTGGGCTCCCTGTCTTCCACCCCACTAATCCTAAAGAGGAACGCAGCCACTACTGAGAGAGAGATGGGGACAGACTAGAGAGAGTAGGCTCTGCCTTTTGTTGGCTTTGGCTTCACCTCCCTTTGGGCTCCTGGCCTTCCTTCCCGCTACTTGGTGACCTTCTGTAATACCTCCCCCCCACCTTGGTCTTCCATAGGGAAAAGCCAAGAGAAGCTGCTGCTCCGTCAGTCTGTCATGAGTGACCAATTGCAGCACCTGCTTCAGCCCAAGCTCTTGAAGTAAGTACAGAAGGGGGCTCCTGCAAAACGCTCCCCTTTCCCAAAGAAGTGGGGCTGGGAGAGCAAAGTATTTTGTGCTGAATCAGGGCCTTTGCTCCATCTAGCCCAGAAGTATCTTGATTTTCCAATTCTTGTTACCTCTTAGTTGTCTTTATTTGTTCAAAAACGTTTGGACAGTTGACTTGTGGCTTATGGAGAGGTTACGTTCTGGGGATATCACATGAAGGTGGAATCCCAAAACAACCCTTTGAAAACAACCCTTTGAAGCACAAAACAACCCTTTGAAAACCGGGAAATGGCCATTTAAAAACATAGGACAGCGCTTAACTGCTTTTAAGCTCTCCACCTTGCTTCCTGGGCTCTGGCTGTCGTGAGTTCCTGTGAGATCCCTCAACAGTCTCCCAGAGCCTGGCAAGCAAATCTGAGAGCTTAAGAGTTCTTTCCGCACCTGGAAAACTGACATGGAAAGAGCTTTTCAGTTCTCTGCCTTCTGTGTATTTAATTTGTGCAATTTTAGATTTGTAAAGTTGATATCACACAGGTTAAATGTGGCTAATTTGTGAGTCATCTATACCTTGCCGTTCCTCATAGTTCAGACACAGTGGGGCTGTGCTTTCGTCTTTGACAAAAATAGCATTTGCCTCGTGAATATTCACAGCACTTTGAGGCTGATGCTCATTTCTTTGTAGCAACACAAAACCCCAAGGTTTCTAGGTTAAAAATGAATTTTCCTTATCCGAGACACTCCTTAGCTTTGACCTGTGTGCAAAGGAACTGAAATTGAACTTGACATGAGTTTTAGGGCGTGGTTGAGAGATAAAAAGTTTGGTGTCCAGATTTTCTAGTATTGTTCCCGGTGCATTCGTTGCATGCTTCTTTTTACACATATGTGAATGTCTCTTAAATGTTTTGGAAATGTTTCTGACCAGGCTCGACTATCTCAATGAGAAGCGGGATAAATTGGAGGATGAGATGGGGAGGCAGATTTTGTGGAAGCAGATCCAGGAAACAACACAGGAAATAGAAGATATCAAGTAAGAAGCCCGCTAATTATTATTTTCATAATTATTTATATCCTGTCTTTTCCCCAGACGGCTTACATAAATTAAAATGACACAGGCAAAATACTAAAAACGAAAAACGTATGAAATATATTTGTCAAGACATAATTGAATTGTGATAGAAATAAAACAATACAAAAAACAAATTTCTTAAAACACAAACAGTAAAAATAGCACAGCACTATTTAAAAGCCCTTCCATTTTTAAAAAAACAAAAAACCAACAGTCAGTTAGCAAAGGCTTGTCGGAATATCTTCACCTGCTAGCAGGAAAACAAGAAGGAGGGATGATGTCTATTTTCTCTAGGAAAATTATTAAATTTATCAAGGGACATTATTAAATTTGTTTATGTTACCTGCCTTCCATTTTATGAGGCCTGCTGAAATTCTCTAGATGGCACTGACCCTAAATGACTCCCTGTGCCTAAGCATGCTGTTTGTTGAAGCAGAAAAACTGGCAAAATATACAAGGGTTAAGTATTATTCTTTTAATGAGTCAACACCTTTAGTAGCACCATCACCTGTGCCCCAGACTTATGCCATGAGTGATTGGTTGTGACTGTAGCACACTGTGATCATCCCTAAACCTAACTAGATATCATTATTATTATGTAAGAATTCTGCCTCTGTATTTAGCTAGGTTGCAGATCTTGTCTAGTTTCTCTAGGAAGGGAGTTCCAAAGCCTGGGAACAGCTGCCATAAACACGGCCCTCTTCTGTGGCTCCACCAAGTGGGAAGTTGGGCCTGTGAAGGTGCCAGAACTGAGAGTTAAGGTCCCATCTTGCAGCGCTTAGTGAGAGAGCAAGAGGGCAGTAGCACAGCTCACCCTGCTCCCTTGGGTGCTGGTTTCTCCCCTAAATGTCACTTCTGTCTCTTGCGGAGTCTAGCCAATTGCCGGAGGGATCTTTGTTGGGGAACAGGTTGGATGAGCATGACTGGGAGAAGATCGCCAACATAAATGTGAGTCGTGGGCAGGGGTGAGGTGGGCTCCCCTTCATTGCTTAAAAATTGTTTGTGATGGTGCAGCTATGGAAGGAGGGTGGCCCCTTGCGCTTCATGTGGCCTGTGGCCTTTTTATTCGTGGTGCAGGCTGTGCGGTCCCTTTTACTCTCCCGCATCTCCCTAGTTTGAAGGAACCCGCAATGCGAAGGAGTTGAGGAAGTACTGGCAGAACTTCGAGCACCCCAGTATCAGCAAGAGGGAGTGGAATGAGGAGGAGGTCGAAAAGATGAAGGAAATTGCCACCAGGCACAACTGCCAGGACTGGGAAGCCATCGCCCTGGAGTTGGGGGTGAGGCCCATGGATCGGGCTCTTGACTAGGGGTGGGAAGGGAGTCTGGGAAAGGCACTGATGCTGCTGTGTGAATATTAGTCATTGTTATTTATTTAGAGCAGTGGTTCCCAAACATTTTAGGGCCCCATCCCCTTGGTTCCACAAACACATCCCCAGTGCGCCTCACCCTACGCTTGTAAAAAGCATTACAGTGGTACCTCGGGTTAAGAACTTAATTCATTCTGGAGGTCCGTTCTTAACCTGAAACTGTTCTTAACCTGAGGTACCACTTTAGCTAATGGGGCCTCCGGCTGCCGCCGCGCTGCCACTGGAGCACAATTTCTGTTCTCATCCTGAAGCAAAGTTCTTAACCCAAGGTACTATTTCTGTGTCTGTAACCTGAAGTGCCTGTAACCTGAGGTACCACTGTATTCAGAATAGTGTTGTGCTATGCCTACTCAGGAATAATACACAATAAAACTCAAAACAGACCTAGTTAAATGCACATTCATTTAAAATCCAGTTAAAGATATTCAGTTTAATTAATTCAAGAAAACTGATGCAGTTGATCCAGTGATACTAGTCTGATTGTTATTTACACACCCTGCTGTCCCCTTGCCTATTAGTGCCCTCCTGTGGAATCCTATTCCCCCCCCACCCCCAAGGCATTAAGGCAATTCATCCAGATAGGGAGTAGATCAGTGATCAAAGAACTAATCTTAGAACATAAACAATGGTCTTTAGAAATTAAGTGGGGAGGTTAGCAGTTGCTAAAAGTTTGGGTTAAGTAACCTTTTTAAGGTTGGTGCCTGGCAGTTTTGTGAGGGGAAGGCATTCCACAAGTGGAAGAGCACCCCTAGTACTATGTTGATGCTTGGCCTATTTTCTTGCAATGCCCTCTTAATGTGCTTTTTGCACCTGACTCTTTCTCCCTGAGAAGGCCAACTTAGGGAACTCTTAACGTGGATAGCTGCTCCACCTGTGCCTCCTCTTTCCCCTCACACAGCCTCTTCCTCTTCTCACCCCTCCTCTTTGCTTTCCTGTACTCTCCAGACACAGCGCACAGCTTTCCAATGCCTGCAGAAGTTCCAGGCCTCCAACAAGGAATTCAAGAAGAGTGAGTGGAGCCCAGAAGAGGACCAGATACTCCTGCAGCTGGTCCAAGAAATGAGGGTTGGGAAGCACATTCCATACCGGAAAAGTGAGTAGTGTCCCTGGGGGAAAGACCCTCTTCCTCGCAATGCCAGTACCTCCCCTTCTTTCATAGCTTTCCATGTCAAGACTGTGGCCTAGCTGTTCCTGGATGAGGATAGCCTGACTGCTGTAGTCCATTCGTTTGTAACCTTGAAGAAGGACTACTTCAGTGTATTCTGTGTGGGGCTGCCCTTGGTTCTGGTTTGGAAGTTCCAGCTGGGGCATAATGCTGTGACTAGACTGAAGACAGGAGCTTCTGGCTGAGAACATGGAACACCCTTGTTAAAACAGCTGCATTGGCTGCCCATCTCCTAGCAAGCCAAGTTCAATGACCTTGTATTACTTTGCAAAACCCTGAACAGCTTGATGACAATGAGAAACCAATGAGACACCCTCTTCTATGCATCTACAGTTGCCTATTATATGGAGGGCAGGGACTCCGCCCAGCTGATCTATAGGTGGACCAAGAGAGTGGACCCCAACTTGAAGCGAGGAGCCTGGACTCCAGAGGAAGATGCTGTAAGGCCCTTTCCTGTTGCCTTTGGGGGGTGGGGATTAGTGTAAACCTAATAAGCTGATATTTGGTCCATATAGCTCAGTATTGCCCACATTGACTGGCAGCAGCAACGACTCTCCTAATAGTTCAGTCAGGGGGTTGCTTCCCAGCCCTACTTGGAGATTGAACCTGGGACCTTCTGCATGCCAGTCAGGTGCTCTGTCACTGAACTATAGCCGTTTCCCTTTAACATAAAGTTAGATACTAGTCCTCAAGGTTCTGAACAAAGGACTGAATTAAATAGGAATATATGGGAAAGTGCTTTATACTGAGATGGATGAGAGCAAATACTATATATCCTTCAAATTTATTGGAGAAATGTTAAATTAAATATCCTCTCCACAAGCATTCCTGTATGGAAGGTGGAGCAAAAGCATTTTCTGTCTCATTCAGAAAGGGAGCCTAGTCTCACCGAGATTGGGTGGGTAAGGCTTTCTGATCGAGCAACGATCATCTAGCATCACTACGGGATTTCCATTGTTTCCATTGTTGTTTCCATTGCTGAGCTACTACTAATCGATAATAAAAAGTGTACAAGGTCTTTGTATTTTAGACTATTGTGTGGGCTCAAGTGCAGTGATAACAGAGCAGGTGATACTGGAAACAATATGGGAAACACTTTCCTTAAAAAGGTAGACTGACTTAGAGCCCTGCCAGGCATGGAAAGAGCAGCTTTCCTCTCCACAGATAGGCATTGACACTTCCAGCACTGTTGTCTGCCTCCTTGCCCTAGGTCATCCCACCACTCACATTAGGAACTGTGGCTCTAACCACTACACCACCACTACCTCTCTCCAGCATAGAAGAGAGACATTAGTGCTTATTTAGACTGCACGTCTAATGCATTTCTGTGTTTTTCAATGCAAGTGACCACTAAGCTTAAATAATAATAAATGTCAAGTGAAGAATCGGCTTTTGTGTGTCCCCTCCCACAGGTGTTGCTGAAGGCTGTTGCTAAATACGGAGCACAGGACTGGTACAAGATTCGGATGGAGGTGCCCGGCAGGAATGATATCCAGTGCCGAGACAGGTCAGTGTCCCCTTCCCTCACATGGAAGAAGGAACAAGCTTGTTTCTGCTGCTCCAGAGGGTAGGGTTCAGACTGACAGATTGATTGACTGAGTTGAGGTGCAGTGGCCTGAGGACAGAAGGAGTGTAACACTCTGCAACATCTTTTTTTTCTTGCCCCCCCCCCAATTGCTGCAGGTATTTGCATGCCCTGCACTGTGACATCAAGAAGGGCAAATGGAGTGAGGAGGAGGAAATGAAGCTCATCGAGCTGACTGAGAAATATGGCGTGGGTAAGGCGGCTCTTCCTTGCAGGGAGTTGGACTAGATGACCCTTAGGTGTACCTTCCAGCTCCACAATTCTATGATTCTATTACCTTGGAAAGTGACAAACTCTTTTTTCCTTGGATAATTTTAAAACTTGGGGCACAGAAATTGTAGTGCCTGGGATTTCATGGCTAGTGTGCAATCTGAATAATAGTCAAGTCAAGTAAACTTTATTGGCATCACATAGGAACATTCAGAATACATTCAGAATAAATAGGCCAGTGCGATCTCATCGCCATTTCAACAGTACAGTCATTTACCAAAGGGAAGAAGAGATGAGCAATCTCTTTCATCTCTGTGGGTCTCCAGCCAGTGCAGGATCCTGTAGCGTACTTCGGCGACAAAAAATCAATAGAGGAACTTAGCTACTGTCTTGGTGAGCTCCTGGTCTCTCCCCTGTAATAAGAAGTGTATAACCTCTGTCTCTGTAAATTCTCCTAACCTCTACTTTAAGGCCTTTGATTTTGTTATCAGTCCACTCGCCGAACCCCGATTTCTTAGATGGCCTGTGCAAGTGAGAATGGGGCAGTTCGGTTATTAGGATGCCCATAAGCTCCTCAAACCAAGCGACTCTAGCTACAGGAGAATGTTCACCACTCCCTACCGAGATCAAGTGAATACACCAAGATTTGGAAAGATGATAGAGTATGCTCGTTAACTCGAATCCTTATGTACTGAGGACATGGTACCTGGAGGAGTGGATTGATTAAATTTTATGGCACTCTCGATGGAAGGACAAATTTACATTGAAGGGAGAGATGGTCACTAAGCATAGGATCGCCTATGTGGAACCCAATCACATGGGGCAGCAATTTAGTGGGGACCAGAATATAGTCTACCACACTATTTCCTTGTGGGGAAAGGAAGGTAAAGTTCCCATAGCCTTCTCAATCTGGCAGCCCACTGAGCCACACCAAGGCTCTGGTGGTAGACAGCTTGGTGAGCCGTAGGCCCGCCAGGTTGATTTCTAAGTCCCGTGATTCCCGTTCCCACAAGCAGAAGCCAGGAAAAGCCATAGAGTCCAAGATCTCCCAGGCTTTTGTATATACTTCCCTCCCTTGGCCTAGGTGGGCATTAAAATCCCCTGTCAGGACAATAGGTAGATCGGGGCAAATGGTGCCCAAATTCTTGAGCACGTGTGCAAGAAGATCCCATTGATGGTTCTTGGCTATGACAGTAGAGGTGGGAGGAATATACACATTGACCAGTAACATGACCTGGCTCTCCAGCTCTATCTTTGTTGCTAACAGTTTGCAATTTGCATAGCCAAGAGAATGTGTTCACATTTTATATGGGGGGCAACCAGGGTTAGCAAGCCACCCGAGGGCCTGCCTTTCTTGTGGAGTTTGACTGTCGGAACTGCAAAGGCGTTATAGCCGGCAAAGTCAATGTGCCGTGTTGACCAAGTTTCTTGTAGACAAACTATATCCTGCTCTCTTATTAACTTAACAAAGTCAGGATAGCATAACTTTGAGGACCATTCTGCCACGTTCCACGATAGCAACTTCAGGGAAGAATGTTGCACTGGGTTCCCCGCCTTGGCACAAGTGGGTGTCATTAGATTGGCTATCACTAGGGGCCTGGGGCGGAACCTGTAGCAATTCCTCTAGTGCCTCAGGGGCGCCAGTTGTTAGACCATGGTCCCTAGTGTTGGCGCATCTTGAACTGTCTGCTGTCAATTCCTTGTTCGAAGTCAAGTAGCCAATTTTGGGGGCGAGATCGCTAGGACAGAGCATCGATGGGAATGTGCATCCCAGAAATCGTTCCCGGGAGTTCTTCTTCTGTTGAGGTGTCGTCTAGTGCCAGCATAGCCAAGTCAGCATTTGCGGGGCAAGATGAAGGTTGAGGAACTTAAATATTAACTTCTTGCAGATGGGCTTTGAGGCAGTCCTGGAACACAGGTGGGAGAAAAGGTTGCTTAACAGTTTGTGATACATCCGGCAGGTTTGGCACTATGTTATCTAATGGGAAGGTTTCTGGTTGGTCCTCGGCTGGGGGCAATCGTAGCTCAGCACTCGGGGTGACCGGCTTCCCAGTGTGCGTCTCCTGATTGAGTTCAGACAATCCCCCAGACATCTGTGTAGTTTCTGATCTTGCTTGCTCCTCCTCCATAACTGTGGGCAAAGTCTGTTCTACGGACAGAAGTGAAGATGAAATATCTATAGTGTCATACATGTTGATTTGGTGTATAGTTGGATCCAGTCCCTTGGTCTGCAAACGCCTTTCTTGGTTGGGTGAGTCTCTTACTGGGGATTCCTCCTGTAGAAAGACCAGTATTTCCTCTTTCCCAGACCTATCATTATTTGTATTCCTGCTGCCCACATTAGCAGGTTCATGGGGGTTTGTCCTAGGCTTGTTGAGGTCACGCATCTGAATAATAGTAACAATAGTTGTGCTGCACTATTGTCATGCTACATGTCCCCTCAGCCTGCTTCATTGGTGGTTTTTAAGCATCGGTTGGATGGCCATCTGTCAGGGATGCTTTAGTTGTGATTCCTGCATTGCAGGGGGTTGGACTAGAGGACCCTTGGGAACCATTCCAACTCTACACTTCTAAGATATACCAGGTGCTAGGATCCTTTAGCCCTCTGGATGTTGCTTGGCCACAACTCTCATCAGTCCTAGCAAGCATGGCCTATGATCAGGGAGGAGGAGAGGAGATGTAGTTCAGCAGCACCAACAACTCCCCAGTGCATGTGTTTTATGGTGGGTGAAATAGCTGACCTGCTTCTTCTTCCTAAAGGTCACTGGGCAAAGATAGCATCAGAGTTGCCCCATCGCTCAGGGACTCAGTGCCTCAGCAAGTGGAAAGTTTTGCTGGGCTATCGGGTAAGTTCAACTTCTAGGGTCCTTTTGGGATTTAGAAGTGCTCCCATAAATATAAAAACATATAAGGAGAGCCACCTGCATAAGGTCAATGGCAGTCATCCAGCCCAGCATCCAGTCCTCACAGGGGCCAGCCAGATGCCCCAATGGAAAACCCCCAAGCAGAACCTGAGTGAAATAGCAACTCTCTGACTGTTGTTCCCCATTGTCCAGTATTCAGAGGTACAGTGGTACCTTGGATTAAGTACTTAATTCGTTCCGGAGGTCCGTTCTTAACCTGAAACTGTTCTTAACCTGAAGCACCACTTTAGCTAATGGGTGCCGCCACGCCGCCAGAGCACGATTTCTGTTCTCAACCTGAAGCAAAGTTCTTAACCCAAGGTAATATTTCTGGGTTAGCAGAGTCTGTAACCTGAAGTTTATGTAGCCTGAAGTGTATGTAACCCGAGGTATCACTGTACAGTGTCCCTGAGCATGAAGGTTCTGCTGTCATGACAGGTCACCTTAAGAAAAGCTTGGCTGCTGGATAAGGCCAAAGAAGGCCCATCATAGCCCATCATCCTGTCTTGAAGGTGGCCACCCAAATATCCCAATGGAAGCCCACAAGCAGGACCTGAGCACAGCAGCACTGCTCTCCCCACATGGGATTACCAGGAACTGTTATTTAGAGGCATTTACTCTTCCAACAAGGGAGGTAGAACTTTCTCTGCAGTTTTCAAGGGTAGCCCCACATAGAGCTCATTTCAGCAGTTTGTTCACCCACATCCCTAGGTTACCAAGGCAGGGTCAGGAAAGGGTGCAGTCAGCTTGGAGGAAACTTCCGTATTCTGATGATGTCCTTGGACCATCTAGCTCAGTATTGTTGACGCTGACTGGCAGCAGGGGCTCCCCAGGGTTCCAGCCAGGGAGATCCTTCCTGGGACCTTTTGCATGCAAAGCAGATAAAAAAATTATATTTTTTAAAAAAAATATTTATTCCCCACCCATATGGCTGGGTTTCCCTAGTCACTCTGGACGGCTTACCGCACATAAAATGCTCTACCACTGAGCTTTAGCCCTTCCCTGAAATAATAAAATATGGTATTCAGAAGCAATACTCCCTCTGACCATAGAGGCAGAGCATAGCCAAAGTGGCTAGTGGCACTGATAGCTTTTTCTTCCATGAATTTCTCCAATCCTCCTTTGAAGCTGTCTATGTTGGGGGGCCATCACTGTCTCCTGTTGGAGTTTAGTTAACTGTGCTCTGTATGAAGGACTCTACTCCATGAATTTATCTAAAGCTATGTGTGCCATGTGTGCTGCACAGCCAATTAAGAAAGATAACCGCCCAATAAGATCATAACTCTCACAGTTGATTGCATGTTTATTCAAAATCAGATTGAACCCATCTTGTTTAATTATTCCTGCAAAATTGATGAATTTGATTCAGGGGCACCAGCTTTTAAAGTCTGATACCTATTATTTCCACCTCCAGCGCCCCCCTGCACCTCCTTGCCTCTTAGCTCCCCCCTATGGTATCTCACTGCCCTCTGTGGAAATCGTCACTCTAACCATTATGCCACCAACACCTCTTGAAATGTGAACTGGCCATTGCAGCTGTTCTTGCGATTAATCTGAGGTTGCTCTTTTTTCTGTCTCTTGTTTCCAGAAGAAGAGGCGGAAGCCGAAGCAGGAGGGCTGCACCCACCGAAAGCCCCGGCAGCCCCACCTCTGCTTGTCCAGCAGCGAAGATTCTGACCTAGAGCTGTCCCTGGAGGAGGAAGAGGAGGAGAGTGTGGAGGAGGAGGCAGCCAGGACCCACAAGGCCATGGCTGGTGGGCACTGGGAGGTGCCCAGCATTGACCTCTGGGTACCTACCAGGAAGGGCATATCATCAGAGAACCTGGCCTCTGTCACGCTGCTGTCCAAGGGCTTCAACGTAGACCAGAAGCATGGGATGTTCCCCAGGGTCCTGAAGGCAGGGGAGGAGGAAGAGCAGCCCCAGAAGGCAGAGGCTTCTCCCCCTGCCACTGCTCCTCTCAGTGATTTGCCCCCTGCCCTGATTGGAGCAAAGGAGAGCTTGGTGGCGGAAGGCAGCAAGGTACGTGGGGAAGGGGCCCTGGCTCAGAGGCAGAGCATCTGGCCCAGGTTTCTGTTTCTTCAGAACCAGGATCTTACTTTAGTTTTAGGGGAAAGGCTGTATCTGGTAAGTGTCTGCTTTGCGTGTAGGTTCAGTACCCAATGGTAGGTCTGGGGGAAACCCCTGCCTGAAGCCCTGGAGAGCAATTGCTGCTGGTCAGTGTTGAAATAACTGATCTCAGTGGACATATTCCGTCTGACTCAGTCCAAGGCAGACTCCTATATTTCTGTTCAATTCAGCCCATCCTTCAGAACCTTGAGGATTGTTATAGTCTTTATGCTGAGAGGAAGGGCTGCACTTCAGTGCTTAGAGAATGCTCCCTGCCTGTAACCCTGGAGAGCCGCTGCTAGTCAGTGTAGAGACAGTGCTGAGCCAGAGAGACTCAAGGGTTTGACTCCGTAGAAAGCAGCTTCCTTTGTTCCTCAGAGCCACGAGGATTAGAAACTTACTTCATATTAAAGGGAAACGACCAGCTTTGTATATATATGAAGCAAAGTTCCTTCTGCATCTGTTCATTGCTCAAGAAAAGGCAGAGGGAGAAACTTCTTTCCAGTACCTCATCCTGTATGAAATCAAAACCAGACCTGTAAATGAGCTGGCTTCCCCTCCTGTGGCAAATCCCAATGACCTTTCTGCTATCAGGCAGGGAAAAGCTTTCTGCAGCTGGTCCATTTCTCCATTTCTTCCAGGCCCACAAGATCAGTTTTTGTGCTCATGTTATTATTTTCCTACAGAGAGGAGGGGATCTTGTCCCTCCCACTCACTCCACTAGGTAGGAATATGCAGATTCTGAGCTGCACTTACCCTGTAGTGGGAAGGTGGCCCCTCCAGTTCCCATATTGCCTTGCTCCCAATGCAGGTCAGGTGACAGGCCTCTGCTGTCACTCAGATTTTCCTGAGGAGATTTTTCTTCATGGAGAGTCACTCTTTATCAATACTAGGAAATCAGTGAAGTGACTTGTTACAGATAGGTAGTCGTGTTGGTCTGCCATAGTCAAAATAAAAAAATTCCTTCCAGTAGCACCTTAAAGACCAACTAAATTAGTTCTTGGTATGAGCTTTCGTGTGCATGCACACTTCTTCAGATACACAGAGGTGCTACTGGAAGGAATTTTTTTACAGTGAAGTGACTTGTAAGAGAAAAGAGGCACACAATTCTGCCTTTACCAAGAGTTCTGCTATTGGATTTGGCAGATTGCAGTGGCTTAGAGGGTGCATTGCTAAGTGTTATGAGGGTCATAAAGGAATTCCATATCTATAAAAGGTGCCTGGAGGTTCTAGTCCTCATTAAAATATCCAATTATGTAGTTGGCCCCTTATCTCTCTCGCCCTCACCTAGCCACTGTGATCCATGCGACGGTCACCTCCAGACTGGATTATTGTAACTCGCTCTACGTGGGGCTGCCCTTGAGACTGACCCAGAAACTCCAGCGGGTGCAGAATGCCGCGGCGAGACTCCTTATGGGGTCTTCGCTGCGAGATCACATTCATCCGGTACTATACCAGCTGCACTGGCTCCCGGTGGAGTACAGGATCAGGTTTAAGGTGCTGGTTTTAACCTTTAAAGCCCTATACGGCCTAGGACCCTCGTACCTACGGGACCGCCTCTCCTGGTATGCCCCACAGAGAAACCTACGGTCTGCAAATAATAACACCCTCAAGGTCCCAGGCCTCAGAGAGGTTAGGCTGGCCTCAACTAGAGCCAGGGCCTTCTCGGCTGCGGCTCCAACCTGGTGGAACGCTCTGTCACAAGAGACCAGGGCCCTGCGGGACCTGACATCTTTCCGCAGGGCCTGCAAGACAGAGTTGTTCCGCCAGGCCTTTGGTCAGGGCGCAGCCTGACTCCCTCCTCTGGCAACCTGCACAGAATTTTGTTTAATCGGTTGCCATCAATTTGATTTTAACTAATTTTTATAATGAAAATTTTTAGAATGTGTTATTATTTGATTGTTTATTTGATTGTTGTTAGCCGCCCTGAGCCCGGCTTGGCTGGGGAGGGCGGGATATAAATAAAATTTATTATTATTATTTATTATTATTATTTTCTCTGTTATAACTGTATTCCAGAGTGATGGTACCAAGTATCCCGTGTAAGATTTTGGGCTATTTTCTGCTGAGTTGTAATGACAATTTGAGCTACCAACATCATATATAAGACCAATTCTTTTGAAAATATAAAGATTTTCTGTCTAGGACTTTCTTTCCCTTAAAAGAAAATAGATTGGGATCTGTGTTTGGCTGATGGGTATTGATGGGTGTTTCTCCTTCCTGTTTTGTTTGCAGAATCCCAGGAGGATGAAGGACTCCTGGAGGGTGTCTTTGGCTTATGTGAAATGTGTGTTGAGGAGAAACAGCTATGAGTTGCAGCGGAGAAATGTAAGTCTCCCTCCCATGGTTCAGAAGCTCCTCCTGACTCTTTTAGGTTTAGGATAAGGAACTTCCCTTGAGAGACAGTGTAGTGAAGTGGTTAGAGTGTCAGACTAGGGACAAGGGTTCAAATCCCCCCATTCAGCCATGAAGCTCACAAGGTGACCTTGGGTCACAGTCATTGCCTCTCAACCTACCTCTCAGGGTTGTTGTGAGGATTAAAAGAGAACTAGGACCTGGGAGAGACCAGGTTCAAATTCCACTCTGCTGTGACACTGGACTGGGTCACAGTCACTACCTTTCAGCCTAACCTATCTCACAGAGTTGTTGTGGAGGAGGGGGACAGAACCATGTATGCCACCTTGAGCTCCTTGGGGGCAAAGTTGGGATATAAATGCAGTAGATTAGATAGATAGATCCCCATACTTTTCTTGCCAACATGTCTGATGATATTTAGAGGCATTCAGTTCAGATTGGCTGTTGGGCTTCAGAGTTAAGCTGGCATGATGGGGCAGTGGGCTTCATACTTTCCCCCATGTGAGCATGTTGTTGTTGTTTTTAAAAATACGTTCAAATGTCTTTTAGCGAGGCCTGCTTAGTTGGATGAGTTTGTTTCATTTCCATTTCCACCAAGATACCCTTTTGCTTTCAAGGCAGGTTTCAACAGTTTTAAACATACTGTATTCCAGAGTTTGTTTATTTAATTTATAACCTACTGTTTCTCCCTAAGGAGCTCAAGATGGCATACATGGTTCTGCCTCCCTCTTTTCTTTTCTTTTTAATATTTACAATTAAAGCAGCTTAAAGAAAACACCTCATTGGGCAAGCAACAGCAAGAGGAACACACATCAGGCTGGTACAATAAAATTAGAAGACTGAACATACTTTTGCCATGTTTTTCTTTATTGGCATATGTAATCATACCAGACCTCTCTCTGCAAATTTATCCTTTTTACTTGGTGACCTGGAAGTGCGTAGTTTGTTGATCAGCTTTTATAGTAAAGCCACTTCCCAAACTTTTGAATGCTGAAAAGTGTTGACTCCTTTCAGGTCTCTCTAGAAATGAGCTGTTGTGGCCCTAGTGGACCTGAGTATCCTTCGGGCAGAGGATAGGATTTACTCCTCTCTATCTCTCTCTTTCCACAGCAAGAAATCAACAGGAAGAAGCGTTTTGCCTTCACATCCCAAACATGTATTGCAAAATCCTTGGCACCAGCCAGCAGAGAAGGAGGCCAGCCCCAGAAGGGACAGAAGGATGGGATGTTGAAGACCACCCTTTTCCGACGGCTGATGGTGGCCGTGATTCCCTGGGCTGGGAGCCTGGTCCAGGACTGGGCCCAGCGCCTCAAGACAGAAGCTGCTCATAGGTCTAAAGGTCTGACCACCGGCAACTTCTGATAAGATTCTTCTTCTTCTGTATTTGACTGAAGAGTGTGTGTGTGTGTGTGTGCACAAGTGAATGATGGATACATGATGGTTAAGCCCTTTCTTTGGAAAGCTTAACTTCACGCACATAGCAAAACATTTCAGATCAAGGGGACAGAGTGACTCCCCTATAATTTGTATGAGTTCTTTTTAGAGAAAAGGTATATACAAGGCAACATGATAGAAGTTTATAAAGTGATGCATGGCATGGAGAAAGTGGAGAGAGAAAAGTTATTCACCCTCTCACAGTGCTAGCACTCAGACATCCAGAGAAGCTGAATGTTTGAAGATTGAGGACAGATAAAGTCCTTCTTCATGCAGCGCACAGTTAAATTCTGGAGTTTACTCCCAGATGAGGCAACCTGGATGGCTTTAAAGGAGGATTGGCAGATTCATGGAGGAGAGGGCTTTCGATGGCTACTAGCCAGGGTGGCTGTTCTTTGCCTCCACTGACAGAGCAGTGGGCCTTTGAATATCAGTTGCTTGAAGCCACAGGAGGGGGGAGGGCTCCTGTGCTCAACTCCTGCTTGTGGGCTTCCCATAGGGGTGTGTGGGTGGCCATTGTGAGAACAACAGGCTGGAGTAGATGGGCCACTGGCCAGGTGCAGCAAGCTCTTATGTTCTTAATATTTTTTTTTATCCCTACAGACATAATATTTCAGTTTGAGCAATGAGAAGCATGGCACGAAGAGAGGAGGAGAATATACAAAGTGTTTTTTTCTTTTTGGCTCAAGGTTCTGGTCCTGTTGATGGACTCTCACTTTTTTCTTTCTTTCCAGTGGAATTAATCTCCAAGCAGCTGCAGGCTGCCTGCCTCACAAGCACACCCCTCTTCACCCTCTTCATCCAGGTGTGTCTGTGTGGCGGAGTTCTGTGGGAATGATGTGTGTGTCACCAGAATTAGTTTAGTGGAGAGTCTGGTAATCAGCTAAGGCTCCTTGACGTGTTTTCTAGACATCTTCAGAGGAAAGACCCACCATGGAATGACAGGGCACAGTTAGAATCATAGAATTGTAGAGTTGGCCTGAGGGTCATCTAGTGCCATGCTACTGCATTGCAGTAATCCTGCCCAGAGCAACCCTGGGTGGGCTTGAACTTACCAGCCTTCTGGTTTAACAGGCAGGTGCACTAACCCATTGCACCACAAGATGTAGTCATTTCTACCAACTTGGATGGTGCTCAACCTTAGTCTATTTGCCTCTCAGTGGCTACTAGCCATAATGACAATGAATTACCTCCACTGTTGGAGGCAGTAAATGCTTCTGAATTCCACTTTCTGGGAATTGCAGGTGGGGAGCATTGCTGTTGTCCTTGGGTCCTGCTTGGGGGCTTCCTTTTGAGGTGTCTGGGTGGCCCCTGATTCAGGTAGGTAGGTGTGTTGGTCTGACACAATCGAAATATATTAAAAAAATAAATAAATTGTCCAGTAGCACCCTAGAGACCAACTAAGTTTGTTCTGGGTATAAGTGTTCATGTGCATGCACACTTCTTCAGATACAGTGAAACAGAAGTCACCAAACATATATAGTGGGAGGGCAGGGTAGGGTTTTTCTCAGAATGGTAGTAGGAGGTGCACTGACTCAATGGGTATTGGATTCCTGTCTCATTACATATGCTAATCATCTGCATACTATCCCTTGCTTTTTTTTGTAGGATTCACTGCAATCGTTAACAGTCACAGGTTTACCATACCCATTGAGTCAATCACCCATATCCTACTTCCCTTCTGAGAAAACCCCCACCCCACCCTCCCACTATATATAAGGGTCTGGTGACTTCTGTTTCAGTGTATCTGAAGAAGTGTGCATGCACACGAAAGCTTATACCCAGAACAAACTTAGTTGGTCTCTAAGGTGCTACTGGAGATTTTTTTTTATTTTTAAATATATTTTGGGTGGCCCCTGTGAGGATAGAATGCTGGACTAAATGGTGCTGATCCAGCAGCCATGTGCTGACTGTCCAGAGGCAGTCTATTTGGATTCCTAAGTTTTTAGAAGGTTCTGGACCAGATAGCTCACTCTTGGCCTAATCTCACAGCCAGACTCTTCTTAGGTTTTATATATACTGACTCCAGTGTGCAAGGCAGGTCATGTCTCTGAATGCCAGCTGCTGGGAATGACGAGTGGGAATTGCTGCTGTTCTGCTCAGTTCCTGCTTGTGGGCTTCTTCCCATTGAGGAATCTGGTTCGCCACTGTGAGAACAGGTTGCTGGACTAGATGGGTCCCCTTGGCTGCAGGGCTTTTATATTCTTGCCATCACCAAGCGTGAGCTACATTGAATTATTTGCTTTCTTTTGAGCCTGCCTTTTCTCTGCTTAGTCTAACTCTGCCTGTGGGACTCTTGCAGCTGCTCCAGATTGACATCCATGGCTGCATGAAAGTCATCCACAGGAGGAAGACGCAGCAGAGGGAGCTGCTGAAGTCTGCCATTGGGGAGGCAGAGAAGACAGAGCAGGTATGATTTCTATTTAATCATAAAAATATTTGTGCCATTTAAAAAAAGCTATCAAAGTGGTTTACAGCAAACAAACAGACATTAAACCACACAAGAAAAAAACGCTTTGAAAAGTTAAAAACAGACCTCACCTAACCAGTGTGGAAGAATGTCTTCCTAATTGCCTGCATAAGCCTGGAGGAATAGTGAAGTTTTCAGCAGGCATTTAAAAGCTGGCACAGAAGGTGCCTTCTGAATCTCTAGTTGCAGAGAGTTGCACAGGACTGGGCCAATGGCACTCAAGTTTCACTTAGTTGTTGCTGCTGTCAAGTAAGCCTCAGCAACTCAGGGAATGACTGACGATGCTCCTGTAGATGATCTCAGAGATCAAACTGTGATAAGGGTTAAGGCAATCCGTGAGGTATAAAGGACCTAAACTGATCAGAGCTTTATAAATTAATACAAGGACCTGGTTCAATAGGAAATGGGCAGCTGGTGCAGCCGTTTTAACAAGGGGGTCCCCTGTTCTCGACCAGAACTTCTCACCAACCATCTGGCCACAGCATTCTTTTATCAACTGGAGCTTCCAAACCAAACCCAAGGGCAGCTTTATGTGATCTCTGCCACATCTCCTTTTCCAAGCTCTGCTGTGTCTGTATGCTTCACTGGAGGTTTTAAAGCAGAGGTTGGGTGACCATCGGTCAGGGCTTATTGAGCTGTGATTCTTGCATTGCAGGGAGTTGTGCTGGATGAATCTTTGTGGTCCCAACTCTACAGTTTTATGATTTGTAGGACGTTTGAACAACACTGATTGCTGGAATCAGCTTGGGGGTTGTTGAGCAGGGACTGCCGCACTCTTCATGGCGGCTAATATCATGAGTTTTCCAGATCAACTAGACTTTGGGTTGATTGCTTGAAGTTCTGTCATGGCTTAGATACATAGACCTGTGGGTGGTTCACCTGCTTCACATGCAGAAGCTCCCCAATGGCAGTTCCAGGTAGGGCTGGGAGAGACCCTGGCCTGAAACCCTAGAGAGTCTTGCCTGCCAGTCAGTGTAGACAATACTGAACTGGATGGAGCAATGGATCTGACTTGGTATAAGACAGCTGCCTCCTTCCTATTTAAATCAGTACCACTACAGCTCCCATCATCCCTGACCACTGGTCATTCTGTTTGCTGAGGATGATGGACACCCAACTTCCATCCTCAGTGGCCAGCATCTGGAATGCCCCTAGACCCATTTCACTGGTAACTGGGCAGGAGAAATTCTTGGAAAGGAGGTAGACATGGGCCAAAGCCGCCTGCCACCCAAAGCAACTAATTGTTCCCTTCTTTTGCAGGCCCCCTCTGTGCAAGATCCAAAAGGTATTTGTCCTTTTTTGTTGTTCCAAACTAGTCTCAACTGTCCAGCCAGTCTACACAATGGTGTTTCGGGTTAGGAAGAGCTGCCCATCTCCTCTTTTGAAAACCCCTTGGCCTGGAGTGGTCCATTAACCTGTTTCCTGATCAGGGGAGAAGAAAGTGGCTGCCATTTTTTCCACATGGAAAACACGGCCGTCGGAAGCATCCTTGCTGCTCTTTTGTGAATTTCATTTATATTCCACCTTTCCTCCAAAAAGCTCAAGGTGGTGTGTGCAGAGTTTTCATCCCATTTAACCCCCCTCACAATAACCCTGTGAGTTAGGCTAGGCTGAGAGGCAGTGACTGTGACCCAAGGTCACACCCAGTGAACTTCATGCCCATGTGGGAGATTTTAACTTGGGCCTCCCAGGTCCTAGACTGGCAAACAAAAGCTGTTGCGCTCTGGTCCTGCTTGTGGACTTTCTGTTGAGGCACCTGGTTGCTGCCATAGTCCCGTGTGGCCCAGCCATGGCAGAGCTTAGTAGCGGAAGAGGCCAACCAACCAGCCAAGTCTCAGGGGGATATTTGCCTAGAGGCAGAGTCTGTATGCAAGGTTCAGTCTAGTCCTAAGGTCAGGAGTATCTCAGTTCACATAGTCCAGGGGTCAAGAAAGCCGAGAGTCCAAGGTCACGAAAAGCAAGAAGCAGCAAGGTCTGTCCGGGAACAACAAATGTTGTTTCCAGTAACTGACTGAGGCTGGAAATCCTGCTTAAGAAAGCTGGAGCCTGCTGGTTCACATCAGGAACAAGAAGGCTGATCAGCAGCAGGTGAAGTCACTTTGCCTCCTGCCTCTTCAGGCTGCTGCTCAGTGGGTGAAGCCAATTTCTGGTCCATGACACTTGCCCCTGTGAGGAGAGGATGCTGGACTATATGTGCCCCCTTTGGACTAATCCAGCAGCCAGGCTCTCCATAGCTTCTTATGGAGCCTCCAGGCCCAGAGGCAGGCTACCTTGATCCCAAGGTTTTTAGGGCATTTGGCCACTGCGAGAACAGGATGCTGGATTTACATTCTTCTGTCTTTGCCCAGCCCAGCCCAGGAATGTCCAGGTGGCCGTCCAAAACCCAAGCAAGAAGCTCATCCCCCTGAAGGCCAAAGAGGGGCTGGTTCCTGCTTCCTCGAAGAGGGCCCTTTCCCCGCGTTGCCCAATGTCCAAGCCCAAGACCGTCTCTGAACTGCTGCGGGAGAAGAGGCAGCGGAAGGTCCCGCAGCTTCTCCTGCACCCCTCGGTAATCATTCAGCAGCCAGTGGTTCCAGCTGGTGCCCAGGTGGCAAGCCAGCTGCCATACACCAGGGGGTCACCATTGCCAGCACTCCCTCCAGTGCACTCAGTCCCATCGCTGGGAAGTCAAGTGAAACCTCCGGAAACAGGGAGGGGAGAGGATCCCCCTGGGAATGGCAATCAAGACAGCAGGGAGGCTGCAACAGGCACAAGCACTGCCCCGCCTTTGGCGCACCCAGCACCGGCAGGGCAAGCTACCCATTTGCCCACCTCTCTGAATCCTGCTGGTATCCAGGGGGCTTTGTGCCTGCCTCATGTTGTTTCGCAGCAGAGCCCAGCCAACACAGTGCCCATAGCACTGGCATCACCAGGAGTGGTCTCCCAGCCTGGGGCCAGTGCAGTCCCCGGGCAGCAGGTCCTTCCCATCACCTGGGTCTTGACCACGCAGGGCCTTGTCCCCATGACCATTGTCAGCATTCCCAACCAGGGAAACCAACCGCCACCCACAAAAGAACCACCCAAAAACCTGGGCCAAGTGGCCAAGGCATCTTCTGCTCTCATGGGACCAAATGCTGCAGGCATGGCTCCAGTGGCCTTTGTGCCACAGAAGCCACACCCGGTGGCCACTTGTGACAGCCCACAGAACTACAGGGGCTTTCAGCAGAGTGGCCTGTCGCCTCCTCTCCTGCCTGCCACCTCGTGCTCCACGGCACCCCCTTTGCCTGACATTTCATTGGGGAATGCCCAGCCCTGTCCTGTTCACATGAAGCCGGCACCCCTCCAGAACCAGGTCTCCGGAGACAGCTCCCACCCTGCCACTCTGGGAATTGTCCAGGACCCAGTAGTTCAACCCCACCCTGCTCCGCTGCAACAGGACAAGATCACCCCTGACTACAGCTTCATCTCTCTCAAAGAAGCGGCGGTGACGAAGGAGTGGGCCAAAGGAGGGTCAGCAATGCTGCAGCCTAGCCTGCCTTACATGCCTGCTTTCCTGTGTAGCTTGAAAGCCCTCTCCCTGCTGCTGCTGAACAAAGGGGCCCTGGAGCACAGCGTGGTTTCTCTTGTGGCCTCCGGAGAGGAGGTGGAGGGGCCTGGCCAGCCAGATCGCAACACCCAGCTTCGGGCAATGGTGCAGCAGAGCCTCCAGGACAACCCTGCCTACCAGCTCCTGAGAAGCCGCTTCCTGGCCGCCTTCACCTTCCCAGCTGCCCTTGCAGCATTGGCTCCGTCCAGGGTGACGACAACCCTATCAGGCAGCGAGTGGGGCAAAAGCAGCCAGGAGGAAGACTCGTGTGCGTCACTGTCACTGTCACTGTCCGAGGAAGAGGAAGAAGAAGGTGGTGAGACTGGGGCAGGATCCTGTGGAGCAGCAGCGGGTGAGCCTTGGGAGGCAGCGGAGGAGCAGGAGGTAAGCCTATTTATTTTAAACAATTTATCCTTGAGGCGGGGGGTTGGACTAGATGACCCATGGGGTCCCTTTCAACCATACAGTTTTAGGATTCTAGGCTTTATATCAGTGGTTTCCAAAGTGAGTAGCACTATCTCCTGGGAGTTAATGAGATTACTTTGCGGTGGGAGATGCTAAAAGGAAAGAAGGTGGTGGTGGGGTGCTGGAGGTGGTGATTTAAGACTCCTGCTAAGTGATTTTAAATCAGGAATTTGGAAATTAGTGTCACTTCATCAAGCCCATCCACCACATTAAGAATTTTAATAGAATTATATTATTATCTCATGCACCTCTCTCTCTTTCTCTCTTGCAGGAGGCAGGCATGGGCAGTGCAGAGTTGGACCAGCTCAGTTCCTATGGGATTCGGAGAAGCTCCCGGCTAGAGAAAAAGCAAAGGCAGCGGTGCGAGGAATCAGCTCAGTAGCTCCTTGGATCAAGGTACCTTCTCTTTTTGGCTGAGTTTTTTCACTTCCACCCAGAAAGCATGTACTTACAAAAGAGTGAAGCTAGCACACTGGAACATATTTGGCGTTTATCTAGCTCAGTGTGGTCTGTACTGACAGGCAGCTCTGTCAGTTCAGGGTTTCATGCCTAGGGGTCCCCCCCCATTTCCTGTCTGGAAACACTACTGGTGGGGTTTAGCCAGGGACCTTCTGCATGCAAAGCAGGTGCTCTAACCCAGTGGTTCCTGCCTTCTGCTTTCCATCAACTCATCTCCAGAGCCCCTACCTTGTAAAAAGCATTATTTGGAATAATGGTTTGCACAACCCACTAAGGAAGATAAGGTTGGGATTGCCATTTGTCAGGGGTGTTTAGCTGCAATTCCTGCATTGCAGGGGTTGGACTAATGACCTTGGTCCCTTCTGATTCTACAATTACATGATTCAAAACAGTCACAATTAATTGTACATTTATTCAGAATCAAATCAGACCTTCAGCAAAACTGATGAACTTGATCCAGTGATACCAGCTTTTCAAGTCTGAGAGTCACTAAGGAGTCTTAGATACCACATTTAGGAACAAATTCGCTGTTCAGTAAATTCTTAAAGCTGGATGAAGTTTCCCATTGCCTGATTTAAAGTCACTTAGCAGGAGGCTTAAATCATCAGCTCTGGTGCCCTCTACCTTCCCCTTGCCTCTTAGCAGCTCCCTGCTCTCCAGGGGGTGTTACTGCCCACTTTGGGTACCACTGCTCTGGCCACTGAGCTACGTCCCTTCCCAGTGTTTCTCCATCAGTAACAAGTGCTTTGACCCTTCCCATCACCCTTTCTTCTAGCGTAATTCCAAGTGTGAATCTTTGTCTCTGCTTTTTGTTTAGGCATCTGCAACACCTCAGAGACAGAGAGGGTGGTCTACCTCAGCCCTGCCACTAGCAATACTTCAGCATGCCACTTTGGAACTCTCTTGGTTTACACAGTGACTTATACTTATTTGTAATAATTTTGTGTCTGTGGTCCTCTGTGTGTGAGAGAATGAACTATCCTGTATATTTCTCTTTTCCAACTGATGAATGGAGTTTTCATTCACTGTGGGAGAGAAGCCCCCTTTGTTTTGGGTAGCCACAGATGTATTAGCCATAAAGCCCAACGTCATAAGATTTCTTGATGGCTGTGGTGGGGGTTTGAATAGTTCTCTATTGTTATGCCCTTTAAAAACACCAGACCAGAGGATCTTGCATTGCAGTTAATTGGTTTTGTATATTTGTACTGTTGTACGTGTTTAATTCATTTTGTTGTTTTCCTGTAAACTGCTTTGAGGTTTTTTTGTGTTTTTGTTTTTGTTTACAATCAAGCAATAAATTCTATGAACTAAAAATAAATAAAAAATAAATCTTCCAGTGATTATTTAGCTGTGGTCTATGCATTGAAGGGGGTTGGACTAGATGACCCTTGGGGACCTTTACAACTCTACAAATCTATGATTCTGTGATATTTGGACCGCAGAAGGGGGGAGCGAGGAAGGTTTGTACGCTTTGTGCAAAAAGTTCTTACTCTTTTTTTCTAAAGAAAAAACCTCTACCAGGATTCTCAGTGGCTGTCTAGGGTTGGGGCTTTTGGGGTGTGTGTGTGTGATTCTCTACCTACCAGAACTGGAGCTGCCCCTGGGGGTTGAACCTGGGGCCTTCTGCATGCAAAGGAGCTGCTCTCCCCACAGAGCTTTCCTGTGAGTTAAGGGGCAATCCCTTAGTTAAGATGCTAATCCTCGTGGTTCTGAATAAAGAGCTGTTTGAAGTGATTACGTAGGAAACTGCCTTGCAGAGTCCATTTAGCATAAGGTTGGGGTTTTTTTGCAATGACTGTCAGTTTCAGAGAAGTAGTCTTCACTAATCCTACCTAGATCCCGTTGGTGGTGGAGCCTGGGACCTTAGGCATGCAAAGCAGCTGCTCTGCCCACTAGTTGTTTCTGAAACCTACCGCAAGCTCATCTTGTTGGCCAGGCCCCAAATCTGAAAATGATTTATGATCCAAATTCCACTGGCTAGCAAGAAGCCAGTGAGGCTGAACTGAGAACATGTGCAGAGGGAAGTAGAGGAGGAAGCCCAGTCAAGAGCTCTACTCCTGGGCCTGAACATCATATAATACATACTTTAATAATGTAAAAGTTTACATATTATAATACAGTGGTACCTCAGGTTAAGTACTTAATTCGTTCTGGAGGTCCGTACTTAACCTGAAACTTCTTAACCTGAAGCACCACTTTAGCTAATGGGGCCTCCTGCTGCTGCCGTGCCGCCAGAGCCCGATTTCTGTTCACATCCTGAAGCAAAGTTCTTAACCTGAAGCACTATTTCTGGGTTAGCGGAGTCTGTAACCTGAAGCGTATGTAACCTGAAGCGTATGTAACCTGAGGTACCACTGTATATGGTATTTATCTAGTTCTGGGCACCCCATTTTAAGAGGGTTATTGCAAGCTGAAACGTGCAGAGCAGGGTGACCAAGATGATAAAGGATCTGGAAACAAAGCCTTATGAAGAATGGTTGAGGGAGTTTGGTATGTTTAGTCTGGATAGGAGAGACTGAGAGGAGATACGATAACCATTTTCAAATATCTCAAGGGCTGTCCCATGGAAGATGGAGCACGCTTGTTTTCTCTTGCTCTGGAGGATAGGACCTGAACCAAGGGCTTCAAGTAGCAAAAAGAGATTCTGACTATCAGGAAAAACATTTTGTCAGAGCTATTTGACAGTGGAATTGACTCCCTCGGAAGGTGGTGGACTCTCCTTCCTAAGAGGTTTTTAAACTGAGTTTGGATGGCCACCTGTCAGGGATTCCTGCATTGCAGGAATTTGGTCTAGATAAGCCTTCCAACCCTACAATTTCATGATATTACCGTATATACTATTATAATTATATATTAAAATATATAATATTAATGTATAATACAACACAAGAAATTAATATATAGATATGTTATAATTACCTCTGCCCTGAAAAAATGGTGTGCATATTTAAAGCAACCATAAGATAACATAGATCCTATCCACAACATATTACTATTAGTGTGTGCGCGCGGGGGAGGGCTGTTCCTGACTTCTGTAGGAACCCTGGGAAAGCTCCTGGAACTCCTGAAATCTCACACCACTTAAAGATTGGGGTGGCATGTAGCACTATATTGAAATCTTGCAGCTTCATCCAAGAATCTTGGGAACTATACTTTACCCCCTGCCCCAGAGCTACAGTTCCCAGCATCCTTAAACTATTCATCCCGGGGATCCTTGAGGGGGGGTGGGGTTAGCCATGTGTGTTAAATGTATGATGTGTGTGCTGAGATGGTTTGCACTCAAATCTGGACACTTTGAATTGTACAGAGGGACATCTAGTCCAACCCGTGCATTGCAACAGCTTTTGACAGACATGCAAGACAAACACTGGAAACTCACCAGGCCACGGCTTTGTCTCCAGATAGCACGGAAATGCAATTCTGATTCCCACACTGTCCTGGCCTGCAACTTCCTCTTCTCCAGGGGGTGGGTGTTCTGTTTCTCGCTGCCTTGGCCAGTTCCCCTTTTGTGCCCTGCCTTGCTTGCCAGCTGGCCTTCCTTCCTTTACCCAAGACAGAGACTCAGCGTGGCAGAGGGGCTGCTGGGCCACTCCCAGGGGGGGTCTTTGGGGAGCCTCAGTTCAGGAGGTGAGTGGAAGTCCATTGCTTTGAGCATGGGAAATGGGAAAAGGGAAGAGGGGAACCACAACCTCTCTCACACATCTTTTTGGAGTGGAGGTGGCTTGGGGAAAGGAGAGGACATGGCTAGTAGCCAAAGGCTTCCTGAGATTTCTTTTAGGACAGGTGTGTGGGAATATAGGAACATAGGAAGCTGCCTTGTTCTGAGTCAGACCTTTGTTGTCTACACTGATTGGCAGTGGCTTTCCAGGGTTTCAGGAAGGACACATTCCCAGCCCTACTTGGAGATGCTGTTGGGGATTGAACTTGGAGCCTTCTGCATCTGAAGGCAACCCTGTATTGGGAAGTTTTTAAATGTTTAATGTTTCATTATGTTTTTATATATGTTGGAAGCCACCCAGAGTGGCTGGGGCAATCCAGTCAGATGGGTGGGGTATGAATAATAATAATAATAATACGTGCCTATTTTCACCAGAAAAATGTTGGAGGGTATGCATTGTGTTGTTTTTTTAGTAGTATTTTGAATTTGGCTTCGGGTTGCTGGCAGGGCTTGTTTATTACATTTGAAAGTGAGGGAGGCTGTAGCTCGGTGGTGAAGCACTGGCTTTGCATGCAGAAAGTTCCAATGGGATCTTAATGTAGCGCTGGGAAACACTCCTTAATTGAAACCATGGAGAGCTGCTGCCAGCCAGTGTCGAAAGCACAGAGCTGGCTGAGCCTAATTCTGAATGTGGTAGCTTCCTATATTCCTGTTTTATTCAAAACTGAGGACTAGAATCTTAAGTTGGTTTTAGGGGAAAGACTGCAGCTCAGGTGAGAAAGCACCTGCTTTGCATGTAGAACAAGAGACTCATGCCAATCCGTGCAGATGGACTAAAATATATGAACCAATTCAGTCTGTGTAAGGCAGCTTCCTATGTTCCTATTTAATTTAGCCTTTTGTTCAGAACCATGAGGACTAATACTTTACTGTGTGTTAAAAGAAGCAGCCACAGCTCACTGGCAGAACACCTGCTTTGCATGCAGAAAGTCCTAGGCTCAATCCAGGTCAGGCTGAGAAAGACTCCTCTGCCTGAAAAACCCAGAGAGTATGATTCAGTATAAGACAGCTTCTTATGTTGCATCAATAGGCATTAAATATGACAATTAAAAATAGAAGAATCCTCCTCTACATTCATCACCATAGCAGGGATACCAAACTCTAAAAGTGATCTCTGTTTGCTTTTCCCCTTATGCTTTTCCCCTAGAAATGCTCAGTTAATAATGGGAACGGGTGGGTAGTGGGGAATTCTGAGTAGCGGTTTGAGGATGGGGGATTTGATTCTGAAACAATACTAAAAAAAAGCACTTCTCTGAAGTGTGAAATGCAGTTCACCAGACAAGTAATAGATACAAAAAGGTAGAGCTCAAGATAAAGTGTGCATAAAAATGCATATAAGCGTGCATGAAAACGGAATGATACACAGAAATGTGTCATATTTGGGGAAATTGCTTTGCAAATATGTTTGTGTGGTAGGCCAAATTGCCTGCAAAGCATGTGCATATTAAGAGAAAGTTGAACTAAGAACATAGGAGGAGCCTGCTGGATCAGGCCAATGGCCTATGTAGCCTAACATCCTGCCTTTACAGTGGCCAACCAGATGCTCCAAAATGAAACCAGCAAGCAGGACCTGGGCACAAGAGCAACTCTCCCCTCCTGTAGCTTCCAGCAACTGGTATTCAGAGGCATTACTGCCTCTGACAGTGGAGGCAGAGCTTAGTCATTTTGGCTAGTAGCCATCAGCAAGGGTTTGGATGACCCTCAGGTCCTTCCAACTCTACAATTTTGTAGTTCTTTGATAGCCTTCTCATCCTCCATGAATTTGTTCAATTCTATTATAAAGCCCTTCAAGTGAGTTCCAGAGTTTATGCTCTGGGTGAAGAAGTCCTTCCTTTCTTCTCCCCTGAATCTTCCAGCAGTAAAACGCTGGTGAATTCTCACAGAAACTTAAAATATAACAAACTGGAAATGTGAAGAATGGAAGTCAGGAAAACACCTGAAAGTGGAAAAAGCTAAAATTGCCAGATTTAGAAATACTGAGTCAGGGGAGGGAGAAGAATGTCATTTGTGTCATAAGGCCACCTTTGAGGTCAGAAGCAATTTGGGGAAGTTTCCTGCTTGCTTTTTCTCTGTCTGCTGTTTTCTCCAAACACGCAAATCTAAACCAGGGTGTGGGTGACGCATCTTGTGGTTGTTCCTGATCTGTAGGTAAGGAAGCCGAAGCAGAAAGGGGCCAGGCTGAGGGTGTCCCACTCTGCAGAAGGAAGCCCTCTCTCTCTTTTAGGACTGGTGTGTGTGTTTTGCTTTTTTAAAATAATAATAATAATTTTGATTAAAGATTTTCATGGTTCACAAAAAATGTGCATTGTCTTTTTTCAAGTCGCATAGTCCTTTTTTATATTTGATGTGAGACATTATACATATAAAATAAATGAATAGAGAACCTACTCAAGTGACACTGGCATAAAACCCACAAACATACTAAATATTACTATAGCTGCTAGGCAGGAGAACAAGAGCCAGAGAGGTGTGTATGAACTAAGCTGGAAGCAGATTGGAAGCTAGAGACACTGCTTGCTCCGTGCTTGATCCAAAACTGTGACTAGCGGACCCCTAAATGGAACTTGGCATCTCTGGTCTCTGCTGACCTTCATTCCAACGAAACTGAACCCTAGGTGAGTGCCTGGAACCCTTGGAGTCTCAACACTGCTCAGAAATTGGGGTGGCGTATAACAATATGTTAGTTTTGGCCATAATAGATAGTGAAAAACTACATGTAGCTTTAGCAGAAGCTGAATTGCAGCAGAACAGAAATGGCACCGTTTGTGACAAGTACAGGATGGAAACCTTATTTCGCTGACCTTCCAGAGCACATCTCCAGCACTTTTTGAAGAGCGGAAGGCACTCCTTATTTTACCCTCTGCCATGTCTGAGCCGGATGATGACAATGAAAGCTGCTGGAATAACCTGGAGAACTACCGTGTAAAGCTGATTTCAGTGGTTGACCCGTCCAGGATAACCCCTTACCTCCGCCAGTGCAAAGTCATCAACCACGATGATGAGGAACAGATCCTTAACGACCCCAGCCTTGTGATCAGGAAAAGGAAAGCAGGTAATTTTTCAATAGCTCACTCACCACTAGCCTTGCACATAGCTTCCCACAAAAAAGTCACAGTAGTTTCCCCCTTAAACAGAGCTACTATCTTCAGTACCATTTAACTAATGTTTCCTGGATTCTTTGGGGAAAGCCATGTGCTTTAATGGTATGGTGCAGATCTGCCCCTCATCCCATGATCTGACCAGGCTTATTCCACTTGGGACTAGTTTACCTTCAATATCACCGTACCCCACACGTGCCCACTTGATCACTCAGATCGGCAGAATTGGCATTGCCACAGGCACCACAAAATACCTGTTCCACATTTGTAAGAACTCAGTCATTTACTGTGGCAGCATCTGCACTTTGGAACTCCCTGCTTATTGATACCAGGCAGGCACCTTTTTTTGTATGCATTTCAGTTTTTGCTAAAAACATTTTTTAGACATATTGTTCTAGATGTTTAGATAGTGGGTGTAATTTTTAATCCATTTTAGTATATTTTTGTGTGTTTTACATTTTCATTGATTTTCTTGTTTTCTCTTTTTGAAAACTGTTTTGAGGTCTGATTTTTTTTTACAATCAAGTGCTGTATAAATTTTATGAATTAAATAAATGAGTAAACCAGGCCAGTGTCAGGGGGAAAAAAAGGGTTCTGATATATAGCAATCCTGATTTATTTTATTAGGTAGGTGAGGGAATATACTTAACTATATTCTATCCCCTGCATGATTGGATTAACAGACAAAGGGATTAGTTTATCGCTTACGTTTAAAAGTGCAGGGCAGAGCTGAATTTAAATCTCATTTTAGGCAGTTTAATTGAAAGCATAGGAATTAGTCATTAGGCTGATCTCCCCCTTTGTTACCTCGTTTATCAAAGAAACAGGTTACAGACTGAAAAGTAAGCTTACTCGCAGTTAAGTTTACTCGCAGTTAAGCATTTGCTGTTAGTAGCAACAGCATTAAAAGTACATGCAGGTAAAATACTTGTGTTTACAGCAGAAACAGCATCAGGCATATGCCAGATGCTGGAGCAAGCGCATGTATATTCCCCTTTATGGCTGGTTGAAGGGGCGGGGGGAGAAGGAGCAGCAAATACTTTTTGCTTCTTCTCTCCCAGGAGAGGAGGGAAAATGTACCGATTACATTTCTATGGTCTGAGTCTGCCTATCACCAATATAGCCCCATGGTCTTAACTCATTCACATGTGAACTAGCTAGAATAGGCATTGTTAGATTTGACTGTGTATCTCCCACACATCCTCCAACCTAGTTTCTGATACCTTAGGCTAAATACCCTTTTCTTCCGTGTTTTTTTCAGGGGTACTCCTTGACATTCTTCAGCGGACAGGTCAGAAGGGCTTTGTGGCCTTTCTTGAAAGCCTGGAGCTCTACTATCCTCAGCTCTACAAGAAAATCACAGGCAACGAGCCCACCCGGGTTTTCTCAATGATTATAGGTGAGTATAGTAAATTTTGCTGGTGGGTTTAAACACCCTTCCCTCGCCTCTCTATGACCCCTAATAGGTGAGAGATGCTGATCCTGGCAACCCCAAAATGACATGCTGAGAGTATGGGGTTGATTGAATGCTATTCATGATTTGCAGAGGGTTGGGCTAGATGACCCTTGACTGCCTTTTCCAACTCTACAACTCTATCTCCTCCCCACAGACACGGCTGGGGAGTCCAGCCTGACAGAGCTGCTGATGAATGAGATCTCCAAGCTCCAGAACGTTGTGCGCGAGGAGCGGCGGAAGCTCCAGGAGACGGGTGTCCTGCTCCGGGCCAAGGAGGATGTCATCAGGGAGATGAGGGTGCGGGACAGCGTCCTGCGCAAGCACCAGGAGCGGGCCCACAAGATGAAGGAGGAACGTGACAGCCTGAGCCGGGAGCTCAAGGGCTGCAAGGATGAGAACTACGAGCTGGCCATGCGCTATGCTCGGCAGAGTGAGGAGAAGAATGTGGCACTCATGAAGAACCGGGACCTGCAACTGGAGGTTGGTAACCATCTTACAATCTGTGGCAGCTGAGGAGTGGGAGTAGGGTGGAGTAGTTAAAGCAGAGCAGGGAGAAAAGGATTGGTTCTTGAAACGTGGCTCGGGGGGATAGAGAAGAAATGCATCAATGGGCATCTGCAGGGATTCTTCCAGGCTACGTGACCCTTAGGAGTCCCTCCTAATTCGACAGTTCTATGATTCTGTGACCTCAAAAGGTGGCCGACTCTACTTTGATGGGAAGTTTTAAAACAGAGATCGGAGGGCCATCTGTTCAGGATTCATGCTTTTTCCAAAGTAAGATTTTATTAAAGATTTTTCATAATAAAAAAGATAAAATAAATGAAATAAAAACAGAAAAGGAGAAAGAGAAAATGAAGCACAGGGTCCTCTTTCAAAAGTAGTTCTTAACCCTTGCCTCACACAGAAAGTGGCTAAACCTCCCAGCACTCACCTGGGAGCTTTCCTCTCTGCTCCCAGTCTCTTATTCTGGGAGGTCTTCCCTTCCCTACCTCTCACCATCCATTACCTACATGTGTGTGCACTCTTTGGACCCCCAAAATGGCTCAAAGCAGAGGATACCAAAGGAAAACAAAAAAATAGAAACAAGAAAGAAAGAAAGAAAGAAAGAAAGAAAGAAAGAAAGAAAGAAAGAAAAGAAAAGAAAAGAAGAAGAAAACTAAAAAGGACTTCCAATTTTCTGTCAGTTATATAAAAGAATTTATTCAAAAATTCACTCTAGAATGACATCCAACTGATCTACTTTCTGTTGGGCAATATTTTCCCAATCTTCTGACTGAAATGTCTCAAATTAATTCATTTTCCTTTTTACACAAAAAGTCCAAAAGATGCTCTCAAATTTTTGTTGTTAATATGTGTCAATGGTTTTTCTCTACTCAAACATATCAATTTTGTCTCCAATAACCTCAATAACAATTCCTCCATATTAAGCAATAAGTCTTTCCATCTTTGTTCACACAAGAGTCTCTCTGCTGTGTTCATATATTAAAATAGCATTTTGTAGTTCTTCCCTTGCTATGTATTCATTAATTCGTACCCAGTACCGTACCTTCCGTTCTCATTTCCTGTTATATTTGCTGGGGTTTTCCATAATGATTTTAAAACGACCCTTCCATTCTTTTCCCAATAAAAAAACCAGAGGTTTGATAGCTTTTCCCTCAGAATTTACTTCAAGTTGTACACAAGTGTCCTTTCTCTCTCAGCACTATCACTGCCAGCTAAGGATGTCTTTACATCTCTGTATCCAAGGTTTCATTCCACTCCCAAAACATCTCAATTCCACCATCTGTCTGAGATTCTTTAGCCAGGATTTCTGTATGGCAGGAGGCTGGACTAGATGACTCTTGGTGGTCCATTCCAGCCCCACAATTCTATTATTCCTTTTCGTCTTTGCTTCCATGGGCTTTGCTTCCCTCTGCTAAGATTGACTGTCTGAGGCACAGCCTGATGAAGGCAGAGGATGACTGCCGCCTGGAGAGGAAGCACACCCTCAAGCTCAAGCACGCCATTGAACAGCGTCCCAGCCACGAGGTGGTGTGGGAGATACAGCGGGAGAAGGAACTGCTCCTGGCTAAGAACAAGGAGCTGGAGAGCACCCTGCAGGTAGGCACAGTGCCAGGTAGGTAGGTAAATGAATGAATGAATGAATGAATGAATGAAAATGACATTTGAAAAGGGAGGGAGAGCCCAGCGGCAGCTAGATCAGACCAAAGAGGGCTCATCATAGCCCATCGTCTTGCTCTCACAGTGGCCAAATGTCCCTGAGAACCTGGCAATCTGGAGGTTCTATAATAACATAAGCAGAGCCTTGCCAGATCAGGCCAATGACGCCCATCCAGTCCAACATCCAGTCCTCACAGGGGCCATCCAGATGCCCCAATAGGAAGCCCCTAAGAAGGACCTGAGTGAAAAGACAACTTTCTGGTTGTTGTTCCCCATCATCCAGTATTCAGAGGTAAAGTGTCCCTGAGCATGAAGGGTCAGCTATCAAAACGGGCCACCTTAAGAAGAACCTAGCAGCTGGACCAGGCCATCATAGCCCAGCATCCTGTCTTGAAGGTGGCCACCAAAATACCTCAATGGAAGCCTACAAGCAGGACCTGAGCACAGCAGCACTGCTCTCCCCACATGGGATCCCCAGGAACTGTTATTCAGAGGCATTTACTCCTCTAACAAGGGAGGTAAAACTTTCTCTAGTCTTCAAGGGCAGCCCCACCCAGAACTAGTTGCAGCAGTCAGTTTTCCCACACCCCTAGGTTACCAAGACAGGGTCAGGAAAGGGTGCAGTCAACTTGGAGGAAACTGCCTTATTCTGATGGTGCCTTTGGACCATCTAGCTCAGTATTGTTGACACTGACTGGCAGCAGGGGTTCCCCAGGGTTCCAGCCAGGGAGATACGATTCCAGTCCTCATGGTTCATCATAAAGGGGTGACTAGAACAGGAATATGGGGTGCTGCCTTACATTACATCAGAACATTTGTGGAAATTGACTGGCAGCAGTTTTTCAGGGTTTCAGGTAAGGAATATTCCAAGCTCTGCTTAGGGATGTCACTTAGGGATGAGCCTGCGACATTCGGCATGCAAGGCAGATGCTCTTCCACTGAGCTACAGTCCCTTCCCTTAAAAAAATAAGATTCTAGTCCTCACAAATCAGAATAAAGGGCTGAATTAGAACTATAGAAAGCTGCCACACACATCTTCTACATCTTCTACATGCCAGGCAAATACTCTGTTATTGAGAAAGATGGGCCTCACACGTATTTTTCTCTTTCTGCTCCAAGGTCACCAAGACAGGTGGTTCTGAGGAGGAGGACATCTCCATTCAGGCCCTGCAGGCAGAGAGGACACAGATGCTGGTGGAGCACCAGAAGCTGGTCAACACCATCTATGACCTGCGCCAGATGCTGCGGCGGACAGAGGACAAGTGGGATAAAGTAGGTGGCTGGCTGGGGGCCCCTTTCTGGGGGTGTGGGGTATGTGTGTGGGGAAAGGAATGAGGAAGCACATGATTTGATACTACAGGTGCCACATAATACCTGTTCCACATTTGCATGAACTCCATCTTTATTTTTTTAAAAAAATATTTTTTATCCATTTTCCAAACAATTTTATAGAGTCAACAAATATTTTCACACTCATTCTTCAATTTTTGACTTCTCTCAGTTTCTCTGTCAATCTTTCGTAAAATTTCTATTTTGTTAACGCATTTCAAAACATAATATTGCCTTTTAGAACTCCTTTTCCTCTTACTCCCTTTTTTGCACTATTTCTTGCTATCTCACAGAGTCTCTTCAAAACCAACAAGCGTTGTCTGTACATCACCTATGTTTTTCAGATATTCTGTAAATCTCCCCCAGTCTTCGATAAACTTTTGGTCTTTCTGATATCGAATCTTCCCAGTCAATTTATCCAATTCTGCATATTCAGTCAATTTCCTTCTCCATTCTTCCACTGTTGGAATTTCTTCCTGCTTCCATCTTTGGGCCAGAAGTATCCTTGCGGCAGTCACTGCATATTGAAACAGTTTACAGTCTCTCTTATTAATTTCATTTCCTACCATTCCTAATAGGAAGGCCTCTGGTTTTTTAACAAACGTATATTTCAACATCTTTTTCAATTCATTGTATATCATTTCCTAGAAGCCTTTCACCCTTTTACACACCCACCACATATGATAGAAAGTACCTTCTTTTTCTTTACATTTCCAACACTTGTTGCATGTTTTGTACATTTTAGCCAGTTTAACTGGCGTTATATACCATCTGTAAACCATTTTCATTACATTTTCTTTCAACGCAGTACATGCCGTAAATTTTAACCTTTCATTCCATAATTTCATCCAGTCATCATACTGTATATTATAACCAAAATCTCTTGCCCAATGTATCATTACTGCTTTTACCTCTTCATCTTTTGTATGCCACTCCAGCAACATTTTATACATTTTAGACAGATTTTTATACTCATTATTCAATACCTCCACTTGAAATTTTGATTCTTTTCCTTCATAGCCACATATTTTGCAATCTTTTTTAAACATTTCGTTGATCTGATAGTAATGTAACCAATCATAAACAGATTCTTTCACTTCTTCATAAGTTTTCATTTTCCATTCCCCCCCTCTCTTATTACCAATTCTCCATATGTTGTCCACCTCCCCCTCATATTGATTTTTTTTCACACTCATCACTTCTAATGATGAAATCCAATGGGGGAGTCTAGGTTCCAACAAATTTGTATATCTCTCCCACACCTCTATCAGTGATCTTCGAAAGATGTGGTTTTCGAAACCTTTGTGAATTTTTTTCTTCTCATACCATAGATAAGCATGCCAACCAAATCTGTTATCAGCATGAACTCCATCTTTAATGTAGCATCTTCAGACATGTGTCAGAAGCTATCTTGCTGCATTTCTACCCAAAAATATTTTTACATGCATTTCTTATTGTTGTTGCAAAGGATAATGCATGGCTGTGTCCTCAGATAAGTAAGTAAAGCATTTATTTCATTGTAGGAGGGATAAAAGGGGGTCAGCTGCTTCATGCAGCTGAACTGTATAAATGAGGTTTAATAGCCCATTCCTATGCTTCACTAATCTGCCTGAGAATTAAATTCTGCTAGGGGGCTTTCTCCTGTCAGAAAGTCTATGCTTGCCCCATGCTTTGGAATATGGGCTTGCATCCATTTTCCTTTGATGTTAACCCACACATGTGGGGTGAAAGAGGATTAAATATAATTAATATATTTTCTTACCAATTTCCATCATATAAATAACAGCATTTAAATACATATATGGACAGATTTTATCCTGAAACATGCATTTCAAAACACATTCTGGTACATTCCCCCCCCCCAATAATGCTCCAGAATATGGGGAAGTGCAAATGGCAAATGATATTTAATGCCGCAATCCACATATTATTCTGGTGTGTGCAAATTCATAAAGTTGTAGAGTTGAGAGGGACTTCAAAGGGTCATCTAGTCCTACCCTTTGCAATGCAGGGATTCCAACAGAAGACTCCAAGACAGGTTGCCATCCAACCTCTGTGGCACAGGAGAAATCTCTATTGCTGGCCTTCCAATGCCTTCTGTGCTTGTGTTGGCAGCTTGTGGGAGAGAAGGAGATGCTGGAGCTGAAATGTGCATCCCTGCAAAACGATGCCCAGATATACCAGGACCGCATTGAGGTCATCCTGAAGCAGATGGAGGAGGTGGCTTCTGAAAGAGATCAGGTAGGGGCTGCCAGGGCAATGTCCCCTTGCATCTCCCCACTCAAAAAATGGCCAAATACCCGTAAGGAGCTAGGAATCAATATACACTGCCTCTGGGTCTGGAGGTTCCATAAGAACGTAAGCTGAGCCTGCTAGATCAGGCCAAAGGGGCCCACCTATCTCACCCTCCTGTCCTCACAGTGCCAGCCAGATGCCCCAAAGGGAACCGTAGAAGTAGGACCTGAGCACGAAGCCTTCTCCCCTCCTGTGGCTTCTAGCAACTGGTATTCTGCCCCCAAATGAACAATAGTAAATGAACAATAGTAATTGTAAGTCTTTTAACATTGTTTTTGATGTATTTTGGATTGTTGTAACCCACCTTGGGACCTTAGGCATAAGGACAGGTAATCAATTAAAATAATGTTAATAAAAATTAATGAAAGAATATTTTACTGTGTTTTTCACTCAACTGGTCTCCTTTTTGAGGAAGGGCGTAATAATAATGTTTCATGCCACCCCAATTTCTGAGTGGTATGAGATTCCAGGGGTTCCAGGTGCATTTACCAGGGTCTGTTTTTCCTTTTGGCCAGTGAGGCACAGTGGAGACTGTGGTGTTTTTATGATATATTGTTTTTATATATATATATATATATATACAACCTGGGTTTAGGTGGAGAGAGTTCAGAGCAGTCACATTCCTAACTCATAACAATAATAAAAAAATTATAATCATAATCTTCTCCCCACCCACCCACACCTTGCTAGGCCCTCCTGAACCAAGAGGGATTCCACAAGCAGTTCTCCAAGAGCCTGATGGACAAGGATCTCTACCGGAAGCAGATTCGGGAGCTGGGCGAGAGATGCGATGAGCTGCAGCTGCAGCTCTTCCAGAAAGAGGGGCAGCTGCTCAGCACTGAAGCCAAGTTGAAGAGGTTGCACCTCGACCCTTCGGCACTGGTAGGCTAACTCTTCCAGGTGTTGCCTCTGGTTGGCCTGTTCCCTTCCACCATGTTAAGAGGAGGCAGAAATGCTTCTGAATATACCAGTTGCTAGAAACCGCAGGTGGAGGAGAAAGTGTTCTTGTGCTCAAATCCTGCTTGAAGTTTTCCCATAACGGGCATCTGGTTGGCTACTGTGAAGACAGGATGCTGGAATAGGTACTCCCACTGGCCTGATCCAACAGGCTTTTCTTAAGGAGGTACTGTATCTCGAGAGAGCAGAACTTCCTTGCCCATGGGCAGTCTGCCTCCGAGTACCAGTTGCTGGGAATTGCAGGCAAGAAGAGTTACTGTAACACTTGGGTCCTTCTTGCGGCTTTGCCACAATAGGTACCTGGTTGGCCGCTGTTTGAACAATATGCTGGACTCTGATTCAGCACCCAGGCGTTTATTATGTTCTTCCTCCAACTGTTGGGTGTCTCAAGTGGGTAGAGTGTTGTTGTTGTGCTCAGGTCCTAGAATCATGGAATTGTAGAATTGGAAGGGACCCCAAGGGTTATCTAGTTCAACCCCACTTGTGGGCTTCACATAATAGGCATCTGGCTGGCTACTGTGAGAACAAGATGCTGGACCACATGAGCCTTTGGTCTGATCCAGCAGGCTGTTCATGTGGATGTCATTAAAAGGGATCTACACAAATTAATGGAGAACAATGGTTGCTGGCCATGATAGCTGTGCTCTTTTTCCACTGTCAGAGGCAGAATGCCTCTAGGTGCCAGTTGCTTGGAAGTGCCAGTGGATGTGCTGCTCTTGCACCCATGTCTTTCTGCTTCCAGCCTGACACGTGAACCACTACTCCAAACCCTAAGAATGCTTGAAAATGTACCATACTTCAGAGTAACTATTCATTGAATTAGGCCCTGGAGTGCAATTTATCACATTCCTCTGATGCGCTGGCTGCATCCTCTCCTGATCTTCATGTCTCAGTAACCTGGATTGTTGGGGAATTGACTGCTGCAATCTTCTTCTTTCTTCCTTGGCGATCACTCATAGCCAAGTAAGATTGTCTTCCATGAACATGGTCTTAGCAGTGAGTCTGTAAGTGACTGTGGAGGCCAGTGTGCCCTATGTGGCCCTTGAGGACTGCACAGAGAGTTCCAATGGCACAGCCTGCAACCATTGAGAGACATACAGGGGTACTCAGATTCTGCCTCGGTGCCCCTTTCTTCCTTCCCTGTTTACTAACCCCTCACCAAGGCTGCAACCTCATGCTTAGGTCTGGCCCACGCATGAAGCAGGGTGAAACAGGTGCCTCAGGCAGCAAGGTGGTGTTCCATAGATACCCCACCTGCTCAACTGCCTCCTCTGCCTTCATCGCTGGAAGAGAAGCAGTGCTAGCATTGGCATTGGCAATTTCCAGTGAGATCTCATGGAGTGCGAGCATTGTCATGAGAATTTGACAGAAATCAGTGTCTATGCCACTAGACAGTGCAGTGGGTAGTGCAGTGGCAGTGCTGGCAGAAGTGAGTGGCGTGGCAGTGGTGCTGGTGGTATGGCAGCCAAATGGGACGCGTCACACTTGTTCATGCTGTACTTTCTCTGGAAATGTGCACACATGTGTGTAATTTAATTCTTCCCACTTCCTAACCTTTTACAATGATCTTGCAATTCCAGACTTCAGATTTCGAAGAATCCTCCAGGAGCTCCCAAGAAGTGAGTTGTGATCAACGTTCTTGGCTCAGTGCCTCTGCTGTTCTGATGTCATTTGTCTGCTTCATTTGGGGCTGAGGGTCAGGGTCAGGGGTCCGGTTAGCACATAACCTTTAACTGACTTAGGTGGAAAACCTCCAGCCCACCAAGCCTAAATATTTGGCCAACAAAATGGTTTGGGCAGATGCCTTCTGTTTCAACGCCTTTCCAACGCTTGCTGAAAACTTTTGCATTCCATCAGGCTTATGAAGGGAATGAAGAATACATCTTTTTTCTGATTTTAACCTATTTTAACAAAAAAAAATGTTGTCCTGAGCTGCAATGGGATTATTAGTAGAGAGGACTTCTTCAAGGGATTTTTTTTGTATGTATGTCACTGATTAGCTGGGGGTCCTTGTGCTGAAGTTCTGTGAAAATGTGCCTGATTCTGATTGCTTTTGTTTTCTGTTTTCCTTCATGGGTAAAGAATAAATCAGTGTTGATCATTTGCAAACAGAGGCTCTTATTTCCCATTCTTGAAAAGGATTTTGTAGAATTGGAAAATTCTACAATTCACGGAATGACAACCAAAATAATCAAGGGATGGAATGACTTGCCTATCAAGAAAGGTTGAAGCATTCGGGACTTTTTAGTTTAGAGAACACAGGGACATCCAAAGAAGCTGAATATTGGAAGATTCAGGACAGATAAAATAAAGTCCTTCTTAGTTAAACTGTGTAACTCGCTCCCCCAGGAGGCAGGGATGGTCACCAATTTGGACGGCTTTAAAAGAGGATTGCGCAAATTCATGGAGGAGAGGGCTATTGATGGCTACTAGCCATGATGGCTATGCTTTGCCATTCATGGTTGGAGGCAGTAATACTTCTGAATAGCAATGGCTGAAAACCACAGGAGGAGAGAGCTCTTCTACTCAAATCCTAGTTGCTGGTTTCTTTTTGGCATCTCATTGGCCACTGTGACAACAGGATGCTGGGCTAGATGGGCCAATGACCTGATCCAGCAGGCTCTTATGTTAACTCTCTTTCTCTTTCCTTGCATGAAGCTTCCTCCCCATGGAAACCCAGATGAAGACATGAAAGGTGCAAACAAAGGCAAGTTATTCCAGGGGCTGCTTGTCTTGCTCTCTACTGCTTAGGTTGCTTCTGGTATCTCACTTCAGAAATGCTTCTCTCAGCCAGGGCTTGCAAAACTAATTTGGGCCTACAGTGCCAGCAGCCTGCATTTGCAACTCAACAGACAGTTTTAACCAAGGATACCTCTTTCTGTAGCCATCTCTGCCACAGTTGGAGACAGATAGCAATGCTTTTAAATACAGTGGTGCCCCGCAAGACGAATGCCTTGCAAGACGAAAAACTCGCTAGACAAAAGGGTTTTGCGGTTTTTGAGCTGCTTCGCAAGACGAATTTCCCTATGGGCTTGCTTCGCAAGACGAAAACGTCTTGCGTTTTTTGCAAGTTTGTTCCCTTTTTCTTAACACCGTTAATACAATTGCGACTTTACTTCAAGGAGCAACTCATAGAACGCGGTGTGGTAGCCTTTTTTGAGGTTTTTGGTGATTTTTGAAGCTTTTCCAAAAATTTTCCGACACCGTGCTTCGCAAGACGAAAAATTCGCTAGACGAAAAAACTCGCGGAACGAATTAATTTCGTCTTGTGAGGCACCACTGTACCAGGTGCTGGAAACCACAAGAGGGGAGAATTGCTTTTGCACCAGGGTCCTGCTTGCAGGTTCCCACAATAGGCATCTGCTTGGCCACTGTGAGAACAGGAAGCTGGACTAGAAGAATCCCCTTTGGTCTGATTCAGCAAGGCTTTTCTTCTGTTCTTATGACTGCATTGTTCCTACACTCCTGTCTTGCTTGAGGTGGGCATCTGGTTGTTTACTGGGCAAAAGAGGCTGGGCTGGATGAGTCTCTGGTCTGTTTAGCAGCCAGGATCTTAATATTCACAAGTAGGCAATGCAATGGCTTTACATATGTCTATCTTGCACCAGAAATCCCTAGATGCACGTTGGTACACTAGGCCTTAAATTCTCAACAGCAAGTAATAGTTGGTCAATAAAATTAACCTGTTTCCTTTTCTCTCTCCTTCTCTATCTCTCTGCAGAATCCTCCCAGCAGCAATTCAGCAAAATCCAGCTTCTTCCATCCCCAGGGGTATTTTATATCTTTATTTATATAATATATTTATATACCACATAAGGCTGTTTACAGAATTACACATACAATATATACTGTGTGAGTTTTAATCTGTTTTAAGACTATTGCTGTTTGAGCTTTTCAAAAGTCTTAAATTATTGCTGTTAATTTTCCTTAGTGACACTATTACACACCAGTCCAGTCTCCACAGCAATATAAAATTCCAGGGGTCCAGGCATTTACCATCTGCACACCCATCAGGGATTCCAAGATGCTTGCCAGATGACAAATTCTGGGCATGGATCAAACACAGATCACCTTTCCTGATGCTCCTCACTGTAGCCTACCTTGAGTTCAGCTCTAGCAGTGGAGGAGCCTTCCATGCAAATTAGCAGAGTAGCATGACTGAAATTAATCAGGCCCCAATTCTGCTTTGCGTTTCCAGGAAAGCAGTCCACTCGATGGGGATGTGGCAGAGAAGGGGCGCCGGCGAATGAAGGACAGTTTTGAGCATTACCGGAGGTAAAGCACACATGCCTCATATGCTTGCCTAATGCAGACCCATCCCCATGTTGCTGCTACAAAGTGCAGAAAGGTGAAGAGCCTGACTGCTGAATCAGGCTACTTAATCCAGTATCCTGTCCTCACAATGGCTGACCAGATGCCCCAACAGGAAACATGCAAGCAGGATTTGATGGTGATGATGATGATGTTGATGATAATTTTATTTGTATGCTACCCATCTGAGTGGGTTGCCCCAGGCACTCTGTGTGGCTCCCAACAGAATATTAAAAACACGATAAAACATCAAACATTAAAAACTTCCCTAAACAGGGTGACCTTCAGATGTCTTCACAAGAGCATTCTCTCCCCCTGCCCTGTGTTTTCCAGCAACTGGGATTCAGATGCATTGCTGCCTCCAGCTGTGGAGGCAAAGCATAGTAATTGTGGCTCCTAGCCATGGATAGCCTTATTCTTTGGTCTTCCTCAATCTATTTGGCAGAGGAAGACATGTGAGAAATGAGATGAGGTGACCATCAACCTCTGGGAATGGTTAGTAATAATCAGGCTGTTGTGATTAATTATGGACTTCTATTTATAATTGCAGGGGCTTAGGCTAGATGATCCTTGGGGTCCCTTCCAACTCTATGCTTCTATGAATTCATGGAGAATAAGGCTAACAACGGTTACTGACCTCAACTGTTGGAGACAGTAATGTTTCTAAATACCCCCAAATTCATGAGAATCCCAGAAGTTGCTGCACTTAGATCCTATTTTCAGGCTTCTCATTGAAGCACCAGTTGGCCACTGTGAGGAAAGGATGCTGGACTAGCTGGGCAAGTGACAGTGACCTGATCCAGCCTCAGCCCAACTCCCCTGGTGTTCTGGAATAATAGAACTGTAGAGCTGGAAGGGACCCCAGGACCATTTAATCTAACCCCCTGCAATGCAAGAATTGCAACTAAAGCATCCCTGGCAGATGGCTATCCAACCTCTGCTTTAAAACCTCCAACCAAGGAAACTTCAGCACCTTCCGTAGACTGAAGGACTGTGGGCACTCCTGCCTCCAAAGTTGGGTTAGGACACCAGACCCCCTTCAGGGTTTGTTGGGTTCCAACTCCCATCAGCCATCACAGGGATGATGGGAACTGTAGTTCAGCAACATCTGATGTGCAACAAGTCCCCATCCTCCACACTTTAAACAAGTTTTGACCTTAACTTTGCAGAAAGAGGGCCTTGAGGAGAGCCCAGAAGGGCAAGTACTACACCGTGGACTGGGAGAACACGTCAGGCAGTGACAACACAGACACTGAAGGCTCCTGAGGGTGTGTGCTCCGCAGAAAAAGAAATTGTGGATCCTGGAGGGCCTGTCTTGGACACAACCCAATCAACAACAAGGTTTCTAGTTCCCAAGGGACACAGGGCATTTATAGGTGACTTTTTATGAGCTGTTAACCTGATTCACTTGTAGGAAGATTAGACACTGGCTCTTTAGTGAGCTTTCATTTTGATTTGTTTGTGGGGAGGTTAGATGTTGTGTGAAAGCCAAGAATGATCATCTCACACTTTCCACACACTACATTTTGCTTGTAGCAAAAAGTCCAGCCTTTTGGGGGAAGTGGGTGTGATCTGCAAGAGCTCCAAATCAGCTTTCATTTGCACCATCTGAATTTGCTGGTACATAACTGAAACCCCACCACAGAAAGTTGGACCCAAGATGTGTGGAATGTAGCACTTATGGAATACTTAACTCACCATCAGAGGGTGATAAGAGGAATTAAAGAGGAAGATGGGTTTGTATGGTCTCGATTTAAATCTTTTATTAACAACAGTACAGCGATTTCCCTTCTACTTCAGTCACAGCAGCCAGTATGGAAAAATTATCTAAATGTTCTAGATGAGAACTTAACCTGTAATGTAAGAGATTTTACAAGTCTGCATGAATGCCATGTGAATTACTGCATTCAAGACAACATCTGTACATGCTTTAAAATTTAATAAAGATTAATTTTAGAAATGATTGTTTTAAAAAACAAACATCTGGACATGCATTTGTCCTGGAAGACTTGGTAATTGCTTTAACATTTTTCAATACAGTTTGTAAAAAAACCAAAAAACCCTGAAACTCACCTGAAAATGGTGATGGCCTGACAGCATTGTTGGGCCTACACTTGGTGACAGCACCACCACAAAAGGGACTGTGTACCAGAAGGCTCACACAGGCATCACAACCTTCAGGAGAGATAGTCCAAGGCAGGAGCAATCATAGTAAAATATGGTTAAATCTGATCCCTACCTAAGCTTGCCACATTCTTCTGCTTTAGTCCTGCTGTTCTGTTGGTTCATGGCTGCCATTCAATTGGGCTGAGTTCACTGTTTTGGATAATTGACACTCTTTGAAAGTCACCCTGGGAAGGACAATGCAGAAGGATTACATTGGAAAAGGTTCAGATTAATAACATCAGTATAGTACGTGGCGCTTGCCTATAGGCAACCCATTCAGAAGAATTTGTTTTTTAAATTTATATACAGATCAGTCTTGTCAAATAAGTACAATAAAATGAACTTAACATTTTCTTTCTGTTTGACTTTGGAAACTGTCAGTTAAACTCTAATTTTCTGTATAAATATGGATTGTGGCTTTGAGTATGATACTGTGGGTTTGAGGGGGCAGTCTAGATGAAGCCCTGAGGCCCCTTCCAATTCTTTGGGTTCTGTGCATGGTGAGAGTTGGAATTTAATACAGGAGACTGCTGAACTGTCAGATAAATTTCTTTGTAACATAATGACCTTAGCTGGCCACTTCAGTGTCCTCATTAGCATCCCAAATGAATAAGCTCCATTTCCAGAGCTACAACCAAGTGATAGGGCTCTCTAGTGACCTTGCTAAGCCTGGCAGGACAGCTTATTCTATGGCATTACCGTATTTTTCGTCCCATAGGATGCTCCGTCCCATAGGACGCACCTAGTTTTTTTGGGGGGAAATAAAGGAAAAAAAATTCCCCTTTATTTCCCCCCCCCAAAACCAGGTCGGGGAACAGCGGTATGGCGGCGCTGCGCCTCCCTGCTGTCCCCCAAGCTTGTGGGGCTGGCCGATGTCTGCCCGGCGCGCGGGGCGCTCTGCTTCAGGGTGCTCCGCGCGCTGGGTGGCAGGCTGCTAACCGCAGCGTGGGGAGCCCTGCGGGAACTCCCGCAGGGCTCCCGATGCTGCGGGTGTCTGCCCGGCGCGAGGGGCGCTCTGCTTAAGGGCGCCCCGTGCGGCAGGCTGCTATCCGCAGCATGGGGAGCCCTGCTGGGAACTCCTGGAGGGCTCCCGACGCTGCGGATGTCTGCCCGGCGCGAGGGGCGGTCGGCTTCAGGGCGCCCCACACGCTAGGTGACAGGCTGCTATCCGCACCGACCCGTCTCGCTCTCCAAGCTTCAGCGAAAGCCTGTATTTGCCCCATAGGATGCACACAGATTTCCCCTTCATTTTTGGAGGGGAAAAAGTGCGTCCTATAGGGCGAAAAATACGATTCCTTCATGCACAAAGTAGACCTAAGCATTTGGTTATATGAGGCTGGTTATCCCACATTTTAAAAATCTGCTCTCAATCTTCCAAGGTTCAGCTTCATAGGATGAAAGGTCAAGGGTTTGTTTGTGCCCACAGATATCCTATATTCTGAGCATGACCACACCCATTGATGGGGCAACTCTGCCAAAACCAAGAAAGGTAGAAATCCCTGTGCTCAAAGGAGAAAGCACATTTCAAAATCAGACAGCATGGTGAGCAACTTGAATAATTTTTTTTGGGGGGGGGCCACACATGACGTGCTGCATGGACACCATTTGAATGGCAATGCCCATCAACTTGGGGGGTAGCCCCTTCAAAAAAAAATTGGGCAGGCCACAGTCCCCTTAGCCCCTAGGAGTTAGCTTCTATGGTGAGCAACTTGCTTCTTTGGCCACGAAGAAGTATAGGATTTGGTGTTACTCTGCACACCAGCACCCATATATATGAGCCCCAGATTTACAAGAGACCCCAATTCAGAGGAGGGAGAGAGCTCTTGTTGCGGGAACCATGGAGAAAAGCAGCTTTGCACACAAAGGAGTCTGAAGTGGAGTGTTGCATGGGGTTGGACTCTAGATGAACCTCTGGGGTACCTTCCAACTCTGCAATTCTTTATTTTCTGCTTTGTTAGCAAGGCAGGGGACGGTACCCTGCCACACACTGATCAAATGCACCATTTTTTTAAAATGGAAGAGAGGTTGTAGCTCAGTGGGAGAGCACCTGCTTTGCACATAGAAGGCCCTCAGGTTCAATCCCCAGCAGCATCACCAGGTGGAGCTGGGAATAAATCCTCTGCCTGAAACCCTGGACAGCTCCTGCCTATACCTGCAGGTATAGGGCAGTACAGTGGTGCCTCGCAAGACGAAAAGAATCCGTTCTGTGATTCTCTTCGTCTAGTGGTTTTTTCGTCTTGCGAAGCAAGCCCATTGACGGATTAGAGGATTAGAGCTATTAGCGGCTTATCTGCTGATTGGATCAGCTGATAAGCGGCTTAGCGGCTTAGAAAAAGGGGGGGAGGGGGAAAAACCAGCAGGAACTCGCAAGACATTGTCGTCTTGCGAAGCAAGCTCATAGGAAATTCGTTTTGCGAAGCACCTCCAAAACGGAAAACTCTTTCGTCTAGCGAGTTTTCCGTCTTGCAAGGCATTCATCTTGCGGGGCACCACTGTATATACATTTAATGCTCACTGGAAGGACAGATTGTGAAGCTGAGGCTCCAATACTTTGGCCACCTCATGAGAAGAGAAGACTCCCTGGAAAAGACCCTGATGTTGGGAAAGATGGAGGGCACAAGGAGAAGGGGACGACAGAGGACGAGATGGTTGGATAGTGTTCTCGAAGCTACCAGCATGAGTTTGACCCAACTGCGGGAGGCAGTGGAAGACAGGAGTGCCTGGCGTGCTCTAGTCCATGGGGTCATGAAGAGTCGGTCACGACTAAACAACAACAACAACAATACATTTAATAAATCATCATCACCAGTGTGGGTAATATTAAGCTAGAGGGGCCAGGATTCTGACCAGGTAGAAGGCATTTTCTTATGTTGATGTTTAATTCAGCCCTTCATTCACTATGAGGACGAGAACCTTGGTTTCTTCTTTCATGAAGTGCCACAGCTTAGCAGTAGTGAAGGTCCCAGGTTCAGCCCCTGCCAGTCAGTACAGGCAATGCTGAGCCAAGGGAATGACTCACTCTAAGGCCATCCCTATGTACCTACTTTTTTGCAGGCTCTTGCTATATTTTGGGTGGAAGTGTATGGCAGCATCTCCAAGTAAAACTGGGAAATACCCTTATCTTAAACCCTGAAGAGATGCTGCCAGTCAGAGTAGACAATACTGAGCTAGGTAGATCAACGGTCTGACTGAGGCAAAAAGGCCGGAAACTCCCTCCCGCCTTTTCCTGCCCGGAGTTTAAATGGCGATCGCGACTGCCTGATCTTTTTTTTTTCCTGCCCGGGGCTTAGATGGCGATCACGGCGGCTTGTTCAGGGCTTTTGCGGCGCCTTGGCGCTCTCACGGGGCGCCTCAGGCCCGGAACAACGCGGGAGCTCGGTCGGGGTCTTTGGCGAACGGCCCCTTTCCCTCCACCGCCGCCCTCTTTTTTCGCCACGGCTCTCCAGCAGCGCAGCCTGAGCGGTGGAGCGCGCCAGGAAGAGGAGGCGACTCAGGCCTTGAAGGCCGCGTCGGGGTACAGGCTCGTGTACACGTGTAAGGTCCGTGAGTTTCTGTGCTTATATGTTTGAAATGATTGGTGAGGCAAGAGAAAAGGCCGGATTGGGACCTGCTGCGAAGGATGGAAACGCAGTGTGGGAAGCGACGGCGTGGCGGCCATCTTTGCTCCTGGAAAATTGCCCGGCCCTTTCTTTACCGCGCTTCATAGTGATGGGAATCTAAATTAAAACCCGATTAAGAGGGCTGAGGGGCGCAGGGGCTCTTGGAGCAGCGAGCGAAAGAGAAGCCCCTTCCCCAAAACGAAGGAAGCAGCCTAGATTCGCTTTGGACTACAACGTCCATCAGTCCCAGCAAGCAAGTCCTGTGTGATGAGGCTGATGGGAGTAGTAGTCCAAGTCGCACTTAGGAGGGCGTCCTCTGGTGGAGAAAGAGTAGAAAGGAAAGCAGGGAAAGATTTCTCTGCCCAGAGGGTCATATAGTTAAGAGAGAGAGCCTGGGGTAACAAGGCAGGAATGCTAATTTTATTTATTTGATAAAATGTACACACTGCTTGATTGTAAAAATAAAAGTGATTTACGAAAAAGATAAAACAATAAAATAAAAAATTAAATTACCATACTTTAAAACATTGAGAAAGTTAAAATAACAGTAAGCTACAGGTTAAAACTCATGACAATAGGAGCAGTGTGCTGCTTCCATAGGGAATATTGGGGTTCATCTAGCTCAGTGTTGTCTACAGACTGGCAGCTGTAGTTTCAGACTTTCAGCATGAGTTTGTGAGTTTGACAGGGCAGTAATTCAGAGGGGAGAGGGGGATGCTTTCTGCCCACAATGGTCAAGTTGTTTTTGGGGTTCCCTTACAGGTGTGTGGGACACGGTCAGCCAAAACCATTTCCAAGGCAGCATATCACCACGGTGTGGTGATTGTGAAATGTCCTGGCTGCCAAAACCATCACATCATTGCAGATAACCTGGGCTGGTTCTCGGACCTGGCTGGGAAAAGGTGAGTGAGCACTACGGCAGGGGTTTGGACTAGATGACCCTTGGGGTCCCTTCCCACACTACCATTCTATGACTTTTCAGTGGATCTCTTTCTTCCTGGGTGAGGGTCTGTATATTGGTGGTGGGTGGGACTAAATCCCATAGTAGGCAGGTATGCCAAAGTGTGCATATTGATTTTATTTATTTGGAGCATTTGCACCCCACGTTTCCGCCAAAAAGGGCTTACAATCAACCCACATAGCCTTACAATCTAAAAGAACATGGCACAGAAAAGGAGATGGGCGGGAAGAGGGTTGCATATCAGGGGGCTAGACTAGGTGACACTTTGGGTACCTTCTAACTGCATAATTCTATTATCTATATATCAGTGGCGTAGCGTGGGGGGTGCAAGGGGGGCCGGCTGCACCGGGCGCAACATCTGGGGGGGCGCACTCGCTGCCTCCGGAGTCGCCGAAGAGCCTCGGGCGCAGACTGTAGCAGAGCCCCATGTCTCGCGGAACCGACGAGCTGTGCGCGCGCCCGGGCTGAAGGCGTCCGGCAGGCAGCGACTCTCAGCGCTCGCCGCGGTCCCCACGCGTCAGGGCCGCGGAGGACGCGCCAGGCAGCCTCTCCTCACAGCCCCGCCGCCACTGCAGCTGCTGGGCCATGTTGCATTTTCCTCGCCTCTCTGCCCCCCCTCCTCCTCCGGGCAAGCGGCGTCGTTTGGGCGGCAGCGCCAGCGGCAACTCGCCTCAGATCGGCAGGTTAGGGGTTAGGGGGGGCGCAAATTACTTGCCTTGCCCCGGGTGCTGACAACTCACGCTACGCCGCTGCTATATATGGCTATGTTTTACCAGAGGTGGTGTGCTTCTGCATGCCAGTTCCTAAGAATGACAAGTGGGGAACCTTTTTGAGGGGTTTTCCATTAGGACTTCTGGCTGGCCACTGTGAGGACAACTGCAGGCTTTTCCCTACGTTCTTGTAGATATAGCTTCTTTGGCCTTCATGGAATATGTTGAGAAAAGAGTTCTCATCCTCAGTGTGCAAGATGGAAATGATTTAAAAGTTGAGGGTTGTGTATTTAACATCAGTCGTGCTCAGGATAAGCCCACTGAAATTAATGAACCTAAGCTAGGGATCTACTCTCTAAGTTTTAGAATCATTCATGGTTGTATCCAACAACCCACCAAGCATTATTGAATACATATGGATGGGTTGTTGTTTCACACTGCCCTCCCCCCAAGAGCATAAGAAGAACCTTTGGATCAGGTCAAAGGGGACCCATATAGTTCTGCCTCCTGTCTTCACAATGGCCAACCAGATGTCCATAATGGGAAATTTGTACACAGAATTTGAGCTCAATAACTCACCCCGCTCCTGTGGCTTCCAGCATCTGGTATCCAAGAAGCATTGCTGCCTCCATCATGCAGAGCCATCATGACTATTAGCCATTGATAGCTCTCTCCTCCTATGAATTTGGCTCATCCTCTTTTAAAGCCACCCAAGTTGCTGACTATCACTTGCCTCCTGTGGGAGTGAGCTCCACAACTGTGGATGTGATGCCCGAAGAAGAACTTTGTTTTATCTCAGAGTGGCTGGGGAAACCCAGCCAGATGGGCGGGGTATAAATAAATAAATAAATAAATAAATAAATAAATAAATAAATAAATAATAATAATAATAATCTGCCCTAGTCTTATTTTTCTGTGCTTCTATGACTGTATAAACACAGATTCTCCCTCACGCACACATGTAATGCAAGTGGGCTGGGCTCAAAATTGGCAACCATTATGCTAAAAAGGCATATTTTGCCGTGATAAATGTTAGTCTGTTACAGGTAACGCGGGTGGCACTGTGGGTTAAACCACAGAGCCTAGGACTTGCCGATCAGAAGGTCGGTGGTTCAAATCCCTGTGACGGGGTGAGCTCCCGTTGCTCGGTCCCTGCTTCTGCCAACCTAGCAGTTCGAAAGCACATCAAAGTGCAAGTAGATAAATAGGTACCACTCCGGCGGGAAGGTAAACGGCGTTTCCGGGTGCTACTCTGGTTCGCCAGAAGCGGCTTAGTCATGCTGGCCACATGACCTGGAAGCTGTACGCCGGCTCCCTCGGCCAATAAAGCGAGATGAGCGCCGCAACCCCAGAGTCGGTCACGACTGGACCTAATGGCCAGGGGTCCCTTTACCTTTACTTTATGACTGTATAAACACAGATTCTCCCTCACGCACACATGTAATGCAAGTGGGCTGGGCTCAAAATTGGCAACCATTTTGCTAAAAAGGCATATTTTGCCGTGATAAATGTTAGTCTGTTACAGGTAACATTTTCAGTTGCCGCTGCCCCATTTTACATATAGAGAATGGAGGCATGAGAGGGTGATACCCCCAGTTCAGCAGACTTTTGCCCCACTTCAAACTCAGACTGCCAGTTTCTGCCGTGGGTGGGGCTGCTGCCTCTTTAATAAAACCTTTGTTTGTTTTGCAATGCAGGAACGTGGAGGAAATCCTCGCAGCTAGGGGGGAGAAAGTTAGGCGTGTGGTTGGTGAAGATGCCTGGGAAATCCTGTTGGAGGACCCTCAGCAGACAGGAACCTCAGACCAGCCTCCTGATGGAGATGCAGGAGGACGTTGATGTCACTGGATTGCTCCACTCTCCTTCGAGTGGGAGAAAAATACAAAAAGACTTTGTTGCAGTTGTTTCAGATACTTTAATTCATCTCTTCCAACTTCCTGGCCCCTCACTTCTTCTTGATTGTAAATAACCCTGAAAGTTTACAAAAAGTTAAAAAAATGAAATCAAGGAAAGTTTACAATAAAACTTTTAAACATACACCAACTTTCTTTTCTTTTTATAACCATTTATTAAATTTTCGCTGGAAGCGATTGGGGGATCCAAGCAATGCATTGGTCAATGGAACTGCTGGGCTAAGCTGGCTCAGAGAGGCTGCTGTTGATGGCCTTCATCTCCTTGAGATGGTCACTATCCGTGGCCGCTTCTTAAGAGCAAAGAGAAGCAGAGAGACCAGATGCCTCTGCCACCCTCACTTCTGATTGGATGCCGTGCCAATGACGCAACCCCAGAGTCGTCCGTGACTGGACCTAATGGTCAGGGGTCCCTTTACCTTTATCTTTTTAATGCGTATATTGCTTTTCATTCGGGTATTTTTGTCTCCATGCATCTTTTAGGTTTAGGTTCTCTACCATTTGAAAAAAGGTTTGTGGTAATCTCCCTTCGTTTGATTTCCCCCCTCTTTCTGTTATATCTAATTCCAGTGAGGTGACACCATTGAAATCACTCCTTAAAATAATCTCTTCATGGATATGTTCCAACAGTTTTTCCTCAACTGCTTTAAAATATTGTGTCTTATTTCCATTTGGTGCGTAAATTCCTACCACTTCTTTTTTCTTTCCCTCTTGTTAATTGCACTCCCAATATTCTGCCTTTGGGATCCAAGCAATGTGTTGATCGATGGAAGCTAAGCTGGCTTGGAGAGGCTGCTGTAGGTGGCCTTGAGCTTGGGCCCTCTGGAGCACCTTCAGCACCTCTTGCTCCGAAGCAACGGGACATAGCAGAGGTTGGGGGCGTGCTGTTCCTCAGTGCACTGGCTTTCCGGATCTTCAGCTGATAGCCCCTCTTAGGGCACAATACCAGCAGGTCCCGCAGAGACTCATTATAGTTCTCCACGAAGTTGGCAGTAAACTGGTACTTCCAGGCTTTGGCCTCCATCTCCTGGGCTTCCTTGAAGATCTGCTGCACTGAATGTATCAAATAAATGTTGTAGACGTGGAGAAGCAGTGGGATCTATGCTGCATATGTGGTGGACATGCAAAAAAAATCAAGGAATTCTGGGATGAAATATATATGGAACTTTAAAAAACGCTTAAGGTTATGTTTATAAAAAAAAACCCAGAGGCTTTCCTTCTCGGAATATTAGGTCCTGATATACAAAAAAATGTAAGGGAACTATTTTTATATGTGACAGTGGCCGCAATAACTCTAATAGCCTCAAACCTGAAAGGAGGAAAAATACCTTCAAAGTCTAATTCTAATAGCCTCAAACTGGAAAGGAGGAAAAATACCTTCAAAGTCGGAGTGACAACAAAAATTAATGGAATACACAGAGCTGGCTAAGCTATCAGGAGAAAAAAGAGACCATGCAGACCAAGTATTTTTTAATAAACAGGATTTATTTTAAAATTACATTAAGGATTGTAATAGCATGAAGTCTTTGGCAGCCTTTGAATAGCTTCTGTAATCCACTGAACAATTTTAAGAAAGTACAATATCTTTGACAAGTAATTATTAAAAACAGATGTGTAGTGTGTTCGATAAATACATATTTAAAGCCATATGGAAATTGTGGGAAGTCACTGGAACCAAAAGAAGACTGTGATAAAGTGTAACAGATATTGATATTTTTTCTGTTTATTTATTTTTTGTTAGGGATAACTTTGATTTTGTGTTATGTTTCTTTAAGTTCAAAAGTTCAAAAGCAAAAGCATTTTAAAACACACACACAAAATCTGCACTGCGCCGGCTGTGGCAGGGTCCTGAAGATTCACACCAACTTTCTAAGCATCTGGACAGATTTGTCTAAACAAGAATGTTTTTGGCACACAACAAAGAGAATACAGTGAAGGTGCTTGCTTGATTTCAAAGGAGACGGAGTTCTGAAGTGTAGGTGAAGTGTCTTACAAATGCAGAAACTGAATTGTGTGGCACCTGTAGTAGTGCCAGTTCTGCCGATTGAAGCAGTTGAGTAGCCACAACTGCTCCTGACTCACACATATGTGTGTCAAAGCCACCAAGTAGGACTGATGCTGCACAATGTGTTTTGGGGAATATTCTAGTTCTCATGGTTCTGAACAAAAGGGAACCCGGGGCCTTCTGCATGCAAGGTGAATGCTATGCCATTGAGCTACAGTACCTTGCCTAAAAATAAAGTAAGATTCTAGTCCTTATAGATCTGTGCTTCTCTGATTGAAATCTGCAGGGTGTTGGTGTGCTGAGCCAATACAGCCATTACTCTCAACCTTGTAGATGGAAGGTGCGAGGGGCAACCTTTCCCAAACTGAGAGGACTCAATGAGAAGGAGGGGTGAGGGTGGCTTGGCCTGCCTCTGTTCCAGGAGAAGCACTGTAAATCCTCAAGCACATTGATGCTTTTTGAAATGGCTTGATGGTGAACATTTTCCCTTAAGTGCCCTCAAGCCATTTTGGACCACATCTCCCATCAGCTCCTAATACAGCCATCTGCTTTATGGAAGGGACCATGGTCCAAAGTCCCTGGAGGGTAGCAGGTTAGCAAAAGGTTGCTCCAGGTGAGGCCTGGCAGCCTTAAGAAAAGATGCTCAGGTATTTTGTGTGGGATGTGAGATTTTCCACCAGATGGCAGCAGAACATCAGAAAAGATTTTTAAAACGGAGCTGGCGAAAGGATGGAGGAAGAATCTGATTGTGTTCGATTTATGACCCCTTCGTACTTTGACTCTTGCAGTGTTGAGTGCAATGTCAATACACTAAAAATTGGGAAAAGTTTAAAAAAGTGCAACCCAAATGATTAAGGGAGGTGGTAGAGTGACTGCCCCTATGAAAAATGGTTGCAGTGTGTGGGGCTTTTTAGCTTGGACAAAAGGTGAGGAAAAGGTGACATGAGATAAGTTTATAAAATTATGCACTGCCTGGACAAAGTGGAGAGAGAAACGTTTTTCTTCCTCTTTCACAGCACTAGAACTCGTGGACATCCAATGAAATTGTACGTTGGGAGATTCAGGTCAGAAAGTCCTTCTTAGACTATGGTACTCACACAGAAGGCAGCTGTTGGCACCAACATGGATGGCTTTGAAGGATAAGGGAAATTAATGCAGTAGGAGAGAGATGTTGATGGCATCTAGCCATGATGGCCAAGCTCTGACCCCCACAGTTGCAGGCAGCAATGTTTCTGAATATAAGTTTCTGGAACCCACAAGAGGGCAGAGAGCTCTTGTGTTTGGATTGCTTGCTGATTTCTGGAAGGCAAGTGTTGCTGGACTAGGTGGGTCATTGACTTGATCCAGCAGACACTTCTGATGTTCTGAACGTCAGGGTGTGTTTTTTTAAACCCTAATTATATGCAAAGCTGTGCACCAGGTGTGCTTGGCATGGTGGGCCTGTTCTTTTATCTCCCCCATGCAGATAGCTGGGCAGGGCCGCCCATATGCTGGTCATTCGATGTCATGATTGGTTGGATGGCCACCTGTCAGGCATGCTTTAGTTGTGATTCCTGCCTTGCAGGGGGCTCAGCTGGATGACCACTGGGGGTCCCTCCGCACCCTACAATTTATGCTTCCAAATCCATAGAAGAGGGCCAGGCCCCAAGTTGCACCCTGTACAGTGGTGAGGTGTGATTTTGTAAGGAGAAGCAGCTATTTTAAAAATGGCAAAACAGTATTTCAAGTGGGGGCTGGTGGCCAAATCCCAAGAGAAGATTCTGGTTTCAGGATCCATCAGAAGGGACGCCTTGAGCCACCTGGGATGTGGTTTGGCCCTTTGCCAAATAATGGCAGGGAAGCTGGGAGTGACCCCACCCCAAAATGCCATGTGGGGCGAATTAGACTCTTCTCCCCACCCCCTCCCAGCTTTGTCTTGGTTTCAGAATCGGAAGCTGAAATAAAACACCAAAAAACCTTGTGTTCCAAAAATGTTTAATAAGCACCCTCTTCCCCCACAGAATTCATTTGGCAGCTCTTTGATTTTTATGGGGATGGGGAAAGTACCATGCAGATAAAGGACCCCTCCCCTCAATAAAATTATATTGTCTAACACACATGGAAGAATATAGAATAAATTAGCGAATATATTGAATCTTGGCAGAGATATTCCTGCAGGTGGCTTGATTTCCAGTTTCGACTGGGCTTGGAGATGTGGGAAGGAGTGAAAAGCAACCCCCTCCCCCACTGTCCTCTTCCCTGAAACCAATGGAAGGCCATCTGTCAGGGACGCTTTAGCTGTGACTCCTGCATTGGAGGGGGCTGGGCTAGTTGAACCATAGGGGCGCTCTTCCAACTGTACATTTTTATGAATGTCTCTAGGTAGACTGCCCCTGGTGCTAGAGGCACACTCAACTTTCCACCCCCAGCATCTCTAGGAGAACAGCCCCCTTCCAAGAAATGGGCCTTGCTCAGAGCCACTTCCTTGAGGCGGGACTGCTACAGTTGAGATTGCCCCAATGTCTCGCCCCCCCAGCGCCTGCGTCCTCACAGCACTAGGGCTCAGTCCAGACCCTGCACGGGGGACCGGTCTTAGCTAGGACTGGGCTGTGCTTCATCTTCTGCAGCTTCCTCTTCACCCAAGGCCAGGTCCACCCTCTGCTCGTCGATGCGCTTGGCCTGGGCCCTCTGAATGAGGCTGAAGAAATCTTCATCTGGCACAGTGGGACCGCGTGGGGTGGCATCGGGGGCTGCACAGCGCTGGTCATCGATGCGAGAGGACTAGGGATGGGGAGGAGGAACGAGAAGAAGAAGTGAAGGAGGGAGCCATCACAGAGAGGAGAAGAGAGTCAGGCAGTTTAGGACTGGGTTGGACTAGATGATCCTTGCGGTGGGGGGGGGGGTCCCTTCAGACCGCCTCAACCAGAGGCTGGCCTCAACCAGAGCCAGGGCTTTTTCGGCCGTGGCCCCGATCTGGTGGAATGCTCTGTCACAAAAGACTAGGCGCTGCGGGACGACATTTTTTCGCAGGGCTTGCAAGACAGAGCTGTTCCACCACGCCTTTGGCACAGCCTGACTCCCTCCTTTGGCAATCCTCACAGAACTCTAGCTCAATGGTTGCCATTAATTTGATTTGAACTGATTTTATAACGAAATGATTTTAGAATGTTGTATTATTTTACTGTTGTTAGTCGCTCTGAGCCTGGCTTCGGCTGGGGAGGGAGGGATATAAATAAGTTGTTGTTGTTGTTGTTGTTGTTGTTATTATGACCTCCAAAGGTGGTGGACTCTCTTTCCTTGCAGGTTTTAAATCAAAGGTTGGGGGTTCTTTAGTTGTGGTTCCTGCATTGCAGGAGGCTGGGCTAAATGATCCTTGGGATTATTATTTATTTATTGCATTTTCTTTCCTCCAATGATCTAAAGGGGACGTACGTGGTTCTCCCCCCACCCCACAAAAACCCTGCGAGGTAGGTTGAGTAAGAGTGAGTGACTGCTCCAAAGTGGACTTCATGGCTAACAGCAGATTTGAACCCTGACCTCCCAGACTCTAACCACCACGTCACACTGGCGTAGTTAATTTGGGACCAATCCTCACTGACAGTCCTTCAGGTCACTTGCTCCCAAGTCATGTAGAACCTTATCAGCAAGGACCAGTAGCTGGTGGAATACTGCCCAGAAATTGCATTGCAGCAGGTTGAGCTAGATGACCAATGGAGGTCTTTTCCAATGCTATGATTCTATGCTATAATCTTCTCTGGCTGCCTAGTCCAGCATCCTGTTCTCACAGTGGCCGCCCAAATGCCTAAATGTGAAACCAGTAAGCAGGATTCCAGTGCAACACCAATTCTCCCTTCCTGTGGTTTCCGGCAGCATTGCTGCCTGTGGCCGTGGAGCCAGAGCAGAGTCATTGTGGTGAACAGTCCACAGCAGCTCTCTTTTAAAGCCATCCAAGTTGGTGGCCATCTCCTGACCTGGGGTCAAGCCCTGGACATCTTAGGTCTGAGGGACTGCCTGAAACTCTAACATCCTAGCTCCATCACTGAGATCACCTGCAAGAGTGTTGTTGATCGGCTCTTTTTATAACAACAAGAAACTGAGCATTTAGTGTCACAGAGGAGAGGGCTATTGATGGCTACCAGTCATGATGGCTATGCTCTGCCCACCACAGTTGGAGGCAGTAATGCTTTCGAATCCCAGTTGTTGAGACTCATAGGAAGGTAAAGCGCTTTTGTGCTTTGATCCTCCTTGCCCATTTCGAAACAGAGGCATCTGTTAGCCACTGTGAGAACAGGATGCTGGCCTAGGTGGGCCACTGGCCTGACCTAGAAATGCTTTTGTGACATTCTTAGAAGCTTCCAGGTCCAGAGGCAGTCTATTGGGACTCCTAGATCCTAAGCAGCATTTGGTGACAGTGAGAACAGGATGCTGGCCTAGATGGCCCATTGGCCTGATCCAGTAGGCTCTTCTTATGTTCCTATGTCATCTGCCCTGCTCTCTGGAATACTGTCCCCTTTTGTTTGGCCTATGCAAGCAATTGAGAATACATCTTTCCCCCATAATGGTCAGATTCTTTCTGATTTTAAAAAGTTTCACATGAGTTTGCGTTTATGCACTGAGACATTTAAAAATGTATAGTGGTATAGATATTTTTAAATCATTGGATGCTTTAGCTACGATTCCTGCATTGCAGGGGGTTGGACTAGATGACTCTTGGGGTACCTTCCAACTCTGCAATTCAGTGGTTCCATGGACCAGTGCTCTGAACAGGACCCCTTCAGAGTTGGATGAGTACCCTTCCACAACTTCAAACACCCCCCCCAAAAAAAAGAACAGAGCAAAAAAATAAACCCCAAGATTTTCAAAAGCCGGGAACTGACAGTTTCTGAAGTGGGTTTAATGATGTCAAGTGATTAGCCATGCTCAAAACATACCTGGCACTTCATGAGCATGTTGAAGAACTCGTCGCCTGGCTCCTGCTGTGTACCGCCTTCCCTGCGGAGGTGGCTGAGGTTGTTGGGGGTAATGCGCAGGCCTGGCAGGCTGCCCACGCTGGCCCGCTGGTCGTCCAGCCGCCGGCTCTGGGAGCTGGCGATGAGGTCGAAGAGCTCCTCAGTCTGTGGGGAGGCCATTGAGGACTGGGCTGCCAGCGCACAGGAAGAAAGAAATGTTATTGCAGAAACAGAATAGATGACCCCCAGGGTCCCCACCTAGTCCAACCGCTTGCAAATCAGGAAACTCAGCTAAAGTGTCCCTGGCAGGTAGCCACCCAGCCTCTGCTTTAAGATCTCTAGTGAAGGAGATAATAATCACAACCATAATACTTTAGTTGTGAAGCTCAGTTCCTATTCCTTCCTTCTGCAGATGCAGCCTAGAACTGCATTAGCTTTTTTTTGCTGCTGCATCACACTGTTGACTCATGTCAAGCTTGTGGTCTACTAAGATCCCTGGATCCCTTTTCACATCCACTGCTGTCAAGCCAGGTGTCCCCCAACCTATACCTGTGCATCTGGTTATTCCTGCCTAAGTGCAGAATCTGACATTTGTTCTCACTGAAGTTCATTCTACCTTCTGCGGTACAGTGGAACCTCAGGTTATGTACTGTCCTCCTTAATGAATGCTTCGGGTAATGAGCTCCGCTAACCTGGAAGTAGATGCCCCTAGCTGTGAACTTTGCCCCGGGATGCGAGTGGAGGTCATGTGCCAGCGGTGGAAGTAGTGGGAGGCCCCATTAGTGAAAGCGCGCCTCATGTTAAGAACGGTTTCGGCTTAAGAATGGACTTCTGGAACGAATTAAGTTCGTAACCGGAGGTACCACTGTATTAGCTGCCCCTCCCAGTTTAGCATCATCTGCAAATACTTCCCTCTCAAACATCTAAGTTTATTAAGATTTTTTTTTTAATTGCTTACAGTATAACTGAGTACATTAAAAAGCAGAACCCTGGGGAGACCCTGGGTTGGACTAGATGACCCTTAGATCCCTCCCAACCCTATGAATTCAGGATTCATTGGAGGTTTTTAAGCAAAGGTTGGAAGGGCACCTATCAGGGATTCTTTAGTTGTGATTCTTGCATTGCAGGGGGCTGGGCTGGATGACTGTTGGTAGTCTCTTCCCACTCTATAATTCTGTGATGATGATGACAATGATAATAGTAATAATATGAATAATAATAGCAAAGTGTAGTGCAGTGATTAGAAATTATTCCAGGTTGCTTGCTCTGAAGTAATTGAGGATTTTATCAGCAAATACCAGCATCTTGTGGAACACACTGCTCAGAATTAGTCCCAGGAACAAGCCTTGCTCAGCAGCTTGCAATACACATAGTTACTCTGCAGAACTCCTGGCATAAGATGTGCCCGCTAGCTTAGATAGATGTGTGAACAGAGTCGGTTGGGGAGTGGGGTGGATGGTGGTCACTGGATTGAGTATCTTTTTCTGGGGGACAGGAGGCGGGCAGGTGGGAGGATTCCTTACTTCTGAATGGGGTAACTGTGCCCCTGAAGGACCAGGTGTGATGCCTGGAGGCCATTTTGGTCTCAAAGCTGTCCATAGAAGCACTGGTTAATTCTGTGCCCGGGGCGGCTGTTTATCAGCTCCATCTGGTACGCAGGCTCAGACCCTACTTGCCTGTGTACTGTCTTCCAGAGTGATAAATGCCCTGGTTATCTCTCCCCCCCCCCATACTTTGGACTACTGCAATGCCCTCTATGTGGGGCTACCTTTGAAGGTGACTTGGAAAGTACAACTAAACCAAAATGCGGCTGCCAGACTGGTGACTGGGAGCAGCTGCTGGGACCATTTAACAATGGTTATAAAAGATCTACATTGGCTCCCAGTACATTTCTGAGCACCATTAGCAGTGTTGGCCATTGACCTAAAATGGCCTCAGCCCTGTATACCTGAAGGAGCATCTCGTCCACTGAGATCCTCCTCTGAGGACCTTCTGGCCGTTCCCTTATTGTGACAGGTGAAGTTACAGGGAACCAATCAAAGGGCCTTCTCAATTGTCGCGCTCCCCCTGTGGAATGCCCCCACTTCAGATGTCAAGGTTGGCTACTGTGAAAAGAGGATGCTGGACTAGATGGGTCCCTCAGTGCTTTTGTATGTGTCCAAATACTTTGAAGCAAGCAGGAGGAGGTGTGGGCCCTGTGGAGGAAAGCAAGAGCCCCCAGGGGCGCTCCCGCATCAGCAGGGACGACAAGAAGCTCTCCTTCTATTTTTAGGAGCGAGAGAGCCTCGCTCAACCCCGCTCCTTGTCATAACACAGCCTGACCTTTTCAACACTGCCTCCTGCCTGCCTCGCAGCTTTGGCGCTCTGCCTGCATCTCCTGTGCCTGGTTTTTTCCGGAGCTTCCTCTCTTGATCCATGCACACAAACCCCTGCTTAATATTTTGATGCAAGGAAGTGTCGACTTTGAACTCGCAGGCATCCAACGAAGGTGAATGTTGAGAGGATTCATTTTGCAGCACAGAATTAATCTGTGGAACTGCCTCCTACAGGAGGCAGTGATGGCCACCTACTTGGACAGCTTTAAAAGAGGATTAGACAAATTCATGGAGGAGGAGAAGGCTATTGATGGCTACTAGCCAAGATGGCTATGCTCTGCCTCCACAGTTGGGGGCAGTAAACGCTTCTTGATTATACTAGTTGCTAGAAACCCCAGAAGGGGAGAGTGCTCTTGCATGTGGGTTTCCCTTTGGGGCATCTGGCTGGCCAGTGTGAGAACAGGATATTTGGCCTGATCCAGCTGCAGGGCTTATCTTATGGGCAGATAAAAGGATAGATGTATTAATGAAGCACAGAGTTCAGAATGTGTTCATCCAATTTGATGGTCATCATGGCCTCTTGTGGGAGGGAGTTCCACAAACTAACACTGTGCTGCATGAATTTCTTTTCTCTGCCATGAACCCTCCAACACTGATAGCCTCATTGATAGCCCTCTCCTCCATGAATTTGTCTAATACTTTTTTAAAGCCCTTCAAGTTGGTGACCCTCAATGGTACCCGCAGGAAGAATATCCACAGATTAACAGTGCTGCATGAAGATATCCTTCCTTTTATCTGCCCTTATTTAAGACAGAAGGGGACACATAGCTATTCCAGCACAGCAAGGGCCCTGGGAGCAGCTCAACAAAAGCTTACAGGTCCTCTCCTCCAGGGCAGGCACCAGGGTGGCCACTGTAGCTTCTTCGGCCTCCTTCTGGCCTTCCTCCAAGGGACAGCGTTGGTCATCCATCCGGTTGCTCTGGAATTTGCTCAGCAGCTCAAAGAAGCACTCCTCGTCTGAAGGCGCCCGCTTGATTTTCTGCAAAGAAGAAATAATAATAGTTTTTTCCAGTCTCAATTTCCTACCATATTTAAAGTGGATCATCAAAACCAGAACTCAGCTGTCTAAATGCATCCCAGTTCCTACATGCTCTTCAAAATCAGATGGCAAGATTGCATATATATATATATATATATATATATATATATATATATATATATATATATATTCAAAAATAGTATTAATATCATTAAAACACTGGATTATTATAATGCACTCTATGTGGAGCTTCCCTTGTCACTTGGAACCTGGCATGGTGGGACAACAGGAAATGAGACAAAGATTTGACAATGCTCCTGCAAAAATCTGATATTATCTGCTTACAAGAAACTTGGCTATAGCATATCAGCCCCTTGCATTTACAAGGATGCTCCCAGGAAAGTCTTCCATCAGTTAAGAAGCAATTAAAGGGATGAGGAAGTGAGGGTTGGACCACTCCCCCCCCCCACTGAATTAAGCTGGGGAAATCAGCGCTGTGGAGTCCGGTCTCTCGGATTTTCTGTATGTTAATACAGTCATCAGATGCTATCTGATAAATCCCAGTGCTACAAGTGGTATATAGGAATACCAAAGAAGGTGAGTTGATGGGCAATGCAAAGAGACAAAACAAGATCTTTTACGAGCTATCATGTTGTTGTTGCTTTTTGGGGGGAGAATATTCTGAAATTAATAAGGGAAATATGAGTTAGATAAGAGTGGCATATAAGAAAATCCTAAAGAATAAAAAAGTGAATTTTGTGACATGACAGTGGCAAGAATTAGGGCTGGCAGTGTCTGAGCAAAGGGAGGATAAATTCTGGGACCTGGTGGCTCAGTGTATGAACCAGACAAGATCAACCTTAGATGCCACTATATCAGCATGGCACTGATGGTTTTGAGTACAGTGGTACCTCAGGTTACATACGCTTCAGGTTACAGACACTTCAGCTTACAGACTCCGCTAACCTAGAAATAGTGCTTCAGGTTACGAACTTTGCTTCAGGATGAGAACAGAAATTGTGCTCTGGCAGCGTGGCGGCAGCAGGAGGCCCCACTAGCTAAAGTGGTGCTTCAGGTTAAGAACAGTTTCAGGTTTAGTATGGACCTCCGGAACGAATTAATTACTTAACCCAAGGTACCACTGTATGTATTATAAGTGGGGAGACACTTACAGGTAATTTGCAAGATGTTGAGGTGAGAAGCAGGCAGGAAAATTTGGGATAAATTCAAAAGCACAATAAAACTAGCTGCTCATCTCAATGTACCCCTCCCCTCCCCATTGGCATACACTGACCAAGAAAGTGATGGTGTCATGCACCCACACCATGGGGCATTCTCACGCCATGTGCGCACACTGGAGGGTGTGCTGACATGTTGTGTGCATGCCATGCAGCTTGTGTGAGTGACATCAGCACACCCTGCAGTGTGTGTGAGTGAGGTGAGCATGTCGTGCAGAGTTGTGCAATTTTGAGGGGGCCCTTTCCTCAAAAATTTGAGGTAGCCCTCAGCCCCCCCCCAGATGGTGTTCCTGCTCTGTGCATTTGAGTCATTCCCTCTAGCTGCTTCCTTCTTGTAGTTCCCTGCCCTTTAGCAGGTTTCTGGAGGACCACCTCAGTTTCCTGTGCATCAATGAAACTATTATTCCCAGTACCAGGTATTCCCCTGTGGTTTGTAATATTGTTTCCCCCACCCCACCCTCAGGATTTGGTTTAAAGCAATCCTGAACAGGTTTTCAAGAGGATTAGCAAACGCATTCTTGCCAACCAATGTCAGGTGCGATCCATCTCTGGCAAGAAGTTCTTCCTCAAGGAAGCAGAGACCATGGACCAGGAAGCCAAACCTTCCCTGGCGACAGCACCTGCACAGCCGGTGGTTTACTTCCAGTATTTTCCTCTTTCTTCCTGGGCCATGACCTGCAACAGGAAGGAGTGATGGAAAAGCCACCTGTGCTCAAAAGTCCTTCAGCTTCCTGCCCAGACTCTCATAGTCCCTTTGCTGTATGTTGAAGTCTGTGTCTGGCAGTGTCATTTGTACCCCCTATGAATCAAAAGGAAGGTGAGTTGTGGTCAGCTTGGCAACTTCTCTGCCCTGTTGTTAACCTTTGTACCTGGAAGACAACACAACTCCCAGGACATCCTGTTGCTTCTGTACACTGCTGTCCTCCTCATTAGGGAGTCACCTACCACTACCCTAAATCTGCCTCTGCTATCACCCTCTTCCCACTGGCTGTGCAATAGCAGACCCCCCCCCCCTTGGGTGGCAAGGATGAGAATTTATTTATTTTCTCTCTTAATTCCTGATCAGCCTTCAGGCAGCTCAAAAGGCCAGATTCCTCCACTGGGTGGCTAATTTCGATGCTGCCCTAAATAGAAGCCAAGTGAGTGTGTGTGTTTTATTTTCGCCCTTCAGCATTGCTAGAAAATGAATTATTTCCCTGTGTTTAGCAAGCTGTGCTGTTAACCCAGTCACTGCTGGTTTGGGGAATCTCTGGCTTCTGGGGTAGAGTAAGGTTACCAGACGTCCCCGTTTCCTGGGGACAGTCCCCGGATTTACAAATCAATCCCCTGACAAAATCCATTGAAGTTGAAAAGTGTCCCCGGATTCATTGGAAAAAATCTGGTAACCTTAGGGTAGTGTCTATGATCCCAGTTAAGAACTACGGAATTCCCACAGGAGGCAGTGATGGCCATCGACTTGGATGGCTTTAAAACAACATTAGACAAATCCATGGAGAAGAGAGCTATTGAGTTGTTAAAAACCATGGGTGTGTGTGTGAGGGCTATTGTGTTTGGGTCCTGCTTGAGGGATTTCTACAGGCATCAGGTTGGCTGCTGTGAGAAGAGGATGCTAAGCTGGATGCAGTAAGCTTTTCTTACGTTTTTTATGCAATAACTCCCCCCCCTCTTTTTTTGTTTTGTTCTGATGGTTCCCAGAGAGGGAACCAGGTTTAAAGACCACTTGTGGATATCTCGAGCAACCCCCACCCCAAAAAGACCCTCTGCAGAAGGATATTGACAAGCTAGAAAGGTGTGCAGAGGAGGGTGACAGAGATGATGGAGGGTCTTGGAAACCAAGCCTGATGAGGGATGGTTGAGGGAGGTGGGGATGTTTAGCCTGGATATGAGGACACTGAGAGGAGACATGAGAGCCACCTTCAAATATCTGAAGGGTTGCCACCTGGAACATGGAGGCAGCTTGTTCACGACCTGAACCCGCAGCTTCAAATGACAAGAAAGGAACATTAGGAAGAAGTTCCTGAGGGCAGGAGCTGTTCCAACAGTGGTACAGAGGGAGTCCCTCGGGACAGACTGCCTCAGAAGGTGGTGGACTTTCCTTCCTTGGAAGCTTTTAAGCAGAGGTTGGGTGGCTGTCTGCCAGGGATGCTTTAGCTGTGATTTCTGCACTGCAGGGAGTTGGACTAGATGACCCTTGGGAGTCCTTTCCAACTCTACGATTCTATTGTTCCTGTGGGGCAGAGTCTGTATGCATACAATAACGGATCCATGCAGCTGCTTGCATTTTTGGCCATTTCTTTGGGTGTTAAGCTGTCAGGAAAAGCTCTGGGGCTTCCCTGCATACAGGGAGGCTGGGATAAAAATAACCCGGCTGTCTGGCAAAAGGTGCTCATTTGGGTCAACCACCGATCGCTTTGCTCTGAAGAGCTGTAATTTGGGGGCATTTGCACAGCTGTGTTGGTGTTTGCTGTTGTCCCCATTGTCACAGAGTCTTAGAACTGTAGAGTTGGGAAGGACCCCAAGGGTCATCCAGCCCAAGCTCCTGCAATGCAGGAATTGCAGAAGGTCTGTGCCCATGGTGGGTTGGGGGTAGAAGGATGAGAAATGAAAAGCCCCAAACGCCCAGAAGAGAATCTGTGCTCCTCTTTTCTCTCTGTGGCAAAGTCTGGGAGAGCAGGAATGGGGCGGAATTTATGAAGCATGGCAGGGGGAGGATGAGAAATGGAAATTGTGAGCTTCACAACTGAAGTATTATTGCATTATTGTTATTTATCATATCCTTCCCTGGATGTTTTGAAATGGAGGGCAGGTGGCCCTTTGTCAGGGATTCTTCAGCTGGGATTCCTACACTGCATGGGTGTAGAGTAGATATTTGTCCAGGACAAGCCCAAAGAAGCCTCCTGTGTGACCTGGGGACTGACTATCATGGTTGGCCTGGGCAGGTGACTGGCCACCCACTGCACTGGGGCAACAACCCCTGCTGCCACCACCTGCTGAGCAGGAACACCCAACTTCTTTCTCTTTCCTTCTCTTTTTGCTTTTTCTTGAGCCTGGGGGAAAACTATGTGCAGGTCAAAAAGAATCCCAAAGTCTGAGAGTATGCCTGGGTCTAAAGCAGCTTCTGCCAGGCTGGTTCTCTGTAAACAACACTTTCCCCTACAAATTGCACCAGCCCCAGGGTCATCTGATAGCTGTGCTGCCTGGCAGCTGGTGGGCATTGTAGTCCAACGCATCTGGACAGCAGCAGGAGGTCTTGCAAGTTTGCAAAACTTCCTTCCTCTGAGCCCAGTTAAGCCTCATGCCCCACTAGGAGTTAAGTTGTTGTGCTGCCTATTCCAAGTCCATCCTCCTCCAATGGCATCACCTGCTGATTATAAATACCCTTCCTAGGAGTGAGTTTTCCCCACACTTCGCCTCCTGCAGCCCCCACAAGTATTTAAAGTTAGCTGCCGGCCTTATGGCACTTAAAACAGAAAGCCGACTCAAGAAAAGAGTGAGAATGAGATTAAATTGCCTTGGTTCTTTGAGGAAGGGAAGGAATCCAGAAGGAAAGGAAGGCCAGCTCTCCCTCTTTGGTGGTTTTTAAGCAGAGGATGGACCGACCGCTGTCAGGAATGGTTTAGTTGAGATTCCTGCATTACAGTGGGTAAGCCTACGTGACCCTTGGGGTCCTTTCTAATTCTGTGATTCTGGTGAATCAACCCTTCTTTCCCATGTTAAAATCTGAAAGTCTAGAATTATTCAGTTCTGAATAGCAGAACTGTAACAATCTGCCGGAACCCCAGAAGAGCCCCTGATGGATCAGGGCAAAGTGGGCCCATCTAGTTGAGCAACCTGTCCTCACAGTGGCCAACCAGATGCCCCAATGGGAGACCCATAGATAGGACCAGAGCACAACAGCCCTCTCACTTCCTAAGCTCACAGGGTCATCTTGACTAGTAGCCATCTCCTCCCTGAATTAGCCCAGTCTTTTTTTATATATATAAAAAAACAGTGTTCTTGTGGAACACTGTTGCAGAGAAACTGGGTCACAGAGGTTCCAGTGTTCAATATAGCATCTTCTGACATAAGAGCATAAGAAGATCCTGCTGGATCAAGCCCAGTGCCCCACATACTCCAACGTCTGGTCCTCACAGTGGCCAACCAGGTCAAAGGACCTGAGCACTCTCCTCTCCCTTTCAGCAACTGGTATTTATAAAAGCATTACTGCCTCTGACCATGGAGGGAGAAAGAATTTAGCCATCTTGGCTAGTAGCCATTAAGCCAGTGTGGTGTAGTGGTTAAGAGCGGTAGTCTCGTAATCTGGGGAACCGGGTTTGCGTCTCCGCTCCTCCACATGCAGCTGCTGGGTGACCTTGGGCCAGTCACACTTCTTTGAAGTCTCTCAGCCCCACTCACCTCACAGAGTGTTTGTTGTGGGGAGGAAGGGAAAGGAGAATGTTAGCCGCTTTGAGACTCCTGAAGGGGAGTGATAAAGCGGGATATCAAATCCAAACTCTTCTTCTTCTTCTTCCCCTCCATGAATTTGTCCAATCCTTTTTTTAAAAAGCCATCAACGTTAGTGGCCACCTCTGCCTCCTGCTGGAAGGAGTTCCGCATTTTAATCATGTGCTGAGTGAAGAAACATTTCCTTTTATCCTGTATCTTCCCATGTTTAGCTTTATGCCATCCTGACTCAACAGGGCTCTGAGGAGAAAGGATCCTGCCCACCCAAACTTAAGTGAAACCAGATTCAGAATTCAACTACTTTGTCCACAAACTCACCATTGGTTCCCCCAAATCCGTGACTAGCTTGACGGTTAACCTCACCTTTGCAATTCAAGGCCCTTTGAGGGGTTGAGGTGGTTACAGCCACTAACAACCTTGTCTTAAACAGAAAGGCCACTGATTCCTGCATTGCAAAGGGTTGGACTAGATGACTCTCGAGGTCACTTCCAAATACAATTTAGGATTCTATGTTTGGTCCAATGGCTGTTGCTACCTCCAAGTCCAGCCCTGGCTACTTGAGTGCTGTTTATAACCTAACTATCTGGTTATTCATGCCTAGATGTAGAACCTTACATTTGTCCCTATTGAACAAACCAAATGGATTTCAATGGGGACAAATGTCATGTTCCACACTTAGGCAGGAATAAGCAAATGCACCAATAAAACATGAGGGACACCTGGCTTGACAGCAGTGGATTGAAAAGGATACAGGGGTTTTAATATGAGCCACAAGCTAATACTAAGCCAGCAGTGTGATGTAGTGGCAAAAGAGGCTAATGTTACTCTAGGTTGCATCAGCAGACGTTGAGTGCCCAGATCAAGGGAAGTCATAGTAAGACTATATTCTGCCTGTGTCCAGTTCTGGGCACCACCATTTAAGGGGGATAAGGACAAGCTAGAAGGTGGGCAGAGGAAGGTGAGCAATGTGATCAAGGGTCTGGAAACTATGCCTTAGGAGGAACGGCTGAAAGAGCTGGGCATGTTTAGCCTGGAGAAGAGAAGATGGAGAGGAGATGTGATAGCCATTTTCAAGGGCTGTCACGTGGAAGCTTGTTTTCTCCTGTTCCTCAGGGTAGGACCCGAACCAATGGCTTCCAGTTACAAGAAAGGAGATTCTGATGAAACATCAGGAAGAACTTTCTGATGGTAAGAGCTGTTTGACAGTGGAATGGACTCCCTCAGAAGGTGGTGGACTCTCCTTTCTTGGAGGTTTTTAAGCTGAGTTTGGATGGCCACCTGCAATGGATGATTTAGTTGAGATTCCTGCATTGCAGGGAGTTGGATTAAATGACCCTTGGGTTCCCTTTTATGATTCTATGATTTCCCAGCAAACCTGGATGGGTTTGTTGGAAGACATGTGAGCTGGAGAGTCAAGCTCAGGTGACTACCCTCACCTTCACTCCATGGGCCAAATTAGGTGTGTGTGTGTGTGTGTCTCTAGAGAGAGATTTCAAGGGGCTGTAGCTCAGGGGTAGAGAATCTGCTTTGCATGCAGAAGGCCCCAGGTTCAATCTCAGCATCTCCAGGTAGAGGTAGGAGAAAGTCCCCTGACTGGAACCCTGGACAGCCACTGCTGGCAGTCAGTGTTTATAGTACCGGTAAAGGGTAAAAAGGTAGGACCCCTGGACGGTTAAGTCCAGTCAAAGGCGACTATGGGGTTGTGGCACTCATCTTGCTTTCAGGCCAAGGGAGCCAGCGTTTGTCCTCAGACAGCTTTCTGGCTCATGCGGCCAGCATGACCAAACCGCTTCTTGCACAACGGAGCACCGTGACTGAAGCCAGAGCGCACAAAAACATAATTTACAGTAGAAACCAATGTGAAACAATGGTCTAGTGAAGTGGTATAAGGCAGCTTCCTATAGTTCTGTTTAATCCAGCTCTTTATTCAGACCCATAAGGACTAGAATCTTGGTTTATTTTTAGCTGCAGCAGAGGGACAAAGCACCTGCCTTGCATGCAGAAGGTTGCAGGTTCAATCCACAATGGTGTCTCCAGGTAGGCCTGGCAAAGCCCCCTACCTGAAGCCCCAAAGAGCTGCTGCCAGACAGTGTAGAAAGTAGTGGTCGAGATGGAACAATTGCCTGACCAGTTGCTCTGAGGCAGCTTCCTACTTCCTATTTAATTCAGAACCATAAACTTTTTTTAGAGGAAGGATTGTAGCTGAACGGGGACAGCACCTGCTCTGCATACAGGTTCAGTCCCCAGCAGCAACTCCAGGTAGGCCTGGGAATGTTTCCTGCCCAAAATCCTGAACAGCCACAGCTGCCAGCCAGTGTAGATAACATGATCTAGATGCACTAATTGGCCTGACTCTGTGTGGACTGAGGCTGTGGCACGGGCATTAAAAACACACACCCCAGTGTCATTAACCTTAGTGGGAGGATGTACAGTCCGCAAAGCTGCCTGGTGTGGCTCTGGGTCAGTTGCCGCTCCTCTGCCTGACTTTCTTTGCGGGGTTGTTGAAAAACAGGGTGGATGGCAAACGGAGCCTGATGTCCTGCTTTGAGTGTTTTCCAGTAGAGGCTGGCTGTGTGATGCAAAGAACGAACAAAACTCTCCCTCCGCTTGCCCACCCACTCTCAGGAGCACCCCATGGATCATTGCCACCCACAAGACTCCAGAGAATGAGGGCTCCAGTCTTTACCCACTTGGCTGGCTCTCAGCTGACCAAACTCACTTCCAAACAGCTGTGCTGGCAGGAGCAAATGGATGTCACAGTCCAAAACTTATAGAGGGCACCAGGATGGTGAAGTGCTGCTCTAGACTCTGGATCATAACATCCTACAATTGTAGAGTTGGAAGGGACCCCATGGGCCATCTAGTCCAACGAGAATCTTGGTCACACTTGTGGGTGAGAGAACTTCTGAGAACTTGCTTCTGGCGAAAACGAAGAGGCAGCTACATTTTGCAGAGTTGTGTGTGACAGGGTTGGACCAAAGCAAGCCCAACTCTGCCCATCCTTCATCCATTGCTCTAAATGACTGTCATCAGTGGGGGCAGGGTGGGGGCAAAGGAAGAATCCTCAGATGGAGACCAACAGCAATGCTTAAAAACATACCCCAAAGAACCTAAGAATTGAGATAGACCAGCTCCGGAGCTGGAGGTTCCATGATAACATCAGAAGAGCCCTGCTAGGTCAGGCCAGTGGCCCATCTAGCCCAGCATCCTGTTTTCACAGTGGCCAATCAGATGCCTGCATGGGAAGCGAGACCACTCTCCCCTCCTGAGGTAGCCAGGTATTCAGAAACATTGCTGCCTCCGACCATGGAGGCGAAACATAGCGACTGTGGCTACTAGTAATCACTAATGTTCTCTTCCCTGAATTTGTCCATCTCTCTTTTAAAGCCATCTAAATAGGTGGCCATACCTGCCTCCCACAGGAGGGAGTGTTGCAGTTTAAATGCATTACTTTATCCACTCTGAGTCCAACTTTCAGCTTCATTGGTTGCCCACGACTTCGACTGTGTTAAGAGAGTGTGGGATCGCCTGGGGAAGCCCCCTCCCCATCTTTGGGGCACCCAACCAACTTGCTATGGGGGGGGGAAAGCAGTCGTCCGGAGAAGGGGGCTACCAGCCTAGGAACGCGCTGCAGCAAGGTGCCGTTGGGGAGACAACATCTTTCCTTCCTGGGGATCCGACTGAGCACACCTGCCCGGACTGTTGCTAGCATCTTCTTCCCGGGGCGGGCACTGATGCTCCTCTTCTCCTGGCCCCTTTGGAGAAAGGGGAAGATCCAGGAGGGGGGGGAGGAGTCTTACAAACTTCATACGGGAGGGAAGCCCCCCTCCCCTCCAAGCGCCCCCTCCCCTCCAAGCGCCCCCTCCCCCCAGCCCGGGACGCACTTGCCTTCTCCTCAGCAAAGGGCTCCGGGCATCCCGGCTCCGAAGTGCCGCCGCCGCTGCAGCGAGCTAGAAGCTCCGCTCTCCTCTCCCAGCTGAGGCGCGTGAGTGGTGCGCCTGGGCGGGGGCAGAGGCAAAACCTCGCCAGGCGGCCAGTCGCCTGCCAGGCCCAGCGCAGTCGGGGAGGAGCCCAGACACCGCCCCCAGTAGCCTCAGAGTAGGGATGGGAGCAAGAATTGCACTGGGGGAAAGGTGATATTTTGATTTACTTTCCTCGCTCTTTTCTACCCCCAATCTTTCTCCCCCCCCCCTCACACACAGCCTGATCATAACTCCAGAACTCGTGGGGATTCAGTGAAGCTGAATTTTGGGAGGTAATTATTTATTCCATTTCTATCCCATCTGCCTCTCCAAGGCACTCAAAGTGACAGGCTCGGTGGTTCTCCTCGTCTTAGTTGACTGGCCACAACAGCAACTCTGGGAGGCAGCGACTGTTTCCCAGGGAGCTTCAAGACAGGTAAAAGAAAGTCCTTCTTTGGGTAGTGCCTAGTTAAACTGCGGAACTCCCTCCTGCAGGAGTCAGGGACCCACCGGTTGAGAGTGGCTTTAAAAGAGGATTTGATGGATTCATGGAGGAGGAGAGGGCTGTCAATGGCTATGCTCTGCCTTAACAGGGGCAGCAATGCTTCTGAATACCAGTTGCTGGAAACCACAAGAGGGGCTAACAACCATCAATAGCCCTCCATGAATTTGTCTAATCTTTTCTTGCAGCCATCCAGGTTGGCCATCCCTGCTTCCTGGGGACTGAGTTCCATTGTTTAACTATGCACTGTGTACCATAGAGTAGTCGAGTTGGAAGGGACCCCAAGGTTCATCCAGTCCAGTCCCCTGCAATGCTAAATCTGTGGGCTTTTAACAAAGTATACAGGCTTTTTACAATGGGCTGAGTCAGGCAGCCGGAGCAGCAAAGAGAGAAGAAGAATAGAGCAACAAGAACAAAAAACTCTCAAACCAGAAACAAACTCCAAAATCTGCACATTCTTCGCATTTTGCACCAGCCCCACGCAAAACACCCCCAGGCTATGCTCTCTTTATAGACAAGGGAGCCTTCCAGAGAGCTGGCTGACTACCATTCTCCAGCTATGGGGAGAGGTGGACTCCAGCCCCAAATCTTCCTCTTTTTCCTTCTGGTTTTGATGGAGCAGATCAAGACCTTTGCCTCCTGGGAATATATGGCTCGCAGCTGAATAGCCACAAAAGGTAATGTTGGCCAGAGCACCTTTGGACCCCTATGGGATCAGGGATGGGGGGGAAGGAATCTCTCTTCCAAGTACCAAAGATCCCACAAGCCCCACACTCCATTGTTACTCAGAGCAGCACCTTCCTATGGCTGCCCCTGTTCTCAGGAATGGTGCCTTTCTCAAGATGCGGCAGGCATCCCCAAGCTGCACCCCCAAGCAATGTTCTGGAAACACTGGGAGACATTTGTGTTCTAAAAGGCGTTCCCAGCTGGGTGGGCAGCTCTCTGCCGCGAATGTCCACTTTGCATTCATGGAATCACACTGTAGTTTTGGAAGTGACCCATCCAATCCCCTGCAATTCAAGAATTGCAGCTAATCAGCCCCCCGCCACAAGGGTGCTTTTTGCTCCTTACTGACATCCCAGGTCAGTGGCAGTTTCTCTATATGAATTCATTACGAATCTGCCTTAGTTCAGTTTAACCAACAGGTGCAAAACCAGGCATCCTTGCAGGGCTGCAGCATGATGTCTGCCAGCAGTAAGGCCTTGCCGGCATTTAACACCTGTGCTCAAAGATATGCACTTGTTGCCAATATACTACTGGGTCAAGTTCATGGGGTTACTGTCAGGATATAAAGTCCTTCACAACTTGGGACCAGTTTGCCTGCAAAGGCATATATATGCCTATATATAGGTCCACTGATGTGGGTGGCGCTGTGGGTTAAACCACAGAGCCAATCAGAAGGTCGGCGGTTTTAATCCCCGCAACGGGGTAAGCTCCCATTGCTCGGTCCCTGCCCCTGCCAACCTAGCAGTTCGAAAACATGTCAAAAGTGCAAGTAGATAAATAGGCACTGCTCCGGCGGGAAGGTGAACGGTGTTTCCGTGCGCTGCTCTGGTTTGCCAGAAGCGGCTTAGTCATGCTGGCCACGTGACCCGGAAGCTGTACCCTGGCTCCCTCGGCCAATAAAGCGAGATGAGCGCTGCAACCCCAGAGTTGGCCACGACTGGACCTAATGGTCAGGGGTCCCTTTGCTTTTACTTTAACTCCATTTATTTGTCCACTTCAGTCCATGGAACTGGCTTCAGGTAATCCCTGATCCTCATTTGTAAGAACTTGATTATTTACTGTGGCAGCACTTCACTTTGGAACTCCCCCCTATTGATATCAAGCAGGTGCCTTCACTGTATTCTTCTCAATCCAAAAGACTCTTTGTGTGTTACTATGGAACCCACCAGTCCAGAGGCTGTCCATCTAGATACCTAGCTTCGTAGGAGCATTTGGCCACTATGAGAACAGGATGCTGGACAAGATGGGCCACTGGCCTGATCCGGCAGGCTCTTGTTTTGTTCTTAGGACTGTCCAAAAGCACCTTTAAGAAATCATTAGCAAGCCTCATTCTGGGATCAGGGATGAGGCTTCATCTCTGCAAGGAGAGGCAGCAAACAGCGAACATTTGCAACCAGGCAGCCATCAATGACAAGGGTGCCCTTTGCCATCCACATGGAAAAAGCCAGCCTGCCACTCGGTGTGTGCATCAGCCACCAGCCACCCTCAATCCAGATGTCAAAGTGAGCCCACAACTCTCGTGTCAACCCCCCCCCCAATTGCTGGAGATAGGCCAGTAAGGAGCCAGTGACTGCAGGGACTGGGAGGCATCTCACATCCTCTCCACATGGATCCATCAATGGAAAGGGCAGCCTTGCAAACTGAGCAAGGAAGTTGGTAGAGAAAAGTTCCTCTCCCTCTCTCTTAACACTAGACAACCAACAAAACTGAATATTGAGAGATTCATGATGGATAAAAGGAAATCCTCTTCTCAGAGTTAAACTCTGGAACTCACTTCCACAGGAGGTCACCTAGCCCAGCTCACTGCAAAGAAGTTTAAAAACACTTTCCTTAAAAACAGGGAACTTTAGATGGGATTCCTGCATTGCAGGGGGTTGGACGAGATGACTTTGGGCTCCCTTCCAACTCTACAATTGATTCAATGAAAGGCCTGCCAGGATGAAACAGTTGCCTGCTGGTGGAATGTCAGTTAAGGGGGAGTTAGTCTAGCTTCTCTAGGCAGGTAGTTCCAAAGTTGTCTGGAAGCAGTCAGCACTGAGAAGGCCCTGTCCCATGCCCCCCCATAGGCCCAGGAGTGAGTCAGGATGGAGGGAAGGGCCTCCCCCATAGATCTCAGAGCCTAGGCAGGTTCATACATCAGAATACAACCCTTCAGGTAGCCTGTGACTGAGCCTAATACAGTATAATTTATTGGGTGATATTTTATTCTTTTCGGAAAGCGTTTTATTGAATTTTATCCAGCTAACTCAAACAGCAAAACAGAACTTAATGGGACAAACACATAAAAGCTAAACCAAGGTTTGCATGGGATGTTAAATTCACAAGTAGAAACGATAAAGCTGGTTCTCTGGGTATTTGTGATAACATGTAGAGTGGAAAGTGATTAATTGCAATTCCTGCCTTGTAGGGGGTTGGCTATATGACCCCTGGGATCCCTTCCAACACTACAATTCTATGATTCTAGGATTTCATAAAAGTACCATCATAAGAAATGAGAGGTGGAAGAACGCACGTTAACATATATTTGTAAATTCTGCCATCCTACTGATAAAGATTGCACTTTCTATTCTCATGTTTATAATTTATATTTCTGTATATACTAAGCAAAGATGAATGAAACTCGAATCCACCCAATCACCCCCCAGTTTCAATAAATAAATAATTTGCAGAAGCTTGATCTGATAAACAATGGCGGTTAGACAACTTCATTTTGCAAAATTAGAGATAAGATAGCACAACATCTTGAATTATTATTATTTTAGTCAGAATATTATGCCAGAGGAAACCTGACTGGTAGTCTGGGATGCAGCGAAAGCCCATATTCATGAATTGTTGATTAAATCCCCCCCCCCATATGAATGGAAACAGTTTACCCAAAAGGAAAGAGATTTAATTCAAAACAATCATAGAAAAAGAAACAGTCCCCACTCAGCCATGAAACTCACTGGGTCACCTTGGGCCAGTCCCTGTCTCTTAGCTAAGCTACCTCTCAGGGTTGTGAGGATGAAACGGGGAAGAGGAGAATCAGGTACACCACTTAAACTCACTAGAAGAAAGAGGTGGTATATAAATGTAATAAATAAATCACAAACGAAGACATGATCTGGAGGCAGTGGAACTATTAAATTCCATAATAATGATGTATCAATAACTTCAAACTGAAAAATTTAAAAAACACATTTGATCAAACAATTGTTTGAACGTAGTAACACAGACCATCTAAATTGCATTCATTATCAACTAAAAGATAGACAAACAAAAACCTTAATTCCATCTACAGAACATAAAAATAAAAGGGCAACTCTCCAGCAGAAATAGCAAATTCTTTTCAACAATTCTATCAATATTTAGATACACCAGAAAACCCAACCAAGTCAAGAACAGATTGATAAAGCCTTTCTAAACATTCTGATGCCTAAAGTTTCAGCTTAAGTTCTCACGAGTCTTAGAATCAAAAGTCACTGAGGAAGAGGTATATAACATAATTTTTTCACTTCATATGGGCCAGATGGCTTGACCAGCAAATTTGATAAACCTTTCCCAAATAAAGTAACATCTTACTATACAACAATGCATCTCTCTTATTAAAAAAACTCCAGGATTCATGATCAGAAATTATAATTCATTTTATTCCTAAACAAGATAAGGATCCTAAACTACCCCAAACATATTGACCAATTTCTTTACTAAACCTCGATGCCAAAATGGTCCTCCATAATTGCTAAGTGTACATAAATATGTAAATCCAGATCAAACTACTTTTATAATAAATAGGAAATTACAATATAACAAAACAGAAGTATTGGTTGAATTAAGAAAGAAATGAAAGCAAAAATCACTTTTTTTGTTTTGGTTGTAAAAAAGGCTTTGATACGGTTGCATGGCCTATTCTAGCAAGAACAATAAGAACCCTTCAATAAATGATTTAGTGGCAGATTCAAATAATGGATTGGCATCTTATATAAGGACCCATGAGTGAAGGTTTTCATTACTAATTGTTACTTGTTAAAGCCATTAAAATTACCAGTGTGGTGCATGTCAAGGGTGCTCATTACCTTTGTTATTGTTTGCAAAAGGTTTCTAGAACCATTAGCAAGTTTGATAAGAACCAACCAAAGACTTCATGGAATTAACTTTGGCTTGCAAGAATTCAAAATCTCACTGTATGCCAATGATATAGCATTATCATTTCCCAAACTAGAAACATCAATACGAAATACATGGACTTTCCAAACACCTTTGGAGAAGCATCCAGTTACATGATCAATACTATTAAACCAGTTGGCTTCTGAATAAACTTGACAATTCAAGTGATAAATACCTTCTGCAAAGCCTTCAGATTTCAATTAAAAAGTCCAATAAACTACTAAGGGGTTTGGTTGCACCCAGATTCACAAATAACCCATTGATCACAACTACAATAATAAAAGCATGCAAACAGATGAAAATTGAAAAGGTGGCAGACACTACAACTCTCTTCGAGGGGCAAAATATCAACTCTATCTATGAATATTCTACCCAGGCTATTCCTATTATCTGCTCTACCATCGGAAACAGATATTTTCCAAGCATAAAGTCTTTCTCTCTTGCTATGCTTAACTCTTTTCTCCTTCATATCATTTCCTTTTCTTTTTTTTCTTCCCCTCACTACTTTTATCGACAACAAACTTGTTTGATGTATGACGATCTCGGCTACAAAGTGCAATAATTTTTTATGAATATTTAAAAAGAAGAAATGTGAGAGCAAGTGGTGTGCGGCACGCATGGCTTGCAAGATATACAGAAAGGTAAGCCCATAATTGAAACCATCAGAGGCACAAGGAGTATCAAGAGCAAAAATCTCTATATTACATCAAGAAAAATTCTCAGCCAGATACCTGTTGCTTACCCCAGATTTCTTGAAAGGCTTGCGGAAGAGACAAATGTCTTTTTTTTTAAAAAAAATGTAGTCAATAAAATCCCACCAAACAGAGACAAAAAGAGGTCACTGTTATTTTCCCTTCTAAATAATGGGTAAATTTCCCATGTAATGGGTTAGTTTTCAATGTAGTGCAGTTCAGTATTGGGGGCTTTAGCTGCTGTTCTGCACTCTTTGGACATCAGGGTCCCTGCACTGCAGGGGGTTGAACTAGCTGACTATTGAGGTTTCTTCCAACACTACAGCTTTATGATTCTATAAAGAGGCGTTAATTTCAGACAATGGCCATATTAGAAGCAGCTAACAACAGTCTGAAACGACAAGTGAAGCGTTCCAGACACCCCGAGAAATTAAATATTTGCAGTTTCAGAGGCCTTGGATTGATTCTCCCTCATTCCTATTTATCTCCTTAGAAGTGACGGTTCCTGAGAAATGGCTCAGCCAATGTCATTTTCACTGCCTTGCAGCGAAACCGCCCCCTCTGTTAGCCACGTTATCGCAGAGGGTGGTGCAAAGTTCCCTCTTTGCGGGGGTCCAAGGAAGGCTCACCCGCGCTGCCGATATAGAAAGAGATAGGCAGGTTTTGCACAGCGGGTGCCACAAGATGGCTGCTTCATTGCACGCGCCCCCTATTATTTCTCACAAGGGGCATCTCAGTCCCGGCAAGAGCATAATGCTAACAGCATGCTCCAAAAATGGCTTCGTATCTAAACAATCTTGAGGAACACACATCTGCAAGCTGTCAGTGTGACTTCTCTGTGCTTTCCGTTGACTATACATGGCCTTGCCAGGGAGGCGGGTGGCCTAGGAATCGCAGCAAAGGAATCCCTGACAGACAGACATCCAACCTTTGCTTAACCCCCCACCCCCCCAGTGAATGAGAGTTCACTACTTTCCAAGGCATAGAACCATAGAATTGTAGAGTTGGAAGGGACCTCAAGGGCCATCTAGCCGAATCCCTTGCAATACAGGAATTCCAGCTAATGGATGGAAAGCCAGTTGGAATTCCTCACAAGATCAATGGCTGGATATAGTTGGAAGCCCCTGCCCAGGTGGTAGATTCCTGCACCTTTCCTGCACATCTGGGGAAATCTAGCATGCAGTGAGCGCCAGGCACAAGACAGGCGCTTGAATTTCACCTAGCATGGAGCAGGAGGTTAAATAAATACTGTATTTTTTGCTCTATAAGACTCACTTTTTCCCTCCTAAAAAGTAAGGGAAAATGTGTGTGCGTCTTATGGAGCGAATGCAGGCTGCACAGCTATCACAGGAGCCAGAACAGCAAGAGGGATTGCTGCTTTCACTGTGCAACGATCCCTCTTGCTGTTCTGGCTTCTGAGATTCAGAATATTTTTTTTCTTGTTTTCCTCCTCCAAAAACTAGGTACGTCTTGTGGTCTGGTGCGTCTCATAGAGCGAAAAATACGGCAATTTTTTTAAAATTTATACCCCACCCTTCCCAGTTTCAAAACAGGCTCAGGGCGGCTAATAGCAAATATAAAACATTGATTAAAATGCGACTTAAAAACAGCACAAATCAATATAAATAAAATTCAAAAAATACAGGGTTCCTCAACAGAACGCACTTCCGTCATATTTATTTGGGGCTGTTGAATTGTTGCGAAGGCAGAGGCAGGTCCCCCCCCCCCCCGTGGTCTGTGGTGTGTTTATTTATAAACCTGTTTAATTTCCTTCCTTTTCTTTCCAAGAATGCTCAAGGTGACCTTTGAGATAATAAGACCAAATTCAGGCAGGAGAATGAGAGGCGAATGCCAAATGTCAAAACCACAGCAGCAGAGAACTAGGAGGACGCCACATGCCTCCCCAAACCAGAACATTAGGAGAGCCTGCAGGATCGGCTCATCTAAGCCAGCACTTTGTTCTCACAGTGGCCAACCAGATGCCTGTGGGAAACCAGCAAGCAGGACCTGAGCATAACAGCACTCTCCCCCTCCTGTGCTTTTCAGCAACAGGTATTCAGAAGCATTGCTGCTGCCAGCTGTGGAGGCAGAGCAGAGCCATCATCACCAGTAGCCACAGGTAGCCTCCTCCTCCATGAATTTGCCCAAGTCAGTGACCCATCACTGCCTCCTGCAGGTGGTCGTTCTGTTGTTCAGTTATGCGAGGCATAAAGAACTTTCCTAAATATAACCTGACAACACCTCTGGGCTAGATTTCTGCTATGCGCTCTATGTGGGGCTTCCCTTGCACTTGGACCACGAGCTGCTGCCAATGCAGAATGCTGCAGCACGATTGCTGATGGGAGCGAGGCCTTGTCAGAATTATGATGCCTTTGCTGCTCGGAGATGTGCACTGTTTGCCAAGGTGTTACTATTAGTATATAAAGCCCTTAACAACTTGGGACCATTTTACCTGCAAGGTCACCTTGCCCCACAGGTGGCCACTCAACCACTCCAAATAGCCGAATTGGCATGACTACATGTGCCACATGACACCCGCTCACATTGGCAAGGAATCTATATTTTAGTGTGGTAGTGTCTACACTTTGGAACTCCCTGCCTCTTGGTATCAATCAGGCACCTCCACTGTACTCTTCTCAGTGCCTGCTAAAAACATTATTGTTCAGACAAGCCTGTTCAGATGCTTAGAAAGTGTGTTTTAAAACTTGTTCAGCATTTTAACTTTCTGTATATTTTGAAGTATTGTTGCAATTTTTTCTTGATTTTAAAAAATCTCTTTTGTAGACCGCTTTGAGGTTTTTCCTACAATCAAACAGTGTATAAATTTTATGAAATAAGCAAGAATGAAACGAAAGGCATGTGCACAATGGGGTCCTTCACAGCAGATGCCAAGGAACCTAGGAAGAAGAGCAATTTGTGAATTTTTAGGTGAGGGGTACTGTTCATGCCCGCCGTATCTCCTTACCAGTTGGGACAGTTGAACCCGTACGTCACTGGTTTCCAACGGGGATTCGCTGGGTGGTGGAATCTTCCTGTCTGGGATGGACTGGCTTCCCCTATGTTTCTTGGATCTGACTGGCAGCGACATGAATTCTTTCCCAGGGATCTCCACGTCTCCGTTCTGGTCCTGAGGAGAAGTGACAAAGAGGTCATTGCTGTGGATGGAGACACCTTAAGGCAAGGCAGGGGGCATTTCCCTCTTGTTGGAGGCCACACTCCCTCAGGGGTGATCTTCTGGGAGCCAAATGACAGAGGCGACAGGGGCTGCCCCTTCACCCTCACCCCCCATGCCCCACCACTCTAGAGATGAATGCCATTCCAAAAAGGAAGGAGATGCATGCTGAATGTGGCCTGTCATTACTGGTTTATAATGGCTTCTCTGCTGTTTACAGGTATAAAATCCGTCCGTAAGTAAAACATGTGGTAAAAGAATACCATCAAAGCACTGAAAACATTCAGAATTAAAATGTAGAATAAAACAGGCCACTTAAAAAGCATAAAAATTAAAACTTTGTTTTTTGTTTTTTTAAAAAAAGATTAAAACCCAACAATCAGGAAGTTCAAGTATAGGGGGATGCTAGCCTAAACAGGCATGTCTTCAAGATCCCTCTTCCTCCTCTCCTCCATCACCAACTGATGCCTCCCTTTACCTTTTCCGATGGGAATCTCAGGAGCTCAAGGCTGCTCATGCGGTTCCTCTGGATCCTCTTGGGCCTTGCCCCTGAAAAAGCAACAGGAGATGGGTGGGTGAGCTGGCCAACCATCATCTAGATTCGACCTTCATGGCCAAAAACAAAAAACCACCCAGTAAAAAAATTAACATGAGACGTCATTAATTGAGTTGCAGCAATATAAGGTCACCTGGGCAGGTATCGTGGATGATGCAGTTATCCAAATGTATAGAATCACAGAATTGAATAATAGAATTGTAGAGCTGGAAGTGACACCAAAGGTCATCTATTCCAACCCCCTGCAATTCAGGAATACATTTATTTATTTATTTATGTCATAATTTTTTGTTTGTTGTGATTTTTGTTTGTTTAATTACAAACTCTATTAAAAAATTCAAAATAATTCCCAGGCGGGAAGTGCTGTCTTCCAGGACAAATGCATGTCCAGATGTTGAGTTTCCTGTATCGATTCCTGCATTGCAGGGGGCTGGACTAGATGACCCTTGGGATCCTTTCCAACTCTGCAGTTCTATGATTCTATGAATCTGAATCTTGAATGCAGTCGTCCACATGGCATCAGAGCAGACTTGGGAAATATTTTACATGGCAGGATTTGCTTCAGTACAGAGCAGTGGTTCTCAAAGGGTGTGACTCGCCACACTGGTGTGGCAGGAGAGGATGGCAAGTGTGGAGGGGAAAATTCAAGGGCAATCAAAGAAACATTTAAACAGTATAGTATAATATCAAAATACATTTTTTTAATTTGCAGAATATGGATAGATGTCTTTTCAAAATGAGAGCAAGAGTATCAAGAGATACCAAGGACAAATCCTAGTTGTGATCCAGAATCACCTCTCTTCTACTGTTCTCCACAATATATTGTTGTGAACAGGGATTTTCAACTCTGACAAATATGAAAGATCAGAACAGAGAAAGGCTTATTTGTGCTGATGAGGCGATGAGAGCCTGTCTGTCTCAAATCAGACCTAATATAAATGAGATTACCTGGCAATAGCAAGCTCACACCTCTCATGCAGTTTGTAAGTATACTTAAGGTACATATGGAAGAGGCTCACTTATAATTGCATTTTGGGAATGAGTTATATTCTTATGTAGCCACATCGTTTTATACTTTCTGCATGTCCCATGATCATATTATAAAGTAATATATGTTATAAATGTTCTATGTTATAAATCAAGCACTGCTAGGAGTTGTTCGTTTTTTTTTTGTTTTCCAACATGTTTCTGTTTGTTTTCCAATGTATTAATTATCAATAAAAAAATCAGTGTGAGCAAATTTTTATTCTGAAAGAGTGGCACAAGAAAAAATTTGAGAACTACTGATCTAGAGTATCATAAATTTTTATATATCACTTGATTGTAAAAAAAACCACACACCCTCAAAGCAATTTACAAACAGAATCAAACAATGCATTAAAAAAACACCAATCAGTTAAAAACTACCATTAAAAAAAGCCTTCGTGGGGCACTTTTTGCACTATGACTCCCATAATCCCTGGCGATTGACTGTGGTGGGAGTTGCAGTCCTTTCATTTGACGTTTTTAAGCAGAGGTTGGCTGACTACCTGTTAGGGATTATTGAGCCTCGCAGAGACCAGATCCCTCACGCCTTTTCCCGAATACTTTGAGAGCATCTTGCATCAGTGACAAAGACACTTCTCAAAATAAGCGGGAGTTATAGCACCCCAGCCGCCCCAGAAATCCCAGCCGCCTCTGAGCTAAGCTGTAATTAAGTCCGACGGCATCTTGAATCAGCCAAAGAACTGTAATTAAAGCAACAAAACCGAGTCCTTCATGGAGAAAAACAAGTGGGCCTGTCAAAGGAAGCCCACAGCTTACATCTTTCGCTGACAAAAGAGCTGAGAGGATAAGGCCAGCCCTTGCATCTCCCTGCTTCTGTTGGAGGCCAGAGCCCTGGCAAGGTCACAGCCAAAGAGCCAAGTTTGGAGTTTGTACTGAAAAGCGAATCTCCCAAATTTGCACTCTTCAGTGCAAGAGGTGAATGGAAACACAGCCCTCCTTCCAAATCTCCACTTGCCCCAAAATTTATTAATTTCTAATTATTGCATTTATATCCCACCTTTCCCCCTCTAATGAGCTCAAAGGGGTTCCTCCCTCCTCATTCAATCCCCACAACAACCCTGTGAGGTAGGGTAGGCTGAGAGAGGTAGTGACTGGCCTCTCAAGGTCACACGTAGGGAGCTTCATGACTGAGCAGGGAGTTGAACCCTGGACACTCCCGGGTCCTAGTCTGATACTCTAACCACCACACGACACTGCCTCATAACCCACCACAACCCCTATTAGTCACAACTGGCTGTGCACTGAGATGGCTGCCTGGGTATAGGTTTTCCTTCTCCTAGTTGGACTACCTTCCCAGGTTGAAGAGCCCCAACCGCCTCTCACTGAGGTGTAGGCAACCTTTTCCCTCCCAACTGGGCAACTCCCTACAGACACTGTACAAAATTGGCAGTGAATGAGGCAAGGTCCAATATTTGGCAATGCCACCCCACTTACTCTCTTCCCCTTGACCAATAACACAGCTGAAGAAGGGATATAATGCTCGAGAACTGATCATTCACAAGGAGCTTTGGGACTTAATCTTAGGGCTGCATGAAATTAGACAGAGGGCTGCAGGGTCCCTGCCCTGAATTGCAGGGGTTGGGCTAGATGACCCCCAGGGTACCCTCCAATTCTACAATTCTATAACCAGGAGTGCAAGCATATGCAGCATATTTGTACTCTGCCTTTTTCCTTGATAGGGACTGAAGCAGCTTATAGATAAAAACAAGAACAGCTAAAAACATAGGTGGAAAGCAACCGGTAATAAACAATTAAACACTGATTGAATTAAAAGCACACACACACACACACACACACACACAGAGAGAGAGAGAGAGAGAGAGAGAGAGAGAGAGAGAGAGAGGGAGGGAGAACTCCTATTAAAACCACACAAATAGTTACAATAAAAACAGCATGATATCAGCCCTTTCATTAAAAGCAGTCAGTTCCCCAAAGTCTGTTGGAAAAAGAAAGTTTTCACTTGCCAGTGGAAGGATAAGGACAACAGTGCAGGAATCATAACTAAAGCTGGGATAATTCAGAGAGCCTGGCTGTCAGGGGACAAACAGGGACTTGTTTAGCTCTAGCATGTTCTCAGAGCAGCCCCAAGTAGAACAGAGTTCCCTGCTTGAAGGTGCAAAAAGTGGCATTTGCTGACCTGCGTCTCCTTGGAGGTGTGCAAACAAGGTGGAGAAAGGCACCACTTTAGTGCTGTGGTTGGGGCGTGTCTGTTGACTTTGAATGCATCAGAATACCAGCCAGCTCCCATGGCCATGCCAAGCATATGGAGACAGCCCTTTGATGTGTCACGCTGGGGATGGCAGCCCGGCGTTCAGAGAATGCTTGCAGTAAACGGGATACAGAATGGAATCCCCCGTGGTTTTGTCTGGTCCAGAGTGGCAAGTGCAAAACAGCAGAAGCAGATCCATGTTCACAGCAGGTGGAGGATGCCATGGAGAGGAGGAGGCTGACTAGAAGGTGCTTTGTGCCCAAGAAGGACATAAGAACGTAAGAAGAGCCCTGCAACAGCAGCTAGATCATGGGAAAGGGGGCCCATCTAGTCCATCATCTTGTTCTCACAGTGGCAAATCAGATGCCCAACTGGGAAGCCAGAATGCAGGATCTGAGCACAAGAGCACTCCCCGCCCCCTGCCCCTGTGTGGTTTCCAGCAACTGGTGTTCAGAAACATCACTGCGCACAGCTGTGGAGGCAGAGCATAGATATTGTAGCTACTGTTGTTGTTTAGTCGTTTAGTCGTGTCTGACTCTTCGTGACCCCATGGACCAGAGCACGCCAGGCACTCCTGTCTTCCACTGCCTCCCGTAGTTTGGTCAAACTCATGCTGGTAGCTTTGAGAACACTATCCAACCATCTCGTCCTCTGTCATCCCCTTCTCCTTGTGCCCTCCATCTTTCCCAACATCAGGGTCTTTTCCAGGGAGTCTTCTCTTCTCATGAAGTGGCCAAAGTATTGGAGCCTCAGCTTCAGGATCTGTCCTTCCAGTGAGCACTCAGGGCTGATTTCCTTAAGAATGGATAGGTTTGATCTTCTTGCAGCCCATGGGACTCTCAAGAGTCTCCTCCAGCACCATAATTCAAAAGCATCAATTCTCCGGTGATCAGCCTTCTTTATGGTCCAGCTTTCACTTCCATACATCACTACTGGGAAAACCATAGCTTTTACTATACGGACCTTTGTTGGTAAGGTGATGTCTCTGCTTTTTAAGATGCTGTCTAGGTTTGTCATTGCTTTCGCCCAAGAAGCAGGCGTCTTTTAATTTCGTGGCTGCTGTCACCATCTGCGGTGATCATGGAGCCTAAGAAAGAAAAATCTCTCACTGCCTCCCTTTCTTCCCCTTCTCTTTGCCAGGAGGTGATGGGACCTAGTCCTCCATAACTCCTCCATGAAAGCCCTCTCCTCTCGTCTTTTAAAGCCATCCAAGTTGGACATCATCCTCTCTTGCGGGAACAAGTTCCATAGTTTAACTCTGTATTGTGTGAAGGAATTTCTTTTGTTTGACCTGAATCTTCCAACATTCAGCTTTGCTGGATACCTGTGAGTTCTGGTTTTATCATGGAATTGTAGAGTTGGAAGGGTCCTTGAGCATCATCTACTCCAACGCTCTGCAATATTCACTTAAATCATTTATGACAGATGGCCATCCAACCTCTGCTTAAAAACCTCCAAGGAAGAGGAGTTCACAACCTCCTGCAGGAGCCTGTTCTACTGTATAATAATAATGCTTATTAAATCATATCTGCCATCCTGTATTAAAAGCTCAAATTTGTCTTGCTTGTTTCTCGTATTCTGAGCAATAGCATAGAAACAACTGAAACCATGAGTCATTCCCTCCAGCTGCTTTCTTCTTGTCGTTTCCTGCCCGTTAGCAGGTTTCTGGAGCACCACCTCAGTTTCTTGTGCATAGATGAAGCTACTATCCCCGGTACCAGGTGTTCCCCAGTGGCTTTGTAATATTGTCTCCCACTCCCTCAAGATTTAGTTTAAAGCTCTCCTGATCAGGTTGACAAGACTCTTAGCAAACACTTTCTTGCTAACCCATCTCTTGTCAGAAGGCCTTCCTCAAGGAAGCAGAGACCATGGTCCAAGAAGCCAAACCCTTCCTGATGACACCACCTGTACAGACAGTAGTTTACTTCCAGTATTTTCCTCTTTTCCTGGGCCACAATCTTCAACAGGAAAAAGTGATGAAAAGGCCACCTGTACCCCAAGGCTCTTCAGCTTCCTGCCCAGTGTCTCATAGTCCCTTGTTACATGGCTGTGTCTGCCAGCATTGTTTGGATCCACATGAAACAGAAGGAAGGGGCTATGATCTGTGGTCTTTAGAGAGCCAGTGTGGTGTAGTGGTCAAGAGCGATAGACTCGTAATCTGGGGAACTGGGTTCGCGTCTCTGCTCCTCCACATGCAGCTGCTGGGTGACCTTGGGCCAGTCACACTTCTTTGAAGTCTCTCAGCCCTACTCACCTCACAGAGTGTTTGTTGTGGGGGAGGAAGGGAAAGGAGAATGTTAGCCGCTTTGAGACTCCTTCGGGTAGTGATAAAGCGGGATATCAAATCCAAACTCCTCCTCCTACTCCTCCTCTTCTTCTTCTTCTTCTTCTTCTTCTTCTTCTTCTTCTTCTTCATGAGAGAGTGAGGAAAACGTCTCTTATCCAAGATTAGGGATTTACCCCAGTTCTTGGGAGAATGACACCAGCAGCAACTGGCCACACATTTCCAAAGATAACTTTTCACCAAAGCCATGAAGGTCATAAATCAAAACAAGGGAGGCTTCAATTTTGAAGCCCTCGCACCCTGCAATCCCAAGCAAGATTTCACAGTATCAGAGCATGAAAGACAATAAAATTCCTAGCAGGGACATCTTCACATGGCATTCTTCAAGGTGGTACCTCCCCTCCAGATGTTGCCGACTCTAACTCCCACCATCATTGCTAACCATTGGCCATGCTGGCTGCTAGGAGCTAGAACCCAACATCGTTTAGAAGCCTGCCTCCATTCCTCTCCTTTCTGTTTCAACGATGTGGCCAAAAAGCCACCAGCTAATTTCACCTATGCACAATGCCCCTTAAGTTTCTCCTCTCTGGGCCACCAAAATGCATTTGTAAGCCTCTTGTTATATAGTGCAGTAGCACCTGCACTTTGGAAGTCTCTGCCTATGGATATCAAGCAGGTGCCTTTGCTGAACTCCTTCTGCCAAAAACATTCCTGTTTAGAATGTGAATTTTAGCCTGTTTTAATATCTTAACTTTTTGTCTGTTTTAAAGTATTGTTGTAAACCTTTATTTTCTCTTTTTTTTGTAAACCACTTTGAAAAAAATAAACAAAATCAATAACTTTGCATTTTCTTTTCTGTTTTCCTTTTCAGGAACATTTTGTCCTCCTGATGAGGTCTGAACATGGGAGCCCATTCAAGGGCCTGATGAATGAGGTCACTGCTGCCACTGAGAGCTCCAGATCAAGAGCTCTGCTGGATTGATGCAGTTCCAAATCCACTTCCCACGCCAGAAATCATGCACTCAAGTTCACCCAAGCTCAGTCCTTAGCGCTGCTCCTATCAAAAGGAGAGGGAGGCCAAATTGGACTCTGCGGTGTTGGGAAGTGCTGTCAGCGGTTGTCATTTGGGATGAAAAAGAAACTAAAAAGCTCTAAAGGGCAGAGCTTGAATGACCTTATAAATACATGGCATGATTTTATTTCATAAACAAATATTGAGGCACCTTAAATCTTCTAAAATTCCCTCAAAGATGGTCTTGTCCTCCTTTGCAAATGTCAAGTATGTTTTCTCTAATACTGCTTAATTGTCTGAGGGGTCGCAATGATCTTGGTACATATTATCATTTGTGGTGGGAATGTCAGTTGGTGAAAGATGTTTGGAATTTAATTTTGACAGAAATGATAAACATTACTAAAGAAACTGCCCAAAATTAATGTGACTAAATATTTTTGATGACACCAATGTAGACATATATTGTCAAAAGAATTTGTCTTGATGCATGATCTTGACAGCTTGAATAGTAATGGCAACTAGTGGAAAACAGCCCAAAATCTTACAGTGAGCACTCAATACCCCTCACTCTGGAATACAGCTATAATGGAGAAAATTATGCATATTCCTGTATCAATGAGGACTAGAGCCTGCAGAAACTTTTAATATGATTTGGCATTCCTTTATTCTATACATTTTCAAGTCAACCCTCATCGCAAGCCTGGCAAATGTGGAATTAGAATGATAATCAGATAATGGTCTTTACTTGCACTTCGTTATTTTCACCCATGTGCAACTGGTCTGTAGCGTTGGAAGAGATTCCAGGGGTCATCTAGCTGAACCCCCACAATGCAAATGTCTGGTTTCTTTCAGACCATATAGAACCCTTGTTCTCACAATGATGGAACTCACAGGTGGAGAATATAGTGGTACCTCGGGTTAAGTACTTAATTTGTTCCGGAGGTCTGTTCTTAACCTGAAACTGTTCTTAACCTGAAGCACCACTTTAGCTAATGGGGCCTCCTGCTGCTGCTGCACCACCACCGGAGCATGATTTCTGTTCTCATCCTGAAGCAAAGTTCTTAACCCAAGGTACTATTTTTGGGTTAGCGGAGTCTGTAACCTGAAGCGTATGTAACCCGAGGTACCACTACACACGCACACACACACACACACAATATTTGTACGGGACATATTTGTATGAGTTAAAACTTTGTTTTCCCTCAGGAGAAGTTCTCCACATGAGTAATTCAACATGCACAAGGAGGTCCCTGAACTAGGGAGCTTTTCCATGCAAAGCCAGTACTGTGCCTCGAGCTACAGCCCTTCTCCTTAAAAATAAAGTTTATAATCCTTATAGTTTGGAGGAAAACAGGGAGCTGCCTTCTACCATGCGGGCATGGTGTAGTGGTTACGTGGCTACACTAGGACCTGGGAGAGATCAGGATTCGAATTCCTCCTCTTGGCTAGGAAACTCGCCTTTAAGGCAAGTCACTGCCTCTCAGCCTCACCAACCTTGCAGAATCGTTGTGGGGCTTTAATGAGGAGTAGAACCTGGGAGATCAGGGTTCAAAGCCCTACTCAACCATGAAGCTCACTGGGTGTGACCTTGGAGGCCAGTCACTGCCTCTCAGCCTAACCTGCCTCCAGTGGCGTAGCGTGGGTTGTCAGCACCCGGGGCAAGGCAAGTAATTTGCGCCCCCTAACCCGTGGATTTGCGCCCCCTAACCCGTGGATTTGCCCTAACCCCAGATGTTGCGCCCGGTGCGGCCGGCCCCCCCTGCAACCCCCACGCTACGCCACTGCCTGCCTCACAAGGTTGTTGTGGGGATTGGATCAGGAGGGGGAGAACCACAAATGCTACCTTGAGCATCTTGGAGGAAAATAGGAGGGATATAAATGGAATAGATAAATAAATAAATAAATAAATAAATAAATAAATAAATAAATAATACTGAATCAGGCCATTGGTCCCTCCAGCTCAGTACACTGACCAGCAGGGTTTCAGGCTCAGCAGACAATTCCGACCCCTTTACCTGAAGATGCCAGGAATTGCACCAGGGACCCTCTGCAGTCAAAAGCTCTGCCCCTTCCCTTATACAGTGGTGCCTCGCAAGACGAAATTAATTCGTTCCGCAAGTCTCTTCGTCTTGCGGTTTTTTCGTCTTGCGATGCACGGTTTCCCATAGGAATGCATTGAAAATCAATTAATGCGTTCCTAGGGAAACCGCCTTCAGACCAGGTCCGGGGACAGTCTGTCCCCGGACCTCTTCTGAAGGCTGGGGGGGGGGGACAAGGGCTTTTCTTCCCACCCCCAGCATTTTAAAAAACCCTGGGACAGCGGAGGACTTCTCCGCTGTCCGGGGCGATCTTAAAATGCTGGCGGGCGGCATTTTAAAATTGCCCCGGACAGCGGAGGACTTCTCCGCTGTCCGGGGCGATTTAAAAGCCCCTGGGAAGGCAGGCAGGGGGGACAAAGACTTTCGCCCCCTGCCCGCCTTCAGAAGGTGTTCCCGCCCCCCGCCCCACTTCGGAACAGCTTTCCGAAGTGGGGCGGCTGGGCCAGGTGTCCCCGCCCCCCCTCCCCCCTTCGGAACACCGTTCCGAAGTGGGGCGGATGGGGCAGCTGTTCCCGCCCCCCCTCCCCCCTTCGGAACACCGTTCCGAAGTGGGGCGGATGGGGCAGCTGTTCCCGCCCCCCTCCCCCCTTCGGAACACCGTTCCGAAGTGGGGCGGATGGGGCAGCTGTTCCCGCCCCCCCTCCCCCCTTCGGAACAGCTTTCCGAAGTGGGGCGGATGGGGCAGCTGTTCCCGCCCCCCCTCCCCCCTTCGGAACAGCGTTTTAAAATGCTGGGGGTCGGCAGCGAACGCTCCCGACCCCCAGCATTTTAAAATCTCCCCGGGACACGGGGAACGCTCCCGACCCCCAGCATTTTAAAATCTCCCCGCTCCCGACCCCCAGCATTTTAAGATCTCCCCGGGACACGGGGAGATTTTAAAATGCTGGGGGTCGGCAGCGAACGCTTCGCTCCCGCCCGCCAGCATTTTAAGATCGCCGGGGCAGGCGGGGGGAAGGCAGGGGGGGGAGCAAAGACTTTTGCCCCCCGCCGGCCTTCAGAAGAGGTCCTCTTCTGAAGGCCGGCTGTGGGCGAAAGTCTTTGCTCCCGACCGCCAGCATTTCCCTATGGGCTTTCGTCTTGCGATGCAAGCCCATAGGGAAATTCGTCTTGCGAAGCGCCTCCAAAACAGAAAACCCTTTCGTCTTGCGGGTTTTCCGTCTTGCGAGGCATTCGTCTTGCGGGGTACCACTGTAAATAAAGTGTGTTTCTTGTCTTCATGATTCTGAATCAGGCAGGGAGATAGGAAGCTGCCTTTTGAAGAGACTCACCCTGCTCTTCGTAACCGGTTCCTGCCACGGAGGTCTCCAGATCCTCTCCGTTCTGCTTCAAGCCCAGGACTGCCCTCAGCTTTGCCACGTTCAAGCATGCCGTGGCCTCCCCACCCTGATCTCCGACCTGCAAAATATTATTAGCCTTCATTAATTCATGGAACAAGCACACATCTTTGGAACTTCTGCCTCGTGATTTCAAGCGGGCATGTTTGCTGTGTTCTTTTCGGAAACTGCTGTAACATTCTTGTTTCAACAAGACTGCCCAGACGCGACTTTTAATTTGCTACTGTCTGGTTGTTGTTGTTTTTTGGTATTTATGTATGTGTGTGTGTATCTGTATATATGTTACATACTGTAATGATATCTAGACACAGAATGATGAAAATGTCTTCAGCAGTCCAGATACTGGTCATTTCTGAGCCAGTAACAGTCAAGCGAATGCAATACAGCAAAGGTGGATGAATACAATACATAAGTTAAGATAGAATCATAGACTTGTAGATGTGGCAGTGACCCCAAGAGTCATCTAGTCCACACCCCTACAATGCAGGAATCACAACAGAACAAATAACCAGTCTACTGTTATTTTAACTTTTTGCATGCTGCAAATTATTGCTGTACATTTTTCTTAGTGTTAATTTTCTTGCTCTATCTTTTCTGGAAACCAGAGGGTGGTGTTCCGTCCCCTCTTTTTCTTGCAATCAAGTGGTGTATAAATTTTAGGAAATAAATAATTAATAAATTAAGTGGCAGAAATGCCATTTGCTGAGAATTGCAAGTAGGGAGAATTCTGTTGAGCTCAAGTCCTCCCACTGAGGCACTGGCTTGGCTGTGAAAAGAGGAAGCTGGACTCCCCCTTTGCCTAATCCAGCTCCAGGGCTCTTCTTATGCCCTTATGGAACTTCCAGGTCCAGAGGCAGTCTATCTAAAGCTCTAAAGTCTATCTACAAGACTCTGGATTGTCTTCCCCAATGTGGCAGCCAAACCTATTTGGTCTTCTTTTGAAACAGAGCCAGGAAGCAAATGTGTTAGCATACCCGACCTCAAGCCAGTTCTGCCATTATATGATCTAGGGAACTCTCCTCTTCCTCCTCCTCCTCCTCACATCCAAGCCCTTACCCAGCTACCCACCTCTGTGACACCTCCCATTGTTCTCTCCCCATCTGTTGCTGGGTAATCTGTGCTACTCAGAGGACAGCAAAGTGTATTTATCTGGAACAGCTGAAGGGTTAATAATAGGGGATGTAACACTGATGAGAAGGGCTTCGCTCTGCCCTGTCTTCCGTTCCCATTTCATAGAATTGTAGAGCTGACAGGGACACCCACGTGTCATCTAGCCCAACCCTCTGCAGAGCAGGAACCATGTAAAATCAGGACACTCTTGAGGATGCCCTCAACTGTCATGATAAGATCCTGAATCCAGCCATTGGTCTATCTAGCACAGTGACTAGCTCCTCCCTGACTAGCAGCTGTGGCTCCTTAAGAGCTCCAGGCAGATTTATCACCATTCCTAAAACTAAGGAATATTCTAGTCCTAATAGTTCTGAATAAAGGGCTGAATTGTAATGGTACAGAGCAAGATACCAGGTCAGGACATTGGTCCACTGAGTTCAGTATTGTCCACATTGACTGGCAGCTGTGGCTCCTTGAAGCTTCAGGCAGGAGACATTTCCCAGTCCAGCCTGGAAAAGCCAGAAGGGATTGGATCCAGGACCTTCTGCATGCAAAGCAGGTGCTCTGCTACTGAGCTAGGGCCCTTCCCCTAAAAATAAAGGAAAGTCCTAGTCCTCATGGTTCTGAATAAATAGGAACCTGGGGCTTTCTGCATGCAAAGCAAGCGCTCTATACCACTGAGCTACAATGCCACCCTCTTTGGTTTCAAAATGGAGTTTGAATTGAGTTTTTTCCTATACCAATAGTTTAAGAGCTTTTACTGTTTTGTAACTAAGCAACTGGGGACGTAACATTTTAAACGTTACACAGCTTATGTTTCCACACTTTTCTTTGCTGCTGGCTCTGTGATTTTAAATCTCTGCTTGGGTTCTCAAACCAAAGAGTACTTGCCCCAAACTTGGGTCTTGGCATCCCAGATTTCCAACATTATATGTCCACAGGGCCTCATCCTGAAAGGCCAGTTTCTAGCCACACCTGTTCCTTGGAGCTGTTTTTCTTTACTCTCTTGCACTCCAAAAAACCCCCACATTTGTTTCCAACGCAGACCCCAAATCTCTGCCTGAACCCCTCTGAGCTGTAGCAGTCAATCCTGTGGTCAAATAATCATAGAATTGTAGAGTTGGGAGGGAACCCCACCAGATGCCCAGCTGGAAAGCCCACATGCAGGATCTGAGCACAAGAGCGCTCCCTGCCCCCTGCCCCTGTGTGGTTTCCAGCAATGTTCCAGAAACATTGCTGTGCATAGCTGGGGAGGCAGAGCATAGACACTGTAGCTACTAGCCCTCCATAACTCTCTGCTCCATGAATTTGTCCAATCCTCTTTCAAAGCCACCCAAGTTGGCTATCATCCCCTCTTGCGGGAGTGAGTGCCATAGATTAATTCTGCACTGGGGCACCCCACCTGTGTTGCTGTTCCAGGACAGTCCACTCTGCTCTATTCCTCATCTTGTCCAGTAGCTCCAAGTGCTGTTTGGGGGGGCCTCTGTTTGCTTTACCTTCCCTTCCAGCAAGGCAACCAGCTTGCACTTGCTGCAGGTGTAGTTTTGAACATTCTTAGGCAGGGAGACAAACATGGCAAAGGCGTTGCAAGTCACTACAGCAGCTCCCTTGCCACCCATATCCCTTGGCCCTATGTCGCCCATGAGACAGCATTCCTAGCCTCCCCCATTAAATGCCGCTGCAGACACCCCTGTTTACAAGTCCTGGTCACAAGCTCCCAGAGGCTGCAATTAGCAGTCACTCAATCAGCAGCAATCTAGCCCAACCCCCTGCAGAGTGGGAATCCTAATGTCCAAGGAGCACTGAACAGCTGCTAAAGGTCTATGGACACCCCCAACATTATAAAATAATTAAATGTGACGGACCACCAACAAATTAAAAAAAAAAAATGCTTTTACTTCTTGGGAGATTTCAAGGTGTTTCTCTGCAAAGTATAAGGCTTGTTCACGGTTTCCAAGAGAGATGTAGGCATTTTCCAGGCTCCAGCAAGCTCTTCCTTCTCCCACTCTGAAAAGGAAAGGTATATTTATTCACTTATGTTCCTATCATGCCCCTCCCTGCATCATGACAACTCAAGGCATGTAGAGATTGCCAGGCACCACCCAGTCAGGTAGAATGACATATAAACATAGAATTGTAGAAGTGGAACGGATCCTGAGGATCAGCTAGTCCAACCCGTGAAAATGTAGGAAATTCCACATCCCTGACACATGGCTATCCAACCTCTGCTTAAAAACCTCCAAGGGAGGAGAGCCCCCTACTTCCCAGGGGAGTCCGTTCCACTGTCATACAGCTCTTACAGTCAGAAAGTTCTTCCTGATGTACAGTATGTCAACTTTCTTGCATTCATTGTGAGTGCTATACTTGACCTTTGCAATGTCTTCTTTTGTAATCTTGAAGACAATATTTTAGTCTCCCGTTAATTGCGTTGCTTGGAATGTCTGTACTATGTTTGATTTTCTTTGGGAATGCTTTATTTTGGGATTCTTTGATTTGATGTTTTAATGTAGGCTGCGAACCACTCTGAGACTTCCCCTCTTGCTCCCAAAACTGGGTTGCATGTGTGAAGAGAACCCCTGAAACAGCCTTTGGGGTGATGGGAAGTGGGATTTTCCCATCTGCACAAGTTTAGTATTATGATGCTGAATTCCACAAGTGATTTCTTGCTTCAATAAGACATAGAGTTTGGCAAGTTCAACTCCATACAAAATCTCTGTCTCCCCCTTGTGGCCTCAGCTGGCTAACGACATGAGTGTAGATATATCCCAAATCAACCCTTATTTGCCCACCTGCTAATAATAATAATAGTAATCATCATCATCATCATCATCATCATCATCATCTTATTAGATTTATAGACCACCCTTCTCAGGGCAGTTCACAAAATAAGAAACAGGATAAAAACAAGTAATTAAGTAAAACAAAACCGCCAAACAATAATACGCCCCCCCCCGTCCCAGTTCCACAGACACATTTAAAAGGCTGTGCAATATTAATCAGCGTAAGGCCTAGTTGAAGCGGAACATTTTCACTTGGCATCTAAAGATATATGATGAAGGCACCAGGCAAACCTCCCTGGGGAGAGCTTTCCACCAACAGGGAGCCACTGCAGAGAAGGCCTGTTCTCATGTTGCCACCCACTGGATCTCTCAAGGAGGAGGCACACAAAGAAGGGCCTCAGATGATGAACACAGGGCCTGAGACGGTTTATATGGGGAGAGGTGGTCATTGAGGTATTGCAGTCCTGAGCTAGGCCTAGATTCAATATATTTAACTATGAAACAAATGTAATACACAGACAGATGTATGAAGCATGGCACAAAACATATATTCATAATTCATGTTTCATGTCCCCCCTACCCTTAAAAATTGCCAAAGGGCTGTCAAAATGGCATTGTGGGCCACTTGTGGTTCATGGGCCATGGGAAGAACTGCCTTGATCTCTCCCTACAATGCCAGAGGAATAACAGAGGCATTAAAACCAGGTCTGAAAACAGAGATCAGCAGAAATGGAAATACTCATTTGAAAGCATAGTTAAATGAACAAATCCTGCCCACCCTGCCATGCACATGGCTGTTCAAAGGGGGCTCCTTGTAAGAAGTTCCATCAAGTCCCATTGCAGGGAGTTGGATTAGATGACCCTGGAATACAGCTCTAGGATTCTATGATATGATTTTAAGCCCGGCTGCACCACTTCCACCTCACCTGTCTCCCAGTTCCTGGGCGATAGCCAGGTGTTTCAGGTGATAATCAATGGCCTTCTCGTAGTCCTGAAGGAGGGTGTAGGTGTTCCCCAGGCTGTAGCAGGATTGAGCCTCCACTGCTTGGTCCTTCAGCTGCCTGGAGAGCTGCAGGGTCTTCCTGCGTTAAAAGCAGATTCTTTTAAAAAATATATTTTATTAAACAAAATGCTGTAAACCGAAAATAGAGACCATAAAGAAAAAGTTTAAAATGGCATAAGGTTGGACATGATCCTTGAAGGTGTTGTTCTGAAATATTACCCAATAAGACCTGTTCTTCCATAAACCTGCTGGGCTGATTTCACAGCATCCTAGGATTGCGGAGCTGGTGGGGACCCTGAGGGTCATCTAGCCCAACCTGTGATTCACTGCAGGAATCACAGCTAAAGCACCCTGATGGCTGGGCTGGACTGAAATGATGCTGGACCAGATGCATCCGGGGTCTGATCTAGAAGGCTCTTCTTCTGTTCAGTGGCAGGGTAGCCCATGTGGGGCTCTCCAGGATGTACACAAAGTATGGGAGACCTCAAGCATTTTAAAGCCCTGTTTAACAACTCTGTGGCTCAAACTACATTTTTAAAAACAGGATAGTAAAGTGGTGGTGGGTTCCTTTTGGAAGGGAGTAGAGATAGTTTTCCCCTTCTAAACTGTAAACGCGGGACGCGGGTGGCGCTGTGGGTAAAACCTCAGCACCTAGGACTTGCTGATTGCATGGTCTGCGGTTCGAATCCCCGTGGCAGGGTGAGCTCCCGTCGTTTGGTCCCAGCTCTTGCCCACCTAGCAGTTCGAAAGCACCGTTAAAGTGCAAGTAGATAAATAGGTACCGCTTTATAGCGGGAAGGTAAACGGCGTTTCCATGTGCTGTGCTGGTGCTGGCTCGCCAGAGCAGCTTCATCACGCTGGCCACGTGACCCGGAAGTGTCTTCGGATGGCGCCGGCTCCCGGCCTCTAGAGTGAGATGAGCGCGCAACCCTAGAGTCTGTTAAGACTGGCCCGTACGGGCAGGGGTACCTTTACCTTTAGAGATAGTTTTCCCCTTCTAAACTGTAAAAAAAGGTAAGCCTGCAGGAAACTGAATAGAATAGCCATGGCAGACTCCTGCAGCAAAGCACAGAGTCTTGCAGCACCTCAATCTATTAATCATTTTACTAATTATTATCTTTCATTTTAATAAATTCAATTTATTGCAGCTTAAGCTTCCGTGGACTTGATGGTGAAGTGGACTGTGGCCCCCAAAAGCTTATGCAGTAATAAACTGGTGAAACTTTAGGCTGCCACAAGACTCTTCCTTGTTAAACATATTGCGTTATTATCTTTATTCAGACCAAGGAAATGTTACCAAAGCGTGAAAGCCTTTCAAATTCTCAAAAGCCTCCACACTTATCTTGGTTGGCTGAATTAATATATCACTGTAAATATAGGTTTGAAATAGATATCCAGGCCAATGTTACAATATTTAATTTTTATTATTATCATAGCTCTTGTGCCTGCTGAGGATTTGTTTGTCTGAGCTTATCTAAAGTTCATGGACAGGGAACCAGAGGAGATTCTTGGATACCAGAAGGTGGCAGCAGGATGCTCTGAATGGAAGCGAATAAAATATTTCCTGCATTTTAGGTTTTTTTTACAGGATGGCACGGCAGACAGGAAATGATCACGGTTGTGGCTAGCCAGCCAAGCAGTAATGTAAAGTGCTTCCTGGGATTGCATAGTATCACAGAATTCTTAATAGGGTCACCCAGTCCAACACTCTGTGATGCAGGAATTTGCTCTCCCAATGCATATATAATGTCTCTAGGGGTGTTCAACCTCTCTGCAGAAGTAGCTGAGCTGTACCACAACAGGTGTATGCCATTTCTCACTTGTACACATGCAGAGAGGGAGAGACAGTGCAGTGGTTAGAGAGTTGGACTAGGACCTGGGAGATGAGAGTTCCGATTTCCCCCTTGGCTATGAAGCTCACTGGGTGTGAGGACCTTGATGGCCAGTCACTGCCTCTCAGCCTAATGTATCTTGCAGGGCTTTTGTGGGGAATTCAATGAGGAATGAACACAAGCATGTACACCCACTTGAGATATATGGGGGGGGGGAGTGAGCTATAAGTAAATAAGAATAAAATCACATGGCAGGTTGAGACATCTTCTTACTTGTAGTACTCTGCAGCGATGTCGAACCTCCCCAAGAAGATGTGGGCATTCCCCAGATTGCTGTGGGCTCTCCTTTCTGCCGCTTTGTCGCCAAACTCCTTGGCAATGGCCAGGCGCTGGAAAGGAGGCAGGTAGAGAGAGAGAGAGAGGTGGTTAATGGCTGCAGCAAAAACACTGGGCAGTGGGGTGTACTGGTCTTGGACTAGGACCTGGGAGACCAGGGTTCAAATCACCTCTCAGCCATGAAGCTCGTTGGGTGACCTTTAGGCAGACACCGCCTATCAGCCTAACCTAACTCACAGGGTTGCTGCAAGGATGAAACAGGGAGGAGGAGAACCAGAGATACTACTCTGAACTCCTTGAAAGGAAAGGTGGGGTATAAATGCAATAAACAAATAATAATAAGACCACACATGAGTCAGTTGCATTTGTTGATTTTATCTCCACTTTCAATTGCCATCTCAAGCGAATTTGCTTTTCATTTGTTTGGGTGTGTTTAGTCGCATTTTGTATACAGAATTGTGTGGGGGTTTTTTTAATTGAAATTTTGGTGCCACAAAGGCAACTTAAAATGCAAGAAGCATAGCTAGAAACAATTTCAAAATCAACTAGATACAGGGTAATGAGACATCATAAAGGAATTTCTGTATATACAGGAAACCCACTTCAGATTTGAATCAGGTGAATTATAATACACTGGTTTCCTATTACTGCAGCTATTCCATTATTAATCGTTTCCCTACTTTCTTCATTACGGGAATCAGATGTTGATGGGTCAAAAAAATTAAGATGAATTTGTACAAGTCAGAATATTTGAACAATCTGGAATAGCATAAAAATTGTCATGTTTCTTTTGTCCCCTTGTTACTGCTCTTGAGATAACTCTTCTACTAACACACTGTATCATACCATTGGTTTAGGGATTTCCAGCTTCTGGTGGTGAAATGTTTTGTATTTAATCAGACATGTTTGCTGTTTGGAGATTTCATTTTACTTTTTTGAACAAGCAGTTTATAAATTTTATACATATTGTCACTTTTTGCTTTTAAAAGTTTTTTCACTTATAAGCTGCTTCGGTATGAAAGGGAGTAAAGGCAATGAATAGATAAAAGTTTCTCTCATAACGCTGCAGCTCATGGGCCTCCAGCGAAGCTGAATGTGGGAATCATAGAAGTGGAGAAGAGAGAAAAGGAAGGACTTCTTCAGGCAGCGCAGAGTTAAACTACAGAAGTCCCATATGAGGCTGTGATGACCACACACTTGAATGGCTTTAAAAGAGGACTGGACAAATTCATGAAGAAAGGGCTGGACGTAACTGAGATGTGGGTGTGTTGCCCAGCTCCCCTCCAAGACACCCTACAAAGGGAATGGTGAAGAGCCTCTGGGCTCTTCAGTTTGGGAGTTTTCAGCCAGTCCAGGCCAAGTTACTCTCTGCATGGATGAGGATTAGAAACATGCTTTAGAGAGAAAGAAAAACATTTTGGCTTTATTTTATGTTTGTAGTTTGACACTGAGATTCCCTGTCATCCGATCCCAGCATAGGGGCTGGAGGCAGATCAAGGGACCCACAGAATGAAAGGCTACCCCCCCCCAAAGCCCAACTGAATCTCACCTGTTTGTGGAAGATGATGGCTTTGCTGAAGTTGCCCAGCAAGTAGTGGCTGTTGCCTAGGTTGCCATATGCCCGGCCTTGGGCAGCTCTGTCCCCCAGCTCCTTCACAAGAGAGAGGTTCTTCCTGGAATCCCCCCCAAAAGGAAAATGTGTTGTTGTTGTTGTTGTTGTTGTTGTTTTGTAATCAATAAATTGGGGGGGGGGACGACGACAATGTGGAACTGGCAAAACTAACAGCAAAAATAGGAAATCAACATGACGGCCTATTCATGGGAGAATGGAAACCCTTGTTGCAATATCTAGAAAAAAATATCATAATCAGATGAAATCGCAAGCAGGATTTGAAATATGAGCAAGGGGAATGATAATATATAAAACAGAGTAATATGTTCTAGGTGAAGTGATTATTATAATAATGTACATAAATGGGATGGGATTAAGAGCAGCATGGAAGAAACGGCAGTTTAAAAGGGGAATGTATAAGAAATGTGAAATTTACAATTAAGGATTTTAAAGCTTAATAAAAATGTGACCCACACACAAAATCAATTGGGGACAAAACAGCAGAGTCATGAAAACAAAGGGATAGCAAGGAGCTCCAGAATGGGCGGCAAAATGGCACGTGCAATTCAATGTAAACAAGTGTAAAGTGATGTATGTTGGGGCAAAAAATCTCAGTTTCATGTACTTGCTCCAGGGGTCCAAACTGGAGGTAAAGGTAAAGTTAAAGGTAAAGGTAAAGGGACCCCTGACCATTAGGTCCAGTCGTGACTGACTCTGGGGTTGCGCGCTCATCTCGCTTTATTGGCCGAGGGAGCCGGCGTTTGTCCACAGACAGCTTCCAGGTCATGTGGCCAGCATGACTAAGCTGCTTCTGGCGAACCAGAGCAGCGCACGGAAACACCGTTTACCTTCCCGCTGGAGTGGTACGTATTTATCTACTTGCACTTTGACGTGCTTTCAAACTGCTAGGTTGGCAGGAGCAAGGACCGAGCAACAGGAGCTCACCCCATCACGGGGATTCGAACCGCCGACCTTCTGATCGGCAAGTCCTAGGCTCTGTGGTTTAACCCACAGCGCCACCCGCGTCCCTCCGAACTGGCGCTGCCAGACCAGAAACAAGAGCTTGGGGTCATAGCAGAGAGCTTGATGAAGATGACACACTGAGTGGTAAATTCCATGCTAGGGATCATTAGAAAAGGAACTGAAACTAAGCAGCCCGGATAATAATTCCATTAAACAAATTTATGAGGCGACCACATTTGGAATATACTACGCTATGTACAGTTCTAGTAGCCCCTTGTGAAAAAGATATTGCAGAATTGGAAAAGGTCCAGAAAAGAGCAATCAAAATGGTCCAGGGGATGGAATGATGACCCCCCTACGAGGAAAGGTCGCAGCATTTGGGCAGAAAGTTTATAAAATGATGTATAGCATAGGGAAAGCAGATATAGAAAAGTTTTCCTCTCTCTCTCCTAAGACTACAACTGGTGGACATCCAATGAAGCTGAATGGTGGAAGATTCAGGACAGATAAAAGTAAATACTTCTTAGTTAAACTATGGAACTCCCTCCCACAGGAGGCAGTGAAGGCCACTAACTTAGATGGCCTTAAAAAAAGAGTAGACAAATTCATGGAGGAGGAGAGGGCTGTCAATGGCAACCAGCCCCAATGGCAATGCTTTGCTTCCATGGTCGGAAGCACTGATGCTTCTGAACAGCAGTTTCTGGAAACCACAGGAAGGAGAGAGCTCTTGTGAGCAAATGGTGCTTGCTAGTTTCCCACAGGCAACAGTTCAGCCACTGCAAGTACAGTCTGGTGGACCAGATGGGTCATGGGCCTGATGCAGCAGGCTCTTCTGGTGAGGGGGCCATCCTCAAAGACTGAAGATCTCGCACTAAAGGGGGCATTGAGGCACAGCAGGGGAGCAACAAGGGGAGCATCTTTGAATGAAGTGAGGCTGAAAGAGAATGGGGCATTTTCACAAAGACTCTGCTGGACATCAGGTGCACTGGAGCTGCATTGGAGGGAGTTGGACTAGATGACAATTCTATAATTCTAGGCTCACTGCCTCAATAAGGGGTTGTCACTCACTCGTAAAATTCGGACGCCTTCTCCAAACTCTCCCGGACTTCCTCGGGCAAGTGGTTAGGCTCCTGGGGCAAGCTCCAAGACAGCTGCTTCCCTTTAGCGTGATAGACGTTCCCAATGTTGTACAACGCCCTCGCCTCTCCAACCTAGAAGAGGTGGGGGAGAAAAGGTATTCATGCTGCCTTGTGTTTCTCTCTTACACTGGTTGTGTAGACCAGGGTCCTCATCCCTGTTGATTTCAGCATGGATGCATAAGAAAAGCCCTGCTGGACCAGGTCAGTGGCCCATCCAGCCCAGCATCCTGTCCCCACAGTGGCCATCCAGATGCCCCAAAGAGAAGCCCCCAAGCAGGACCCGAGTGCAAAAGCAACTCTCCCACAGTTGTTCCCCATCTTCCGTATACATAGTCTGCTATCAAAAGAGAGAACCTTAAGGAGAGCCTGGCTGCTGGATCAGGCCACAGATGGGCCTAGTTAGCACAGCACCCTCCTCTCACAGTGACCAAATGCCCCGAAGAACCTGGAAATTGAGACAGACTGCCTCTGGAACTGGAGGTGAGCCTGGCTACTGCCAGATCAGGCTAATGGCCCATCTAGTCCAGCCTCCTGTCCTTACTGGCTAACCAGATGCTAACCAGATGCCCATTATGGAAAACTCACCATCAGAAACTGAGCTCAACAGCAGCACCCACCCCGACTTGTCATTCACAGGTAGACTGCCCCTGGGCATGGAAGCTCTGCTATCACTGTTGACATCGGTATAAGGAGCCATGATGGATCAGGCCAATGGAGGCCTTCACGGTGGCCACCCAGAAACCCCATAGGGAGCCCTGTGCAAGGAGGGCCCGAGGGCAAGAGCATTTCTCCCCTCTTGCGCCTGCCATTTCGTGGTGCTATTTTTTAGTGTGCGGGTACCTTGTCTCCCAGCTCCTGGGAGATGTCCAGGTGCCTCTGGCAACAGACCAGGGCCTCATCAAACTGGCCGAGGATCTTCAGCGTATTTCCCAGGTTGCCACTGGCTTTGGCTTCTCCGATGCGGTCCCCAGTGGTCCTGCGGAGAGAAAGCAGAAGGCGGTTCCGGGTGGCTCCACTCCAGCAAAGCCACAAAGAAGACCCAGGCTGGGAAGGGAAGGAATAAAGCACCCCAATGGGGCCCTGCCCTTCCCTTCCCTTCCCTTCCCTTCCCTTCCCTTCCCTTCCCTTCCTTCTGTCTCCTCCTGTCCTTTCTTCCCTTCCCTCTGACTATGTAACTGGTTTATAGCAACTCTCTCCCCCCCTGCAAATTGTAGAATAAAAAGTTAAAAACAGACATCGATTAACTATTGTGGAATATATATTTCACAAAATGTATACACAACGCTTGATTGTAAGGAAAACCCCCAAACCTGTTTACAAAAAGGTAAAACAATAAAAGTTGACACTACTAGACTTCAAAACATACAAAAAGATAAAATACTAAAACAGATTAAAATTTACACCCACTTTCCAAGCACCTGAATGTTTTCAGCAGGTGCCGAACGGAATACATTGAAGGTGCCTGCTGCTGATTTCGTAGGCAAATTACATGATCTTTGTATATTATATATATTTATTGTTGCTCTCACCACCACCACAAATGTCTATCCATTATTTCAAGGAAACTGAGCATAACAGCCAGTCCTAACTCTATAGGCAATATATACAGCCCAGAAGGGTAATCTAGTTCAACCCCCTGCAATGCAGGAAAGTTATAAAAATTATGCATGGTATGGAGAAATTGGACAGATAGAAGTTTCTCTGCCTCTTTCATAACACCACAACTCATGGTCATCCGATGAAGCTGACCATTGCCAGACAGATACTACAGAACTCCTTCCTGCAGGAGACAGTGATGGCCACCAACTTGGATGGCTTTAAAAAAGGGACTGGACAGATTAAAGGATGAAGAAGGCTATTGATGGATATTAGCCACAATGAAGGCAGCAATGTTCCTGAATACCAGTTGCTGGAGACCGCGGGAGGGGAGAGGTCTCGTGCTTGGATCCTGCTTGCTGATTTCTCCTAGAGGTAATTGTTCAGCCGTCATGGGAAAAGGATGCTGGCCTAGACGAGCCACTGGCCTGATCCAGCAGCCAGGTTCTTCTGACACTCTTATGGGGCCTCAAGAGCTCCAGAGACAGACTATCTAGATTCCTAGGTTGTTTGGGGTATTTGGCCACTGTGAGAACAGGATGCTGGACAAGATGGGCCATTGGATTGATCTAGTAGATCTTCTGATGTTCATAATGAGAGAATAAACACATCCTTCTGGCAGCAGGACACTTACCTAGCTAGGGTGAGATCATGTTTGTGGTATTCCAGAGCCTTGGAATACTCCTTCAGGTAGAAGTAGGCGTTGCCCAGCTGGCTATAGATGGCACTCAGTGTCTTCAGGTCCTCTGTTCCCACCTGAACAGCCGCTTCAAAGAAGGCCACCCCAGCTCTGAAATCCCCGGCTTTGCACAAACGCTCTCCTTCCAGAGCCACCTCCAAGCAAGAGGCTTCCATCCTATGGGGGCAAACATGTACAGCAAAGATATTATTATTATAATTCTTTATTACTAGAATTGTTTGGGTTTTTATCTTGTTTAAGTTTTTTTGTGCACTGACATTCAGATATTTCTGGAATATATATATATATATATATATATATATATATATATATATATATATATATATGCAGGTTTTGGTGTCTTCGGGTGTCTTCCCGTGTAAGAGTTGGGGTGTCTAGGCGACGTTTCGACGAGGTCTCACTCGTCATCTTCAGGCTGGTGCTTTCGGCTTCTTGTTACTAGAACAGAGCAGGATCTCAGTGTTTGAGTTCCTATAAATACTGTTGAGGGGGTGTGGTGTATAGCCTCCAACGTTCTGGGCAGAGAGGGAGTTCCCAGGTTAGTGTGCCTTTTCTTCTTTTGTTCCTTAATTACTTGAGGGATATCTTGAGTGATTTCTTGAGTGATATTCTGAGTACCACTTAGGAGGGTCATTAGGTGTGGATTAGTTGCTAAAGCTTTCGTGTCTTGACCTCTTGAGCTTGTGAAGAGTTTTTCTGAGAAGATGGCTGTACTGCACTTAGTTGTGCTCTGGCTTGGCTTCGTGTATAGGGGCGAGCTGTGGTTTTGTGCCCTGTGCCAGCCAGATCTGTGTGGAACATGGAACATCACCACAAGAGAATAATCATGGAAGCCATCGAGATAGAGAAACACCCTCACAACATGAACAAGCGTGACGACACGTCCCGCCTGCCAGACATCTGGAAATTAGCCCTCCCCACAAAAACCGACACCAGAACCAGAGACACACAGAACGCCATCTCCAATCAACCACACCAGACCCAAACCCAGACCCTCTCCACAGATAAAGTACAGACACCATCCAGTAGCCAAACCATAGTGGCACCTCCGGATGCTGCACCCCCCTGCAATCCCTACACAGATCTGGCTGGCACAGGGCACAAAACCACAGCTCGCCCCTATACACGAAGCCAAGCCAGAGCACAACTAAGTGCAGTACAGCCATCTTCTCAGAAAAACTCTTCACAAGCTCAAGAGGTCAAGACACGAAAGCTTTAGCAACTAATCCACACCTAATGACCCTCCTAAGTGGTACTCAGAATATCACTCAAGAAATCACTCAAGATATCCCTCAAGTAATTAAGGAACAAAAGAAGAAAAGGCACACTAACCTGGGAACTCCCTCTCTGCCCAGAACGTTGGAGGCTATACACCACACCCCCTCAACAGTATTTATAGGAACTCAAACACTGAGATCCTGCTCTGTTCTAGTAACAAGAAGCCGAAAGCACCAGCCTGAAGATGACGAGTGAGACCTCGTCGAAACGTCGCCTAGACACCCCAACTCTTACACGGGAAGATACCCGAAAACACCAAAACCTGCATATATATATATATATATATATATATATATATATATATATATATATATATGCTTTCGTAGATTTTCACGGGTACAGGAATGCAGGTTTTGGTGTCTTCGGGTGTCTTCCCGTGTAAGAGTTGGGGTGTCTAGGCGACGTTTCGACGAGGTCTCACTCGTCATCTTCAGGCTGGTGCTTTCGGCTTCTTGTTACTGAGATCCTGCTCTGTTCCAGTAACAAGAAGCCGAAAGCACCAGCCTGAAGATGACGAGTGAGACCTCGTCGAAACGTCGCCTAGACACCCCAACTCTTACACGGGAAGACACCCGAAGACACCAAAACCTGCATATATATATATATATACACACACACAAACCACTGCATATAAATGTATGAGAACAGCAGGTGAAAATTAAAGGATGATGAAAAAGCAAAACCATAAAACTGGAATGTAGAACAAGTCCAGTAGCACAGGAGTTAAAATAACCAAGTCTCAGGAAAGAATCACAGAATCTGGAAGTATCCCAAAGGTCATCTTGTCTAACCCTTGAAAATGCAGGAATATCAGCATATTTGATGACTGAGTCTTGTTCCAGATATACCAGGATTATGAAAAGGGTTGTTTTTAAAAATGATGGCATCACTGCATTATTTCATAAAATAATGCCAAATCATTTAAAAAGTGCCTGGAGGTTCTAGTCCTTATCAAAATCACAGTTAAGTGCAATTTTCTCTATTATCGCTTTAGTCCATTGTGAGTAGTCCCAAATGCCCAATGTCAGACTTTGGGCTTTTTTTTATTGAGTTCCCCTGACAATGTGCACTGCCAAGATCACATTATCAACATGTATAGATATTGACATTTGTGCCTTTTGATTAAAGGTGGTATATAAATTGAAGAAATGAAATGGTATGTTTTTACTGCTAACTCATTGCTGTCTTTTCCTTTTCACCTGCCGTTGTCTAAAACGCCTTTTGATTATCCGTCAGTGTGCATCGCTCTGAAAGCTCGTCCTTCAAGCAGAAAGGCAGGGTGTTAATTTTAAAAATAAAATAAATGGCAAATAAGGACTTCTAAGCACAGCAAAGAAAACACTGTTTATTGGGTGTCACATTAGCCAAAATCGATTAACCTCAACAAGCTGTGTTGATCAAACGCAGAGTTCACTGTTGAGTAACAGAGGTTGGCGCGAGATGGGGAATTGATTGATTGCAACCCCCATGGGGAAGGGAAATGGAGGAGGGTGCCTCAAGGTCACGGGAAAGGGGACTTACTTGCAAGCCATGTGTGGCCCAGAAGAGAAACTGCAGAAGGTCATCATTCAGATTCCAAACTGGATGGCTTTAAAAAAGGATTGGACAAATTCATGGAGAAGGGCATCAATGGTTACCAGCCCCAGTGTCTATCCTCCAGGCCCAGAGGCAGTCTATCTGGACTCCTAGGCTCTTAGGGGCATTTGGAAACTCTGAGAAGTGGATACTGGACTGGACGGCATTTTCTTAAGGATGCTGAAAATTGGTCCTCCAGCTTTCTGGTTACTCCCGAAAGCAGCCTCTGCAACACCAAGCAACCTCTGGGCCGCTCCTCCAAGTGTGAGGAATCAGAAGCTGTATTAGCTAACCACGGCAACCCAGAGAGTGGTGCCTGGGCTGGCTTCTGGCTGGGCTCAATCCATCCATGATGACAGCCCTCGCCAAGTCCGGCCGGCTGCCAGGGAGCTGCTCTTTTCATCTCGCCGGGAACACAGCGTCCAGGCCCTGTACATCCGTTTGCAGATCACATGGTCAGGATTTGCTCCAGATAATTACAGGGGGAGCTTCTCCTGTTCCTCTCTCTGAGGCACTCAGCTCCCACTTGGGTCTTTAATGGCAACCAGATGCTCAACAGACTTCGCTGTGCAAGCCTTCCTCCCTCCCTAGAGTTAGCACAGCCCTGCAAAAGGGGACAAAAGTCCTGGCTGCCTCACCTCAAACATGATAGGGTAGATCAATGGAAAACAGCCCAAAATCTTACACAGGGCCCTTGGAACCACTCACTATGGAATATAGCTATAATAGAGAAAATTACACCTAATTTGATATCAATGAGGACTAGAACCACCAGGCACTTTATACAGAGTTTGGCATTCTTTTAGGACATATACAGCTGACATTTCATTTTCAAGGCAACCTTCATCCCAAGCCTGGCAAATCTGGAACTAGACTTGGTAATCTCATAATGCTGATATTCCTGCATTACAGGGGGTTGGACTAGATGACCCTTGGGATCCTTTCCAATTCTATTATTCTTTACTGGAACTTTGCTACCTGTGCAACTTGACTCATTCTGCGTGCCTTATCGTTTTGTTTTTCCATCTTTTAATTTTCATCTGTTGTTATAATGGTTCTCTGTTTTACATACATTATGAAATGAAATAAGAGGATGGTGACAACAACAACAACAACAACAACAACAACAACAACAACAAGTGTTGCCAAAAGGCTTGGAGGGTCCTGGAAAATTATGTGCTCTTTTGGCAGGATTTTGTCTTATACAGTGGTACCTCGGGTTAAGTACTTAATTCGTTCCGGAGGTCCGTTCTTAACCTGAAACTGTTCTTAACCTGAGGTACCACTTTAGCTAATGGGGCCTGCTGCTGCCGCCGCGCCGCCAGAGCACGATTTCTGTTCTCATCCTGAAGCAAAGTTCTTAACCTGAGGTACTATTTCTGGGTTAGTGGAGTCTGTAACCTGAAGCGTATGTAACCTGAAGCGTATGTAACCTGAGGTACCACTGTATGTCACAAGTAGCTGTGATTTAGCTGTGATTCCTGCATTGCAGAGTGCTGGACTGTTCTGGGGTTCCCTCAACTCTGCAAGTGGATGACTCTATGACCTCAGAAGGTGGCGAACTCTCCTTCATTGGAGATCTCTAAAAAGAGGTTGGACGCTTTGGTCGTGATTCCCTGCATTGTGGGGCATTGAACTAGATGAGCTTTGACGGGGGGGGGGGGGTGTTCCTTCCAACTCTACACTCTGTGGTTCTAAATACAGACACAGAGGACACCCTCTCCACAGTACAACATTAAATTTAGTTCAGCCAATGGCCTTGAGTCCTCTCTCACCCTAATAGGAAGTCTCTCCCAGATATCACACACTGCTTTTTTTGCACTTCTTTTTCCTCCCCATTGCATTTGTTGGATTTACGTCAACAGATTCATGGGACTGTAGAACTGGAGGGTCATCTAGCCCCACCCCCTGCAACGCAGGGGTAAACTCATAAAGATAAGAGAAGGGAAATACGAAACTCCAGACAAACTGAAGTTGACAGAGTCACCCTGTTGACCCTTTCCCAGCCGGCCAAATTCTGACAAGAGCCTGTCTTCTGTCCACATTTCTTAAAGACACTATTGTTTCTCTGATGCTGCCACCATGCTTCTGGGAATGCTCCTCTGCCCACCCTGTGCATCTGTCCCCCGGAATCCCATAATGCCATCTCTGTTCCCAGCTCGGATGAGTGGCCTGCATGTGTTTGCTTCACTCTTCTTTGTTTAAATCGTGCGAAGATTTGCATCCGGCTTCGTGCAAGCTCCTTCAGAAGCTGTTCAATACGAAAGAGATGTGGAAGGATCTGGAAAGGGCTTGGGGGTGGGAACAGCACCAATGCAAACAAGAGGAACTTAAGGCCTGCTGGATCAGGCCAATGGCATCCTTTCTTCACAGTGGCCAAATACACCATAGAACCTAGGAATTCAGTTAAGCTGCCTCTGGACCTGGAGGTTCCAAAAGAGCAGAACCCTACTGGATCAGGCCAGTGGCCCATCTACCCTCACATCCTCTCCGCATAAGTGGAGGACCAGATGGCCATTATGGGCAGCAGGATTCAAGCACAAGAGCAACTCTCCCCTCCTGCAGTTTCCAACATCTGGGATCCTGGCAAGCACTCACAGATAGCTTTCTCCTCTGTGAATCTGCCTAATCCTCTTTTAATGCCACCCAAGTTGGTGCCCATCACTTCCTCCTGCAGGAGACAGTTCCGTAATTTAACTATGTGCTGCGTGAAGAAGCCCTTTCTTTTATCTGTCCTGAAAGCCATTAAAAAACCCATCTATATTTTTTAAAAACACACACACATACAGACACACAATCAGATAAGTAACTCACATCCCATGATGGAACACCGTTGGCCCAAAACTATGGAACTTCCTCCTGCAGGAGGCAGTATGGCCTCCATCCTGGATGGTTTTAAAACAGGATTAGGTAATTTCTTGGAAGAGGCGAAGGCTGTCAAGGCTACTAGCCGCAATGGCTATTGTCTGCCTCCAGAGTTAGAAGCAGTGATGCTTCTCAGCAGTTGCTGGGAAACGCAGGAGAGGAGTGTTGCTCTTGTGCTCGGGTCCTGATTGCAGGTTTCCCCAGGCAACTGTTCAGCCACCGTGAGGACAGGATGCTGGACTGATCCAGCAGACTCTTCTTTAAAAAACTCCCCTCGCCCCCCCCCCCCCGTAATTATTTTTCTGTTTAAAGGGGAGCCAGGAATTATAACAGGAGAGAGAAATATGCTCCAGTACCAGGCAAGCATTGCATGGGGCCTTGGGGATCATGGACTCTCCTCTCCTAGCAAATCTTGTAAATCCAGAAGCTGCCTCACTGCAGGTCCCTGGAATGAACCCTGTAATTTTATTTTTGCTAAGTAGAGGATTGCAAAGGAAAAGGAAACACTGGCCCCTTCCAAAAGTGGTTGCTCGCCTCCGTTCCCGCCTGACATTCTTCTCCCCCCCCCCCCGAGGAGCCCACGTTCTAGGGACCAGGTTCCAAATCCAACATGGTTGTGGTTTCTGGGCTTTGGGGTGGGGCAGCAAAGCAGCTTGTGGCCCAGAGAAACAGCTGCCTGATACAGCAGCGAGGTAGTAGCCCTGGTCTAGGCTTCTCTGGCCATGGCAAATGGCTTCCAAATGGCACAGGAACGCAGGCCGTTGACTCATTCTGACCTAGAAGGGCTGTAGCTCAGTGGCAGAGTATCTGTGCTGCATACAGAACACCCCAGGTTCTGATTTCTTCAGAACTATGAGGACTAGGACTTCACCCAGAGAGCTGCTGATGGTCAAAGTAAGTAATGCTGGGCTTCCTATGCAAATGAGCATTTCCTGCTCTGGCCGGCAGCATCAACAGCTCTCCGGGGTTCCAGGCAGAGAAAAAGAGAGGGAAGAGGTGACATGGCAGAGGGCAAGCAAGGCTATCAATGGATACTAGCCACAATGGCTATGCTCTCTCTACCAACCCCCCTTGCAGGGTGGTCTTACCTTGGACCCAGACCCAGCACCCAAGGCCTTTTTAGAAATCCTGGAGTTCCACTGCAATACACAATTAAAGCACACCCCAGCATTTCTGACTCTGCAAAATCAGGCCCTTAATCATCATGGAATCATGGAGCTGAAAGGGACACCCAAGGGTCATCTAGTTCAACCCCCTGGAATGCAAGAATCACAGATATACACCTGCAGTTTTTCTGAGGCCTTGCCAGCACTAGACATTTAAAGCAGGGTTATATACCATTTTAAACAGCTCCTCCCCCCAAAAAAAGAATCATGAGAACCGTTGTTTGTTCAGGGGTTTTGAGTTCCCAGTGTGGTTTAATTCTTCCCCAGGGAACTCTAGGTTCTGCAGCTCTGGGACGGGTATGGGGGAATCTCCTAAGAACTCTCAGCACCCTTAAACTACAATTCCCGGGAGTTTTTAGGGGAAGCTGTCTTAAAGTGGTATTGCAGCACTTTAAATGCAGGTGCAGCCTATGACTCCAGGATCTCATTAGGACATCCTAAGAAAAAGTCAAGCACCTCTGGATCCCCACTGCTGTCCAGCCCTGCTTCACCCAATTTATTTTGGGGGTCACCGTGGGCTGCAAAGCATCCCCAGTGGTGCACCCATAAGCTAGGGTGTCAAAGGCCCCTATGTTTCCTGTTTAATTCAGTCCTTTATTTGGAACCATGAGGACTAGAACTTCACTGTACTTTTCAGAGGAAGGGCTGAGCACGCCCCACTGCCTGAAACTCTTGAGAGCCACTGCCAATCTGTGTAGTAGACTACACTGAGCTAAATGGGACGGCAGTCTGGCTCGGTAGAAGGTGCAATCCTTCGTTCCTGTTTAATTCATCCCAGGAGAAGCAGAACCTTACTTTATATTTTTGGGAGGGGGGAAGAGTTTCCTCTGCCCGAAACTCCGGATAGCTGCTGCCAGTGAGTGCTGGAACCTGCAGCGGTCCGACTCGGCAGACCCTCGGCTACCTATTGCAGCCAGCAGCAGAGTTCCTAGGGAAACTAGATGACACTTCCCTCCACACACCCCAAAAGGAAATAGACCAATTTCCTAATAATGGCTGAGAACCACGCAGAGAGCACGCGAGATGCAGACGGTCCTGGGGTTAGGGAGACCCAGCAGAGGGGAAACGGGGAGGGGGCTGCCTCCAGCCCGGAGGGCGAGGGAGGCAACCTTCTTTCCTGGAAAACCTCCCAAGGCCCGAGCGGGGAGGAGCCCCATGCCTCCTGGAACCCGGCAAGCTTTCGCCCCTGAACGCAAAGCGCTGAGGGGGGCAGCGAAAAGGAGGAAGAGGAGCCCCTCGCCTCGCCTCGCCTGTCAGTCCAGCCCCCACTCTGCCCTACCTGGAATGCAACCTCTTGTCGGGGGGCTCCGGCAGGGCGTTCTCGGGGGCCAGCAGGGACATTGCTGCGGGAGGGCAGGCAGGCGGGCAGGGGCGGGCAGCGCCTCCTCCGCCTCCAGCCGGCCGGCAACGGCGGCTCACCCGGACCCCCGACTCCGTGGAGGCAGGGCGACCCGCCCCCGGCTCTGACGTCAACGCCCACCTCTCCGCCCGCCCGCCCGCCCGCCTGCGCGCTTTCGCGGGAGGGCGGGTGCTTATGTCTCCCTGCCTCAAATACAGAAAGTAAGCTTAAGTGTAACGTTGAAGTTGGGGGCGCTGATTGACGCAGGGCTATATTCCCCACCACCACCCCGAGCGCCAAAAAAAAAAAAAAAAAAAAAAAAAAAAAATCCTCTTGGGTCATGAGGACTGGAAACTTGTCTTGAATTTAAAGGACTTGATTCCTTTGCAACGTCTTTCCCATTCTACCCCATCTCCGGGTTTGGATTTAAAATATAAATATTATGAAGGTCCCACTGACGCCACGGGGCGCCCTCCTTCGGGGGGTCGCCTAGAGCACCCTCATTTCCGGTATCTTGGTCGCTGTTGGAACGAAACGGTCTCGATCCACGGGAAGGGGATTGTTGTCCAGCCTCCTCCCACCTTTCTGTGCTGGGAGCATCTACGCGAGAGAAGTGACTCCGCTTGGAGCAACGGCCATAGCCTGCTGTACTGCTGATCGCACAGGGACCTCGCCGCAGGTAGCCGCCGTTTCCCCAGCCTGGGCCAGCTAGGATTCCTGCCTTGGCGGGTCCCTGCCCACCCTACAGTTCTGTGATTTTGTGGTCTCCGAAAGTGGTGGACTCTCCCTCACTGTAGGTTTCTAAGCAGAGGTTGGATGGCCACCTGTCAGGGATGCTTTAGTTGTGGCTCCTGCGTTGCAGGGCTAGATGCCCCTTAGGGGGGGAAACCCACAAGCAGTATTTGAGCAGGAGAGCCCTCTCACCTCCTGCGATTCCTAGCAGCTGGTATCCAGAAGCATTGCTGCCTCCAACCTTGGAGGCAGAGCATAGACAAAGTGGGCCGTCAATAGGTAAAGGTAAAGGGACCCCTGACTATCAGGTCCAGTCGTGACCGACTCTGGGGTTGCGGTGCTCATCTCGCTTTATTGGCCGAGGGAGCCGGCTGTGGCCAGCATGACTAAGCTGCTTCTGGCGAACCAGAGCAGCGCACGGAAACGCCGTTTACCTTCCTGCCGGAGCGGTACCTATTTATCTACTTGCACTTTGATGTGCTTTCGAACTGCTAGGTGGGCAGGAGCAGGGACCGAGCAACGGGAACTCACCCTGTCGCGGGGATTCGAACTGCCGACCTTCTGATCAGCAAGCCCTAGGCTCTGTGGTTTAACCCATTAAAGCCATCTAGGTTGGTAGCTCTCACTGCCTCCTGCTGGAGGAAGTTCCACAGTTTAACATTAAGCTTTGTGGAATGTCTATTCCCGGAGCAATAAACTGAGACAAGAGAGCAGCAGAGAAGGAGATGTGCAGGCTTGACTCTGCATGCTGCCAAGGTCCTCCTCCTCCTCTCTCCTTCCAACAGAAGGAAGTGCCAGGGACTGGCAAGCCCAGGCAGGCAAGTGTTGATACACACAGCTGCTGTCAGGGAAAACATAAACCGGAGGCGTGTGTTGCCTGTTGCCAGCAGAGAAAAAGCAATGAAATGCCCCACATATGCTCTCCACATATGCAGAGGAAGGGATCCCAAGACACATTCATTGATTCAGGACATTCGATGCTAGCCGAATCCTGCAGCAGGAAGTCACAGCGAGAGACAGGTAACCTGCAAGTAAATCTTTATTTTATCAGTTTTTTAAAGGGTGACCCTTGGAGCCCTTACAGTTCTATGAATCTATTATCTGTTTTAACTGTTAAGAGCATAAGGCGAGCCTGCTGGATCTAGGCAGGGGCTCATCCAGCCGAGCAACCTGTTCTCACAGTGGCCAACCAGATTCCCATTGTGGGAAACCAGCAAGCAGGGCCAGAACACAAGAGCCCTCTGCCCTCCTGCAGACTATGGAGGCAGAGGATAGCTATCATGCCTAGTTTGTAGCCATCAATAGTCCGCTCCTCCATTAATTTTAAAAAGCCATCTAAATAGGCAAGCCACCCCTGCCTCTTGCAGGAGTCCATAGCATTAAAGAGAGACAGATCCTGAAATGCATTTGCTGACCCAGGCATGAAATGTTAGCCAAATCCTGCAGCAGGAAGTCCTGGTGAGAGGCAGGTAAAAGGTAAAGGGACCCCTGACCATTAGGTCCAGTCGTGACCCACTCTGGGGTTGCGGCGCTCATCTCGCTTTATTGGCCGAGGGAGCCGGCGTACAGCTTCCGGGTCATGTGGCCAGCATGACTAAGCCGCTTCTGGCAAACCAGAGCAGTGCACGGAAACGCTGTTGACCTTCCCGCCAGAGCGGTACCTATTTATCTACTTGCACTTTGATGTGCTTCCGAACTGCTAGGTTGGCAGGAGCAGGGATCGAGCAACGGGAGCTCACCCCGTCACGGGGATTCGAACCGCCAACCTTCTCATCGGCAAGTCCTAGGCTCTGTGGTTTAACCCATAGTGCCACCCGCGTCCCGAGAGGCAGGTAACTCACAAGGAAATCCCATTTATTTATGAGTCTCTGCCTGTCTGTTGTTTCAAAATATTGTTATTTATTTGGGGAGGGTATTAGACTGTAAGCCTGACCCATAGGAGCCAATTCCTGGGGACCAAGGTCCCTTCTGCTCCCCCCCAATAAAAATTTGAGGGGGCCGACCTCCCCCAAGTTGATGGGTATTGCTGTGGCATGTGATCAATTATGTGGGACGGGGTTTACCTGCACCCCATGTTTTATTCAGATTGGCATCCCTGGCCTGAGCCCCCTTCTAATTCCTGGATCCAGTACTGATGTAATTCCTGGAATAGCCAGGCTAGCTTCCTGGCAAGGTAATGGACTAAATATTGGTAGTTAAAGTAACCAAGGAAGTGGCTCTGTGCCAGATGATTAATGGGTGGGTCCCTCCTCCCTCAACTGCCTGGTAGTTAGAAGGACAAAAGCCACAGTTGGGAGTTGAGTTGTGTGAGATTGCAGGCTGGGCAGCTGGGAGACAGAGCCATGCCCGATTTCTGCTTGAATCCAAGCCTGCTACCTTCAGGGGTGCTAATGCTGTGAACCCTTCCATCGTAAGCTCAGACCTGGGAGAGCACAGGGTTCAAATCCCCCCGCTTGGCCATGAAGCTCCCTTGGCCTTTGGAGGATAAAATGGGGAGTGGGGAGGTTAGGCTGAGAGTGAGTTACGGGCCCAAGATATCACCCAGTGTGTTTCATGGATGAATGGGGATTTGAACCCTGGTCTTTTCCAGGTCCTACCCCGACACTCTAACCACTACACTACACAGGGTCTTATTATGTATACTTAGTATATATACAATATACTATATATATATATGGCGGGTGTTCCATTGTCTCCCAAGATAGGCAGATGCCAGCATATATATGGTAAAAAATATACTCTTCTACTTATACAATATTGTAGTGGTTCTAGGGGTTGCTCGTGCGTAAGCCGGTGCCAACACCTGGCTGGGTTGCCTGAGTGAACCTTTTCTGTCCGGACAGCCACTCACCCGTGCCTGTCTCAATCGCTGGCAGAATCCGTCAGTGGGCATTTCTTAAACTTCTTCCAGCAAAGAAGCTCTTTGACGCCTAGTCTCCTCCTACTCTCTCTGCGCGAAAGCCTTCTGCGCAAGGAGGGCGTAGGCAGCGGAGGACCTCTACTCTCCCCGCTGGTCCCTGGCAAGGAGTCATGGGACTGCCTTGCCGCTTCCCCCATCTGCCCCCCTTCTCCACTGGTGCTACACTGATTCTCTTCCCCAGAAGATGGGCTGCCTCTCCTAATCCCGGGACGCTCTCTGGAATCCCTCTGGATTTTGCTCTCTCCCTCCAGCACTGATGGCAGTTCGCTGACAAATATTATATATAATATATAGAGCTCTGCCTTCTCGAACACCTGGTTTTTGACATTCTTTTTAAAGGAAAAAACCTAGTCTTATATACAGAAAAATACGGTATATGACCAATTATTTTGACAATATATCTAAATTGGTATCATCAAAAATATTCAGTCACGCTGATTTTGGACAACAAACAATAGTGTCTTTGGTAATAGTTATAATTTCTGTCAAAATTAAATTCCAAAAATTTTACACAAATTGACATTCCCACACAATAAATGAAAACCTACATTGCAGGGGGTTGGACTGGATGACCCTTGGGTTCACTTCTAATTCTATGATTCTATGGCTCTATGTACCAAGTTTATTGCAATCCCTCCAACAATAAGGTAATACAGAAGAAAACATTTATTTTTTTTACATTTGCAAAGGAATGCAGTACCATCTGTGTAGTGATTTCAAGGAGTTTTCCCTAAGAAAACTGGAAACAGACCTTAATGGCTGCAGTTCTGAAATTTTATTGCAATCCTCAGGAACAATTTGTGTGCCAATATCCAACTCCCGTATCTTTTAAGTGGTTCCATAGATCCATAATTTACATTAAGCAATATATATACAATTCAGAAACTAATCCTTTCCCCTTCTACCCATTGTGTTTAATGAAGTTTTGAATGGTGCTAAGGGTCTCAGAGCTTCTGCTTCCCACCACCAGTCTGGGCAGAGAGCAACCTTGACCTCCCCTTCAGCAGTCAAACACCAGGGCCAGCTCTGAATTCCTCAGCTCCTTTCCTTGCTCCTACCTGCCTGGGAAGCTACACCTGTTGCATTCCTCTTTCCTGCAAATGGGTGGGTGGGACTCGGCAATGACCCTCCTGACTTTTCCCTTAGGCTGAAGGAGGATTCCTTTGGGATGGACAAGACACCCCTTCACCCAGGATTGGGACCTTGGATCCTGTGACTCTGGGGTAGAGGCTGGCCTCTCGACGAGACTCCCATCCTGCCAAGATCCATCCATCGGAAGGGGGTCCATGGAGCTCCATCCATCTTCCTTGGTCCCCCCAGCTGAAGGCTGGGGGGTGGAGGGTGGGAGCCACCTGGCCAAATCTAAAGCCAGCATCCCAGGACATTGCCATATTGCTCAGAAGTTGTTGGAGGCTCTCAAAAGCAAGTCCCCTCCAGACAAGAAGCTGCAGGAGTTGCAGCAGCGGATACTGGAGCAGCAACGGCGGTGTCTTGTCCGTGCCCTGGGAGGGGGGAGTGCCCCCACTCTGGGCACAAGGACTCTCAAGAGGAAGGTTGGCAAGCCGGCTGCCCACATCGTTGACACTCTAGATCCAGCTTCTGAAGGTGAGTTAACACAGCTAGTTGCTTTGGAATCACAGAATTGTAGCATTGGAAGGGACCACCAGGATCATATAGTCCAACCTCCTGCAGTGCAGAAATTCCTGCAAAGGATTATTATTAAGAGAATAGGAAGAGCCTGTTGGATCAGGTCCATGGCCCCTCTAGTCCAGCATCCTGTTCTCACAGTGGTCGAATGCCTCTAACAACCTAGGAATCCAGATAGGTTCATAGCTGTCAACTTACAGATTTGAAAATAAGGGACCAGCAGCCAAAATAAGGGATTTTAGTCAACCAGCTCCCCAGCCAAAGGCAGAAAGCCCAGCTAGCCCAGCAGCCAAACGAAGCCTCAAGTGGTGGTTCCCACAGTGCAGCAACCCGCAAAGGGGGTGCAGCAAGGAAAACCACCGCCACTTCTTCGCTGGGAAGCGCTGAGCAAAGGCGAGTCCCCAGGCAATGCGGCCGATTTGATCGGCACAAGGCATACAAGCTCCACCCCCCCAGTCGTTCTTAGACTCCTTATTGGGTGAGCAACGCAGCCAAGCAATACAGCTGGAGCCTCCCTCCTCCCTGGCCATCAGGGAGGGAGGGAGAGGAGCTGCTTCCTTTGAAACCCGGGAAATTTAAGGGACATCATCAATAAGGGACAGCAGCGGGACACGGCGCTGGGATAAGGGAATTTCCCGCCAAATAAGGGACAGTTGACAGCTATGGATAGGTTGCCTCTTGGCCTGGAGGTTTCACAAGAGCACCCGAAGAGCCCTGGTTGATCAGGCCAAGGGGCCCCATCTAGTCCAGGCTCCAGATGCCCATTATGGGAAGCCCACAAGCAGGATGCAAGCTCATGATCAGCCTCCCTTCTTGTGGCTTCAAGTAACTGGTATTCAAAGGACCACTGCTTCTGATAAAGCTCTGCCACCATGGCTAATAGCTGTCTTGCGCAGGAATTTGCCCAGTTTGTCAAAATTATTGTTAATGTTACACCAGTTCACTTATAAAGGCTGTGTGCACATTCAAAGCACATTTCCCCATGCAAAGAATTCTGGGCACTGTAATCTGCTGATGGTTGCTCGGAATTGAAATTGAAATTGAAATTGAAATACTTTATTATCACTTTTACAACTTGTATACAGTGAGATTACATGAGCACCCCCCACTGAGCTCTCTTAGTCTTATTTCCCCTCGTTTACTGACACACACACACCAAACCTGAAAGTCAGTTGCCCTGTTGTTATATTTTCATTCAGCAGCCTAACAGCCCAGGGATAGAAGCTGTTCTTCACCCTGTTGGTACAACTAATCATACTTCCATATCTTCTGCCTAAGGGCAGGAGATCAAGAAAGTGCCAGCCAGGGTGTGAATCATCCCTGAGAATTTAACTCGCTCTCCTGAGGCAATGTTCTTCCATCTCATCCAGCAGATTCACGGGACAGCCCATAATATCTTGTGCTGTATTCACCACCCTCTGTAGGCACTTCCTACAAGTTAATGTCAAACCAGCGTACCACACCGTGATGCAGTATGAAAGGACACTTTCTATTGTGGACCTGTAGAAGGAGATCATGAAATTTTGATTGACATTGTTCTTTCACAATGCTCTGAGGAGATGGGGTCTCTGTTGGGCTTTCTTAACCACCTGGGTTGTATTGATTTTCCAAGTAAGGTCTTCACTGAGATAAACTCCTAAGAATTTAAAGGAAGAGACTCTCCCCACACAGCCCTCTCTGATGTACAGCGGGGCTAGTTCTCCTCTCTTCCTCCAAAAGTCCAACACCATCTCCTTTGTCTTGCCGATATTAAGGTGCAAGTTGTTCCCTAGGCACCATGTAGATATTTTTTGGACCTCCCCTCTATACGCTGATTCGTCTCCACCTGTTATTAAACCCATTATGATGGTGTCACCTGCAAACTTAATAATTGCAGTAGACAGGTCAGATGATACACAATTGTATGTATACAATTGCAGGACAACATGAGGTAAATTACAGTTCCCAGAACTCTTTGATGGAAAGAAGGTGCTGGAATGTCCAAGTGATAGCAGGATTTGGCTGCTGGAGAATCCGCCCCCAATATATATTTATTTGTGGTTTTGTGGTGCATTGTCAAAATCTGAGTTTAATGTATCATGTGACTTTTCTCACTGGTGAAGGCCGCAGAGGAACGTCAGGAAAGGAGAAGAGGCGCAAATCGCACATGATTCCTCCCCCTGAGATGTCTCAGAAAGAGAGAGGTAAAGTTATGGTGGACTGTGTGAGTGCTGCTTGGACCAATTCTTCATTCATTCATTCATTCCTGCATTTCATGCTTTTTGAATCCATGCAGCCAGCCAGCCATTTTTTTTTCTTTTGCAGGACTTAACTGGTATTCCCCAGTTATTTCCCAACACAAGCATGTCCCCCCTCATTTAATCCCCACAACAACAACAACCCTGCAAGGTGACTAGGCTGAGAGGCAAAGTGACTGTCCCAAGGCCACACAGTGAGCTTCATGTGCAAGTGGAAGGATTTGAACCCTGCTCTCCTAGTTTCCCAACCAACACTCTAACCACTCCATCCTCCACATGGGCTCTCTCATGAGGGTTAGCTATTGATTAACCTTTCCTGCTCCGTGAATTTTTTCTGTCCTATTTTAAAGCCATTGAAGTTGGTGGCCCATCAGTTTAACTAAGAACGACTTTCGTTTATCCATCCTGGACTTTCCAACTTTCTGCTTCATTGGATGCTTACAAGTTCTGGTGTTATGAGACAGGAAAGAAAACTTTTCTCTATCTATTTTTTTTTCTGTGCCAGGCATAACTTTGTAAACTTATCCCCTGTTCCTGCTCCATCAGCGGAGGGGGCTTTTTGCTTGCTGAACCCTATTTAAAATGTATTGTCTAATTTCCTCCTCCCTCCTGCTTTGTTTTAACGAGTGGCCTGAAAAATGACTAGTGTGCCTCCCTTGCAGGGAGGGCTGCCGCCACCCACATTCATCAAGGGAACTGTCAGCATCAGTCCTCAGGAAGGTCCCTTTCATCGTTTGTCAGTGGTGAGATGGATGGGAGGTCAGAGGTCAGAGACAAAGCGCTTAGCGCCATGATGAATTAGTGATTTGACGTAGTTAATGAAAAATTAAGCCACACTGGCTGTAAAATATTCATCTATTCATGGGAAGGAGGAACGGGAAAGGAGGCTCAGGTAGGTGGGCAAAGAATCCTAGAATTGTAGAGTTGGAAGGGACACCCAAGGGTCATCTAATTCAGCCCTCTGCAATGCAGGAATCACAGCTGAAGAATCCCTGACAGATGGCCATCCATCATCCACTTAAAACCTCCAGTGAAGGAGAGCTTTAAACAAGGAATAGAATTCAGGATGGCTACTAGCCAGGAGGCTCTACTCTGCCTCTATGGTCAATGCTTCTGAATACCAGTTGCTTCTGGGAACCACAGGAGGGGAGAGGGCTGCTCTTGTGCTTGAATCCTCCTTGCAGGTTTCCCAAGATGCATTTGGTTGGCCACTGTGAGGACAGGAGGCCGGACTAGATAGGCTACTGGCCTGATCCAGCAGGCTCTTCTTACGTTGTTCACAACCCTGCTTGATCCTAGAAGAAACCCTCCAAATGATTTACAAAAAAGGATAAAAAATAAAACTATCTGTAGCAACGATAATTTAGTACATCTGAAGAGTTAATAATAGTGTGAAAATAGATTCTAACTCACACCAGCTTTCTAAACACCTGGTCAGGCTTGTCTAAAGAAAACTGTTCTTAGCTGGTGCTGAAAAGATTACAGTGAAGCTGCTTGCCTGATGTCAATAAGGGAGTTCCAGAGTTTTTGCAGGTACAAATGCAGCTGTCTGGAGAGTGTCTCACTCCTCAAAGACCCTTTTCCTGCTGTGTTTAATCTAGGAGCCCATTTATTTGGTCCTTCTGCCTGGAGGGAAGGCCAGAAGCTGGCCAGGAGGATCCTGGGCCAACCCCAGAAATACCCAAGGCCGGGGAACAGCAGCTCTCTATGGATGGCAGCAAAGGGCACCCCAGGTATGTCCTCTTTTGACATTTCCTCCCCACTCCCACTTCTTGAGAGCAAAGCTTTAAAAATAATTGTGAAAATAGATCTCCACTGAAAGCATGGTTTGTTGCATTGCTGCCTCGTTGTTAACTGGTGGTTTAACAAAATAAGCCCAGTTCCTGGAAACCAGAGAAAGGGAAAGTGGGTCCTGTTTGTTGGCCATGGTGAGGGCAGGATGCTGAACTGGATGGGTCCCCTTTGGACTGATGATTCTTATGGAACTGACAGCTCCAGAGGCAGTCTGTCTTGATTCCCAGGTTCTTAAGGGTATTTGGCCACTGTGAGGATAGGATGCTGGACTACCTGGACCATTGGCCTGAACCAACAGGCTCTTCTGATGTTCTTATGCTTTCCACAGAACCGGAAAAAGGTTTGTTGACCATGTCCCAGGTAGAACAAAGCTCTTTAGGAAGAAGAGGTGGCACGCACCGCAAAGATCATGCCATGGAGAGAGGAACAGCACAAGCTGGAGAAGCAGATGGTGCTGCAGGATTGAAGAAAATCTGCCAAGGCTGCAGGAACCAGGAATATCCAGATCTAGAAAGGGAGGCAGGAAATCTGCAAAGGCAAACTGGAAGCAAGGGTAAAGCAGGTTGCTTCGATGGGATGGAAACCAAGGATTCCCCCAAGGTCCACAGTGCATCTGCAGACACTGGGTGGATGTGCCCCAGAATACTCTCAGCCATCCGCAAGGGGAGGGTGAAGGAGACCTCCCGAATGGAGAACCAGCCCAGGCTGGATGGACAGAGGAAGAGGATCCCCTACAATATTGATGAGGTACGGGAATTTATGGTGCAGAAGATGGCAGAAAGGAGAAAGATGGCCCAGGAAGAAAAGCGAGCTTTAAGGGAGGCGCAGGAGGCAAGGAAGAGGAGGCTAAAAGAGGTGGAGAGGAAGCAGAAAGAAGCTTTCAGCAGAAGCAGGAGGAGAAAGGCTTACGCAGAGGAGGAAGTGGGCAGGAAGTTCAACCGGGGAAGCGCGTCCACGAAGTACGCCAAGAGTCACTGGAGCCCGGTAAGGATATAAGATGTGTGTTTGATTGGTGGAAAGAATGGTTGGTGAGCTGTAATTCAAAAGTCCAAGAGAGAGCAGCAAAAAAGGGTAATGCAGCAGGGTTCTGTCCTGGTCCCAGTGTTCCTCAATATCTTTATAAATGACTTCGATGAAGGAATTGAGGGGATGCTCATCAAATTTGCAGATGACAGCAAACTGGGAGGGGTAGCTAATGCCAGAGAAGACAGAATTGGGATTCAAGATGACCTTAACAGATTGGATAACTGGGCCCAAACTAACAAAATGAATTTCAATAGGGACAAATGTAGGCAGGAATAGCTAGCTGCTCAAATATAAGATGGGGGAACACCTGGTTTGCCAGTAGGACTTATGAAAAGGATCTACGGATCTTAGTAGACCACAAGCTTAACTTGTGTCTACAGAGTGATGCAGCAGCAGCAAAAAAAACACCCCTCTATACTACTTTTGGCTGCAGCAACAGAAGTATGGTGTTCAGATCAAAGGAAGTCATAGTACTGCTTTATTCTGCTTTGGTCAGACCACACTTGGGGTACTCAGTCCAGTTCTGGGTGCTGCAATTTAAGAAGAATATTAACAAATGGGAATGTGGACAGAGGAGGGTGATCAAGCTGATAAAGGAAACCAAGCCTTAAGAGGAATGGCTGAGGGAGTTGGGTAGGCTGAAGAAAGGGAGACTGAGAGGAGATATGATAGCCATCTTCAAATATCTAAAGGGCTGCCCCATGGAAAATGGAGCAAGCTTGTTTTCTGCTGCTCTGGAAGGGAGGACCTGAACCAATGACAGGAAATGAGATTCTAACTGGAGGGCACCAGGTTGGGGAAAGCCCTCCCTATAAAATAATTCCAGCATTTTTGCAAAGTGGATGCTCTTTTCCATTTCAGGAACCGGAAGTCTCACATTGGGTCCGCCAAACATCACGTGCTCTTCTGAGGGGTGAGGTGGGGTTTCCCAGGTAAGATGGTTGCCATTGCTCCCAGGTGCTGAGGAGTGGGATAGGATTGAAGCAACTAGTGCTATTTTGGGGTTTTTTAATAATGTTTTCCTTCCTTTCTGGTTCTTTTGTCTTGTCAGTGAGGAGTGCCCAGAGGCGTCCAAGACAGCAGAAGTGACCGAAAGCTCAGATTTGTTTCGCACTAGTGTTAGTCACAGCCCTCTAAGGCTGAGGGACCTGGACGTTGCCCCATCGGAACTGTCCAGACTTTCTCCCCACAGAAGCAAACAAGAGAAAGTCAGAGCCATTGGCCTTCTTGCCAGGAGCCTCAGTGAACGGCTGGAAAATGAGACAAAAAGGCTGAGGGCCAGAAACAGGCCACTTGAATCTTCAGGGGACCAAGGGTGGCCAACGGGACCCCCATCGCTGTCAGAGGGACCTTCTGCCACCTCAAAGCCTGAGGCTCCACCTGCAGCATGTGAAAATGCCTTTTGGGAGCCCAACTATTTCCGTAGTCCATCACTGCATGCTCAGGAGAACTCTCTCCTTCCAGAAGGAGCAGCAGCAGTAGCAACCCAGGCTGCCATGGAGAGGATCTGGGCCTTCTTGTCCATTGCCAGAGTTCATGGTGAGGGACCGCAGAGGGATCTTTCCTCTGAGGTGGAAGAGCAACATGCAGCCAGTGCAAAAAACATCAAGGGAAGGTGGAAAGGTGAGCTGAGGCGTTTCCTGGGTTGCTGGTCCCTGCTCTACCAACTGAGCTATCCCAGCACTCAATATGTAACTCCCTGTTTCTTCCCTTTACTCTCTCCTCAACCAGACATGCTCTATGCTTGCTCCATTCCCAAGCAAAAGCCTGAAACTGTTTTGACTGTAAATATAAGTATTTTACCTGCATTGTTTGTATTGCTGCTGTAGCTGAAGACCAGTGCAAGACTCTTGAGTTAGTAATCATAGTCTGTTGTCTGATTTCTTTGCTTAGAGGGGTAAGAAAGGTGGAAGCCAGCTTACTTTGTTGCTGGACTTGCTCAAGAAGAGGTTTTGTAGCCTAATTCCTATACTTCTAATTTTGCTGCCAAGGATGGGATTTAAAAACTCTCTTTAACCCACACACATGGGTTCCTGGAGGGATAAATTGCAACTAATATATCCTCTCTGAAGGTGGCCCAGTTGGTTAGAGTGTGGGTCTGATAATGCCTAGGTTGTGAGTTTGATCCCCGCATGGGACAGCTGCACATTCCTGCATTGCAGGAGGTTAGACTGGGTGATCCTCTGGATCCCGTCCAACTCTACGATTCTTACCTGTTAAAACCCATTTGACACCTAGACGTCATCCTCATTCTGAAAAAACTGAGCTTGGGTCTCAGGCCTTAAAGCCGTCCATACATATTCCTTCCTTTTCTTCTAAAGGTTTTCTTGCAAGTAGGGAACCTCAAAGAGGACCCTCCCCCAAGATGCCAGGTGCCTCAGCTGCCACACCACATCTGCAGTTCCTCACCCGAAGGTAAGTACCTCCTGACCCTCATGGACCTTCACTGCTGCTGTGGTGCCCCATCAGAATGCAAGAAAAGCCTGCATGACCAAGCCAAGCCAGTCCAGCATTCTGTCCCCACAGTGGCCAGCCAGGTGCCTGCAGGAAACCTGCAAGCAGAACCCAATCACAAGAGCCCTCTCCTTTCCTGTGACTTCCAGCAACTGTGGAAGCAGAGCAGAGCCATTGTGGCTTGTAGCCATCCAGAGCCCTCTCCTCCTCCATAATTGGTCTAATCTGCATGCAGCACAGAGTTAAACTATGGAAGTTACTGCTGCAGGAGGCAGTTATGGCCACCAACATGAATGGATTTAAAATGATTAGACAAATCCACGGAGGGGAGGGCTATCAATGGCTACTAGTCATGATGGCTGTGCTCTGACACTACAGATGGAGGCAGCAATGTTTCTCAAAGCCAGTTGCTGGAAACCACAGGAGGGATGAGTTCTTGCGCTCAGATCTTGCTTTTGGGTTTCCCATTGGGGGCATGTGGTTGGGGGCCACGGTGAGGACAGGATGCTGGGCTAGATGGCCTGATCCAGCAGGGCTCTCTTTATGCTGTTATGTTCTAAACTCTCCTTGCCAAATGCAAAATGCAAATATCTTAAAAAAGGATTTTGGGTGCTCCAGTTTACCGGAGAGCCCCTTTCCATCTTTCAGCTTCTGCAAATGGTAGTCCAAGGATTTTGGGAAGCACAGTGACTTTCTGTTCATGAACAGTTCCTTTATGGCAGAGCTTTCCAAACTTCTCACACTTTTAACACATGCATCATTTCACGATACAGTAATTCATCTTTACCAGCATGCAGGAAGTTAAACTAACCTCTTTCCGGCCCTGAGAGCAGCTTGGGGAGCGTTCACACAACACAACTACACAGTGCAGCTGACACATGTGTCGTAACACACAATTTGGAAAGCTTGGCTTTGTGTGGTGCCTGCTTGTGTTTTAATATGAACCCAGAGAAGAGGAGCAGTGTTGTGTAGTGGTTAGAGTGTCAGAGTCGGATCTGGGAGAGCAGGGTTCAATTCCCCACTCAGCCATGAAGCTCACTGTGTATCCTTGGGGGCAGTCACTGCCTCTCAGCCTAACCCACCCTGGGGATTAAATGAGGACTAGGACCCTGGGAGAGAGCAGGGTTCAAATCCCCACATAGCCATGAAGCTCACTTGGACAAGTCACTCATTCTCAGCCTAACCTACCTCACAGGGTTGTTGTGGGGGCTCCCTGAAGAGAAGGGGACTAATCACCACCACTCTTGAACTCACTGGAGAAAAAGGGTGGCTATAAATGCAATAAAGAAAGAAGAGCAGTTCTACAGTTGACCACAGGGTGGCACTGCCAGCCCATGCAAAAGCCATGCCAGTTGGGTGCGCCAAAGGATCCCCATAGCTGCTCAGGGTCTTGCCTTTGGGGCAGCTGCATGAGAAGAAGAGGTTGGGATAGATCCTGTGGTCAATCCGTATGGTTTCCATTTCTTTCAGTTGAGCTCTGTTGGCACAACTGTGAATTTCCTGGTCTCTCTGCTGTGATTCCTGCATTGCAGGGGGGGGGGGTTATTATTCCTTCTCTCCCACAAAAAGGGGAGACAGCAACAGCTGGGGGTCTTCAGTCCCAGGAAACTCCTTTCTGTCCAGATGCAGGAAGAGATCCTCTGCTGTGGCTGACCTGGCTTGGGAGACAACATACAGAAACCAGACAGAAAAGGCTGAGCTGGGTTTTATTTTCCCCGATCAATGTGATTACCTTGTCTCTTCTGAACTCCTCATCCTTTGTGGTATGAGAGATTAGAGGTATTAAGGTGCTCTCTTTGGGAGCAGGGGGGTGAGAGCGGGAGGCCATGGCACCCTGCTCCTTTACCATCAACAAAGGGGGGGGGGTTTGCAGTGGCAGAGCATCCCAGGTGCAGGAGGTCCCAGATTCAGTCCCCAAATGCATCCCTAGGTAGGGCTGGTGCCTTCCTGTGTTCCCTGTTTGATTCAGCAAAAATGAGAAATAGAGTCTTACTTTATTTTAGGGAGTCATAGCTCAGTGGGAGAGCTCCTTCTTATTCTCCTTTTAAGTTCTCTTACTAGTTAATTGTGGATGATATAAAAACATTTCCCTTCTATCTGCTGCTGTTCTGTCCCTTTTCTTGGAGCTCCATAAAATGTCTATTATTATTATTATTATTATTATTATTATTATTATTATTATTAGCTTTTTCACACATTTCCCTCTAATCCTTTTAGCTCAGCTTGGCAGTCAAGTCTTTGAAGAGGTTCCCTGGGGCTTCCAAGACTTGGCCTTGGTATCTCTGCCAGGAATGTCAGATGCTCTTCTGTCTTCTGTACAGGGATGGCCAGGGGGGGACTTTATTCAACTTGAGGACCACATTGTCTTTTCAGAAGCCTTCTGGGGCCACCTGCCAGTGGTGGACAGGGCCAGAGAAGGCAGAACAACAAATGAAAAATTTATTATTCTTATTATTTTCATCATATTAAAACCTCAGAATGCAGTGGGCCATCCTTCGCTGGAGGTTTTTAAGCAGAGGACCTGTCTGATATGCTTTAGTTGAGATTCCTGCATTGCAGGGGGGGTTGGACTAGATGACCCTTGGGAGTCTCTTCCAACTCTGCAATTCTATGTTTCTATGCTGAGTGTGTGTGGCATGCTAAAGTCAGAAAGTAATCACTTTCCCTTGCTTTCTGGAGGAGTAGCTGTCTTGTTCTCTCTCATACTAGAAACAAATCCTCTGTTTAGTTATTGGTGAGGAACCTGATTGATATATTGATTTCATATTAATTAAGAAAATGTATGCACTACTTGATTGATTGCTTACATCCCCTAGTTTCCAAATAATTTTTATTATTGCGATTTTTCATAGACATATTTCATTTTACGTTGACTGCCAAAGGGTCATGGTTTTTAATCAGTAAGGTAAAGGTAAAGGTACCCCTGCCCGTACGGGCCAGTCGTGTCCGACTCTAGGGTTGTGCACCCATCTCACTTAAGAGGCCGTGGGCCAGCGCTGTGCGAAGACACTTCCGGGTCACGTGGCCAGCGTGACGAAGCTGCTCTGGCGATCCGGCACCAGCACAGCACACGGAAACGCCGTTTACCTTCCCACTAGAAAGCGGTACCTATTTATCTACTTGCACTTAGGGGTGCTTTCGAAGTGCTAGGTGGGCAGGAGCTGGGACCGAAAGATGGGAGCTCACCCCGCCACGGGGATTCAAACCGCCGACCATGCGATTGGCAAGCCCTAGGCGCTGAGGTTTTACCCACAGCGCCACCCGCGTCCCTCTTTTAATCAGTATGGCCAGCAAATAAATAAATGCAGCTTATGTTTCTCCCTTTCTGTTTATATCAGGCCACAAACCAGCCCTTTGATGGAAACCTACATAGCCCCCCACCAGAATTTCAGGATGGAAGACCCCAGGGAGAAGCCCTATCATGGGAAGATTCAGGGTGAGGAGATGCTCTTCCCAAACCTTTTCTTCTCTCCCTCCCTTCTTCGGTGACATGGAGTGCCTTCCACCGACTTTGTCGGGTGTCCAAGCTACACCTAAGCTAGTCACAACTAATTTCTGGTGTCTATTCTCTGGTGACTTCTAGGCTAGACTGCTGCGTAGAAGTGGGGTGGGGCTGCCCTTGAAGACAGTTCAGAAACTGTGCTGGCTACCAATTAGATTCCAGGCCCAATTCAAAGTGATGCTCTTGACCTACATATGACCCCAATCCCTTCAGGACCCTCTGTTTCCATATGAACTGACTTGGACCCTGCAATCATCATCTGAGACATTTTTTTGTGTGCCGGGCCTTAGAATGAAAAAAGACATATTATTATTATTGCCCCTAGACAATTTGTAAAGGCACGTAGATCATAGAATTGTAGAGTTGGAAGGGATCCCAATGGTCATCTAGTCCAACCCCCTGCAATGCATGTGAATTATCAAACTCATACAGCAAAGAGGAGAAATAAAATATTAATTAATTAAGACAGCATATATTTTCTATTTTTATATTTACTTCATAAAATGTATATACTGCCTGATTGTAAAACAAATCAAAAGCTCAAAGAGGTATACAAAGAGATAAAACAAATTATCAATAATTTTTTTTGCAACCATAATTTAAACCTTCTAAGCATCCGGACAGGCTTGTCTAAACAGGAATGTTATTAGTAGCCACCAAAATGAGTGCAATGTAGGCACCTGTTTGATATCAAGAGGCAGGGAGTTCCAAAGTTCCAATATCTGAACTCATTAGGTGCCTCTTAAACTACTGTTCTCCCCTAACGCAAGCTATACAGTAATATATGCCCCCCTGGAGGGGCTCCACTGTCTTTTTTATGCCACAAGAGAGCGCTGTTCTCTTACTAGTTAAGCACAAGGTGATATAAAATACTGTAGTGCCTTTGGCAAGGTTCTAAAGCAGGGGTCAGCAACCTTTTTTAGCCATGGGCCAGTCTACCGTCCCTCAGACCACGTGAGGGGCTGGACTACCGTATTTTTCGCTCTATAAGACGCACCAGACCACAAGACGCACCTAGTTTTTGGAGGAGGAAAACAAGAAAAAAAATATTCTGAATCTCAGAAGCCAGAACAGCAAGAAGGATCGCTGCTCAGTGAAAGCAGCAGTCCCTCTTGCTGTTCTGGCTTCTGGGATAGCTGCGCAGCCTGCATTCACTCCATAAGATGCACACACATTTCCCCTTACTTTTTAGGAGGGAAAAAGTGAGTCTTATAGAGCAAAAAATACGGTATTTTTTTTGGGGGGGGGGGAATGAACGAATTCCTATGCCCCACAAATAACCTAGAAATGCATTTTTAATAAAAGCACACATTCTACTCATGTAAAAATACCAGGCAGGCCCCACAAATAACCCAGAGATGCATTTTAAAGAACAGGACACATTCTACTCATGTAGAAACACGCTGATTCCCGGACCGTGTGCGGGCCGGATTGAGAAGGTGATTGGGCCGCATCCGACCCCCCGGCCTTAGGTTGCCTACCCCTGGTTTAAACCACCCACTTATCCCAAACAGAGAGCAATAGCCTCCCATCCCTGGAGCAGAGTCCTGCTGCAGCTGCAACACCATGACAAGACACCTGATTTGCAGGTTCAGTTCCAGCATCTTCAGCCCTTTCCCCAGAACCATGAGGACTATAATCTTTATTTGTAGGGTATGGGGCGTTGCTCTGCTCCAGAAGGCCAATGCGTGCAGAAAGTCTCAGATTCAATCCCCTATGGTTGCTTCAGGTAGGGCTGGGAATACCCACAGAGCTATTGCTGCCAGTCAGTGCAGGTAATGCTGAGCTAGATGGGCCAGTGGTGATAGATAGAAGGCAGTTTGTTTTGCGATGTTTTTAAAAGTGCAGCCTCATGAATTTGGATTAAGTGATTGTTGCTGACACTGTTTTTAAAACAGGGCAGAGAATTTGCCATTGATGGAACAGACTGCTGTCCGGCCTAAAATAGGGGGGGGGGAACACTAATCTTCTCTTCCTCCATTGCTTATCTTAATTAGGAATTTTGTTGGATTTTGCTAAAACTCTGCAAGGGTGTCAGCGAGAAGCAATGTAGCAGACTGGGGCTGGAGAGTGGTTTTTGAATACAGTGGTGCCCCACAAGACGAATGCCTCGCAAGACAAAAAACTCGCTAGACGAAAGGGTTTTTCGGTTTTGCGTTGCTTCGCTAGACGAATTTCCCTATGGGCTTGCTTCGCAAGACGAAAACGTCTTGCCCTTTTTTTTAAAAGCCGCTTGAAGAGGCGCAGTTGCGACGGACCATGCTTCGCAAGACGAAAAACATCGCAAGACGAAAAGACTCGCGAGACGAATTATTTTTGTCTTGCGAGGCACCACTGTAATACCTTGAGATGCAAACTGCTCCTCCTGAGAGTTAAATAGGGCGTGTGACACTTCAGACAGTTAATGCGAGACTCTCTGTGCTCTAAATTAGATAAGATTAGATTAGATTAGATAAATTTATTGTCATTGTCCGTATATACACAGTATACACAACAACGAAAATCAAACACCCACCCAAAGACCGGGTTCACATATACATTTGCACGTATCTCCGACACTCTCATCCTATTAAGACATAATCTATAAAACATAACATAATCCAGAATATAACATGACCTTTTAAGGTATAACATAACCTAAAACCTAAAACATAACCTAAAACCTATCTCATTCCTTCCTACTCTCTGCTTGCTAAACCTTGCAACTGGCCCTGAGATCATTATTTAGTGCAATCAGAGCTCTTGGATAGAAACTATTCAGAAGGCGTGTGGTTCGTGTTTTCATTGTCCTATATCTTCTGCCCGAAGGCAATAGTTCAAAGAAGTTGTGAGCAGGATGGGTGGGATCTCTCAGGATATTATGTGACTTCTTCAAAATGCGAGACGTGAAGATCTCATCGAGGGTTGGTAGTCGGAGCCCAATAACATTCTGGGCAATTTTAATTGTTCTCTGTAAAGCTTTTTTATCCGTTTCAGAGCTGCTCCCATACCACGATAATATACTATAGGTTAAGACACTCTCAATGGTACTATGATAATAGGACAGAAGTAGGTGCTGGGATAGATTCAGTCCCCTGAGCATTTTCAGGAAATACAACCTCCCCTGCACCTTCCTCACAACCATATTAATATTTACAGTCCATGAGAGGTCCTCCGAGATATAAATGCCCAGGTATTTAAAACTACCAACCCTCTCCACTTCCTCGCCATTTATGTGCAATGGTAAAAATACACTTTTCTTTCTCCTAAAGTCAATTATGAGTTCTTTGGTTTTTTTGGTGTTAAGCAGAAGATTATTTTCTTTACACCATTGAATTAACCCCTGTACTTCTTTCCTATAAGCAGTCTCATCGTTCTCACTGATGAGCCCCACCACTGTTGTATCATCCGCAAATTTGATGATTGTGTTGGACTTATACAGTGGGGTGCAATCAAATGTGTACAGGGAATAGAGAAAGGGACTTAGCACACATCCCTGAGGGACTCCTGTGCTTAATACTAGAGTAGAAGAATAGTAAGGTCCCATTCTCACTGTCTGCGGCCTATCAGTCAGGAAATTCCTTACCCACAGACAGATCTTCTGATGTATACCCAAATTGGTCATTTTAAGAAATAACCTGTCTGGCAGAATTGTATTGAAGGCAGAACTGTAGTCCACAAACAACAGCCTTGCGTAGGTTCCCTGTCGTTCTAGATGACTCAATACAGTATGGACAGCGATGGAAATAGCATCATCAGTAGATCTGTTTCTTCTGTATGCAAACTGGAACGGGTCTAAAGTGGATGGAAGACCAGCCTTAATATGATCTAGCACCAGTCTCTCAAAACATTTCATAACGACAGATGTTAGGGCTATTGGTCTATAATCATTGAGAGATACCACCACTGACTGCTTGGGGACTGGCACTATAATCGATGTCTTCAGGCAGGTAGGGACAAAACCCTGCACCAGGGATAGGTTAAAAATGTCCGTAAATACGCCAGCTAATTCTGCAGCGCAGTCCCTAATAACCCGTCCCATGATTCCATCTGGTCCAGCTGCCTTCCTAATGTTAATGCTCCGAAAGGCACGTTGTACGTCACAGGTCTGTAATAAAAATGGTTGTCTATCAGTAGTAGTTTCTGATGATGTGCTGGTGGCCAATGCTGTAGTGATGGCAGTTCCAGTTCCCTCCTCAAAGCGGCTAAAAAATTGATTCAGTTGATCAGCCAGGTGCGCACTGCTGCTAGCCAATTCGTTTTTAATATTTTGCCCTGTAATTTGTCGCAAGCCTTGCCATACTCGACGAGGGTCGGAGCTCTCAAAATGTTTTTCGATCCTCTGGCAGTACATACTAATGCCCTTTTTCAATTTGGCTCTGGCTTCTCTATACTGTTGCGCATCACCAGAGTGAAAAGCAGCATTCCTTGCCTTTAACAGAAGATACACATCCCTGTTTAGCCAGGGCTTGTTGTTAGGGAACACCCGTATTTGTTTGGTGGTAGTGACAACATCAATGCAGCTTTTAACGTAGAACAGTACTGTTGAAGCATATGTGTCCACATTATTCTCCACAAAAAGCGACCACTCGGTGCTCTGAAAGCAATCTTGGAGTTGCTCAGATGCACCTACTGGCCACACTCGTATCTCTCTAGTTGATGGTCTGATTCTGCGTACGAGAGGTCTATATGATGGTATCATAAGTAAAGATATGTGGTCTGACTGCCCCAAATTGGGCAGGGGCTTGGTCTTGTATCCATGCATGATGTTACTATATACTCGGTCCAAGGTATTTCCCCCCCTAGTGGGACAATCAACATACTGGTGGAACTTAGGGAGCACAGTCCTTAAATCGGCTCGGTTGAAATCACCAGCAACCACAAGTGCTCCATCCGGGTGGGCCCGCTGCTTCAGACAGTTAATGCGAGACTCTCTGTGCTCTAAAACACTCATGATCACATGCGTAAGGGAGAGGAGGGCATTACGTAGGCAAATGTCAGAACAGGACGAGAAAAGCCACCACCTGATGACTGCCAAACACAAATATTATTGGGTAGATTCTAAAGAAAGCCCTTCTTCCCACAGCACATAGTTAAACTGTGGAAGTCCCTGCCACAGGAGGCAGTGACGGGTGGTTTTGAAAGGGAATATTGAGGGCTACTAGCCACCGTGACTATTCTCTGTTTCCATGACTGGAAGCAGCAATGCTTCAGAATGCCAGTTACTGGACGCCACAGGAAGGGAGGGTGCTCTTGCACTTGGGTCCTGCTTGAGAACAGGGGGCTGGACTAGATGGGCCACCTTCGGCCTGATCCAGAAGACTCTTCTGATGCTCGTATGTTCTTTCTTTAGGGCTCCAGCCTAAGGCATCTGCTGGCAGCCTTCCCCCCCAGGGGCACCAGGTCTCTGGCCTAAGGTCCCCTCCCACCAACCAGCTCCTTGGTGGAACCATCCCTGCAAAAGAATCTGGCGAAATGAGTGAGACAACGGATCCCACCAGCCAGGTATGGGGCTTGTACTTCCCACTCATTTCTAAGCCATATATGATTTGGGGGTTATGAAAGGGGCCCCCCTTCAGGGCGGCTGATATTCTACATTACCTCTCCTGGTATGTCCCACAGAGGACCTTATGGTCTTCAAACGAAAACATCTTGGAGGTCCTGGGCCACAGAGAGGTTAGGCTGGCCTCAACCAGAGCCAGGGCTTTTTCTGCTGTGGCCCTGGTCTGGTGGAACGCTCTGTCACAAGAGACTAGGGCCCTGCGGGACTTGACATCTTTCCACAGGGCCTGCAAAACAGAGCTGTTCCACCAGGCCTTTGGCACAGCCTGACCCCCTCCTTTGGTAATCCTCATAGAACTCTGTGAGGATTTTCCAGTAGTGATGTATGGAAGTGAGAGCTGGACCATAAAGAAAGCTGATCGCCGAAGAATTGATGCTTTTGAATTATGGTGCTGGAGGAGACTCTTGAGAGTCCCATGGACTGCAAGAAGATCAAACCTCTCCATTCTGGAGGAAATCAGCCCTGAGTGCTCACTGGAAGGACAGATCCTGAAGCTGAGGCTCCAATACTTTGGCCACCTCTTGAGAAGAGAAGACTCCCTGGAAAAGACCCTGATGTTGGGAAAGATGGAGGGCACAAGGAGAAGGGGACGGCAGAGGACGAGATGGTTGGACAGTATTCTCGAAGCTACAAACATGAGTCTGGTCTTCCACTGCCTCCTGCAGTTTGGTCAAACTCATGCTGGTAGCTTCGAGAACACTATCCAGCCATCTTGTCCTCTGTCGTCCCCTTCTCCTTGTGCCCTCCATCTTTCCCAATATCAGGGTCTTTTCCAGGGAGTCTTCTCTTCTCATGAGGTGGCCAAAGTACTGGAGCCTCAGCTTCAGGATCTATCCTTCCAGTGAGCACTCATTATTAACCACTCTCAATTCCACCCTGATAATTGCCACCTGCCTGGATTTTAACTTGTCTGGATTAATTTTAAGATGTATTTTAATTAATTGATGTCTGTTTTTATGCTTATTGTGTTGTTTTCATGATGTTAGCTGCTCTGAGCCCGGCCTCAGCCAGGGCGGGCGGGATTAAAATAAAATAAAATAAAATAAAATAAAATAAAATAAAATAAAATAAAATAAAATAAAATAAAATAAAATAAAATAAAATAAAATAAAATAAAATAAAATAAAATAAAATAAAATAAAATAAAAATAATATAGCTGAGTGGGAATTCGAACCCTAGTCTCTCAGGTCATAACCCAACACTCTAAACCATCACACCACACTGTTATTTGATTTGGAAAAATAAAAATGAAATGAAAAAACCAGTATCAAAAATTAAAAACAGGCAGCAAAGATTAAAATGATTAAAGAGTTCCCAGAAAATAAAAAATAAAAAGATATTCACCTGATGCTAAAAAGATACTTACCTTATGCAGGTTGATTTGTTTTAACCAGGGAAACACCAGCTGTGGAGTGGAGACCACTTTATGACTAGCACCCACAATATTACCAACATTATTCCACTCCAGTCCCTGGAAAAATTGTGCACCTTTTTTTCAAATGGTCATGAATACAGTGAAAATTGAGCATAAATATACTGCTTTAAAGACAGAACCTCTGTACCTAACTAATGTTAGGGACCCATCGGGGATTCTCCCTTCCTGCTCTTTGCAGGATGCTAATTTCACGTTTGTTTGTTTGTTTGTTTCATACATCACCTAATCGTAAAACAAAACAAAAATATCAGCCCGTTTACAAAAAATGAATGACAATAATTTGAGACTTTCAAAAAGTTAAAATAGTAATAAATGGATTGAAACTCACATCAGTTTTCTAAACACAGGCTTGCCTAAACAAAATGTTTTTAGCAGGTGCTGAAAAGAATGCAGGGAAAACACCTGCCTGATATGAGCAGGCAAGGAGTTCCAAAGATCGCCACACTAAAAGACTGAATTCTTGCAAATGCAGGACGAGGATTATATGGCCATCCAACTTCTGTTTAAAAGCCTCCAACGAAGGAGAAGCCACCATCTTCCAAGCTCATAGAATTAGAGAAGTTGAAGGGACCCCCAAGGAAGGGTAGTCTCAGCACAACCCCTTGCAATGCAGGAACCTCAGCCTTATTCCCCTCAAAATAAATTCTCTCCCTTCCCATTTCAGGATGCTGGAGAACCAGCCTGTTTTGAAAGAGCTCTTGTGCTGGGGAAGGAGGAGGAGGAGGAGGAGGAGGAAGGGGGCAAGAAGGAGACCTCCGGTCCAGGATCCTTCAGTGTAGCATCTTCAGGGAGTGCAGGAGGCAGAAGCAGCCAAGGACGACTCCAGGATGAGGCTTACAACACGTAAGGAATGAAAAGACAAACCCTCCTTTCCCCCCCTTTTTGCTTAAAAGTGGCCACTGGTCTGAGCTGTCAAGTGGACAAGGACTAAGGTTAAAAACTCCCCATTGTTATGCGCTACTTATTTACTTATTTTTATTTATTTGTTTTAGTTCTAGCCCAGGGGTCAGCAAACTTTTTCAGCAGGGGGCCAGTCCACTGTCCCTCAGACATTGTGGGGGGGGGGCCGGACTATATTTTTTGGGGGGGCGGGGGCGGGGAGAGAACGAATTCCTATGCTCCACAAATAACCCAGAGATGCATTTTAAATAAAAGGACACATTCTGCTCATGTAAAAACATGCTGATTCCCGGACCGTCCGTGGGCCAGATTGAGACGGCGATTGGGCCGCATCCGGCTCCTGGGCCTTAGGTTGCCTACCCATGTATATCTAGCACCGGGAACTCAGGATGTTGTGCATGGTTTTCCCCTTCTGGATGAGCCACTGGCCTGATCCAGCAGACTCTTCTTACGTTCTTATGCCAGGAGAGATGGACCGTTGGTCTGATCCCATGCAAGGGCTGTCCATTTCTCCATTTTCTGGCTCTGCCTCTCACTGGCTCCCCAGAACAGGTCAAGTCAGGAGGGCCTGCCTGTGTGACACTGAGCAAGTGCTAAGGGCGCTTTACGATGTTCCAGTGGGGAGGCTGCAGGCGTTGCCCACCCTCTCTGCTCCACAAGCCCACCACAAATCCTACCCCCGCAAACCCTTCATGTACTGTCAGTTCCCATAAACCAAGCACTGGGAGCCAGCGGAAGGCTGCATGTTTTGTTAATGGAAAGGCTCTCCAATAAATCTTTGCATGGAGCTGATCTATAAGTCACGTCACTATTGATTATAGGTCAGCCGGGCCTGTCGAAAGTATGGCTGCCTTCACTTTTGCTTCTTGTTGATGGGGCGAGGAATGGGGAAAGATGGCTAACCCAGCTCCACCGCAAACACACTGTCCTTGGAAGTGTTTGGACGCCTTATTCCGTTTCCGTAACTCATTTATTTCATGACTCATTTATTTCATGAGATTTATATACCACTTGATTATGTGTGGGAGGGGAACCCTCAAAGCAGCTGACAAAGATGAAACGAGAAAACCAATGAAAAAAATTAAATACTTTAAAAATACAAGTAGTTAAAATATTAAAACAAGTGAAAATTCACACCCACTTTCTAAGCATCCGGGTAGGCTTGTTGTGCTGGTCCCGGGGGGGAAAAGGTACTAATACCGTAGCCGAGGTTCAGTCCAGAGTCACTAGCAGGGTAGACGATCACTAGATGAGACGCGAGGTCCGAAACAGGGAGCCGGGCGGGGGAACAGGAACGCTGGTAGGGCAGCAGCAGGAAGCCAGGCGGGGAACAGGAACACTGGTAGGGCAGAAGCGGGCAGCCGAGCGAGGAACAGGAACACCGGAGAGTCAGAAGCAGGAAGCCGGGCGAGGAACAGGCACACCGGGAGTGCAGGTCTAGGTCCGGGTAAAAGCAGGTACTCCACAATGACGTTGCTCCCGCAACCTGGGACCGGGCTGCCTGACCTTTATCTTCTTCTAAGGCCGGGGGCGGTCCCGGCCCCCAGGAGCCCCGCCTCTCCTGGCCTTAAGGCGAGCACTCCTCCTGGGAGAGACCAGTTCCCTTCGCCTCTCTGCCCTAAGCCTCTGCAGTTCAGGAGAGGCCGAAGGGTTACTGGGCCCCGGGGGAGGCTCACCTGTAGCCACTGAGTCCTCCAGCACCTCTGGGGCCAGAATGGTCTCACCTGGTGCCTGCCCCTGAGGATCTGGCACAGGTGCAGGCTCCTCAGCATCTAGGCCTTGCCCCAGTTCAGCCGGCCCTGGAGGCGGGGACTCCTGTGCCGGCTGGGATTCCTCCGGTTCACTCTCAGACTCGGAATCCCAGGCCATCACACTTGTCTAAACAAGAATGTTTTGAGCAGGCATTGAAAGGAATACAGGAAAGGTGCCCGCCTGATATCAATAGGCAGGGAGTTCCAAAGTGTAGGTGCTGCTGCACTAAAAGATTCATGTTATTGCAAACGCAGAACGGGGATTATGGGGCACCTGTGGAAGTGCCAATTCCACCGATCAAAGCAGTTGAGTGCGCACATGTGGGGTAAGGGGATTTTGTTGGTAAACTGGTCCCTAATTCTTAAGGGCTTTGTATACTAATGGGAACGCCTTGAACTTGGCCCGGTAGCAGATCAATAACTAGTCCAGTTCTCTGAGCACAGGTGCTGACAAATCTTCATTCCTTCATAAGGCCAGAATTCTGCACTGACTGCAGCCTCTGGATCGAGGGAAACCCCACATGGAACAAATTACAGTAACCAAATACTGGCATATAGAGGCCTCTCAATGGTTGTTAGCTATGATAAATGGGCACAGGACTAGTAGTAGCTAGGATTCCCACATTGCATGGGTTTGGACTAGATGATCTAGTCTACAGTTCTATGATTCCATAACCCCACAATTGATTTGTCGCCCTCTCTCTGTATGCAGCCTTGGCACTAAGTGTGGGAAAGTGTTATCACACAGGGATCAAGTGATGGCAACAGCATCCCCTGGCTGGAAGCCACAGCTGGGGTGTCAAGAGGCTGAGCATCTGAATTCTTCCAGGGAAGGATCTGTAGGTCTCATCCTAGAGCCTGGTGGCTTGGAGATCACAGGTAAGGATAGAAAAGGTGCTTCTTGGGCACATTGCAGGATGTGTTTGTGATGGGGAAAGTTTACACCATTTGGGACTTTTTACTTTGGAGAAAAGATGATCAAGAGGTGACGCGATAGAAGTTTATAAAACGATGCACAGCATGGAGAAAGTGGATGGAGGAAACTTTTTCTCGCTTTCTCATAATATGAGAACTCCAATGGAGAGTGTTGGAAGATTCAGGATGGATAAAAGAAAGTCCTTCATAGTTAAACTATTGAATTTGCTTCCACAAGAGGTAGTGATGGCTACCAATGTGGATAGCTTAAAGAGGATTGGACAAATTCATGGAGGAGAAGAGTATTGATGGTTACTTGCCATAATGGCTATGCTCTACCTCCACCTTTGGAGGCATCAATGCTTTTGGATACCTATTGCTTGAAGCCACAGTAGAGGCAGAGGGTTCTTGTGCTTAGATCCTGCCTGCAGTTGTCCCACTGGGACATCCGGTTGGCCATAACTTTTCCTATTTTATCTGGATTTGGTTGTGTTCCAGGTGTATTATTGACCACTTGGTTGTGCTTCCGCAAAACCATGACCTTATATTTGCAGTATCGTTTCTCTCTCTCTGCAATAACCATTTCTCCACTCTGCATCCTTAAGTTGTGGACCAGGTAATGTCAAACAGGCATGCTGATTTTTCTTCTGCACCTCTCAAACATTTGCATTGTTACTTGTGACAAAATAATTTTCAAAAAAATAAAATAAAATCAGCTAGCAAGAAAGAACTGCCTGTCTTCTGTTTCCTTCCAGATCACGTGGAAAATGAGGAAGAGCATTGCAGGGAGAACGTTTGCCTGACAGAGAATCCCAAAGAAGATAACAATCCTTGTAGTTCCACCTCCGACAGGAGTCCAGGGAGTTTGTCTTCTGCAACATCCTCTGCCAAATCATTTGGCTTTTCTCAAATGCTGGAGAGTCCCAGGTCTGGTTCTGAATTTCTAAAGGCCCGTGCAGTTCTTGTCAATATCTCCAGAAGCTCCCTTTCTGCCTCTGATTTCGAAGAGGAAGATTCCTCTCAAGACACGGATGTGAGCCTGCCAGAGGAATTTGCCTTCCAGGAACAGCCCCCTGACAGTTGTAGTGGCAACAGGATTCCTACAATCGCTGCTGTGTCACAGGCAGAAACTGGTGTGGATGGAGAGTTGCTGTCATCTGGCAGCAGACACCACTTCCGAGCTGCTTCTTGGAGTGCCCATTCAAATCAAGATGGCATGCCACCTATGCGCAGCCAGGAAAAGGCCCCAGAAGGCAGGCCAGAGAGTGAATCTGATTCTGTGGTATTATCAAACAGTGGAGGGCTAAGACCCCTTCTCTTTCAAGCCCAGACACCAGAGACCAGAGAAGACACAAACTCTTCCAGAGTTTCAGACCGGTGGCCTCATGCAAACAGCAAGGGCAAGATGTTGTTTCATATATGGGCTGGGGCAGAGAAGAGCACTTCCTCACCTAGCTCGGCCTTTCAGCATCCTGAGGGTCAGGACCCTTTATCAACCCTCAGCAAAGCCGAAGGGGATGGTGAAGATCGAAACACATCCAAATTTAAAAGCCAACACGAGCCTGTAATAGAAGCACCTAAAGTGTCTTTGAAAAGTGTGAATCCTATCACTGACCAGCTCCAGGATTCACTTGGTTCCTCCAAATCCCAGTCCATTTTGGAGAGTGCCACAAGTTATACAGAAAATTCAGGTGATGAAAGTTGCTCCAGCAACAGCATGCTGTGTGAAGGTGCTACTGAACAGATCACTGGAGCATCACTGGGCGATGAAGAGGATAGCACCTGTTTGCATTCCCCTGAAACCACAGATATGGCAGCAGAAGGAAATCAAAATGCAACACATAGTCAAAGCAAAAAGGAATCTGGGGTGGCAGTGCCTGGTTCTAGTTCCCCCAAACCTGTGGAGGAGCCCCAAGTTGAGAGCTGCCTTTTGCAAAGCGACGAAGGGACTTTCAGCGATGAGCTTCTGTCTCAAATGAAGGAAGATCTGTTATCACCTGTTGACGATTTTCTGACATATGGAAGCAATGATATGCCATCTCTGACCGAACAAGATGTCTCCTTTTCCTCCCAAGGCGAGGATCTTCCCACACCCCCCTAAGTCTCCACCAGAGCAACTTCTGTTCCCTACATGAAATACCTCCATGGAAACAAATGACCTGTCCTCATCTGAAGTGTGTAGGCCAGAGGAGGTTCATAGAATCATAGAACTGTAGAGTTGGAAGGGATCCCAAAGGGCCACCTGATCTGATTCCTGAAATACAGGAATCACAGCTAAAGAATCGTACAGCATCTACAGTTGCGAAGGCGGGCAGGGGGAGAATATCATTAAGTGGTCCATCAAGACCCTTAGCAATTTTCAAGTGCTTTGTTGGTGTGGGGAAAAGTTTGACCCATGTGTTTTTCTTTCTTTTTTTAAGGAATGGCATAATCAAAAGCCAGGGTGGCATTTTAGGGGGGCGATTTATAGTTTAAAAAAATTAACGAAGAGGATATAAAGGACCCATCTCAAGCAAGTGGTGCAATTGGAGAGCGGCCCTTTAGAACAGATTAATCAGGAAGCTGAGCCAGGGAAGGAGTTAGCTATAAAATAACGGATTGGAGAGTCAAAATGGGGCTTGCGGAACACGGGAGACATATTAAACTCCCTTTACCATTATGTGCCCAGCACTCTCCAGGCTGACAGCCAGATATATCGTTACCAGCGAGGCCTCCGTCTCGTGATTCTCCTTCTTTCAAGGTCTAATATTTTCTTTGCCGTGCCTTTGATCAATATTAACCTCTTGGGTCAATAAATCTTAGTAGCGGCCTCCAGAGGAGTCATTAGCTTTCATAGGAAATGATTATTTCTCCGTTAAACTCTGCATTTCATTTGCCCACCATCCATCTTTTTCAGACACTGACGCACGCAGCAATCCTTCCTGAAAACAAGGGCCTCTATGAGGTATAAACGGCATCCTGTTCTCCATCCCTTGAAATGCTTTGGGTTCATTTAAATTCTGTTCAGGGACCACAAAGTGGTTTCCTGCACTGAGAACAGTTTTAAATAGAAGCAGTGGCTCACATGGAAGCAGAGAAGTCTCTTGGTTAAAACGTGAAATGAAAAAGGGTTCCACACCAGCCATTTGAGTCAGGATTCCCTCAAGGAATCCTGGGAACTGTAGTTTAAGGGTGCTGAGAATTGTTGGGAGGCCCCTATTTCCTTCACAGAGCTACAGTATTTCCAGAGTGGCTTAATAATTATAGAATTGTAGGGTTGGAAGAGAGCCCAATGGTCACCTAGTCCAACTCCCTGCAATATTGCAATCCCAGCTAAAGAATCTCTGACAAGTGCCCATCCAACCTCTGCTTAAAAAGCTTCAACAAAGAAAAGTCCATCACCTTCTGAGGGAGTCCATTCCACTGTCAATCAATCCCTCTTCCTGGGGACGTGTGAAATTGTAGCTCTGTGAGGGAGGAAACTACAGTTCCCATGATTCTTTGGAGGAAGTCATGCATTTTGAATGTGTTTAAATGTATGGTGTGGTGCTTCACATCATAACAGAAAGTTGGAAGAGCCCTGAGGGCCATCTAGATCAACCCCCTGCAATGCAGAACTCTCAACTAAAGCATCCCTGGCAGATGGCCACCCAACCTCTGCTTAAAAACCTCCAACAAGTGGGAGTCCTATCCACCTTCTGAGGGAGTTCATGCCATTGTCAGATTTTCTCTCTCTTTAAAATGGTTATTAATTTTAAAATATTTTATCATATAGTTTTTAACTTTTTTAGGTTTTAAACTTCTTTGATATGTTTAGTAATTTAGCAGTATAGAAAGAAATAAAGTGTTGGATTAAAAAAAACAGCTAAAAGGGACAGAGAATTATTTGCAAAAACCTAAGATTGCTCTTTTTATACCATGTGCTTGTATGTCCTGTTTTATTCTATACTGCACACACACACACGGCCATTCTAGATTTTTGTATGTGCTGCTACAGCCTTTTTCAATCTGGTGCCCTCCAGATGTTTCATTTTTATTATTGTGTTTTTAACATATTAATCACATCAAACTTGTTAACATTTTAAGCATTGTAGAGCAATGTTCCTAGACATTACTAATCTGAAACAGTAACACATAAAAAGGGGGGAAATGAAAATTGCAGAACTTAAATAGCAACGTAGATTGTGTCTCTGTGTGTATTTTGTTACACACCACCCAAGTTTCTGAGTGGCGTCAGATTCCAGGGGTTTCTGGTATACTTACCCAAGGTCTGTGTTTCCTTTTGGAAAAACAAGGCACAGTGGATACAGTGGTGTCTTTATGACATATGGTTTATTTACCTATATATACAACCTGAGCCTACGATGGAGAGGTTTCCAGCACCACACTCCAAGAGAGTCTGGCTTCTTCCATAGCTGCAGTCCTCAAAAACAGCCCTCAGCCATTTATCTGCCTCTTTCTTTCTGCTTGTCACATAACTCCTGCTCTTTAAGCTTTTTGGCTCACATTACTTCATTCCTCTTTTGTAAGCTATTGTCTTTAGAGTGAAAGCAGCCCCAACTTGGATCCTAATACCTGTCCATCAGGTGATTATCTCAACACAGGAGGCAATTAGCCCTTAACACATGCTAATTCTTGAGGATTAAGAAGTGTCTAATACACAGGCTGAAATACCCATGGGTCTTGCAGAGTTTAAAACATTCTAAGCCTTAATTAAATTCGAACGCCTACTGAACACAGTAACTTAGGGTGCCTAGCACCCACAAATTTATAACAATGCATGTGTGCTTGTGTATGTATATGTATATGTATATGAGTATGCATTGTTTGTATTTGGGTATCAGCTGGTGGGGTACTTCCGATTCACCAGAAATAATGAACCTATTTCTGTTGAGGATGGAGATACTTATTTTTGATCATTAAAAAAACAAAAACAGACAAGGCTTTTGCGGATCATGAGGTCCCTGCGGAACCGACAGACGCCTCGACGTGCCAGTTCGCGGCAGCGGCGAAGGGGGGCGGCCCACACCACTCCGCACCACGCCCCCCTCGTCCGCTGATTGGGCAACTGGACCGCGGACACGTGGCCACGCCCCCTTGGTCCTGACCGGCGAGGATGGCCAGTTGCTAAGGGAGGCCTAGCAGCCGGGCTCCCTCCTCTGTCTCTCTCTCACATCCAAACAGAGAAGGCCATTGAGATAAGGGGCGGAGATGCCACGCCCCCTCTCCAATCCTCGCCTTCTGAGTGGATAAAGGTGACCCGGGCGGGTAGCCGCGCCCCTTCGGTCCTCACCAGACCTGTTTCCAAGGCAGGCTGTCCGTTGCTAAGGGCGGCCTAGCAGCCAGGCTCACCCGGTCATGGAGGCTGGTGGCGGCGGCGGCTACGGGCGCCGGCGATGGGGGTGGTGGCAAGAGGTATTGCCGCTATGGCGTGTGCTCTTGGCGGCGTCGATGATGATTGCTGTGGTTCCCGTAAGGGCGCGGCTGTACCAGGCGGGCACGGACCCGGTGTGGGTGCTAGAGGCCGCGACAGTGCGGAAGGTTCTGCGGGGCTCGCCCTCGGCCTGGCTCGTGCAGTTCTACTCCTCGGCCTGCGGGCACTGCGTCGCGTTCGCGCCCACTTGGAAGGCGCTGGCTGGGGACGTCCGCGGTGAGCGAGCTAAGAGGACGGGGGCCCCTAATAGATTGGGGCGCGCCCCTCCCCTTCCCCATTACTCTCTCTGCCTTATTTATTATGCATTTATCTTCTCCCCATTAGCTTCATGGCTGAGTAGGGGGAGGGGTGTGCATTTGAACCCTGGTGTAGCACAGATCCTATTTTGGCACTCTTAACCAGAACGCGACCATTGGCTCCCACTGGACCCTTAGAGAAGCAGGTTATGCTGTGAGGTGGTGGTGGAGGAGAGTGGCTGGTGCAGGAGCCACTCTAGTGAGCATCATTGTTGGTGGTGGAGGAGAGGATGTTTGGGAGGGAAGTGTTTGAGCCTTTTTATCTTCACAGCAGCCCTATGAGGTAGGCCAAAGTGAGAAGAGTGCATAGGGGTGGGATTCAAACCTGGCGCTTCCTCCCCCAGTCCTTCCCCAAGTTGGTGCTTGGTAGAGTCCAGAACATCTTGGAGGGGCCCGCAGGTTGTGGAAGGCTGGTAGGACGGCTACAGCTGACAACAAACCGGTCTTTTATTTTGCTTATTGCTACTTACCAAATGTATGTATGTATAGATATACAGATCTAGATATATCTAGATATCTAGATAACAGTGTGCAGCTGTTTATAGTCTGAAGGGTTTCAAGGCAGCTTTCTTTGCAGAGTTCTTGTTTCTCCAGGGCTACAACTGAATGCATTTGGCATATTAATTGGAGGATGTAACAGATCAGGGTTTATTGCTGCAGGTTCTAAGTGACTGACAGAGAGGCCACCATAGTTGACTTGTTTGCGAATCTTAGATCCATTTCTAGGACTGAGATGATGCCAGTGATGATGGCCTCTGTCCAAATTGAGAAGACATTGCCAGCGAACTGGAGGAGGACAGTGTATAGCTTCAACAATTGTAGTCTTCTCTTGTCCCATATGAGACCTGGTGAGGAGCCATTCTTTACCCCCCCAGCCCTTCTCATTTCTCAGCTTCCTGATGGCTCTACCATGAGAAATTCTCCTCCAGCTCCTGGTTGAGGGTGTGAGAAAGAAAGCAGTGAGGTTATCCACCTTCCCCTGGGGCTTCCCAGCTGAGGATGTTGTGATTACCACTTTTAAAAGCTTAACTGAGTACATACCCTGCCCAAACCAGCTCAGCAGACTTCTGTCATAAGAAAAGCATGCTGTCTTCACAGTGGCCAACAAGATGCTCCAGTGGGAAACTCACAAGCAGGAATTGAGCACAAGAACACACTCTGCTCCTGCAGTTCCCAACAACTGGTATTCAGAAGCCTTGCTGACGGTGGAGGTAGAGCATAGCCATCATGGCTAGTAACCACAGAGGTTGCAGCTCTCTAAATTCTGCATAGGATGTCATTATGCAGAAGGCAAAACTGTCTGCTGAGAGAGCTGTCTGGACCAAGAAACATCAGACATTTAAAGCATATGGCCAAAGAATTCTGAGAATTGTAGTTTATTAAAAGCACTGGGGATTGTAGCTCTGGGAGGGATAAACTGTGGTTCCCAGAATCCTTTGGGGGTTTACATGTGGTTTAATGTACGGTGTGTATACAGCCCAAATCTAGTTTAAAACATGAGAACACAAGAAGAGCCCATGACTTTCTGCATGCCAGGTAGGCAATAAGGGTGTAAAACTGAAGGCCATTCCAAAGTGATTTTGTGTTTCTTCCCAGTTTAAATGTTCTCCAGGGTTGCTGTGTGCAGATGCTGGAAAAATAATAATAAATTCTTTACTGGGTTGACCAAAATAGCTTCTCCAGTAAACAATAGGGGTTCCAGATAGTTAAATCTTGAAGTTGTTGGTATTTGTCTGTCTTGTGAGACAATGGAAGAGTGAGGTCAAGCTGTTGGAAAGTTGCAGTGCCTGCTGTGGCTATAGAGATCATTGTTTTTGTTCTTTCAAGTTTTTGTTGTTGGTAACCTCAAGAGTTCAGAACTTGGTCTTTGCAGCATGAAAGTATATCATATTCTCTGTGTGCACATCATGGTGACAGAACCGACATATCTCCAAGGGTAGTTGTCAAGGAATTTAAAATTTTCCTCAAAATATAGTTTGGTGGCTATCACTGTCCTTGGATTGAGAGAGCCTTGCCAGGTATGCTGCTAGCTTTGAGATCGGATTACTATTATGTACTTTACCTGGAGCTGTCCTTTTATGTAGTTTACCTGAAGCTGACTCAGAAGCTGTGGCTTGCTGTCAAGGTGACCTGCCATGAACACACGGTGCCAATCCTGAAAGGGTGACGCAGGCTGTCAATGTGTCACTGAGCACACTTCAGGTTACTTGTATTGGTTTACAAAGCTATATATGCAAATTGAGGCCTGGATACCTGCGAGACCTATTCCCATATACACCTTTTGTTTTGGCTATTCCAACTCAGGATTGTGGTATGCTCATATGTGGGAGGTCCTTCTTGGTGATGGGGCCCCTGCTTTGACACTCCCCTCCGAGACACTACTGGCTGAGAGGCAATTGAGGTTTCGGGGTGAATTGAATTTCAGATTCACATTGTTAAAGCTTGTTTGTAGTTCACCTGCCTCATTTTTGCATATATGGTCTCTAAACTCTGTGCAGCTTGCTTCTGAGTAGGTGTCCTAGGATTGTGCCATAAGCAAACAATTGATTGGATATGTGACATAGCATTGTTTTTGCTCTCTGACAAATAAATCATGTTAAGCCATTTTAGGTTTGCTTGATTTTTATTAGAACATAAGAGTATAGGAAGAGCCTGCTGGATTACACCAGTCCAGAATCACAGTGGCCAAGCAATTAATTTCCTGTGGGAAGGCAGCAAACAAGATTTGCGCACAAAAGCACACTCTCTTCTTGTGACTTCCAGCAACTGATATTCAGAAGCATTACTGCTGCCGACTGTGGAGGCATAGCCATCATGGCTAGTAGCCATTGCTGTCCCTCTGCTCCATGAATTTTCCCAGTCCTCTTTTAAAGCCATTCAAGTTGGTGGTCAGTGCCTCCTTTGGGAGCAAGTTTTATAGATAGCTATGTGCCAGTTAGGGTTAGTTTATATGGATTTTCAACTCTGTGGAGCTTACTTCAGAGTACACGTGCCTGGGATTCTGCCGTAAGCAAACAGCTGGCTGTCTACATTGCTCCATGACAAATGAATCACATTAATCCATCTCCCAACTTTAGCATTTAGGTGTGCTTGATTTTTGTTGATATGTTTGCTGTTGTAACATAGCTTGTGCTGACTAACAGAAGTTAGATGCCAGAAGTTAGATGTTATCGTTGTGATTCCTGCATTGTAGGAGGTGGGCTGGATGATCCTTGGGGTTCTGTCCAACTCTTCTGTGATCTAACTCTCTAGCCTGCAACATAACTATGAGCCTGTGAAAAGGCTGGGAGGGTGAACTGAAGCATGGCTGCCTTCTTCCACCCCCTCCCTTTGTTGAAGGCTGAGCAACCCATCTCCCAGCTGCTGCACTTAACCAAGTATTTGTTTGGAGATGGGCTGGCATTGTTGGGAGGCGAGCCATTTGCATTGGTTTTGTGATGCCCCTGGCTCATTTTCTGCTTGAGGCCTGAGGAGACAGGTGGGGAAGGGGAGTGCAGTGCTGAATCATGAATGAGGCAGATCACCCCAAGCCAAACTTTCTGTGCTTGTGTTTCCTGGGACAAATGTGGCTTGGTGGCTATTGTGTGGCTGCCTGAACGCTCCCCCATCTGCTCTGGGGTGTTGGTAGCTAGCCTGGTGTCTGCTCAGCTGTCAGTGTGGCAGCTTTTCCAAAGGAAAATAAAAGTCAAGGGAAGGAGGCATTTCTTCAGCAAGTTTCATAGACTCATAGAATTTTAGAGTTGGAAGAGACCCCAAAGGATAATCTAGCCCAACCCCGTGCAATGCAGAAATCACAAGCATCTCTGACAGATGACCATCCAGCTTCTGCTTAAAAACCTATAACGAAGGAGAGTCCTTCCCCTGGGCTGATGAAGCTTCCATATTTTCACTTGTCCCTTTTCTGAAACATAACATAAGAAGAGTCTGCTGGATCATGCCAATGGCCCATCTAGTCCAGCATCCTCTTCTCCTAGTGGCTGAACTGTTGCCTGTGGGAAACCAGCAAGCAGGATTTGAACACACAAGTCCTCATCCCTCCTGTGGATTCTAGCATCTGCTATTCAGAAGCCTACATAGGGGCAGTGTAGCCATAGCATAGCCACACATCAGAAATCCTCTCTTCTCAAGCCATCTAGGTTGGTTTCCATCACTGCCACCTGCACTGCCTCCCTGCACAATTTAACTAAGAAGAACTTTCTTTTTTCTGTTCTCTTCCAATATTCAGCTTCACTGGATGCCAACACATTTCTAGTGGTATGAGAGAGGGAGAAAAACTTTTCTCAACCCACTTTCTCCAGGCCATGTATAATTTTATAAATGGGTGTTTTCCTTTTCCTTTTTTAAAAAATCTTGTTTTCTCTAAGAAAAACTTCTATAAACCCCAAGCATCCAAAGACTTGCAGTTTGTGTGTGTGTGTGTGTTTTGTGTTTGTCTTTGTCAAAGTGACTTTGTGGGTGGCAGCTCCCTCTCTTTGGTTTATGGGTGACCCCTGAAGTGGCTGCAGTGAGGAGATGCAGTCCTCAGGCTCAAAAAGGTCTTATTGTGTCTGGTTGGGAGGATTAGGCCCATCCCAACACTGTGGTGCCTCGCAAGACGAAATTAATTCGTTCCGCAAGTCTCTTCGTCTTGCGAGTTTTTCGTCTTGCGATGCACGGTTTCCCATAGGAATGCATTGAAAATCAATTAATGCGTTCCTAGGGAAACCGCCTTCAGACCAGGTCCGGGGACAGTCTGTCCCCGGACCTCTTCTGAAGGCTGGGGGGGGGCAAGGGCTTTTCTTTCCACCCCCAGCATTTTAAAAAACCCCGGGACAGCGGAGGACTTCTCCGCTGTCCGGGCGATCTTAAAATGCTGGCGGGCGGCATTTTAAAATCGCCCCGGGACAGCGGAGGACTTCTCCGCTGTCCGGGGCGATTTAAAAGCCCCTGGGAAGGCAGGCAGGGGGGACAAAGACTTTCGCCCCCCGCCCGCCTTCAGAAGAGGTCCAGGACCTCTTCTGAAGGCGGGCGGGGGGCGAAAGTCTTTGCTCCCCCCCGCCTGCCTTCAAAAGCCCTCCGGGACAGCGGAGAAACGCGCTGTGTTTCTCCGCTCTCCCGGGAAGACAGGCAGGGGGGAACAAAGACTTTCGCCCTCCGCCCGCCTTCAGAAGGTGTTCCCTCCCCGCCGCCCGGCTTCGGAACGATGCTCCGAAGCCGGGCGGCGGGGGCAGGTGTTCCCGCCCCGCCGCCCAGCTTCGGAGCATCGTTCCGAAGCCCGGCGGCGGTGGGAGGAGGCGTTCCTGCCCCACCGCCCGGCTTCGGAGGAGGTCCGAGGACAGTGGGGAAGACGCGCTGCGCTTCCCCGCTGTCCCGGATATTTCCCTATGGGCTGTCGTCTTGCGAAGCAAGCCCATAGGGAAATTCGTCTTGCGAAGCGCCTCCAAAACGGAAAACCCTTTCGTCTAGCGGGTTTTCCGTCTTGCGAGGCGTTCGTCTTGCGAGGTACCACTGTATATGGAAAAAAGTTTTACAGTTTACCTTTTTCCCACTCTGTGAAAACCTACCCATCTCATTATGTAGCAAGAACAGAATGCTTGGCTCATAATGTTAGGAACACACATTTTCACCAAACTCGAAAGGGCAAGTTCCCTAGAAGATCCTTGGATTTTTATGGTGTTTAAGCTAACAAAGAAAAATTCAGGTTCTTTTTTAGTGTAAAGTTCTTTAAAATTTCAGTTTATAATGTCTATAAAACAGACAGAACAATTATAACAGGGGGAAATTAAAGGATGAAAAACAAACAACTAGAAAATAGGAATTTAAAATAAGTACAGTTGCATATGGGTTAAAGTAATAAAGTCCCAATAAAGAATAATAGAATTGGAAGGGATCCCATTGGTCATCTAATCAAATCCCCTGAACTGCAGGAATATCAACATGATCTAATTCTAGATTTGCCAAGCTTGGGACAAGGGTTGCCTTGAAAATTATGCTTCCACTATAATATGTCATAAAACAAGGCCAAATCATGAAAAGTATCTGGAGGTTCTAATCCTTATTGATATAAAATTATGCATCATTTTCTCCATTATACCTCTATTCCAGGGTGAGTTGTATCAACTGTCCAGTGTAAGATTTGGAGCTGTTTTCCATTGAGTTGCAATTACTGTTCGAGCTACTATTGGCCACATTGTATCCTCAAAAACGAGAAGTTCGGGTTCTTGTTTGGGTGGGCTCAAATGCATGCATACAACCAGAGGCCCTTGGACCTCAAAGTGAAATCTGTAATTGGCTACAATGCTTTGTCATTTTTCATTGATTCGCACACCTCTGATATTTGGCCAGATTTCACCCCTCACCAGGTGGTGATACAGTGGTTGGGGTTTTCACAAGTTAGACCTGGGTTCAGTTCTCTGCTCAAGCCATGAAGCTTTGCTAGGTGATTTCTGGTCAGGAACTCTCAGCTTGACCTACCTTGCAGGATCATTGTTGATGGCAAAGGGATAATAAAACCAGACCAATTAGGTTCTCATTGCCAGATTTTACACCAGTTAGAGAAATCTGGATTTTATGACTGCTGGAATTGGCAGAGTTTAGAGTGGTGGACACCTCTGCCTATTCTTCCCGAGACCATCTAATTCCTCCTGTGCAGATTATCATGTCACAACTTGTCTGCTGGGACAATATTAAGTCTGTTGAGCTTTGCTTCTGGTTCACCTAGAAACCCAGGAGCACCTCCAGCAGCTTTTTTTCTTCACCCCACCATTTGTGACTTGCCATTTGCTGCACTGACAGAGGAGGGTATTAACTGTGCCATGTCTGATGTATGCAACTTGAGAATTTGAGGGGATTTTGACTCAATGAGTCTTGTAGCCTTTGCCTTCTCCAGTGGGAGAGATTAAGCCGATTGCCTGGAGCGCCATAAAATGTTACTGTCACATTGGCTCATTTTAGAATTGTAAAGTTGGAAGAGAACCCTAGGATCATATATTCCAACCCATAGGTAAACTGGTCCCAAGTGGTTATGCGTTTCATTCAAGGGTCTTTAGGGGAAATGGAGTGTGGTTGCTTCCTGGAAATGCAGGAATAAATCTTTGCCTGTTTCCTTTCAGAGTGGGAACCTGCCATCAGAATTGGGGTGCTGGACTGCGGGGATGAGGTGAACTACGAGACCTGCAAAGACTATGGGGTTCAGTACTATCCCACTTTTAGGGTAAGTGACTCCAGGAACACACATGCCTAGAAACATTTCTGCTTATTCCACTCAGTTAAACAGACTGGGATGTTTGTGAGTTCTCACCCCCACCTTTTGAATCTACAAGCTGTGGTAACAGTTTGATCCTTAAGCCAGTCATTAGGGCTCCCCAGGTGAACATAAGGAGAGCCTTGCTGGATCAAGGCCATTAACCCATCTAGTCCTCCATCCTGTTCTCAGAAGTTGCCCAACTGGGCAAGCCATGAGGGAGGGGGAGATTTGCAAGAGGATATTTTTCAAGGGAAGTTGGGGGGGGGCAAATGAGTGTGCAAAGACTCATCCTCTCATTTGCCAGGCTTACCCAACCAGCTTCAACATGCAAAAATTCACAAGGCGGTTCATTTGCATTTGGATGTCTTGAGGAATGATGATCGGGAGTGATTCTCCTGCAAGTTACAATTTTAAAAGGCTTCAAGGTTGCTTTTTTTTTAAAAAAAAAAAGACTTGGTGTCTAATGAGCTGAGCTGCTCTAGAGGTGCTTGACATGATTGCAATCAAATTATCCAGGGGATGGAGTGATTCTCCTATGATGAAAGTTTGCAGCGTTTGGGTTTTGCCTCTGAAATTAGGGTTACCAGACGTCCCTGGTTCCCAGGGACAGTCCCCGGATTCACCAATCTGTCCCAGGACAAAATCTGTCCCCGGAATGTCTCCGTATTTATGCCTGGGGACTTCTGGCGAGGCAACATGGCGGGTGCCATGGCAGCGAGCAGCACCGGAGGTCCCAGCCACGTGAATGTTCCAGCCAACCTCCCTCCCTCCCTCCTTCACTCTGCGCCTCCTCCAGCACCAGCAGCCTCTCTTTTGTGAGGAGGGCTGTGTGTGAGTCCGCTGTTTGTCCACCTCTGGTAACGAGACACTACCACGCCAGTTAAATCTCCATAGAGACTGCACTCGCCCTCCAGCGGTCTCCCGGTTATGGGAAGCCGGTGCCTTGTGTGTGTGTTTTAATGTGTGTTTTCCCAAGACCAGTGAGCGCCTTTACTCAATCTCTCTCTCCCCCCCTCTTTTTTTGGAGTTTGTGTGTTGTAGATGGGCTTCTCTGCCTGCCTTGTGTCGAGGTGTGCGATCGACAACTTTGGGGTTCCCCCCCACTAAAAAAATGTCAAGAACTCTGGGCATCCTTTTCCTAAAATAAAGCATGAAAAAAGAGTGTCCCCAGATTCCTTGAAAAAAATCTGGTAACCATACTCTGAATACCAATTGCTGGAAAACATAGGAGTGGGGAGAGTGCTCTTGTGCAGGCTTCTCACAAGAACTGTTCAGCCACAGGATGGTGGACTAAATGGGCCATTGGCCTGATCCAGCAGGATCTTCTTATGTTCTTCTGTTTATTATGAGCAGTGATGGTGGCTATTCTAATAAAACCCTCCTCTCTTTTCTCTTCCAGTATTTCAGGGCTTTTGCCAAAGACTTCACAACAGGAGAAAACCACCATGGTAAGACCAATTCCCTATAAAATAATAATAATAATAATAATAATAATAATAATAATTATTATTATTATTATTATTATTATTATTATTTATTATTATTTATACCCCGCCCATCTGGCTGGGTTTCCCCAGCCACTCTGGGTGGCTTCCAAAAGAATATTAAAATACTATGATACATCAAACATTAAAAGCTTCCCTAAACAGGGCTACCTTCAGATGTCTTCTAAAAGTCTGGTAGTTGTTGTTCTCTTTGACATCTGGTGGGAGGGCGTTCCACAGGGAGGGCACCACTACCGAGAAGGCCCTCTGCCTGCTACTGCTCAAAGCAGTAGCACTGCGGACTCCTGTATCAAAAGACTAAAGAATACTCAAGTTGGCTTAAGAGAAAACTTAGTTTAAGCCCATAACATTTAAAACACATGCTCAAGCAGTAATCATCAAAGCCTGATAAGTAAAAGATGGTTATTATGATTTCATTAAATTTATTTACCACTTGATTGAAACCCCCCCCCTCAGATTGGTTTATAAAAAGATAAAACAAGAAAATCAATAAAAATGTACAATACTTTAAAACATACAGAAGTTAGAATACCGAAACAGATTAAAATCCACATCAACTTTTTGAACATCTGGACAGCTTTGTCTAAATGAGAATGTTTTGAGCAGGTGTTGAAAACTGTACAGTAAAGGCACCTTCTTGATATCAATAGGCAGGAAGTTCCAAAGTGCAGGTGCTGCCACACTATATGATCAAGACCTTACAAATGCAGAATGGTTATTATGTGGCACCTATAGTAGTAGCACCAGTTCCACTGATCAAAATGGTCGAGTGGGCACATGTGGAGTAAGGTGATCTCATAGGTTGATGTGATCTCAAAGGTCAGAGGTTTTCAACCTTTTTGAGTCCTTGTCTCCCTTGACCAGCTACATTCTTTCTGTGGCAACCCTGTGGGGCTCAGGAGCCGAGTTATGTCACCCGTTGCCTGCAGAGCTGGCAGCCTCTTACCCTTTCTTGAACACCCTTCCTTGTGGAGTGTTCCCTCAGCCTCTCCCCTCTCCTTGGGAGTCCTGCTGGTGGACTGACTGGGCTCCCTTGCCCACTTGCTTGCTCACTCCGAGGCTGCCTTAGCTCCTGGCAACCATCACCTCCTGACCAGCCCCAAAGGCACCATTTGGCAGCTGAGGTTGTAGCCAGGGCTGCTGCAATAAACAGCCGTGCAAGCCTTTGGGAGGCAGAGACACGAGAGGGCATTAGAGGAGGGAGGGAAGGAAAGAGGAACAGAGGCCACCGGTTGAAAACCACTGTCATAGGTTAATGTTGAAATAGGGTTTCTTGTGTTGGACTCTTGACAGGGTCTTCTTGGGCAGATGTAGCCACCTCCAGATCTTCTGCTCAGAGACACCAGGTGGCATTGAGTGATTAAGGCACCTAAGTGCCTTAATTCTGTGTGCCTCCTGTACCAGATCAGAGGAAAGTTGTAAATGGATCCATTCTGCTTGTCATCAGGGGGAGGAACAAAGTATGTTAGGAATCTGCATGGAGGTGTCTTGTTGTTGCATTGCAGGGGGTTGGACTAGATGACCCTTGGGAACATTTCCAGCTCTAGAAATCTATGATTCATTGTTGTTCTCTCTCCTTAGCAGGCTCTGATCGGGAAGTTCAGACAGTTCGTCAGACCATGATCGACTTCCTGCAGAATCACTCCCGGGAAACAAAACCTCCTGCTTGTCCCCCTTTGGAGCCAATCATGTGAGTATTTTGCATTCAGTATAATAAGTTGTATTGACAGGGACAGCCTACACTCTGGTAACCTTGAGATTAGACTATTGCAATGTGTAGTAGGTGGGGCTGTCTCTGAATATAGTTTTAAAACTTCAGCTGAGACAGAATTTAACAGCAAGGTTGCTCACTGGGGCAAGATGGACTGAGCATATAACACCAATTCTGGCTTGACTACACTGGCTGCCAATTAGTTTCTGGGCCTGATTCAAAGTGCTGGTTTTCACCTACAAACATAAGAAGAGCCTGCTGGATCAGGCCAGTGGCCCATCTGGTTCAGCATCCTGTTATCACAGTGGCTAAGCAGCTGCTTGTAGGAAGCCAGTAAGCAGGATTTGAGCATAAGAGCCGTCTCCCCTCCTATGGTTGCCAGCAACTAGTATTCAGAAGCATTGCTGCCTCAAACTGCAGAGGCAGAGCATTGACCTTGTGGCTAGTAGCCATCAGTAGCTGCCTCCTCCATAAAGTCTTATGTGACTCAGGATCCCAGGACCTCAAGGACAGCCTCTCTGAACGAACTGACCCAGACCCTGCAATCATCACCTGAGGCCCATTTTTGTGTCCCCCCTCCGTGGGGGGGGGGGGCAGGAGGAGAACAGGGCCTTTTCAGTGGAGTCTTCCATTTTGTGGAATGCTCTCGCCTGGCACAATCATCACATACCTTTAGGTGCCAGGCAAAAACAGGAGACTTTCTTTTACTCCTGGGAAGCAAACAAATTTGCCAAACCGTTTGCTAACTGTTGATATCAAAGCTCCCAGAATCCTTTCTACTGTTGATTAATAACACTGCTACATGCAGTACACGGTTGTATCACTCCACAATTGATTTGGACTCCAGTGGACTTGGCAGTGGGGCAGAGTGAAGGAGAAATTATTGTTACTTATTATTAACTTAATTTATTCCTGCATTGTAGAGGGTTGGACTAAATGACCTTTGGGTCCCTATCAACTCTGCAATTCTAGGATTCTGTTTAATCTCACCTCTTTCCCTGACTGACTGAAGGAGGCCTCCAGGCAAAATGGAAAACATAGAAAAGAAATAAACCTGTGTGTATGTGTGTGTGTCAAGAGAGAGAGAATGAGAGAGAATGATCTGTTAAAGCATACTGGTAATTACAAGAAAGATGATCCTGCATTTGTGAAACAGTTAAATTCCCTGTCAAATGACTGTTGTCTCTTTTTTTAAGGCCAGAAGAAATGCTTTCTCTCTTCAATAAAGGCTTTCAGCATTACACTGCTGTCATCTTTGAAAGCGCAGACTCATATGTTGGACGAGAGGTAATGTAATCTTTACCTAATTGGGCCAGTGGTTGATCTAGGCCAGCATCCTGTCCTCACAATGACCAACAAGCTGCCTGTGGGAAACCAGTGTGTGGAACACAAGCACAAGAGCACGTTCCCTGTGGTTTCCAGCAACTGGTATTCAGAAGCATTACTGCCTCCAACTGTGGAGGTAAAGCACAGCCATTGTGGCTGGTAGCCATTAATAGCCCTCTCCTCCGTGAATTTGTCTAATCCTCTTTTAAAGCTATCCAAGTTGGTGGCCATTACTGCCTCAACTCCTGTGGGAGGGAGTTCCATGGTTTGAGTATGCATTACTTAATTCATTAAGGGGTGCAGCAGGCAGGCATGCTGTCGTGTGTGCCCAATGTTGGAAAAAGCTTTTGTAGTGTTTGAAATGCCTCAGTGAGTTAAGGAAAGCTTATTGACTGCAAGGAAGGTCACTGGCTATGAGTGTTTGTGTGTCTTTGGACTGGAGCCCTTTCTGCAAGCTGGGTGTTTATGACATTATATCTGGCCTTATTACTGGGACCTGAGACTTAACCTTCCATTTCTGGTCCTCATTAATGCAGAATCGCATTAGAAAACGTGACGATAAAAGGTTTTGAGGCAGTAGGAAGTGGAAAGAAGCTGGGATTTGTGTTTGGGTTTATGTCCCTATATTAAGACATTTTGTTCCAAGAACTGGCCAAGGAATTGAGGTCACCCTTTGCCTATGGGGGGTTAGGTTAGCCGCTCAAGGCTATAATCCTGTGCATCATTGCAGATAAATCCTGTTGAGCAGAGTGGGATATACTTGAGAGTAAACATAGAATCCTAGAATTGTAGAGTTGGAAGGGAACCCAGGGTCATCTAGTCCAACCCCCTGTAATGCAGGAATCCCAGCTAATGGTTTTGCATAAAACCATAGTATTGTAGAGTTGGAAGAGACCCCAGGGTCATGTAGTCCAAACCCACTGTGTGGGTTCTTCGTCCTGGTCTCTCTCTGGTGAGTGAACTATAGCATGTCTACATCTTTTGGGTAAGCTTTGGCTTTCTTTGCAGTGAGAAAGGTCAACTTGCAGCAGCATGCATATAACCTGTGTGTGTTTCTACCCACACCCAGGTGATATTGGACATGAGTCAGTATGAAAACATTGTGGTAAAACGAGTGCTGGATTCCAACACGGCTTTTCTCAAGAAGCTCAGCATTACCTCTGTCCCTTCATCTTACCTGATCTATCCCAATGGATCCCATGGATTAATCAACATGTAAGTGTGAGTGGGGGTGAGTTGTGATGTGGTGAATTTCAAAAGGGACAAATGTGAGGTTCTGCACTTGGGCAGGAATAACCTGATGCACTAATATAAGATGGGTTGCCAGCAGTCCATGTGAAAAGGATCTAGGGGTCTTAGTAGACCGCAAAGTTCACACTACACGAGTCAACAGTGTGATTCAGCAGCAAAAAAAGCTAATGCTATTCTAGTATTGGCAGAAGTATTGTGTCCAGATCAAGCAAAGTGATAGTACTGCTCTCCTCTGCCTAGGTCAGACCACACCTGGAGTACCATGTCCAGTTGATGAACAAGGGCCTGGAAACCAAGCCTAATGAGGAACAGTTGAGGGAGCTGGGTATATTTAGCTTGGAGAAGAGGAGAAAGGATAGCCATCTTCAAATATTTAAAGAGCTGTTACATGTAAGACAAAGCAAGCTTGTTTTCTGCTACTTCAGAGGGGAAAACCCAAACCAATGGATTCAAATGACAAGAAAGGAGATTAAAACTAAGCGTTAGAAAGAACTTTAGGAGGGTAAGAGCTGTTTGACTGTGGAACGGATTCCCTCGGAAGCTAGTGGACTCTCCTTCCTTTTAAGCAGAGGCCGGGTGGCCATCTGTCAGTGGTGCTTTAGCTGTGCTTCCTGCATTGCAGGGGGTTGGGCTTGATGACCCTTGGGGTCACTTTCAACTCTACAGTTTTCTGAACGTAAGAAGAGTGTGGAGATTAGTAAACATTTCCTGTTGCAAATGTGCAAATTCTTGAAAACAACCCCCTGCCTTGTGAACAGCTAATAAACCTTTTGCCAGTGATTATTGTGGAGAGGGGAAGTGGGATCTAGAAACAGCTACCTTAATAAAATGGCACAGAAACTGCTTTGGTCACCCTATATGATGATCTCTGTCAGGAGAGAGACAGGGGAAATGTTTCCCTGTTAATTTTCCTTGACCTCTTTGATACCATTGATTATGGGATCCTTCTGGAGTGACTGTCTGAGTTAGGGATGGGTGGCTTCTCTTTGCAGTGGTTCTGGTCCTACTTTGATGGTCGTTTCTACAAGGTGATGCATGGGGAGTTCTCTTTGGACGTGCAGCCTTCAATTCAAGGTTCCTCAGGGTTTGATCTTTTCCCTCATGCTGTTTAATATCTACCCGAAACAGCTGAGTGAGGTTATCTGGAGTTTTGGAGTATGTTGTCTGCAATATGCTGATGACACACAGCTCTACTCTCCATTACATCTGCAGGGGTGGCAGTGGAAGTGCTGGTCTGTTATCTTGCTTCGGTAATATGCTGTAGGAGAGCTAACAAACTGAAGCTCAATCCCAATAAGACTGAGGCACTGTTAGTGGATAGCTTACTAGAGTGGATGGATGGGGATGTCCTGCTCTTGATGGAGTTCTACTCCCTCTGAAGGAATGGGTAAACACCTTGTGGGTGCTTCTGGATCCATTGTTGTTGCTTGAAGTTCAGGCAACGTTGGTGGTGCAGAGTGACTTTTATCAGCTTTGGCTGGTAGCCCAACTGCACCCCCATCTGCACAGGAATAGCCTAAGTTCTGTTGTCTATGCTCTGGAAGCCTCTAGGTTAGATTACTGCAACATGTTTTATGTGGGGCTGCTTCTGAAGATGGTTTGAAACTTCAGCTAGTGCAGAATTTGCTAGCCTGGTTGCTCACTAAGACAAGGCAGTTTGAGCATATAACACCAATCTTGACCTGACTGCACTGGCTGCTAATTGGTTTCCAGGCCCAATTGAAAGTGCTGGTTTTGACCTATAAAGACTTAAATGACTCAGGACCACAATACCTCAAGTGCCGCCTCTCCTCATATGAACCAACCAAGACCCTGCAATCACCATCTGAAGCCCTTCTTCACTTCACAAGAGTTCCTGAGGTTGGCAACATGATAATGGGCCTTTCCTGTGGTGGCTCCCTGTTTGTGGGATGCTGTTCCCAGGGAGGCTCACCTGGCGCCTTCATTACATATCTTTAGCTGCCAGGCAAAAGCATTTTTACTCTCCCTGGCCTTTTAAACTGTGTGTGGGGTTGGTGGACAATAGTTTGTTTGTAACTATGTTATGTACTTTTGTGTTTTTGTACTGTAAACTGCCCTGTGATCTTCAGGTTGAGAGTGGTATAGAAATTTTAAAAAATTATAATGATAGTAATAAAATATGCATCATGCCTTAATTTGTGTAGTGATATATTTTCTCAGAGGCAATATTTTCCCCTGTAACCTTCAGAGGAGAATTTCTGTTGAGCCCAATGAAGCTTCTGTCTTCTGTCGATACACTGTTGTTCCTCTCTGCCTGTTGAGCTTCAGCTGTTCTTAACTTTTGCACTGTCCTTCCATACACAGTTTGAAGCCGCTTCGGTCTTTCTTTTCTTCCTATTTAAAGTCACTCCCTGGCGTCGGAAGAAAACCTCCACCAACACCCATCAGGCAAAACCAAGAAGAAAACCAGGACATCAAAGAATGGAAAGACTTTGACAAGTAAGTGGTGCTGCCGGGCTCCCCCTTTCATGGCAAACAGCTAAGGGCTGAGTACAGATCACCTCTGCTCAGAGTAGACCCCCTGAAATGAAAAGGCCTGAGATATGGACATCTGTCAAATATTCTTTAGTTGGATGTCCATGAGTTCTGTTGTTATGAGAGAGGGTGTAAAACCTTTCTCTATCCACCATGTCAGGCATAATTTTTAAAACTATCATGTCACCTTTTACTTGCCTTTTCTCTAAACTAAAAAGTCCCAAACACTGCAACTTTTCCTCATAGGAGAGTCAATCCATCCCCTTGATAATTTTGGTTGCCCTTTTCTGAAACTTTTCCAGTTTTACAATAACCTTTTTGAGGCCATCAGAACTATCTACAGTGTTGCAAATGTGGTCACACCAAAGTTTTGTATAATCCAACTTTTTTTGGGGGGGAGGAAGACTTGCTGCTTACATGCTTTGTTTATTGCAAGGGAGGAGGTAGTGTCAGTATTTGCCCTGACATGCAGCATACAAAAGGGCCTGGGGTGTGCAGATCTCCCCAGGCATGTATGTGTGAGAGAGAGGGAGAGTGATTCTGCATGCCTGATACTGAAATGAAGTGGAAAGGTCTTGCAGGTGGTAGCCCCCTTGCTCATGCACCTGCAGCAGATGAGGGCACATCACCATTTCAGAACTCTGCCTAAGAGCCAGGTTATTGTGAAAGCATTTCCATGATACTTGCTTATGCTTGGATGACCTCCAGCAAAAGTTTTGAAACTCTGACATTTCAAAAGCCACTAAAAAAACCCTAATAGCTGTCTGGACCGTGTCCAGCCTTGAGGAATGTGGACGTCTCCGAGCAGCTGAGTAACCCAACAGGAGGCTTGTGGTGAAAGAAGCAGTTTATGCCCTGGCAAATCTTCTGTCCATTGAGATCAGCCCTCTGAAGCAAGCAGGTATACACAAACCATCCAAGAATGCTGTAGACCACAAGTTTAACATGGGCCAACAGTGTGATGCAGCAGCAAAAAAAGCTAATACAATTCTAGGCTGCATCAACTGTAGAATAGCATTCAGAGCAAGGGAAGTAATAGCACCTCTGTATTGTGCCTTGGTCATACCACACCTGGAGTACTGTGTCCTGTTCTGGGTGCCACAATTTAAAAAGGATATTGACAAGCTGGACTGCATGCAGAGGAGGGTGACCAAGATGATCAAGGGTCTGGAAACCAAGCCTTATGTGCAATTGTTTAGGGAGCTGGGTATGTTTACCATATAGGAGAGGTGACTGAGAAGAGATTTGAATTGTCCTCTTCAAATACCTAATGTGCTGTCACATGGAAGACAGTTTCTGCTGCTCCAGAGGGGAAGACCCCCACTTCTAAGGCAAGGAATGAATCTTAGCACATATTGGTTACTTGTGGGAAAATACAGTAACCTCAGAGCACAGACTGCTAAGGATAAACCCTCTTTTTGACATGTTGGTAATGTCAGTTCTCCAGTGCTTTTGCTTTCTTCCTGGCAAACCAACTCATCTTCCCCTTTTAAAATTCCCATTCACCATGTGTGTTGCCTGTTTTCCAGATCCAAGTTGTACATGGCTGACCTTGAGTCCGGATTGCATTACTTGCTCAGGATCGAGCTCGCCACTCATAAGACTCTGGAAGGAGCCAAGCTGAAGACCTTCAAGGATGTTGTTATACTGTTTGCCAAGGTAAACGTTTCTGATTTTTTTATTGCATTTGGTAAGAGCACCATAAATCTGGCCCCATGGAGGACTCTGCATCAGCCGAAGTAAACATCCAATAAAGTAAACTTTGATGTGTTTATGTGGAGGGGAAGAATTAATAGCCACCAACCCTGCAGCCCATCGCAAAGGTCAAATTAAAACCAAGGCTGCTTGTTGCTGCCTTGCAAAAGCAGCAAATCAAAAAAGTTGTGGAAAATGGCTTCTTTATAAAGCAGATTACAGGATATGATATGAGAGCCATCTTCAAATATCTATAGGGCTGTCACGTGGAAGATGGAGCAACTGGCAGGAGCGAGCCAGCAGTAAATCACACTGTGCATGTTGTAGTTAACTCTTTATTAGCAAGAAGAGGATCTGCACAGACTTGGCAAAATGTCAGGCCTAATGAGCACATGAATTAGTTGCCCCATAAATTAGTTGCTGAGACTTAAGGCCCCTGCCTCCCCACAGCCACCTATGTCTCCTCTCCGTAATTTTTTCAAAGCAATAGATGACTGTGCCTGCATGCCTGTCTTTGCTACTCCTGGTTCTTGCCTCTTCTGGTTCCGGGAGACTGGCGGGTAGGGAGTTTGTCACTGCAGGAGGGGGAGACACCCATGACTCTTCAGCAGCCTGACTCCTCTCTGCCTCTTAGCCTCTCTCCTACCACCCTCCTGTTCCAGCTTCTGCCTCTGTCTCTGGACTCTCTGCCACAGACTCTCCCTGCTCACTAAGCCTGTCACCTCTTCAGCTTCTGACACCTTCTCTTCTTAGTCTCCCTCTGACCACTCATGGTTTTCCAACCATCACCCCCCCCCAGGCTCCAGTGGTTCTTCCTACCATTCTTCTGTGTCCAACCAGTCCATGACATCAAGCTTTATTTCTCCTGCTCTGGAGGTTAGGACTTGAACCAACAGATTCAAATTGCAAGAAAGGAGATTTCAATCAATATTAGGAAGAACTTTCTGATAGTGAGAGCTGTTTGACAATGGTTTGAACTCCCTCAGGAGGTGGTGGTCTCTCCTTCCTTGGAGGTTTTTAAGCAGAGGTTGAATGGCCATTTGTTAGGGATGCTTTAGTTGTGATTCCTGCATTGCAGGGGGGTTGGACTACATGATCCTTGGGGTCCCTTCCAACTCTACAGTTCTGTGATTCTATGAAAAATCCAGACATTCATTTTCTGAAATCAAGACTACATGTCTTTCTCTCCCAATAGAGCAGTGGGAATTGCAGCCTGCATTCTGTTGATGTGACCTGGGCTTTATCCTCCCCTATCCCTAAGATTTTAACTCCATTTTGTTGAGCCTAAATATCTCAGTGTGAAAACAGCTGGGCTGATGCCAGATTACTGGGTGTCTTATACTGTACTTGCTTTTTCTAAAGAATAGCACTCAGAGCATCGCTAAGTCGCTGGGATCTTTGCTCAGTGTTCAGGCTTCGGATTTTGATTATTGCAGGATTAGCTCCTTGGCTGCTAATGCTGCTTGCAGCAACTCTGCTTCCTAAGACCTGAGCTCCTTTCTGCTCCCTCTGAGAAGCCTTCTGAGTGCTCTTTGAGATTTGTGTGGGGAATCTGGTGTGAATTTTGCTGCCTGAAAGCTGTCTCTCCTTATTTCACATACAGGGAGGAGGATCAAACTGATTCTTTGCCTTCTCTCTTTCTCTTTGTTGTTGCTGTAAAGTTTCATTTTATAATGTATATAAAACAGAGAACAATTATAGCAACAGATGAAAATGAGAAGATGGAAAGCAAAGCCATAAAACAGGCTCATTGAATGAGTTCAGTTGCACAGGGGTTAAAGTAGCAAAGTTCCAGTAAAGAATAATATAATTGGAAAGGATCCCAGGGTTCATCTAGTCTAACAACCTGCAGTGCTGGAAGATCATTATCTAATAATCAAGTCCAATTCCAGATTTGCCAGGCTTATGGCAAGAGTTGTCTTGAACACACACACACACACACACACACACACACACACACACACACACACACACTTGATTTCAGTGAGAAGTAGAACCTCCAGACACTTTAAAAATGATTTGGCCTTCCTTTATGACATATATGTCATAAAGGAAAGCCAAGTCATTTTTAAAGTGTCTGGAGGTTCTACTTCTTATTGAAATCTCCAGTTATGCGTTATTTTCTCTATTATTGCTCTGTTCTATAGCAAGTGGTACCAAGTGTCCAATGTAAGATTCAGGGCTGTTTCCCATTGAGTAGCAGTGACTATTCAAGCTGCCAAGATAAATTCTTCTGACAATATATGCACATTAGTATCCTCAAAAAGATTCAGTCTCATTAATTTTGGATCAAGCTGATCTAGAAACCCCTGAGTGGTAAAAAGTGGGTTGCTCCACTTTTCCTTGACCCACCAGGAACCCCTGCTGCATCCATGATTGTGCACCAGGTTTTGCGGAAATCCTGAGGTCAGGCAGCACCTCCTCCTCCTGTTGAACTTTTGGCACTTAGTGGACTTATTTATTCTAGCAGACTTTTTAGCTGTATTCTGATTTTATAGTTTTAACCTATTTTTAGCCTTACTGTATTGGGTTTCTTAGATTGATTGCTGCAATGTGGGGCTTCCCTTGTGCTGCAGTCCCAGAGGCTGCAGTCAGTGCAGAACGCTGCAGCATGATGCTAACAGGAGTGAGGACTTGTCAGCATATAATACCCCTGCTCAGAGATCTGCACTGGCTGTCCATTTGCTACCGGGTCAAGGGGTTTCCATTAGTATACAAAGCCCTTAACCTCTTGGGACCAGTTTACCTTTGAGATCATCTTGCCCCACATGGGGCTGCTTGACTGCTTCAGTTGGCAGAACTGGCATTGTTACATAATACCTGTTCTGCTTTTGTCAGAACTCAATCATTTAGTGTGGCAGCAGCTATGCTTTGTCACTCACTCCCTGTCTATTGATATCAAGCAGGCGTCTTCACTGTATTTTTTTCAGCACCTGCTAAAAATATTCTTGTTTAGACAAGCCTACCAAGATGCTTAGAATGTGTGGATTTTAATCTGTTTTATTATTTTAACTTTTTGTAGGTTTTAAACTATTGATTTTCTTGGTTTATCTTTATCTGCTTTAGGATGGGATGATTTTTTGCACTCAAGTGGTGTATAAATTTTAGGAAATAAATAAGATAAATATTTTTCTTAGAAATAAAGACACTGGTCATCACTGCACCTTGAGGCACCAAGTTCCATAAATTATTATTCATTACTTGAAGGAACAGCTTCTTGTTTTGCCTCTCCTGCATCTGCCTTCTAGTGTAGAAAGTAAGCAGGACTGCTTTTTTGCCACTTTTTCAATGCATGGATCATGCGTGCACTGCCTTCCATCACCACTTTTTCCAATTCTGTTTAATCTTCATAGAAGGAGCAAAGATGGCGGACAGTGTCCGTCTGTGAGAATAAGCTCTAAGATGTGGTTAACTTTCTCATCTTTCATGCAGCTGTTTCCTGGACAGCAGCCTGTGATGAAGTTGCTGGAGACCTTGCAAGTGTGGCTACTCAGCCTCCCACTGGACAAAATCCCGTATGATGCCATCCTTGATCTACTCAACAACAAGATGCGGGTAAGCCCCAACTAGCTCTTGGCATAAATGGCTGCTATAGCAAATGTGGGATGGAGTTGTGTGATCCAATGCACTGCTGCCTGACAACTTTGCTTCACAAAGAGCATTTTCAACAGTCCTTGTTAGCTGTGTGTCCCATAATGCCTGGCAGTTGGATCATAGAATTGTAGAGTTGGAAGAGTCATGTAGGGTCATGTAGTCATCCCCTCTGAAGCAGCAGAAAACAAGCTTGCTCCATTTTCCACGTGACAGCCTGTCAAACATTTGAAGCTGACTGTGATCTCAACTCTCTGTCCCCTCTAGGTTAAACATAGCCACCTCCCACAACTGTTCCTTTTTAAGGCTTGGTTTCCACTAGCTCCTGATCCTCCTCCTTGCCCTCCTCTGCACACCCTCTAACTTGTTAATTGCATTCAATCAGACCAAAGGCCCCTCTAGGCCAGCATCCTGTGCTCAGAGTGGTCATCCAGGTACCACTTTGAAAGCCCTCAAGCTGGACCATGAACACAGTTGCCCCACTTCCGATTCCAGCAATCTGGTATAGAGAGGTGTAACCACCTCCCAATGCCTGATATTTTTATTTATTTTGGTTAGAAAATTTGTAGTTCACTGTTTGTGGAAAGAAAACCTCAAAGCAATTTGCCCTGGTGATTGTACATGTCCATCATGGTCTCCTGGCAGAATTATCTACAGGTCTTGTCACTATTGCTGATATCGGTGGTGGTGTTTTGAGCCTTTCAAAGAGATGCTGAAATTACAGTCAGTTACAATAATCCCAGCTTGTCCAGGTATTTATGAACATAATAAGAGCCTGCTGGATCAGGCCAGTGGCCGATCTAGCTCTGCTTCCTGTTCTCATAGTGGCCCAACAGTTTCCTGTGGGATACCAGGAATTGAGCACAAGAGCAGTCTCCCCTCTTGCGGTTTCCAGAAACTGGGATTCTGAAATTGCTGCCTCTGACTGTGGATAACCATCCTGGCTAGTAGCCGTTGATAACTCTCCCCTCCATGAATTTGCTGAATCCTCTTTTAAAAACATCCAAGTTGGTGGTCCTCAGTGCCTCATGTGGGAAGGAATTCCACAGTCAAATAGGACTTTGTTTTATCTGTTCTGAATCTTCCAGCATTCAGCTTCATTGGATGTCTTTGAGTTCTAGTGTTGTGAGAGGTAAAAAAACTTTCATGTTGCCTCTTAACAAACCTTTTCTCTAGATTAAGAAGTCCCAAACAGTGCAACCTTTCCTCCTTGGGAACATGTACCATCCCCTTTATCATTTTGGTTGGCCTTTTCCAAACTTTTTCCAAATCTGTAATCCCATTTTTGAGTTGAGGTGATCAGAACTGCATACTGTCTTCCAAAGATTTGTATAATGGCGTGATGATACTGGTAGTTTTGTTTAACACATGCTGGCTTTTTCTAGATCTCTGGGCTGTTCCTGCCCAGCCGCATCCAGTGGGTCGGGTGCCAGGGCAGCCGGGCAGAGCTGCGGGGATACCCTTGCTCCTTCTGGAAGCTCTTTCATATGCTGACTGTCCAGGCGGCTGTCCGGCCACAGGTCCTGCTCAACACAGGTAGGAGATGGCTGGTCCCTCTGAGAGTCTAAGGCAGCTCTCCAGGGATGCTTTGCACTACCACTCTCATCAGCCTCAGCATCATTGCTGGCTGGGGCTGATGGGAGCTGTAGTCCAAAGCCTCTCTGGAAGGCACCAGTTAGAGGAAGACTGATTTTAGGAGTGGGGGAGCGGGTCTGGCATCCTTTGGGCATTCACTGCAGTTAGAAGCAGTCAGCTCAAGTGCAACAGAAAGTGTTGGGGTTCTGGGGAAAGCACTGGCTTCCCTGCTTCTTGCAACCATGCACTGAAAGCTGGATCACTTGTTTGCACAGGAGCAAAGTAAGGGAGCTGCCTAAGTGCTGTCTTTGTGTGATGAGCATGTTTGCAAAAACATTTGGCTCAGTCGCAGAAAAGGCTGCGTCATAAAAAGATGAGGAGTGTATGACAGGCTAGAGCTGCAATTCAGCATCATAGAACTGTAGAATTGTAGAGATGGAAGGGACCTCAAGGGCCATCTAGTTCAACAGGAATCTTAATGAAAGCATCCATGGCAAATGGCCATCCAACGTCTGTTTAAACACTCGCAATGAAGAAGAGTCCTCCATCTTCCAAGGGAGACCATTCCACTGTCAAATAGCTTTTACTGTCAGAAAGGTCCTCTAGTCAGAATCTCCTTTCTTGCCATTTGAATGTGCTGGTTTGGGTCCTCCCCTGCAGAGCAGCAGAAAAGAAGCTTGCTCCATATTTGTGTGACATCCTTTAGATATTTGAAGATGGCTATCATATATTCTTTAAGTCTCCTGTCCTCCAAGCTAAGCATCCACAGCTCCCTTCACTGTTCCTCATAAGTCCATGTTTCCGCACATTCCAGCTTCACCACATCTTAAATTGTGGTGCCCTTAAGTGGACACAAGACTCCAGGTGGGGTCTGACCAAGGCAGAATAGTACTATTACTTTCATTGATTGAGACTCTACTATTGATGCAGTGTAGAATAGCATTAGTTTTTTTGCTGCTGCATCACACTTTTGGCTCATAACAGGACTGCTGAATTTTTCTCACATGTACTGCTGTCAAACCAGATGTTCCCCATGCTTTATTTGTGCATCTGGTTATTCTTGCCTAAGTGCAGAACCTGACATTTGTCCCTATTGAATTTCCTTTGCCAACTCTTCCGTTCCAGAGGAAGGTTGAAAGTTGAAGGTCTGCATGTCTCTGTGTGTCTTCCACATACTTTGCCATCCGTTGAAACCAGGCCACATTTTTTTATCGCTTCTTACGACAAAAGAATTGGGTCAGGCGGCCGGATTAGGTCTTGGGAGGTGTTCCCCCCCCTTATTGCTTGCTTTTAAATCCCATCTACTAAAAAGCCGGATTCTCCCCCTAATCCTGCCAGCCGCAGGTGGGCTTTGATGGGACTTGCCCACTTTAAAGATTAGGGTTACCCTGAATCGCAGCAGTTCGGGGGTGGGTGACGGCAGCTGTTTACACAAGATGCATCCCTTGCCTGGTCAAAGGAAGGAGCCTTTTTCGTGGAGTCTTTCCGTCTGCCTTAAACCCCTCAAGAGTGGTGCAGAGAAATGGTGATCCAAGCAATCCCCTCTGAATAATTCACCCATATTTATCCAGATGAGCCAGCCCTGTGCTTTGCTGCCCAAGATCTTTCTGCAAATCTTACTGCAAAACAGCTCTGTGGAGAGATTTTGAACTCCCTCAGAAGGCAGTGGACTCTCCTTCATTGGCAGTTTCGAAGCAGAATTTGGCCACCTGTCGGGGATGTGTTAGTTGTGATTCCCACTTTGCAGGGTGTTAGACCGGGGACTGGATGACAGTTGGGAGTCCCTTTCGATTATACAATTCTTTGCTGCTATGATTCTGTATTCCTCCTTGTTCTATGATTCTAAGCTCCACAGGGTAGGACCCAATCAAATGGATTTAAATGAATCACAGAATCATAGTATCGTAGAGTTGGAAAGGATGCTGAGGGTCATCTAGTCCAACCCCCTGCAATGCAGGAACCTCCACCAAAGCATCACAGACAGGTCCTCTGACAGATGGCCATCCAACCTCTGCTTAAAAACATACAAAGGAGAGTTTATCATTTCTCAAAGGAGTCCGTTCCAGTGTCAAACAGCTCTTACTATTGGAAAGTTCTTCCTTGTTTTGTCAAGTTCTTGTAACTTGAATCCATTGGTTCGAGTCCTGCCCTTCAGAGCAGGAGAAATCAAGCTTGCTCCATTGTCCATATGACAGCCTTTTAGATATTTGAAGATGGTTATCATATCTCCTCTCAGTCTCCTCTTTTCCAGGCTAAACATACCCACCTCCTTCAACTGTTCCTCTTAAGGCTTGGTTTCCAGACCCTTGATCATCTTGGTCACCCTCCATTGCAAATATTCGAGATTTCCAATATCCTTCTTAAATTGTGGCACTCAGACCTGGACACAGGACTCCAGGTGGGGTCTGACCCAAGGCACAATAGAGTGGTACTATGATTTCCCTTGATCTGGATGCTATATTTCTGTTGATTCAGCCTAGAATTCAGCTTTGTTTTTTGTTATTTTTGCTGCTGCTGCATCACACTGTTGACTCATACTAGGACCCCTAGATCTTTTTCACATGTTCTACTAGCAAGCTGGGTGTCCCCCATCTGATATTTGTGCTGCTGGTTCTTCCCACCTAAGTGCAGAACCTGACATTTGTCCCTATTAAAATTTATTCTGTTACTTTGGACCCAGTTCTTCAAACAGCTATGGTCATCTTGAATCCTGATTCTGTCTTCTATGGCATAAGCTAATGAGGAGAAATTAAAAGAAAGGAGATTCCAAGTCAACATTAGGAGTAACTTTCTTATGGTAGGAGCCACTTGACAGTGGAAGAGACTCCTGCAGAAGGTGGAGGTCCTGGAGAAGCAGAGCAAGGCTAAGAAAAATAATTTAAAAATGAAAAAAATATTTTTGTGTGTGTATGTGTGTGACACCCACCCACCCACCCACCCAAAACTCTTCCCTTAATTGTCTAGCTTAAGGCATCTCTCAAATTTCACAACCAATTATTTAAAAATATTTGAAAATGTTAATGTAATGTAATGTAATGTATATCTTGTGTTCCTTTTCGAATCTGTGGACTTTGATTATTGCCAACACATTCCACACATTTCCAAGTCCTCCTTCATGATGGATGACAAATCACCCTGTAGTCCCATCTCTATTGAGCTGCAGGTGAATCAGCCCAAATGCAATGGGGGATGTTGATGGGCACCGCTTGTTTTAGAGTTTGGTTTTGATTCAGCCTTGCTGGCCTTCCACCTCTCATTGCAGGTTTTGAAGGCAACCCCCAGGTGGTGCTGCAGGTCCTGAGGAAGTACATTCGGGATTTCTTTGGGTGTCGAGCCTGCTCTCAGCACTTTGAAGAGATGGCTGAGGAGTCACTGAAGGATGTGAATACCCTGGATGAGGCCGTGCTGTGGCTCTGGGAGAAACACAACGTTGTGAACGCCCGTCTGGCAGGTGTGAAAGCAGAACTGGGCCAAGATGACCAGTCTCTCCTTGGGCTTTCAGAAAAGGGGAACCCAAATGATCAAGGAAATGGAGTGACTCCCCCATGAGGAAATGTTGCAGTGCTTGGGTCTTTTAGTTTAGAGAAAAGACAAGTAAGAAGCAGCATGATAAGAGTTTGTAATATTTCTCCCTCTCTCCTGATGCTAGAACTCATGGGCATCTGGTGTCGGAAGGCTTAGTAGAGAGAAAAGAAAGTACTTCTACAGAACTTGCTCCCGAAGTAGGCAATGACAGCCATCAACTTGGATAGCTTTAAGAGAGGATTAGACAAATTCACCAGTCACAGTGACTATACTCTGTCCACAGTAAGAGGCAACAATGCCTCTGAAATCCCAGTTGTTGAAAACTGTGGGAGGGGAGAGGGTTTTAGCACTTGGTTCCTGATAGCTGACTTCCCACAGGCAACTGTTCAGCTCCTGTAAGAACAGGATGCTGTCCCAGATGGGCCATTGGCCTGATCCAGCAGGCTCTTATGTTCTATGCTCTTATATTAACATATTTATTCATCCAGTAATTCTAACTGACCCACAAAAGTAACTATGCCTGGTCCGTATACCATGCTTAAACCAGAATTTCCCAGTTCAAGCTGTCACAGGAAGCTGTGGTCTAACAAACCATGGCAATCTGTTCCTCCAAACTGAGAATGGAAGGAAGTGTCATGGGAAACAGAATGGCAGACTGGAACCTTGAACAAGAGGCACTCCAAGCAGCACTATTGGACTGCAGGGCCCACTTGCGTGGACACCAAGTATTAAAGAGTGAAAGCCATAGCTCCAAAAGTGGAACTTTGATTAAAAACAACAACATAAAGACATAAGAAGAGCCTGCTGGATCAGCCCAGTGGCCCATCTAGTCCAGCATCTTGTCCTCACAGTGGCCAACCTGTTGGCCCAATGGGAAACCTGCAAGCAGGATCCAAGCACAAGAGCCCTCCCCATTTCTCCACTTGCTTCATAAGGGAGTCACTCCATCCCCTTAATTTCCATCTCCCTTTTAAAGTGAGCCCACCAGAACTGTCTGCAGCCTTCCAAACGTCATTGCACCAAAAATTTGTATCAACAGTATTATTATATTGGCAGTTTGACAAATGATTCGTAAAGCAAATTCACTTTTTTTATTCTTTGGTTTGTAATCTGTCCATCTGGCATGAATACTTTAGTTGCAATTCCTTCATTGCAGGGGGTTGGGATAGATGGCCTTTCGGATCCCTTCCAACTCTACAATTATATGATTCTGTGATTCATGCAGGGCTCCTGAACTAATTCTCTGCCCCTTCTTGACAGGTGGCTTGAACGAAGACCCAAAATTCCCTAAACTCCAGTGGCCGACACCAGACATTTGCCCTCTTTGCCACGAAAAAAGAAATGGCCTGCATGCCTGGAATGAAGCCCAAGTCCTTCAGTTTTTGAAGCGCCACTACAGCAGCGACAACATTCTCTACACCTACACTGAGGAGGGATCCAAAGAAGAGGGAGACGAAAACTCCCATAAGAAAAACGTCAGAAATAATGAAGAATGGATCCCTAATCTGGAACGACAGCTGGATCCTGAGTCTCACGTATTGGACATATTACTAGCCAAAGACCAAAACAAGCCTTTGGCCAAGGAGGAAATGAAGCCAGCTGTCTCCTTCCTGGGGATAGGGTTCTCCAATGTCGACATGAGCCTCTGCATTGTCCTTTACATTGCATCCTCTTTCTTCCTGATGATCATGTACTTTTTTTTTCGGATGAGGTCCAAGCGCCGGAAATTGTGGCATCCCCGTCCATACGTTTAGGCCAGAAGGAAGCCCCGGTTTCTCTCTTGGCCTGCAGCTTTAAGGTTTTTGATCAGGGATTTTTTCTTCTTCTCAAAAAGCAGTATTTCTTGTTCTGGGAAAGGGCTTTCCCTTCTTCCAAGTGTTCATCTACTGCTCTTCCTGGAGCTCCCTGTTGTGGAATGGACTGGATTTGAAACATGTGCCTGTAACTGCCAAACACACACATCACACACAGACATTAAAGTGTTTCAGACATTAAAGTGTTTCTGCTGGTCTTGCACACCTTGGTTTCTTGAAGAAGTGTAGGGAGTTTGTTTTTGAAACAAGTTTCTGAAGGAAACATAGATACTCCTCTTCTATAGCAAATATTTCCTGAATACTCTGCTGTGGGGAGGCTTGCTAATCCATCTTGCCCCAGGTGGGATGCTCAGCCTGTTGGAAACATGGATCACTCTGGAATGATGGGGCAGCCAGGGGGCAGCAGCGTGAGAAAGTACTATAAATAATAATAGTATTATGTTATTATTATTATTATTATTATAATTATTATTATATTTATATCCCAAGTTTTCCCCAGACTGGGATTCTAGGCGACACCCACAAATTAAAACAACACGGATGAAATGTGAAAAGCCAAAAACATCTAAACTATATTATTTAAAAGATAATTCTCTTTTGCTGATTACAGCCTCTGGGAGTTCGTGACCAAGTCTTGTAAATAGGGACGTATGGCGGGGGATTGGAGGAGACTGAAGAGTGTGAGCTTGTTTCTTTTGGATTAAGGCTGGTTGCTTGTCTGAGCTGTATGGAAGCTTGATTGTGTATTTGTGGGTGTGGCTGTGTGCTCTCCTAGAGCACATGGTCTGAGGGGCTGTGGCCACTGCTGAGAAGAAGACAGGCTGAAGGAGGCAGTAAGTTGGAAGAGGAGTTAGCAGCCAGCAGCAGTTCTGCTTAACTGATTGCAGCTTCTGGGAGCTCATGGACAGGGTGTTTGTGAGGGTGTTTAGTGGGAGAGTTTAAGGGGGAAGCCCAGAGTGTTGTCTCATGGTTAGTGTAGAACCAAGAGACATGGAGAGTGAGGGAGCTGCTGCAGTGACCTGCAACACCTGTGCCATGTTTGCCTTCCTGCTGGAGAACGTACAAAAGCACACTAGTAGCAAGTGCAAGCTGGTTGCCTTGTTGGAAGAGAAGGTCCAGCAACTTGAGGCTGACCTATCCATTCTTGGAGCTACTGGGCAAGATGAGGAATTTCTCAGTTGAGCAGAGTAGACTGTCCTGGAACAGTGAAATGGAGGGGGTGCCCATAGGGAGGAGTGGTGTTATTTCGAGTAGGTTGTCAGCAATATGCTGATGACACACAGCTCTACTCTCCATTACATCTGCAGGTGTGGCAGTGGATGTGCTGGTCTGTTACTTTGCTTCAGTAATATGCTGTAGGAGAGCCAACAAACTGAAGCTCAATCCCAGTAAGACTGAGGCACTGTTATGGGGTGGTTCCCTAAATAGTATGGGTGGGAGGTTGCCTGCTGTTGATGGGATTACATTCCTTCTGAAGGAGCATATACATATCTTTGGGGTACTTCTGGATCCTTTGTGGTTCCTTGAGACTCGGGTGGCCTCAGTGGCTTGGAGTGCCTTCCATCAGCTTCTGCTGTTGGCCCATCTGCACCCCTATCTGGACAGGGATAGCCTTACTAGTTTGTCTATGCTTTGGTAATCTTTAGGTTAGATTACTGCAACCTGTTATGTGTAGGGCTGCTTCTGAAGATGGTTTGGAAACCTAGCTGGTGCAGAATTCAGCGGCCAGGTTGCTCACTGGGACAACCTGTGAGCAACCTGTTGGGAATATATTTCACTGCCCCTGGCCTGACTACACTGGCTGCCAATTAGTTTCTGGGCCAAATTTAAAGTGCTGTCTTTGACTTGTAAACCTTAATTGGCTCAGGACCAGAATACAAGGACTAGCTCTTCCCCTATGAACCAGCTAGGACCCTGCAATCATCATCTGAGGCCCTTTGTGTGCTTTCACAAGAGGTCCAGATGCTGGAAACAGGAGAACAGGTCTTTTCCACAGTGGCTTCCTGCTTGTGGGATGCTGTTCCCAAGGAGGCTCACTTGGCACCTTGATTACATATCTTTAGGCATCAAACAAAAACATTTTTCAGTAACCAGACCTTTGGCTGATTAACATTATATGGTCTTTTAAATGTGTTTGTGGGAGGAGGGTTATTGTTTTTGTTTTATTGTGTATTTTGTGTTCTCATTTTGCATTTGTGAACTGTCCTATGATCTTCAGATCAAGGCTGTTATACAAATTTATTAAATAATAAAAAAGAAAGAAGATTGCCTATTCCAGGAGATGAATCCCTGGAGGAATGTGGCACATGGAAGCAGAATTGTCGGCAGCCATGCTGTGTCACTGGAACTGCAAAATCCATGCCGTGCCCTCACCTTGGACAGTGATTCTGCACCAAGGGAGTAAGGATAGCAGTTGCAGACCTCAGAACGCACTGAGGAGGCTGTGGGAGATACTATGTACAAAACAAACCTGTCACTTCGCAGAGGAGGAAGAGAAGTGTGGGGGTTATAGGAGACTCACTGCTGAGGGGGACAGAGGCAGAATGTGTGGAAGCAACAGTATATCCCGGAGGGGGGCAGACAAGCTGCTTTCCAGGTGCAAAGAATGTGACAGAGAAGTTGCTAAGTCTGGTAAAGCCCACTGACCACAACCCCTTCCTTTAGATTCATGTACAGTGGTACCTCGGGTTACATACGCTTCAGGTTACATACATTCAGGTTACAGACTTGGCTAACCCAGAAATAGTGCTTCAGGTTAAGAACTTTGCTTCAGGATGAGAACAGAAATTGTGCTCCTGTGGCACGGCGGCAGCAGGAGGCCCATTAGCTAATGTGGTACCTCAGGTTAAGAACAGTTTCAGGTTAAGAACGGACCTCTAGAACGAATTAAGTTCTTAACCCGAGGTACCACTGTATTACAGACCGCAGGAGAACACCTGGTTCTGGGGATAATAGCTTCATCAATGCACAAGAAACTGAGTTGGTGCTCCAGAAACCTACTAAAGGGATTGAAGTTGGCCTTAACAGCTCTGGAGTGTTAGGACTCCAACGGTTTCCAGTTACAAGAAAGGAAATTCCAAATAAACACCAGGGAGAACTTTCTGGCAGTAAGAGCTGTTCTATAACGGCTTGGAACTCCTTGGAAGGTTGTAGACTCTCCTTTGAAGGTTTTTCAGCAGAGGTTGGGATGGCCATCTGTCATGGATGCTTTAGTTGATTTTCCTGCATTGCAGGAGATTAGACTAGATGACCCCCAGCATCCCTTCGTATAATTATACGTATAATTATAATTATACGATTCTATGAATAGGTAAAAAGTAATTAAACCATAAAAGATTAAAACAAATTAAAGCAAAGGCACATACAGCAGTATGAGAAGCCGTTGTTGTTATTTTCAGTTCCCAAAGGCCTGTTGGTATAATACTGTGTTTACCTGCCAGGGGAAGGACAGCAAGGAAGAACCCAGTCTTAATTTCACTAGGATGGGAGTGCCAAAGTTGTCTGGGAGCAGTAACCAAGAATACAATCTTTCAGACTCAGTGGACATTTAAACCCTAAGCCTTCCCCCAAAGGATCCTGGGCACTATAGTTTGTTGAGGAGTGCTGGAAACTAGATTTGTGATAGGTAAACAACAGATCCCAAGATTTATTAGGAGAAGTCACGCGCTTTAAATACATGGGGAAGGCTGCTGTGGACTAGGCCCTTCCAACATGGACAATGTTTTAGAAAAAGGAAATGGGTGTGCAGTGAGTTTCCCTGTGGTCAGTGGACCTTAATAATAATAATAATAATAATAATAATAATAATAATAATAATAATAATAATTTATTTGTACCCCGCCCATCTGGCTGGGTTTCCCCAGCCACTCTGGGCGGCTTCCATAGAAACCAAAAAACACTAAAATATCATACATTAAAAACTTCCCTGAACAGGGCTGCCTTAAGATGTCTTCCGAATGTCAGGTAGTTGTTTATCGTTTTGACATCTGATGGGATCTCAAGAGGTTTGTGGTTCTGATTTTGTTTTGAGATTTTGCAGGCAGTTTTGCAAATCCGCATGGTGTTTGGCTACCAAGTTTGCAAGGAACAACTTTCCTTGGAGGTTTTTAAGCAGCGGCTGGATGGCCATCTGTCAGGGATGCTTTAGTTGTGATTCCTGCACTGAAGGGGGTTGGGCTAGATGACCCTTGGGGGTTCCTCCCAACCCTGCAATTCTGTTATTCTAACCTGCCATCTGCATGTTTCTCCTTTCTGAGTTACGAGCCACATTCACTTCCCTCTCTATGTGCTACTTTCGCAGCCTGCATTTAAATCACAGAACCGTAGAGTTGGAAGGGACAGCAAGGGCTATCTAATCCAACCCCCTGAATGTAGTTTGCATGTTTGATTCCACCCCTCTTTCTTACCTGTAAGGTACTTGGTTCTTTGCTCTCTGGCACCACCTACTGCCCAAAGCAGGTGGTGGTTTTTGTCCTCTCTTAACGGCCTCTCTTTTGCCCCTCTTTCACTTGACCCCAGCAAAAGAGTGTTCTTATACTGAGATCCTGCTCAGGGGCTTCCCTCTGGAGCATCTGCTTGGCCACTGTGAGTATATTATGTGCACCACCTTGAGCTCCTTGGAAGAAAAGTGGGATAGAATAGCAATCAATCAACCCCCTTTGGTGAACCTTTACACTCTGGAAGGCAGCAGAAACTGAATCTGCTTCAGGATTGATTAGTTGGTGAAGAGAAGGGTTGAAGAAGGGAGGTTCTCCCATGCCTTCCTAGAATTTAAGTACCAGTTATCCTGCTCTTATTAGTATGCAAGCTTTCTTCACATAGGATCAGAATTGTATAGCTGGAAGGCACTCCAAGGGCCATCTAGCCCAACCCCCACCATGCAGGAATCCCAACTAGCATCCTTGACATCTGGCTATCCAAGCTCTGCTTAAAAACCTCCAATAAAAATGAGGGAGTAGCTGGACTCTGATTGGAAGCAGCAGAGGCTACCCAACTGACTTAGGGACTACACTCTGGATTTGTGTAGGGTTTGCTCCTTAACCATTTCTTCTCCCCAAGATATCCTGCAAGACAGTGGAGGTTTGATGAGCCCCATCTGCCCCTCACTTCCCTCTACAGCACATGCAGAAACTGCCTTCTTCACCGTTGGACCCACTATTGGTCTCATCTGCTGGAGCCCGTCTTTGCATGCAGGGGAAGTCCCTAACTCAGAGCTTTCCAAACTTTTCATGCTGGTGACACTTTTTAGACGTGCATCATTTTGTGACACCGTAATTAAATTTTACTAGCAAAGCAGGGGTTAGACTAGTCAATTTCCAGCCCTGGAAGGAGTGTGGGGAGTGTTCACACGACACACCTACACACATGAAACCTCTACCCTAATTCATCAAGGGTTTGAGATACATCAGCTATTCTCACCTGGTTTAGCCGGCCAGTCAAAGTAATTTAATGGGGTGTGGCTGCTAATACAAGATGACAGCATCTAGGAGCCGCAGGTAAGAGTTGAGGACAGGGTGGGGACCAAAGGTGGGCAAACTATCCCAGAAGGAGTAGGACATGTCCTCCACCAGAGGTATTACTCCTCCTCTAACACCTCATATACCCTGGATTATTGTTATTTATGGTCACAATCAATGATCTTGGCAATATCACACAGTTTACCATAGAAGCCCTGCCCTGCCCCAGGTAATGAAACCGAGCTCCTCCACCAGGAAGACGTGGGAGTCTCATCTGGGTGCCCTTCAATTCAAGGATGGTCATAGAATCATGGAATTGTAGAGGTGGAAGGGTCCCCTAAGTGTCATCTAGCTCAATCCCCTGCTATGAAGGAATCATAGCTAAAGAATCACTGACATTGCCATTCAAATTCTGCTTTAAAAACTTCCAAAGAAGGAAGTCTCCTATCTTCAAGGTTGTGCCAATTGACTCTTACCTTCAGAAAGTTCTTCCTGATATTTAGTAGGAATCTCCTTTCTTCTTACTTGAAGCTTTAGGTTCAGGTTCTATCCCCAAGAGCAGGAGGAAACAAGCTTGTTTCATCTTCCGTGTGACAGCCCTTTAGATATTTGAAGATGGCTGTCATATCCTCTCTCCTCTTCTCCAGTCTAAACATCTCTAACTTCCTGAGCTGTTCCTCATAAGGTTTCAAGACCTTTGAGAATCTTGGTCTGCTCTGTATGGGATGGGTTTTAATGGGTAGAAGAGTATATATTAATTGCAATTTATCATTCCAGGCACCCATATGTGTGGGCTGGAGAGTTTCAAAATACTTGGGGCAAAACTAAAAGCATGGCAACTGGGTTGCAAAAGCTTGTTTTCAGCAGATTCAGCAATGAAGTAAGCTGGCTCCCCCTTTCTTACCCCACTTAACAAAAATATCAGGCAACAATTGTAAAGTAAGTTTAAAAATAAGATTCATTTTATAATCATGCATTGGTTCAGAGCAACAGTAGCAGTAAGAGCTATAACCAGCTTCAGGCGTGTGCCTAAAGCTGGAACAAGAAGAGGCATGTCTACATCTAACACTGGTCAAAGGAAGAGAGAGGGAGGTGGGACAATATGCTACTTTCTCTTCTGGAGAAAGAAGGGAAATGATGGTATTTCTATGGTCTGAGTTTCTGTACATCAGCAGTACAGCTCTATGTCCTTAGCCATTTCTCATGCTTACTAGTGAGAATATGCATTTGTTAGGTTTGGCTGCTAATCTGCCACCTTAGAATAGCATTCACTTTTATTTTTGCCGCTGTATTACAGGTTGAGTCATGTGAAGCTTGTGGTCTGCTAAGACCCCTAGATCCTACTGGCAAGCCAAGTGTTCCCCATCTTTTTTTGAGCAGCTGGTTCTTCCTGCCTTAGTTTGGGCCCAATTCTCCAATCTGTTAATGCCATCTTGAATTCCAATTCTGTCATCTGCAGTATTAGCTATCCCTCCCAGTTTGGTGCCATCTGCAAATTGGATGAGCATCCCCTCAAAACCTTCATTGTAGTCATTTATAAAGATGTTTTACAACAACGGGCCCAGAACAGAACCCTGTGGCTCCCCACTTGTCCCTTTTCCCCAGGATGATGAGCAACCATTGGTGAACATTTTTTTTTTCCATTCAGTCAGTCAACCAGTTACAAATCCACCTAACAGTTACCTCGTTCAGATCACATTTTATCAGCTGCCCCACAATAATATAATGTGGGACTTTGTCAAAAGCCTTGCTGAAATCAAAACTTAAGTCCACAGAATTCCCTGACCCACCAACCTTGTAACTCTGTCAAAAAGAAAGAAAGAAATGAGATTTATCTGGCCTGACTTGTTTGTTATTTGAGAAAGCCGTGCTGGGTCTTAGGTATCAATAGCATCTTTTTCTAAGTGCTCACAGACCAACTTTAGATAAGTTTTTTAGGAAGGTGCTGCTGGTCAAATGGTGAGTCTTCTGGAAGAGGACAAAAAGTTGGCACTCAGAAGCCAAAAATGGGGGGTGGGGTGGGATGCAAATTCCTCAGAGCTGCACCCCAGGAACAAATATTTATTCAGTTTCAATTTCCATTCCACCCTTCCTTTGAAGGAGCCAATATGCACTCTGAGCTCCTTTGGAGGAAGGGCAGAATATAAAATGAATTTATAAATACGCACCGTGACCCTAGTCCTCATTGAGGTGCCTGGATCCGTCGCCTCCAGGCAGAGTCCTAGATAGGGGAAACCTAAATGATGATGATGGTGATGAAGAAGAAGAAGAAGAAGAAGAAGAAGAAGAAGAAGAAGAAGAAGAAGAAGAAGAAGAAGAAGAAGAAGAAGAAGTGACATTCTCCACAAAGCAAAGGAGACGCGTTAGGGTTCTTTACCACAGTTTTTTTGTGGTTGCCTGGAGGCGTTTTCACTCAGGTGGAGGCTGAAGCGTTAAAAGGCGGGCTCGGGGGGTCTTGTCTCAGTGAGGACTAGCCGCATGTGTGGACGGACAGGGGAGGCCAGCCCGCCTGGCGGATAAAAGCCCGCCAAGCGTCCCTTCAGTACCGCGGACAACTCCGGCGCCTCGCCTGGCTTGCCAACGGCTCTGGGGGGCTTTGTTATGTTAAGGAAGCTTCTTGGTATGGGAAGTGAACCCGGGAAGGGGGAGGGGAGGTGGGGAGAAGAGGAGGAGGAGCGCCCCCTGGGGAGGGGAGGGGGCTCCGCTCAAGTGACGCCCACAAGCTTTGCCAGGGGATATCCCTCGCTGCTGCTAGTCCTGTCGCCCCCTCCCTCTCCCCCACCCAAAACCCTTCCCAGCATCGCAGGGAACAGCCAGAGGTCGACCTGACGCAGCCCGGGCTCCGCGGAGGGAATGTAAAAAGGACTCGCAGCAGCAGCGCACGGAGTTCCAGGTTGGCCGTCAGAGCTCCCTCTGAGGTTGGGTGTCTTTGCGTGCCTTTCCCCTTCCCCGAACCCCCAACAGGGACCTTGACTCACTTTCTGCCTCAGCACGATGCTCTTGGAGCGAGCCCGGGCCGAGAAAGCGGCCCCCGCCGAGGCCTGCGCCTTCGGCCGGAATGCAGGTAAGGGGGACCCGACGGGGCGGCTGCGGCGCGCGGAGGAGGAGGCTTGGCCGTTGGGGCGGCCATCTGGCCTGGGGGTCCGAGGGGGGAAAGAGAGACGGGGAAAGATAAATTAAGGACGGAAAGGTTGAGAAGCACTTTGAAGGAAACGGAGGCAGAATGGAAGAAAGGAGTGGTTTTAAAGAAAGAGAAGGAAAGAAGAAACCCGCAGAGCGCGCAGCGTCCAGCAGGTCAGCGGGGATGTCCTCCCTGCGGGGAGATCTAAGGACGATAAGGCAACCGGTGTTAGCCGGGATGGGAAGTTGGAGCTCCAGGAAGGCGCTGCTACAACTTGGGGGCTCCGGTGAGGGCAGGTGGGCTGCAGGTGCCTCAAGTCGCTCTTTGGAGACGGGCAGAGCAGCGCAGGAGGCGCCGGGGGTCCAGTCAGGATGTTGCTACTCTTTGGTGCTATTATTATACTCAGAGCTGTTAGCACTATTGGTACTGGTTCTATTACAACTGTTACTGTTACTATTACTACCATCTTTATTGCACTACTACAAATTATTACAACTATTATGACTATCACTTCTATCATCGTTACTATTGTAACAACTATTATTAATTTCTCCTAATTATGCTTGATTTCCTGTAAGGAAATTTTCGAGGTTTCGCCACTTCTTCGGCCTTTTTCTGCAGCGACCTTATTTACTGGATATCATTGTATTCATTCATTTTGTTTTGTTTTGTTTTTAAATATTCTTTTGGTGCTGGAGGGGGCGGGTTGTCCTGAGAAACGACGGAGGGAATCCTTTTTCAAAGTTCATCCTCCCCGGCGGGGGATCGAGCTGTGTCTCTTGGAAATCCATTGGGGAGACTCCTGCTCCAATCCGCTTGGCGCATCGCTTTTTCTATTCGGATGGTACAAAAGCAATCGAAATTCCTTTTTAGAAGTAAAAAAAAGGAAAGCAAGAAAGAAGAAACATAGGCGGAGGGGGGCGGAGTATGTAGGTTAGGAGTCTTTCAAATATTTTTTGCCAATCATAAATATTTTTATAAATAAAGAAGTAAATAAATAAATGGAGGACCTGATTTTGGGCGAAGGGTGTAATTATTTTGTGTATGGACAGAAGACCAAATTTGGGGGGGTGGAGAAAGAAGAAGGAAAAAAATTTTCGTTCCTTCGGGGGCTTTTCTCTCCTCCATAAAGGCCCTCCCTGCCTGTTCCTTAGGGAGTGCTTTTTGGGGTGTGGGGGCAGAAAGAAGAAATAATAATAATGATAATGTTTCCTGCTTGGCAGGGGGTTGGACTCGATGGCCCTTGTGGTCTATTCCAACTCTATGATTCTATAATAACAACAATAATAATAATAATAATTAATAACAGGCGACCCTTTTATCCCTTGAAATACATACACACGTTACCCCTATTGAGTGCCAAGTTAAACTTTTGGGGCGCCAAGTTAACCCCCCCCAAATAATAAAATAAAATAATAAAATAAAATAAAATAGGACAAAGGAAATGAATGGGTACAATTCCCAGAGGTGGTGGGTCTGGCAGCCTCGCAACCCTGCACTCGCTTTCCGCTTAACTCTGTGAGACTTACTTTAGAGTAGAGTTGGTCAGGCTTGCACTACAAGGAATTTGATGTTTTTAAAAAAGCATTCTTTTTTATTCATTTGTTATTTGCTTTTCAAATTAAGTGTATTTTTTTTAAAAAATATATTTTTGTCACTGTTGTTATTATTACTACTATTTGGATGTCTGCAATTCCTGCATTACAGGAGGTTGGCTTAGATGTCCCGAGTCCGAGAAACGGGTGAGTTGCCTCTCCTATGTGGGTTTGCACTCCCCATGAAGGAGCAAGGTTGCACTTTGGGGGTGCTTCTGAATCCAGCTCTGTCATTACTGGAAGCTCAGGAAGCCTTAGTTGCCAGAAGTGCTTTTTACCAACTGCAGCTGGTTGCACGGCTATGCTTGGACCGGGAAAGGCTGGCCGCAGTAGTTCATGCATTGGTTACTTCACTACTGATTTCTGCAACGCGCTCAAGGTGTTACTGTTAGTATATAAAGCCCTTAACAACTCTGGACCAGTTTACTTACAAGGGCAACTTACCCAGCACATGCCTACTCAACCACTTTGAGCAGTGGAATCACTACTACTACAACTACTACTACTACTACTACTAATTGTATACTGCCCTTCAAGATCACAGGGTTGTTCACAACATAAAAATACTAAATGAGAACACAAAATACATAATAAAAGCAAAAACAAACCAACACCCACACCCACACCCCACCCACAAACACATTTGAAAGATCATAGAATGTTTGAGTCACATGATACCCATTCCAAATTTGTAAGAACTTGATCATTTAGTGTGGCAGCACCTGTACTTTGGAACTCCCAGCCTATTGATATGAAGCATGCGCCTTTGCTGAACTCTTTTTGGTGACTGCTAAAATCATTCTTTGTTTGTAGATGCTTAGAGAGTGGAGGTAATTTAAATTGGTTTTAGTATTTTATGTTTTTGTATGTTTTAAAGTATGGTTGTGAATTGTTCTTGATTCTTTTGTTTTATCCTTTTGTAAACCTTTTTGAGTTTGTTTGTTTTTTACAATCAAGCGATGTATAAATTTTAGGAAATAAAATAAAATAAATAAATAGATGATCCCTGAGGTCCCTTCCAACTCTACCATTCTAGGATTCTTTGTATGTTCTGCACTACAGTATTAATACTATGCTGGTAGGTTGCTAAATCACAATGAAATTTTCAATACCTTTGCCTAATGCAATAAACTTGTTGAATTGAAATTATTATTATTTATTACTTGCCCTTCTCCCAAAGGGCCCAGGGCAGATTTCAGCATTAAAGTACAATTTTAAAATGACTTAAAAGTATTGCCCCCTTTTGCACTATTCATTTATTTATTGCCTTCTATTCCCCCCCTTTTTTCTGTCTCCAATGATCTCAATTCAGCATAAATGGTTCTCTCCCTTTCTTCATTTAATCCAGGGATAGACAAACTCGGCCCTCCAGATATTTTGAGACTACAATTCCCATCATCCCTGATCACTGGTCCTGTTAGCTAGGGATGATGGGAGTTGTAGTCCCAAAACATCTGGCGGGCCAAGTTTGCCTATGCCTGGTTTAATCCCTACAACAACACTGCAAGGGAGCTTAGGCTGAGAGGAGGCAGTGACAGACCACCAAGTTCATACCCATTGAGCTTCATGGACCATTGAGCTTCATTTGAATCCTGGCCCCTCCCAGGTTTTAGTCCTCACTGAATACCCAAAACAGTAGAATCATAGAAATGTAGAGCTGGAAGGGATCCTGAGGGTCATCTAGACCAACCCCCTGCAATGCAGGAATCTCAACCTTTCATTAAAAACCTCCAAGGAAGGCAAGTCCACCAACTCTTGGGGGAGTCTGTTCCATTGCTTAATGGCTCTTACACTCAGAAATTTCTTCCTCTTTTCTTGTAACTTGATGCCATTGGTTCAGGTCCTACCCTTTGGAGCAGGAAGAAACAAGCTTGCTCCATCTTCCGTGTGAGAGCCCTATCCTCATAAGGCTTGGTTTCCAGACCCTTGGTCTCCTTGGTCACCTTATGAGAAAGGTAGGTTGGGCTGAGAGAAGACAGTAACCAGCCCAATGTCCCACAGTGAGTTTCATGCCCAAGTGTGGATCTGAACCCTGGTTATCTCCCAGGTCCTAATCCTCATTGAATTTCCACAGCAACCCTGCAAGGTAGCTTAGGTTAAGCACAATTATCTTTGTGTACGTTTAGGCATGAGAATTCTGCACCAAATAGGATGGATGGATGGACAACCAGAATCATAGTGCACATTTCCTGGCCTTCTCCTTCCTGGAGAGTAAATCCTTTTGGCAATCTCTATGGGATTCAAGGTTCCAGCAGATGTTGTTTTTGGGCTGCTGAGTGTGGCCTTCACAAATTAAAATTAAATGGCCTTCACAAATTAAAATGTATTTTTTCGATGCTGAGGGAAGAAAACAGGAGTGTCTGCCAGATCTATGGCCTTGATGCCATCCCATGCAAGGCAGACCTCTACCTCCAGGGGCATCTTGAGACTCCCCCCCCATCCAATTGATTTTTGTTCACTCTATTTCTCCATGTTTAATTTTCTGGGATTTGGGATGTTTGGCCTTTTCTGATAACTTAGACTCTCAGCTACTCACCTTCCATTTTTTCTTCTTGTTTAAATACACTCTACTCTAAGGAACTGGAAATGGGGCAGTGAATTTCCTGTCCTGAGAATGATTCCCCCCCCCCAAAGTCTGGCTGAATCTAAGTCAAAAAGACACATTTGAAATTCAGGGGCGAGCCATCCATAACCCCCTTTTGGGCTTTCAAAAAATATTAATTTTATTAATAAACAAAATAAACCAAAGATAAAGGGAAATAAATCTTGTTACAGCAGGTTGAAAATAGTCTTAGGTAGGACATAATGCAGTGATTTCATTGGACTTATTACCCATCCTTCACCAACAGCTTCCAGGGTGGAGTACAAGTTAATTCTGCCCCCCCCCCCAGTTAAACCAGATTGCAATCAGAGGAATGACGATGCAAACATCCTGGGGGTAAAAGGTAAAGCAGAATGGTGGATTTCTGGTGGCCCACAATAGCACTGGAAAACTTTTGGACTGCACAGAATTTCTCAGCACCCAGCCTGGTGATTCCAATAAACATGGGATGGGGGGGGGGGCAGAATCTGACTGCATACGCCATCCAAATCCCTTGGAATGTGATGGATCCCCCCTTCACTGGAGACTTTTAAGCAGACGTTTGATGGTCATCTGTCAAGGATGTTTTAGCTGGAATTCCTGCATTGTGGGGCAACGGGGTGGAGATGACCTTTAGGTCCCTACCAGCCTTACGATTCTGTGATTCTAGTGTTCTCCCGCTTTCCCTGTTCCTCCCCACTTTGCCACCTTTCCCCATATCATCCAAAAGAGGGCCAGGGGTGTCTCCCAGTCGTGAATTCTTGGGGTGGCGGTGGGGTCAGCTTGCCCTTCCTGGGTGAGAGTCGTGGTGCTTTTCTCCCCCACGCGTCGTGGGATGCTGCCTTCGAGGAAAAGGACCCCCAAAAGGAAAGGCTGGAGAATAACGGGCAGTAACTCATCCAGCTGGGGAACCTTTTAGCTGATTAAATTGCCTTCCTCCGACCCATTAGCAAATTAAATTTAAATAACTTTGCATATTGCCAACACACAGTATGAAGGGCCTGAGATTAGCTCATGAGGCAACCTAGAGAAAGAGAGAGAAAGAGAGAGGGATGCCGCTTTTTAGACGCTGAGATCGGCCTGGCAGTGAGGCGAACATATTATATAATAATAATAATAATAATAATAATAATAATAATAATAATAATAATAATAATAATAATAATAATAATTTTATTATTATTATTATTATTATTATTATTATTATTATTATTATTATACTTATATACCTTTTGATAGCCTTTCCCTCGAGAGGAACTTGAGGCAGGTTACAGTTAAAATAGAAACAAACAAAATGCAGCGTAAACAGAGAGTGAGAGGGAAAGCAATAATCTAAAACAATTAAATACACACACACACACATCACAGCAGCAGCGCTTTCCTTAAAAATAGTTGCTTCCCAAAATCAATATTATAAAAATTATTATTTATTAAGTATTCAATTTATATCCTTCAGGGGAAGGGTGGGATATAAACTGAATAACTAATTATGTAATTTTATCACTTATTTATTTCATAATCTTTATTTCCCACTTGATGGTTTAAAAGCCTCAAAGTGGTTTATGAGAAGAATAAAACCATGAAGTTACTGGTAGGAAAAATTAATACTTTCAAAAGTAAAACAGCAACATTCTTTTTAAAGTAACTGAAATTGGTCTTAAAATGTATTATTTGTTTTATGCTATAAGCCGCCATGAGGTCTCTTGATGAAAGGCGGTAAATAAAGTTCATAAATAATTAATAGCAGTAGTCCTTGCATGCTGTCATCCACATGGCGTCAAAGCAGACTTGCAGAATGTTTATGTTACATAAATTATATTTTGCATTGCACACATAATGTGTATTTAGTTTCCAAAAAAGAAGAAGGTTACACAAGATTCTGCAAAATGCAGCGTTATCAGATAGGATCTGACGGCAATCTACATAGTCCAAGTAAAATTACAGATCGCTGGTTTGATTCATGGGGTGCTTTAGTTGCGATTCTTGCGCTGCACGGAGTCAGGCCAGGTGGCCCTTGGGGGTTCCTTATGACTCTACAATTCTATGATTCTGTGTACGGGAAAAGCGTCCCAGCCAGGCTTGGACTTTCGGGACCTCTTAGGGGAAAACCGGGACCTTCGAAGATCAGGTCCCTTCGGAGTCCGGCCTCCCTGGCCCCTCCCAGAGGAACACCCCTATCCATCTTCTCCTGCCTGTTTTCCTCACTCTCCTTCTGGGGAACTCCTCGACCCCACCAGCCTGCTGTGCACCATCGATCTTGGGCTCTCGCCTTGATTTCCCCAGGCACCCCCCACCCATTGATCCATGGGCAGTGGAAGACGCCTCTAGCCAGAGCAAAGGGCCGTCCTTTTTTGTGGGGGGGGGGGCACATGTTCCTTGCGCTCCTTTTTCTTCCTGCGTTTCCTTTGGAAGGAGAATCCACCACCTTTGGAGGTACTGTAATAGGAGTTGGATGGGATCCCCAATGGTAATCTAGCCTAACCCCCTGCAATGCAGGAATTAGTGCCTTTGAGGACCAGCCAGGGTGCAGAAAGTCGCCTTTTGGGGTCTGCCAGTGGGGGCGAGGCATTTATAACGCTGGTAAAACTGGCCCTTGCCACTAGAAAACCAGCAGCTCAGAGAGTAATAGAGCCTAAAGGGCAGGATTTCTAGCTGCAGAAAGTTGGGCGGGGGCAGGGGCTTTTGTCAAAGTGCCTTTTATCTGTCAACGAGTCTCACGTCCAAGGGAGCAAAGTCCGAGCAAAGGCTTAATAAGGACATGCAGAAGAGTTCAGTTCCCTTTTCAACGATTACTTTTTGCATGTTTTTATTATCATTCTCTTTTATTATTAAACATAATAAACCAAAGAGAAAGTGCATAAAGAAATCGTGTCACAGCTGGTTAAAAGTAGCATAAAGTTTGAAATTGTTGTTCCAAAACATCACAAAAAGTCCATTTCCCTATGAAAAAGTCAGGCTGGTTTATATGTATTTTTTTGCATGCTTTTAACTTTTTGTATTTTCTCTGCCTTTTAATTTGTGGCCACCTGGAGTCTAGGGAAAAGTCAGGATATACATATAATAAATAATATATGCTTAATTAATAATTAATAATAGAAATAATGTTAACCTGTTATAGCGTTTTAATTCTCTGCAAGTTTCAAACTCTCGCTGCTAAATTTTTCTCAGTCATCTTTTGTGGATACTGTTTTTAAGGTTTTCCCCCTCAAAGCAGTGTGTAAATTGTATGACATAAATATGAAATTAATTGATAAATAATAGAAAGAAAACGAAGAGGTAGATGGATTCTTTCAGCAGCAACAAAAAAGGATTGATTGATTGAGTGACTGAGTGATTTCTAAACCCTTTATTGTTATGTATTTTTTTAAAAAGGTAAGGTTTATGTATATTTTAATCCGTCTGACCACCTGCGTCTCAAGGCGGCTCACAAGAAATACACGAATGAAAATCAAGGCAATTTGAAGACAGGGATCCTCGATACGCCCAAAGCTCAGCTTCTCCACGGCATAGCAGGTTGACCCCCCGCTTTTTAAAAAAGCATAAACTTCCTTCGTTGGAGGTTTTAAAACAGAGGTTGGGTGGCCACCTGTCAGGAATACTTAGGCCCCCATTCGTCTTCTGCGCCAAAGGGGCTCCTTCACGGTGTACCGTGAAGCAAATAAACCAACTCAGGGACTCACTCAGGGAGGCAACGCTTTGGCTGGAACTCCCAGTAGCCAAGCTACTACATTCAGGGGATGTTTTGAGTTCTTATTGTGAAATATTGATGATAATATTTCAGTCTCCTCTTATTAGTTCTTTCGAAACCTTTAAGACAACATTTTAGTTCTCTGCTAATTGTATGTTCCTTATGTTTCCGCCGGGCCTTTATTTATTTAGTAAAATTTAGTAAAACGTATGTACACGTTGATTGTAAAGCAAAACTCAGAACGGCTTTCCTGCTTCAGAATACCCGGCTGCACTGTCGCTGTCCGTGGTGCTGAAGCGGCGGGCGGGGACGTGAGCAGGCAGGCTGGGCTTCCCCCGACCGCGCACCTTAAAGGGGCGGTTCTCGCAGTTCTCCTCTCCGCCCCGCCCCCCAGTCTCCTACGTCCGCCTTGCCCAGTTTGGAGGTGCGGCAGGATGGAGCCCCCCGTCGGCACCCAGACGCTCCTCGCCCTCCTGGCCCGCAGAGGTAAGATGGGGGGGGGCGCTCATCTGAAGGGAGACAAATTCCCCACCCAAATAAAATATTGCGAAGGAGGGAAAAGGGAGCGCCCCCCCAATTCTGTCTTCGGATTTGCTCCCCCTCCTCCAGATTCGGGGTGCGGGGGAGAGACGTCCGAAAAAGAGTTGTCCGTCCATATCGGAAAGGGGCTGGGGTTGGGGGTGTTGGCTGAGCGGGAGAGAGAAAAGAATGATCGGTGGATCGGGGCCGCCAAGAAACTTCTTGCGAGGGAGGAAGATTTGGAGAGCCCCTCCGCCGAATTGGACCTTTCCCACCATATATATATATTTGCACAAGCGCATTTGGGTGGACGGTTAATATAAATCATATAAACGACTACCTTATACTTTGCAGAAGGAACACAAACGTAGGGAACAGGCTGAAAAGGGAAACACGGGTGCCTAAAAAATATCAACATAAGCTCTAGAACTGAACCACTTTAACAGGGGAAATCTATTTCAGATTTTTATCTTACACAATGGATGCTGGTTTATATCATAGATGTATGCTCTGTATTATTTTATGAATATATTGCTACGGACTTCTCATGGCCTTTGGCTGGAACAATAAACTTATTGATTGATTATATGTTTGAGTATAATGCATATTATATTAATTATATTATATTATGTTATTAGAAAAAATATCTTAAAAGCTAAAGGCAAAAAGGGGACAATTCCCCCCCCTAATTTCCATGCTGTTGGGCATGATTTTATTGCTTCATCATATAGTATGGTCTGGTTCTATCAATCCGTATTATTATTATTATTATTATTATTATTATTATTATTATTATTATTATTACTACTACTACTATTATTCCCATGGCCAGCTGATTCCTATAATAAAGAAAGAGAAACAATGAATATCAATAATCGGAAATCAGCATATTAGAATGTAACCTTCTTCGAAACTGAGTGGATTTCAGGTATAGGCAGAAATGTCTCCCTAGATGTTCTTGATTTTCGATTTTGAGTTTTAAGTTGTGTTTGCATTTACAATGGCATCAAAAATTCAATAATAATAATAATAATAATAATAATAATAATAATAATAATAATAATAATAAAGTAAAATGGGGAATGAATGCCAACCAGCTAGGCGTACATACAGGATTGTTTTAGTCGCAGCGGAGAAAATATTGGACCGGAGTGTTTTCTGCCTTCTTAAAGAAAAAATCCCAATAATAGCTAAAATGGGGTGGTGGTGGTAACTATTTAATTATGGTTTATTTTGTATATTAATAACATATTTTTAAAGAAAGGATGGAAGGGTTCCTGAGAGTCTTACTGCTCCATGCAACTGAGTTATCCCCGTCCTGGTAAATGCATCGGCTTGTGATTGGGGGCGGGGGCGTTTTCGCCCCTGAATCTTTCTCCAGCTGCTCTCCGGCGAAAAGGGAACTAAAAACCGTTAAAAAAAAATCAAGCCCCCCGCTCCCTGCCCCCGTGAGGAGACTTGAGCCTAGTTAGGGTCAAGCTGGAGAATTGTTATTATTTTAAACCTGGGGAATTTTAAAATTTCGTTTGGGGAAGGTTATTTTGTTTTGGAAAGTATTTTTTATTTATTTCGTTTGCGAAGACTAATAGAATCATAGCAGAGTTGGAAGGGGCCCAAAGAATCATGTATAGTACAGCCCTCAGCAGTACAGGAGTCAATCACAGAGTCTTTGTGGTCGCTTTTCGTGAGAAAAGATTAAGAAATGCCCCGTCCTGGCTGTTGGTTGCTCTTCTCACAAAACGTGTCTGGAACCCAGAAAAAGGAAATCATGTGTAGAAACGGACACTCAAATAAGTCATTCCGGCTTTTTTGGTGGAGGGTGGAGTCAAGTTCTGGCCCAGGAGGGGGAAGACTTGATTGGTTTCAAGCTTGGATCCTCTTCCCAACAACAGCAGCAGCAGCAGCAGCAGCAACAGCAGCAGCAGCAGCAGCAGCAGCAACAACAACAACAGCAACAACAACAACACTTCATATGTTTAGCTGAGTGTCTCCCTGAACTAAGAAAGACAAAAACTTTCTCTTTTTCGCCCTCCTCCAATTATGCACTATGTTTTGTTCAATTTTCTAAATAAAGTGCTATCAGGATTTATTTTCAATTTTATAGATATAGATATAGGTAAATGCGAATTAACAACAACAGTTTTCATTCATTTTCATATTATTTTGCTATAAATTAATGTAAAGGCATATTTCGGTTGAAGCTGTTCCTCAATTTTTTAGTATGTGTGTGTGTGTGTATTCCTGTGGTTGATGCGACTGTGATAGTTAAAACAACAATAAACGTCAAATAGATTAATCATCATCATGAATTTATTCATTGCCCGCCCTTCACCCTAAGGTCCCAGGGCGGGTTGCAGCACTAAAACCCAGTATTTAAAAAAACATTTAAAACAACACACGACCCTAAATTTAAGACGAGTCCTAAAATCCCGAACCCCTGTGTCAAAAGCAATGCATCTGAACCGCTGACGTCTTTCGCCAGAAAAAGTTCAAGGAAAGGAAGGCTCTAAAATAAATCAGGAGCGCGCACAAAAATACTCTCGGGGATATGACGAGTGCCGCGACTGAAAACGAAAACCAGCCTTGTGTTAAAAAAGGGGGGGCGGGGGAGGCACTTGAAACTCGTCATAACCCAAATTTCCAGAAAGGAAAACAAACAAATAACAGAATAATAATAATAAAAACAGAATAAAATAAAAAAGAAACAAAGCGCGATGGAAAAGCAAGGAAAGTTCCAGGCAAAAACGAGGCAGGGCTGGATGTTTTAAAACCACATTTTGAGCCTTGATTTGTTTCTGCGCCCTGCCCGCGACTGGGCGCGCGGCGCGGTGGGGGAGGGAATCCTTATCGTATATTTATTTCGTAAAATTTATACACCGCTGTATTAATTAAAAACTCACCCACCAACAGCCACATCCTCAAAGCAGTTTACACAAACTATAAAATTACCAGTGAGGAAAAATCAACACCAATAATTTAGCTTTCCTATTTTTGGCGGTGATTTTGATGGGACTTGATTCAGGTTTTTTTTATGGGACTTGATGGCGGTGGTGGAGGAGGAAGGCGACGTGTGTGAGTTCAGACCAATGGGAGGGCGGAGGAGGACCCCCCCCTAGGAAAATCGACAAATACTTTTAAAAAGGGGGGGTAAATGGGGGCGGCGGAGGAAGCCACAGCAAAAGTGAGCAATGCAACAGGTTCCCCGTCTGCCAAGGCCATGATCCTGCTACCTTGCTTCTGAACCAACGTGCCTTAGGATCGGGTTGCGCCGTAAGCAATCCATTTCTCTCTGTCTCCCCACCTCCCAGTTCCTGAGGATGCCAGTGGGCGGCTCGCTTCCCAGTGGAAGTGAAAGGGGAGGGCAGGAGAGACATTGCGCTCCCCCACCCCGGAAAAGGCTCACCGGCATCCATACGCAAGGCGCTGTGCGACCGCTCAAGAACTGGGCGCGCAAGAGGCAGAAGTGAGGGGAGAGCGAGATGCCTAGATTAATCACTCAATTACTGAATTGAGCGAACTAATCTGCATGTCTCTAAAATCTCCAGGTTGTTTTCTTTTTAACACCTGTAAGGGATATATTCTATTATGTTTTCAATTTTTATTTATGTATTTATCACTGTATTTTCCGGCCATAAGGCCTTTGGGGGATCAGAGAATCGTTGAGTTTGAAGGGAAAGTCTTTGTTTCTGGCAACATTTGAAATCAGTGGCTGGGAGAACATTTTAAACTTCTTTTAGCATGCTTTAAAAATGGTTTGGGGTTTTTTTTATAAATAAAATCATTGATGTATTAGAATCAGCATTGCAGAATTGGAAGGGACCATGAGGGCCATCTAGTCCAGCCCCCTGCACTGCAGGAATCACAGCTAAAGGATCATAGCATTCTAGAAGGGGGCCAGTGGCAGACTTTGGGCTCTCAAATTTCAGCAGCACCCTGTGCAAGGCAGAAAAAAACTCAGCGCCCCCACCTCTCACGCTCCGTTCTTCACCAAGGGGATCCGAAAAGCCATCTAGTTAAGCCCACTGCAATGTGGTGCCAAAAACTGGACTCCAGGTGAGGTCTGAACAGGGCAGAATGGAGCATTACTATTCCTTCCCTTGCTCTGGCCTAAAATCTCATTAGCCCTTTTTGCTGCTGCATCAAACCCGTTGCAAGGTTGCAAACACCTGGCTTGACAGGTGTCTCTGTGTCTTTCTCCCCGACAGAGGTCCCGCTATGCGCAGGGTGCAACCAGCACATTGTGGACCGCTTCATCCTGAAGGTGCTGGACCGGCACTGGCACAGCAAGTGCCTGAAGTGCAGTGATTGTCAAGTCCAGCTAGCGGAGAAGTGCTTCAGTCGTGGGGAGAGCGTCTACTGCAAGGAGGACTTCTTTAAGTGAGTCCTGGGGGTGGAGGAGGAGGGGGATCAAATGGGCCACAAGGGAGTGCGTTTCCTAAGGGGAGATCCCTGTTGGGATCCACCCCCTGTGCAACAAAATAAGGTCACAGAATCAAAGAATCACAGAAGGGGAAGGAATCCTCCTAAGGACCATCTGGTTCAAGTCCCTACAGTGCAGGAATCACAACTAAAGAATTGCAAGCCTTGCCTGGAGGTAGGACTCAGGCCAATTCATATCCTGCAAAAGCCAAAGAAAGAGTTGTCCATTGGAGGCATAAGAACACCAGCAGAGCCATGCAGGATCAGGCCAGTGGCCTGTCTAGTCCAGCCACCAGTCCTCACTGTGGCCAGGTTTATGATGACAGTGGTACCTCCATGCCCAGGGGCAGTCTACTCCTGAACACCAGGTGGTGGGGAACTGGAGAGTTGCTGTTGCGCTTGGATCCTGCTTGTGGGCTTGTTGGTCACTGTGAGGACAGGATGCTGTATGACATAGACTCCCTTTAGCCCTATCCAGCAGCCAGGCTCTTGTTATGTTCCAATGGAACCTCCAGGTCCAGAGGCAGTCTATCTCAGTTCCTAGGTTCTGGGGGCATTTGGCCGCTGTGAGAACAGGATGCTGGACTAGATGGGCCCCCTTTGGCCTGATCCACCTGCAACAACCAGGTTTTGCTTGGGCATGGACAGAATTCCCCTCCCATCATGAATAAAGACAGCCAGCTCCCTGTACCACTTGCACTTGCATTATGGACTTTCAGGGGGATGAGTGTGCATGACTCCAGATTTCACTCTGTGTCCATTCTTTGGGAAGGTGTCCCAGCATGCTCTTGGGCCCCTTCAACAGCAGAATTGTACAATAAATTCCCCATTTGTAAGTTCTCAAATCTTTCACTGTGGTAGCACCTACACTTTGGAACTCTCTGTCTATTGATATCAGGCAGGCACCTTCTTCAGAGTACTCTTTTTGGCACCAGCTAAAAACATTTTTTTGTTTAGACAAACCTCTCCAGACATTGAGAAAGTTGGTGTGAGTTTTAATTTAGTCTATTATTATTTTAACTTTTCAAAAGTCTTAAATTGTTTTTAATTCTTCTTATTGGTAACTTTATTGTTTCATCTTTTTGGAAACAGCTGTGAGGGTTTTTTTTAGTATCAAGCAATGTATAAATTTTATGAGATAAAATTTGTCCCTGCTGATTTATTTCAAGAGACTTTGCTGCAGTTGTTTAATTAAAGATGAGTTTTAATTTGTCTTTAGTCTATTGGTTATTTTAACTTTTTGAATTTCTTACATTATTGTCAATTTTTCTTAGTGGCCATTTTAATGCTTTATCTTTTTTGTAAAATGACTTTGAGATTTTATTATTTTTTATTTTTACAATTGAGCAGCATACAATATCTTATGGAATAAGTAAATAATAAATAAGTACATCCAGGAGCTGTCAATTGACTATGGGATCATCTTCTTTGCATCATAGAACCATAGAACTGGAAGGGATCCCAAGGATTACCTAATTCAGTGCTCCCCAAATTTGGGCCTCCTGCTGCTTTTGAACTACAATTCCCATCGTCCCTGAACACTGGTCCTGCTAGCTAGGGATGATGGGAGTTGTAGTCCAAAAACAGCTGGAGACCCAAGTTTGGGAAACCCTGATCTAGTCCAACCCCCTGCAAGGCAAATTATCCTGGACCACAACAGGAATGTAGTTTCTTCAGCAATGATAGGAAAATTTCAAGGAAGGAATCAGGACATATTAATTTACAGAATCATAGGATTGTAGAGTTGGAAGGGATACCAAGAGTCATCTAGTCCAACCCTCTGCCATGCAAGAATCATAACTAAAGCTCTGTTCCTTTCAATGACCAAACAGGAGGTTTGGGACCAAATGTGCGGCCTGTCAACAAGGGATTCCTCCAACACAGGTTGTGCGGAGAGCCCAAGACTTTGTCTACCACCTCCACTGCTTCTCCTGTGTTGTCTGCAAGCGGCAGCTGGCCACAGGGGACGAATTCTACCTCATGGAGGACAGTCGCCTGGTTTGCAAAGCTGACTACGAGACAGCCAAGCAGAGAGGTGGGTCGCACCCAGAAGGCTCCCTGTTATTTCATCTCCAATATTTATGGAGCATTTTCACCATAGATGGTCACAAAGTGGTGCTCACTTTGAGGGGGTTGCCTCCCCTAGTACAGAGTGTCTTGGCACACTCATTGTCACATGGATTTTTTATCTGCTTTGAAAGTTCTCCAACCTCTCTTTACACCTGGGGTGGGTGAGGTATTTTCTGTTGAGGACCACATTCTATCAGGGGGAATCTGTCAGGGGGTATATGATGGAAATGGGCAGAGCCAGAGTCACTTGGTCAGTTTCCCTAAGAAAATTGGAAACAGATTTTGGAGGTGTTGATTCCTAAATTTTATTCCAATCCATTAGAAGAATTTGTGTGCTGATATCTGATTCCCATATCGTTTGAAGGGGTTCCATAGATCCGTAAGTTACATTAAGCAATAAAGAGTACCATTTAACTCTTCCCCCCGCCTCTATCCATTGTGTTTAATAAATTTTCAGTTTTTGTCAAGGCCTTCTGAGCTTGTATTTTTACATACGCTTTTATAATAAAACTATCTATTTGATTAAACTAAATCCAGCTTGTGTAAAAATTTGACAAAGTTTATTTTATTGGGTTAATGGAGGCTGATTATTGGTATAAAAATCTCACTATGTGTGTAAATATTCGGATTCCCAAATTATTTCTCCCTTGCTGGAAAAAAATCCAGGTGATGTGATATTGGGATTAATGAAGAAATAACAGATGCAAGTTTAGGTTGCCAGGTTTTCCAATAGTACAATATGAACAGTACAATTAGTAAATTGATTCCATAGAATTGAATCGTAGAATTGTAGATTTGGAAGGGATGCCAAAGGTCACCTTGTCCAGTCTCCTACTATGCAGGATTTGTTATAGAGTTCAGTCCCATTTATGTTGAATTGTTTATACCATTAGTTCAAAAGAGACCAGAGAAATGAAGCACTGGCTAACTCTTTCCAGAGCTATGCGGATTGAATGGACAGCTCAGATTTGGAAAAAAACAGACGTGTGAAATTAGAACAAGAAGGAAAAACAACATAACAAAGGACTTAAAAAAAGTTTGGGCAGGCTTTATTTCATTTTTAATATCTAAGGAATATGGCTTTCAACCGCCTATTGGAAATTTATGGAAAAGCATGCATGTACACACACATGCGCATAAAAGTTACTAGACACTTTTTGTTCTGAGGAGGGTAGGGAGACAAGGTTAGGGGTGGAAAAAAATGTTTGCTTGTATTATTTTGGATATATGAAAAAAACAACAATAAATAATTCTTTAAAAAACAAAAAAACAAAAACAAAAACAAAACCCACAATCCATAGAATTGGATGGGCTGGGGGTTGATTTAGGGTCATAGGTTTGTGGCTCCTGGAGCTTTGGGATCTTTGATGCCTTGTCTATTGGGGACATTTGCAGAAGCAGAGTCCACAGCGAAGAGACCCCGCACGACAATCACAGCCAAGCAACTGGAGACCTTGAAAAATGCATACAACAATTCCCCAAAGCCGGCCCGGCATGTGAGGGAACAGCTTTCCTCCGAGACCGGCCTGGATATGAGGGTGGTCCAGGTGAGTGACCCTAACTGAGGGCGGGTGGGACAAGGGAGGGAGCAGGCATTTTCCAGCAAGCATTTTAACTAATGCTTGATTATATATATATATATTTACTGATTCTGAATTGCATCTTTGCAAACTGCTTAGAGACCATTATAGTTAAGAGTATATAAACTGTTTAAATAAAGAGAAAGAGAGAGAAGAGTGTGTGCTGGGTTGGCAAAATAGTTGCTGGTATGTTACTAATATCGACTGTTACCCAACTGCAACAGCTGCAGGCATTCCTGAACTGGGAAAGCATTGCCATAGTAGTTCATGCACTGGTTACTTCAAGGTTGGATTACTGCACTGAGCCCTCTGTGGGGCTTCCCTCATGCTTGATCCATAGGCTGCAGCCACTGCAGAATGTTGAAGCACAATTGCTGGCTGTACTGGTGCCTTGTCAGCATATAACACCTGTGCTCAGAGATCTGCTATGATTGCTGATTTGCTGCTGAACCAAGTTCAAGTTGTTAGTGTTAGTATATATAAAACCTTAACAACTTGCGACAAGTTTACCTATGAGATTGCCTTACCCATCATGCGCCCTCTTGACTGCTTCAATCAGCAGAATTGGCACTAATATAGGTGCCACATAATAATTATACCTTTGTAAGAATTTGGTCTTTTGGTGTGGTAGCTTTGGAACTCCCTGCCTCTGGATATCAAGCAAGCAGGCGCCTTCACAGTACTCTTTTTGGCAGCTGCTAAAAACATTCTCATTTAGACAAAGCGGTCCAGTTGCTTAGAAAGTTGTTGTAGATTTTAATCTACTTTTCTATGTTTTAGATTTTTCTTGATTTTATTGTTTTATCTTCTTGTAAACTGCTTTGGGTGCTGTTTTTTTATACTTTTGAGTAGTGTATAAATTTTATGAAACAAACAAACAATTATTAATATAAATATTTGCTTTGCTTTGATATTTTTTTGTTCTGCTTTTTCAACAATGGATGTTGAGCTCAAAGCACAATAATCACAATGGCATTAAGAACAACAAAAGATTTCAATCCTTATAACATGCAAATAAAGCAAACACAGCAATAAATTCATCAAAGCAATTTGGCATTTAAATGTGCTGTTAAATATTGTCTATTTGTCCTATTACATGCATGTTTTGAATTGTTGTACTGTAATGCAAAAGCGATAAATAAAATTAGTTATCTGCTTGGATAATTAACCGTTAATAAAAAATTAACTGCTTGGACACCTTCAGGTAACGAATGGCTAACTGGAGGTAGGAATACCAATAAATATTTATTTATTCAATGTCTTCCCTGCCCTTCACCACAAGGTTACAGCAATTTAAAAACACAGGGCTTTTTTCAACTAAGTTTTTCTCAGAGTAGACCTACTGGAATGAATGACCATGTCTAAGGTAGTTTCATTAATTCCAACATATCTACTCTGAATAAAACTTAGTTGAATACCCCCCAAAAAAGTTTAAAACAAATTACGGCCACAAGGCCAGGGTAAAGAGGTGCATCTTCAATATATTATATTATTTGCTTATGCTATAAAATTTATACACCACCTGGTTGTTAAAAAAGACCCTTAAAAGGCAGTTTACAAAAAGATAAAACAATAAAATCAAGTGACAATACTTGAAAATGTACAAAACTTTCTAAGCGTCTGTGTAAGCTTGTCGAAACATGAATGTTTGAGCAGGTACCAAAATATCCAGAGGCAGGAAGTTCCAAAGTGTAGTTGTTGCTACACTAAAGAATCAGGTTTATATGCTGGGATTATTATTATTATTATTATTATTATTATTATTATTATTATTGACATTTATATACCGCCCTATACTCACAGATATACCTATACCTGATGGAAACTATATATAATAGAATTTCTGTGGTGACAGAATCCCACAACTTCAGAGGTCAATATAAATTTGTATATTATAAATGTGAGCTTGAACTTGTAGCAAGTGTCCAACCCTCAGAAAAATAAAAGTACGTGAGAGATGGACATCTCTGGGGAAATGTCCATGTTGCAGTGAGAGCTGAATTGCAACTCCCAGGATGGCAGTGGCTTTCTCAGGAGCACTTAAATGTTGCAGATTTAAGAGCTTCTCCTGGCTGCCTCCTCAGGTTTGGTTCCAGAATCGGAGAGCGAAAGAGAAGCGGCTCAAGAAAGACGCTGGGAGGCAGAGGTGGGGGCAATACTTCCGGAACATGAAGCGGTCAAGAGGGAACTCTAAATCCGACAAGGAGAGCATCCAGGAAGAGGGCCCGGACAGCGACGCTGAGGTCTCCTTCACAGGTACATAGAATTGTAGAACTGCATGGCCTCCAATATTTCTCCAATGAAAATAGGGACGCTCTATTTCATATTAATAACAATGTTATTATTTATACTCCACTCATCTGACTGGGTTGCCCCAGCCGCTCTGGGTGGCTTCCAACATATATAAAAACATAATAAAACAATAAGCATTTTTTAAAAAACGACTTCCTACACAGGGCTGACTTCAGATGTCTTCTAGAGGTTGTATCTCCTTGGTTCAAGAGTTGCATAACTCCGTACCCTCCAACATTTCTCCAAAGAAAATAGGACTCAAAACTGAATCTGGGATGGCTTCTGTAAATCTGGGACTGGCCCTGGAAAATAGGGACACTTGGAGGGTAAGGAATTGGAAGGGATCCCAAGGGCCATTTAGCTCAACACACTGCAATGTGCAACATCTGGACATGCATTTGGAAGACAATTTGTTATGCTTGGTGATTGTTGTTGTTGTTTTAATTCAACAAAGTTTGTAAAAATAAATTAAAATAAAATAAAGCTGCTGTCTCTTTCCCCCCTCTTCCAGATGAACCATCTATTTCTGAGATCAGCCACACCAATGGAGTCTATGGCAGCCTTGGGGAAAACTCTCCTGCTCTGGGGCGGCCGGCTGGGGGCAATGGAGGCTTCTCCCTGGAACACAGCGGACTCCCGGTTCCAGACCAGTATCATGACCTCCGCCCTACCAGCCCTTTGCAGGCCCTGCCTGGCCACCAGCCCTTGATGTCCAGCCTGGTTTATCCTGATGGTGGCCTCAGCCTGGTGGGGCAGAGCGGACAGGGAGTGCCCCAGCCCATGAGGGTGCTGGCAGGGAATGGACCCAGCTCGGACCTCTCCACGGGGAGCAGCGGGGGCTACCCAGACTTCCCTGCGAGTCCTGCCTCATGGCTGGACGAAGTGGATCATGCCCAGTTTTGATGGAGCCCATCACATCTGGCAAGGGTGTGCGCGCTCCCTTGAGACTTTTAAAAATTGGAATGACAATGTTATCTCAACTCGCGTTGGGATCGGCCAGCAAAGATGATGGAGGAAATCCTCCTACAACATCCACTGCCCCAACCGCAGGACTAGCCCCATATTAGGGGCATGTGTGGAAAAATATATATATGGACCAAGATGCCTTTTGGGCCTGACTGACAGTCTGGAAGTGATTCCTGGGCTGGGCCACTTGCCATTGAACCACAGGGCCAGGCAACCCTACTGATGGCACCAAATGGTTAGGGGAAATGCCAGGAAGTTTCTGTATTTCCCCCAAGGATGGTTGCAGCTTCTGCACAGGGTGCTGTGCTGCTGAGCGCCTAACAGGCCTTGTGCTTTCCATAAGATATATGTGTGTCTGGGGAGGGATGTTAATTTTGTTTTTGTTTTTGTTTCTATTTTTTAAAATAACACTGTTCTCCATACATCTCTCAGTGGAAGGACTGGCCTTTCTGCCATCCCAGGCCTATCAGAAGCTCTTGAAAAAATTACATAGCTTCAAAATTGCTTTCCACAGTGAAAAGAAAGGTGTGTGTATGTGTGTGTGTGTGTGTGTGAATACTTCCAAGAGGTGAGATATTCTGAGGAAATACCCTTCTAAGAAGACTCTTAAAAGAATATGAGAGAGAGAGAGAGAGAGAAAGAGAGAGAGGGAGGGAGGGAGGGAGAATGGTTTTTTTCCTTTTTTTAAAAAAATGCATGCACCCAAGACATAGGTTTTCAAATGCCAATGATGCAATGTTCTTTCTTTCTTTTTTCTTTTATGGCCAAGGTGGCCCTAATTTGTAGGCTACTAGCTGTATTATTTCCATCATGCTGTGAATAAGGCGTATTAATTACAGAACCGGTTCTCATTTTATCATAGGCTCATAGAGATCAGTGGTCTGTATGTGTCATTCATCTCCTGGAGTGGGAAATGGAGTTTGTGTGCTTTTTCAAGTTACTCCTTTTAAAAGTGGTTCTTCTGTGGAATGTCAGGGAGCCTGGCACAGTTGCCAGGAATGGCGGTGACACAAAGGGATCCCAAGGGTCATCTAGTCCAACCCCCTGCAATAACTGTGAGCCCTGGCCTTCTCTGCTCCACTCCCCCTCCATGTTTCCTAATTGGAGAGGAGGTGAAAGAAAACACCCCACCCCACGCATCTCCCCACACTTCTTTACTTTCTCTCCAAGCAGTGTAGGCAACTGGGTGGGAAGGTGGGTGCTGGAGGCCAATGGGGTGAGACCTCCATTGTCACAGGGTTCCTATTTCCCTGCAATTTTGGGACATGGGTGGCACTGTGGTCTAAGCCACTGAGCCTCTTGGGCTTGCCGATCAGAAGGTCGGCGGTTCGAATCCCCACGACGGGGTGAGCTCCTGTTGCTCTGCCCCACCTCCTGCCAACCTAGCAGTTCGAAAGCACGCCAGTGCAAGTAGATAAATAGGTACTGCTACAGCGGGAAGGTAAATGGCATTTCTGTTTGCTCTGGTTTCTGTCCTGTTGCGCCAGAAGTGGTTTAGTCCTGCTGGCCACATGACCCGGAAAGCTGTCTATGGACAAACGCCGGCTCCCTCAGCCTGAGGCTTCCTATTTCCCTGCAATCCCACATAATGGGGGGATGCTGCTTCCCTGATCAAAGGAATTCCTATCAATTGGTTGTTAGGGTTTTATTCCCTTCAGCAACAAAGAGCCTTGTTGCACCTCAAAGGCTTATAAATGTATTTAAAAGCATTTATAATACCCTTGAATGTTAAAAAAAAGGTGACGCTGCGAACTATCTAAAAATGAACAATATTTCATTAAAACACACAGCCCCAAACCAGTAAATCAGCAATATGAAAACATGCAAAAGCATGGCAGGGTGAATAAAACAGAAATTTGGATGATCCAAAGATGTAGAACAGAAGTCAATCTTACTGGTCAGAGAAAGGCAGGGCAAATGGATTGTGGCATTATCTTTGATGGATTGTGATCCATTTCAGCAGATAAAACTGTGGGCTTTATCTGTACAAGTTTATAGCATAATCAAGTTGCTAGTCCCTTAAGAAGCCACCCGGCCCTTTGTTGGTTTTGCTGCAAGAGCCAGCTCCTTCATTAACTTGCTAAAGCTGCATTAATTTGTGTGTAAGATTTGAAACATAGTTCTAAAGGGGGAAGAGAAGCATATGTCCTATTTACTGGAGAGCAAAAGGTTTTTAACTGGGCAATCAAACAAATGAGTCAATTAAGGTTCTATGCATGTCTGCTCAGAAGTAAGTCTGAGCTCAATGGGGTATGTACATCAGAGTATGTCCAGGATGGCAGCTTAAACATTTACTGCAAATCAAGGTCCATATTTCATTAGTTTGCTAGGGATAAAGTCCCCTCTGTGAGGCTGTCATTGCAAAGGAATTCGTTTCTTTGCTGCCTGATTGCCAAAAGCTTCCCTAACACAGTCTCTGGTGAAGACTTTCTGTACGTTGGAGACAGACCCTTTCCAAGCACCCGTCTTAAAGCCCTCAAGGGACATTTTCTAAGCATCCCCCCTCCTCCTTCTTCCAGGAACCCCTGTGTTTTTCAAAGCAGACTCCTGTATATCATAACCTGTAATGCTGAATATTACCTGTTGGTTATGTGTTCTGTCTGTTGTCTCTTTCTCTCTGACCAAATACCGTGAAGACTTTCAATAAATTTGTCAGCAAAAGATTGATGGGGCCTCATGCTCAATGTGCTCAAATATTCTCCTGGTTGTAACTCCATAAAGCTCCCACACTTACCGGAGGGAAGTGTGGGGGGAGTGCTGGGGGGCACTCCAATGACCCCTTCTGTCTTCTGTGTCTGTTCTTTCATCCCAGGCTGTGGACTGAAGGGGTCTGAAGTCAAGGCAGCCCAGGCCTGGTCAGTAGTAGTGGCTACTTGCCACAATGGCTATGTTTTCCCTCCCCTGTTGGAGGCAGTAAACATATCTGAGTAACACCAGTTGCTGGGAATTACAGAAAGGCAAAGTGCCTTTGTGCTCATGTCTGCTTGTGGGGCTTCCATGGGTTTGTGGGTGACCAGTGTGTCTGTATGAAACCTCCAGGTCGTCTATCTAGATTCCTAGATTGGCCACTATGATGATAGGATGCTGGACTAATGGCCTTTGGCCTCAGCCACAAGGCTCTTTTGATGTCCTTCTGGGGTGTCCTTGGAAGCCAGGACCCATTCCTCTGATGGTCTCAAAGACCATTCCTGTGGGATCCCTTTCCATGGAGGAATCCCTCAATAAAGCCGCTTTCAGTGCCACTAGCCACACTTGGGTTCCAGCAGGATGGAAAATGAACCTTCTCTAAACCTCCTCATGACCCTGTGGATAAATACAATTAATTCCTCATTTGTCTCCTAAGTCTCATAAGCTCTCTATTTCAGCAGAGAGAAAGATGGTGGGGCAGCCTGACCTTGAATCGTTCTCATTGCCAAGATGGTGGGTAACCTGATCCTTGTGAACATAAGGAAACAGAAGGGGGGAAACAGGTGAGGATGTGTCACATGAAGAACTGCTAATCCAACCCAATCCTCTCATCAAAACAGTTTCCAGGCAGGTGCGGCAGGTTTCCAGGCAGGTTGCGTCTACCTGGCAACCAGATGAATCACAAATAACATGGGATCAGGGTGTGAATTAGCGATCAACCTTTGTCACAAAGCTTGTGTGTAACTCACAGGATGACTTTTATGTGATCTCTGTGCTTCTGCAGCACTATGCCAAGCAGATCTAACGACAAGGGAAGGGCCACAGCTCAGCTGCAGAGCACCTGCCCTGCAAGCAGAAGATCCCAGTTTCAATCCACACTGGCATCTCCAGGTGGGGCTCAGAGAGACCCCTGCCTGAACCCCAGGAGAGCTTCTGCTACTGTCAGTCATTGCAGACAATGTGCTAGATGGACACTATGTGACCCAATGTGGGATGCAAAATGAAACTGATGCTCAGTCTGTCAAATGCCTTAGAAACAGAGGAAGGCCTTATAGTCTTGCAAGCACAAGATGGGCCTCTGTGGGGAGATGTCCTGGTGTTTGGGGGCCCAGATTAAGGGAGAAGGAATAGAAGTTGGTGGGGGCTTTGTGAGGGGACCGAAGGAGAGCTGTCCTGCCCCTCTGCCCACCCTTCATAGCCATCTAGCTTTCTGTCCCAGCCTTATCTTGGAACACAGAACAGGGGTGTTTGAATTAGACTTACAGAATTGGTACTCAACTGTTTTCATAACAGATGTCCCTGGATCTCTGGGCTTCTGTGACATCACACCAACTCAGTTAGTGCCTCTAAGGATGATTTCTCAATGGGCAGACAGACAGCATGAAGGTTGGGACAGAACCCCTGCTAGGGAGTTCCTGTGATAATGAACATATACATACTCAAAATCTATTTTTCATCATATCTGTTCTTCTGTGCTTACATCTGACACGTCATCCATATATCTGGGGCAATGTCAAATATGACAGAATCCTGAGCCTGACACCACAATACAGGCAAGATTTGATAGCAAACTGTGTAGGTTGTTTCATCTGCTTTCCTTGGCCTTGGAACATCAGAAAGAGCCTTCTGGATCAGGCCATATAGTCCAGCATCCTGTTCTCACAGTGGGCAGCCAGATGCTTGTGGAAACTTGCAAGTGGAACCTGATCAGAAGAGTATCTCTCCCCAACTGTGGTTTCTGGCAACTGGTACATTCAGAAGCATTGCTGTGGAGGCAGAACATAGCCATTGTGGCTAGTAGCCTTCAATAGTCTTCTCAATGAATTTACCCAGTCCTTTTTAAAAGCTACCCAACTTGGTGGCCCTCACTACCTCCTGTGGCAGTGAGTTCCACAGTTTAACTCTGCACTCTGTGAAGAAGGCTTTCTTTTTATTCGTCCCGAATCTTACAACGTTCAGTTTCATTAGATGTCTTCAAGCTCTAGTGTTAGCAAACTACGTGTTTGATTGTTTTTTTTGCTTTCCTTGGTTTATAATTTCCTTGTATTTATGGAAAATGTTCTTGGTCATCTTTTGGGCACCGCTGAATCTTTTCTTGTTACTGGAATGTAGAATTAAGCAGAGGCAGTAATAAAGGACATTTGAAAAGACCTCTCTCTAGCCCGCAAAAAAACACTTTGCTGCATTTAAAAGCAAACACAGAGATTTATGTGGGCTATTTTGATGGGGAACCCTGTATACCAACTCTCCCCCTCTGCATCCAGTTATCATTCAAGGGCATTCAAGCCCACTCATTTTGGTGGGGGGCGGGGGCCACAAGGATTAAACCCTCCACCTACTTGCTACTGCCACCACCAAGCTTGGGATGAATGAATACAACCCGAAGCCACCTGGCCCGCCTCACAAGGAGGCTTGTAAATGTCCCCCTGTCAGCTGGAGGGGAGTAAATCACCCCTGACAGCTACATCTCCACAGAGCCGTTAGAATTAATGTCACAATTTGGTGCCTAATGGAGCGAAGAGATTTGCCGAGCTGTGGCCAACACCTCCTGGGACGCCGGCCTCTCCTGGGACCTTGACTAGCACAGATGCCATCAGGGGTTGGCTTGTTCTGGTGCCGAGGCCAGAGCCATGTGGTGGGGCAGAGAGTGTGGGGAGGGCGGCAGGAAAGATGCAAGGACAGGCAGGCAGGCAACTGAACTGTCAAGCAAAAAAGGCCCTTTGTTTTGCAAAACCTTTGGCTGTGTATACACCACACCATTTGGGGGTTTGTGTGGCATATTTTTATTTATTTTCAAGAAGAAAAACTAGGTCCAGAATAATAAAAAAGTGTATTCAGCGGTACAGGCGTTTGTCATTTTGGAGTTAGTAATGGTTATGGCAAAGGTTGATGAATGCACATCATCACCTCCAGTACTGCGTTTGTAAGAACGGGGTTGCTTAGTGTGGCAACACCTACACTTTGGAACTCCCGGCCTCTTGATATCAGGCCGGTGCCTTAGCTGTACTTTTTGCAGCATATGTCAAAAGCATTCTTGTTTAAACCAGCCTGTGTAGATGTTTAGAAAGTTGAGGTGAATTTTAACCTGTTTTTATATTTTAACTTTTTGCATGTTTTAAAGTACCTTTGTCATTTTTTTCTGGATTTTCTGGCTTTATCATTTTGTAAACTGCTTTCAAGTATTTTTAAACAATCAAGCAATGTATCAATATTATGAAATAAAAATAAAAAAGTAATAAATGCATCAAGTAACCACAGTACAAATAACTACCCTGAAAAGGTTCAGAAAAGGGCAACCAAGATTATCAAAGGAGTGGAGACGACTCCTCTCAGAGGAAAGATTGTAGTGTTTGCAACTTCTTTCTTAGAAGAAAGAGGTTGTGGGGGGAAGTAGACATATAGATCACCCAAGTGGGGTAATTTGTAAAATAATTGGCTGGATCCCTAAATCCAAAGCATAGGGCTAAACACACACCTCAGCAAGAGAGAGCTCCCAGCAGCATTTAAAACCTTAGAATTATGCAACACGGTGAAGCTTGAGGAATATAGACGTAGACCTTTTAAACATCCCATTTAGTCCACTTAAAGTGCTTCTCTGGTTTCCACCCCCCTCACAATAAACAGACCATTAGTGAATTTAAAAGCTTTACTTACAAACTCCAAAGGTCAAATACATGTGTTCATGTGTTTTTCCATGCAGCATCAAAAATAGCACAGGTAGAAAATTTTGGGATACAAAATACAGTATAGTGAAATAGCCCTAAGCACACTGTAGTGAGCAAGCTCAGGCACATCCAATCTAATGTTCCCTCACTGGGGAAAAATAAGTACATTTTAATCTTCCTAGATGTATTTCCTCAAGGAGGAAAGTGAAACAGTGGATATGTCCAGAAACTATTTTCCCACGGTGAACAATAACTTTCAGAGGAAACCTACAACTCTCGTAACAACTGTGGTGAGTTTGTTTCATACCATATGAAAACCCTCCTGTAAGAGGAAAGGATTACATATAATCATAGATTTGTAGAGTTGGAAAGGACATTGGTCATCTAGTCCAACTCCCTGCAATGCAGGAATCCTGCCCATAGCTGTCCCTGGGTGGACTCAAAGCACCAACCTTCTGGTTAACAGCCAGACACACTGACCCATTATGGCACTGGGGCTCATCCCAAATAATTATTTACTCTGCTATCCCCAACCTGTCTTATTTTAACCATCCTGTTTCTCCCTACAGTGTCCATGAAACTCTTGGCTGTGCCCTTCCATCATCCTAACACACCAGACCCTACAAAAGCCACCCACCTCTGCATCCTAGTTCTCAAAGTGTCCAGTCAGATGCCTCTAGAAAGCCATTAAAAGAAGGCACAAAGGCAACAAGCCTAAGAACATAATAAGAGCCTTGCTGGATCAGGCCAGTAGCCTATCTGGTCCAGCATCCTGTTCTCACAGTGGCCAACCAGATGTCCATTACAGGAAACCCACAAGCAGGATTCGAGCACAAGAGCAGCATTCTCCCCTCCTGTGGTTTCCAGCAACTGGGATTCAGAATTGCTGCCTTTAACTGTCGAAGAAAAGCATAGTCATCCTGGCTGGTAGCCATTGATAGCCCTCTCCTCTGTGAATTTGTCTAATCTTCTTTTAACGCCGTCCAGGTTGGTAGCCATCACTGCATCCCAAGGGAGTGAGTTCCACATTTTAACACTGCAGTGCGTGAAGAATGACTTTTAAAAAATCTGTCCTGAATCTTCCGACCTGCAGCTTCGAGTTCCAGTGTTAAGAGAGAGGGAGGAAAAAACATTTCTCTATCCACTTTATAAACTTCTGTCCTGCCACCTCTCACTTTTTCAGAGTATCAGAGGTAGATTCCTTGTTCCCTCTGTATTTCCAAAGCAAATCTGATAACAAAGATTTACTGCTTGGCTATCATTAATCACCACATAATTATCTCTGTCAACAAACTTTCAACAGGAGATGTCTAGTTTGCCATCTTCCCCCCTTGAAGCTGCTGCTAAGGACAAATGCTTGACTGTGAGTAAAATATATGCTTTAAACTTACTTTTCAGTCTCTTGCCTGTTTCTTCTTCTTTTTTTACCCAAATAATTTTATTGGTTTTCATGTAAATACAAGAACAACATATAAATACAGCAACTTGTCCAGTGGTACATTCTTATTAAGTTTCATATGCAGTACACAGTACACAAGCAATATGTTTATTTATGTATTGTCAATTGAATAAAGGGGAGATCAGGCCAATGGCTAAATCCTGTGCTTTCAATTAAAGTACTTAAGATGGGATTTAAACACTGCTCAGGCCCACACTTTCAAATGCAATCAGTAATCTTTTTGACTGTTAACCCACACTCGTGGGTCTGTAGAGGGGTAATATTTAGTTAATTATATCCCCTCACCTACTTAATAAAACCCATCATAGGGACCTCACCTGTTCTCCAAGAATTCTCAAAGATTATAGACAGAGGCACAAGCTCCTTTAGTATCCTTGGGTGCTGCTCATCAGGCCCTGGAGAGTTGTATTCATTTGGCAAATTCATGGAGGATAGGGCTAGTGATGGCTACTAGTCATGATGGCCATCCTGTTTCCATAGTTGGAGGTATTAGTGCTTCTGAATACCAGTTGCTGAAAGCCACAAGAGATGAGTGGGCTCTTGCACTCAGGTCATCCTTGTTGGCTGCCCATGAGCTACTGTTGAGCCATTGTAAGAAGACAATTCTGGACTAGATGGGCCAATGGCTGATGCAGCCGATTCTTCTGGTGTTCTTATGTTTGAAGGCTGGGAGGATGGGGGCCAGGAAACACCCCTTTGGAGGATCATGCCCACAGCTCAACTCTTCAATTCCTCACAATCTAGGTGAGACAGGTGTTTCAGCTCATGACATCTAATGGCATTTAACATGCATCTCCATGAAGATGCATGTACGTCATCTGGGGCCAGAGTGTTGCTTCTTTGCAAAATAATATAACTTCAGCCATCACTGATCACTTCTTAGTTCTTAAACAGCCTCGAAGGTTTGCTAAAGAGAGGCAAATAGTTTTTTTAAATGACAATAATAATTGCAAACCAGAGTGGCCTGCCTAAGGGAGGGATCTGTCTACACCATGTAAATATATCTTTGGAACTCCCAAGTGATGGGGATTAAATGTCGCTCTGGGGTAGGTATGTTTGCACCTTGGTTCAGAAGGAGGATAAGGCAGGGGAATCGACCACAAACACTAATTATCTGCAAGACAAATTCATCGTGTGCTGTTATTGTGAACTGCAGTTCGTATCCTGGAGGTTGTGGGTGGTGCAACCCCCTTAAAAACCTTTTGTGGTGAAAGCTAGTCATCAGCATTAAGGCCCGGACAGATTTATAAACTGCTAAGTGTCCCCCTGGGACAGACCGAACTGCTCACGGATAAGATCTAGCCTGCTGCATCCAGCTGGCGTAGCAAGAATGCACGAAATCTAAATTAATTTGGGAATCGCTTCTGCTGCTCCTGATGGCAAGTTGTTGCTTTAAGCCTCTGTAAGGCATTGAAACAGGAGAATTGCACTGGGGAGAAGAGAAAGGTGTGTGTGTGTGTGTGTGTAAGATTATATAAGAAGCAATCCTTTTAAACCCAAGAGCAGATCCATTAATGACAGTGTGATAGTCACACTTTAGATAGACACTCTTCCAATATTTTTAAAGAGAGGTGTGATCTCCTCTGATACACAAATACGGGGAAATAAGGGAGGGGGCCGTGGCTCTGTGGCAGTGCAGGTTCAAAGCCCAGTGTCTCCAGACAGGGCTGGAGGAAGATGCCACCTTGAAACCCTTGACTTCAGAGGGGAAAAATATAGCTTAGTTGGAGATCATCTGTTTTGCATGCAGAAGACTCCAGATTCATTTCCCAATGGCACAGCTAAGTAGGGCTGGGGAAAGACCCCATCTTGAAACCATGGAGAGTCACTGCCTGATGATGCAGACAACACAGAGCTAGGTGGACCTGGGGCCTGATCCAGCTTACTCCACTAACCCCACAGGGCCACATTCACTGGAATTTGCAGGCATTCAATAAAACCGAATGTTGGAAGATTCAGTACAGATGAAAGAAAGGCCTTCTTCATATAGCAAAGAGTTAGGCTGTGGAACTCACTCCCACAGGAGGAAGGAATGGCCACCTACCTGCAAGCAACTTATCCAAGGAAGGACTTTCTGATGGCAAGAGACATTTGACCGTGGAACAGTCTCCCTTGGAAAGTGGTGGACTCTCTTTTCTTGCAGGTTGGATGGCCATCTGTCAGGGATGCTTTAGTTGATATTCCTGCATTGAAGGGGGTGGACTAGATGACCCTTAGATTCCCTATCAACTCTACAATTCTATGGTTCTATGATTCCATGCTGGATGAGATGGATGAGGTGGTTTGTGTCGGCAGTAAAAAATTGCCCACCTTCCCTCTTCTGGGGAAATATGTTGGGGAAGCAGCAATCATGGTGTTGCACTAATGAAAGTTCTCATTTATGAAGGCCATTAATTAAAAGCCTCCTGTAAAAGGAGGGTTGGCTAGCTGGCTGGCTGGCTCTCTAGCTGCATTTTCCTGGGGACATGAGACATTAGGCCCCTGCCTGAAAGCCTTGTCAACATTTTTTCAAGGAACGATGAAAATGTAAACGGCACTAAAATGATTCCATGGCGTTGCGGTTTGGGGAAAGGTCACCTCGCTGGATCTCATTTATCTCCTTGCCAATTTAAAGAGCTTCTTCTCTATTAGTGGTTTTTTTGAAATTAATGTTACCAAAGTAATGTGAACAATTATGGGCTGCAAAGGATTGATAGTTTACATGGAATAGAGACTGAGATCCTCAGAATGGGGGGGGGGCATATATAATTTTTTCCTCTTGCGTCTCTGTTGCCTTTTGATGGATGGGGGATCAAAAATGCTTACGTGGTTTAATTTGGAAGAGGACAAAAGGGCTGGGTGAAAAATGCAGTGAAAAGTTTGCAAAGAGGAAGGTTACGTCTGGGAAGAAGGAAAGAGGAAGCTGTTGGTGGATTCTCTTTGGCTGGAGGTTTTTAAGCAGAGTTTGGTTGGCCACCTGTCACAGATGTTTTAGCTGGGATTCCTGCATTGCAGAAGGTTGGGCTAGATGACCCTAGGGATCCTTTCCAAACCTACAGTTCTATGATTCTGCTCCTTCCTGGCCTGACTTGACTGGGAAGCTAGAAGGTGCAGCCACAGATGTTGCTTTGCATGCCATAAATTTCCACCCTCCTGGTAATGACCTTGCTCCAGCTTGCTCCATATGCCTGTGGATTGAGACTCATGGCAGCTGGCAGGACCCAAAGCAAATGGGGCCATTTTCATTAGGAGCACTTGACACCAGCCTGCCCTGGATGTCGTCAATCCTAAACTGCCAGCCCTTTGAATATATTTTTAAAAGGTGCAGTGAGATGGGATGATTAAGCAGGGCCTGCTGGGTTGTGAACAGGGCATCTCTCTAAGTCACGACAAAGCCTACCTGCCCTGGCAAGAGGATGCTAATCCCTTGGGACTAAAAAGGGATGTGAGTTGGTATTACAGTCATCTGGTGTTTTGTTTTGACAGTGCTGCTTTCCTGGGATAAGGATCAGGTTTTAACGGTGAGAGGGCTGGGAGGCCTCCAAGTCATACAGAACTGTCTTTAATTTAAAACCATGATGACTAGAATCTTGCTTTGTCTTAGAGGAAGGGCCATAACTGCTTTGCATGCAAATGGTCCCAGCTCCAAGTTGCATATCCAAGCAGGGCTTGGAGGATCCTCTGCCTGACACCCGGGAGAGCCACTGCCAGTCATTGCAGATTATCCTGAGCTAGATGGACTCATGGCATGGTATTAGGCTGCTTCCTATGTTCCTATTTAATTCAGCCCTCGAGGACCAGAATCTTATTTTATATTTTCAGGGAAGAGCTGTAGCTTAGTAGCAAAGCACCAGAGTTTCCCCCACCACTTGTATTGCATTCTGATCTAGATGGACAGATGGCCTAACTCTGGATAGGCTGCTTCCTATATTCCTGGGAGCATAGAAGAGCTTTGAGGGTGGTCAAGGCTGGTGCCCGTTTCAAGTTAGGCAATATTGAGCTGGAAGAATCCTAAATGACTCAACAGACAGGCCAGGATGAAAGGAACTTGCTCCCCAGCCACAATGCAAATGGCAGCAGCAACAGAGTCACAAGGTTGCATTTCCTCCAATTGGGCCCCTCCAGGTGCCTTGTACTACCTTACACCAGCCCCAGTCAAGTACAGCTAGGCTCCCATCAGTCCCAACCAGGACAGCCATATGATGTGGGGGCTGATGGGAATTGTAGTCCAAAACATCTTCAGGGCTCCAGGCTTGCGAAGGCTGGACCAGATACATATATTAGTTAGAAGGGGATGTTGAGTTTGCTTCTCTGAGTTCTGCCTCTAGTGAGTCCTGCTCACCACACAAACTTTGAAACTTATGGCCTATTGATATGAAGCAGACACCTTCACTGTCCTCGTTTTTGCTACCTGCAAAAATCTATTTTGTGTAGGTAAACCTATTCAGACACATGTAGAATGCTGACATGTGTTTCACAGATTATCCACACTTCTTCTTGTCCTACTACTTTCCCCCTGGCAAAGCTGCTCTTTAGAGCTCAATTGGAGAAAAAAGGCAAATTGGGTTCCCCCTGGATTGCCATTTGTTCCAACCTATTGCTAAAAACCACTCAGGCCTGTACTTTCTAGGCATGGGACCAGCAGAAGTGTGGCTGAGCCCTTAATCTGGTTGATCATTTACTTTTAATTATTTTTTGAAGGTTTTCAATTATGGCAATTATGGCTGCCCCCCCCCCCCGTAATTCAATTGTTTTATTATTTTTGTAAAGTGCTTTGAGGTTTTCTTTTTCTTTTAATAATCAAGCAGTATATAAACTTTATGGAATGAATAAATAAATACCCAGTACAGTAGACCAATTGAAATTGATGGGCATGACTCAATTAAGTTCATAAATTTCATTGAATTTACTCTGAGCAGAATTTAGTTGGATGCAATGCTCTGGCTTTGTGTGTGTTCCCAAAGATGATGATGAAGAAGAATTGTCATAAATGGGTTATTCAGCTACCTAAACCTTGATCTGCTTTTTTAAAAACTTTATTTATATATTCCATTTATATTCCACCCTTTTCTGCCTTGAGACTTGTCAGGGGAAAAAGTGGGGTATAAATAAATATAACAACAACAATGACCCTCCCCTCTTCACTGAATCTCCACAATGATACCGGGAGGGAGGGATTTGAACACTGTTCTCTCCTGGATCCTAGTCTGGTGCTCTAACCACTACATCATACTGGATCCTCCAGTGTTTGGGAAAGGGGGAAAGGCCCCATAACCCTGCCTGCCAAGATTACTTATGAGTAAGCCCCTGATTCCGGTGAGTCTTCCTCACTGCGTTAATCCATCTGCCTGCATTAAAAGACCCAGTTTCCTTTTGTCGTTCTGAACACGGACTAATATGTAAAGGATCTAGGTGGACAAGACTTTAGGATCTAATTAGAGAGTTCCTCTTATGCAAATTCCTTTTTCATTAAACTAAGTGTCTTATTAAAATATGGGAGATATTTGAATATATTGCTATGAGGAAATTAGTAACACTGACAGGGGAAGTTTTATGGCTTCCCCTTTTCCCTGCTTCCCCTGCACAGCCTCCCATTCAAAATACTTTATTCCAAAGTTTAATTATTTTGACGACCAGTTTTAAACATTGCTGGGGAATATTTGCACCAGGCGCCCAAATGGCGAAGAAAAGGGATTCGGAGACAGCATATTGGTTGTCAGAACCCATGAAATATTGGGTGAAATTCTTGACATATGTAGGATTGGAAGACAAACACCTAATGCAATATGATGTCACTAGAGAGAGAGAGATTCATGTCTCAGGAAAACAGAATCAGCGACCCATCCCGATCTGCATAGGGCCCATTGCAGTCCATCATTATCCCAGTTGCAAACCAAGAGCCACAATATTGTTACCATGTTAATTTTAATCTGTTTTTGTATTTAAACTTGTGTATCTTTCAAAGTACTGCTGCTTTTTCTTCTTCCTGATTTTCTTTTTCTATCATTTTGTAACCAGCTTTGAGGGTTTCTCCCCTCCCCCTTTTACAATCATGCAGTGTATTTTTTTTTTTAATGAAATAAAGAATTAAAATAAAGCAGCATAGAAGGGATCAGAAGATATAAACTAGGTCAGATTGAAAAGCCTGGTGCAGAAATGGCACCCGTGGGTGCCTCATCCCCACTGCACTTAAGCTGAAGCAAGAGGACCTCAGTTGAAGAGCTCAGCAGGCAGGCAGGTGGAAGCAAATAGGAAACTGAAGAGTTGGAAATGGTACAGAAAAGGACAATCCAAATGATCGAGGGGACAGAGTGACTTCCCTATGAAGAAAGGTTGCAGCTTTTGGGACTTCTTAATTTACAGAAAAGGCAAGTAAGAGGTGACATGATGGAAGTTTGTACAGTTATGCATGTCATGGAGAAAGTGGTCAGGGAAAAGCTTTCATCCCTCGTTCCTAACACTAGAACTGGTGGACATCCCATGAATGTTGGAAGATTCAGGGCAGATAGCTAATAATAATAATAATAATAATAATAATAATAATAATAATAATAATTTATTATTTATACCCCACATTTCTGGCTGGGCCTCCCCAGCCACTCTGGGCGGCTTCCAAAATAATATTAAAATACTATAATATATCAAACATTAAAAGCTTCCCGAAACAGGGCTGCCTTCAGATGTCTTCTAAAAGCCTGGTAGTTGTTGCTCTCTTTGACATCTGGTGGGAGGGTGCTCCACAGGGAAGGCGCCACTACCGAGAAGGCCCTCTGCCTGGTTCCCTGTAACTTGGCTTCTCGCAGTGAGGGAACCACCAGAAGGCCCTCGGTGCTGGACCTCAGTGTCTGGGTAGAACGATGGGGGTGGAGACGCTCCTTCAGATATAGTGGACCAAGGCCGTTTAGGGCTTTAAAGGTCAGCACCAACACTTTGAATTGTGCTCGGAAACGTACTGGGAGCCAATGTAGGTCTTTCAAGACCAGTGTTATGTGGTCTCTGCGGCCGCTCCCAGTCACCAGTCTAGCTGCCGCGTTCTGGATTAGTTGTAGTTTCCGGGTCACCTTCAAAGGTAGCCCCCACGTAGAGCGCATTGCAGTAATCCAAGCGGGAGATAACCAGAGCATGCACCACTCTGGCGAGGCAGTCTGCAGGCAGATAGGGTCTCAGCCTACGTACCAAATGGAGCTGGTAAACAGCTGCCCTGGACACAGATTTGACCTGTGCCTCCATGGACAGCTGAGAGTCCAAAATGACTCCCAGGCTGTGCACCTGGTCCTTCAGGGGCACAGTTACCCCATTCAGGACCAGGGAATCATCCACACCTGCCCGCCTCCTGTCCTGGAGAAGCTAAAAATCCTTCTCCATGCTGTACAGAGTTAAACTATGGATCTCACTCCTGCAGGAGGCAGGGAGGGCCACCAACTTGGATGGCTTTCAAAGAGGATTATACAATTCATGTAGGAGAGGACTATCAATGGCTACTAGCCACAATGGCTATACTCTGCCTCACAGTGTGAGGCAGTCATTGCTGGGACCCTTAGGAGGGGAGAGGGCTCTTGTGCTCAGGTCCTGCTTGTGGGTTTCTGATTGAGGTGTCTGCTTGGCCACTGTGAGAACAGGATGAGGGAGTGGATGGGCTGCCGGTGTGATCTTCTTATGTTCTTATGGAACCTCCAAGTCCAAAGTCTGTCAAGATTCCTAGGTTCTTTGGGGTATTTGGCCATTGTGTGAAGAGGATGCTGGACTTGGATGGGTTGTTGGCTTGATCCAGCAGGGTTTTTCTTATGTGCCAAAGGCAAACCTTGAAGGACATGAGATGCTGGCTGTTGGGCAGCCAGTCTGCCCTCAACCCACCCCCAGGCACCTGCCTTTTGACTTACAACCAGTCCAGTCACAGAGTTGCCCCTTGAAGACCTCCTCAGCAGCGAGGAGGAGGGGAAGGAGACACAGCTAGGTCTGGCTCGTCCTACAGGTGGCCCCTTGCCTTTTGCCCTACTAGACCCAACTGATGTCAGATACACCTGTGCTCTTCCTCAACCAAACCTAAAACTTTCTCTCTCTCCTCCTGTTGCTGCTTGCAATGGGTCCCTTCTTTTTGCATCTTATTATGCAAAAGAGCGTCTTAATAAAGGTTAATCATGGATTATCACAGAAATGCATGGGGGGGGGCAATCACATCAATCAATGTCGAATGATTGTGTTGGTGTGTAGCCTAGAAATCTAAATCAAGGCTGGCAAAAAGGGTCTAGATTTTCTGCTCCAACATCAAGCAGAAAACTTGTTTCTAGGCAACCCTCAAATCCAATTTCATTAAATCCAGAAATGCATTTGATTTATCTATATCTATATCTATATGTATGGATTGTTTATGGAATCTCCCTTTTCCTAATTCTTTTATCCTGTACTATTGTAAAGGATTTGTGTCCACAATAAATAATGCTGGTTAAATTACATCCTCCTTTGGCTTAAAATTTAATATTCCTATCTCCATAAAGAAATTGTATTGGAAGGCATTGCATATATGTACAGCTGCACTCATAACCCTAATGGAATTACTACCCCAGAGCAGGCGAGATTGGAAGGAAAAGGTAAAGGTTCACAGTTCAGATGGCCCCCGAATTATTTATCTCCCTAATAACTTAACCGATTGAATATATTACTTGTCAGTGACCTCAGTGTGTAACAATAAAGACCTGCAGTTATGTCAGAAAATATATGAGACTGTAATACATTGGACTTGCATAGCAAGCTGGAATGCTTTCTTTATGCTAATGAAGTCCTTTGCAGAAGGACATCCGAAGGACAGGGAGAATCATAGAATCATAAAATTGCAGAGTTGGAGGGGACCCCAAGGGTCATCTAGCTGAACCCCCTGCAGTGCAGGAATCACAGCTAAAGCATCCCTTGACCCTCCAACCTCTGCTTAAACCCCCCCAAGGAAGGAGAGTCCACCACCTTCCAAAGCTGTCCTTTCCACTGTCCAACAGATTTTGCTGTTGGCAAATTCTCCCTAAGGTTTACTTGGAATCTCCTGTCTTGTCATTTGAATCTGTCAATTTGGGTCCTTCCCTCAGAGTAGCAGAAAATAAGTTTGCTCAATCTTTCACTGACAGCCCTTCAGATATTTGAAGATGGCTCTCATAGTCCTCTTTTCTAGGCTAAACATATCCAAAGTGGGGGAAGGATCATATTGATGCTTCTGATCCATGAAACCATAATTATGGCATATCAGGAGTTGAATGCTGTTTTGGCCCTAGGGAATAGAATATCTTTCAAGCCTTATGAGCAATGGTTGATGGAGCTGGGTCTGTTTAGCCTGGAGAGCAGAAGACTGAGAGGTGAGATTATAGCCATCTTCAAATATCTGGAGGGCTGTCACGTGGAAGAAGAAGGAAGCTTGTCTTCTGCTGCTCCAGTGGAAGCTTGTCTTCTCTTGCTTCATACCTAGACTTACAGACGCTTCAGGTTGCGCGTTTTCAGGATATGGACCCACCAAAAGCTGAAAGTACCGGAACGGGTTACTTCCGTGTTCCAGCACTCGTGCATGCACAGAAGCACTAAATCGTGCTTTGCGCATGCGTAGAAGCACCGAATTGCAACTTGTGTGTGCGCAGACGCGGTGCTGCGGGTTGCGAACATGCCTCCCACACGGATCACGTTTGCAACCCGAGCATCCACTGTACCCCTAAACATTTTTAAAAGAAAAAAAGCCCTGGCATTAACCCCTTAATTAGTCTTAAGCATGTTGGCTATATGAAACTGGTTAGCCCACAAACTGCTTCTCAGTAATGCAACTTACACACTTGGTTGTGTCAGATGCACTTTGGTTTACCTTCATCCCTGTTGCAAGTTCCTTGTGTTGCTGTTTCATGATTGCTCTGATGGCTCTGTGACAAAACCTTCTGTGCCAGAGTTCTGGGTCTGCTTCATTTTTCTGGAAAGTCTGTGTCACATTTACAATGTCTGCTAAAAGACTAGTCTTGTAGACATCATAAATCAAACATGCTTCAACATACAACTTCCCTTCTTTGGTTATCTTGCACTTGCCATTTCCATATTGTATGAAGAAGCCTTTTCTGTCCCAAGTGGACATACTGATCATGTTGCAATTTAACTGTGGGACATATAGGAGCTGATCCACATGATTTGCCTTCCATTTATTGCTTAGTTTGCAGTTTAAGGTTCCAAAACCTGTACCACAAATCTTTATGTTATCACCATTTGCAATTTGAATGCTTCCACCCACTGATGGGTTAATATCCTCAATCCCTCCAAAGAATCTTTATCATAACTCATATGCTGCATACATTCATAATCTATTAACCAATTGTTTGATATTATATCAGAGCTGTTCACATCAATACTCTTCTCTTGCAAAATAAAATTGCTTTCTTTGTCCTTTCTTTCCCTTATTTGGATTCCCTTGTCTCCTGGGATGTAGTGGCTTAGATGAAGAGGGTTTTTTTTGCTGGTTTAGGGGCTTCACAAAATTTGGATATATGTATTTCTTTGTTATATCTGAAACAAGTAACTCTTTTGGATGGAGCCTTGACTCTCCTCTGAAGAGTGGGGCATATAGTTTGAGTCATTGGGTTCATCAGTCCTGGTCTCCTTTCAGCACATTCCTCTCTCAAATGACCAATGACATCAAATAGAGTTGACTTTAGACTGTCACCCATGAAAGTGGCAAATGTTTCAAACTTTGGTCCAAATGACCTCCTAAAGTTGCATACTTATCCATTTTAAAATCTGCTAGTTCCAGCTTCTTAGTAATAGCTAGGAACTGTGTCACATGGCTGTTAGAGTCTCTCTTGGACTCAAGCTTTAATTTGAATACAGTAGTTCCTTCATCCAAGCTCAGTAAGAATGTTTGCTTGTCAATCCAAAGGCTTTCTGTAAACTGTCAATCATCTGAGTGGTTGTGTCACAGTTGTTTGTGAAAACTAGCTGGGAGTCTGAAAGACTATCCATGATAACAGACACTACTACATGATCCTACTGTTCCTATCTGATTATTAATGCTGCATCATCTATAGGCTTTTCCTGTTGGATGCAAGGAATAACCCTTATCATTCTCAGAGTGACTTTGTATCTTATCTTTCATTGGGCAAAGTTACCCTCTGTAAATCTACGCAGTTTAGGGCTGTGAGTAGCATAGGGATTTTGGATATGCATTGTAAAAAAGAAAGAAAAAAGCCAGAAAGAATAAAAATGATGGCAGGATAAATGCAAAAAAATGAGAGATTGTTCTCAAAAATCTCCCTCAGGAAAAAAATGAATGGCTACTTGGGAAGGGGTGGAAAAAGGAGAAGGGGGGGGGGTCTGTCTCCTTGGAACACAGAATAAGAAAAGAACAATAGAACAAAAATGCTTTGCCTGGAACATCATGGCTTGGGAGCGATCAGGGAAAAAATATTTCACTGCCTTAAAAAGCAGGCTTTAAAAACTCATTTAAAAAGCTGAAATGTCCACATAAATATTCATCACCGGAATCTCAATGAAAATATTCTTTCCTAGGCTCATAACCCATGCAAAGAAAAGGTATATAAGGGAAGAATTCCTCAGTGCCAATACCCAAGTTTGAGGCAAGTACTACTTGGTGAGAGAACCCCAACAGAGATTTAAAATCACAAAATATCCAGCAAAGTAAAGCGTGGAAATATAGGCTTTCAAATATGCCCTTATGACTTCTAGTACTTCCCTCTTCCCTTAGCATAGAAAAAGACTACAAGTTTGGTAAGTTAAAACTTGTTTACTTACAAACACTCTGAAGATCAGGTTTATGTGCTTTTCCATACAGCATTCTGAAAGCATTGCACAGGCAGTAAAACGTGTCTTTTAAAAATGTTTTTGGTTTTTAAACAAATACAAATACAATAACCATTAAACACATATCCAGCAGTACATCTAATTGTGTTCGTTCTAGCCATTGACTTTTGACATAAACTTATGCATTCAGTGTTCAAACATATTACTTAACCTCTCCACTTAGAATATTGAGTGGCTGGTATAACAAGGTCTTGATTTGGGTCATTAACATAGTTAAAGAAAGGGGTCCACCTTTCTTTGATTTGGAGTATAGTTGCTTAATGAGGTGCAAGAACTTAGATCCAAATTTCAATTTGGTTACCAGGTGTGTCAAATAAATCAATGAATCAATTCTATCAAAAGTCTTATAGGCATCAAGAGAGATTAATGCACCATCTATTTTCTTTCTATTGAACCCATGTATAATGTTTAGTGCCCTTCTGTTAGAACTTGTGATGTTTCTGGCTAGCACGAACCCTGTTTGAACTGGAGATATGTATTGAGTTATAAAAGTGTTTAGACGCTTGACCATTATTGCTGTGAACAACTTTGCATCTACATTAACGAGAGCTATTGGCATATGACTTTGCTCTCATAGGTTCTTTCCCTGGTTTAAATATTATCACATTTGAAGAATGCCACATTTGTGATGCTTCCCTCCATCTAGGATTGAATCGTAGAATTTAGTCAGCCATGGGGCAAGCTCATTGCAAAAGGCTTTATAAAATTCTCCCGCAAAGCCACCCAGTACTGGTGACTTTCCATATTTTAAATTCTCAATTAACTCTAGAACCTCTTCCTGAGAGATGGATTGGTTTAGGTACTGTTTGTGCTCATCTGACACTGGCTGAAAATCTACTTCTATTGAGGCGGGTTGTCAGATGAGTACAGAGAAGCATAATATCCTCTGAATTTGTTGCTGATCTCTACTTTGTCATTACATACTGTCCTTTCAAGGTTGCAAACCCCAGTAATTAGATTTGTATTTCTACATTATTATTTTTTTTACCACGTTTGCTAATAGTTGAGAAGCTTTGTTGCTAAATTCTGTGGCTAATGCCTTATGTATCTGTTCAGTTTCTAAGAGCTGCAGTTCTGCACGTGCAGTTTTTAAAGCTCTAAGAGATGTGGCCATTTATGACTTGCGGTATATCACCTCAAGGGACGCAGGTGGCGCTGTGGGTTAAACCACAGAGCCTAGGACTTGCCGATCAGAAGGTTGGCAGTTCGAATCCCCGCTCCCATTGCTCGATCCCTGCTCCTGCCAACCTAGCAGTTCAAAAGCACGTCAAAGTGCAAGTAGATAAATAGGTACCTCTCTGGCGGGAAGGTAAACGCCATTTCCGTGCGCTGCTCTGGTTCGACAGAAGCGGCTTAGTCATGCTGGCCACATGACCCGGAAGCTGTACGCCGGCTCCCTTGGCCAATAAAGCGAGATGAGCGCCGCAACCCCAGAGTCGGCCACGACTGGACCTAATGGTCAGGGGTCCCTTTACCTTTATATCACCTCAAGCTTTTTAATTTCTGCCATGAGAGTTTTCTCTTCCTCCTTATCGTGTCACCATTTTTTGGTTGTCCAGCCTAAAAGGGTGTTCCTACATGTTTGAGCTGGGGAGGGGCACTGGGGGTTATCATCTGCTGCTTGGAGCTGGAGCCTGGCATGACAGCTTACTCTATGGCACGGCCGTTCAATTTTTTATACCAAGTGGGCCACAAGTGTACTTCAACATGGATCCCACGGCGATGGGGACAGGGAATGGGAATGGGCCCCAAATCTGACACACACAGCTGTTGTGCAGCCTTCCCAAAGCTGGCTGAGTGAGGTGTCGGGCTTTGGGAAGGAGGCTTTAGGTTCCGCCAGGGTTCTAGAGCCCTCCCTCTTTCCTAAAGCTGGGAAAGTATTAACCAGACTCTGAGAAAGAGGAAGGAGGATTCTAGAACCCTGTCAAAGCTCAGCTTTGGGAAGGCAGTGTGAGAGCTGGTCTGTGTGTCAAAAGGCACACCAAAAAAGGCACTGAGATCCACATGCAGTCCTCAAGCTGCACATTGGACCACCCTCCATCTATGGTATTAATCCATTCGTTCAGTAATTAGACTTAAGCTGTTGGTTATATGAGGCTGGTTATCCCACAGACTGCTTGCATCTGCAAAAGGTTTGGGGTGGACACAGACTGCTTTGTTTCCAATTGGTGCACATCCTGCAACCTCCTGCAGAAATCCTGTAACATTTTATACCATAAATTGTTTTGGTTTATTGTTTGTTCCACCTTTGCTGCACCATAATGCAAGAGATGCCCTCCACCGCTCCAGAATGAAAAAGCAATGAGAATGGGGAAGCATTTTGAATCTACCTTATAGGGTTGTTGTGGAGATTAAATGCGGAGTTGGGAGAACCATATACACCACCTTGGAGGAAAAGGTGTTCTATTAATTTAATCAAGCAAACACTCATAAATTAATTAATTGTTCCTTTGTGATCCCCTGGGACTTGCTTTCTGCTTACCAGTCTAGAGGTGCAAAGCCCAGTGGAAATTCAAGGAGTCATTGTCTTCATCATCACCAACCGTTAATATTAGATTTATTTATTTCCTAATATTTACTCCCCAAGGTGCAGTGTTGCTGAGATTTGGCTCCAGACCATCCAAATCCCATCCATTCCCTTCAGAACATTTCCCACTAGTTGCAATATTGCAAAGGGAAGGAAAAAAATTGTAAATAAATGGGCAAGCAATTTCCCTGAGTGCCAAAGCTCACTACCTTTCAGTATTTTAATGCTTCTTACTTTCCAGGTCTTTGCATTATTATCTGGATCAAAGACACACGCAACCGGTTATTGTTCTGCTACGAGTTTCAGGAGATTCTCTTCTCATCCCCCCCCCCAGTATCCCATGTGCATCACCATTAATAAAAGATTTAAATGGGATGACCATTGTCTGCGTGGTAGCAAGGGGACTGCTAGCTCCAAGGATTTGCGCAAAGCTGGAAAGACCCAGACAAAACAAAGGAAGGAAGAGGTCTGGACCATTGTTTGTGGAAGGTGATAAGGGGAGTTTTATGTCTTTATTTCTCTCTCTTCATTTTAGGTGTGTGTATACTACCTTTTAGGCCAAATGCACAAACTGGTTGATGGAAATAATCAAAAAAATAAGCATCAATATACAATTGTGGTGGTGGACTCCCCTTCACTGGAGGTTTTTAATCAGATGTTGGATGGCCACCTGTCATGGATGCTTTAGCCGTGGTTCCTGCATTTCAGGGGGTTGGGCCAGATGCACCCCCAGCGTCCCTACAATTCTGTGATTCTGTTAAAAATTCCCCAAGATCTGGAACCCCATTCATTCATGATTCCAGATCCCAGTAAGCCTTCTTAAACATGAAGTCACCTTTGATAGATTTCTCTCCATTTATAGTTGTGTCATTAAGATAGGGGCACTTTGACTGTAACCAGCAGAGAACCCCTTTGAGTACAGGAGGGTTGGAGAGTCAAGGTGCTTCAGTGATCAAATGTGCCAGACCTGTGATGCTTCTGAATACCAGTTGCTGTGGACCAGTTGCTACTCGTGCTCAGGTTCTGCTTGTGGGTTTCCCTTGAGGGCATCTGGTTAGCTACCATGCGGAAAAGATGCTGGACTGGGTGGGCTCCCTTTGGCCTGATCCAGCAGACAGGCTCTTGTTTTGTCCTTATGAAAACTCCCAGTCCAGAAGCAGTCTAAATCCCTATGTTCTTAGGTCTATTTGGCCACTATGAGAACAGGATGCTGGATTAGATGAGCCCCTTTTGGCCTGATCCAGCAGTCTATTTCGACCTTCTTATCTTCTTATGTCAGGTGCTTTGTGGCTGGTCCACCAGGACCTCGACAGGATCTCCACTGCCTGCCTCTCACATTCCTCATCCAAGTGGTCCTGCATCCCTAATTGTTTTGATGGTGACTTACTCCACCTTAGCAGGATATATCAAATATATATCTGAACATTGATCAGCTTTGGGCTGATAGAAGCCTGAGCACACGAGGTCTTGGTCTTTGACCCACAAATAGCTTATGAATCTCAATCCAATAGACTGATCTTCACACACAGAGGCTGTCTGAGGAAATGTGGGGGAGAGGAGGAGGGAGAAATCGATGGAGCACCTTAATGATTCACAATTTATAGAGCGGCTGCCATTTTAATATTAGAATAAATGTTATATGGCAAAGGAATGGGAACAGAGGTGGTGGCAGAGAAAATATTTCTTTAGAGGCTCCTTTTCTGCTGGGAAATTATGTGCAGGGGATTTTATTATCCATAATTTATTGGACTCATTTAGACGTATAATTTAAAATGCTGTATGGGAAATATATGAACTGTTCAGGAGAGAAACTCCGCAGTGGATGGATGAGGTTTGGGGTCTGAAATGGCTGCCAGGTTTGGGGTCAGGAAAATTTTGATGTGGGCTTGGAGTGTGTGTGATGGGTTGGAGGGGGGGCTGCCTGCCTGCCTCCCTGCCTCCCTTCTGCCAATGTTTCTCCTCTGGGAGGCATCAGGATTGTGGTGGTGGCCACTGAGCAAGATGGGTCCCCTTTTGGCTGATTCAGCAGCCAGGCTCTTCTGGTATTGTAACCTCCATTCAGAGACAGGATGAGGTTTCAGGCAGAATGAGACCTGCACATTGCATGTGTCTTGGATGATCTCAGAAGCAAAGCTTGCATTTCTCTCCCCACACATGCGATGTGCACTGGGGTAAAATACCCCCCCCCCCAATTTCACACATCTGCTCATAGGGCCTGAACGGGTGGTGACTAACAGGAAATGGACTTTGGCATCCCCAAGGGTCATCTAGTCCAACCCCCTGCAATGCAGGAATCTCCACTAAAGCATCCATGACAGATGGTCATCCAACCTCTGCTTAAAAACTTCCACTAATTTCTGAGGGAGTCTGTTCTACTGTTGAACAGTTCTTGCCATCATAAATTTCAATCTGATGTTTAGTCAGAATCTCCTAGTAAATTGATGACATTGGTCTTTTTGCTACTGCATCACACTTAATCCTGACTAAACCTTGTGGCCTACGAAGACCCCTAGATTCTTCTCACATGTACTAGTGGCAAGCCAGGTGTCTCTCATCTTATCTTTGTGCAGCTGGTTCTTCCTGCCTAAGTGTAGAACCAGACATTTGCCCCTACTGAAATTCATTGTGGTAATTTTTGGCCCAGTTCTCCAATCTGCTAAGGTTATCTTGAATTCTAATTCTATCTTCTTGGCATTAGCTACCCATCTCAGTTTGGTGCCATCTGCAAATTGGATGAGCATCCCCCTCAATTCCTTCATTCAGGTCATTTATAAAGATGCTGAACAACACCAGGCCCAGGGCAGAACCATGTGGCACCCCACTTGTGAAACTCCAGAGGACACAATCACTTACTCTCAAGGTTCCCGTACTTTCACTTTGTCAGTTAGTTTCTCTATGTTGGTGACAACCAGATTCAAGAGAGATAACCCCTTGTTGTTTCTTCCACCTTCTGGGAAATGAAATTGTCAGTGAGGCAGTGGAGGAATTTGTCGGACTTACATTCTTATCAGAGTTTAAGTTCCAACAGATATCGGGGTAGCTGAAGTCTCCTATGACTACCATATCTCTCCTTTTTGAATGTTTGGTAATCTGCTCCAGGAAGGCATCATCCAAATGTTTAGTCTATCTTCAAGGTCTATAGCAGACACCTGTCACTGTTGTTTCCCTCCCCTACAGTTTTTACGCAATACTCTCAAACTGCCTTCTATGCTCCAAGTCATGGATCACTTCACATGTACGCATGGCTGAGAATCCATGTCCACAGTGCGGACATGGAATCAATTCTATAGCTCCAGAGACACAGGATTCTGTCAGTCCTGTGTGCCACATTCCTCCAGGAGTTTGTCTCCTGCACTGGGCGATATTCCTCCACCCTAAGGGCACCCCACCTGCATCTCTGTAGATCTGTGGTTCTCAACCCCAGATGTTGTTGGACTACAACTCCCATCATCTCTAGCTAGCAAGGCCAGAGCTCAGGGATGATGGGAGTTGTACTCCAGCAACATCTGGGGACCCACAGGTTGAGAACCGCTGCTGTAGATAGTAGATATCTTGATGAAGACATTGACCTAGTGTGTGGTAATCATGAAACAGGCAAATTCCATTGAAAAAAACACTGTCAACATGTTTTAAGCAGGTGCTGGAAAGAGTCCAGCAAAGGCTCCTGCTAGTTCCAAAGTGTAGGTGCTGCCACTCTAAAAGTTATAGGATATTAAGCTTACAAATGAACCCTAATGTTCTTGTGGGAGTGTGTGGTCTTCCTTAAGCCACTCAACTCTCTGGCTTGTTCCTACAACATTACCTGCCTTCCTCCAAGATGCTCAGGGCTCTTTACAACCACCCTGTAAGGTAGGTTAGACTTGGCAATACTGCTAGCCCCAAATCACGCAGCAAGAGATTCAGCTGAGCAGAGATTTGAACCTGTAGCTTTCTGATCCTAGGCAAACACACTAACCACCACACTGCTCCACATTTGCAGCTGGGGTAAATAACTTTGAGGGTTTGTAAAACAATGCAGCAGTGTAAAAAAATTATGAAATAAATAAACAGCGCAATGCGGTGTAATGCAAATGCTGCAAGAACAAATGTGATCTGCTCACTTTCCTGTTTGGGCCAACCTGATTTTATTTATTTATTATAAAGTCTTCAGATAGCTGCTTGTTTTATTTACACAAGCCCATCGTTCCTGAGCTCAGTTAGCAAAACGTTCATCTCCCTTATAAGCTCAGGGTTTTCTATTGACAAAATTGTATGAAAAATGTCCATTCGACTTGCCAAAGCAAAGACCAGCTGATGGATGACTCTGGTCTAAAATGATTGCTCTGCTGGTTCACAGAGAGGCTGTCGCCAAACTGTGTTTGGGTGTATTTTAAGCCCACACCCCACTGCAAGTCCATGAAACAAAAACACACCTTCTGTGTTCCCTTAACTGCTTCACGAGTCAAACAGGCAGACACACCAGCAATAGACACTTGTTACTTACTGGAATTAAACCCGGATTTATGAGGAATAGATTCATAGAATCATAGAATTCTCTAGTTGAAAGTGACCCCGAGGATCATCCAGTTGAACCCCCTCCAGTGCAGGAATCACAACTAAAGTTTCCCTTTCTAGCATGACCCTCCAGTTATTTTGAACTACAACTCCCATCAGCTAACATGCTGCTGAGTGTGTTGGAAGTTTGGGTGCAACATACGTTGCTGAAGAGGGGTTGCATGGGGTTGAGAATGACAGAACAAGAGACCTCCTGATTTCCAGGCTGTCCTTGTACTTTTGATCTCTTTGCTGACCTCCCTATCTCTCTGATGTTTTGACTAATCCATCTTAGGTTGCATCCTACTTATAATTTCATTCTCCCTCTTCTCTCAGACCTCAAAATCTTGGATCTGTCCTCCGGGAGACAAAAGGAGCAAGGGTGTCTGCCTTTGCCTTATTTAGATTAGCCAATGTGGTATAGTGGTTAGAGCATTGGAGTAGAACCTGGGAGACCAGGATTCAAATCCCCACTCAGCCATGACATTAACTGGGTGACTTTGGGCCAGTTGCTGCCTCTAAGCCTAGCCTACCTCAAAGAGTTGTTGTGAGGATAAAATGGGAAGATAGAGAACCAGGTACACCATATTGAGCTCCCTTGGGGGAAAACGGTGGGCAGTAAATGCAATAAAAACTAAAAGTTAGGTTAGAACCCAAATCCTTCTCCATCAAAGTTATGTATCATAGAATTGTAGAGTTGGAAGGGACCCGAAACACCAGCTAGTCAAATTTCCTGCAATGCAGGAATGTAGTCCCTATAACAATAGAATTTCGTTATTTTCTTGCTCTAGTCTACAAGCATCTCTCTCTCTCTCTCTCTCTCTCTCTCTCTCTCTCTCTCTCTCTCTCTCTTTTCCTGCTTGGCAGGGGGTTGGACTCGATGGCCCTTGTGGTCTCTTCCAACTCTATGATTCTATGATTCTCTCTCTCTCTGTGTGTGTGTGTGTGGTTGCAATAGGTAAAAATCTGCTCTCTTGCCAAATCCATGATCCACAACAAAAGACTCCCAACAGGGTGGCTACAGTTCAAAATGACTAAAGGATGCAGCCAGGAGGAGGTTAGGAAGCAGCATAGTCATAGTTCATTACAGCTTTGTGGTTCTTCAGTGTTGGGGAAAATCCTTTTCTCTTGAAAAGATGATGCTCATTTGGAAAAAGGGCAATCCCTCCACTCGACTAAAACCTCCCATCTCCTTAATTTGAAGTTTTCAAGCAGAGGTCAGATGGCCATCTATCAGGGGTTCTTTAGCTGTGAATCCTGCATCGCAGGGGGTTGGACTAGAAGACCCTTGGGGATCCCTTCCAACTCTACAATTCTATGATTCTATGATCTTCCCAGACCACGACTGACCAAGCTGGCTAGAGATGATAGGAGCTGTGGTCCAGCAGCAACTGAGGACTCCACATTGGCTACCCTCGATTGACAGTGACTTGGCTGCCTGTGGAAGGGGGGGGGGGAATGACAAATGGAAAATATGGGGGGGGGGTCTCCATTTGCAGGGTCTCATTGGTTGCTGCCAGCTTCCAGCAACCCATTTTGTCAAGCCTGGTGGTGGCTACCGTCAGCCTTTTCATCAAGAACGGCTTAATTTATAGCAAGCAAAGACTAACAAATCAAATGCCTTTTGGATTTATGTCCCCTGGGATCTGATTGACCAAGCAACCTTTCCAGCACTTTAATAAAGTTTAAAAATATAAAATATGTATGCATGCATGCAAGGACCTCCTTCCCTGATCCAGAATTTATGCAAAGTGTTTGGTGCCCTTCTGGATGGATGGATGGATGGCAGGCAGGCAGAGAGCAACTCCTTCATCTTTTAATTATGTAAAAAGACACAGTTGGGACCTTTCAGGCTGCGGCATTTATGATTGCAATGATGAAAAGCACGAAAGAGGCACTTCAGAAAGGGAAGCATCAAGAAGGCCTGTGCTTTTATGAGTGGGAGGGAGATCTGGTTTAGCCAGATTCAAGAGGGGAGCAGCTGAACACAGAGAGAAGCCATGGAGGGTTAAGAACCCCAAGATTTCTGCAAATGTCAAAAATGTTTTCTCCTACATTGCTTAATTGCTGGTGGGGTTGTGATAAACTTGGTACATATTATTATTTATGGTGGGATTGCCAGTTGGTGCAAGATTTTTTGGGACTTGATTTTGACAGAAATGGTGAACATTGGTAAAGAAACTAATATTTCCGATGATAACAACATAGATATTCTGTCAACTTAAGTTGCCAATCCTTTTTAGTTGGGACCTCGCTCACTTTCCATTTTGGGGCTAACAAAACACAGGCCGCAGTTGTTGCATACATAAACAACCTTTTCTGACACCTAGGAATTTCTGTCTGGGTTATTCCCATCAAAAAGGACTCTGGTTTTTAGGGGGGAAATACTTATTATCAATTTACTTTAAAAACAAATATAATATTATTTTAAACATTAGTCCTTTCATTAATATAACTTAAATTCCCATAACATCGTATCTTATTGCTGAAGCTGGATTTTCCAAATCGTGCAAATTCTTAACATTCATATAACTTGTAAAATTTTTGTAGATAGTCCTTAAATTTTTTCCAATCCTCCTCCATTGTTTCTTCTCCCAGATCTCGGATTCTGCCAGTCATTTCAGCCAGTTCCATATAGTCCATCAATTGCGTCTGCCATTCTTCCAGTGTGGGTAGATCTTGTGTCTTCCAATATTTTGCGATGAGAATCCTTGCTGCTGTAGTTGCATACATAAAAAAAGTTCTGTCCTTCTTTAACACCTTCTGGCCGACAATGCCCAGGAGAAAGGCCTCTGGTTTCTTAGGAAAGGTGTACTTAAACACCTTTTTTAGCTCATTGTAAATCATTTCCCAGAAGGCCTTCACTTTTGGACAGGTCCACCAGAGGTGAAAGAATGTCCCTTCAGCCTCCTTACATTTCCAACATTTATTATCAGACAAATGATATATCTTAGCAAGCTTGACTGGGGTCATGTACCACCTATATATCATTTTCATAATATTCTCTTTCAAGGCGTTACATGCCGTGAATTTCATACCGGTGGTCCATAACCTTTCCCAGTCTTCAAACATAATGTTGTACCCAATGTCCTGAGCCCATTTAATCATAGCTGATTTGACTGTCTCATCCTGAGTGTTCCATTTAAGCAGCAAGTTATACATTCTCGAAAGTACCTTAGTCTTTGGTTCTAACAGTTCTGTCTCTAATTTCGATTTTTCCACCTGGAAGCCTGTTTTCTTGTCCAGCTTAAAAACCTCTTGGATTTGAGCATAATGAAACCAATCCTGCACCTTATTCTTTAATTTTTCGTAGCTCTGCAGCCTCCAATTGTCTCCAATTTTTTCTAATATTTCCCCATATTTCGGCCAGCCGGCCTCCATATTGGGGTTTTTTCGAGCCTTGGCCTCCGCTGGTGATAACCACCTCGGGGTCTTTCCTTCTAATAAGTGTTTGTATTTTGTCCAGACCATAAATATTGCTTTTCTGACAATATGGTTTTTGAACATTTTATGAGTTTTCACCTTGTCGTACCACAAATATGCATGCCATCCTAGAGAATTATTAAACCCTTCCAGATCTAGGACATCAGTGTTCTCTAAAAGTAACTAATCCTTCATCCAGCAGAAGGCTGCAGCTTCGTAATATAACCTTAAGTCTGGCAGGGCAAAACCCCCTCTTTCCTTAGCATCAGTTAATATTTTAAATTTTATTCGGGGCTTTTTGCCCTGCCAAACAAACTTAGAAATATCCTTCTGCCATTTACCAAAACATTCCACTCTGTCCACAATCTGTAGGGTTTGAAACAAAAACAACATCTTTGGCAATACATTCATCTTTATAGCTGCAATTCGGCCCAACAAGGAAAGTTTTAGTCTTGACCAAGTTTCTAAATCCTTTTTAACTTCTGACCAACATTTTTCATAGTTGTCTTTAAATAAGTTCAAGTTTTTGGAAGACAAATTAATCCCCAGGTATTTCACTTTTTTAGCCACGCTTAATTCTGTTTCCTTCTGAAACCCATCTGTTTCTAAAGCCACCCGACCAAAGTCATGAATCAGTTCTAAAACTCTTTTTGTACTAGGTTCTGGCTCCTGTAATGTTAAAACCAAGTCATCTGCAAAAGCTTTCAGTTTATATTGTTTCACTCCGACCTGTATTCCTTGCACCAACCGGTCCTCCCTCAAGCCCCAATAATTTCTACATCTGGAAACTACACTGGAGATGTACTTCTTCCCCCTTGCTTTAGATACCCTTGATTATTAGGGTCCACCCTGTTCCTTTTATCGCACCAACATTAAAAATAGTTTGAACCAAATTGCAATCATTAGAATAAGAGGAGCCCCAAATATGCATGTCTCAGGTGTCCACAAAGTGTGTCTTGAGCATTTGCTGGAAGCTGTATCATGAAGGTGCCCAGCACACATCTGCAGGGAGTTCCACAGCTTAGGGGCTGCCACCGAGAAGGCCCTCTCCCCCTGAGCAGCCACCCTACACGGCTCTGAGAATAAAGGAACTACGAAGAGGGACCTCTCTACTGATATTTTCATGGAGAAGACAGCTGTCAGTGGCTATGAGCCACAATGGCTCTGTTCTACCACCACAGTTAAGAGGCTGCAATACTTCTAAATACCAGTTGCTTGAAGCCACAGGAAGGGGTAGGAGCTCTTGTGCACAAATCCTGCTTTCTGGCTTCCCACAGGCATCTGGTTAGCCACTATAAAACAGGATGCTGGACTAGAAGGGCCTAGATCTGTCAGGAATCACAAACCCTCCAAGTGCCCCTATTATTCAGGGACAGACCTGGATTTACAGAAGCAGTCCCAGTTTCTGATCTGATCCCAGAATGTCCTGCTTTTCCATAAAAGTAAAGGTAAAGGGACCCCTGGCCGTTAGGTCCAGTCGTGGCCGACTCTGGGGTTGTGGCGCTCATCTAGCTTTATGGCCGAGGGAGCCGGCGTACAGCTTCCAGGTCATGTGGCCAGCATGACTAAGCCGCTTCTGGCGAAGCAGAGCAGCGCACAGAAATGTCGTTTACCTTCCCGCCAGAGCGGTACCTATTTATCTACTCGCACTTTGATTTGCTTTTGAACTGCTAGGTTGGCAGGAGCAGGGACCGAGCAATGGGAGCTCACCCTGTTGCGGGGATTCAAACCGCCGACCTTCTGATCGGCAAGTACTAGGCTCTGTTGTTTAACCCGCGTCCCAACCTTTTCCATAGGACGTCCCTATTTTCATCAGATAAATGCTGAAGGGTGTGGAATAGGGCATCCCCAACACTATTTTTCACCTGGGACTCACTGAAACTCAGTTCCAGCACCTCTCAGGCAGGCACCATTGCCATTCTAAGAGGTGTTCATGGTGAGTTCTAGCACCTTTTCCCCCTAGAAAAATAGCATTGGATATCCCTATTTTCACCAGAGAAATGTTGGAGGATATAGAACAGGCTTCCTCAAACTTGGCCCTCCAGATGTTTTTGGCCTACAACTCCCATGATCCCTAGCTAGCAGGACCATTGGTCAGGGGTGATGGGAATTGTAGTCTCAAAAACATCTGGAGGGCCGAGTTTGAGGAAGCCTGGTATAGAATCATAGAACAATAGAAAGGTAGTGTTGCAAGGAGGCTGTTTCTCAGATAATCGGGACATGTGTCATTTAGGGCTTTAAATGACCTCAAATTATGCCTGGAAACAAACTGGCAAGCAATGCAGCTGTTTTAAAAGCTATAATCTGACCGCTGCATTTTGGCCCAATTGCCATTTGCAAATTGTCTGGCCTAACTTTGAATCAACTTTCCCATAGACTGAAAGCATGACAGAAGTTTACAAAATGATGAATGCCATGGAGAAAGTGGATTGAGAAAAGCTCCCCACCCCCCTTTCTCCCTCTCTCATAGCACTAGATCTGTGGAAATCCAAAGGAAGCAGAATGCTGAGATATTCAGGACAGATAAAAGAAAGTCCTTCTTTGTTAAACTATGAAATTCCTTTCCACAGGAGTCAGTGATGGGCACCAACCTAGACAGCTTTGAATGAGGATAAGATAAATTCATGGAGTAGAGGGCTATCGATGGCTACTAGCCAGGATGGCTATGTTCTGCCTCCATGGTTCCAGCTAGTCATGCTTCTGAAATTGCAGGAGGGGAGAAGGCTTCTCTGCTTGCGGTTCCCCATTAATGCATCTGTGGCCACTAGACAGGTCACTGACCTGATTCAGCAGGATCTTATGTTCTTATGGACCCTCCCAGTCCAGAGGCAGTCTATCTAGAGTCTTAGGTTCTTAGGGGCATTTGGCCACTGTGAGAACAGGACGCTGGAATGTACGCCATGATCCCCTTTGGCCTGATCCAGCAGTCTCTTCAAACTTTCTCATGTTTTTATGTTTGGGTCATCGGCATATCAATAGCAAGGCAGCCCAACTCTTGCTGGCCTGCTGCACCCTCCAGATTTAGGGTGACTGCATTAGGGTGCTGCTGACACCTTATAGGGCCAAATCCTGCCACCTCCTCAGATACCTTGAGGGAATGCTGTCCTCATCCCTTCCCTCAACCTCGCAAGCGCCGGCTGAGCGTCCCAGGGAATAAAAGCATCAAATGGACCCTACGAAGCATTGTGGGGACCCACAAAGACAGGAGGCAGCCTCCTCCTGACCTGCAAAGAGGTATTAAGGCTAACCTCGAAATCCGCCCCCAAACGCAGCCCAGAACTCCCACCAAATTGCTTTTTGCTCTGATGCAATATGATAATTCCTCTGGCAGATTCTGATTTCGACAAGCAAATCTTGTAGTTCAAACATGGGATTAACACAGAGTATATATATATATATATATATATATATATATATATATATATATATATATATATATAATATTAAATATTATTATTACTTACAGTTAGGATTATGGAGTAAAGCCTTGAAAGTAGCCCTGGGCAAGCTGGCGCTCTCCAGATGTTGAGGACTACAACTCCCATTGGTCTCAGCCAGGCCAACACATCTGGGCAGACCACCAGGTTGGGGAAAACAGAACTTGGGCAGGGCAAGGAATGCAAGAGATGCAGGATGGAAAGGACTTGCTCAGAGCAAACTGGCACTGCCGGCTTTCATTGCATCACACACACAGAGAGAGATTATTGCAGGGGGTTAGATTAGATGATCCTTAGGATCCCTTCCAACTCTATATTTCTATGAGACTATGATGGGCAGGGTGGGGGACCTTGTGGATAGTGCCACCACCAGGGGGCCCTGCTTGGTTGATGCTGTTCCCAGACAGGGGCTTCTTGGTGGTAGCTCTCTGTCTTTGTGGAAATCCCTCCCTTGCAAGACGGGCTTGTCTCCATCCTTACTAACTTTCAGAAGAAATTTGAAAACAGTCATAGAACCATAGAACTGTAGAGCTGGAAGGAAGGTGGGGTCGCTTCCAGTGGGGGGCTCCTTTGCTAAGTCTCTGCTGCCCCCTGTTGCCCAGAGGGAAGACCACCTGCCCTCCCTCAACCCGCTAATTTATGGCAATTGAAAGCTGACAGCTTTCCCGGCTTCCTCACTAAGACTATGGGATGTTAGGCCAAGACTTATCGATCAGGCAATATATCACCCCAGAGTGCTCCCTCCCAAGCTGACCCGGGGGCCTCTTAAAACAGGGTTCACCAAATTGTCAATTAAGTGCAAATCAATCCTTGGCTATTTATCAATGTGTTATTCTGTCTGCGCCATCCCAGGGTGGAGAAATCGATTTGCTTCCTGTCACTGGGGACCTATTGAGGGGAGCTGGAAGACTGACATATGCAGGGTCTGGGAAACGACTCAGACTGAGGATAATTGCTGCAGTGGGGAAGCAGCTTGGCCAGAGGACAGTTTGAGGTGGATGAGGCCTTGGGAAAGTTGGAAAACATTCAGAAAAGGGAAACAAAAATGATCCAGTTAAGCTGGATGTTGGAAGATTCAGGGCAGATAAAAGAAAATCCTTTGTGCAGTGCAGAGTTAAACTATAGAACTCACTCCTGCAGGGGGCAGGGGTGGCCACTAACAGGTGGCTTCAAAGAGGATTCTACCAATTCATGGCAGAGGAGTATCAATGGCAAGCAGCCACGATGGCTATTCTCTGCCTCTGAATACCAGTTGCTGGAAACTACAGAAGGGGAGAGGACCTTTGTGCTCAAACCCTGCTTGTGGTTTTCCCACTGGAGCATCTGGTTGGTCACTGTGAGAAGAGGATGCTGAACTAGATAGACCATTGGCCTGGTCCAGCAGGCTCTTATTGTGTTCTCATGTAGATCAGCTTGTGTGAAGTCGATCCTCTTCCAGCAAGGAAGAGGATCATGCCAAGCATCACTAATCCCATAGAACTGAATGGAAGCCACCTAAGGGCACAGTGCCCTGGGGTCTTGGCCTGGAAAGGTATCATCTTGGCCCATGAACAGGACAAGGAAGGTGGTGGATACCCCTTCACTGGAGGTTTTAAAGCAGTCATTGGCTGGTCATCTGCAAGGGATTTTTGTGTTGTGATTCTTGCACTGCAGGGGTTGGGATAGATGACCATTTGGGGTCCCTTCCAACTTTACAATTCTGTGATTCTATGAAAGTGCATCTCTAGCCATCAGCCTTAATTGCAAGAGCTGTACTCATCTTCCTGTTTTGCCTTGGAAATCAGGTTAAGTGTAATCTGTCCTAGATTCTCCCGCAGATGGTTCGTTTCTTAAATACTTGAGGAGAGTTAAGTTGATCCTTAATTCCTTAATCTGGGAAGCAAGACAAACAGATTTGGAGGGGGGGAGGCTTTTCCTTGTTGCAAATCTGGCAGGAATCACCCAAGGCTTCTTTGCTTTTAATTCCTAAGGAGTTAATTGGAAGCAAGTAACAGGATGGGGGAGGAGGCCATGATTTTCCTTCCACGTTGGGGATGGTGGTTCTGTCTGTTATAGTGGGTAACTTGATTTGTATTTTGTATTTGAAATTGTTTGTTATTATGTTTTGGCATGGCCTTTGGCTAGCACAATAAACTTACTGATGATGAAACCTTGGGCATGGGGAAACCTCAATATTCCCTAGCCATTGCCTCATCAGTTCCCCAAGAGCTTCCATCCATCTCCACTGGGCTCCTGGGGAGCTGTGCAATATGGATGTTCTCCTTGGTTGCTCTCCATGGTAGCCATGAGATTCAGGACAGATCGTTCCTGCAATCAATTGGGGTTTAGGCCCAGTTTTGGCACAGAAACTGCTTTGATCACCCTGTATAATGACCTCTATCAGGAGAGATAGGGAAAATGTGTCCCTGTTAATTCACCTTGACCTCTCAGCAGCTTTTGATACCATCACCCATGGGATCCTTCTGGAGCAGGTGTTAAGGGTGGATGGCACCGCTTTACGGTGGTTCCAGTCCTACTTGGATGGTTGTTTCCAGTGGGTGATCCTTGGGGAGTGTTCTTCAGCCCAGTGTAGCCTTCAGTGTGGGATTCCTCAGAGTTAAATTTTATTTCCTATGTTGTTTAACATCTACATGAAAACTCTCAGTAGAATCACCTGGAGATTTGGAGTATGTTGTCAGCAATACACACACCTCCTTTATCTGATGACACACAACTCTACTTCTCTTTTGAGAATTGTAGCAGTGGATTTGCTGGACCATTGTCTTGCCTTGGTAATGGACTGGATGAGAGCCAACAAACTGAAGCTCAATCCAGATAAGGCTGAGGCACTGTTTGTGGGTAGTTCACTAAAACGGATGGATGGGAGGTTGCCTGCTCTTGATGGGGTTATACTGCCTCTGAAGGAGTTCCATAGCTTATGAGTACTTCTTGATCCATTGCTATCACTTGAGGCTTAAGTGGCCTCATTAGCATGGAGTGCCTTCTGTCAACTTCAGCTGGTTGCCCAGCTATGCCCCTATCTGGACAGGGATAGCCCAAAGAGCCTTAAACAGCTCAGGGCCACAATATCTCAAGGACCACCTCTCTCCACCCAGACATTGAGATCATCCTCTGAGGCCCTTCTTTGTGTGCCTCCTCCACAAGAAGTCTGGAGGGTGGCAACAAGAGAAAGGGCCTTTTCTGCAGTGGCTCCCTTTTTGTGACATGTTCTCCAGGGGAAGTTTGCCTGGCACCTTCATTATACACCCTTAGGCACCAGGCAAAAACATTCCTCTTTAACCAGGCCTTTGGCTGATTGACATCCAATGCCCATTTAAATGTGTTGTGGGGGATATTTGTTCTTTTTAAAAATTGTTTTTATTTATTTTTTATTATATTGTATTGTGTTGTGAACCAAATGAAGGGCAGTACACAATTAAAACAAATAAATAAATACAGGAATCACAGCTACCTTTCTCCGCTTAGAGAGGAGGAAAGGGACCTCAAAAGACTGGGAAGTGGCATTTTGCTATTTTTAAGCAATGCAGGAATCTTTCACCCAACATATAGCTTGAACCCATGACCTTAAGATTAAGAGTCTCATGCTCTACTGACTGAGCTATTGAGGATGACAGATCTGCTGGAAGAAGAAGAAGGCTCTGGAAAATAAATATGGATTCACCAAATCTGGAGCATATTTCAAGCGAACATTTCCATACATGGGCTGCTTCTTGTTTGCTCATACTGGAAAGTGATCCATAACTTACTTTCCATCAGGCAGCCTCCCTGGCCCATCACAGAGCTTCTCCGTGGGGGTGGGACCCTTTCGTGGGATGAATCATTCCCACCATGAATTACAGCAGCAGCAGCAGCAGAAGATTGTGGAAGGGTCTGTATGATGATCACCTCACTGCTACTCCCAGCCCTGGCTTGGCCTTTTTAATATCGCAGAGAGGAAAAGTATACCTCGCCTCAAAAAGGAGGCTGGAAAAGGAAAGGGGATGGAGTGACTCTCCTCAGAAGAAAGGTTGCAGCATTTGAGTCTTCTTTAGTTTAAAGAAAGATAAGAAACGGTGTGATGGAAATTCATAAAATGATGCACGGCATGGAGAAATTGGATGGAGGAAACACTCTTGTAACACTAGCACTAAAAGAGGATTCTGCCAATTCATGGAGGAGAGGACTATTAATGCCTACTAGCCACAATGGCTATGCTCAGCCTCCATAGTTGGAGGCAGCAATGCTTCTGATCACCAAGTACTAGAAAGCACAGGAGGGGAGAGTGTTGCTCTTGTGCTCAAATCCTGCCTGCTGGATCAGGCCAGTGCCTTAGCTGCCCAGCATCTTGTTCTCACACTGGTTGAACAGTTGCCCATGGGAAATAAGGAAGCAGGATTTGAGCATAAGTGCACAGTTTCCAGCAAGTGCTATTCAGAAGCACTGAATGGCTAGTAGCCATTCATAGCCCTATATGAATGTGCCTAATCCTCTCTTAAAGCCTCTCAAGTTGGTAGCAATCACTGCCTCCTGTTGCAGTGAGTTCCGCAGGTTAACTACACACTGTGTGAAGAAGTACTTTCCTTAATCTTCCAACTTTCAATTTCATTGGATGCCCAAGAGTTCTAATGTTATGAGAGAGGGAGAAAAACTTTTCTCTGTCCACTTTCTCCAAGCCATGCATAATTTTGCAAGCTTCTTTTACCCAACAGCAGGGTTTTTTTGAACCTTTCTGTGGATGTCCCCCCCCCCGCTGCCACCCCCTCCTGAAATGGCCTGGAGACTTGCAATCCCTTCCTCTGAATCAGTCAAGAACTCCTTGACTGAAACTTCACTCCAAACATGCAAGCAAGAGACTGGAGCTCTCCTTAGCAAGGGCTTGATAGTGTTAGACAGATAATTATTGATCTGGCCAGAGTTTATCCCGGCTGCCTAATTTCAATAAATGGTTGTGCTGGGGAATTAGCAAGGGATCTTGGTTGCCCTATTTCTTGGGGATCTGTCACAAACGTGATTTATACATGCTACAAAAAATTCATACTTACTGGTTGGCTGGGCAACTTTAGTTGGCAGAAGGTGCTTAGAAATGTTTTAACATGTAAATATTTCCTCCTGGCTCTTAACATGCTGAGCAATGCCTTGAATAATGCCAGAGGCTTCTCTGCAAAACACGATCACTGAATTTCAATGTTGTCCCAGCTTTGTTTACACACACACACACACACACGCTAAAGGAAGAGAAATTGCCAGGAAAGAAAATGAAGCATTTCCAGGTTCTCTTCCAGATGGGAAGTCTTCTACTGTGGTGACCAATGCCCCACTGAGAGAGGCCCAGAGGAAGCCACACCATGGCTTTTGGCTATTTGAGTTGGTCTCTTCCTTCCAGCAGTCTGACTTGCCAGTAGTTATCAAAGAAACAGAACAATAGAGTTGGAAGGGACTCCAAGGGTCATCTAATTTGACCTCCTGCATTGCAGGAATCACAACTAAACCATCCCTGACAGGTGGTCATCCAACCTCTGCTTAAAAACCTCCAAGGAAGGAGAGTCCAGCTCCTCCCATTGTCAAACAATAGCTTCTATTCTAAAGGCTACACATGCCCAACTCCCTCAACAGTTCCTCACAAGGCTTGGTTGCCAGACCCTCCATCTTCTTGGTAACCCTCCTCTGCACACCTTCCAACCTGTCAATAGCCTTTTTAAAGTGTGGTGACCAAAAATGGGCACAAAACAGGACATAGGTTAGGAAGTCATAATAGGTGCCAATGTGTACTTTCCCTTCCCAGAGTGACGCTGGGCATCTCTCCAGAACATGGCTAGCACCCATCTTGGGACTTAATAATTCAGTATCACACAAGAGCGTTCATGGGAGAAAGAAATGCTCCATCAGTTCACAATAACAATGCAATAAGCATCAGGACACCCTTCTTGGTTAACACCTACAGGTGGATCTAGGCCATCCAAATGCCTGAAGAAGTCTCCAAGGAAGGTGGCCTGTATACAAAGCATGTCCAAATGTAGTAAAGGGCTTTGGACCTTACATGATAGATCCAAGCTCAAAGGGTCAACCTTCCATCGTCTTTAGTTGCCCAAAAGCACTCAGTACCTTTCTGCAGATTTGTGTCTCTGCCTGGAGCAAGTCTGTTAAGTAGCCCCTGACAGCCCAAGACTCACCCTTGAGGGCAACCAAACCCGCAGGTGAAACAGGATTCTGGGCTGGAGTGAAGACAAATGCACTTGGGCTCACGCCTCTAGCACACTCCTTGTTGCATCCTGTGAATAAGTGGTGGTAGTGAGGCTAATGTTTGCAGGATCCTTCCTTAGAAAAGAGGTCAGCCTTTATTAGCATGATTCACTTGGGGCTATAAGAAACCTTTGCAGAGTCAGGACCACTCAGAGTGAACATTTTGAAGCTGCTCTTGGTTAACAAGACTCTCCTCTGTGATTTAATGGAAGGAGGGCAGCCCTCTTATTACCATGCCCTATTTAAAGCTGTTAGCAATGTTTCTTTCCTTTTAATTCTTCTAAAACAGAAAAACACACAAAACCTGTAAAAGGAGCTAAAACCTGAAGAAAATCAGGGGGAGATGCAGGAACCCCATTGCTGGAAATCACGAGCAAATTATTTCCCAGATGAGAGGCCTTTTTGGCGCGGCGGAGATATTGCCCATTTTTCACAGCAGACAAAAACATTTTCCAGCAGATCAATTTAACGTCGCCAAGTCGGCTCTTTTCAACCCACAATCCATCATATTTCCCCTTCTGCAATCTGCCAGTGTCCAAGTGTTTTAAGTTTCAAATGAATTATTTGATCACGCACAAGCAAGGGGTGCCTTTCCCCCCCACCGAAATTAGGACATTGCTGGCCTGCCCCATTCGGGTCACAGGCCATTGGGGGGCTGCGTGGAAGAGCCCCCCACCCACCTAGGGCTTCTGTATTGGCAGCCCCGTTAGCCGGCTCATCTGTCAAAGAGATCCGGCCATCAATCACGGGGCCGCCTGATCAATATGCAGCTTATGCATTCATCGCTCCTTCTGGGAGACTATTAGGATGAAGTTGTCAGTGGAGCAGGAGCAAAGGGGGGGGGGGAGGGGAATGTGTGTCTGTGTGTCTGTGTCCACATGTATGTGTGTGAGAGAGTGGTCAGCAGCAGGAAGCATAACCCCAGCGGGAAGCCCAAAGTGAGCTGCTTTTTGAGCAAAAGATTTTTTTTGACAGATTTATTCGGAGGCTCCAGAATGCACTGCTGGAGGTGAATCATCCTTCAACAAGGCAGAACTGGGGTTTTGGGGGAGGGAAAAGGGGGGAGACCCCTCCCTTGATTGGCCTGTCAAGGTGATTTGTGAGCTGCACCAGCTCAGGTAATGGGTGAATCCTAGAATAATATAGTTGGAAGGGATCCCAAGGGTCATCTATTCCAACCTGCTGCAGTGCAAAAATCCAAACCCACCAGTGCAAGGGCACCAGGAGGTGGGTGGGGTGGTATCCAAGGCAGATCAGAGCAAGGGGGCTTGCAAATGAAGGACTCCACCAGTGGAAGGGCAGGGGGCTAGGCTCAGATTCTTACTAGCATCTGACTCCTTTTTAAACACCTTTTACGCTTTTATTTACCAGTGTTAATGAGGAATGGAGCAGGTGCATCCATCAGGATCAGGAGTAGCAGAGGCTGGCAGCTGCAAGACCTGTGGCTACATCTCTAGGGGAGCTCAGAGCCTGGTGGGCTTGCTTCTGTCTGCCTCTTTTCAGTTCTGGAGGGCTGTCCTGACCACCAGACCAGGAGACACTCACAGTACCTTTCAGCTCACCTCACCTTTATGTCTAAAAGAGATGCAACACTTGGTATGTTTGTATTGTTTGTTTTTATATCTAACCTTTTCTCCAGGGAGCTCAAGGTGGCGTATATGCCTCTCTTACTCTCTGTTTTCTCTTCACAACTGCCCTGTGAGGTAGGCTAGGTTGAGAGACTGTGACTAGACCAAGGTTACAGCCAGTGAGCTTCATGGCTGAGTGGGGACTCGAACCCTGGTGTCCCCAATTATTGGGACAGCATACTATGATGGTGATGGTGATAGTGATGATTGGGGCAGCTAGGAGAATACAATACAGATGTGGCCCCAGGACATCTAAACACAAAGCAGGTGTATTTGTTTTCTTTATCATATGCAAATGTATACAGATACAGTCAATTAATTGACTTAAGCTTAATTAATTGAGGCAGTGATGCCACCAACTTGGATGGTATTAAAAAGGGAATTCACAGAGAGGCTATGCTCTGCCTCCCCAGCTGGAGGCAGCAATGCTTCTGAATCCGTTGCTGGAAACCACATGAGAGGAGAGGGCTCTTTTGCTCAGGTCCTGCTTGTGGGTTTCCCTTTAGGGCATCTGGTTGGCTACTGAGAGGTCAAGACAATGGACTAGATGGGCTACTGGCCTGATCCAGCAGGCTCTGCTTACATTCTTATGTATGTATGTGTGTGTGCTGGTGGGGGTGTTGTTGAGCCTTGATTCCTGACACTAATCACTTTGACCTCCATGGCTGGCCGCTTAATCCAAGGCTGCTGACCCTGTGACCCCAGGGGCCTTCGATAATGATGCAATAAAAGGTATTGGGTGGGGAATGAGCTTTGCCTTTGCACAGGGAGCCCTGGCATACAATGCGCCCTTAACTAATTTGGGAGAAACCTGGGAACACATAGACTTATTGCATTAACTTTAATCTCCTCTGTTTACAAGACATGAGTTCCTTCAGAGACCTCATAAAAACATCCCTTCACCTCTGACCTCGCAGGGAAGCCACCGTCCACATGCAGGCAGAGAACAAAAAACACCTGCACACCCCTCACTGTTCATGAGGTGGACACCATTTTGTCCTTTTCCTCAGGCAGGCAGCAAAATGTAATGGGCCAGACCTCAACATGGGCTGCCATTTTGAGCATGCTGGCAAACTTCTCCATCCACCTGGGATTCTGGGGTTTTTCCTTTTTAAAAATGAACTGTGGTACCCACCAGACTTTGAGGGAGGGAGAGGTCCCCCCCCGTCCCTCTCTTTTCTCCTGCCCTCCTCTTCTGGGCACTCCAGCTCATGTTACCTCCTCCACCAGGCCATCTGCTCCGCAGGGCCAGGACTTGTGCATAATTCACTAGTGTTGAGCAGTGAAGTCCTCGTGAGCCATTGTAAGCCAGCTATTCATGAGGAAGTTGCCTCCGAGGCCCAGATCTGGTGACGGGAAACCAGACACCCTCCATGGCTGACTCCTGATCTCTTGTCCTTTTGCCCTCCTGCGCACATTATGCAAGGGAGAGGCTGAAAGGGAAGGAGGTCGATTGGGCACTGGAGAGGGGGAGGGAGAGGTGGGGTGTCTTCTCCATGCAGGAATCAAACACCTGTGCTAAAATCCAGACACGGAGAAGTACTGGTTTTCGTGACAACTGAGTTAGTGTCGCTGCAACTGTGTGGTCGTGATGGGTGCAGTTCAGCCTTAGGACAAACTGTGTCATCTCTTTCCAAAACTTTTTGATAGGAATACCCTTCTGAGGGGCCGGCCCTAATGTTAGATGGGGTGAGGAAGCAGCCTCAGGCAGCAGAGGCTGGGGTGCAGGGAGGGTGTTGAAGTGTCAGAGGCTGAAGGTGGCATTCCAGCATTGTGGAGGATGCAGGCCCCTTGCCAGCATGGAAGGAAGACACTGAACCCAACCCAGCCATACTCTGTGGGTTAAGTCCAGCATTGCCCTAAGGAACATGCCTGGTTAGTGCAAGCATACATTGGTGGGTCCTGGGATCATCAGAAGACACCCACACCCACACTTTGTCTTGCAGGCATTTGTCTCTTTATGCCACTAAAATGCACTCTTGGGTAGCTGTTGGGTGTGTGTTTGTCTGATGCTTCCCGGAGGCTGACACAGCCATGTGGCCCCAGGTAACTTGAGGATCTGCCTCCTTTCTCAGTTTCCGCCAGCATTCATTTTTAAAAGATATCCCAGCATGAATATTTAACAGGCAGTATTAACAAAAGATCTGTAGCTAACATTTGGCAGGCATCATTTTGGACACAATGGGCAGGGGCAAAAGCTGGGCTACTGGGGGCGGGAAACAAGGCTGAAATGGAAAAGTCACTACTATAAGGCTGCCAGCCCATTAAATAATATTAGCTAATTAATCTCTGAATGGAATAAAACCAACTTATTACCAAAACCTTGGCAAGGGTGTGTCTTTGTGGTATAGGTACCTTATAATTCAATAAAACAGAACGTTTTCACATCCTTTTTTTCATCCCAGGTAAAAGCAACACTCAAGAGTCCAAATAAGCAGTCAATGATCAATTATCAAAAACTTTATTGTTGCCTTTTTTATGGGGAGGCTTGTGGTGTATGTAAATGTGTGTGTGTGTGCAGGTGGTGCTTGGAAGCTGGTCCCCAGCTCTGCATCCTCTCCAAAGACACTAAATAAGTAAGATGGGGGAGGCCTTGGAATCTGTACCTTCTTCTTGGTTGAGGGACCAGGTTCCTATGTTCTCACTCCATTGTCAGAGGTAGTGATGCTTCTGAATGCCAGTTGCTGGGAACTGCAGGAGAGGAGGGTGCTCTTGTGCTCAGGTCCTGCTTGGGGGCTTCCAGTAATTGGCATCTGGTTGGCCATTGCGAGAACAGACTGCTGCACTTGGTGGGCCATTGACCTGATCCAGTAGGTGGTTCTTATGTTCTTATGGAACCTCCATGTCCAGAGGCAGTCTATACTAATTCCTAGGTTTATAGGGGCATTTGGCCATGATAAGAAGAGGATGCCAGGCAGGGTGGGCCCTTTTTGGCCTGATCCTGCAGGTTCTTCTCATGCTCTCGTGTTTCAGCACTTAAAATGTCCCAGCAAAAACATTAGAGCTGACCGAACTCAACCCACCCCTGTCCTTTTGCCCCTGTAGTATAAATGAAAGGACTGAGTGTGAACAGTTCAGATGTTGGCACATTTCCAAGACTGATGCAGTCTAGAAGCAGGTGATCACTTTGCATATTTTCTATCATGACCTTTAAAATAATTAACTTGCAATCATTACAGCGGAAAAAGGGTAAAAAAAACAAAGCAAAGCAGCATTTCCAGCTTTGTCCAACCTTGACCCCAGGAACTCGTTACCAAAACAGTGGCTGGCAGGATTACCCAGTGGAATCGGATTCCCTGACTGAATTGAAACCAGTAGCTCCTTTCCTGCCAAAACTATGTGTGCTAACAAACCCTTAATTGCTCTGCAATCCTACATACAATAGATAGGATTTGGAGGATGGGAAAGTTGAAAATTGGAAGGGGGTTAATTTTCAGAACACCTGCAGGACAAGAAGGCAAATTTCCTGTTGCTGAAATCTGCTCAAGCTCTCAAATCCAACATCTGCATATTCCATGTTGATTGTGCAGCCATATCCCATCTGTGCAATTAGGACAGGCAGCCATGACATGGTCAGAAGGCAGGATCAGTCACATCAAAGATCCACTTCTCTGCGGTTTCCACCACCCACCCCTGTTCCAGCTAATATCACCTTGCATAGCCCAGGTTCATAAAGAGGCCACTGCTGGATGAAGCCAAAGGGAGCCCACCATGCCCAGCAGTGCCCAACCAGGTGCCCACAAAGGGAAACTCATGAGCAAGCAGAACATGAGTGGAGCAGCTTTATTTCTCATTTATGATCCACAGCAACTGATATTCAGAGGTAGACTGCTTCTGATCCATCAGGCAGTACATAGCCATCGTGGCTAGTTGCCACAGATAACCTTCTCTCCACGAATTTGTCCAGTCCTCTTTTAAAGCTGTCTAGGTTGGTGACCAGCATTGCCTTTTGTGGGAGGGAGTTCTACAGTTTAACAATGAATTGGGTGAAGAAGTCCTTCATTATTATTATTATTATTATTTTCTGTCCATCATTTCTGTCTGACATTCAGCTTCATTGGACAACCCAGTTGAGTATTGGTGTTATGAAAGGGGGGGATTACCTCTCCCCACACCACACGCTATCTTCTTCCCTTCCATCATGATTTTGTCCCTTCCCAGACTACCAGGGAAGAGCAGCCCAATTCCTTGTGGAGCAAAAGGCCTTATAGTGGAGCCTCCCAATTGGCTATAATTGCGTAGCCTGAATTTGCTGGATGTGACTGACTCTCCCCAGCAATAGTAAGAGTCTGGAAGCCCACCCCACCCACTCCCTCACCCCCGTGGATGGTGCCCAGCCTTTGGAGACCTTTTGCAAGGAAGGGGTCTTGGGGAAGGCTGTTCTGAGGAGCATCCCATCATCATCACCACCACCACCACCTGTGCCCATTAATCCGTGATAGCTAGCCAGATTAATGCACACAGTAGTTACAAAATCTCATTCCACTGCCTCTTCTGGGTGAGAAGGATTAATGGCAGGGCTGTCATATCTACATATTTACATAATTACAAAGAGGTGGAGAGAGAGGAGCAGCTCCCAAGGGCTCATTCACAGGCCCTTCTTCTGACCCTGTGACATGGGGAAAGTGTCAAATCACTTTTGTTGGCGCGGGGGGGGGGCGGCAATTTGCCTTCAATGATTCTCTATCTGGTTTGCTGTAGGAAGATTCCCTCAAATACCTCCTTTTACTATTGGAAGATCTGTGGGCTGACATCAGGTAGCCACGGGCAGGGGTAGGTGAGACACCCAGAGCTTAGCCTGAGACAGATTTCATGGACACAACAATAGAGAGCACTCTGGTTGACAGTAAGAGCTGTTCAGTGGTGGAACAGACTCCCTTGGGAGGTTGCAGATGCTCCTTCAGTGTAGGTTTTTTAACAGAGGTTATTAATGCTTTAGTTGAGATTCTTGCATTGCAGGGGGTTGAACTAGATGTCACTTGGGTTCGCTGCCAACTCTACAATTCTATGATTCTATGACTCATTTCTACCCTTTCATAGTTTGTTTAACAAATCTGAAGCTAACCACAAGAAAACCATGACTATGTTCCTTAAAATGCGGAATTACTATCAGTAGCTGTGCTTTTTAGATTTATGTCCAGTCAAAACAATTGTCAGCTGAAGGTCCCTTTGTTGCTGCAACACACATGAGCTAACTTTGCCACAGTGTGAATTCAGGCAGAGATTTACAAGGAGGCTTTTAACAGATGATCTGTGTTGTGCAAGGTGGATCGATTATTGGCAGCTTTCACTCATTTGGGTGTCATAATCTAGATTTACCTTTGTTTGGTCACTGGGGTTGTGTGCTGTTTGTTGCATGTGTGAGAGGGCCTCTGCGTAAATATGGTGGCGTGATCTGAATCTGAGCCTCTCCAAAAGTAGTGCTAAGACCAAGCCTCAAATGTTTCCCTCTTCAGGTGCCTGTACATTCATTTGGCCTTACTTTTTGGGGAGCCCAGATTGTGAGCCAAGGTTATTCATCTCCCTCCCTCTCCACCTTTATTTGGCTGGTAAGGCTGACACCCCCCTCCTTTGACATAACCACAACCACAACCGCTTTCCATTCCTAGGCACGGCCATAAGGCCCCACAAGCTGGCACCATGATGACCCCTGATGGCACCTTTGAAAACTCTCAGCAAAGATTCCCCCCAAACTCCATAATGCATAGAAAACTGTTTGCTCTTCCTGCTCAGTCGCACTTCACATTGGCTTGCCCATTTAATGGTCCTTAATATAGATGAGGTTTCCTTAGTTCCTGACCCCCACCCCAATCTTAGCGGTAAAGCAGGTTGTGGTTTCTCCTCCTACTTGCCCATGAAGCACACGGCCCAGTGTGTCATCCACTCCCCTGTCCTTTACAGGGCTGTGGCAAATTCAGTGCTTCCCTCCACCCCACATAAAGCCCACATTCTCCCCATGCCCTGGTGACCCTTCTCCTGCTTTCTGCTCCAGAGCCAAAGGATTTCACTGGGCTTTGTGTGGTGCCTCCTCTTGCTCCCATATAATTCCCTTGAAGAATCTGTGGTGTTCTTAGTAGATTCCATAATCACAAAAGGTAATTAAAACTGCCAGAGTCTAATTAAACCACTTAATTAAATACCCCTTTGGCAGCAGCTTGTGACTGCAGAGCCAAATAATCACAACTGCTTGGGTCTCTCCTGCAGAGCCTCCTCCCTCAATTCTTGGGGCAGGAATAGGCCGTAAATCAGAATAAAAGGAATCAATACTCACTCTTTGGGAAAAGATAATCAAGGCCAAGCGATCTGATCACTAAGCATTGCAAGGACCAGCCTTAAACCAGAGTTGGGCAGTCTGCAGCGGGGCTCCATTCCTACCCATACCAGGCCTAGGGGAAGCTGGCATGACTGTGGGATCATGGCTATGGATCATGTGCAGAGTACCTACCTCTGGTGCCGAGGCAGATGCAGGCATGCAGGATGGCTGACAAACATCATTCTGGTGTGAGATGAATGAGGGTGTGGGGCTTGTCAATAAACTCATAAAGACCCACAGCCCCATAATGGCCGTTCAGAAGGGAAAGGCCATCTAGGAAGCAAACAATTGTGACCCTTATTGATAATTGCATTGGCTCCCAAAGCTATTGGCACCTCAAATCAGCTGGGCAATGCAGGGCCCACTGGGAGCAATGACTGAAGGAGCCAGCAGGATCCTTCCAGAGGGGAGGATGGAAGCTTGCTTGCTCCTCACACAGGGCCATTTTGCCAAATGAAAATTGACATTTTGGACTGAACTTTGTGACCTCCCATCATTACGCTAATGGCCTCCTCTGAAGCAGAATCTCTGAGGTTGGGCTTAGGAGTCTATATGGATTCCTTGGGTGGGGAAACAGGCAGCAGCGGGCAACAGAGGCTGTCTACACACACAGCTTAATCCAGGCAGAAGGAGGTTGGAGAGAGAAAGGTGCTTCCTCTCATTCTGGCCATTGCTGAAAAATAAAGGGCAGAGATCTGCATAAAATTTGTACGGATACAAAACACCACCACCACTACTGACCTGTGTTTTGGGGCGGATGAATGAGGGGACTCAAACATCCTCTTGTTTTTTTAAAAAATCACCTTGTACAAATATCACTACACACACACATATATATTGAGATGCATATAGCTAAATGCACCCTTGCATATACATCACACACAAAACCTATCACCACCTTGCATTGCAACCACACTGTTACACATTGTGACACAGTGTTTCAGCTGCAATGTGTAGGTGTGTTGTGCGAACACACCCCACGTTCCTCCCAGGGCTGGAAAGAGGCTAGTTTAACTTCCAGTTTGCTAGTAAAACTGAATTACTGTGTTGCAAAATGTCTAAAAAGTGTGTCACCAACATGGAAAGTTTGGAAAGCTCTAGTCTATACTATAAGACCAGTGATTCCCAATAAGGGGCCCAGGGACCCCTGGGGGTCCACGGAACACACCCAGGGGGTCCATGACCCCTTTCATTGCATCCCCCCAACTAATTTTTTGTCATTTTTGCATGGTAATATCACAAATTTTATTGTCTGATTTAGTGCTTGCTGTGTGATTTTTCAATATATTTTGCCAAAATCCATTTTGAAATCACACTGAGCTGATGATTTTGACCTGGCAATATGCAGCAATACATGGCTCCTGACGCAAAGGATAGCAGGGCAGCCAATTTCTAGGCACCATATCTCACGATGATCTCAGCCGATAACACTGATCTACCTTCCCCTCATGCTGAGGGGAAACAGGGCAGCTGATTGCCCTCACTGCAAGGCACCATGGCACTACGTTCCCCTGGCACTGAGGCGGAGCATCTTTTTCTCAGTCAGCAGGAAAGCAACAGCAGTCACAGTGGACGTGCATCTTTGCTGGCTGCCACCACTGATAGCAGGTTGATGCACCCAACCCCCGCTTCCATTATATTTGCCTGATGTTCTGTGATGATTTGGGTGGTAACTCTGCCAGGAGGCCCTCCCAAAAGCAAAAGTATAAAATGTCAAACACGCTTTTGTTTAGCTTTCTTTGCTGATTATTCTGTAAGGACCAAGTTACAAATGTAATAAACGGATCAAAGTCTACTGGCTGCTATTGCTTTGGTATTCTTGGTTGTATTGCCTCTGTCTTTTCTCTGACCATCTAGCAATCTCTTTAACAGGCTCCTGCGTCTTCTGTGGTGTGTGGGGATCCCTCAACGCTCCCTGCCTCATATATATTTTTTCAAAAACCTGGCAATCATGAAGGGGCGACAGCTTCCCCATTTAACCGGCACCAGGCCAATTTGCCGAATCGGGTTCAGACCCAAAGGGAAGTTCTGGGCTCTATCTCTGTCCTGTGTCTGCCCAGTCACACCACTACTGACTGGGGCTACTCAGATTGGGCATCCAAAGCAAGGGGGCAGGCTCTGTTTCCATCCTCTTCACTATCTCCTGTATAGCCACACCTGTTGCCTGCAATCGATTGTTATGAAGTGACAGGGATGCTTCAGGAAGCAAGGGGACCATTCTTTTCCCTGCACTATCATCGGATTGGCCGCACTGACATTGCTAAGGGAGGAAGCATTCATAGAAGGTGGCCCTTGTTTCCTTAGCTTGTAAGAGGCAGGAGGATTGCCAGGGAAACACTCTCCAGTGAGGACAGTGGGAAGAAAGGGACCGGGACACAAACCACCCCAGAAGGCTATAGGTGCAAATAGGAGGGATGGAATCCAGATGGTATCCGGTGGGAGAGCTGTCATGACAAAGGCCATGGTCCCAAAATGTGCCCACATTCTACCACAACTCACTGGGGAGAGATGAAACTTGCTGAAAGTATAAAGAGCTTCTAAGAATGGTGCAACCTGTCTGGGATTTGACATTTCCCAAGGAAGTTCCCGGCTCCATGCCAGCAGGTCAGGAACATGATGGAGGGTTAAAGATGGGTCAAACACCATTGCCTGAGCCATCACAGTTCACCCTGTGTACAATATTGTGACTTTTGGTTGTTGAGTTCCATTCATAAATACACTATTTCATCCATAATTTTGACATTTACATTCATAAAACACAGAGCAAGGTCTGTATATTAATTATTTCTGGAAGGCATGCACTTTTAATTATCAACAGATATGATCAGTTTAGGGCAATGGTTTCCAACCTTTTTGAGTCCACAGCTCCCTTGACCAACCACATCCTTTCTGCGGTTCCTTTGTGGAAGCCGCTTACACTGGGGTTCTGTTACAGGATGAGCTAAGTGAAGATTTCCCCATTCTGCCTTGCCCCTTTTCAGCACGATTTTTGGTGCTTGTGTAAGTGGGAGTGCATGTGTTGATGGGAACCCAAGCAACGCCATGGCTCTGCAGGGCTGAGCTGACTCACTCCACATGGCAGCCCCAGCCTACCTTCCCCAAAATTAATGTACACATGGTGGGGCAGGGATGGAGAGAGCAAAACAAGATGAAGAACAGAAGCAGAAATATTTTGTTACTGTGGTGAAGGAAAGCAAGAAACACACAGCACTGGACACATAGGCAGACATGGCACTTTCCTGCATCATTCTCCTTGTCCCCATAAAGCTGGGTGACTGTTAAGAAGGAGTTGGGTTGCCTGTGGGAAGAGGAAGAGAAGAAGAGGGGTGTGTGTGGAGTGTTGAGGGTAGAAGGAGAGAGAAACACACAAGACACTCCTCACTTTCAGGGTTATTTATAAATCCCTCCTTATAGAGCACACACACATCAAGGCACACATCATCAAGCTACTTTGCTATTTTCTTGCATTTCTCAAGCCCTCTGTGTAACAATAAGGAACTGTTAGTTACTGGAGCTGGGGAGGATTTTTGTTTGGGGCGGGGGAGAGATTTTAAGAAAATAAACAGTCATGGAAAAAGTGTTTCCCCACTTTTTGCCGCTGTTTTATTTTGGGAAGATATTGGCTGCAAGTTAAGGAAAGGACAGTGCCTGCCCCCTCCCCCCACTCCCCTGAATGCCCCTCAAGTCATCCCAGCGTGCCATGGCCTACTGGCTGAAAACCAATGGTTAGGGCACTTGCCATAGCGCCTCTAGTGGCTGGCCCATTTGACAGCTAGCACACTGACTTAAAGGCCACTTTTTTGTTTGTGAACTCACATTTGGGTTATGTTTCTGTGCTTGTGGGTGGGTATTAATGCACTTATGTACATGCACTTATTTCATGTATATATTTCTTATATCACTCTGATGGAGGCAATGCGTTTTGAGCATTTCTGCAGGATATTAATAAGCAAACCTTTAAACATCATGCCATCTTATTCCAACCCTACAGTTCTATGACCCTATGACTCTGTTACTTTATGATCTCACCTTTTTCTCTGAGAAGCAAACGGTGGCATACATGGTTCTATCTCTCTCCTCATTTAATTCTTATGACAACCCTGTGAAGTTGGTTAGGCTGCGAGGCAGTGAGCTTCGTGGCTGAGTGTGTATGTGGGGATTTGAACCTTGGTTTCTTCCAGGTCTTAGTCCAATGCTCTAACCATTACTAGCTACATCCCAAAAATACATTTCAATCTTCTAGGTTGGATGTTGTTGTTGTTGTTGTTGTTGTTTTTAAATGTCTCACTTAGAAGGTTAATATTTGCCATTCTTTCCTGCCACTTTCTGGACATATATGTGGTCCCCAAGCCCACACAGATGTTTCTGAAGCCTGTAATCCTGACAAAGGACTTAACTTAGTGTTAAGGAAAAATGGGTTACATAAAGACGCCTGATCTTCTTAAGAAAGCGAGGGTGGCCCCCCCACTCTGCCCTGCGGGCATATTGTATGCCAAACAAGACTAAAAGAGGGGCACGGAGGCACCAAGGCCACTTGACAGATGTCTCTCCTTGGAAATCCAGTTTTATTTGTTCTGATTTCTTAATGTCTGGTGGAGAAACACCTGCAATATGGACAGGGACTGATTCTCAGAATCATAGCCTTCCTTTTATTTGGAGAGGCCCTTTCCCTTTAAAATTTGGGCCCACATCAGGACTGAGCTCAGATATGTGCCTCTGTCTGTAAAGCCTGAAAAACACACTTCTTGGAGGTTTCCTGTACTAGTGCATCATTTAGTGTAGCTGCACATACACTTTGGAACCCCATGCCAAAGCAGGTGCCTTTGCTGTACTCTTTTTGTCATCTGCTAAAAACATTCCTGTTTAGATAAGCTTGTCCAGATACTTGGAAAGCTGGTGCGAGTTTTAACCTGTTTTCTAGTATTATAACTCCTTTAACTGAGCTGGCCTGTATAAATTACCCCAAAGAGTCCCACAGTCCCCTGGGGAAGGTGAGGGGTTTGGTTGCTGAAGCAGTCACTCTTGTAGTTTTAATGAAAAGCTTTGATTTAAAACATTGGGAGCATTTTTATAGCTGGTAATTGGTCTTACTTTCTGAAGAAATTCTATTAAAAGAGAATTATTATTTCTCATTTTGAGCTGGGCAACTGCTGGGGTAAGGGTGTGTGTGTGTTATGGCACTGGTGCCTCCCTTGCCTCATCGTGCCATCTTCACAGTCCTTAGTGCTCTCAGCAGCAAAGCAGAAAGCACAAGAATAGTTGTGCAAAGACTACAAAAGTGTCTCACAAATCCATCACCGTGTCTGAAGCTTTTGTGGACTCCATCTCATCAGGCAAATGTGGAAAGAGAGGGGAATAAACAATAGCAATTTCCTCAGGATCCCTGCCCACACCAGTGCCACCTAACAGAGAGGAAGGACACGGTGTACCAACAAGGCCACACAGGGAAGGCTCCAATCGCCCCATGGCACAATCACCAGGAAGAAGTCTTCCGCCAACCAAGTCACACATAAGAACATAATAAGAGCCCTGCAGGATCAAGCAAATAGCTCATTTAGCCGAATATCCACTTCTCACAGTGGCTACTCATATGCCCTCAGCTAGAAACCCACCAGCAGGACCTGAGCACAAGTGCACCCCTCAATGGCTTCCAGCAACTGATATTCAGAAACAATACAGAATCCAACTACGGAGGCAGATCATAACCATGATCATTAGTAGCCATTGCCAGCTCTTTTTCCTCCGTGAATTTGTCTAATCCTCTTTTAAAGCCATCCAGGTTCATGGTCATTACTGCCTCCGGTGGGAGTGAGTTCCACAGTTTAACTATGTGCTGCGTGAATGACTTCGCCCCCTCTGTCCTAAATTTTCCAACATTAAGCTTCATTGGATGCCCACAGATTTTCAGTGTTATGAGAGGAGAAAAACTTCTCTGTACTTATCATTCATACACTTCTATCTTGTCCCCACTTAAGCATATTTTTTCCTAAATTAAAAAGACCCATTAGGGTATTGCTCCCTAGCTTCTTGATCATTTTTGTTTCCTCTTTCTCTGCACTTTGAGGTGTTCATCGCTTGAGTAATTACAAGCTGGTAAGAATGACCTCACACTATTTAAAAACAATGTGAGGGTAGATCCCCACCTTTTAAGGAGCAAATTTAATTCTTTTGCTTTTAGCAACCCTATTGGAAGGAGCTATCTTCTTGCTAAGGGCTCCTCCTAATGGCCAAACATCAGAAGCACGCCCAACAAAGAATTCCTCCGAAAGAGCTCCAGGGAAGGTTTTATGGGGTTGGCACAATGAATGGACCTTACTGTAAACAGGGGAAGATATACTACGAAGCTAATGAAGCTCAAGCTTCTGCGCCCCTAATCCCGGAAGGGCCCCAGAAGTGACCTTAGTCCACATTGCTTTAAAAAACTGAGTCTAGTAGACCCAATTTGAGTCACATGCCTAAAAAACAGTAAGACATAAGAATTTTTTATTTACATCGGTGACTTTGACATGTGACATAATCCAGTAAATTACAGCAAATTTTTTTAATGGACATATCGTACTTTTTTTTTTTTTAAAAGTGATCTGTTGTGGAACAACCCCACTGAAGAAGATAACAGTGGTTGCCCAGATCTTGTTACTGGTTGCAAAGGGCCCCTCTCATAACAGTTCAAGCTTCAAGATCCCAAAAATGTAGGTCTGCCACTGACTTTAAAAGCTGTTTTGAAAATAGTTCTGCTTTGTCCCATAAGGGATCATAGGCAACTAAAACCCAAGAATAAAGGGCTCCTCAACAGTAAGGGCTCTTAGAATACCAGCAGCTGTGAGCAGGTGTGGGTGTGGAAGGTTATTAGTCCTTATTATGAGCAGGTGTGGGTGTGGAAGGTTATATTAGTCCTTATTTTCAGCACCCCAGTTGCTAGAACACCATTAGTTTCTAGCTCCCTGTAGGTGGAAGAGGGCCTTTTGTTAGACCTTGCTCAGAATAGATCCTCTCTGTGTCTGGACTGCTGTCTTCTGCTGCTGCTCCAGGATCATATTTCGGACTGAGATTGCTTGTGCCTGATTCTGTTTTGCCTCTGACTTTACAGGTTAGACAGTTGTTTTGTAATTTGGCTTGATACCTCCCCACACATTGTACCAACTGGAGTAGGACTGACCGGGGAGTGGGAAACCACATAAACATCATTGAGACTGATGGTTGTCCCTGGGGATTCTTCCTCTCTAACCTCCCCCTCCCCACACATCCAAGCGGCAAATAAGTGTGCATGAGATGTTTGCCTTTTCCTAAGGCCCATGGCAGTGAGGGAAGGGTTAAATGCTCCCTTCTCAAGTACTACTCTCCCAATTAAATTTAGAGCTCCTGTTTTGAAGATGTAGAGTTGGCATAACTGGTGACAAAATCCTGAGTTATCAGAGGTTCACTCTCTCCTCTCCCACCTCACCCTAGCTTGGGCTCAGGTGTCCAGAAGCCCCTTTCCTGCTATTCTGTGGTTGCTTTGCTAAGCAATGCTGCTCTTATGAATATTCCAGCTGGGTGGATTTTGTTGCTGCTAAGCTGCCACCTTTTGGAAAGGTTTGCACATTATGCTGTCCAGCATTTCTCACTGCAGGTTGTTCCCACCTGCTCTTTCCCTTCTGCCTCTTAGTGTTGAACCCTCTTGTAATTCATCACTCCTGGTGATCCAGTTTATTCTTACTGTTGATTAAATTAGTAAATGCAATCACAATCTGAAGTGATTTAATTGAGAGGATTTATTTGAACATGACAGTTTAATGCATGTTTGATAAACTATTATAAGGTTTAATTTTGATTTTGCATAATTTAACTTTTAAATCTGCACAGGAGGGTCCCCCATCAACTATTAATGACCATAATAAACTCTTTTAAGATGCATATATTTATAATTTATTTTGAAGACCAGGTTTTTGCCTCCTCAGTGTTGTTCTAGTGACAAAGTGACAAATATATTGAAAATAATATTTGGAGCTCTTCAGCGGTGCTATAAATCTTTAGGAAAGCATACAATTTATTAAAAGTTTGGAAAAGTACAAGTTAGCATTTATATGGCAACAAGTGACAAACAAATGTGTGTGTTTGTCTTCCCAGGTGACCATCAAACACCCTGTCCCTTGCCAGCGACCCCTGGGGGCACGGCAGCTCCCTTGTCACAGGTAGCAAAAAGCACAGCACTTCTGCTTATATAAATTCAGCATTAACTTCAGTAAAGGTAATTCCATATATAATCCACAATTATTATTTTTTGCAGTGTGGTGGATACTGCTTGAAGAGGTTCCTTGAACATACGAAAGCAATTTCAGGTAACTATTTGGGCTAATTACAGCCTTCATTTCATTTTTTACACACATGAATGCAGGCCAAAACCTCCCTGGTGATGACTTCATGCCATGAGAATGCAGCAGTTGGTGTGTGTGTGTTATCCATTCATGGCAGGGAAAGAAAATTTCATTGATACAGATGATTGGCTCCAGAAGTGGGTGTTTGCCCACCATGACAATTTATTACTAGATGGCCATGGGCCAGCCCTGGTCTCAATTATTTCATTATGTACATATGTACGGCAACATATTAATACATATGTATTAACTAACTTCTCTAGCAGGGGTGGGGAATATCAGGCCTGGGGCCAAACAATCTAACCCTTGGCACACTTGCCAGGACACACATGCCTATGCCAGAGCACCCCCTATCTCCTGAGTGCCCTGCTCTGCACCTTCCTCAAGTGCTTTTGCCAGGGTTAGGGTGGTTCCCAGGAAATTTGCAGGAGAAGCAAAATATCCCGGGCAGTATGGGAAGCCACATATTACCAGCAACTGAATTTATGTGGTTACAGGTAGGTAGCCATGTTGGTCTGCCGTAGTCGAAACAAAATAAAAAAATTCCTTCCAGTAGCACCCTAGAGACCAACTAAGTTTATTATTGGTATGAGCTTTCGTGTGCATACCAATAACAAACCGTGTTCGAAGAAGTGTGCATGCACACGAAAACTCATACCAATAACAAACTTAAAGGTAAAGGTAAAGGGACCCCTGACCATTAGGTCTAGTCATGGCCGACTCTGGGGCTGCAGCGCTCATCTCTTTATTGGCCGAGGGAGCCGGCGTACAGCTTCCAGGACATGTGGCCAGCATGACTAAGCCGCTTCTGGTGAACCGTAGCAGCACACAGAAACGCAGTTTACCTTCCCGCCAGAGCGGTACCTATTTATCTACTTGCACTTTGATGTGCTTTTGAACTGCTAGGTTGGCAGGAAATAACTAACTTAGTTGGTCTCTAATGTGCTACTGGAAGGATTTTTTTTTATTTTGAATTTATGTGGGAGATGGAAATAAAACTCCAGTGCCACAGATAACAGCATAACTAAATAATGGTTGATTTCCCAATCCTATAGAAAAGGGCTTCTTTTACTACAGTTAAACAATCGACAGGGCAGTGAATTTTCCCAACGTGGGAGTTGTTATCAATGGGATTAGTTGCAAAAATCGAGAAAAAAGTGAAAAAAGGAGAGTTTACAAGGGTGAGGAGCATCTGTGCCACTCCAAATGTTGTTTACCCCCAGTGGCTCCCATCAGCATAACCGCTGGAAGGCTAGAGACCCCATCCTGCCTTTCATTTTTCCAACTTTTCCTTTCCAGGCAGGAGAAAGTAAATCAATTGTACGTTCACACTATGCACCGAAAGCGCTGAGAGACCACTTTTAAAGAGCCCTGACTCCCCCCTCCCCGCCCCCGCTCCATGGATCCTGGGATCTGTGAGCTGCAGTTTGCAGAGTGGTTTGGCAATCAATCCCTTTTCGCAAGGAACTCCGGGAATTGTAACTGTAGAGCCTCGTACCCATCTCCAGCACCTTACACAAACTACATTTCCCAGTATTCTTTTCTTATGGGGGGGGGGGAGGTGCAGAGCCACGACTGGCTTAAAGCAATATGAAGCCACTTTAATGCATGCCGTTGAATGTAGCCCAAGGCCACAACAAGGCCTTGGACTTTCCTCTCCGTTGCTAGGTAACCGCTTCCCGGTTCGCACTTCCGCCTTGGAGGCCGCGGCGGATTGGCGCCCTGCGATGATGCCATCGGCCCGCGCGGCTCTTTCCTCGCCGCTGCCCCAAAGGAAGGAAGGCAGAAAAGCTGAGGGGACGAGAGAGACAGATCAGTCGTGGTGCCGCCGCCGCCCGTCCGTCCCTTCCTCCCGTCCCTCCCTAGCCATGAATAGTCTCCGCCGCCTCCGCTGGTCCCCGGTGAGTCCACAGAATGCCCCGCGGGTGAGTGTGAGGCGGGAGAACCCCCATAATGCCTAGAAGGGTTGGGAGTGGCAAAGGGCTTCTGGAAGTCCCGACGGCGATGGTGTTTCAGCCCCTTGAGGGAGTTCAGGGCGCTGCACGTGGACCCGCTGCCCTCCTCCCCGTAGTGATAATCCCCACAACAGCCCTGCGGAGTAGGCTGGGCGGATTCGTTGGGGCTTGCCCGGCTTCTGCCTGCCTTGCCCCATTCGCCGCCCCTCTCACCCCCACGCAGCCAAACAAACGGGTGAATGGATGACCGGCCCTTTGGGCAGCCTGGAAGAATTGAGGCCGCCTGCCTTTTGCACGGCAAAAATGCCCCTGCCTGGCGACTGCTGATGACTGAGCTGCTCTGTGGGTCAGCTTCCCAGTGCACCGTCCATGGGGTCACCAGAGCACCAGCCATGCTCCTGCTGTTGCTGAGTTTCTTTCCTTTGCCTTGTTCGCCCGTGTGAATGTCGGGCTTAAGGAAGGCCCTGCAGAGGGTGGCAGGAAGCATCTCTGGTTTGGTTAGTGGTAGAGCGTGGTCTGCAGGTAGCATCTCCTCCAGGTAGGGCTGGAATCTTGCCTGAAGCCCTGGAGAACTGCTGCCAGTCCATGCGGGTGGACAAGAAGGGTCAATGGTCTGACCCTGTATTGGTCACCTTCCTATGTGTAATAGTTGACAGGGAAGCAAGAGACATATTTTATGTTATACTGTACCGGTAAATTCAGATGGAAGACCTTTGTAGAAATTTGTTGTTGTTGTTTAGTCGTTTAGTCGTGTCCAACTCTTCGTGACCCCATGGACCAGAGTACGTCAGGCACTCCTGTCTTCCACTGCCTCCCGCAGTTGGGTCAAATATGTAGAAATAGACGGTGCTTTTTTCCCCTGGGGATACGCAAAGGTATGCAGTACCAGCACCTTTTTTCTTAGAAGAAAAGCATTGATTAAAAGTGTGGCATTTACTGTAAAAACTTCATGGTGAGTACCAGCACTTTTTTCTCTAGGTGAAAAGCGCTGTTTATCAATAAACCCACATCTGAATGAAAGAAATTGCTATATCATAGCAGAAAAGTTGCCTAGTGAGAAATAAGATGCAGACAAGATTCACTCATTTGTGCATTAATTGTTTATATTCAGACATGCCACTTGAGTAGAGGTCATATTTGCTTCCTGGGATTTACTTGTGCGGAATAAATCACAGCTTGCATTTGTGGGAAATCTGAGCTGGATTCTTGATTTGAAGCTGTAGTGCGCAAGTGGCAAAAGAGGGTTAGTGACCTTCATGAGAGGTCATCAAGCATGATGGTAATAAGCTCCCCAAATCCACATCTTGTTCATCTCCACATATAAGGTATAAGCAGAGATTTTAAATTGATGACTGTGTTTCATATTGTAAGTGGCAGGTAGGGGCTATGCTGTGGAGGCAAAGTAGTTTAAGAAATTGTTGTGCTCAGCTGTGGTACCTGGAAGACAGGATACCCTATGCTTTAAGAACAAAGATGCTATTTCAGTGATTTTTAATAAACTAAGAAGGTTCCCCTGGCTCAGCAGAGGAATAATTCCTTTTCCCTTTTTTGGGTCAAGAGTCAAATGCAGATACTTTACAGTGTCCTTGGAGGCAAGGATACTTTTGTAGGAGAGAAGTGCAGTCATAATCTACCACTGACTGGGCTCTTATCTTGTATTTGTATTTGTTGCGTCAGAGTGTTTAGGAACATTGTGTGTTTGGGCAAATTTGTCTCATAGTTAACGTTTTTCAGTTACTTTCCTTTTGCCGTTGTCAGAATGGAGCTGTGCATGGCAAGTAGGCAGTGGTCTGGACTCATTGCTGCAGTGTGGATAGTGAGTATTAAATGTGTCTTCTGTGATGAATCCTCTGTGCTCTCATCAGCTATCTGGAGATCTAGTGGGTGGGATTCGTTGCAGGGGTGTTAGGCAGGATTGATTGATCACAAAATCAAGGCCTCAAGCCTGGTGTAGCAGTGAAGCCATGGGCTTAAAAAACCCCTCATAAAAAGCCTCATAGCTTGAAGTACTACTGTGTGTTTAAAACATGACAGATGCAGGGGAAATGTTACAGGTAGCCTCTCTGAAAGGGTCCTTCCGGATGCAAATGAATGTACATTTTACATACCTGATGGTGTATTGTATGTGGGCTTTTCCCTGTGCCTGTGACAACATGTCATATGTAAAATGGCCTTTTAGAATTCTCCTATTACAGAAGAAACCATCCGGGTTCCTGACCAGCCTGTCTGTCCACCTTCCCTTTTTTTAATCACCCGGATAGAGCTCTTTCTGGTCATACACTCCCTGGCTTTCCATCATCCAAACCAACCTACTTCCTTACCAAAGCTAAACTGTTTTTTGGCATTTTATTGATGACATTCTAGTCTAGTTGCTGAATTTTTTTTTGACTTTGCAGTAACTCAGCCAGTGGTTTGGGATTCACCATCCGTCAGTTTTTAACCTACTTATATGGTGTGAGAATTTTGCGTAAGCTGTTCATCTGCGATTCTCTTCCTAATGTATTAAGATCTCCATAGACTTCCCACCAATAGTTGTTCTCTTGCACTTGTTCCATTAGTAATTTTCCAGGCTTGGCGATTGGCTAGGAAAATCTTAGAGTGAGTTGATCAGTTAAAATCTGGAAATGTTTTGGAGCATTCATGGGCCAGGCCAGGTTGACTTTACATGTAAGAGCGGCCTGCACAATCAGACCAAAGGTGGTCCATCTAATCCAACATCATACTCTCATAGTGGCCAACCAGATGCCCCAAAGAAAAACCTGCAAGCAGAACTTGAGTGCAACAGCGCTCTCCCCACTTGCAATTCCCAGCAACTGGTACTCAGAGGCATACTGCCTCTGACAGCAGAGGGAGAACATTGCCATTGTGACCAGTAGCCATTGATAGCCTTGTCCTCCTTCATGACTTTGTCTTGTCTTTATAATTCATCCAGGTTGGCCTCCTGTGGGAGCAAGCTATAGTTTGCACTGTGTGACAGGTGGCTCTGGGTGACTCTGCTTTTGACTGCTGTCTGGGAAGCAGCCTTTTGGCCAGCATGGGTGCAGATGGGTCCTGGTTTGGAGCCAGTCTTCCAGCCCTCTCCATGGTCCTCCTTGCCCTCTCAGGTTTTTTCTCAACCTGACTCTCCTTCTGTTCCTTCCTGCAGGCAGCCTCCATCCCGGCAAGTGCTTGTGCTCCTGGGTCGCCGGTCTTCCCCTCCATCTCCACCTTCACCTTCATGGATGCTGCCTGGGTCCTCCCAAGCAATCCCTGCTCTCTGGCTCTGTAGAAGGTGGGGTGGTGCCTGATGCCTGTCATCCCCATCCCGCGGCGGGTCCGCTCTTTCCATGGCCCCCACACAACATGCCTGCACTCTGCATGTGGGCCGGTCAGGACCACCCACTTGGTGCGCACCAAGTACAACAACTTTGACATCTACCTGAAGTCCCGGTGGATGTACGGCTTCATCCGTTTCTTGCTGTACTTCAGCTGCAGCCTGTTTACCTCCATCCTGTGGGTGGTGCTGTCAGTCTTGTTTTGCCTCCAGTACCTCAGCATCCGGGTCTTTCTCCGTTTCCAGTACAAACTCACCATCTTCCTGCTGTTGCTGGGAAGGAGGCGTGTGGACTTTAGCCTCTTCAACGAACTGCTCATCTATGGCATCCATGTCACCATGCTGCTGGTGGGGGGGCTGGGCTGGTGCTTCATGGTCTTTGTGGATATGTGAATAAATAAAAAACCAGTGCATGTCGGTCAAGAAGGCATGTTGGACTCTAACTTGGGTTAGGTCTTGTATGTGTGAATGCGTCCTCTTCTCCCTCACTTTGTCCTGCTGCTGAGGTTTATAAATTAATGGGTACTCGCTTAGAAGTAAGGATTGGAAGTTGACTTGGAAATTCATTTCTAATTCTTCATTGCCCTTGGTTGGTAATATGTGGAAAACAAATCGTATTTTTATCTGCTTCATTTTTTACCATAAGCACCTGCCATATGTGGCCAATTGCCCATCTAGTCCAGTGTCCTGTCCTCACAGTGACCAGCCAGATGCCTCATTGGGAAGCCCACAAGCAGGATTCAAGCACAAGAGCCCTCTTCCCTCCTGTGGTTTCCAGCAAATGGTATTTGGAAGCGTTGCTGCCCCCAACTGTGGAGGCAGAGTATAGCCACATGTTTAGTAATCTTGTCCTTCATGAATTTGTCTAATCTCTTTTAGATCCATCCAAAAGCCATCTCTTTTGGAATCTAATGGTATTTAAGTGGGCCCTGCAACAAATTGTTGCAGTCCATTCCCGCCTCTTAACAGGGACCAGCCAAGATAACCTCCAGGGTACTCCGTTCCATCCTCCCCTTGTTTTCTTTTCCAACTAGCACTAAAAATTAGGTGGCCACTAAGCATGCTGAATCCTCATTCTTTCTTAAAAAGTATGTGATGTACTTCTGCGAACTTTCGGGGGCTCTTTCCTCCTGTTGCTCAGTGGCTGTTCTTCAGTCTTTCCTGAGTTTGCTCTTGGAGGCAGGGATGTGTTGTGTGCTTGCTGCCCCCAATGCCATTCTCAGGGCAGCCCCTCAGGATCTCAACGGCCTGTTGCCATTCCACTGCAGAGTTCTTTTGCTCAGACTATTGAAAAAACATATCCTGTATACGGACAGTTGTGCACTTCCATCCCTGTATCTTGGCTGAGGGATGTAAAATACAGAACTCTGAGGAACTGTTTGTTTCAGCACTATCATTTATCTATTTTATTTCAGAATTTATAAACTCCACTGGTGTACAAAAAATAGAATATAAAACATAATACAAATCTCAAAACAATGAAAAATGTGAAGCCAACAAGAATTAAAAGGCACAAAAATATAAGTGACCAATTTGGGAAAGCTTGGTGGGAAAAACATTTTTGACAAACATTGGAAACAGAACGGTGTTGGGTCCTGCTTCCCTTCCAGAGGAAGAGAATTCCACAAAGCTAAGAGCACGTGGATTGATGCATTCTTGCCCCTCGTTATGAGATTTCCTCTCACATTAGCCACCCCCAGTTCCTTTCAGGGTTACAATGATTTCCAGATTAAAGCTGAAGATGGACAGGGCTAGTGTAGCCAAGGTAGGCGAATGGTGGAGATACCAACAAGGGTCTCCCAGGTTCAGCTCTTGTCTCTGCCATGGGTTGCCAAGCAGCCTTAGGCTAGCCTCGGCCCCCTACAACACTGGTGTAGTACTTGCCTACCTCACAGGGTTCTTGGTATAAAGTATGGGAAGCACTCTGAAGTGTGTGTTTTTGCCAATGTTGGGCTGTGTGTGCCTCCATTCTGCAGCAGGAACCAGTTTTGCATTTGCAGAGTGATCCACTGACTCAGAGTCCTGGAGAAGACTAGAAGAAACTTCTGCAGAGAGGGAGAGGGAGGAGGAAGAGAGAGCTTTTCCTTGGTATTCCATTTAAGCAGCAAAAAGGTGGAGGAAAGGTGGTGGAAGAGCCTCTGAGAACATGGACTTCTCTTGGAGGAGAGAGTTGTGGAAGGAATCTGCCTTGTGAATTGTTTTTTTGGGGGTGAGGGGCTTCATCTCCTGTTCAGCTTCCTGCTGCCCATACATTGGACTTTGGTCATATTTTGGGCTAGCCTTTGCTTCCAGTCAGTTTCAAATGGACAGGCTTTCCCCAGTGGTGGGTCTGCCAGTGTTGCTGTCTGAAAGTCATTTATGTGCAGCAGGATGCCAGGCAGGGATGGCAGATTCCAAATGCTGGTTTGCCAGCTCCCTGGGGCATCTGGGTGGGCCAAGAACATTCAGCCCATTTTATTTTGGAAAGGGAAAGTGAGAGACATGTTCCACCTCCTGGGATGTGATTTGTCACTGGGTTTCAGTTCCGGAATCCTGGGCTTTTGCCAGCTCTTTCAGCATCTGCCCTTGGTGGCTGTCACTGCCTCCTGTGGGAGCAAGTTCCAGAGTTTAAATATGTGCCATGTGAAGAAGTCCTTCCTTTTGTCTGTTCTGAAGTGTTTTGCTTCTGTCTTTTGCTTGGTCAAAGAGTGTCTGTAGTTCTTGGACAAGGGTGTGAGTGGGAAGGAGAATAAAGATCTCCTTTCATTTCTTCGTGTGCCAACCCTGTGACTTTGCTTTCTCTCTCTCTTTCTCTCGCACCAAAGCAAAAGATTCTGCACAGAAAACGACCTACGGACAAAATTATTGCCACAAATCGTATTGCTTTGAATTAATTTTTCTTTGTTTTCTTCCGTGTCTGGGGTCTACCTTGATATATAGTTACATGGCAGTTTTAATCCAGGCTACAAATAAGGATTATTATTATTTTTTAGAAGGAGGAGGGTGTTGTTTGTATCGGTAGATCTTGCAGGCCCAGGACCATTGTAACCAAGGAGAGGAAGCTTTTCTGTGGTGTGGGATGCCTGATATAGGGAATATAGCTGCTGGGGGTCTTGAGGTCATGGTTGAGGGGCCAAGAGGAGTGGAGAGTAAACTTTTGCACTTTGGTTGCTGGTTTCCCTCCAGCTCAGTTTTCTGGAATCCCTTTTATTAAGAGGTTATTTCTGTTGTGAATCAGAACACATTGTAATAAGGAGCGGCTCATTAAAGAGTCCAACACAGAGACTGGACTCCAGCCATCTCCTGAGGCTCCAGTCCCTGTCCTGTGACACATCCATGCCCTTCACCCCCACCCTGCTGCTTTGCCCTTTCTATGCTGTAGCTGCAGCACCATAATTCAAGTTATGCAAATGCCATACTGTGCTGCGACGTCCAAGAAGAAACAAATTAAGGCCAGGTGGGGTCAGAAAGAAACTGAGCACTGATTTTCTGTTCCTAGAAATGTGTTCCCTGAAATCTTGAGAGAGGCCAGATAAAAGGGGCCACATGGATGAGTGTTTGGTTTTGGGTTTTTGTGTGTCCGCACAAATTCCTAACCAGTTGGTTTACTTTAAAGAAGAAAGACCCTGTTAATAGCTGGGAGGGCAATCTGGATTACACTCTAGGAGACATTATCCTACCCTTCTCCCTGCATGTTTCCCGCTGAGCTGGAGAAAGGGGCAGGACTCTCAAATCCCCTGGATTCCAACTCCCATCCTCATCATCTCTGACCATTGGCCGCCCAGCAGCATCCTGGGAGTTGGAGTCCAGCAACACCTGCAGGGTTACAGATGCTCCCCAGCTCTCCCGTACCCCCACTTTCTCTCACTTGTTCAACTTAGGCCTCCTCCTCAAGAATTTGCCTTATTAATGGCTTAGCCATATTCTTTCCAACCTGTGACTAGTTCTCCCTCAACTTCTGCAGTAGCCAGATTAGCTACACAGATGCAAAGGCTCTGTGTGTGTGTATGCGTGGCTTGCCGTCCCAAATGTCTCAGCTGATATACATATATATATTTAGAGTATATTTTTAGGCTACCCAACCCCAAAACATTCTCTGGGCAGCTGGCAGTAAATATTAAACACATCAAATATACAAAATGAGTCTTGAAGCATTAAGAATAAACTCAGCGCCAGAGAGCAAAATCTGTGCTATAAACTCATCCTTCTTAGAAGGGTGTGGCCAGAGGATCCCCACATTGTTATAGGCCAAGGAAAATGCCAGTGGGGGTCTCTGGGGACCCTTTGGGGTCGGTTCTTCTTACTCACAGCATTGGTTGGCTGCTGAACCTGGATCTGAGAAGGAGGTATTCTCCCCCCATGCCAAGCAGGAGTTGTCCAAAGGAAGCATACAAAGCACCATCCAGCCACCTTAGGGACTCCACTTTAGATTTGTGTAGGGTTTACTCCATCCTGGCTAATAAAAGCAAGCTGGGAAGGGCTGGGCAATGGGCTCTGTGGGGCAGTGAATTCTTCCCTCTGTGAGGGAGCCTTCCCAGACCTGCTGAAAGAGGTGGTCATTAAACTGCTTCTTAAAAAAACATCTTTAGACCCGGCCAATATGGCCAACTATCGCCCAGTCTCAAATCTTCCATTCTTGGGCAAGGTGATTGAGCGGGTGGTTGCTGAACAACTCCAAGCATGCCTGGAGGATGCGGACCATTTGGATCCCTTCCAGTCGGGATTCAGGCCTCATCGTGGGACTGAAACTGCCTTGGTTACACTGGCCGATGATCTCCAGCGGGCTAGGGACAAAGGTGAAAGCTGTTTCCTAGTTGTGCTGGATCTGTCAGCGGCCTTTGATACCATTGACCATAACATCTAGGAGAGCTGGGGGCACTGTTATACAGTGGTTCCGCTCCTTCCTCCTGGGCCGTGCTCAGAAAGTGGTGGTGGAGGATGAATGTTCAGGCCCCTGGGCTCTCACTTGTGGGATGCCTCAGGGTTCCGTCCTTTCCCCCATGCTTTTCAACATCTATATGAAGCCGCTGGGGAGATCATCGGGGTTTGGGCTGGGTGTTAATCAGTATGCGGATGATACCCAGCTCTACATCTCTTTCAAATCAGAACCAGTGAAGGTCCTGTGTGAGTGTCTGGAGGTGGTTGGAGGATGGATGGCAGCTAACAGATTGAGGTTGAATCCTGACAAGACAGAAGGACTGTTTTGGGGAGACAGGAGGTGGGCAGGTGTGGAGGACTCCCTGGTCCTGAATGGGGCAACTGTGCCCCTGAAGGAGCAGATGCGCAGCCTGGGAGTCATTTTGGACTCACAGCTGTCTATGGAGGCGCAGGTCAGTTCTGTGTCCAGGGCAGCTGTGTACCAGCTCCATCTGGTACGCAGGCTGAGACCCTACCTGCCCACAGACTGTCTCACCAGAGTGGTGCATGCTCTAGTTATCTCCTGCTTGGACTACTGCAATGTGCTCTACCCTTGAAGGTGACTCGGAAACTGCAATTAATCCAGAAAGCAGCAGCTAGACTGGTGACTTGGAGTGGCAGCCGAGACCATATAATACCGGTCCTGAGAGATCTGCATTGGCTCTCAGTACGTTTCCGAGCACAATTCAAAGTGTTGCTGCTGACCTTTAAAGCCCTAAACAGCCTCGGTCCTGTATACCTGAAGGAGCATCTCCACCCCCATCGTCGAACCGGACACTGAGGTCCAGCGCCAAGGGCCTTCTGACGGTTCCCTCACTGCAAGAAGTGAAGTTACAGGGAACCAGGCGGAGGGCCTTCTTGGTAGTGGTGCCCGCCCTGTGGAATCCCATCCCATCAGATGTCAAAGAGATAAACAACTATATGACATTTAGAAGACATGTGAAGGCAGCCCTGTTTAGGGAAATTTTTAACGACTGATGTTTTAATGTATATTTAACCTTCTGTTGGAAGCTGCCTAGAGCGGCTGGGGAAGAAATAAATAAATTATTATTATTATTATTATTATTATTATTATTATTAACCTTTTCCCAAAGATGTTCCACAATGCAGCGTGTATAAGGTGGCATATAATTAATAAATTATGATAATTTTTCATTGCACAGAGTTGATAGGTCTGTGGGAGGAGACTCTTCTGGGCTTTGTCCCAGAGGCCAGCAGGCAAAAAGATGATTTGCTTTATTCATTGCATCTATTTATATCCTGCCTTCCAAGGCGGCTTCTAAGTTTCCTGGTGCTGCATTTTGGGCCCTTTTCCAGTTTGGGTTGATGTTTTGATGACCTTGAGGCTCTCCTGTTCTGCTGGCAGCACATGATCTGTGGGGGCAAGGAGGGGGCTGGCACCAGCTCAGAATGTTTGTACAGCATTTGCTGCAGTGAGGCTGGAGATGCAGCAGTAGGAGCAGACTCTGTTGGCGGTGGAGGCGGCTGTTGTTCAGCTCTCCTGGAGCAGCGCCAGGCTCTGTGCTGGGTGGCTGGGGCTGCTCTTTGCCCAGTTTAGAGTGCCTCTTTGTTCCTGGCTCCCTTATTGCTGTTGTTTGGCCTCAGGACCTGTGGGTCGTGCCCAGCCAAACATTTTGCCTACCCTCACCTGGGCATTGGGGCCCTCCCTCTCCCTCTACCCAGGGAGAGAATGGCTTTAAGCAGCTGGGTGGGGTTAGGTGGTATGCTTACTAGGGAAGACTGATAGGCCCTGACAGTAAAAGTCCAGGCTGAGAGACTACTCCCTTCACTCTGACTGTATTGGCTTAATCCACAACCCAGTGTCCTCTGATAATTTTAGACTACAACTCCCATCAGCCCTAACCCACCTCAAAGTAGACCTGCCCTAGATGGATTTTGCCATTAGTTGTATTTTTGGGTTTGGGGTCGGGAACCTCCCTGTTGTGGCATAGTCTACCTTTGAGTACCATACCTTTGATGAAGGCGACATCGGAAGGACCACTGCTGCTTTTGCTTCAAGGCCAGATAATAGACAGACAGCATCAATTATTTGAAAGATTTTGAGACGTTCTTTTCTAATGGCAGGAGCTGTTTGCTAGTGAAAAAAGTGACATTGGAAGGTGGTGGACTGTTCTTAGTCGAAAGTTTCTTTAGCAGAGGTTGCATGGCCACCCATCAGGGATGCCAAGGGGGTGGGTGGGGTGGACTAGATTTGCTTTGGTGGGGGGGCATTCCAACATCATCCTTGGGAACACACTTCTTTCAGCAGGATGAAAGACCATTATCAAACTTTGGGGCAAGAGCTGGAAAACCCAGATACTTAAAATGGCTTGTTGGAGTTGGGCATCATACTTTGGGTGCAAGTTAATGAGGTGGGGGGAGGGGAAGGAATTGCTCATTCAGTATTAGTACCAATATCTATACCTGAGCCAATAAGGAATGCAAAAGCTTTGGCTCCCCCCCTATTAGATTTCTGCCTTTTCCTTTTCTTTCTTCCTTAATTTTGTTTGTTCTTTTTGTGACATAGACTACCTGCCTACCTCTGCTTCCCCCCTTTTGTTTGTAATAATAGCATCAGACTTGAAATATGGATGCCTTCTGAAATATTTCCTGTCATGCCATCAATCAGATATATATTTACAGTCATTCATTAAACTAGAGTGTACATTTCATCCCTTCCTCCTTGGAATATTAATGCTGCTTCTGGCTGAAATGCTGTGTGAATATTCAGGTGGGGGTGAGGAATCAATCCCTGCACCAGCAATGATGTCACTCTGAGCTACAATCAAGCATTCTGTTAAAAAAACCAAAACCCAATTGGCATTGCAAAGTCCAATGTATATTGATTGCTATAGGGGAAATCTACAAGGAGAGAGAGAGATTTTGGCTTCGCTTTTTGTAGTTGAGGGCTGATGCTCTGGTTAACATTCTGGTTTTTTAAAGTAATATGATAACCTTGTAATAAGGCCATATGCTGTGTGTGTGTAGATGGTCTGTGACTATCTTCCTGCGACCATGCAGGGCTGAGAGCTGTCTTCAGAGGATTGTCTTTCTATTGAGGAGAGAGCATAGCACAGCAGTCTTTGGCTGCAGTTGGCTTCAATGGCCAAGGCCTACTTCTTAATTGTCTGCTTTGCCCCTCCCCACCCAGTAATGGGGTCTCTTCTCCTTCCCCATTTTTTTAATGCTAGACAGTGGTACCTCGGGTTACATATGCTTCAGGTTACAGACTCTGCTAACCCAGAAATAGTACCTTGGGTTAAGAACTTTGCTTCAGGATGAGAACAGAAATCGCATGGCGGTGGCACGGCAGCAGCAGGAAGCCCCATTAGCTAAAGTGGTGCTTCAGGTTAAGAACAGTTTCAGGTTAAGAACGGACCTCCAGAATGAATTAAGTACGTAACCAGAGGTACCACTCACTGTATTTGCACTCCATGTATGACTCCTGCTGTTGATTGGGAGCCCACCTCAAGTGTTGTTTTCTTCATTTTTTGGCACCAATTGCATCAAATGTTTTGGGATGTGTCAGGGTGCTTGATTACAGATTGGAGGCTTATTAAGTATAAAGAAATTGAGAGTCTGAAGAAGCTCCAGGTCAAGGCAGCAGACAATCTTATCATTGGAGGACCAAATAGGAATCCAAATGCATCTGGAGATCTGCCCTGGATCCACCAGGACCCAAATGTTGCTGTGTTTATAATTAAAATGCCCCCTTGCACGTGGAAAGTACCGTATTTTTCGCCCCATAGGACGCACTGGCCCATAGGACGCACCTAGGTTTTTTTTGGGGGGGGGAATAAAGAATTTTTTTAATTCCCCCCCCCAGGTGCGGGGCTGGGGCGGGGGAAGCCTGAGCTTCCCCCGACCCCAGCCCCCAGAACAGGCAGCTCTCCGCAAGCCTTGGGAGACCGGCCCGACTTCCCGCCGGGCTCCCACGGCTTGCGGATATCTGCCTGAAGCCCAAACCAGGTCGGGGAACAGCGGGATGGGGCGCTCCACCTCCCCGCTGTCCCCCGAGCTTGTGGGGCTGCCGGCGGGGAGAAGCGCGCTTCTCCCCATCGCCAGCCTCCAGATCAGGTCGGGAGACAGCGGGAAGGCGCGCTGCGCGCTTCTCCTCGCTGCCAGCCCAAGCTGGGGGACAGCGGGGAGGCGCAGCGCGTCTTCCCGCTGTCCCCCGACCTGGTTTGGAGGCTCCCAAGGCTTCCTGAGGCTCCCAAGGCTTCAGCGAAAGCCTGCATTCGCCCCATAGGACGCACACACATTTCCCCTTCATATTTTTGTAGGGGGAAAAGTGCGTCCTATAGGGCGAAAAATACGGTACATTTAGGTACCTTGTCAATGTGAATCTAGGGCATGCTCTCTCTACGTGTAAATACAAAATCTTTTAAAAATATAATTTTACAGTGTATTGTTGTGACTCCACGCTGTTTCTCTAAATGCTGGGTGTTAATGAAATTCCTCATCCTTTAGCAGTTTTTGAAGCATCACATTATTATTTTTAAAATCCTCTAGCATGGCAAGTAGCTTGAAATGTAGAAATGTCTACGCTGTGGAAATTGAGGAAAGAGGTGCTTGGAGGCATCCTCTCCTGAGGAAGACTTTTCAGAGGGGCTGATCTGTACAGTTCTTGAAGCAAAACCAGCACTAGATCCATTGTCGTTAGAAATGAAGCTGCTCTTCCATAGTTAGCAGCACCAGGCTGAGCTAGTGGGCCACACAGTTCATTGTCTTTCTATTTACATTCCAGTCATTTTTATTCTTCGTCTTCTATTTGATTTAATTAATAAAATAAACCAAAGATAAGGAGCATAATAAATCCTGTAATGGAAGGCTGAAAGCAGCATAAATTGTACATGATGCTTGAACTTACTGTTCTAAAACATTACAAAAAATGCCTATTTCCCCATGAACCTGTTAGGGTGGTTTGCATGTACAGTATCCTTTTTTTGATAAGTTAGCATAGTCATATGAACCAGGTTTTCTCTGTCCATTCAGACATAGTAGGAGATAAGAGTGACCCTCCCCATTTTTAGCTATTATGCTCTTAGCAGTAGTTAAAAGGTTAAACACTATTTATTCATCACTTTCTGAGATAACATATTTTAGATAACCAATCAGAAATATTTTAGGTTCTAAGGGTTTATGATATCCTAACATATCACATATATTATTAGCCTGATCAGATTTCTAGAGTATTCTATTTGAGAATAATTCCAAAAATGTGTATATAGTCTGCTTTATTTAATCCACATCACCAACATTTATCTGATTGTAACGTATTTCTGAATTTGTATCAAGCCATGTACCATATTTTTCCGTGTACAAGACGCCCCCATGTATAAGACGCCCCGTTTTTGGGGACTCCAAATTAAGAAAACACCTCTCAGCACTACCTGTGTATAAAACGAGCCCCAATTTTAAACCTTTTTATGGTAAAAAAAACTTGTGTCTTATACAGTGGTACCTCTGGTTATGAACTTAATTCGTTCCGGAGGTCTGTCCTTAACCTGAAACCATTCTTTACCTGAGGTACCATTTTAGCTAATGGGGCCTCCTACCGCCGCACGATTTCTGTTCTCATCCTGGGGCAAAGTTCTTGACCCGAGGTACTACTTCCAAGTTAGCGGAGTCTGTAACCCGAAGTGTTTGTAACCCGAGGTGTTTGTAACCTGAGGTACCACTGTACACAGAAAAATACAGTAAATTACCATGTGCATGTCTGCTTTTCTCATTTCTGGCCCTATGCCCAAGTGACCACCCCTGGAGGCTGCTTGGATGGGGCAGGGGACTACCCAGAGGCAGAAAAAGGGCAAAACACTTTTTTTTTGGGGGGGGGGCTTACAATTGCTGCCTCTTCCTCCTCTGATTTGGAAGCAAAAGATGGGTGTTGGTGGTCATAGGATCCACCCCCCTCCGCAAGGCCTTCCTGGTGCAAATCTTGCTATCTTTTTGATGCCAAGTAAGCACTTTCCTTTGATGGAGTGGTGATGGTAGTTATTTATTTATTGCTTTTCTATCCCACCTTCTTTTCTCCAAGGAAATTCTTCTGCTTTTATTATTATTTTACTGTATGGTTTTATATTGTTGTAAATCCATATATTTCCATGACACATCAGTATATAAATATTTTAATTAATAAATAAAGGTGCTCAAGGGCGCCTATACATTCCCCCCCATATTATCCTCACAACAACCCTGTGAGGTAAGTTAGGCAGTGAGTGTGGATTAAATAACTCACATTAATTTCTAGAGGGTCATAAGGTTTTAAGATGATGGAGATAAAGCAACTGTTAAGTTTGGTTTTAAAAGTTGTACCCTGCATGGAAAAGTGGCTCTTAATTAATCTGTGATCTGGCTTTACTCTGAGTAGTACTAGCAATGGGTGCACATACTTCTTCATATTATTAGGCTGATAACTCCTTGAGGTCTTTCTAGCCAGGATATTCCCCTCACCCCTCTCTGTTCAGGCAGTTTTGAAACCCCTTTCTCTTCTATGGCCGGGGCGGGGAGGCTCCCCCCCCGTGAGCCCCCCCTACCCCCAGTAACTAACACTGGGTGTGTGTGGGTGTGTGCCGCCTCCCACCCGCCCCCGTCAGTGTTGTGGGGCTGAGCGGGTAGAGGCTGAGCGGCTAGGCGCCCCCCCGCCGCGCCTGCCTCCCCCCTCCTCCTCCACGATCACTTCCTGCCTCCAGCCGGGAGGAGCTGCCGCCGGGGAAGAAGGAAGGAAAGGAGGAGGAGGGGGAGGAGGGCCCCGCCGCTGGCCCCACAGGTAAGCCGTCCGCCTCCAATCTTACCTTTCCCCAGGAGGGGGGGGGAGGGGGTCTCTCTCTCTCCCCCCGCTTCAACCCCGCTTGCTCTCGCGCACCGAGTGGGGAGAGGGCGTCAGCTGCCAACCTCCCAGGCACTGCCCTGCGCCCCCTCTTATGTCACCCGAGTCTTCCCCACGCCCTAGAAGAGGACAGGACAGGATAGTAGAGATTCCCCAGCGACACAGCTGATTTCCTCTTCGCATTCCCCCATATGAAGGGAAATCTGCAAGGGGGGGGGGACCCAAACTCGAGCACAGCTTGTCCTTTTCCCAAAGTGGTCCAGGACGACTGTGTCTGCTGGGAGCCAGGCTGCTGCTCGTGTGGGGGACTCTGGAGGTTGGGGGCTTTCGTGCCCCATTACAGAGAGGGCGTAGCCTGGGGTGCGGGGTGGGGACACCTGAGTGCTGGTTGTCCAGGTGCTGCTTCTCCGCCCTCTCCCCTGGCCGCGGGGGCTGTTGGGAGTTGGAGTGCAGCAGCACCTGCTTCCCCACCTTCCCGACAGTCGCCTTCTATCTCGCCCTCTTTTGCGTCCCTCCACACCTGCTCTTTGAAGAGAGGCACCGCAAATTCCCTTCTCTTTTTGTAGGGGGATGGGGGGCAATTTAGGACTCCTTTCCCTGACACCTTCACCTGCCTGCTCTGCCAGCTGAGCACCTCCTTGCCAGTTCAGTGTCAAAGTCTGGGAAGGGAGAGCAGCACCCCCTGTCTCAGGACCCCTGAAAGGACAAGCGGCCCCAGACAGCCCACAACTGGTAAGTGTTCCTCTTGGAGACCATCCCTCAATCCTTTTCTTTGCTGGAAGAAGGGGGATGCAGGCAGAAGGAGCAGCCCTCCATACCTGTTGCATCCCTTTCTGGGGTGAGGGAAGTGGTCCTCATTGGTTCGGGAGTTCTGTTCTGCTTCTCTTCACCTGCGCATGCCCCCCTCCCCCCTGTAAGAATTCTTTGGAGGGTTATGTCTGGTAGATTCTTCTTTGAATACAATTAGCTCAGTGTGTTAATCAAATTAACAGAGCAGCTGGATAATGGGTGCAAGAGATGGTCAGCAAGCAAAAAATGGCGTATTGGCTGTCACTTTGCAGGGCAGGATGGTTTAAGTTTCCAAAGGCTAGAAAGAGCCAGAGGGCTAGTGTATTACACACACACACACACACACACACACACACACACACACTTCCTCCTCCTCCACTGAGGTGAGCTGCTTAGATATTTCTTACCTCAGCATTTTGATGGACCTTGCACTTTAAATGCTTTTAGAGAAGGAGGAGGATTTTGGCAGGTGTTGCCAGGACATACCTGGCAAATGCACCCTCAAGGGCAAGACGTTTGAGGACTTCGCAGAGGGGGCTGCATGTTCTTAGTTCCAAAGATGTACAGATAGAAAGATTCTCAGTGTAAGGAACTGGTGTGTTGTTGGAGGTGGACTAGAGAGGAGTTGTGCAACTGGTAGACAGACACTGGTGCTTTTCAAGAAAAGTAACCTTGGTGTTCTGGAAGAATTTGCCTATGTTGCGCAGTTTTAAAAGATTGGTTTCTTTATTGGAAATAATTTGACAATTGGAGTAGAAATATGTTGTTTTTTCATTTCTTAGTCTTTCTCTCCAAATCTCTTTACACCCTTGGATGGAAGTGGCTTCCTCAAAATTTGCCAATGGGCGGCCTGACTGACCAGCAGGTGTGATTCTGCTCCCCTATGGTCAATGTAGATGCCTCATGGGAAAAGGACTTCTCAGAATTTCTTAAGGCTATTTTGTTTTAATGAATACCTGATTTTAGTTTAGGAGCAGTGGTGCACCATCTGAGAAGATGGTGTGGCACATGTGGAAGTTTATTTAGGAAGGGCAGGAGGAGAGCTATTAGAATTTGATAGTGCTGTGTATTGTCCCAGTTGATCAAGAATACACTTCCTGACCTCAGCAGACGTGTGTGTGTTTGTGTGTTTTCTTGGATTCCAAGCCAGATAAGTTCCTTTCCCAGTGCTGGTGTGTTCCTGAACATGCTGTGGTTAAAAATGCATTTGGTGCCCCAGGACTCCTCCAAATGGTTCAGCTTCTGTGAAGAGGAGGGGGGCACTGTACTCCAGTACGTGAGTCTCTATGCTGCGGCAGCAAAGTACAGAAGCACTTAAAAATGACGTGGATCCATTACATGCTGCTCCGTTAATTGGGAGACTGACTTGTGTGTTTCCTCCTCTTTGGGAGGCATTTTGCAGGGCTGTGCGGATTGATGCCCTGGCTGCATGCCCAGGGTTGGTCTTGTGACATGAGGAATTGATGAGCTGGTACACGCTCTTACCTTTTGCTAACTGAAATATTAAAGAGCAGTTGAAGTTGAATTTGGTAAACATAGTGGAATTTATGGCTGTTCTCTTCCTGTCAAAGCTGCTCCTATGAATTAGTATTCTGCTGCCTGAGCGAAATATTTTCCTGTCATGCAGTTTCTGGGCCTGACTCTTGTGATTTTCACAGCATTCACAGTTTGTGTTTATAGGACGATTTTACAAATTTCCGCAAATCCTTAGCAAACATACCTGGCCTCAACCTGTACAGAGGAGACACTCCTGAGCCCTGAATTGTTAGTTTCAGGAACAACGTGGAGTTTTCTGACACAAGTTTATAGTTTTTGTGGACTTATGGTAGGTCTCCATTAGGGTCATGAAGTGTTATGCAAAGCTTCAAATAAAGGTACGCTTCAGATTTCACTTTAAAACAGAAATTGTGCCAAATTGTAGTAATGTTTATAAAGTGTAGAGTGAGGAGAGTTTTCCCAAGCATGACAACTCTCACTTTTATTACTTTCAACATAGTCATATAGAAATATTTGCTCCTAGCTCTGAAGGAAAGAGAGGGTAGTGATTTCTTCACTGGGGGCTGTTTGGATGTGATGTTTTCCTGGGCTTTTGGCTTTAGATTTGTGTCCAAGCTTGCCATCCAAATATGCTTCTTTGTTCTGTGGGCTTTGCTTCTAAATGTTTAGGCTCCAGCTGTTGTGTGGTCTCTGGGGAAAACGAAGTTGTACTGCTGGATAAGCATTTAATGGTTATTGTATTTGTATTTGTTTAGAAACCAATAAAATTGTTTTTTCCAAAAATAAAAAGTTGGAGGGGTAGCTTTGGGGTATTGCTCACAGTTTCAGATGTAAGGAAAATGATATCTGTGCAACAGGGCGAGGGTGGTGCTACTGGAAGAGATCCCACTCTGGTGTATTTGTTCACTCCTTTGTTCCATAACCCAGAGTCATCAGAAGCCAGATGAAGTTAAAGAGCAAAGACCTGCACCATTTTTTGCAGGTGCTCAGTCTTCACAGTGGATGGGTGTAGCTTCAGAACCCCTGCTGTGTGCCCTGACTCTCCTATAACCTTAAATAGCAGTCCTCTCCAGGTGGATCTTGGAGGCCTTAACAGGGCCCAGTGGCAGACGTGATCCTATGAAGTATGCTTGGCCCCACTTATCTAGTGTTAGAAATGTGGAGGTGCTAGAAGGAGCATCATTTACATTCTGGTGCTCCACCCAGGCAAGAGCTAGTGGCTCAGGTCTGCTCCAGTTGTGACTTTGGGGCAGTCATCAAGGGCAGCCCTAAGCAGCACTTGGTGCTGACAGACACCACCAAATATTGGGGGGGGGGGGTAAAAGGAGGCAGCGATGGGAGGCAGTGAAGGAAATGAAGGGTTGTGCTCTTCCCTCCAACCAGTGGCTTGTACCTCTTGTTATTACTTCATTCCCTTGCCTTGTTTAAGTTCTATGCAACAGCAGATGGCTGCAGAGAGAATTGTACATTTTTTGTTAATTCCTCTCTTAAACTCTGCTGGTGCCTCTGAGGCCAGCTGAGAGCATCTTGTGCAAATTGCTGGCTTAACATTTTCCTTGTTGTGAGTTGACTCTTCTTTCTGTGGGGCTCGATCTTGACAGCCCAGTTTATCTCCTGTTTTAGGGGGGCTTTGCTAACAAGACTTGAATGAAGCGATTTCAAATATGAAAATTAAAACATGATTAGTAATCGAGAGAGTGATTGTTCAGCCAGCTAACAAGAGAGCACAAACCTCCCAGGGTCCTTTCCTTCCCCATCTGACCTGCCATTACATCCCAGTGACAAGGCTTTTGATAATCTCTGTGCCAATTTTTTTGTAGCAAATCCAAGGCCAGCCCAGGTTTTTCTTTCCAATGAGATCATTTGCAAAATATGTTTCTCCCTTGCTGCAGGCATATTTCACTGTGTCACTTGCCAGTGCTCATTTGCTGGGAACTGTGATTCATTAGCCAAGGCTGTCTTCTTCTTCTTCATCATCATCATCTTCATCTTCTTCTTCATTTTGTTTAATTTTTCAAAGGGAAGTCACAAAAATCTATACCTTGGGAAGATTCTTCATAGTGATTACTGTATTTATGCGAATCTAATGCACAATGCACCTCCATTTTCAAAACCTTGAAACCAAAGAAGTATTTGTGGTGAATGTAAATGCACCATCAAACCTAATGTGCACCCTAATTTTCAAGACTTAGTTTGGCCAAAAAAAGGTGTGCATTACATTTGAGTAAATACGGTAAATCATGTGTAATGTTTTGTTCCATGACCTGGCTTGCTTGTCAGGGGGAAAACTGCCTCCACTCTTGGAACTGTTGTTGCCTGATGTTTGTTGGGACCTGTGATTTGGTCCAAAGTTGGGGCCAGGCCTTCCTAGGCAAGACCACAAACAAGTGACCTTTCACCTCTTGAACACATGGCTCACTGCCTGCAAAGCGGGATGGAAGTAAGAGCTGCCCATATAAAACATGATCCTGAGGCTTAGTACAGCTGTGATCCAGGTTGCTGCAGGGCCAGGAGCAGCTGCCTTTGGCATTCAGGGGGAGCCTGAAAGCTCCATCTCCAAACAGTGAAGCAATTACTCTTGTGTTTCTTATCTCCCTGGTCTCAAAACCCATAAGTCCTGGAAGCTCACAGATCCTTATCAAGCCCCACCCCCACCCCTTTTTGAATGCACACATTTACTTCAGCCATTTAAGTTTGCCATGGAAGAGAAATTTCTGAAGGAGGGAGAAATCTGAGCAGTGCCTTTTCTAGGTCAGCCTGCCTTTTATTTATTCATGCATATTTTCTGCTTCATCCAAAGGGTTTGAAGCTTTTCAATAAAATGCATAAATAATACTCCTCCAGTATTATTAGTCTTGCTATTATTTATTTAATTATTATTATTATTATTAATTTGCGTTTGGGTCACAGAATGAAATCTTCTGAAAATTTCATCCTGTCCCACCTGTCAAGAGCCCCATGAATTGAGAGGAGAGGCAGGCTCCTCCTCTTCATCTTCCTCTTCCTTCTCTGCCTCATGAAGAGAGTCATCGAGGAGGGCAGAGCAGTGTTCAAAATTCACCAGGTGCCAGGTGATCAAGTGAAGATGCCCAGGCGCCAAGATGGCTTACATCTCCACCATCTGGAGGTGCATGCCTGGGGATCCTTCGATCTTGCCTGTTTTCACACGTTAACAACTAATCCTGTAGAATTCTATCAGTGATATTTTATCTGCACAATCAGAATGAATTACAGGAACAAAAAGCCGTATTGAAAAATAGAAGTTTCAAGCTGTCTGGCCCCAACATGGCAAGTAGACATTCTGTTTTGGTGTCTATAACCCTGGTTTAAGGAGTTGTTTGGCGCCTAGTTTATATATCTGAGTTTCTAACACTGGTGCAGAGGCCAGATCTCCAGGGATTTCAGGGACAGTTTGCTCCAGTGAATGTCTAAAAGGACTTTTTCAGGGTAAGGGATGGGAGCTACAACCTGCAGAATGGTAGCTTTGCAGTGGCTGTGTTTAGCACTCTGCACATACTCACAGGCATAGTCTACTTGCTCTGGGCACAGAGATACCCTCTTTATGCTTTCTTAAGAAAGAAGCTGGATTACTTCTTGCTTGGTGCCTGTGAAAAGGACTGAAAAAGAACACACAAACCCTTTTGTGTTGGCGGGGATAGGAGAGAGTGGCGTGGTTTCTGGGACTCACAGTAGCCAGTGAAATCACACAAGGCTCTTTGGGCCTGGTTTTGTGTTCTCAAAACCTGCTGCACCAAAATAACATGAAACTCTTCCAGGGATCATAGCGAGGAATCTGCTTTGTGAGCTTTGCAAAGATTCAGCCACTGTTTCGCTTCATGGTCTGCCTGGTTGCCACCCAGGTTCATGACATTCTTTAACTGTAGCCCTGCACCTGGCTACCAAAGAAAAAAGAAAAAAAGCAAGGGGGGGAAAGCTGGGGATTGGAGGATATTTCAGCCCCTCTCCTAAATCTTGCACCTTGTTTTAGAATTAGCATGTGGGACAAATGGAGCATTTCTTTCCTTTTGGGTCTGTAAATTGCTCTTTTGCTTAATATAAGTACACGGCATACACCTTAATGTCTGAAGTAATAATAAAGCAAAGGAGCCTCTTTGCAGAGCAGCAAAGCCCTTGCTTGCTTTTGCATTTTTTATCCTCCTGCCCACCTGTTCACCAGCAGTGCCCCCAATATGATGCCTTCCCAAATATCCCTAGGCGGACAGAGGAGTCTTCTGCCTGGCAGCCACTTCTACCCCTTGTTATCAGTGAATTCCTCTGCCTACCTGCCATGTTTGCATGTCTACAAGGGGTGCAGCGTTTCTCCCCATATTTTCCTTCCCAGCAAGCTTGTGGGGTAGGCCAGCCAGAGAGGCAATGACTGGCCTTGAAATCACCCAGTGAGCTCCATAGTTGAATGGGAATTGATCCTGGGGCCCTACCCCACCCCCACTTGGCCATAGTCCTCCACTTACAGCATACTTGATCTTCTGAAGTGTTGCCTTTTCCAGAATCTTCATATCTAGAAGCACTTTGATGCCCAGTTTTAATGCATCTCTGCAAGAGAGCAGAGTTAAGGTTGCAACCCTAAATTTGAATTTCCTGATGCTTGCAGAAACGTTTTCTGTTTTTAATGCACCATAGATTACTAGGCTTGTTTCAGTTCTCATTATGGACTTAAATTCTGTTAAACGTTGGAGGGGTTCTTTTGTTCTCAGCAGTTTTCCTCTTGTTGTTTTTTTTGAAGACTGTAAAATCATTAGTGTGAAGGAAGATTAAAAAGATGCATAACAATTAAAATGTTAATGCTGCCTGCATTTCTGACTTCTGAAGCTGCTCAAGCATCTTGGACCATCTTCTCTTCCTACCCTTCTCATCTTAACTGCACAATTTTTATTCCGCACTGACCCCCTGCTGAGCCAGTTATCCTGAAATGGGAACACAGACACACACATTTGGGGAGTGGGGGACTTCAAGGCAACAAGCCCTGGGTCCTGTTGGTCCCCAAGGGACACCTGCCTGCCACCTCCCACTCAGTCCTGCTCTTACAGGTGGCAGTATTGGCTCTCAGGACGCATTGGTGCTGCCACAGGCTGCCTGTCCACCAGCTGTGGCAGGGCCTGCTCCCTTCCTCTCTGCCTTACACTTTGCCCCAATCTCATTAGCAGCTCTCCCTTCTGCAGGGCCAGTGGGAAGACACACCAAGTGCCTCTGTCTAAGCACCAGGTCCAACAACTCCCAGAGTTAGCAATTGGGATCTGCAAGGGGGAGGTGTAAGCTGCCAGCAGGGAAGGAGATTCCCCCCTCCCACCAATGCTAGTTTGTCTTTGGAAGTTGCATTTTTGCCTGAAATGTACGGTCTTCCAGATCTGATTGACATCTTGGACTCTTGGGATTGCCTTTGAATAACTTGCTTGGATGTTTGAGTTCCTTTATTTTTATTTTTATGTACAGTATTTAAATTGTTATCCCACTTAACCCCAAAATTGTGTCTCCAGCTGCCAGCCACGTGCAGGGAGACGTTCCCAAAACTGTTTTATGGATGTAGAATGACAACATCTGAAACAGCAATCCAAGAATGCCAGTGAATTTGGCCGCAGCCTTTGCTGCTCCTGATTTTATAAATTCCCTCTTTCTCAAATAGTGAAGAAAACAAACTGATCCATCTGTTCTTTGCATTGGTGAAGATCTCATGACAACTGTGCAGCCATTTAGTGGTTATTGCTCAAACCTCTCTTGAAGCAGATATTACAGTCATACCTTGGGTTGAAGTAGCTTCGGGTTAAGCATTTTCGGGTTGCGCTCCATGGTTTTGCCGCTCGCCAATGCACAGGCGCTCAAAATGACACCACGTGCGGAAGCGGCGAATCACGACATGCGCGGACGCGGGTTGTGTTCACTTCAGGATGTGAACAGGGCTCCGGAACAGATCCCGTTCACATCCAGAGGTACCACTTTAAAAGGTAAAGGTAAAGGGACCCCTGACCATTAGGTCCAGGCGTGACCAACTCTGGGGTTGCGGCGCTCATCTCGCTTTCTTGGCCAAGGGAGCCCACTGTACTATCTCACAAAGTCCCATACATAATTTGGGGGAGGGGCCACTAGACACAGGGGACTCAAAAATCTCTTATGGAATCAGCCAGCCTCTTTTGTCCGAGATGCCAGCAGATCTCACATCATAAGAAACTGGTGGTCCTTATGATGCAACAAAACTTTTTGCTGTTTTCTGCAACAGAATGGCACAATGACCCTTCAGGAAATTGTCTTTTCTGAGTTTGGCATTCCATGTGAGCTGGAATAATGTTTTAATGAAACATTAAAAAAATACAACAAAAATGGAACAATTTTCATATAAATCACAAGATGCATAACAAGGATACAAAAAACCCAACAGCAGCACACACACCCTGCCACAAACTCCCCGAAAACAACCCCACAGCCCAGCTTTAGCAGCTGGAGTCAGTTGGGACCCCACCCTCCCAGGCCAGGTGGAAAGCATTCTGAAGAGATGTGCAGGATAGCAAAAGCTTTTAGGAAACAGTTGAAAAGTTGCATATATAAAAACAGTCTAAACTTTTGTTGCTTATGTGTGTGTATACATATATATGCCCTCAGTTTAAAACAGTGGCACATGCATCCAGTCAGCATAACAGCTTCCCCAGTGCAGGAGGCCCAAGGCCGAAGCTGACGCTTCTTTTGCTTCAAGCTTTGTTTTCCCAGAACCCACAATCGCACAGTTCAGAGAAATGCCAAGGCTGGCTGAGGGCCATTTCAGACAAAACAGGGGCAGTGGAGTATGTGTGTCAGATGTAGGGGGCTCAAGGGGCCTCCTAGGAGTGGTGTCCAAAATAGGATTCTGTTTTATGAGAGATGGAAAACTGTCAAAAATGGCAGATTTGCCTCCCCATGACTTCCCCATATATTTCTGAGCTTGAATGAAAGCCTGGGCCATCACCAACACCTTCTTCCTCCCACAATACTTGTTTTTATTAATGCATTAATTAGTGCTCCCCCTTCTCCCTCCCCTCCCCCCTCCCGTGCCCATAGAATGGAATCTGCTAAACAAATGGCTCTGAAGATATCCTCTTCCTTATAAGATGTTTGTGTGGTATCATGAATTAGAGGAGCAAGAGGTTTTAATTCAAACACAGTCGCAAGAAGGGATATTTTTCTCCGCTCAGTTTTCTCCTTACATAAATGTTTTCTTTTATAGTGCAAATTACTATGGAGAATGTTTTGACTAAACTTTCCAGGCTTTTCCTGGCACTCTGGAGAAATGACAACTGATTGTTCAGGCTTTGTCAGGGTTCTTGACAAGCCTTTTGCTTCTCCCTCCTGCTCCCAGGGCTCTGACCCCCCTGCCCTGCTCCCTCCAGGTATAATTCTCTACTTGGGCTGTGGGGCTTCCTGAAGGGGCTGCAATCTGCCTCCCCCTCAGTGGCCCAAATCATTCTTGCCCCTTTCCAGATACCTCGCATTGCAAGGGGTTGAAATAGATGGCCTTTCTGATCCCTTCCAACTCTCGGTCTGTGATTCTATGGGGGAGGCAGCTCTGCAGAATTGGCAGAGTTAGTTTACTGCCCTTGCAATAAATGCATCTTTGATCCCCAAACTAGGGAAGAGTTAATCCTTTTCACACCTACAGTGATACAATTTAAATATTTTTTTCTTCCTCTCTCAGCATGAGAGTAACAGCCAAGAATCTCAATTGGTTATGTAAATTCAAAGCAGAGGCATGATTATTCCAACTTAGTTTAATTTGTGAGTGAATATAATAAAAGGTGTTCTGAAAATGAATTATAATGACGCTTGGTTCAGGCTATTCTTGCATAAAATAAGTGTCCGACTTCTGCCTAGCTGCAGGATGGATGTCTGGGCTACCCCCCCCCCTCGTTTGCTCTGCTGTCTCCCCTTCAAAATAAATAAATCAAATTGTGAATTTAATAAATTGTGAATTGGCATGCAAAAGTCCTAGGTTCAACGCCCAATATCTCTAGGTGGGAATGTTCTCTGCCTGAAAACCTGGAAAGTTGTTCCTGCCAGTCAGTGTTGACAGTACTGAGCTAGATGGACCAATAAATCTGACTTGGAAGAAGGCAACTTTCAATGCTCCTAAATGAAGAAGAGCCTTGCAGCTGGACCAAACCAAAGACCATCTAGCCCAATGTCTGACATCTTGCTGTGGAACAGATTGTTCTAAAGGGCATGAGGCTCTGGGTCCTGCCACTGCTGGTGCTAAGTACCAGGGTCCTCTCTTTACCTCCTCCTCCTCCTCCTCTTCATCTTGGTGCTTTGGTCACAGTTTCCACCTCTGTTTGCTTTGGGGTCAGGGGGTTCCACTGGGATGGATGCTGCAGAGAGTCACCTCAGGTTGTAGTGTGGACATGCCACCTGAAGATGGGGGCAGGCTGTTGCTACCCCCCCCCCCGCTGCACCCGCTATTCTTTGGAGCAAATAAATCTACACTAATCCTAATTGCTATTAAAAAAAACCCCAGTTGTACCTCAGGCTATTCAATATATAGCAGAGCTTAAAAGCACTTACTGCCTTTCCCCTTCTTGCCGGAAAAAGATGAAACAAACCCATTTGTAGAAAAGCCTCAAATGCAGAAACCAACTATTCTAATTTCCAGCCCATTCCCTTTATTCTTCCCCCTTTCTAAAATGTAAAAGGAGGGGGGCACAATGCACAGAAGAAATGATTTCCATAAGCAGACAATTTCGGCAGCTAATTTTACCACCACTTACATCTGACTTTATGACTAAGATCTCATGCTAACTATATTAATCCTATCAGGTTTTTGGAGCAAGAAAAAATGAGACTGTATATTTTATGGATGCAGTAACTTCTGAGCCATTAGACATCTATGCTGACATGAAAGTAATCAAATATTACAGGCCACCAGTTTCCCCCATGAAAACCCTGGGTGCTTGAATGTAGCTTTGCAGGTGGGGGTTGTGCAAATGACCCCTTGAATATTACTGGTTATAGGTGAGCAGTCTTTCATTTTTCCTTAGTTGTGAAAGAGGCAGGTGTGTCCCACCTTAGTTGCATGATAGCAGAGGCCCTTGGGTCCATTGTAGTGGGAGGGGTGGATTGGTGCTGTTTTAGTTTTAATTTAATATTACCTTATTTTTTGGTGTAGCAGCCATTTATGTAATGCATCTGATGGCAAAATGTTTTGTTAAGGGTTTTTCAGTTATGTCTGATTCTGGAGAGAATACAGTATAATGGTTCTCAGAAACCCAATTAAGAAGCTAGAACATTATTGGGGGCCATAAATCATCAAGTTAGAGGCTTGGGAGGAGCCAGCAAGAGTGGTTCAACTTGCCCTTTTGGCCAGTTTGATGTTCTGCTGCTCAGTCATTCTGAGGGACACGCAGGGAGGTTTGGGGATGCATAGGGGCAGGGAACTCAACTGATGCCCAAGGATGCCACTTGGCCCTCTTTGGATGGTGTTCTTTGTGGGGCATCACCCATGCCAAGAGGGACATGATGCTGAGCAATGCCATGCTTGCTATTTAACTAATGTGGTGAGTGAGCTTGAAAGCTGTTTTGACAACTGTTTGTTTCTTAAGAAGAACTTTGTGGTTAAAAATAAAATAAAAAGAGGAGGAGGAGAAAACAGCAAGGGAGAGCACAGTCTTATTTGAGCTTGACTGCAAAATTTCCTGTATTTCCCAATTTTGAAGGTTGTAACTTCAGCTGTGCAGAACGTGCATTTTTCAGAGCTCTCTCACTGAAGAGACCTGGCTGAAATTCTCTCTTGCTGTGATTCTCATTCTTTCAGCTGGGAAGGGCTCTGTGGGGTCAGTGCATTTACTCCATTGCTGCAACCCTGGACCTGTGTAAAGCATTGTTTTGCTACTTTCCCTGATGACCTAGATGCCTCCTCCCCATTGCCCAGCAATCCATCCTAATCTGGTAGCTGCAAATGGAAAGGCAGGAGGAAAGCCCAGTTCATGAACAGGACCTGAGCTCCACAGTAGCGACTCTCCATACTTGCAATTTCCAGCAACTGGACCATCATAGCAGGATGCCTCTGAATACCAGTTGCTGGGAGCGGGGTAGAGGTTTCTGGTGTACTGATCCTCAGGCATGTCCAAAGTCCGTTTAGGGGGCCTAATCCGGCCTGCCGGTTGGTTTAATCTGGCCCCTGTGGCAGTTTATTTCCTGGGGTAAAATCCTAAAAAAAAACCCTTAACAACCTCAATCCTAAAAACAAAGCTCAACAACTTCAGTCCTAAGAAAGGTCAACAACTTTGGTCAGCCCCCACAGCCCTTCACTTCATCAAATCTGGCTCTCTTTGAAAAAACTTTGGACACCACTGCTCCAAGAGCTTGCCTAATCCTCTTTGTCCAGGAAACTGAGCTAAAGAAGGGGATGTTTGCTGATGAATGTCCCTGGGTCCTTTTGCCCTTGCTTTGACACTTGCACAAGTGGGGAGCGTTTTACTGGTTCCTGGAGTGCTGCAAAGGACTAATGGGCCCACTCAGTTTTGTTCTGTCCTCTTCTCTGGGTCTTCATCTCCAGCTGCTCCACACAAAGGAGTACCCCCCCCCCATAGATGCTGGTGGGGGGCAGTGGTTGAGTAAGGGGAGAATGGCTGGGAAAGCTGTTCCCTATCCCTCAGCAGATGGACAAAACAGCAGCAGAATCAGTCCCTGAGTCAGTCACTTTCCAGGTTCAGGTCACCTGGTAGTTTATGCAGCCCCTCCTCTTCTGCCTCAGAAGGAAGGCAAAGTATAGGAAAAGGACTTGGCTTCATAGGCTGAGCATTTGAATATTTTCACAGGCAAGCAGAGAAAAGCATATTGATCCAGGGAAGCTTCCCAAAATTCTGGGCTTATTTGCAAACCTTGGAAGCGCTTCCAGCTTCTGCATAATTATTTTCTTTCTTTTTTTAAAAAAAGAAGCATACATGAAATACAGTATAACGTCAGGACGATAGTTGATCATAAGTCGTAGTTGGAGGTTTGCTGCAAAATGAATGAGTGCCCAGATCCAAGGATGGTGGTATTTTGCAGCAGGGAGGCTAGGAAAATATCTGCACTGTAGACAGCTTTGTGTGTAACAAGCTTTTAGAAGGTTTTTGCCCAATGTCTGCTTGTGGACCTGGAGTGAAGCCAAAAGTTAGTTTGCTTGCTGGGCTGCACCTCCATTGCTTTGCTTACAGTTTACAGAAGAGCCATGGCTGCCTCCTTTTCCTCTCCATTCTTCCAGTCCACCTATGAGACCCCCTATAAGGCAAGGTGGGTAGGGTCACACAGAGGGCTGCTCCCCAAGGCTGCTTGTTCAGGAAAACCTCTGAATTTGTTAACATACTTGAGGAGTGAATCAGCTCCTAATGAGTGCTTTGTCGTGGGGTGATAATCTAATGGGGGTGGGAGTGGGGTCTTGCACTTCCTCCTCCTGCAAGATTTCAAAGGGTTCAGGAAGGCAGCGTGGATGTGGAATCCTAGGGCTGTGTGGACACAAGAAGATTGTCAGTTGAGGTGTCTGGTGTGCAGCCGGAGCAGCTGCACCTCATGGTTGTGGGAGTAGAGAAGAACTTCCCCTACTTTTTAGAAAGGTCTCTCTGTGTCTGGGTTGATAACTGCCAAATCAAGCTTCCATAGTTATGGGAGGTATACCCCTAACCACCCGCTTCTGGGGAAGGGCAGCAGGTGCAGTCCTCAGTGCCATAGCCCCAGGTCTTGAGTTCGGGCTGTCCCTTTCTCACCTTGCCTTGTCCAAAGCAACCTCCTCCAGAGCTCCCTCATTGGGGAACTTAAGGTTTTGCTCTGATATGAAGTTGGATGGCCACCTGTCAGGAATGCTTTCGTTATGATTCTTTCGCTGCTGGGGGTTAAACCAGATGACCCTTGGGGGCTCTTCCAGCTCTATGATTCTATGAAGAAAATGTGGCACTGGGGTGGAGGTGCAAGGGTGGAAACAGCTTAAGGTGCAAGCGCAAGGCTGGAGACTTGTCCTTGTCTCTATGCCATGGTGTGAGGCAGAGTTGGCCCTCACCAGCTGTGAGTTTTGAGTGCCCCTTCCATTGGAAGGAAAATGGAACATGGGCATTACAGCTTCTTTTGTGGGGGGTGGAGGGTGGTCCAGTGTTTGTGTGTTGCCCCTCTCCCTCTCTCTCCCCACCCCCTGCTGCATCCTCTTGCTTTCTTCCACCTGCTTTCTTCCCTGGTTTAGCCTCTTCCTAGTTGCTCCTTCCCGCCTATGGCTTAAGAGGCTCTCCCAGCCTGGGTGGCTGCTGCCTTGTCTCGCCTGCCCCCCTTCCTTGTAATTCTGTCATGAATCAGAGCAACTTTTAACAAAACAAGATCCTCTCACTGTTGCAAAAGAGCTTTGGGGAAATCTGGCTTTTGTGGTTCAGGGTCTTACTCCGATGCACCAGGAAGGCAGGCAACGTTTAGCTTTTATTTGGCCCAGAGGATTCTTACAACATTATCCACATTTCCTTTAATTTGTGGGATTTCTAGTAAATGGGTTTAAAATTAGGTCCGGGCACAAAGCCAAAGAACATCTGAATGGTGCAAAACTGCAAGGCAACAAATGGCGAATTCTGAACAGTTTGCTTTCATTTCTCTCTGGGTGCTGGCAGGATTAACGGAAGAAAGTGTGTAGGGGTGGGGGTTATATTTTTCTCTAAACCAGCTGGGGAGAGGCATTGCCCAGTCATCCTACCCCACCTGTTCCTTCTTTGGATGTATGAATGGGCTTAATCAATGCACATCAATTAAGGGAGCACATTAAAAGGCATTAATCAGGACTGGTCCCCTACACCTCTGCCTGGCCACTGAGCTCCTTAGGTTGTGGCCCTGCTGAGGGTGCCACGCCTGAGGAGTATGTTTAGTTTGCACTGGAAACTGGGCTTTTAGTGCTGTGGCTCCAGCCTTCTGGAATTAAACAAGTGCCTTGATATTTAGTCACTTTTGCTTAAGGAAGCATTCCTTGAAATGGGACCCAGTCATTTGATGGAATAGTAATGGTATAATTGTATAAGTCAATCTATTGCCTTTATTTTGCTGAGTTTGTCATCTTCACACAGCTTCATTAACATTTTTGTTGTGAAGATGTTTATGAACCTGCAATCACTCCATCCCCCAAGGGAAATAAGAGGGAAAAGAGGAAGATGGAGTTCATTTGCTGGGGGTGGTAGATGCCCTAAAGAAGAAGTGGCTGCCATGTGGGGGCCGGTGATGGACAGAGGTGGTGGTCCCCTGCAAAATGTCCCCCTTTTCAAACCAGAACTCTGTGAGCAGGCGAAAATGTGAGCAGCTGCTGTTCCACGCTCCACGGGGAGGTCTCCTCCAGCCAGCCCCACAATACTTAACCATCCTTACATGTGAAAGGGAACTAATTACTCCCAGGGAGAGTCTTAACCAGCTTAACCAGAAGGCTAATGATTTTGGGGGCAGGGGGATAGATATTGCAATGAGTGTCCAAGTCTTGAGGAGATTTCTGAAAGAGGTTGCAGGAGGAGAAGGTGGCTGAGTCAGGCCTTTGGTCACTCCCATCAGCCCTGGTTAGCATGGCCAGAGGCTAAGGGTCATGGTGAGAGTTGGGAGTTACCATGCTGTAGTGGCAGCTCTCTAAGACTTGAGGTAGAAAAAAGGACCTTCCCCAGCCCCAACTGGAGGTGGTGTTTGGGGCTGAACCTGGGAACTTCTGCCCCCTCCCTTCCCTCATCCAGCCTGCTGAGTCCTCCTCAACCATCAGCTGTGTCTTCCTTTGCCTCCCCAGGGATGGCTGTCATCTGTGACTTGTTCTCTCCCTTGGCCTTTAGCAAAGAGTGGGGAAGTAGCAGCAATGCTTAGAACCCCCTGGAAAAAAAAAACACAGGCAGAGAGAAAGTCAAACTATCTCAATTTTAAAAGTAAAATAACAAATGGGAAGGTCAGGGGAGGTGGGTGGGTGCTGTGGGGCTGCCCACAGGTACCACATTGAGTGTGTAGGTGGGGACCCAGCTTTAAATAACACAGATTTGATTTTCCTGCTACCTTCTGTGTAGTTTATTATTTTAATGTGATTTTATCTGAAATGTTGTGCTTGCTAGCTGCCTTCTGGACCCAAATTGCACAGGGACGTGGGATCCCAAGGACAGCATAGAATTGTAGGGTTGGAAGGGATCCAAAAGGTCATCTAGTCTAACTCACCTACTCCAACTCATCTACTCATCTAGTCCAACCCATTGAACAGAGCAACCTCTGGGGAGGGGCCCTTCTCCCTTCCTGCCATCTGTCCTGAACCTCAGTTCCTCTCCTGGGTGCAGGGTGGATTCCAACCTTATTGTTGTTTCCCAGACAGTTTTTGCAATACCAGACCTGAATGGCAATACAGCAACTGTAAATCTCTAAGAGAGAAAGGATTACATCTGATTTTAAGCACAATTAGAAATGCAAGTGGAACACTTTGTATTTCACCTCATCGTCTACTATTTATGGCACAATATGCAAATAAACCAAGCTATGAATATTAAACTTGTAAACTCTTTCTCTGCCTCTTTGAAGGGTGCAGCCGGGGGGGGGGGGCTTAACCACTGCCTCTGATGGCTCAAGGGGGCCCTGTCCACCCCAGAGTTTCCCTTGTGGCAAGAGGAAGGGAGGCCTGGAAACTACCTAGATGAAATGGGTTCAATCCTTGGGAGATCACAGAATAACAGGATTGTAGGACTGGAAGGGACTCAAGGGTCATCTAGTCCAACCCCTTGCAATGCAGGAATCTCAGCTAAAACATCCCTAACAGATAGTCATTGTGAGTCAGTTGATGAATCAAAGGCAAGAGTAAAGGTAAAGGACCCCTGGACAGTTAAGTCCAGTCAAAGGTGACTATGGGGTTGCGGTGTTCATCTGCTTTCAGGCTGAGGGAGCCGGCATTTGTCCACAGCCAGCTTTCTGGGTCATGTGGCCAGCATGACTAAACTGCTTCTGATGCAACGGAACACCGGGACGGAAACCAGAGCACATGGAAACGCCGTTTACCTTCCCGCCGTAGCAGTACCTATTTATCTACTTGCACTGGTGTGCTTTTGAACTGCTAGGTTGGCAGGAGCTGGCACAGAGCAACAAGAGCTCACCCCGTTGCGGGGATTCGAACCTCCAACCTTCTGATCGGCAAGCCCAAGAGGCTTAGTGGTTTAGACCACAGCGCCACCCACGCTGCCCTTCCAGGAGGCTTTGTAGGACTGGAGATGGTGGAGAGGCCTTTGGATAGGATGAACTCTACAGAGCCAGCACGCTGGCAGTGGCAGGATCCCACCTTGCCATTTCCTTCAGGGGGAGGACCCAGCTGAATTTTAAGGAAACACAGCAGAGTTTCTTTCGCTCTCCACCCCCTCCCCAAATCTCTCAAGTTGGCCCTTTCCGATCAATTCATGCCAATGTAAACACCTGTATTTTTATATACTCATTAAATTATGGTGTTGTCCAAATCTATATTTGATTATCACATCCCACTAATAAGTACTTGCTGAAGCAAGCAGAGGAAGTGGCAAAAAATGCTTTTTGTGGCCTTCTGCACTTTCCTGTCCCAAACTCCTATGTTGAGCACTGATAAGATGCTTCTGCTGTTGGGCTGCTCCTACTGTTCCACCCACCCCCAGATAAGGGGCAGAGCCAGGCACTTGCATTTATTGATTTACAAAGTAGATATTTATTAAGGTTTTCTTTAGAAAATGTGGAAGCACTAGAGCAGGGGGTCAGCAAACCTTTTCAGCAGGGGGCCAGTCCACTGTCCCTCAGACCTTGTGGGGGGCTGGACTATATTTGGGGGGGGGGAATGAACGAATTCCTATGCCCCACAAAGTCACATTCTTCTCATGTAAATACATACTGATTCCCGGACCATCTGCGGGCCGGATTTAGAAGGCAATTGGGCTGGATCCAGCCCTCGGGCCTTAGTTTACCTACCCATGCACTAGAGCAGTGTTTCCCAACCGGTGTTCCGCGGCACACTAGTGTGCCGCCGAACATTGCCTTGTGTTCCGTGGGAGGGAGACGGGCGAGTCGGGCGGCGAGAGGCGGGGCGGCGGCGGCGAGCACACGCGGGGCGGCGAGCGAGCGAGCTCCCACATCCCATCGCCGCTCGCTTCGGCCGGCCTACTGGAGGAAGGCGCGAAAACCCGGCGGGCTTTTGGGTGGGCGCCAAGCAAGAAAGGCAGGAAGGCTCTGGTCCCTCCCCTCCCGGCGGGGCTCCCGCACGCACCTTTCTGCGCCGCCGCGTCCCACCTGAGCAGCAACAGGAGGAGGAGGAGGGAGGCCAGCGCCGGCCGGGTCCCCCGGGGGAGCGGGCGCTCCGGGCTGCTCACCATACCCCGCGTCTCGGGCGCAGCGGCCGGCAGTCCGAATGCATCCCGAGCCGCGCTGCTCTCGCCTTGCCTCCTTCTTCGCGCCTCCTCCCGGCTCGCGCGCCGTCCCTGCGCGGATCCGTCCAGCCTCCGGCCGCCGCCGCCGCCCCCTCCTGTTCCTCTCCTTCCCCCACCCACCAACCCGCACGGCGCGCTCCCACCGCCCCCGATGGGCGCAACCACTTCCGGGTCCGCTGCAGCCGCCCCTTCCCCGCCTCCGGCAGCCGAAAGTCCCCCAGCGGAGCCCGTCTGGCCGCTCCCCCCGCTCCCTGCCCACCTCCCGGAGTTGAGGCGCCCTCTTTCGTTGCTTCGCGGGGAGGGAAAAAACTTTAACTTTTGTGCGTCCCTCCCGGCGTGACGCTGCGCGCTGACGTCACGGGGCGGGGCTTTAATGGTGGTGTGCCGCGAGATTTTTTTCCGGTAAACAGGTGTGCCGTTGCCCAAAAACGTTTGGGAAACACTGCACTAGAGACCCCCACCAGGTGGCATTGTGAAGGAAAATCCCAGATTCTTCCCTGTGGAGCAGCAGCACACATGTGCCCCCTGCCCCCAGAAGGCAGGGCTTGTTCCTGGGTAGAGTCTGGCCTTGCTGGCCACAGAAGCAGGCAGAGTACTTCGATGGCTGCGGGTGTGTGTGTGTGTCAGTGTCACAGTCTCCGTGAAGAACAGACATGGCTCATGAATGCAAATGGAAAATATGCCAATCTCAGCATCGTAGTTGCATGTGATAAATACTATTTGCATATCATTTTCCTGACTTTGATGAGCATCTGAATACAGTTTCGCTTATTCTTCAGCTTCATAGCTAGCAGATTGGGAAGGTATGAATGGGGAATGTGTTTCAGCTCTTACAGCAACATACAGGCCTGAGTCTTTTTTTCATGCTGATGTGAAGTTTCAGAACCAAACAAAGAAGGGAGTCATCAGGCTGCCTCCATCTCCAAGCACCTGAAGGACCACTGATTTATTTATTTTTGGCGGGGTGTGTGTGAGCTTATTGTTGGCATCCATCTGTCTCCAGAGACAGTAGAGTGCTCCTTCAGGGGTGAAGTTAAACCATTGCATTAGCAGCACCGAAGTGATTTCGCTGGGGAGTAACCAGTGTATATGGAGGACCAGGCTGTCCATATGGCAAGACCCACCTCTCAGCTTTGCTAATGTGGTTCAAAGAAAAGCAGAGCAATATGTTTGGCATCAGCTTGGCTGCAGGAGTTGTCAGGAGACACTCAAGGCATCTTCCAAGCATCTTAGGGACTCCACTCTGGAATTATGTAGGGTTTACTCCTTAGCCTTTTCTTCTCCCAAAGAAGGCAGCAGAGGTTTAGGATCTGAGTTTTCCATCTCCTAGTTGAGCTTCCTTCACAGGTTGATGAGCTCCATCTGCCCCTCACTTCCCTCTACAGCATGTGCAGAAACCGCCTTCTTGACCATTGGACCCACTATTAGTCTCTCTTCTCAGTCTGCTGGAGCCTGTCTTCACATGCAGGTGACGTCTCTAACTCACTTAGGTTTTGAGAACCATTGACTACTCTCACCTGGTTTAGCTAGCCAGTTGAAGCTGTTTTCTGGGGTGTGGCTGCTGTTGCATGTTGACAGCTTCTAGGAGCCACAGGTGAGAGCTGAATGCAGGGTGGGGACCCCAAGGTGGACAGACTACCCCAAAAGGAGCATGATGTGTTCCCCACCAGAGGTATTGCTCCTCCCTTAACACCCCATACACTCTGGGGAATGAGAAGCCCACATTTATTAATCTTTTTGCATATTTCAATAGGGACTAGCAATGTCTTGTTGCAAAAACCAAGACTCACAGAAACCCAGCCTAGGAAAAGAGTTTCAAGGTTGAGGTCATGGGCAGCAAACTGAGAGCAGCAGCTGCAGTAGGACCAAAGATCAACCAAGGATACAGGAACACACCAGGGTGGGCTGAGGAAGACCTTGTGGCTCAAGCAAGGTCCAGCTGAAACAGCAGCCTTTTCAACCCCTTCCTGCCCATGAAGGTCCAGTGGCCAGATTGGGTGGGGGGCAGAGTGTGTGGCTTGTTGCAGTTCTGTGGCTCACTGCATGGGACAGCTGCATGCAGGCCCAGCAGCTGCTGAGGGAGTCCAGAGGCTGGGGGGGCATCCAATTATCCCCCCTCCCCAAATTTTGAAGGGGGTGGTGCTGCAAAGGTCAGAAGGGGGAGACTGGGGGAATCCCACCTGAATCTGGCCTAAGGCTGCCTTGTAGCCTTTGGCTGCTAATCCAGATGGGGGACACTATGCTCAGGTTCTGTCCAGTGTCATGGGAGGGAAGGAGAGAGAAGTGCCTCTGCAGACCCCACAAAAGTGGGTCCCAGCCAGCCAGCCAGATGGAGGAGTGAGCTGCCTTCTGCCTTTTCCCTTTCCCCTGCCTTAAAAAAAGGGGGGAACCCACCCATCCCCATTGCATCAGAACTAGGCAGCATTCCTGGTGCTCTCATGTCTGTTTCTGCTGACTCACAGAGTAACTTGCTGAAGGGAGAGAAAAAAAACAACCACGCAAAGTTCAGGGCTGGACATCCCATCCCACCATACTAGGCAATGAGCTGAAGCAAGAAACCGCCTGCTAGAGGAGAGAGAGGGTGCGAATGCAAAGAGGTACCGTATTTTTCGCTCTATTGGACGCAGTTTTTCCCCTCCAAAAATTGAGAGGAAATGTGTGTGCCTCCTATGGAGCGAATGCAGGCTTGTGCCATAGCCGTGCGCAACCCCACTGGCAGGGAGAGGCTGCACGGGGCTATGGCTTCTTTAGCCCTGCGCAACGTCTCCCGGCAAGGAGAGGCTGCACGGGGCTAAAGGGGAAGCCAAAACAGCGAGCAGGATCCATCCAATATATTTTTTCTTGATTTCCCCCCCTAAAAACTGGGTGCGCCCTATGGTCCGGTGCACCCTATGGTGCGGAAAATACGGTATATTCCTCTTCTGCTTTGCTGTCCTGGTGCATAGGGGAGGAGGTTTGAGGCCAGCCGGCTAGCCTGGGGGCTTCTCAGCAAATGCTGCATCTGCTCCTCTTTTCCTTATGGTGGTTGCCTATAGACTTTGGGCATCCAGCCTCCTCTTCCTTCTTCAGGGTTCCTCTTTTTGAACTGGGACCCTTCGGTACGGCATGCCACTTCCCATTCTTTTCATCTTTACCTGAAATCTTGAAATGCCAAGGCTTGTCCAGGCACTATCAGCACTGTGACCACCCCATCCCGTCTTCTGAATGCTTCCGTACTATGAAGGTGGGGGGAACCCCACCCCAACTACAGCTCCCCTCCTTGGCCTCAGTATCTTGGTCAGCATTCTCTGTAAAGGTAACATTGCTTTGGGGTTGTTTTTGACACCCTCCAGAAAATGGCTGTGGTTTGGGAGGCATATTAGTTGGGAAAGGTGGTTAGAAGGCAGCACTGCCTTTGGTTGCTTTCCTCTTTGTGGAAGCTGTAATCAGTGTGCTGGTCTTTGAGAAGAAGCTGTTGTATGTTTGGGCAACTTGCTCTGTTGCTGGCAGGTTACTTAGGAAGCCACCTTATACCAGGTTGGAATGTTAGTCCCTGTAGCACAGTGTCGTTTCACTGACAGGAACCAGTGGCTCTCCAGGGTTTCAGGCAGGAGGCAGTCCCAGCCCTTACCTGGAGATGCTGCCAGTAGGGCTTCAACCTGGGACCTTCTGCATACAAAGCAGGTGCTCTGTCACTGAGCTATCTGGCTTCTTCCTCTAATGTTTTGCCTTGATAACATCTTTCCCCAACCTTTCTGGGGCTGATGGGCGGGGGGGGGGGGGAGAGAGACTATAGAGTGCTCTATAGAGTCATAAGTGCCCTGCAGCTGGACCTGCCCAGAGGCATTCTGTTCTCACAGAGGGAAGCCAGATGACTAGTGGGAAACCCACAAGCAGGACCTGTGTGCAAAGCACCCTAGCTGAACCACCCTGTGATCTTCAGATGAAGGGCAGTACAGTGGTACCTTGGGTTACATACGCTTCAGGTTACATACGCTTAAGGTTACATACGCTTCAGGTTACAGACTCCGCTAACCCAGAAATAGTACCTTGGGTTAAGAACTTTGCTTCAGGATGAGAACAGAAATTGTGCTCCGGTGGCACGGCAGCAGCAGGAGGCCCCATTAGCTAAAGTGGTGCTTCAGGTTAAGAACAGTTTCAGGTTAAGAACTGACCTCCGGAACGAATTAAGTACTTAACCGGAGGTACCACTGTATACAAATTTAATTAATAAATAACAATAAAATTGTCCATTTGACGCTTTGAACAATAGCTAGTAGCCTTTGATAATCTTGTCCTCTGTTGGAGCCAGTGTTGTCTACTCTGGCTGTCAGTAACTGTTCAGGGTCTCACCCAGCAACTCCTCCCTCTGTTCCTTTTAACTGGATGTGTCTGCCTTGGGGGATTGAACCCGAGGTCTTCTGCCTGCAGAGCTGCTGCTATGCCACTCAACTGTGGCTCCTTGCTGTGGATGAAAAGTGGCCACTTGTCAGCATTTTGGAGAGCAGTCCTTCAGTGCCTGCAAACCTCATTGATTTCAATAGAACTAGAGCTTCTTAACAGAGTGCAGGATTGCAGTGCATAGGACCCCATCCAGAGAGTCTTATGCACCTTTAAGGTGCAGCCACAATAGTTTCCCCAGGAGGTGGTTGGAAGCCAGGCTCACAGGTCTGGATCTTGAATTGTGCTAAGTGGTGCATCTTCACAGCCAGCAGTGTGGGGATTTTAAAAGGTTTGGGCAGCTTTCCCCCTTTCCGCTCAAAAGTGCTGAAAGATAGTCTGGGGGGGGGGAATTGCTTTTTGCACACAGGTGGCACCTGGGGGGCTCTGTGGATTTCCCCTCATTCCTGAAAACTGAAGGTAGGCCATACACGCAATGTGGTAGGCTGCTCCTGCTGCTCCTTGAAGTTTAAAAGTCCCTGAGCTGCAATCACCACAGCATCCTTCAGTTCATACTACTGTAGAACCTCAACTTACCACCGCCCCTACTCGCAAATAGTTCGACTCGTGACCATAGCAAACCCAGAAGTAAATACCGGGTTTGCCACGATTCGCGCATGCGCACAGAACTGCGCTGCTGCCGATTGCGCGCACACAGAATGGCGCTTCTACCAGCGACCTGGATCGACTCACGAATGGACCTCTGGAATGGATTCCGTACATGAGTAGAGGTTCCACTGTACATCTGTCTGTCTGTCTGTCTGTCTGTGTTTGTTAAAATCTCTCTGTCTCAGGAGACAGTGGAGGAATGCACCTTTGGGGTAAAGTCAAACCATTGGAGAGTTACAGTGTCTGCTGTGGCTGTAGAGACGGATGCAGGAGAGACATGTGTTATTGTAGCTAGGGCAGATGAAGGTGTTAGTGATCACTGTTAGAGATGTATCATGGCGTTTCTTCTCTTTGCCCTCCTCCCAGCAATCATTCCTCCTCTGGTCACTGCTATGGATACACGACCTGTCTACAGGCACTGTGGTCATTTGCAAGGGATTATCACACAGCAGGGTTGATGTTGCCAGCCATCATGTCTTGTTTGCAGACATCTATGTAACACATAGTTGGTCTGTCAACAGGCCTGGTCTCTGTAGCCGGCTCCCTGTAGAGCGTGTCCTCGGGGATCCTTCTATCTTCCATTCTGTGGACATGGCCAAGCCAGTGTAGACATCACTGATACAGGAGTGTGAACATGCTGGGAATGTGGGTTTGGGAGAGCATATCTTTGTTTGAGACTCTGTCCTGCCATGTGATGCCCAAAATCTTCCTGACACAGTACATGTGGAAGGCTTTGAAGCATCACTCCTGACAGCTGTTAGTTGCCCTCCACTCACTTCCATAAAGCAGCATGCCCTAGATGCAAGCCTGGTAGACCTTCTTCTAGGTATTGGTCATTAGTATCACATTCTCCGATATACTTTTGGAGAGGTGAGCCATTGGCAGAGCTGCCTTGCCAATACACTTGTCCAGCTGAGCATCAGTAGAGAGGTTGCTGGTTATGGTGGAGCCCAGAAGCACAAAATTGTCTATAACCTTAAGCGTTTGGTCACCAATGCTGACGCATGGAGTGCTGGCAATGTCCTGACCCAGGATGTTGGTCTTTGTCTGGATGATGGTAAGGCCGACCTCCCTGCAGGCTTGGGCAAGATGGTTGATAGCCTCTGTAGAGCTTCCTTAGAGTGTGCTGTAAAGGCTGCTTCATCTGCAAACATCTCTCTGATAAGCACCCGCTGCACTTTTGTCTTGGTGCGGAGACATGATCATTTTGTGAAGCTTTGGTGGGCACCACATCTTGTTGAACAGCGTGAAGAGCCTGTTTTGGCGGATGAGATCAAAGGCCTTTGTCAGGTCTATGAAGGTGATGTACAAGAGGCATCTCTGCTCCTGGCATTTCTCCTGCAGCTGATGCATTGAGAAAATCATGTTGACTTCTGAGCTCTAAAGCCAAGTTGTGACTTGAGATAAACCATGCTGGCGAGTGACTGTAATCTGTTGAGAACTACACAGGTGAAGGCTTTCCCCATAGTACTCAGTGGGGAGATTCCATGTTAGTCATGGTGGTCACCTTTGTTTTTGTAGAGGGTCACAATGCTGGAGTCATGCATGTCTTGTGGCATAGATCCTAACACTGCAAGATGAAGCCATGGAAGTGCATCATGAGGGGAGGAATTGAAGCCAACTTTCAGCACTTCTGTTAGGATTCCATCCTGTCTTGGGGCTTTGCCACATGCTTGAGAGTTGGTGGTATTCTTCAGCTTGTCAAGGAAGGGAGCGACATCCCACTCTTCCAAGGCAGGTAGGCAGGATACTGTTGACTGCTGTGTCAGAGACCATGTTTTCCCATGAGTACAGTTCTTGGTAGTGCTCTCTCCATCACTTCGTCTGGTTGCTGCAGTCTCTGATGATCTCTCCTGGCAAAAGTTTTAGTGGTGCAGTTTTCCTGACTGTTGGTCCAAAAGCTTTCTTCATGCCATCATACATTTTGCGAGTGTTGCCAGTGTCAGCAATGAATTGAATGCTGTGACACAGCTTTAGCCAGTAGTTATTGGCACATTATCTGGCAGTGTGCTGGGCATCACTCCTTGCCTTTCTCAGTGTAACAGGTGTCTTTTTGCAGCGCTTGTAGTTCAGAAGAGCCTTGCGCTTTACAGTGATAACAGGCTCCATGTCCTTCATGCCAACCTCAAACCAGTCTGGGAACTGTTGGTCTCTTTTGCCAAAGGAGGATATACCATATTTTTTGCTCTATAAGACACACTTTTTCCCTCCTAAAAAGTAAGGGAAAATGTGTGTGCGTCTTATGGAGTGAATGCAGGCTGCGCGGCGAAGCCAGAACAGGGAGAGGGAGTGCTGCGCAATGCTCGCTCTCGCTGTTCTAGCTTCTGGCTTAGCTGCGTGAAAGCCTCCTCAGGGCAGCTGGATGAAAGCACCCCGCTGCCCTGTGGAGGCTTCGCGGGCTGTCGCAGAAGCCAGAACGGCGAGACGGAGTGCTGCACAGCGCTCCGTCTCGCTGTTCTAGCTTTGGGCTTAGCTGCGCAAAGCCTCCGCAGGGCAGCGGGGTGCCTTCATCCCACTGCCCTCTGGAGGCTTTGCGGGCTGTCCCAGAAGCCAGAACAAGGCACCCTGCTGCCCTCCGGAGGCTTTGCGGGCTGTCCTAGAAGCCAGATCAGCGAGAGGAAGCGCTGTGCAGCGCTCCCTCTAGCTATTCTGGCTTTTGGATAGCCCCCACGAAGCCTCCGTAGGGCAGTGGGACGAAGGCTCCCCACTGCCCTGCGGAGGCTTCGCGCGGCTCTTGCGGGAGATGGGGGAAGGTACAGAGGGCAGCTTACCCGTGCGCAGCCTCTTCCAGGCAGGGGGAGCCTTCATCCCGCTGCCCGGGAGTGGCTTCACTGGCTATCCCAGAAGCCAGAACAGCAAGAGGCTACCCCAGAAGCCAGATCCCTCTTGCTATTCTGGCTTCTGGGATTCAGAATTTTTCTTCTTCTTGTTTTCCTCCCCCCATAACTAGGTGCGTCTTATCGTCTGGCGTGTCCTATAGAGCGAAAAATACGGTAGCTGTGTTGTAGGTTGCCTCTTTGATTTGGTTCCACCTTACTTCAACACTTGTTCGGCAGAATCAGAGAAGCATTCACAAAGTTCAAGTATGATTTTTCTGCCAGTGTAGATTCAAAACCGCACTTTGTGCTATGGGTCCTCTTTGGCTGGAAATGGATCTTGCTTGCCACCAGGGAGTGATCTGTGTCGCAGTTAGCACTGTGGTAACTTTGTGTGACGCAAACACAGTTCAGTGCCGTTCACCTGGTGATAATCAAGTCCATCTGGTGCTAGTGGCCTGACCTTGGATACTTCCAGGAAATTTGCTGTTTTACCTTGGTAGAGAAGAACAAGTTTGTGATGCAGAGGCTTTGATACAAGCACAGCTCAAGCAGCCTTTGTCTGTTCTCATTAATGCTGCCAGTACCAAAGAGGCCATAGGTAGGCAAACTAAAGCCCAGGGGCCGGATCTGGCCCAACCACCTTCTAAATCTGGCCCGCAGGCGGTCTGGGAATCAGCGTGTTTTTACATGAGTAGAATGTGTTCTTTTATTTAAAATGCATCTCTGGGTTATTTGTAGGGCATAGGAATTCGTTCAACCCCCCCCCCCAAATAAATATAGTCTGGCCCCCCACAAGTTCTGAGGGACAGTGGACTGGCCCCCTGCTGAAAAGGTTTGCTGACCCCTGAAAGAGGCCTATGCAGTTGTCCCATGTGTGATGATCACCCCCTATTCTTGCATTGAAACCTCCCAGCAGAAATAGGTGTTCACAGTCTGGGACCCTCCTGACATCCTGGTCTAGTTCCTTGTAGAACTGGTCCTTGGTTTGTATGTAAGGGAACATAGTGAGAACATAGACACTCAATATGTTAACTGGACCGAAGGTGGTTGAGAGTTGGAGGGAAAGCAAGTGTTCTGAGCCCTCAGCTGGTTCTGTCGCAGACAGAAGAGAGTTCCCCACTGTGAATCCTACACCATGAATACATGGGTCTTCCGGATGACCTCCTTGCCAGAAAATGGTGTAGTTCTTCTCTCAGAGTCTGCCATTCGAAGCGAGTCTGGTTTCCTGTAGAATGGCATGTCAGTGTTTGAATTTTTTCAGATCACAGTCTTCCATGAGTCATTAACTTGCAGCAGTTCAGTAGACGAGCGAGGACACATGGTCTTGACATACCAGCTTGCTAGGTGCAAGAGGATTTGTTTCTTTTATTTTTTACCTGGTATAGTAGTTTGGTCTGTTTCTTGATTGATACTCTGAGTTTCAAGCACCCATTGAAGCAGGTGGACAGTGGCAGGCCATCACTTTTTGACCAAGGACTGTCTGGCTTTAGGTGGGCAGTAGCTGACAAGTGAGACATGATGATCTCTCCCACTGACGAAAGCTACCCATTGTGCTCTTGCCTTACATCAATCAGATTGAGCTTATAACTCATAACTTCTGCTTCCTGCATTTTTGCTGCGTTTTTGCTGCGTTTTGCAGCATCAAAGTGATCAGGGCATAGTCCTGCGCAGTGTGTATGGAGGTCCTGGGCTGCTCAGAAGACAAGACATTACTGGCCTTACTGATGTGGTGCAAAGGAAAGCAGAGAAGTATGTTTGGCACCAGCTTGGCTGCAGGAGTTGCCTGACAGAGGTATATAGTTAGAAGCCAACTGGCCAGACATGTACATGGCTACAGAACTGTTTTTTTACTTGCGAATTGTTTTTTAGTTCAAAAATACTTTACCCTTCTCTCCAGCAAAATGATAAATGTGTTTTAGCATCGGGGCAGCTAAAGCAAACTCCACATTCCTGTAGTCATGTTAGTTCTATAATTTAAGTGAGTTTAAAATGTGAAACTGCAATACACAAAGAGTGTTTGGAGTTTTTTTTATTAGGTTTGGTAAATCTGTGTGTTGTATCTAACCAAGTTTTTACTCAGAAATTAATGGAAATTAATTTTGCTTGGTGTGCCCTGAGCCTGTCTAATGTTGGATACAACTCTATATTTTGTGCAGAAGCCATCCTGAAGTTTGGGGTGGCAACTGGGGGAGAGGGCAAGATGAACTGGGAGATTCTCAACTGCAGCCATCTCAAGAGCCACCCATCTCAAGGCCATTAAGTTCTAGGTCTGAAATTTCCTAGTGCTACGACCACTGAGGCTGGATCTGTCTGGTGCCTATTGCTCCACTTGTGATAAGGAGACAGATCAGGCTCCAGGTCTCTCCCCTTCTGAGGCCTTTAAGTCTCTTTTTAAGGGATAACTAGAATTTAGACAGCTTGTGTGGCAACCATCTGTAATGCAACAAGGCTAAAATCTGAATTAACAGTTGATGAATTAACTGGAGAGAGAAATGGCCCTTTTTTGTGGACATTTTTGAAACTCTAGCATCCCTATCTTTCAAGGAAAGGAAAAAGGAGTAATTTCCTGCTTCTGTGGTTGCTGAGTAATATAAGCAAACACAGACCTTTGAAAAAGCAAGTCCCAAATTCATGATTGATTGATTTTTCTTTTATTAGTTACCTACCCTTTGTTGCAAGGTGGTTTACATTTTTAAAAAGTGGTATTTATGTGGGGAGGCTCACCTTAAGAGTGTGTGTGATTTTGGGGGCCTGTGCTTGCATGAGAGCATGGCGTCCAAAAGCGTGCGAGATTACAGTGCCCCAAAATATGTGTTTTTTAGGTGCCATGTCCTTTCATGGGTCATGTGACTTATGCAGGAGTGCGGCCTGGAAGACACGTGTCTTGTTTTGCGCTGGGACATGTTGGAGGGTATGACAGCACCATTCACAAAAACTACCACAGATAACAACATTTTCAAAAGTAGGGGGTCCATAACTTGGCTTTTGAAAAACAGGGTCCTCAGTGCTTAGCTACGTAATTGGGAACCACTGATCTAGAGGCTCTCAAGATGATCCTTATAATTTCTGAGCGGGCAGTATATAAATCATTTTATATGTGTTAGTAAATAAAAAATGGGGTTTGCTAATACTTCCCACCAATTTTTAAGCAGCCCTTCCCCCAAAAGCTTCAACAAACAGCAGATTTAGATTATATTGTAGGAATTAGAAGCTGTGTGTGTATTTGGGAGGTTATGCATCATTGCAAGTTCAGCCAGTCAGCCCAGGAGGTTCCCTTTTAGCCCGTTGCTAGCCAAAGTGATCTCTAGGGTCAGGTCAGGTTGCCGCAAATGTGTGTGTGTGGGGGGGGGGAGAGAGAACATCAGTGGCAGTTGGACTAGTGAGGCCAAGAGAAACCTTAATGCACACTCCCAGAGGGCCCCCCCTCCCCAATTTCCAATTGTTTCACTGGAAAATAAAAGTGTTGTGAGAGGCTTTGAGGGGGGGATATGATAGGATGCTTCCCCCTCCCCTCCCTGGAGTTTCTTTTCTACCTAAACCTTCTAGTCCTGCAGCGGAGGACTTGCAGTCTTTCAGAGAATGTGTCTTTCTGGTTGGGAGTGTCTTGTAAGAAGGGGCTCAGGTCTGAGTAATGGCGCAGAGGGAGGAGTGTGGCATGTGGAGTGGGGGTAGAAAGTGGAAGGCAACTGGCTCTTTGACCTGAAACACTTAGTCTTAATAACTTGCACTCTAGAAGGAAAACAGGTCTCTGTCCCAAGGAGATTCCAGTGGTAATAGACCAGGCTTCCTCCAGCAGCTGCTGGGGGATTGCAAGCAGATTCCAGACCACATAGTGAAAATGACACAGGGGCATGGGGTGGGGACCATGCTACAAGGTGGGCTCAGAGCCAGCTCCAGCACTGGTATTGCCCCTGGGTCAGGCTCAGGGTTTTGAGGCAGGCTCCAGGGCAGGCCTGTTTTGTGAAGGGTGTGTGTGTGTGTACACCCCCCCCATGTGTGTCTACACCCCCTCCTTTTGTGACACCCTGGCCATTGACCTTATCAGGCAGAAGGAGGATAGTAAAAGGTGGGTGGGGGTATTTTCCTTTGCCCTGGTTCCTCCTGTCCTTTGTTCCTTCTCACTCTGAGGAGTTAATGGAGAGCCTCCGCTGCGCCAGCTCTGCAGACTGTTTGGAATACTTTAAATGCTTTGACACTCTGGATGTGCTGGATGGGAGAGGAGGCGGTTTGCAGCTTAATTCATATGCAAAACTGTGCCATAAATCCTGAGCCCTGTCTCAGTTGCTGTGGCACCACTAAGCATTTCATCAGCGCCCCATACAGTATTTCTGCCATCTTTGTTTGCATTGCAGTGACTCATCAAAAGTCTGTCTTGTACCAACACCCTGAGCATTCCTCTGGCACTGATCCTTCTCTCCCCCCCCCCCTTCTCCTCCCTTTCTCTCTCTCTCTCTCTCTCTCTCTCTCTCTCTCTCTCTCTCTCTCCCCCCTCCTTTTCTTCCGAGCTTCAGTTTGAAACTGGCCTTTGCTTCAGGTCTCTCATCAAAGGGCTCTATTCATTGCAGAGAATGGCCTGAATGTTAAGCTGCATATCCGGCCCTGTTCATTGAGATGCTGCTTTGCGCTGCTCCTGCTGCTCCTGCTGAGGAGGTTTGACTTAGTCTGAAGCTAAAACTCCTCACAGCAGAAGCAAGGAGGACAGGCAGGAGGGGCTGAGGCGGGAAGGACTGAGGCAGGAGGGGGCACCTCCTCATTGTGCCCCCCCCTTCCAAGCAGCCTTTGCTGCTGCACTGGAGAGTTGGGTGCTGAAGAGGGGGGTTGAGGAGACCCTTCCAGAAGCAGGTGCTGTGGATTTCACACCACTTAAGGTATGTTCACATGAGGAGAGCACATCCCTGCGCTGAATGCTTGGGCAATGTGATGCAGCTGCAGAATGGGGCTATCCTAGCTGGCAGCTTTGCAGGGGTGATTGGAGGTAGTGTGTGTGTGTGTGTGTGTGTGTGAGAGAGAGAGAGAGAGAGAGAGAGAGAGAGAGAGAGAGAGAGTGAGAGAGAACAGAGCAACCCATTGTGTGGTCACTTTTTTAGGAGCAGTCAGTTTGCAGGGAGGAGAGATCTTTTGGAGTCTAGTTCAACTAGGTGCTGTTGAAGCAACTCAGAATCGGGACCTCCTGTGTGGAGGGGGTGGACTGTGTGTGTTTTTTTTTTTTGGGGGGGGGGAGGTCTTAATTGTTCCTGTGTGCCAAGGAGATGAAGGGAGGCGCCATTGAAGTCATGAGGAGTTTCTCTCTCCCTGCCCTCAACCAGCTAAAGAGAGGCATAGATTTTGCTGGTTTAAGAGAATTTGTTGGCGTTTCTCCGCATGCTGCCTGTGTTTTGGTGCATGTGGGTGGGGGAAAAGAGGAGGCATCACTGCTATGACATGACGGTTCCCGGAGGATCCTAAAATAGATCCATGGGCTTTGCTGCATTCTTGATGCAAAGGCGAGAGCCCAGGCAGGTGTCTCCTTTGCATGGAGGTCAACATCTCCCCTCCCCCCAAAATATAGAAAGGGGGTGCCTTTGAGAGTCCAACAGTTGAGAAGAGTTTCAGGAACTGGGGAGCCTGTCCGTATCCTGGGCTGCTGCAGTAGAAGGCAGCCCCCAGCCCCTCTCCATTCCCTGCATCCCGCACTTTGAATGATGGTGGGGGCGGAGGGGACGGACAGCTGCCCGGCCCTTCCTTGGCTCCTCAGCAGCTCCAATGTGCAGGGAAACTTGGAATAATTATGCGCAGAAGTTGCTGCATTTCTGAAGCGTCCACCCATCTCTCTCTCCCCCCTCCTTTCTCCCAAGTTTCCAGCTGTGTCAGCTTTTTCAGGAGCGCGCACTGCCTGCCCTAATAGTGCCTGTGTTAGAAATCCCATTCCAATACCTTGTTTGGGGGATCATACCTTTTGTGGTGTGTGTACCCCCACCCCCGAAAAAGGGAAAAATCTTTCAGCAGCATCAGCCTGGATTCAGGTTGGTGGAGTCAATGGAGGCAGTTCTCAACGCCCACCCCCACCCCAGCTGGAATGGGTAGCCATCTTTGCCTGTGTTTTTCTTGCCCTGGACTGGTGGTACACGGAGGGCTTTGTGGGTGGGGTGTAGTTTTTTTGAACTCTGTTATATTGAGTTTCTTCCTCCCCTTGTTAGGAATGCTCTTCACAGGAGGGGGATTTTCCAAACACTGGCAGAATCCCTCTCCCTGGTACTTCCTGATTCTTGTGTTTCTGCCAGATATCCTCTCTCTTCCTTTCTCTTTTTCACGTGCCTGTTTCCTCTCCTCCCACCCACTCCCCTGCCCCGCCTACAGATGTGCCCTCTCTCAGAAGCCCTGGCCTTGAGCGCGTGAGGCAGCTGCTGAGCCATGTCGCAGATGCTGCACATAGAAATCCCCAACTTTGGGAGCACCGTCCTGGGCACCCTGAATGAGCAGCGCCTCCTGGGTCTCTACTGCGATGTCTCCATCCTGGTCAAGGGCCAGGCCTTCAAGGCTCACCGGGCTGTCTTGGCAGCCAGCAGCCTCTACTTCCGAGACCTCTTCAGTGGCAACAGCAAGAGCGCCTTCGAGCTACCGGGCTCCGTGCCGCCTGCCTGCTTCCAGCAGATCCTCTCCTTCTGCTACACCGGCAAGCTGACCATGGCTGCCAGCGAGCAGCTGGTGGTGATGTACACAGCAGGCTTCCTCCAGATCCAGCACATCGTGGAGAAGGGGACAGACCTGATGTTCAAAGTGAGCTCCCCTCACTGCGACTCCCAGACGGCCATGACGGAGGAGCCCTGCTCGGGGCCCCAGAGCCCCTGCCACCCGCTGCAGCCACCCTCCCTACCCTATGCCGTGTCCCCTTCTGTGCCCCTTCCACTGCTCACCCGCGTCAAGCATGAGACCTTGGAGCCTGCGAAGCGGTCCTTGGAGTGCAGCCTGCGGGAGGCGGCCGGGGGCAGCTCCTCTGCCAGCGCCCCGCTCAAATTGTCGCGCGTCTCCTACTACGGGGTGCCCAGCCTTGCCACCCTCCTCCCCAGCATCCCACTGGCTCAGTACTGCCAGGGGGAGCGGACGAGCCCTGGGGCCAACAGCCTCCCCACCACTGACAGCCCCACCTCCTACCACAACGAAGAAGATGAGGACGACGATGAAGCCTATGACACCATGGCGGAGGAGCAGTACGGGCAGATGCACATCAAGTCCACAGGCGGCTATGCAGGTAAAAGCCCCCTTTAGCCTCCGCCACTTTCAGTCTCATGGGACCGTAAAATGAGAGGCATCTGCAGTCAGGCAGGTGCTCATTTCCCTGCATTTTAGAAAAGTAGTTCAGTAGGTGGAGTGTCTGATTTGCAAGCAGTTGTTTTGATCCCCAGTTGGCATCTCCAGATAGGGCTGGTAGTAAATCCCCTGCTGGAAACCCTGCACAGCCATCACTGCCAGTCAGTGTTGGTAATACCGAGCTGGGCAGACTGATGTCCTCACTTGGAATAAGGAAGCTTCGCACTGATTTAAGACTTGAAAACTTGAATGGGAACAGTGCTGATTGCAGCTTATTTCCATTTTGGGGTGAGGTCTCTTCTTTCCTTCCCCCCTGCCAGATATAGATCTCCAGGCTCTGTGAATTTGCTGAAAAGGAAGGGATTTCTTAGTAAGGAGTAGTTCATTTTTCAATAAGATGTTTTTGGCGGGAGGGACTGGCTCTTTACATGTGAATCTGCCGGAGGTGCCATTGTTGTCCCTTTGGTTCCTTGGGGAAAGTAATAAGCTCTTAATTTCTGCAAGCTTATTGATGGCGTCTGTTTCCTTATTTGGAGGGGGGGGGTGTCTGCATGTTCAGAGTTTCCTCCTCATTTAATGAAACTGGCAATGCAGCATTACTCTGTGGATCAGTTTCCTTGATGCCGACAGATTTTAAGGGTTGCATATTGAGCATAGCAAGATTGTTGAGCTCTTTCTCTTGGTCCATTTTCTGTAGCTTAAGGAGCCTGGAAGCCCAGCCCAGGCAGATGTCTCCTCTCCTTCCCAGGAGAAAGAGGCAAGATGCCTTCAGGCAGGATTGGGAATGAGGTGCTGGCTTTGGAGCTGTGTTGAGGTTCTGTGCTCTAAAACCAAAGAAGGGGTGACAGTGTGACTCTTCAGTCCAGGCCACTATGGGTCAGTGTGGTACTCTTGGGGTCATGAAAGAGCTGGTAGGGCAAGAGACACTTTATGGCCAGCCTGGATGCCCCCCGCCGACCCACTGGAGAGACACATTTCTAGCCAAGCCAGCAGGATTTTATAGCCAGAGCCCAGCTAGGTTCTATGTCCATTGATCAGCTAAATTTTGTGGGGGGCTGACAGGGTGCTTGGCTGGCAGCATTTCATGTGCCCAAAGTATGTTAGCTCGGGGGTAGGGGGACCTCACTTTGCAGGTGTTTGAAAAAGCTGGGAGTATCCAAAATGTCAATGTGCTGATTTGACCACCAGGCTAAAACTTTCCCTGTCTGTATAGATAGTTTTGGTGCTGAGGAGCAGGTGACTCTCCAGGGTCATCTTGTCCAAAGGAGGACCTCCTTTCCCTAGGAGAAACTGAAATCCATCTTTCAAAGCTCACTCAAAACTTAAAACCCTGAGAGAGTGAAGCCAGTCTGGTTCACTCAGACACAGTGATTCCTTGATGTGAGTTGTATGCCAGGGAAACAACAGCCCACCAGGAGCACCTGGAGCACCTAGTCCAGCCCCCCAACAGGTAGCTCAGCAGGAAGGAACCTGTGGGCAAGACCTGCTGCCAGCAGCAGCAGCTCTCCCCACTAGCAGTTCCCAGACACTGGCATTCAGAGGCCTACATATTACACACTTCTTTAAAACATTGATCAGCCAGCCATCTTAAAGTTTATTTTGTGCAGTGTTACTTATTTGTTTATTTCGTAACTTTTATATACTGCTTGATTGTCAGAAAAATCCTCAAAGCGGTTTACATAAAGTTTTGCTAGTGTTTTGTGTTCCGTTGTGTGCCATGCACCACCCTATCAATCCCTTAGGAAATGGCTTTATAAATATTTTTACTTATAAATGAACAATAAATTCTGCCTTCGAGAGTGGAGGTAGAACATAACCAGTGTGGCCTGGCTGTAACCATTAGGCCTACTTTCCCAACCCTCTTGTCAGGATCTATTCACATTTCCCGCTGCTGCCTCTGCAGAGCAGGGGTCATTTGCAGTGGCTGCTTCTACTTGGCTTCTTGGCCCAAGAGAAAGTGGGGTTCCTGCAGCGTCAGCCATTCGGGATACCCCGGGGTTTTCCCTTACAGTCCTGAGCCTCCCTCCTTCTCCCAAGGGCCTCAAGAGAAGCCGGAGCCAGTGCCCCTGGAGAGCCGCTCTTGTGTCCTCATCAGGCGGGACTTGGTCGCCCTCCCTGCCAGCCTTATCAGCCAGATTGGGTATCGCTGCCACCCAAAACTCTACTCAGAAGGAGATCCTGGAGAAAAACTTGAACTCGTGGCAGGTAAGGACCACAGGGGCAGGTTTTCCTTTATGCTTATGGACTTGTTGCAGTAACATGGCTTAAAAATTGTAAAAATTGTAGAACTCTTGCAATTCTTTGTTTCATTAACAAGGGATCTTTTAATTTCTGCATGATTTGGTGGGTTTTTTTAATTTTAAAAAAATAGAAAAGATAAATTGCAGTGAACCAAAATGTAGAAAATTTTGCTTATAAAATTAATCTGACCTAAATTTATTTTGTTTATAAAATTACTTTGTAATTTATAGTAATATTGTAAATGTGATACCTATTTAAGTAGAGTTCCCCCTTCACCTTTCTTGTCTCTCACTCTCTTCATTTTGCTCCTCCTTACTTCTGAGAACAAATATAACTCCTTGGATTCTTATTTCATTTACTTTGCATTGTATCTTTGAAAGCTGTGATGTGGTTTTACATTTTTCTAAGCTTTGTTTATGAAATGGACTAGCCACCTTGGTGTCCACCTTCCCTGAGCAACTTCTCAGTATTTAGGTTTTTGTGAAGGGAGTTTTAGATAAGAGACCCCAAAGAGCTAATCCAGAGCATTTTCCCCTTGTCAGGCCTTCAGTGGGGGGAGAAGAAAGGTTGCCTCCTTGAGAGAGCAGGGAGTAGAGGTGGGCAGGGCCAGGGCGCCCTCACCTGGCAGGAAGAGAATGTGCCTTTACTGCTTGCTGGCCATTCCAGTAAAGAGTGAAAAGGCTGGAACTTTTGCTGGGGGTAGTGATCCTGAGGGATCTCAGGACCCTCCCTTGGGTTGCCACACTCAGGTCACAGACAACCCCTTTTCTTGCTGCCCAGGTCACTTCTCTGGGATATGTCAAAAGTCTTTGCTGCTTCAAGATGATCTGAGTCAATATTAACTGCTTGCATGTTTGTGTCCTGTTGTACACCTTGCAGAACAGAGCTGGGGGTGTGACTTCTGGACCTCTTACTTGCTCTCTCCTGCATTGCTGGAAGTTGGACATGATGACCCTTGGGGTCCCTTTCAACTCTACAATTTTATTATTCTCTCTCTCTCTCCACCCAGGCTCCGGTGTTTACATCACTCGGGGGCAGCTGATGAACTGCCACCTGTGTGCAGGTGTGAAGCACAAAGTTCTCCTGCGGCGCCTGCTGGCCACGTTCTTTGACAGGTAGGACACAAAGGAAGAGCCCGTCTTCCTAGGTCCTCTTGACCAAGCCAGCTTCTGAGCTGCTGCCAGGGAACCAAGTCTGGAGGGAGCAGGAGCTTTAAGTGATGGAAGGGAGGGAAATTACCCATTGCATTTTGCTTAATGGGAATTAAAAGTGTTTTTAATTTGTCTGTCAATGGAGGCCACATGTTTCCTAGTAGAAAACATAAATATGAGGACGTGGGATTGTGTCCAGTGCTAGTCCTGTTCAAAGTAGACCCACTGAAGTTAGCAGACATGACTAGCTTAAGTTTGTTCATTTCAGCAGGCCAACTCTGGTTAGAGCCCTTCATGTCTGTCTTTACCAATTAGCAGAAATGGCTAAACCCTGCCCTGGGAACACTACACTGCAACACAAAGGGAAACCAGATTAAGATTAACAACCATGCTGGGTGGAATTTTTGTGTGTGTGTGGATCCTGTGCATTTGCACATATAAGAGTCTGAGGTGGCTGTACTCAGCGCTGGCATGAAACCTTCAGGGGGTTGGCTAGAGGAGAAAAACAGCCCTCAGGCAGAGAAAGGTTTAGCCACCGCTGGGAGCAGAGAGATCTGGGACTGGGGAGATCTGGGACCATCAGCATATGGATCCGCAGGTCGAGGGCAGACAGACCACTTTCATTTTGCTGCTCTTTGAAGGAGGTGCAGTGTACACAAATGCTCGTAGGTGTAATAAGACATCACAGAGCCTAAATTGGACACTGCATGTCAATACATTTGGAAATACACATGGTAACAGATTTTGTCCCTTATCCTAGAATCGCAGAATGAGATGCAGACAATTCTTCAAATAAGTGGTGTGAGCATAAATATGTATGTTTAATAATTCCTTTAAATGGGCTGACGAGTCTACTGGCAAGTGAAAATTCTCTTGCCTCTTCTTAGCAACTAGTATTTGCACCATCTACAAAGAAATGGCTTCCAGAAGTTCTTGAAACTGCATGTCTCTGTAGGTCTGTAGATTTGGTTAGTCAAAGAAACGGACATGTAGGTTGACGTCTCCGTTGTGCTCCCCCCCCCCAAAAAAAGCTGAAACTTTGGGGGGTTTATCCAGTGTAAGTAATTTGGAATTGTGTTCAGTATTTATAATACTATGAAATACCTTTTTAAAAAATTTGTTCTTTGGCCATGGTGAAGATTCCTTAATTTCTGCTGATTTGCAGAGTGAGCCTCAACAAGCCACAACTGATTGGTTTGTATTATCTCCTGTATGAGGTTTTTTCTTGGGGGGTGTACCTCTTTGGGCTTCTGCTTCTCCCTCTCTTCTCCCCCCACCCATTCCTCCATGGAAGCTCCTTCAAGGCCTGCTGCCTGAAATGGGCTCTTTCCCACGTTTTGGATCCCAGCTGTGAGTTTTCTTTGAATGTGCTCTTGAGATTCTGCTTCCCACTCCTTCCCGGGACAGGAACACACTGGCCAACAGCTGCGGAACTGGGATCCGGTCTTCCACAAGTGATCCCAGCAGGAAGCCACTGGACAGCCGGGTCCTTAATGCTGTGAAACGTAAGTGTGGAGAGGAAGAGGAGAAGGAGCCTCTGAGGGTAGATGGGAGAGCTATTCGGTTTATTTTACATCTTCCTTTAGTTGTGACTCCTGCCTTGCAGGAGGTTGGACTAAAAGACCTATGGGTCCTCTACAATACTGTAATCTACAATTATAATTAAGAGATTCTTGCTCTACCGACTGAGCTACTCTATTATTCTAAGGGGTCTGGATTCAAATGCTCCTTCTAAAAAGACACCAAAGCTTTAAAATCCTGTATTTTGGCGTCAGAACCCTGTTTACTGCCTTTTTGAAAGACTGTTTTTTATTAAAGATTTTATTGGGTTACAAAGGTACATACATTATCTCTGTTTTCAGATCATAAAGTCCTTTCTACAGGGCAGTTCTATTCAATATGAGACAGTAATGTTGTAGACAGTATAAGGTTGGGGGAGAAGAGAGGGGGGAAAGTTTACTGCCGTTTGTGTGTGCTGACAAAGTTTGTTTTTAAGTCAGGGCATGAGAGGGAAGATCTTTGAGTCATGGGAAGATCTTTGAGTCTGTGGCCACAGCAGATTTTCTCTCTACTAAGCTATTTTGTGGCAGCCCCAATTGGTTGAGCTTCTCCTGTTTCATGAAATGCTCATTGTCTCATGACAGTAATGTGGAAAGAAGCCCCAAACAGGGGACCCTCCTTAGAATGTTGTCCCTGGTTGAAAGGGCAGGCAGAGAGGGGTGTCAGGGAATTTGGACACTGGCGGAGCCAGGCCAAGCCATGTTGGCTGAAAAAAGACTGCTGAGAGGTCATGAGCCAGAAGGGGCCAATTGGAAAGTCACTTGGGAGGGCGGTGCTGGGAGGCAGAAATTTGCACTTCAAATGTATCCTCAAGGCAACTTGCAAGAATTAAATAGTTCCACTAGCAAATTAAAATGCAGCAGCATAAATCTGATAAGGACAAATGAGACCAGATGCATGCAGAACCAAAGCAGAGGGTATGCTCTAAAGAGTGTGTGCAGTTTTGCTTCGGAAGGTGAGGAGCCTGTCTGGGCTTCTTTAAAAAGAAGGGGAAATTCTGCCAAATGAAACTTCTACCACTACAGGATTATGTCCTTCTGTGTAGCTCTTGAAGGACTTGGAGGCTCTCTCAAGGTCTGGACTTGGGAAATCAAGGCCTGAAAAGCAGAGTAGGGTTAGGGTTCGTGACTTTGGCAGCTGCATGACTGGGAGAATTGGCTCTGAAAGGGGGATGAGGAGAGGGAGGCCTTGAGTTGAGCAATGCCAGAGAGGCTCTCAATAAGTACAAGTTGTTTGTCATCCGCAGAGGCTGGGTCTGGTCTTCTCTGTGCTTGCTTGCTAGTTTCCTACCAGCCGGGTGAGGTGTAATTCAAGCTGTTGAATGCAAATCTGGAAGCATTCAATCTTTCTTTCTTAAAATAGTGAATAATTCACAGTCTACTATGGGACCTTCCAGCACTGTCTCCTTATCTGTGCTGGATGTTACAAATCTTGTAAAGGCGCCTTTATGCAATCTGTAATTTTATGGCCATTGTTCCTGATGCTGGGGGGGGGATGTTAAAACTCTGCCTCTGTTGTAGCTAAAACACCCCCTTGTCTTTGCAGTGTATTGCCAGAATTTTGCCCCAAGTTTCAAGGAGAGTGAGATGAACGTCATCGCAGCTGACATGTGCACTAATGCCCGCCGGGTGCGGAAGCGGTGGCTGCCGAAGATCAAATCCATGTTGCCAGAGGGTATGGAGATGTATCGCTCCGTCATGGGCTCCACTACCAGCAGTATCTCCCTGGACCCTGAATTCCAGCCTTCCGCTGCTCAGATGTTCGAACAGCGGATCTACGCGGAGCGGAGGGGGGATTCAGGAACCATTGTGGCACTGAGAACTAACACGGTCACTGTGGATCAGAGCAACAGATCCAGCCAGCTGTTTGAGCCGAATGAGCAGGGGGAAGGGGCCAGTTCTGTCATCCAGGAGTCTGCTGGCCCAGAAGCAATGGCTTTGGAGAGCCACAGCACCACACCGCCTTTCGAACAGGGCCCATCTGGGTCCACTAGCCGGCCGGAGACTCCGGCAAGACGACCGGAAGGCCCCTACGGAGGAGGAGGAGGAGGGACTTTGTGAAAGAGCCAGGATCATGCTGGGCTTGACCAACGAGGGATCTCTAATACTAAAGCTGCTTGCATGCATTATTAATACAGAAAAAAGAGAAATGTGATCAAACCATTTACCTACTGAACTGCTACTGTTGCCTGAGAAAAATGTGATTTTTATTCTGCTTGTGTTTAAGATGGATGAAGGAAATATCACATTCGTTATACTGTAAGCAACTCTAGGCCTAAGGCAACCTACTTACGGAAAACGGAAATGAAACAAACCCCAGGCTCCTTTAAAATCAAAAATCCTGAGGTTTGTCTAGAAGGCAGTAGGATTTTGTTTCAAAAGAGCTAAGTGATATTCCTCTCCCCCATTCATCCTCCTCCTCCTCCACCACCATCCTCAGCCCTCCTCTTCCTCTTCCTCCTCCTTGTGATGGGGCATGTACAGAGAGGGGAGGGGGCAAGGAGCTGATGGAGGATGAGGAGGAGGCCTTGCTGGGGTTGGCTGCTGTAGGGTGAGGTTTTGGTTTGGTTGCTGCACAATTCCATTGCTTGGACCTTTTGTTTGACTTATGGACAGGGAGGATTTTTTTCAGGCACAATCCACTAGGAATATATCCTGTGCAGGTACTGTTGGGACAAAGGGACATTTTTGCCTGGAAACTCCACCGGTGGCCAGTGCTCAGGATATTTGCTGGATGGAAAGCCTTAATTGCCCTTTTTCTTCCCTTGATGGTGGCCCCTGCCTGGTAGTGGCACCAGGGCACCACACTTTCCTTTGTGTCCCCCTCAGGCAATAGCTTCCCCCAGAGTTTCTTTTCTTTTCTTTTCTTTCTTTTCTTTCTTTTTTTTTTTTTTTGGAAGGTGAGCGCAGGGCTCTTTCTGGCACAGCTTCTGAAATGATTTGAATCAGGTTGGGCACATGACACCATTTGTGGGTGTCATGGATTTCGTCCTGAGGAGTATTGTGGGTGTGTGGCTGCACAAAACATTCCAGAATGACTCCCATGATACTATTTGGCCTGCTCTTAGATACAGGGGTATCTTTGAGCTTCATTTTGTTTAATGCTGAAATTTTGCTGGCAGAGATGGTGAAAGGCAAAAGCTGCTTGGGCTGGGCAGAGGTGCCCCCCAGGGGGCTAATACTGAGGGCCTCACTCTATCCTGATGCATCTCATGGGACCGGGGAGGGAGGTTATTGTTAGCATTGAGTGGTGTGTTGATGGAGGTGGAATATGGTAAGGCTCTACTGGGCCAGAGTGTGGGCTGCAGTTGCTGTTCTTGGCATTTCTGAAGGCATTTCTGAAGGAGCAGACAGGGAAGAGAAAAGAGATCAGAGGGAGAGGTGAGAAGGGAGTCACTAACTTGAGAGTTTTGTGGCACACTTGGCCAGAATGGATGTCTTTGGTGGCTGTCCAACCCTACCCAAAACCCTATTGTTCCTTTTTAGGATCTGTGTTTTCCTATTTGATCCCACTCTTTTTTTTTTTTTTTTTTTTTTGAGAAGGCTCATGTAAAATATAAGAACAAGTTTTTCAGTTCTGATGGCTTGAGCTGCTTTGTCTGGTAGGGTGTTTCTTAGAGGGGTACAGCTCAACTTTCACATCTGAAAGGTGTTGGGTGCAGAGCGAACTTTGGCCAAAGGAGAACCAGCATGTGTGCAAGAGGCAGAGCAGGTTGGAGTGGGATCTGGGCTGGGGAAGCAGGCAGGCAGCCTAGCTTGCTTTTTGGGTGGTTGTGTGTCAGGGGGAGAGCAGCCTCATTTTTGCTGCACTCAGCACCTCCCCCTAATATATGTCAGACAGGCGTGGCAGAGGAGAGAGTAGGGGGAAGCCACCATGGCCCGACTGGGCTATTTCATAAATGGAAGGGCAAAGAGGCCCCTTCTCTGGTCTCTGGTTGGATGGCCGTTGCTGGGAGTTGCCTAGATTACCCTTGGGGGCCTCTTTCCTCTTCACAGTTCTGTAAGGGAAAGGTGCTTTTGCTCTGGGATCTGCCCCTTTTCCAACTCCAAAATGGGTCCTTGGCAGCCATCCCCTTAGCTGTTCTAGAATGGTTTATCCCAAGATTCAGTCACCTTGATTGAAACACAGGAGTTACTGGAAGGCCCCCACCTGGTATGTAAGAGGAGATGCTTCACCATGAAGGGTGTGCTGCTTAGGAATCTCTCCCCATTCCTAGCCCAAACCCTCCTTGATGTAAGGGTTTGTCTCTGCTTTTCTAGGCAGGATCCCTGTGTGGGTTTCTGGGAAGGGACCACAAAGAGCAGGCTCTTGAGGGGGGAGGGGAGACAGAGTTTGGGGGGATTTTTCAGGTGCAGAAAGCTCAGGACAGTGGGAGCTTCTGAGAGCTCTGCAATGGGTACTTTCTGAGCTCCAGGTGAGGCTCTGTGCTGGAGCCAATGGCATGAGGTGTTGCGGGGGGTATACTTTCTTCCTGGGGGTTCCTCCCTTTGCCATGTGACCACGGAGGCTTTGGAGGGAGTCCTTGCCTTTGGCCAATATTTGAAACTTCATTCTGGGCCCTGAATAAAAAAAACTGTGGTCCCTGATCTGTACCAGTGCCACCCCACAAAGGATTAAAACCAGCTGAGCACTGGTGAAGTGGATAGGTGAGGCCTTGAGGAGGGGGAGAAGCACCAGGAAGCTGAGCCAACTTGTCTCCAGGCTTTTTCTGGCCTGGGATGCCTCTGTAGCTGCAGCTCAATCAGGCCATTGACACCACACCTCCATAATTCTGCATTTGCAGGTGAATGAGAACTTTGTTATCAGAGTGAGCAGTCGAGTAATGATCTGCCCTAGATGGTCCAGTGAGTAGGGGCAGCTCTGTGGGCAGTGACCCCCCCTTCTGTATCTTTCCCTGAGTCAGTGGTAAAGGGGGATTGGGTCCATGAAATATGATGGTATCAAACTGAAAGGATTACTGCCTTTCTTACCTTGGGTCATTTCCTCTTCCAATTGGATACCCTACCCAAAATAATGGTGGTACAAAGTGCATCCAGGAGCTGTTCCACCCGCCCCTGGCCCCATGATGAAATGACCAGAACATAAAGAAAATACTTGAATGGCTTAGAAAAGAATCCGAAGAGAGTGTCGCATTGCACAGTTAAGATATATTTTTATACCGAGCACAATTTCATGTACATTTTTATTTGGGGTTTCTTTGTTTGTTTTTACTTTCTAGTAAAAGAGAGAGAGAGAGAGAGCTTTAGGTAAACTTGAAAAAATGTGAATGGTTTGTTTTTGGGGAGGGGGGCCTTCCTTGTCTTCTTGATGAGAATGAGCATTTGCACTAAACCAGATCCGCATGTGGAGGCTTAAGGGCAGATTTCCAAGACGTATCTGTGGATCGTGATTGTCTCCTCCCTGGTGGGAAGGAAGAATGTCGCAAAATAAAAGAATGTAAAGTGAGAATGAAGCCCAGAATGATCGGGATTTCCTGAGTGCCTTAGCCCTTTTTGGATCACTTGTTTTCCATGCGGAGGGGACAGAGAGGGGGGGAAATGCCAGATCAGAAGGAATGCCCCCCGCCCCGATTTCCCCCTCTTTGTTTACAATAATGCTAGAAATGTCACGAGAGTGTCTGGGAGTTGCTTTCTGACTGTGATGATGCATAATGTGAAATGGAAACGGCATCCCTCTAGATCTTAAAAATAAAATAAAAATGGAAGCAGAAGTATTTATGGTATGTCTGCACCTCTATTCTTAATGCTTGACTGTTAGCAATATTACATGTGTATATTATATATATATATATATATATATATTAAAAGTTATATCAAGCACCTTTTTAAAGAGAGAGAAAACCGAGTGAATTTAGTGGTTGCCACATCATAGTATAAGAATTGAACCAACATTCCCACCCCTCCTTTTCTGCAATGGAAACATCCCCAGATTGCAGTTGCTTTGTAAATTAGCCTGGCTTCTCCAAGGTTTCTTTACCTAACCCTTGCTCAGAAGTGTGCAATTCCAGGTTTTTTTTTTCACTCTAAACCAAAATTTGGAGCCAAAAACAAGACTCAGATTTTTTTTCTCCAGAAATCTGATCTCATTGCAAAGGTGAGACCATGTTAAGCCATAAGTCCTGTCCTTTTGTCTGCTCTGAGACTTCCCTGACAGTTATTCTCTTCTTGCTCCAACTGAAATGGCCACTAATTCAACCCTCAAGTTGCCAGAGATGTTTGGCTGTTCCCCACTTTTTCTTACCTGTCCTGGGAATCCAGTTTGGAAATGGGTTTTGCTTAATTTGAAGAAATTCTTCTTTCTCATTTTAATTAAGTGCTGGAAAGCATCATGGCTAGAAAGTTTAGCTTTTTTTGTAGGATGCTGATTTGCCAGGGTGGATAAAAGGTTGTGACTGTTTTCTCACCTGGTGTGGCAACCTTTCCTGGTACTTCCCATCACTGAGGAATTGGGACCCTCTTGGTGACTTCTCTTTCCTGCATCTTCTTCCTTGCAGCATTAAATGCAAAGAGGAAAAGCAAATTGCTGCCATCCCCACCTGACAGGGCAGGAGAAGGGGGAGTCCTAAAAAGGGCACAGCCGTTTGGGCATGGTGCTCTCCGGGGGAAAGGTGCCCGGGGGAGACGGGCTGCTTTACATGTAATCATCTTTGCCTGAGAAGAGGCCCTCTCTGTGATGTTGTCTTCCCTGAGCAGCAGAGTTTTCACAGCTGTCCAAATGATGCAGCCTGTGATATGTGCTGTGCATTTTGACCATATCTCCTGTGGGCATTAAGGGATCCCTAACCAGTCTTAAAGGGCCAGGCCTTTCAGTGTCACTGTTACAGTGCTGCTGTGGCTGCCCATGGAGGGTTGTGGTCAATTCACTGGGTGCCCACCTTGGAGCAGGGCAATCTGTGCCTCTGCCAAAGCTGGCATGAGAGGAGGGAAAGAGGGATCCCATGTGTTGTCCTTGCTGAAGAACTTACAATCTTCTGTTTCTTCCAAACGTCCTTTTTGCACTTTTATGTCTGAGGTGGAGGGGAGGGAGCCCAACCTTGCAATACTATTTTTAAGACTCAAAAATGATAAAGTCATAGCTAAGCAAGAAAATGTATAAATATGTTTAACTTGAACCTTTGGATTGCACTTGATTCAGATTGTGTGCAGATCCTTTTGAACTGCCTGAGAGAAAAGTCTTAAGAGAGCAAAAGGGTTTCTCTTGGAGTCTTTATCAAGAGTACCCAGTAGTACTGTAACTCATGACTGTTAAAAATAAATGAAAAGTTAAAAATCCCAGCGCTAATAGGGGAGATTTTGAAGTGCTTTGGAGTTGTTTCAGCCACGCAAAGTTTTGTTTATTCTCTTTGTTATTTATGTGCCATCCCTCAGCTTGAGACTGTTACAGCCATGGCTAACACTATAGATTCAGAACAGTGTCAGGTGGCTGGGCGGGGGCGGGGGTAACGTGGGGAAGTGGCTTCAAGATGTCTCTTCTTCACAAGCCCCCTTCCAAGAGTTCAAAGTATGGTTGTAGCGCTTTTCATATAATGAAAAATCCATGGAAAAATGTGATCATTAATGATGAAAATGCTTTGTAAACTTCACATTTACAAAATAATAAAGTAAATAAAACCATGTGTCTCTTGTTTCTGCTACCCTGCTCCCTCATCCATCATTTCTGGAGTACAGTGGGGGTAAGAAGGGGCTGAGGTAGGGTGGGGCATAGAATGATTCTGGTTTCCTATAAATCTGGTCCTGTCCCCTACATTTTACTGCAATACGGCGCCTGTGAGTATAAGCCCTCTGAATTGTGTTATGTGCCGTTTATTGACAGATAAATAGGTTGTGTTCATATGTAAGTATTGAGGCACAATTGAATCTTCAAAAAAGGGTTATTCCTCATCACTTCTGGGGGTGGCCATGAAATTCCTGTTTTGGAGCTCTGTTTGCTTTTAAGACGGGTGAAAATGCAAGGCAAGTGGGGGAAGAAATAGTGTTTTGCTCAGATAAAGGGGGACTCATTCTACAGAGGAGTTGTGCGGGTGTAGCTGAGACTGCTGAGCTTTTCAGACACCATCTTGGTTGTGAGTCTTGGGGGACCTGCTCCCTGACTTTCAGATCTTTTCCACCTTGCCTAGGAGGGCTGGGCCCTGACTGACTGCAGCTTTGAAAGCTTGAGGCAGCTGAACAGACCTTTAGGTCGGGGTATTGTTTAGCTGGTTTCAGTTCTGTTATTTCCCCATTTGTAAAAAATGTTTTAAATTGTTATTAATTCTTTTACCTTGTATGCTTCTAAATCTGAGCTTTTTATGGGATGTGCCTCAGAAAAGAGGAGCTGGAGACAGCAGGAGAGGTCCCAATCACAGTGGTTCAGGGTAGGGGGAGGTATGGTGTGAGAGGTGGGGCAGGCCAGGTAAGGGGCACATGGCACAGACAGATGGTGGCTGTGCCGTGTGCCAGTCCCATCTCCAACCTGGGGAATTGGCTTGAAATCAAGCTTCTTGAAGAAAAGTTGAGTGCTTATGCCAGCAAGCCCCACTTTTGACAGGAAGCCACATCTTCCCTTGCCCCACACATATTAGGAGTAGGACAGGTGGGCACTACTGGCAGGGGAACATGGTCTTGTGGGCCAAGTAAGGGGCCCTGACAGACCTAACTCGAGCAGCTGCTTTTCCTTTCAAAGGCCCTGAGGTTAGTCTCTGTCATTGCCACTTAAAAATGGTCAAGTAATAAGTCATGGAGTGACAACTCTGCCAGCCAGCCAGTTCTCAACGCTCGGAAAAGCTCAGAGGTGGAGTATCTGTTTTGTTTGCAAAAGGCCCTGCATTTGGTTCCTGGATTCTCCAAATAAGGCCTGGACCAGGCCCCTTTCTGAAGCTTAGAGAGCCCCTGGATATTAGTGCAGGCCATTTGAGAACTTTGGTCTCTGGAGCCCAATGTGTGTTGCTTTACTTATTTCAAAACATGGTATGCTATCCCTGCTGCATGTGGGAATGGTGGAATGGTGTGGGTGGGTGGCTCGTATTCTGAATCCTAGAGTTCTGCCCCCGGCATCCAATCCTGATGATATCACTGATACACAGTCTTATCAATATGATGTATGCCAGCTAGGATTTTCACTGAGCAGGGCAAAGATGAGCTGTATTGGGGGGGGGGCAGTTCACTCTTACAGCAACTAAGGACCTAAATTGGAGCTTAGGTACCCTGTTGTATCAAAACATAGTAAGAAAGGATGTTTTCATCACAGCTGTTAGTGCATGAGACTATAGCCACGTAAAAGTGCCACCTAAAGGATCCATGGCTGGTTTGAGCTTTTCTCTTCCAGCCCATTTCCGAGGCCAGTGTTCAACATCAAGCATGATAGCTGCAGTAACTGTCAGTTTACTGCCTGTTTACCTAGGCAAATTGACCATTAAAATGCTGCAAAGTTGCATTTTCCTCTAGTTACCTAAAATATATATAAAGCAATTGCTCCCAAACCACAGCCATTTAATTTCTTTCCTATGGATAGGAGGGGCCCCCTAAACCATTGTAATGTAGAATAATAAAACTTCCTACTGTGTTATAGAAGCCATTTCCAAACTGATTTATTCTAAATGAGTTGTTATAATCAGACTTTCCTTTTTCTTGCAGGCATCAGTGTTTTAGGAAAGCCAAAGCCCAGATGCTCCCATACTTCACACTGATTAATCAATGCCATTTCCCAAATGAGGTCTTTGGCTTGCAGTATTGTCAGTAGGGGATGGATGGTGGTCGGTTGAAGGAATAAGAAATAGGAATGAATTATTTGCTGCTTCATGACACAGTTCCTAGAGTGAAGGAGCCTTTCCAGAAGGAGGCAGCACCAGAGCAAATGCAAAGCTGGAAAAACTGCCTGAGAACAAGCGTGAGGAAGGGGCTGCTGTTTTGGCCTCCCCACCCCAATTGGCAACTTTTTGCATTTTTAAAAAACCCCAACTGTGTGAATATTTGGTTGTTTTTTTTTTTTCCTTTTGGGACTGTGGAACTGTCCCCTAATTGGTGCTGAACAACTGCAGCTACAACTGCTGGTTTGGTGGAATCATGGAACTGGTTACCCATCCTGTTTAATGCCAAATGTGTAGACTGGGAAATGTTGGTTGTTATTATTATTATTTAATTAACTCACCTACATTTTTCCATGTACCTTTCCCTGCTGTTGAAGTGGAGAGAACTCTCTTAAATAAATAAGTGCCCCTACCTTAGAAACACTGCCTAGTGCAGCTCTTCCTCGTAGCCATGGAGCTTTATCTTATTTCCTTTACTGCTGGATTTGCCTGGGAGAAGTGTGAAATCTAAAATGTGTGGGTCCCTTAAATCATATTCATTAAAATCTGGCATAATACTTTTATCCCTGGCCACCGGCCATACTGGCTGCAGGGTCTGAGAAGAGCTAAGAGTCCATCAACATTTGTAGAGCTGTAATAATAATAATAATAATAATAATAATAATAATAATAATAAAACAACTTTATTTATATCCCACCCTCCCCAGCCGAAGCCGGGCTCAGGGTGGCTAACAACAATAAAATAGTACAACATAGATATTCCCTAGCCCTGGGTCACAGGGAAACTCAATCTCTTGGTTTCTTAGCACAGGGGATCACTTCTTCCCACCCTGCCATCTCATCTGTGGCAATTGCAACAGCAGTGTACAGAATGGTGGCACTCAAGTGTGATGACTTAATGCTTCCCCACATCATTTTCATAGAATCATAGCTGTGGAGTTGGAAGGGACCTCAAGGATCACCTAATGCAGGCACCCAAAAACTCAGCCCTCCAGATGTTTTGGGACTACAGTTCCCATCGTCCCTGACCATTGGTCCTGTTAGCTAGGGATGATGGGAGTTGTAGCCCCAAAACATCTAGATGGCCGAGTTTGGGGATGCCTGACCTAATGCAACCACCTGCAATGCAGGAATCACAGCTAAAGCATCCCTGACAAATGGCCATTCAACCTCTGTTTAGAAACCACCAATGAAGGGGAGTCCACCCCCTTCCTAGGAAATCCTTTCCATTGTCAAAGAGCTCTTACCATCAGAAAGTTCTTCCTTAATGTTTAATCAGAATCAGTTGTGTGCTGTAAGCTCGGGCTGTACATATATTCTGTTAATTGTAAAAACTGTTCTGGAATAGAGGCAGGGCTTCTCCTTCACTTCTTGTCCTCTTCTTCATGGAAGAGTCCACAAACTGGTTTCTAGGGGAGAGAAGGAGAGGTATTTAAAGTTTACTGACATATTTGGTAGAATGCAGGAAGTCATAAAAAAGAAGTCGTTGTTTGGGAAGCAGCTCTTGAGAGGTGGTACTAATGAACCACATCTCCCAAATCTCTTTTTGAAAACAAAAACGGCAAGAAGTGATCAGGGAAATTTGTGGGCTTAAGGTGGTTCCCAGGAAATTTGTAGGAGAAGCAAAATAATCTGGGTATTGTGGGAAGGCATATATTATCAGCAACTGATTTTATCCCATATTGTGTTTTTTTTCTTTGTGTTAGCTGTCCTTGCAGGCTGAAGGTGTGGGGTAAAATTTATGGGGGAAATTGAAATAAAAACCCAGTTGCACAGTTAACAGCATAACAAAATAATGGTTGACTTCCCAATACTAAAGAAAATTGTTTTACTACAGTTAAACATTCAACAGGGCAATGAATTTGCCCAGTGTGGGAATTGCTGATGGACTCAGTTGGGGCCCCCTGAGAAAAAGGGAGGGGAGCTTTATGATAAGGGTGAGGAGCACCTGCGAGCCTCCAAATGTGGCTGCTCTTTGTAGCCCCCATCAGCAATGGCTAGTGTGGCTAGGGGGAAGGGGCGAGGGGATTGGTCAGCCTCCCACAACCACTGGAGGGCCAGAGATCCCATCCTGCCCTCCACTCTTCTAACTTTCCCTTACCAGGCAGGAAAAAGCAAATCAAAGCTACATTCACATTATGCACTGAAAACGTTAAGAGACCACTTTAAAGAGCCATGGCTCCCCCCAAACCAAGATTTTTGGGAACTGTAGTTCGGGAGTTAGGATATCTTCCCCCTTCCCAGGGTTGCAAATTGCAGAGTGGTTTAGCAATCAATCCCTTTTCGCAAGGAACTCCGGGAATTGTAGCTGTAGAGCCTCCTAACCATCCTCAGCATCTTAAACAAATTAAAGTTCCTAGTACAGTATTCTTTTCTTTTTCGGGGGAGGGGGAAGCAGAACCACGATTGGTTTAAACTTTAAAGCAATATGAAAACCAGTTTAACGCATGTCATGGATGTACTCCAAAGGCCCAGCAGGCCTCGGACCTTTCCTCTCCGTTGCTAGGTAACCGCTTCCCGGCTCGCACTTCCGCCTTGGAGGCTGCGGCGGATTGGCGCCCTTCGATGATGCCATCGGCCCGCGCGACTCTTTCCTCGCCGCTGGCTCAAAGTAAGGAAGGCAAGAAGACGGAGCGGACGAGAGTCAGCTAAGTCGTGGTGCCGCCGCCGCTCGTCCTTCCCTCTCCTGAGAGTGTGAGGCGGGAGGATCCCGATAATGCTTGGAGGCGGGGCGGTCCCGACGGCGATGGTGTTTCAGCCCCTTGAGGGAGTTCAGGGCGCTGCACGTGGACCCGCTGCCCTCCTCCCCGTAGTGATAATCCCCACAACAGCCCTGCGGAGTAGGCTGGGCGGATTCGTTGGGGCTTGCCCGGCTTCTGCCTGCCGCGCCCCATTCTCCCCCCCTCACCCCCCACGCAGCCAAACAAACGGGTGAATGGATGACCGGCCCTTTGGGCAGCCTGGAAGAATTGAGGCCGCCTGCCTTTTGCACGGCAAAAATGCCCCTGCCTGGCGACTGCTGATGACTGAGCTGCTCTGTGGGTCAGCTTCCCAGTGCACCGTCCATGGGGTCACCAGAGCACCAGCCATGCTCCTGCTGTTGCTGAGTTTCCTTCCTTTGCCTTGTTCGCCCGTGTGAATGTCGGGCTTAAGGAAGGCCCTGCAGAGGGTGGCAGGAAGCATCTCTGGTTTGGTTAGTGGTAGAGCGTGGTCTGCAGGTAGCATCTCCTCCAGGTAGGGCTGGAATCTTGCCTGAAGCCCTGGAGAACTGCCAGTCCATGCAGGTGGGCAAGACAGGTCAATGGTCTGACCCTGTATTGGCCACCTTCCTATGTGTGATAGCTGACAGAGAAGCACGAGACATCGTTTAGGTAAAATTTTTAGGTAAATTCAGATGGAAGACCTTTGTAGGAATAGACGGTGCTTTTTTATAGGGGTACTCAAGAGTACGCAGTACTGGCACCATTTTTTTCTAGAAGAAAAGCATTGGTTAAAAGTGTGGCACTTACTGTAACAACATGGTAAGTACCAGCTTTACATAAAAGGTATAAGAGATTTTAGACTGATGTCTGTGTTTCATAGTGGCAGGCAGGGCCTATCCTGTGGAAGCAAAGTAGCTTCAGAAATTGTGCTCAGCTGTGATGTCTGGAAGAAAGGATACCCTATGTTTGAAAGTTGTTACGATTTCATAGAATCTGTGTGCTCTATCCCAACAGCATTCATTTCACAATTTAAAAATAGGGAAATGCTACCAGTGCCGTGCCATTTCATGTACTCTTTGCTGCTGCTGCTGCTGCTGCTGCTGCTGCTGCTGCTGCTGCTGTCTGGGCCCCATCCTTGGCAGGTGGTGGCTGTATGTTGAACAAGCCACAGCTAGACCCATTTGCAGCAGTTGAGAATTCAAATCAAGTTGTGGCTACATGTGAGACTTAGAGGGACTGACTCCAAAACAGATCTCCCTGTCAACTTCGTGAAGCATCCTATTTCATCCCTGAGCTTGCAGCAAATGCATGTTAATGCTAAGCCACTGTGGCTTTAGCAAGCATCTCTGCCCATGTGAATGGTTAATAATATTGTTAATATTAATATTGTCTGTAGTGTCAGGAAAGCCCCAGGAAGGCCCGGAAGACTTTCTTGGGAGCAGTGGGAGCTGTGCTTACAATTCTCTGAAATGGTGCAAGCATTTTCTAGCACAGCCATCAATAATGGCATGAATATGTATGATGTTGCATTAAAATGATGCCCATGAATAAATTAAGCATAGGCAGATGACTTATGAAGGAAATTGTATCAAACTGTAGCAATTGTTAGGCATATTTCTTCCTTGGAGACTTTTGTTTTCTTGGAAGTTCTCAGGTTTCTCTTTGGGAAGAACTTTCCATTACCGGAGGGAGGGGTTCACCACTAAAAAGGTCTTTTCTGCAGGAATCACCTTTGTTTCTAAGGACACCTACATCATAAGACGGGACACAGGTGGCACTGTGGGTTAAACCACAGAGCCTAGGGCTTGCCAATCAGAGGGTCGGCGGTTCAAATCCCTGCAACGGGGTGAGCTCCCATTGCTCTGTCCCTGCTCCTGCCAACCTAGCAGTTCGAAATCATGAAGTGCAAGTAGATGAATAGGTACCGCTCCAGTGGGAAGGTAAATGGCATTTCCGTGAGCTGCTCTGGTTCGCCAGAAGCGGCTTAGTCATGCTGGCCACATGACCCGGAAGCTGTACGCCGGCTCCCTCGGCCAATAAAGCGAAATGAGCGCTGCAAACCCAGAGTCGTCCGCGACTGGACCTAATGGTCAGGGCTCCCTTTACCTTTACATCATAAGACCAGGCCAGCTTCTCAGATTAGAAGCCACAGTCACAGAGTAGCAAGGACACATGCTCAGCCAGAGGAACCCCAGCAGTCCAGCTGATGTAGCTGTGATTCCTGCATTGCAGGGGGTTGGACTAGATGGCTCTTTGAATCACTTGCAACACTATAGTTCTGATTCTGTGACTCCTAACTGCACTGAGAACATTTTAAGCTACTTGCTGCTATGCAAAGGTTAACTGGTTGCTGCAGCATTTAGAAATATAGTGGTGGAGAGGAGACTAACGGAGTAGACTGTTTGCAGGCTGTAAATGAATAACTGATTCATTGGTGGTAGTAAATGAGCCTTGATCTGATTTTAAGTGCACTGACAGTAGAATTTATTTTGCATTTAATTGCTTTCTTAAGCCGCTGAGGATGAGGTGGTTTTTAACCAAAAAATTACATAGGTTCCCACCAAATCATCTCAAATGGGCAGAAGACTCAATTATATTTATTGGGTTAAAAAAAAGCAAGCAAGCCCATAGTATATAACTGGAATTGGTAGGGGTTTTTTGTCATTTTTACCATAGGTTATATCGCCTCTTTCTCTTCCCACTTCCCATTTTTCAGCAATGGAAGGACAGTAGCTGTGATTCCCATGCCATATAAACCATCTTGATTCGTTATTAAATTCTTTTTATTAATCTAAAGCACTACAAAGAATTTGAATGGCTAAATCAGGTGCTCAATAGTCATTTCCTCTCTGCTGTAGCACTATAAATATGAGACTCATTTACGAGCCTGAGATGCCAGATGAGAAGGGTTCTGTCGGTCTTCATCTTTATTGCTTTGTGTTACGGCAAAATGGGGAAGAGGGTCCCCCCCCCCCCGATAAAACATGCCATAATGCACACTCTCTTTCTAGGTTCTTAAGTAAAATGCAAGCCCCCTCAGAAAGCTCCCTACCTCCTCGTGGCATTGGGGAAAACAAGACCTGTCCTTTGTGGGGTTCGGTTGCTGAAAATGGGATCTGGGCAGGAACAGCACAGTCTATTAAGCTGTTTTTAAAATACTTTGAGAGTTAGTCCATCCATGCAGGGACTCCTGAGATTCTGTTCCATAAAGAGGGAGAAGAGGCAGTGCAAAATAGATTCCCCTCTAATAGCCAGCTCAGGTGGTTGGAGGCCAAGAGGAATAGAGCACCAGGTTGAAGAGGAAAGTATCCACATGCCGAAGTAAGCTGCAAGACATGCAATGGAAAAAAGGAGGCATTGAGGATGGGCCGAAATTCCTGTTTGAAATCCTTACACAATGTGCTAGCAACCTGGGGGGAGGCCATAAGGGCCTGGGGTGCTGTGCAAGAGCTGAACTCTTCTCAGGGGATGAAGATACACTGCACCCTTTTTGTTGCAGGACCCCTTTCTGCTCATAGTGACACTGACTTTCCCAGTCCAGCTCAGAGTAACTGAGCCTATAGCATCTATCTGTTTATTTAAATTTATGCCACTTGATTGCTTTAAACAAAACAAAAAGCAGTTACCAAAAAGATAAAACATTAAAATCCAGGAAAAAAACACAACAATACTTTAAAACATACAAAAGTTAAAATACAAAAACAGATTAAAATTCACATCAGCTTTCTAAGCATATGGACAGGCTTATCAAAACAGGAATTCTTTTAGCAGTCACCAAAGGAATACCGGGAAAGCACCTGCTCGATATTAAGATACAGGGAGTTCCAAAGTACAGGTGCTTCCACACTAAATGAATGAGTTCTTACAAATGCAGACTGGGTATGGAATTCTGTTCACGGGTGGGAATCACGAGGGTCCTCTAGTCCGACATGCTGCAATGCAAGGATCTTTTGCCCGATGTGGGGCTCAAACCCATCACCCTCAGATGTCTCATGTTCTATGAACTAAGTTATCTCAGCGGAACAGACTCCCTTGGAAGGTGATGGTCTCTAGTTCACTGGGGGATTTTAATCCGAAATTGAGTGGCCACCTGTCAGGGATGCTTTAGCTACAATTCCTGCATTGCAGGGGGTTGGACTAAATCAGTGTTTCCCAACTGGGGCCATACGGCCCCCTGGGAGCCCCCAGGATATTCCAAGGGGGCCACAGGTGAAAATCCCGTAAATGGGGGTGGGGCACAGCACAAGGCTAGCGGGCCACAGAGGGAAATGAGAAGTAAAGGGGGAAATCTTTTTTTAAAAAAATAATAATCCTGATTGACTGGCTATCTGCTTGGCCAATCACAAGTTGGCAAGAGGGTGGCCAACCAGGTCCTAATGCTCCTTTTTGCCGCATGGGCTTCCTTGGAGCAGTCCTGGTTTGTTTCTGGAGGGAGAGTGTGATTACTGAGCCTCCCATTTTGACCAGTAGAGCCTGCTGTCCAGAACCCCCAGGTCAAGTGAGTGCAGTGGTGGGGCAGCAATTGATATGGCTGGGCAAGCCAGAGCTGCTTGTTGGTGCTTCCAGTGCTGGATGCAGTGGCAGCCTGGGCCTGACTCTGCAAGGTGCAGGGTGCAATCCACCCCAGCACCTAGTGGATCAGGGCCTTCGGATGTTGCCAAGTGACGCAGGGCCCGTCGGCCTGGCTCTGCAAGGCACCCGGTGAAATCCACCCCAGTGCCTAGCTGAGTGGGGTTATCTGGTGTTTCTGACTTGCATCTAGTAAATAACCAAGTCTACTCAAAAGAAAGCCACACCGAGTTCAGTGGGCCTTACTCCCAGGTAAGGGTGTGGGGGGCTATAGTGTTTTATCTAGGCAGCCAGGGCTTCTCTGAATGACAAGAGCTTTTTGCACCAAGTCAGCAAGGACCACTTTCTTTTTAAGATTCTCCCATATATACAGAACTCCCTGTGCACCATTTGGACTGTATCTGTAGGTTTCCACCTCTGTGTCAAATAACTAGGGTCAATTAAGTATTGTTTACTTTTTTAATACATAGAAGATGGATCTCCCTCAGGAGGTTCTGGACTCAACTTCCTTGGTGGTTTCTAAGCAGAGGTTGGATGGGCATCTGTCATGGATGCTTTAGCAGAGTTTGCTACATTGTAGGGGGTTGCACTAGAAAGATGATTCTATGTTTTTCTGTTTCAACAATGTTTCATTTTGTTTCTATCATTTTATGTAATTGTATTTTGTATAAACTATAAAAAATATAAATATAACATGTTCTATTTACAAACAAAACATTTAAATAGCTAACTTTCTACTAGTAGGATGGAAGGTGGCATGGGTGTAGCCAGGATTTTTGTTAGGGGGGCAGAACCTCAGATTTGTATTGATTTGTTACTTATGGGGGGCAGCTGCTCTCCCCTGCCCCCTTCAGCTATGCCCATGGGGTGGGCCACAGGAAGGAAACCAGGTCGGAAGGGAGCCATGGTCGGAAAAAGGTTGGGGAACACTGGACTAAATAGCCATCAGGATCTCTTCTAGCTCTACAGTTCTGTGATTCTATTCTTCTATGTTCCTTCCAGAGGCAAACCATCTGTTTATACAACTTTTGTACTAGGACAGTAATGCTTTCTTCAGGTATTTTGAGTACATAGGCTTTAAGCATCTAAACCCAATTTTACCCAGTTAGGGCACACAGTTAAGCAAAGTAATGGAGCTGGGTCTGTAAAATACTGGAAATCAAGTGACGCTAGCCACCCCATTAAGGAAACCATCAAGGAATAAACGGCACAGCAATAGGGCTTTATGAATATTTGGAAAAGACAAAAAAGAATTAATTATCTCAGTCCTCAAGATAATTCAAAGCTCAGTGCAAGGGTGGCTAGAGGTTTGCCTGATGAATCTGGGAGGAGGAGGAGGAGGAGGAGGAGGAGGAGGAGGAGGAGGAGGAGAAGAAGAAGAAGAAGAAGAAGAAGAAGAAGAAGAAGAAGAAGAAGAAGAAGAAGAAGAAGAAGAATAATTTATTATTCCCCAGCCACTCTGGGCGGCTTCCAACAAAGATTAAAAATACATTAAAATGTCACACATTAAAAACTTTCCTAAACAGGGCTGCCTTCAGATGTTTTCTATATGTCAGGTAGTTGTTTATCTCTTTGACATCTGACTGGAGGGCGTTCCACAGGGCGGGTGCCACTACTGAGAAGGCCCTCTGCCTGGTTCCCTGTAGATTTGCTTCTCTCAGTGCGAGAACCGCCAGAAGGCCCTTGCTGCTGGACCTCAGTGTCCCGGCAGAACGATGGGGGTGGAGACGCTCCTTCAGGTATACTGGGCTGAGGCCGTCGGAGCATAAACCAATCTGGCAGGTTGCATGGGGGAATGGCTTGTTCCCAGGAAAAACCCTCACCCCCACAAAAAAACCCTTCTCACCCTAGAAACATGGGGAAAGAAGTGTTGCAATGTTGAGGTCACATAACACTGTTTAGCAGCCACATTGCAGCACAGGTGAAAATAGCAACACCACATGCATGCCCCAACCAACAATTTCCAGTGAAGGAAAGTGGTGGAACTGGAGCCCCTTTTCAAACCATCCACAGCATAACTTGTTACCCTTTCCTGCTGCCCTCAAACTTCCTGTGGGGAAAGGGGAGGCCATAAGAATCCCAAGATGAGTCCCCTTCAGGAGTCAGGCTCCAGGTGCTGCCTTGAACTGGTGCTTCTCAACCTGGCAACAAAGTTTTCAGTTCAGATCCCCAAAGCAGGGTGCCAGGAATCAAAATAAAAGTGTCTGGCTTTCTCCCATGGCTGCTGATGTCCCTTTGCTTTCATCAGCCTGGGAAAGGAGTTTTATTTGGCTGGGGAAGAGGGGCGGTCCTGGTCAGGAGCTGGTAGGCTGAATTGATGTCAGGGGAGTCCAGGTGTATTCATCTGACTTCTTATTTTCTGCCTGCCTTGGAGTAGTGTGTCTCTTTGTTTGTGCCCACCCTGTACCTTGCATTGCAAGGGAAGTCAAGTTTGAATGAAATTCATTGCTTTAATTTGAAGTAAATAGGTAAAATGCAATAAAAGAAGTGTGTGTTGCACTTTCCAGTTAAGTATTGTTGCTATTGGGAATCCATCAATCACAGCAGATGTTCTAAGCGGCTGCTACCCCCAAGACCCTCTCATTGCAAGGAGTTGGACTACATGACCCTTGGGGTCCCCTCCAACTCTGTGATTCTATGCGGTGGAGATGATTCAGTCTTTTCTGGCTGGTGCTTCCAGCCCTCCTCTGCCCTCTTGTGGGGCTTTGTCATTTCTAGAGCATCAATAATCCATCACGAAGGATGGCTTTGCTTTTGCCTTTCTGTGCCTTCTAAATCAAATTGTCAAAACCTATTGTGAAAAAACACCTTTGAAATGTTTTCTGTTTCTGGGCGAGAATTGAGACTATGACACGAGTGGGATCCAACCTCCCCACACTCACTTTCTGCGGGTGTTCAGGTCAACCCTCCTTGGAGACACCAGGGAGCAGGGTTAGAAACTCACAGCTAGGTCCCAAATGACTGCTTAAACCAAGGTTGTAGTCACCAAAATGGAATGTTTTGTTGTCATTTTTGGGCAAGATGGCTCTAAAGTCTTATTTTTCTTTTCTTTTTTAAATCATATTTATTGAAATTTCCAAAACTCAAAAAAGAAAAAACAAAAGAAAAAGAAAAAATAAACCTTGACAAATTAAAACCTTACTTTCATTAACATCTTTCCAGGACTCCCCCAACCCCCTCCCTATTGTATTCCCCTTTCATTAATTTAGTTCCACAAGTTCTTACTCCCAATTTAAAACTTATTTTGTTTAACCCACTATTCAATTTAGTAATATAACCACTTTCCCTTTACATTCCACCATCCCTCATCATTAAAAGAAAGTTTTTTCCCCCCAAGGCCCACCCCAATTTCCTTCCACGAATTCCCTTTTTTGATAAACACGTCCAAACAAGGTAAAGAATATAAAAAGATTCAAAAAATAATTGTACACCCTTTGGATTCCAGGTCTCCCCCCCACCCTTCCCCGGTTTCGATTCCCCATGTCCATCAGTCTATCTACTGTCAGCCTGGAGATCTCACGTCCATAGCCAGTTCCACCTTGCCGGTTTTTCCTTTTTTTTTAGTAATGTTTAACTTTAAACGCCCAGTCTTAAAGACGCCCCTAACAGGCCTTTAGTTTTCCTTGGTCTTTCACAATAATATGGCTCCTCCCTTGTTCTTTCCAAGTCGTCATCAGTCCTTTGTTCTTTTTTCTCACTTTCTCAGGTTTCTTTTCCTGTTCCGCTGCAAAAACATTCTAATTCAGAAATTTGATACCTCTACAGAGGTTGTTGTTAGTTGTTAGTTCAGGAACAAAAACTTACGTCCAGTCCCTTCCATTCTTCAATAGATGATTCTATTGTCTCCTTTAATATAAACACCTCTGTAGACAAAATACTGTTTTGTTTTTGCAGCTTTCCCAGAAGATAACAAATCCTGTACGATTCCCAGAGTATTTTTCCACTTACGACCGTTCTTGTAATGTCCCAAAGCCCCTCTAGGGGGATTGTAGTAACTTTGTTTCCTCAAATCCAAAAGTCAAATTGTTATTCCTTATTTTCGACAATTTATATCCAAATTGTAACAAAACTAACCAGTAAAGTCCTCATAGCAAAATCCTCTTTATATTCTCCAACTTTGACAGCTACTTTGACAGCTGTCAAAGTCTCTGTCTCTCTTCGCCAGGCTCTCTCGCGGATCGCCCCGGTTCCCGGGGGGGGGGGGTTGCACTTTCACTCTCACCATCCACTCTTCTCCTCCAGCACAGTTTTTATAATTTCCCATCGTGGAATTAATATTTTTTATGAATAAACAGAAGCAAAGCTCCTTTCTCGACCTTAGTTGCCAAATCCTTGTTTTAAAATGTCTACAATAGGGGGGAGACTGACTTCCTTTTTGGATCTCCCCCGCTCGTGCCAAATCCGAAAAAAATAATAATTTTTTTTTCTCCTTTTAAGTCCGATTTCCAAATTACTCACGGGTTGTTGTTTAAAGTCCAAATTTTCAATAGAAGAAGTCAGCGCTCTCCGCCGAATGGCATGCGGCTTCACTCGGCAGAGAAAGCAGAGGACTCATAGCACCACGCCACCCCCATCCCCCGCTCCGTAGCCTTTAAAAAGGCTCCTTCGCGGGTTGGGGGGCGCTAACGGTTCCGTGCCCGTGGTTTTTGAGGGTCCCCGCGTAAAGTCTTATTTTTCAAATGGTGGGCTGACTTTGATTGATTCTCAGTTAAACATCTGGCTAGTTTTGATGACAATCTTGAGGTAGGTTAAAAGCTCTGAGAACTTAAAGAAGAAAAATTCGCTTCATTCAGGGACAGTTCCTGTATATATTGACCTATTCCAAGCTCTTTTTCTTTTTTTCTTTTTTTCTTTTTTTTATTCATTTTCTATAACCAAACAACAACAAAAAGAAAAAGACAAATAAACAACACACACCAAAGAAAAAAGAAAACATCAACCAACACAAAAAACATAAACAAGCCAGAAGACAAACATTAATTAACAACAAATAACGGTTGACTTCCCTCCATCTCGGTTTTGGGTTATGTAACCTAAATCCATTCTGCAGTTTTTCATTTTACATCGTCTACACACCGCAAGGATTATATTAAACCTACTGTGATTTTTATGTCTCTAGAGTTTGTTTCCATGTATGTTATGAATTTGGTCCAATCGTCAATAAACTTTGTACCTTTTTGCTGTCTAATATTCTGCGTCATTTTTGCCAAATCCATATATTCAAATAATTTAATTTGCCAATCTTTAACGGTCGGGATATTTGGGGTTTTCCAATTTTGTGCTAACAGAATACTGGCAGCTACAGTTGCGTATTGAAACATTATATGATGTTCTTTCTTTCTTTTTAACGAAAGTGTATTTGAGTATTTTTTCCAGTTCGTTGTATATGGATTCCCAAATTTTTTTAACTTCTTCACATTTCCACCACATGTGGTAGAAACTACCTTATTTGGATTTACACTTCCAACACCTTTTATCACCAGTCTTATACATTTTTTGCAATTTCACAGGGGTGATGTACCAACGGTACATCATCTTTTCCATATTTTCTCTAAGGGTAGTACAGGCTGTAAATTTCATTCCTTTAGTCCACAACCTCATCCATTTGTCAAAATCCAAATTATATCCAATGTCTATTGCCCATTTTACCATAACCACCTTGACCTCTTCGTCCTTGGTGTCCCAATCTAATAGCTGATTATACATTTTAGATAGCAGTTTTGCTTTCTATTATCTCTACCCGGAACTTAGATTTTTTCTCATTCATTCCAATCTTTTTATCTTCCTTCCATTAATTTGATGATACTGCAACCATCCTGTTAATTTGCTTTTTAACTCTTCGTATGATCTAATTTTCCATCCTCTTTCCGAATTTACCAGGAGATCTTCATAAGTCAGTCTCTCGCCTTCCATGTTTATTTTTTTAATAGTTAAGATATCAATAGGCGATAGCCACCAGGGGGTATTTTTTTCCAGTAGTTTCCTATTCTTTTTCCATGCTTCTAACAGTGTTCCTCTGATAATGTGGTTTGAGAAGCCTTTATGCACCTTCTCCTTATTCTGCCAGAGATAAGCATGCCAACCAAATCTTAAATCGAAGCCTTCTAAGTCTAGTAGATCTGTATTTTTTAAGGTAATCCATTCTCTAAGCCAGCAAAGGCACGAGGCTTCATAATACAATCTCAAATTTGGGACCGAGAATCCCCCTCTGTCTTTTCTATCCGTTAACAATTTAAATCTAATTATCAGTCTTTTGCCTTGCCATATGAATTTAGAGAGAATTTTCTGCCAGTTTTTGAATATTGCAGTACCTCTAATCACCGGGACATTTTGGAATAAGAATAATAGTTTCGGCAGTATGCACATCTTGATTGCTGCCATTCTACCTGACCAGGAGAGTTTTACAGTGGTGCCCCGCAATACGAATGCCTCGCAAGACAAAAAACTCACTAGACGAAAGGGTTTTCCGTTTTTGCGTTGCTTCACTAGACGAATTTCCCTATGGGCTTGCTTCGCAAGACAAAAACGTCTTGTGCTTTTTTTTTAAAGCCGCTTGAAGAGGTGCAGTTGCGACGGACCGTGCTTTGCAAGACGAAAAACATCGCAAGACGAAAAGACTCGCGGAACGAATTCTTTTCGTCTTGCGAGGCACCACTGTATCCTATTCCAAATATCTGATTCCTTTTGGATTTCCTTCCAGGTATTTATGTAGTTATCAGCCATTAAATTTATATTTTTCATCGTTAGCCACACTCCTAGGTATTTTACCTTTTTTGCTTCTTTGATTCCCGATTGAGATTCTAACTGCCTCCTTAGATCTTCTCCCATGTTCTTAACCATCATTTTAGTTTTAGTTTTGTTTAACTTAAAGCCCACTACTTCCCCAAATTCCTCTAGAAGTAACAGGACTTTGTCAATGCTTTGTTTTGGGTCTTCCACTGATATTACCAAGTCATCAGCGTTCCAAGCTCTTTTTCTTAATGGTGACTGTTCCTGCTCAGGCTGCACAGAAAAAGCAATTTGGTTCCAGAAATTCATTCCAATTATGCAGATAAAATATAACTGAAAGAATTCTACAGGATGGGATATTAGTGTGTGGAAATAATCCAGATCCAATTAGATATTGAGAGTCATCCTCGCACCCAGGCATCTTCACTTGGTCGCAAGTGGTCAAAATACAGGTGCAAAATGCACCTGGCTAATTTCGAACACTCACAGGGAGTCAACCTCACTGGGCTTACTCTGGAGTAAACCTGGGTAGATATGTGCAGGGCACATGCAAAACTCTGGAGCAGAAAATGGGAATTCTGTGTTTTGGGGAGCAGCTGGTGTTCTGTCTCTCTCTCTCTCTCTCTCTCTCTCTCTCTCTCTCTCTCTCTCTCTTTCTCTCACCCCCCCCCCGCCAGACAGAAAAATACCTTGAGCTTTAGGCAATGTGGTTGCAAAACCAACTTCACCCAGCTCCCACCTCTACCCTGTACAATTTATTACTACTGCTGCTGCTGCTGCTGCTGCTGCTGCTACTACTACTACTACTAATAATAATAATAATAAAATCAAGAGACCACTGGGCCTTTTACATATTAAAACATAACATACGGTACATAATATAATTGGGGCTTTTTTCAGCCATAACTCACTGGAACTCAGTTCTGTCACCTCTCAGTTGGATGCCATTGCCATTATAAGAAAACAAGGGAAGCATTCATAGTGAGTTCTGGCACCTTTTTCTAGAAAAATAGCACTGAATATAATAATAGTAAAAGTGGGGGAGACAGCACCCATTCCATGCCACTTTCTCAGATGTCTCTGATGCAGGGATGCTACTGCAGGCAGTGGGAATCCTTAACAAACTACTAAGACTTATCTGCTGTAATGAAAAACCAGCAAAACCTTTCTCAAGGAACTGGAGGGGTTTGTCTAGGTACAGCCCCCTTCTTTCTCTCTGAACTACTGTGTAAGCTGTTTTCACTGTCCGATCCCACACCTGCAGTGTGGGAACAGAAACTTTGGCCTACACTGTGAGGTTGTAGGTCTCTTCCCCCCACTTTAAGCTGCAAGCAACTTTTCAACCTCGGAGCCCCACCATCAGCCCCTCGTGTAAAATTACAAAATCGTCCAGTAGCACCTTAGAGACCAACTAAGTTTGATCTTGGTATAAACTTTCGTATGCATGCACATTTTTTCAGATACACTGAAACAGAAGTCACCAGACCCTTATATATAGTGGGAGGGTGGGGTGGGGTTTTTCTCAGAAGGGTAGTAGGATATGGGTGATTGACTCAATGGGTATGGTAAACCTGTGGCTGTTAACGATTGCAGTTAGTCCTACAGGAAAAAGCAAGGGATAGTATGCAGATGACCAAAAATAGCTTTAGCCTATTAAATGAGATAAGAACCCAATATCTCTATTCAGACCAGGTCTCTCCATAGTTTTCAGTTTAGTAACTGAATAGAGATATTGGATTCCTGTCTCATTACATATGCTAAAGCTATTTTTGGATATCTGCATATTATGAGAGCTGTTCTCTCATGTTTGAAAACTGTGCCTGAAAGAGGAGCCTCTTTCCCCAAGGAGTTCCGCGGGAGTTCACTCGGGGTGGAGCTACCGGGTTGGGCGGGTTGGAAACGGCCCCCGAGGTTGCCTCTGCAACCAGGCAATGATCCACTCTACAGCTTTCCTATCTCTATAGAAGAGCGTCGGGTAGTTCCGCGGCGGAGGCTGGGACTGCAGCTCCCGGTATCCCACGGGCGACGGGCTTCCTGCCCCTCCCCTCCCTTCTCTCCGCCCACATCCGGTCTCCTTTCCCGGCCGGCCGTTCGCATCCTTGCGTTCTCCCTGGGCGGCTTCCCGGCGGCGATGCGGCGATGTTCGTGCAGGAGGACAAGATCTTCGCGGCGAAGGTGCTGCGGGTCCGCGTCTGCGCCCTGGACGGCACCGAATGGCTGGAGGAGGTGCCCGAGGACGCGGCCGTGGAGCGGCTCAAAGAGCGCTGCCTCAAACGCGTGAGCGGAGGGGAGCAGAGGAGGGAGCGGATGGGGGCGCTGAATGCGGGGTCCTTATGTGCTCGGAGCGGCCCCGATCCTGCTGGGTTCATCAGCGGGGGTGGGGAGGGAGGCTTTGCAGGGCCAGCGTTGAAGTGGCCGGTGGTAGACGCGCCCGCCTCCCCGCTTCATAGCTGTCAACGCTTCCCTTTTTTAAATTCCGAATAGGATTCCTCGCAAGAAAAGGGAGAAGTTGACAGCTATGCCCCGCTTGCAGTCGCAGTTGTTGCTTCGAGAAGCTGTCGGATCCGACCCTCGGCCCTCTGGGGTTGGGAGTCAGGGGTGCTGCTTATGCCCCCTCCTCCGCGGGGCCTTCTGCAGGCGAAGCTGGTGTTCAGCTGCGGAATTCCAGCCTTCCCTACCTTGCGTTCACTTCCTTCTCTCCCAGGGTTTTTCTGACCGTTTGTGATTTTGCAGAACATAGGGGCTGGGTTTTGTTTTGTTTTGTTGTTGCTGTGATGTACCTTGGAAGCGTTTAGCCCAGGTGGAAAAGGCTTGCGTGCACACACACCCCATCCCCACCCCCAGTTTAGTAGTTTGATTCAGCTTCTGCTTCTTTTTACTTTCCCACCTCAGTGTGCACCCGGCAGCCTGGAGGATCCAAAATGTATAACACACCATAAATTGATACATGCAGCTTCAGAAAAGGTGCTGACCGACACAAAAACGGTCCTGGAGGAAAATATTCAAGACCAAGGTAAGGGAGTGTTGTGATAAGTAACACCCCAGGGAGTATCCAGATACCCAGAATATGCAATTAGTCTTAAGCAATGGGCAGAAGTGTGCCCATCTGAATTGCTGTCTGGAGGACAACTTTCAGCTTCTTAAGCACTCAGGACACTGAGGGGAATGTGACTGTATCATTTACTGCCATATGCTGTCCTCAGAAATAGTATTAAAGTCATTACTCTGCAGGCAGCCCCCCATTTATGCACGTTCAATATGTGAACAATTGTGTATACGTGCATCATGCTGAAGCCAGAAGTGACCTGGAAGCATCATGAAAAAATCACTGAAGCATCACTAAAAGGGGGAATAGGGTGTTGCAGGCTTTTCAATGGGTTTCAATTATACGCGATTTCACTGATGTGTGCTGTGCCTCAGAACACCCATATAAATGGGGGCCTGTATTTCATTTCTCCCTGTGGACTCATCTTCTACTGGTGGGGGCATAACACAGCAGAATACTTTATCTTCCCATACCCCCTTTGCAGAAAATGTGCAAGGAAGGCTTGTTCTCTGACTCCAGACAATTCTTCTCTCTCTAGATGTTTTAGTGCTAGTCAAGAAAAGAGCTCCACCTGCCCCTCCAAAAATGGTGGACATTTCTGCAGAGGAAAAAGTGAGTCCAGGGGCCTTGTGGGGTGGCTTCTTCTGGCCTTTGCCTTGACAAATTGTAGAAAGATACCTGTGGCTCATCTGGCTTGGATTTCAGGAGAGAGTCCATCTTGTCAGCTTGTAGGAGTATTTCTGCTTCTTTCTTTGCATCCTTTAAGGCACAGTCTGCCTGTGTTTACCCTGTGAGTCTCTCTGTGAAAAAACAGCCAGCATGGGAGCTATCCAAAGCCAGTGCAGAGCAGATCTCCCAGGGCACTGGGAGAAATTTTAAGAGTGAGGTTTAGGAAGTAGAGCTGTGTGGCTGATTGTGTGCATGTTGGGTGGCAAAGGCAGATCTGGGCAGCAGGTGGGAAGCAGCTGCTCTCTCTCTCCCCCCCCCCACCCCAAGCCGTCTTTGAGCTCTATGTCCCTGCAGCCTATTTTGGGCGGTGTGTGCTGATCATTCAAGATCTCCTAGGTTCTATATTTAGCTGCTTGCTGGCAGCCTTCCTATCCTCAATTGATAAGCAGGGTGTCTGTATCTCCCCAAGAGAGCAGTTATCAATGTACACATCTTGTAAGGCATTTTTTTAAAGGGCCAGGGGATATTTTTTCTCCAACATTTTTGTGGAAGAGATGAAAAGAACTGCAAGGCAAGAGGCATGACTAGCTGGCCAACAAAATGTGCATGTAGGGTGGTTGGGAAAGGGTGGCTGTTGCATCGTCCCCCCACCTGGTGGGCACCATTGGCAGAGAGTGAGAGGGTGCTTCCCTAAAGGATCTAGAAAGGCTCCTCATGAAATGAAACCCTCATTATAAGAGGAATGGGCATTTCCTTTCTGGAGGAGCTGGTTCTTGTTTCATTGATGCCTGCTTCTTTGAAGGAGATTGCTGCACTATGCAGACAGCATATTTCACTTCTCTTTTAGCGGAAACAGGAACAGAAGGCACCTGACAAGGAGGCAATTCTGAAGGCAACCACCAGCCTCCCGTCCCACAGTGTGGACCGCAGTGTGGCTCACCACAGTATGAGGGATGTGAGTACTCTGCTTCTCTTCTGGGCTGCTACAGTCTGGGGCCCATCAGCTCTGCTCAGCGATCTCTAGCAGTCACTACTCTGCTGGCTAGGGATGCAGGTGGTGCTGTGATCTATACCACTGAGCCTCTTGGGCATATTGATTGTAAGGTTGGCAGCATGATGGGGTGAGCTCCTGTTGCTCTGTCCCAGCTCCTGTCAACCTAGCAGTTTGAAAGCAAACCAGCACAAGTAGATCAGTAGGTACCACTGTGACAGGAAGGTATACTTGTCAGAGTGTTTCGTGCACCAGAAGTGGTTAAGTCTTGCCACATGATCTGGACGATGCGATTAAAGGAATTAAGGTGGGGAGCAAAGCATTCACAGATGATCTAGTAATCACGGTGGAAGATCAGATAGTTTTGTTATTGGAAGTACAGTGATACCTCGGGTTACAAACGCATTGGGTTACAGACTCCGCTAACCTGGAAGTAGTGCTTCCGGTTAAAAACTTTACCTCAGGATGAGAACAGAAATTGCGTGGTGGCAGCAGTGGGAGGCCCCATTAGCTAAAGTGGTACCTCAGGTTAAGAACGGTTTCAGGTTAAAAATGTACCTCCCAAACGGATTTATAAGATGAGCTGGCGGGGCTAGAATAACTCTATCAGCGAATAATTTTAAGATTAAAAATTAAATACGCAATCATGGAATCTATTTGATACTTACCAAAAGGGTGGAGGGGAGTCAAAGGCTTGGTAGAGCCTAATACATTAGGATTTTCTTTTTTATGATTCTTTGTGTTTATTTTTTCTGTACAGACTGGGGAATGGGAATAATAACCTATGTAATTTTGTCTTTTTTTGTATTTGTTTGTTGTTGTTTTTTTTGTAAAATCTGAATAAAAATTAATTTTTTAAAAAATGTACCTCCCGAACGAATTTAAGTTCATAACCAGAGGTACCACTGTATTGAGGAAAATAAAAAAAATCGACCTAGTATCAGGTTTTAAATTAAATAAACAAAAACAAAACGTATAGTTAAAAATGTCTCAGGACAAGATAAAATTAAGATAGAAGAGAAGGCAGGTATAAATATTCATAAAAGAGTGAATTCTTTAGGAATTTGGCCAACAGGAAAAATATAAATATAATTAAAGATAACTATGAAAAAACATGGAAAGAGATAAAGAGGAATTTAGAGATTTGGAGAAGAATAAATATGTCATTGATAGGAAGAATATCATTGATAAAAATGAATGTGATAATAGAGTACAGTGGTACCTCAGGTTAAGTACTTAATTCATTCTGGAGGTCCATTCTTAACTTGAAACTGTTCTTAACCTAAAGCACTACTTTAGCTAATGGGGCCTCCTGCTGCCGCTGCACCGCTTTCTGTTCTCATCCTGAAGCAAAGTTTTTAACCTGAAGCACTATTTCTGGGTTAGTGGAGTCTGTAACCTGAAGCGTATGTAACCTGAGGTACCACTGTATTGTCAAGAGTATGTAGCTTGTTGCTTGACTGGAATACTAAGGATGAAGATGTCAAATGTGTAGTGATAAAGTGGGCCAAAGACATGGGACATAATATCCAAATGTCAGATTGGAAAAAATTGTGGGGAAATGATTTGAAATTTACGGCTTGTACATTGTTAAAAGAAAATTATATGAAAATGATGTATAGGTGGTATTTAACACCAGTAAAATTATCATAAATGTACAAATCAGAAGAAATGAAATGTTGGAAATGTAAAGAGGTAGATGGTACATTTTATCATGTGTGGTGGCAATGCAAAGTTATAAAGAATTTTTGGGGAAGGATATATAATGAATTGAAAAAAAAGCTTAAAATAACTTTTGTTAAAAAGCCAGAAGCCTTTTTATTAAGAATAACATCAAGGGAAATACCCCCCAAAATATAAAAATCTATTTATGTATGCAACCACGGCTGCATGAAAATTGATAACCAAATGCTGGAAAGAGGAAAAAAATTTCACGAAGAAAGATGGGCAAATTAAGTTGATGGAATATACAGAGATGGCAAAATTAACAGGAAGACTCAGAAATCAGGATGATAACAAATTTAACAATGAATGGGAATTATTATTATTTTTGCATATATGTCAAAGCATTGTATACAAGTTGATACATCAGGATTCGAAAAACATTTGCAGTATTATGATGATAGATAAGAATTAGATATATACAGATGGAAAATATGACCTGGACATGCTTGATATAACCAAAAATAATGGAACCATGGAGAGGGGAGAGGGAAGTCACAGGATGGGGAAAATTCCCACATTGTGATATTGTATCAATGTTTATTTTATATGATGTTCGTTATGGAAAAACTACTTTAAAATTTTATTTTTTAAAAAAAGAGACGAGCACCACACCCTATAGTCGATTTTAACTGGACTTAACTGTCCAGGGGTCCTTTACCTTTACTCTGTTGGCTATGAGCACCCAGGGACAGCTGCTCCCTCCTGCCCTTCAGGGGCCCAGTTTACAAATTATGGTTCTGTTTAGCCATCATTAAAAATAAGTGATGGTTCACTGCAAAGTAGTTGCATGCTTCTGTACTAATGAATCCTCGCTGGGTCCCTACACTGCTTCCTGTTATTGCTACTTCAGGGCATAAACAAAGCTGAGTCTGGCTCCCATCTTGCTGGAGTCAGGGCAGCAGAAAAGGTACCCAGTCCAGACAGCACTGGATTCTAGCTATGGTTGCCTGTCTGTCAGTGTCATGTGTGGAAGGTTGGCTGCTTTTGAATCTCAGACCAAAAGGTATTCTCCACCCCTGTGTTAAGCCATCATTTATTTATTTATTTATTTATTTAATTTTACTATATGCTACAAAAAAGGGAATAGGAAAAAAGAAATAGAAACACTACATAACCATACATAAAAACAATTTGTCTACACAATTTTCCAGAATGCAGACTAGAAAAGAAGAAAGACAAAAGATAAAAGAAAGAAACAAGAAAAAAATGAAGAGAAAAAATACTTTTCATAATCAATTATTCCAAATTCATACTTCAAACATTACAATATTTAAATCCTAGTTAAAATATTATAAAAGACTTCCACCGCATTCACCACACGTCTCTTGGTTATCTAATTCACCTTTACATCTGTTCTTCAGTCCCTTCCTTTCCTTAAATTATTTCGGAGTCCATCTAATCTTTGTATTCTCTGTATTCTTCACAAGGTTAGTCTAAGCACAACCAAACTTTCGTGTTTGATGCCTGTTTGTGTAAATATTCATTTAAGCATTCCCATTGTTTCTGTACCATAGTTTTAGATTTATGCCTTATTATATCCGTCAATTTTGCTAACTCCAGATACTCACATAGTTTACTTAACCATTCCTTTTTTTGTTGGGATGTTATTTACTTTCCAGTAACTGGCCACCAACATTCTCACTGCTGTTGTTGCGTATAGGAATATGTTAATTTTATCTTTGGGGATATCTTTACTCAAAATTCCTAATAAGTACGTTTCTGCCCTTTTGTTATATGAAACCTTTATTATTTTTTTAATTTCTTCATGGATCATTTCCCAGAATTTTTTGATCTCTGAACATGTCCACCACATCTGCCCTTCATCTTATTGCATCTCCAACATTTATTACTTATCAATCTATTCATTTTTGCTAGTCTGTCTGGTGCCATATACCATCATTTATTTTTAACTATGGTTGAATGTCACTAGCAAACCAGGCCAGTGATTTGGCATCTTCCTTTTCTTGATGGAACTAATAACTTGTGTGTGTTGGAAAGCAATCAGGTTAATAAGATGTTGTGATCTGATTGACTTTTTGCAAGATTTCATGGATGGTGCTTTTCTAGTATTAGCGTAATATGAGTGTATTCTTAAGCTGCACCTCTTTCCCCGGGCCTTTGACACCTGAGCCCCACAGTGTTTTTCTGATTTGAACATTGTATTGTTATTTTATTGTAAGCTACCTATAAACCTTATGGTGAAAAAAGGTGTTTAAGAAACCCCCCATACCTTCCTCACCCCCTTCATTCTGCTCAGTACTCTTTGCCCTCCCTCGCTCCTGGCACAGGAACAAGGGCGGAAGGTGCATGCCTGACAAGTGACCTACAAAATGCCTTGACTGCCTTCCCTCTTTCAGTTCCAGACAGAGCTTCGGAAGATCTTGGTTTCTCTCATAGAAGTTGCCCAGAAGCTGCTAGCTTTGAACCCAGATGCAGTTGAGCTCTTTAAGAAAGCAAATGGTACGATGGGGTGTTTTCTGACCTTCTTCCTAGGACTTACATCCTGAGGTGTGTTTGGTCCACTGGTCATACAGAGGGGCTGACATGGCTCCTGCCATGGACTGCAAGCACTGTTTTGGAGATTGGGAAGGTCTGGGGAAGTTTAAGCGTGGTGGGGAGCAAGTGCCCCCCTGCTTTCGTGAGTAGAGATCGATGCCCCAAGCACACATGGACCTGCTTTTCTGCAGCACTGGTAGAGCTGAGGTGTGAACTGACCTTGCCATGCTTGTCCCTAGCCATGCTGGATGAAGATGAGGACGACCGAGTGGATGAGATTGCCTTGCGCCAACTGACAGAAATGGGCTTCCCAGAAAGCAGAGCGGTCAAAGCCCTTCGCTTGAACCAGTAGGTGTCCCTGGCAATTGAGCCTCCCCTTGAGATGGGTCCCCGCCCCCCCACAGAAGACTGTAAGTGAAGACTCATAGAATTGTAGAGCTGGAAGGAACCCTGAGGGCCATCTAGTCCAACCCCCTGCAATGCAGGAATCTCAACTAAAGCACTGATGGCAGATGTCCATCCAGCCTCTGCTTAAAAACCTCCAAGGAAGGAGAGTCCACCAGGTCCAAGGGAGTCCATTCCACTGTTGAACAGTTCTTACTGTCAGAAAAGTTCTTCCCAGTGTTTAGTTGGAATCTCCTTTCTTGTAACTTGAATCCATTAGTTCGGAACCTACTCTCCAAAGCAGGAGAAAGCAAGCTTGCCCCATCTTCCATGGGACAACCTTTGAGATATTTGAAGATAGCTATCATATCTCCTCTCATTGTCCTCTTCTCGTCCTCTTCTCCTGGCTAAACATACTCAATTCCCTCAACTATTAAGACTTGGTTTCCATATCCTTGATTATTTTGGTTGCCCTCCTCTACACACCTTCCAGCTTGTCCATATCCACAGCACTCATTGAAATTAACCAACATGACAACAGGAGCTATAACCCTTTATATTGAACTTGTGCTTCGCTTATGAGGATGAGCTGTTCCCTTTATTAAGCATTATATATATATTAAGTGATGGTCTGATGACTTGATACCAGTAAATGAATCCTAATTGGAGAGGCTCCTTCTCCCATGATTGCATTGCTATTTGGGAATGCTATGTATAGGTATGCTTATTTTTTTAAAAAAAAGAAAGGTTCCAGGGAGAGCCACCATGTGATTTCTCTCCCTGTTCCCTTTCCAACATATTCCCCAAGCATATTATAGGTTTTATGAGCCAGGGGAATGGCAGGGGGCTGTTGCTGGTAGACAGAACTGCAAGTGAGTGTGAAGAGATGGTTGGCTGCCTGTTTTCAAGTGACAGGAGCAAGTAGAGTTGGCCACTTGCTGCCTCTTCAGTTTTGTGAATACACAGCATATACAGAAGTTGTAGCTTTCTGCTGCTCTTGAGGGAATTGGTGGTGAATGGTGAATGCTCGAGCTTAGAATGGGAGGCCCAGCCAAGTTTCCAGGCTGAATTAGCCAGTTGGCGTTGAGTTCTGTGAGCACTTGCCATAGTTCCTGCCCCTCTATGGCTTGCTAAAGGTCCCCAGCAACACCCAGGTCTCTGTGTTCCAGGAGTGCAGTTCCACAGAGTTTCAGCTGTCCTTCATTTCCTCCAGCTTGTTTCTGGTGCACACGCATAATGCTCTTTCTCTCCCAGGCTCTCTTGTCTCATAGAATCATAAAACTGTAGAGTTGGAAGGGACCCTGTGGGTCATCCAGCCCAACCCCTTCAGTGCAGGAAGCTCAGCTAAAGCCACCCAACCTCTGCTTAAAAACCTCCAGTGAAGGAGAGCTCACCACTTTGCAAGGGAGTCCGTTCCACTGAAGTACAAAAGTGTGGCTGGTAGTCACTGTGGTTTGCAGGGCCACTGGCAAAAGTGGCAGGAGCCAAAGTCCACTGAGAATCGGCAAAGGGTAAACCCCCATCCCCACCCCAGTTTGTTTCTGCCCCAATGTAGTTGGTGCTGCTTCCTTACTTGTCAACTTTTTCACCCAGCATGTCTGTGACTCAGGCCATGGAGTGGCTGATTGAACACTCGGATGACCCCACCGTTGATGCCCCCCTGCCAGGTCAGTTCTCTCTGGAAAATGCCTCAGTGGAAGGAGTGGCAGCCCCCCCTGCCCAGGCGCTCGAGGGGCCCAACCAAGAAGTCGGGAGAGAAGAGCCAAAGGATGAGCTGACAGAAATATTCAAGAAGATCCGCAGGAAAAGAGAGTTCCGGCCTGATCCGCGGGTATGCTTTCTGTATGTGCACATGTGTTCTTTTGGATTTTGGTGTGAGAGTCTGCTGATGCCACTGGAAATGGTCCATAAATTCTCAGTCCACAGTGTGTCAGATTCCCAAAACGGACATTTGATTCTATACAGTGGTGGTATTTTGTGGTAACTGCTTTTTTAATCTGAAAGCTGTGGCCGTCTGTTTTCCCCCCCAAAAGCCAACATGATAAAAATGCTTTTGGGTAGGATGGTAACCATTTAGAAATTGTTCAGCTTCCCAGCTTGTCCCCTGGGCTGTTGCAGGCATCTCTAGTGCTGCTGCTGTCAAAACACCCACTTCAAATTTTCCAGCACTGACACCAAAAGGGCCCAATCTAGCTTGAGATATATTTTTGCATCTCTTTGATTTCACAGAGAGTGGTGACAAGTGGAGCTCAGCAAAATCAATGCATACCCTTTTATGGACAGGCTTATGTTTTACAATCTCCTTGCTCCTAGAAACTTGGCCTCTCTCCTCCTCTTCTGCCTCATACTTGGGTATGGCCGTCACCTCCTGGCCCTTGTATGTTGTAGACCTTTGGAAGGGCTTTGCCCTTGTCCCTGACATAAGCTCTGTGGTTCTGCTTTCAGGCTGTCATTGCCTTGATGGAGATGGGCTTTGATGAGAGAGAGGTGGTGGATGCCCTCCGAGTGAACAACAACCAGCAGAATGCAGCAGTGAGTACCTGTACCATCATGCCTGGGGGCTCTGCCTGTTCTCTTTTGCCTCCCAAACCATCACATGCACCTTGTGGGTGCCTTTGGGTGATGAGCCTCATGATGTGGGTGAATTCTTTCAAGGTCCCTTCTGTGGGTAACGTTTAGCAGATGGCATGGCTTTTTCTTAGATGCACCAAGAATGGATCCTTGCATTTGAGAATGTGGTGGAGATGCATGTAATTCTCCCTCTTTAAAAACCCTGGGCCACCCCAGTGCAATTGAATTGGCACAATCCTTGATCCTTGCCATCAAATGCAGTAATTCCTGCTTAGTGGAGAATTTTATAAAGCTGCAGCTTATTTCAGCTCATCCTGTTAGGACTCCTTTGGGCTTGGGAGTTGGAAGCCACATGTGAGGAGCTAGTGTTAAGCAGGATAGCACATGGAAGTTGTACTTTGCAGTGTGTGGCAAATGCCAAGCCTTATACTGGAAAGGACCATTGCTGGGCTGGGGTGGTAGTAGTAGAGAGGGGTTAGAGCAGGTAGCCTGCTTCTGTGTGAAATCTCCATTGGCTTCCTTGGAGCTTGTGTTCGTCTGCCATACTCTTGTTTCCCTCATCAGAAAACAAATGTTGTTAGAAGATGGATGCTCTGTAAAAGTAAGCGAGGAGTGAGGCTGTTGCACTGGGGGGCTTTTCTTTAGTTCATCTGGTGGGCCACTGTGAGGACAGGATGCTGGGCTGGGTGGGTCTTCTGCTTCATCTGGCCACCAGATTCTCTAGAAAATGCTTGAAAAGCAGGAGAAATTGTCTCCTTCCTGGGTGAGCTTCTGCTGCTTTCAGTTAATCTCTTAAGTAACTTTGTCTGTGTCTGAATTGTAACCCTTGTTTTTGTGCGGAAACTGTACTAAGACTTCCAAACTAAGCATTAAAAAGCAGAGCCATGCGTGAATTGTGTTTACAGCGAAAAGGAAGTACAGTGGTACCTCAGGTTACAAACACTTCAGGTTACATATACTTCAGGTTACAGACTCTGCTAACCCAAAAATATTACCTCGGGTTAAGAACTTTGCTTCAGGATGAGAACAGAAATCATGTGGCGGCGGCGCAGCAGCAGTGGAAGGCCCCTTTAGCTAAAGTGGTCTTCAGGTTAAGAACAGTTTCAGGTTAAGTATGGATCTCTGGAATGAATTAAGTACTTAACCCAAAGTACCACTGTAAAAGGATTTGCTGCCTTAACGTGTTTCCTTCTGACTTGCTCTGCAGTGTGAGTGGCTGTTGGGAGACCGGAAGCCCACCCCAGAAGACTTAGACAAGGGGATAGATCCTGCCAGCCCCCTCTTCCAAGCCATCCTAGAAAACCCAGTGGTACAGTTGGGACTCACGAATCCTAAAACGCTACTCGGTCAGTACTCTTGTGCCATGGGAAATCTGTGTGGGCTGAATTAGTATGACTCTTTGTAAAGGGACCCCTGACCATTAGGTCCAGTCGTGGCTGACTCTGGGGTTGCGGCGCTCATCTTGCTTTATTGGCCGAGGGAGCCAGCGTACAGCTTCCGGGTCATGTGGCCAGCATGACTAAGACGCTTCTGGCGAACCAGAGCAGTGCACGGAAACGCTGTTTACCTTCCCGCCGGAGTGGTACCTATTTATCTCCTTGCACTTTGATGTGCTTTCAAACTGCTAGGTTGGCAGGAACAGGGACCGAGCAACAGGAGCTCACCCCGTCTTGGGGATTCGAACCGCTGACCTTCTGATCGGCAAGTCCTAGGCTCTGTAGTTTAACACACAGCGCCACCCGCGTCCCTTTGTGTTAAGCAGCCCCAAATCCTGCAGTATCTCAGGAGGCTTACAAAAAATGGTATTGCGTTTGAAATAAGAACCTAAAGACAGCAACAAAATGGAATCTGCAGCAATTAAACTGCAAAAGTAGTTCAGCCTATTGGACCAGTTACTTTTTGTAAGGGAATTTTCAGTCTCTCCAGTTGATGCTTGTTTTGGGCTGCTTAACTGGACTCAGAGTCCAGGTTGGAAACTGAGATGGGGAAATGCATAAAATGTTGTAGTTTATCTTGTATCTTATAAATTGAACATCCCCACCCTCCTTCCTTTGGCAGCCTTTGAAGATATGCTTGAAAACCCTTTAAACAGCACTCAGTGGATGAACGATCCAGAAACAGGGCCAGTCATGTTACAGATTTCCCGAATCTTCCAGACGCTGAATCGCACATAGGAGGAAGAGGAGGAGGAAGAAGAACAAGATGATGAACAAGAAGAAGGGGGGAGGAGTAAACCTCCTTGCTTGTATGGTCATTTTGGACTCTTTTTGGCCCCGAGTCTCCAGAAGAACAAAAAGGGCAAATTGTTTACCAGGAGAGAGCAGAAGTAGTGTGTTGGGTGTTCACTCTTTGCATTTTGGGGTTGCTGTGTCACCCACTTTTTGTTTGCAGTTCTGGCTTACTTACTGTGTGATTATTATTATTATTCCACACACACACACCCCGTGTTAGTGGAAGATGGTTTGAAGACTTAGGTGTTTGTTTTCTTTCAAGTGTTTCTATAGAAACAGGAAATTATACATCTAAATACATGAAAAGGTGTTCACAGTTATCTCAGAATGTGTTTATTGAAGAAATGAAAAGATAATTCATGTTTTTAATGTTCAGACTGAGTGCAGAGGCCTCTTCCTGACTGGCCCCACAGTGTCAGCTCCAGAATGCTTGTTTCTCCTCATACAGTTACCTCTGCACTGAGATAACGAACGCCATTCTCGCATTCTGTTTTTTGTCATTGTAGAATAGAGAGACCCTGGAAGTAACCTTCCTCACCCCATCTGAAGGAGCTGGCATTAAGAACATAAGAATTGGTCACCCCCAGCTTTTTCTTTCTGTCTGAAGCCCTTCTGAGGCCGGGTCTGGTTTTGGTCAGGGTTCCTTCGCAGAGAATAAAACACATCTTGCATGTGGCTGTCTGTGCTAGTTGTTTCTTGAGGGCAGCATGACCGGGTGGGGGTGAGACAAAGTGCTGTTAGACCTCTGGGAACAGGGTTGGTTTGTGCCTACCCTAAGAGCTTTGGTGTAACCAAGAAAAGCTGATTTGGTGGCTAGGAACAGGGTAACTGAATCAAGGCCATTACATATATCTTCAGGAACATGTCAACGCAAGTGTTCAGGAAGAGTAGCAAATAAGTATAAATCCTGGCATTAAGCGGCTAATATCATGTACCTTTGGCCCTGTGGGAGAGGGGAGAAGTGTGCTGTTGTGTTAATGTTCCCTCGTACTCAACTAGCAGAGAAATATTTAGCTTTGCACTCTCCCTAAGGTGCAACTAAAAACCCTAGGCCAAATGAACCTATGAATTGGATATGGAGGAAGCAGAACAAAACCAGTGTGAATGCACCTATGCATATAGAGGATTCCTAGTTCAATGCCCAGATACAGCTAGGAAAGACTCCCTGCTTGAAACTCTTGAGAGCGGCTGCCAGCCAGTGTAGGCAATACTGAGATGGATGTGACCAACATGATTCAGTATAAGGCAGTTGCTGCATGTGTTCTGTGAAATCTCTGAGCTTGGATTTCACAGGAGCCTTTCCAAACATACTTGGACAATATAACATTTCCACCCATACAACAATTGCTATGGACCAGAGGAACTACTGTCATAATTTTCAAACCAAATTATTATTATCATTAACATTATTATTATAATATTGTTTATACCCCGCCCATCTGGCTGGGTTTTCCCAGCCACTCTGTGTGGCGTCCAGCAAAATACAAAAAATAATAAAATGTCAGACATTAAAAACTTCCCTGAACAGGGCTGCCTTCAAATGTTTTCTAAAAGTTGTGTAAATCTTTATCTCCCTGACATCTGATGGGAGGGAATTCCACAGCCACTGCTGAGAAGGTCCTCTGCCTCTTTTCCAATGCAGACTGGAAAGGGATCTGCACTCTCACCAGCAGTAGATTTCAGATGGCCTTGTCTGTTTTCAGACCCTCTTTGGACAGTTTCTAGCTTGAATGCAGTTCATGCAAAGTTGGAAAAATTAAGCTCAGCAAAACAAGATTACTGAATTTTTCAGAGTATAAGTATAATACAATGTTTCTTGCTATAAAAGTTTGTCAAAAATTGGGGGCCGGGCTGTCCTTATACAGTGAATGCACAGGAGTTCGGGCTCTGGCGTGGGTGGCTCAGGTTCTAGTTCTGGTTCGGGCAGTCCAGGCTCGGGTTGGGTTCTGGCATGGATGTTTAAAATATTGATTTCTTAATTTGGGGTTCAGAAAAATAGAGGCCATCTTATACGTTGGGGTGTCTTATACACAGTATTACTCTTGTTTAGAGGTGGAAGCTTTTCTTTTGTCAATTAATTGATCCTTAGCGTGAAAGGAACTTTATACATTCAGAAAAGAGCATAGAGGAAGGAAGATTCCTTGCACAGTCATTTTTAGGAGTAGGCTCGAACCCTTCTCCTTGACACACTAGCTTTCTTAGCATGAGGTTCCTTACTAGGCAAATGATTCATCCTAGCCATCCTTTCCTTGCATCCTGAAGTCATATAGTTCCATGAAGGCTGCATCATGGGTTTTTTGTAAATAGGTCACAAATAACAGAACAGGGAGTTGGAACTGTTGACCAGAAATAATACTACAGATTAAAACTGTTGCATACACAGGAAAGAGGGCAGGTTGGACTATTACACTCATCCTAAAGTGAAAAGGTGGGATGAAATTGGCTATCTGCAGGTGTTAATAGATGTGTGTTTCAATCTCTACTTGTCCTGTGGTTTATTGCTGTAGATCAAGCATGTCCAAGAGGTAGATTGTGATCTACTGGGTGTTCCTGGTAGATTTGGCCCCTCAGTGATCTCCCCCCTCCCCAAAAGGGGGGAAAAACCACTGTGGCTTCCTGAAAATAGCTCAGCAACTTCGCCTTTCCCAAAAAAGCTGAACAACTCTAAAAAAAGCTGAACAACTTTGGACCATCCAACGACAATGGGTAGATCACTGCCAGTTTTCCTATACTCTGAGTAGATCACAGTCTGTAGACTATTGCATAGGTATGACAGGAGACCTTCCACAATGAACTCTGCTGATCTTACTCTTGGTACAAGTCTGATCTCCAGATGTGTCTCAAAGGCATTCAGGAAACATCATGAGTTCCTCACACCTTGCATAAAGGTCAGCATGTGTACATTTTGTTGCTAGTTGTCTTATTTGGTGATCACTCGTAGCTGAGTAAGATTCCATGAACATGGTCTTAAGAGTGAGTCCATAAGTGACTGTGGAGGCCAATTCTGGATCCACACATCCTTCCACAGTGGGGATGTAGGTTTCCAGGTAGGAGTTGATCACAGTGAGGGTTTGCCAAATGTGCTTTCCTCTTAGCATGTTTCTCCCTTTTGTCCTGAGTTTGAGCATCTTCACAGTCCATGAGACCTTTGGTAAAGGCTGTTCTCCAACTGGAGCACTCGCAGGCCAGTGTTTCCCAGTTGTCAGTGTTTATACTACATTTTTAAAGATTTGCCTTGAGAGAGTCTTCGTTGGCAACCAGCATTATGCTTTCCATTTTTAAGAATAGAGTAGTTGCTTTGGAAGATGATAATCAGGAATCCGAATAACATGACCAGTTCAACAAAGTTAATGTTGAAGAATCATTGCTTCAACACTGGTAATCTTTGCTTCTTCCAGTACACTTGCATTAGTTCACCTGTCTTCCCAAGTAATGTGTAAAAATTTTCAGTGACACTGTAGATGGAATTTTTCAAAGAGTTGGAGATGGCCCTTATAAATGGTCCAAGTTTCATAAGGATACAGTAAGGTTGGTAGTACAATAGCTTTGTAAACAAGCATTTTGGTTTCCCTGCAAATGTCCTGGTCCTTAAGCACTCTGCACTTCAATAGGGAGAAAGCTGCATTCACAGAGTTCAGGTGATGCTGGATTTCGGCATCAATGTTGGCCCTTGTGGGAAGATAACTACGCAGGGCGGAGAAGTGATTAACACTTTCCAACATGACACCGTTGAGTTGGATTTGTGGCACTGCAGAGTTGTTGTTTTGTGCTTGTTGGTGCAGCACTTTGGTTTTTTTGGATGTTGAGTGATAGGCTAAGCTTTTCATAAGCTTCTATGAAGATATTTAAGATGGTTTGGAGGTCATCCTCTGAGTGTGCACACATTACGTTGTCATCAGCATACTGAAGCTCTATAACAGAACTTACAGTAACTTTACTTTTTGCTTTCAGCCTACTCAGATTGAAGAGCTTTCCATCTGTTCGATACATGATTTCTACTCCAGTGGGCAGTTTCCCTTTGCTAAAGTGTAGGATCATGGCAATGAAAATAATAAACAGAGTTGGGGTTGTTTAACACCTGATCCCATTGTGAATGATTCACTTTGAGAGCCATTGTTATCTGCTGGTTGTTGCTGTCATATTATCATGGAGGAGCTGAATGATGTTTACACATTTATCTGGGCAGCCAATTTTCAGAAGGACAGTCCACAGGGCATTACAATTTACAGCGCCGAAGGCCTTAGGTCAATAAACACCATATACAGGGGTTGGCTTTGCTCTCTGCATTTTTCTTGAAGTTGTTGAGTGGTGAAAATCATGTCCACTGTCCCCCTAGAAGTCATAAAACCATTTTGGAATTCAGGAAGGGTAGCCTCAGATATTGTTAGGTTTGCTAAGATCCTTGCAATAATTTTGCTGGCCGCAGCTAATCAAGAGATGTCTTGATAGTTTCTGCAATCCGTTCTATCACCTTTTTAAAAGAAATTGATAATTTTGGCATCCCTAAAATCTTCTGGAATCTCCTCTCCCAGATTTTTTCGATGAGCTTGTGAAGTTGTGTAAGTTCAATTCTTCCCACTTTGAAGACTTCAGCAGATATCTCATCAGGTCCTCTGGCTTTGTTGTTTTTTCATTTGGTTAATAGCTGTACATAACTCTCCCAGATTTGGAGATACTAAGCTGATCTCTAATTTGTTTTTGTGGAATTTGTAACCTCAGCAACTATGGGGGAGCTGCATTTAAGGAGATGCTGGTAATGTTATTTCCAGTGCAATGCAATAGTTTCTTTGTCTTTTAGAAGTGTGGTACCATCTGTTGAGCGTAGGGGGCATATGCCATGATTTATTGGCCCATAGATGGTCTTTGTGGCAAAGCCTACTCCATGTATTTAACGTTCTTGTTCTGGTAGGCCTTTCCAGAAGAATGTGTAGCCTCCTTTTTGTTCCTTCAGTTGTCACTCTTCTGCTCTTGAAACTCATTCTTGAAGCGCTGCCATAACAATGTTAAAATGTCGCAACTCTCTTGCTTTTTTTAAATGGGGATATTTCAGGTTCTACTTTGGCCAGCAGGGGGTACCAGAGCCTCGAGAACAAAATCTAGTTCCCTTCCGTTCCAGCTGTGGAGTAAGGTGGGATTCTGACTGCTGGGGTAAGGAAACTGGTGTGATTCAAGTCTTGCCAAACACAGTCATTTGCTCAGGTGCAAGTCCAGGGAAGGAAGAGCAGTGCCCACTGAAACCACTGTGGAGCCAGCCTGGGCACAGCTGTGCATTAGGTAGTTCCTTCTTTAGTTTATACCCCTCTGGGGGGAACAGTCTCTTAAGTGCCAAGACAGACAGAGCCCAGATTGAGACCCACAACTAGCGATGTTAAATTCTCGAGAATAGTCTTTAAATGTACACACCTCATTAATCGATAATATTCTCCATAATATTCTCTACAGTGGTGCCTCGCAAGACGAAATTAATTCATTCCGCGAGTTTTGTCGTCTTGCGATTTTTTTCGTCTTGCGAAGCACTGTGTCGGAAAAGTTTTGGAAAAGCTTCAAAAATCACCAAAGTCTTCAAAAACCTCAAAAAAGGCTACCACACCGCATGCTATGAGTTGCTCCTCGAAGTCAAGTCGCAACTGTATTAACGGTGTTAAGAAAAAGGAAACAAACTTGCAAGACGTTTCCGTCTTGCGAAGCAAGCCCATAGGGAAAATCGTCTTGCGAAGCAGCTCAAAAAACAAAAAACCCTTTGTCTTGCGAGTTTTCCGTCTTGCGAGGCATTCGTCTTCCGAGGTACCACTGTATTAATGAGGTGTGTACATTTAAAGCAGCTGTATAGATGACACAGAATTTACAGTTTGTGGATGATATTCTCCGGAGAATTTTCTAGCAGAGAATATTCTCACCTCACATCACTACCCACAACTGCCTCTAGGCACAGCAGGATCCTGGATGCTGTGGAAGGGGTTTATCCAGGGGTTTCCCTTACCATTTCACCCCCTGAGATGAAACGAGAATATGCAAAGGAATTTGCTGCCAAGGAGTGTGGTGGAGTCTCCTTCTTTGGAGGTCTTTAAGCAGAGGCTTGACAACCATATGTCAGGAGTGCTCTGATGGTGTTTCCTGCTTGGCAGGGGGTTGGACTCGATGGCCCTTGTGGTCTCTTCCAACTCTATGATTCTATGATTCTATGATTCTATGATTCTATGATTCTATGATTCTATGCTGCCCTGTGCGTGCACTGCACCCCTACCTCTTTGCCAAAGCCTCACTTACTGGGGTCATGCAACTGCGGCTTCCAGGTTCTGGAGAGAACTTGCGAGAGTCCTATGAGATTGTGAGAACCTTGGGAGATTGTCAAGATGCATCTCTACAATCTCGAGGGGCTCTTGCATGATCTCGCTGGATTCTGGAAGCTGCAGCAGCCACTTCTCCATGCTTCTCTTCTGGTGGTGGCAGGAAACAACTGTGTAGCAGAGATTGCCAAGTAAAAGCTAGCACACACCATGCACTCACAGTAATTACATTGGCTAGAAGTTGTCCACTCTCTGAGCCCAGAGAGAGTTCTTTGCTTTCAAAGTCCTTGTTGTGCCAAAGTCCACAAGGTACGTGCTAAGTCTAGCTGCTTTCAAAGTCCTGCAACTTTCAGAGTTCTCTGAGTCCAGACATCTTTTAAGTTGTCCAACTTAAAAGTGAACGCTTCTCTTCACAAAGTTTTCTAAATATTTCCAACAAATTCTCCTACAGGGAAATGCCGTAACGAGCCCTTTACATACCCAGCTCTATGTGCTTATCTGCACAGCAACACAGTAAAGACAAGAGTTACAAGAGTCTGCAGCTGCACCTGCACCGTGTGGGGGGGATCATTTCTGCCCACTCAAGTGAAATTAACATTTTTTCGCTTTCCCCCTCCCTCCCTTCTTGAAAGGAGCCTTTCCCCAACTAAACTGCACCTGGTGCATGTGTGCAGCTCTTCCTTGAAAGTGCTGATGGGGTAACAGGCTTTGCTTAGTGTGCTTTTGGGAATTGCTAGTGATCATGAAGGTGCTCATGTCTGCCAACTGCTTCTTTCCCCTGGACCAAATGCAGAGGTTGTACGCTTTGGGCTTTCTTTGACATTGCCTGCATGATCTCTAAACATCCAGAAGTGGAACATTGCTCCAGGATTGGCCAAGTCAGGAGGTGTGCCTGGGGATTCTGCTGTGGTCACTGCTGCCACTACTGCTGAGCACTGGCCCTCAAGCCTGATAATCATGTGATCCTCTAAGCTGATCTGAGGATCATAGGATGGCTTACAATATAAAAACACAAAAATATGTACCATAACTGAGGAGGCACATGAAGAAGGGCCTCAGATGATAATCAACAGCTTAAAAACTCTACTTAAAAACTTCCAAGGAGCGAGAATCCACAACGTTCCAAGGGAGTCCATTCCACTGTTGAACAGCTCTTATCATTAGAAAGTTCTTCCTGATGTTTATTCAGAATCTCCTTTCTTGTAATGTGAAGTCATTGCTTTGGTCCTACCCTCCAGATCAGAAGAAAACAAGCTTGCTCAGTCTCCCATTTGACAGATTTAAAATAGATTTTAACCCATCCATTACCACTGATGTCACTGGATCCTTACATTGGGCTGGGGTGAGGCCCTGGGTGGGACCCTCTGGCAGAAAGGAAAGCTTAGCTAGGAGGGGTATTCTAGTCCAGAGCCATTTCCCTTTCCCACCGGAATGTCTCAATGGCTGGAAATAAATTGCCATGAACCATGCTGCTTTAATCACCCATCCCTACTCCCATGGCATTGCTAATCACAAACCAGTGAAATGTTGAACTTCGTTTGGGAAAACAGTAGTGGAGAGATGGAATTGGTCAAACGCTGTAAGTGTAAAGCTGCAGGAAAGGGGAAATCCCCACCTTTCCAGGGCATGCTGATGAGGAGGAGATTGTGGAATCGGGGTGTGCTGCTCCTGTCCCTGCAGTCCTGTTAATCTGGAGCTGGAGAGTGTGTGATCTTTTGACTAAGCACAGTGCTTGTGAGTTGTGGAATATCTGCTCCTCTGAATGGGGACATTGAGCTGGGTATCTGACTTCTAGCCAGGCAAGGAGAGCTGGGGGTCTCCTTGAGTTGAGCTGTAGATTGGTTACTATGGAGACTGGCTAATGAAGCCCTTGGCAGCAGCTGCCTTTGACGATGAGCGCATCCCCTGATTCAGAAGCAAAAAGCAATTACAGCTGTGTGTGTTTGCACGCGCGTGCGCATGCACGTTTGGGCAGGAGGAAGATGAGCTCCAAGCTGATGCAGCTCTTTTGTGGTGGGAGGGGGCAATGCTTAGTGAGTCAGAGGTCTCCCTCAGCATGTCAGAAGCCTTGCCAGGCCCCACCACAGGCAAAAGAAAATGCAGGATTTTGCATCTCAGAGAGAGCAGGAGTCGGCTGTAAAGAGATCACAACAATGGAACCATACTTCGCTATGCACATGGCTTCCCGAATCCCCCCTGCAATATAAATTTTAAGCCTCTCCTGGCACTCCTGCCAGTACAGAGCTGCTGTTACAGCACACGTTGGCAGCCTCCTCACCACTCTTTCAGAGCTGTGCTTTTGTGCCTTTATTAAATGGGTCACCATAAAACATCCAGGTGCCAAAGGTCCTTGGCTTCTTCAATGCTTGGATGATTTCCTTTACAGGCTGAGAAGAAAAATGACCCCTCAGAACCACTGGCCTTTTGTCTTGTTTCCTTACAACCATATGCTTCTTAAGGGATCCGTGGGGCTGGCCAGCAAGCAAGGGCCACAGTCAGCCGTAGGTAACCATCAGACTTGATTCCAGTGGCGTAGCGTGGGTTGCCAGTGTCCAGGGCCACATGGAGGGATGGGGTAGGTGGGAGGGAGGGAAACAGGTGGAATACTCATACACATTCAACTGCCTAAGGGCATCCATGTTACCCAGGAGATTGCAGCTGCAGAGATACAAAGTCATTCCATGGTCTGAAGAGATCACTTCTTGATTTGCATGGAGAAGCCATTTTCAATGGAGACCAGCAATGGAAACATGCAGCTGTATTGAGGTGTTGAAATTTTCTGCCCCTAACAATTTTGCACCTGGGGCAAATGCCCCTGTGGTCCCTTCCCATGATATGTCACTGCTTGATCCAAAGCTTTGACTTTTGCACAATTGCCCCTTCAGCAATTTCATTTCATTCATTCTGCCAGAAAAGCCAGTGGTAAGCAAAAGTGTAATGTAAGAAGAGCCCTGCTGGATCAGGCCAATAACGCATCTAGCCCAGCATCCTGGTCTCACAGTGGCCTACTTGATGCCCCAAAGGGAAACATACAAGCAGAAACTAAGCACAAGAGAACCCCCCCCCCCGGTTTCTATGAACTGGTATTCAGAAACTACTGCCTCTAGAAGTATTGTTTATTTATTTGATTTCACAAAATCTATGCACCACTTGATTGTAAATAAAACACACACACCCCAAAGCAGTTTCCAAAAGCAATAAAATCATCACAAAGAAAAAGGAACAATAATTTAAGACTATTGAAAAGTTAAAATAACAATAGACCGAAAACAGATTAAAACCCTTTTCCCCCTACGACGCTTAATTTTATGCACTTCTACCATGTTGACATATAAAACTCTAGAACTGATTCCTCCATAGAATCATGCAGGTGTTTAAGCAATGACATTCATACCTATGATGCCAGGCACATTCATCACTGTGGCTGCTGGGGGGGGGGATAGAGCAGCCATGGAAATGTCTCTGGACTCCTTTCTTTCCGACAGTCCCTCTACACATATATACGAACATGTGGAGAAATTTGTCAGGGTGACCTGGCTCTGAGAGAGCAAACAGTTCAAGCTGTTTCAAAAAGGAATCCATACAAATAAGAAGGCAAGCCAAGGAAATGCCACGTGGGTGGCCAAAATCAGATGTCAGATGAGCCAGGAGCCTTTGTGTAGCAGAGAACAGCACTGAAGAATGTATCCCAAGTGATGCAGCCTTGATGAAAGGGCAAAGGCCTTCTTGTGTGTGGGAGGATGTTCAGCCAAAATCACGAATGCATGATTATTAGTCACAAACAGGGGCAATGGCACCATGGAGTTTCAGAACCTGTATAGAGAAGACCTTTATAGTGGGGATATCATAGTCATACCCCCAAACCTAGTGGCGGGAACTGACAATGGACTAATCCCCACCTCTTCCTACCTGTCATTACTCACCCTTTTCCTTACCTGCAATGAGGTCTGATGTCTGTAAGCTCTCCTCCAGATCGCACATGCCATTTTGAACTGGACTACGGACTTTTATAAAGTTTAAGAATTATTGCCTGCCTGATTTTCATGTTGAATTCTGGCAAGACTTTACTGATATGATGAACCTTTTTGTTTTCTTGTTTTACTTAAAGAGGCTGAGATTGATTGCTTGGTTAAGAGGGAAACCTAAAAAGGGAGAAGATAATCCAAGTCCGCCTAATGCAACATTGGATATAATCATTGTTCTAGAAGGCTATGCAAATTTGCCCTAATAGCTTCTACAAGTAAGCTGAGCATGGGTGGTGATTTTTGTGGGACATTATTGCAGTCAAATGAGCAATTCATGTTTTGCCAGATGCACACATGAAGGGGCTGAGGCTCATAGAGGTTTTCTGAAACAACAACAACAACAATAACAAACTGCTGGAAAGAACTCTGTGAGATCACTTCCTGTGTCTGCGTTGGCAAGAAGTTGTGACACTACTCTCTGTCTCTTTCTTCATCATGCTTCCAAACTGACCACACGTGCATGTATGAGTTCTGCAGCTCCGACACCATCTTTGAACTTTCATTTTGTTTTTTCTTTTACTTTACAAAGTTATTATTGTACTTTGCCAGATCTTAACCTATTACAGTATTTGTAAGAATGGATTCCAAATACAGTGGTACCTCAGGTTAAGAACTTCTGGAGGTCTGTTCTTAACCTGAAACTGTTCTTAACCTGAGGTACCACTTTAGCTAATGGGGCCTCGCGCTGCCGCCACACGATTTCTGTTCTCATCCTGAAGCTAAGTTCTTTTTTTTTAAATCATTTTTATTAGCAATCTCAACATAACAAATTATCAAACCATATAATCACATACATTATTTTCCCCCTTTCCTCCTCCCTCCCTTCCATCCCTCCCCCCCACCAAAGACTTCCCTCAGCTCCTCTCTCTGATTTCTCAGCACGTATTATTCTCTTCATGTTATAAAATTTTAGATATCCTCACATTATCTATCTAACATGTTATCAACCAATAAATTTGTGTATGTTTATTCAAAACCTGCCAAGGAGTCCAGTTCATTTTGTTGTCTTTTTAAATAATTTGTAAAACGCTCCCATTCTTCCTTAAACCCACAGTTGTCCTTATCCCATAATATATACGTTAGTTTAGCCAACTCTGCATAACTCATCAGTTTTTCTTGCCACTGTTCTTTCGTTGGGATTTCCTCATTCTTCCATCCTTGTGCTATCAAGACTCTTGCCACTGTTGCAGCATACATAAATTCTTTATTTTTCTTGGCAGGACTTGTCCTACAATTCCTAACAAAAATGCTTCTGGTTTCTTGACAAATGTCATTTTAAACATTTTTTTTCAATTCATTATATAGTGGTACCTCTGGTTGCGAATGGGATCCATTCCAGAGGCCCGTTTGCAACCTGAAAAGAACATAACCCGCGTCTGCGCATGCGCGGGTCATGATCCGCCGCTTCTGCGCATGCATGTGATGTCATTTTGCGCATTTGCACATGCGCGAGTGGTGAAACCCGGAAGTAACCCGTTCTGGTACTTCCGGGTTGCCGCGGGACGCAACCTGAAAATGCTCAACCTGAAGCAAACGTAACATGAGGTATGACTATATATCATTTCCCAAAATTATTTAATTTCTCTACATTCCCACCACATATGATAAAAGGTCCCTTTTTTTCTTTACATTTCCAACATATATTTGACCCGGTTTTATACATTTTTGTAATCTGTACTAGTGTAATATACCATCTATACATCATTTTCATGTAATTTTCTTTCAAGAGAGAACAATCTGTAAATTTCAAGTTTACTTTCCACAATTTTTCCCAGTCTTCAAATTGTATATTATGTCCTATATCCTGTGCCCATGTGATCATAACCGATTCGAGCTCTTCATCTTTTGTTTCCCATTCTGGCAAAATACTTTATGCTTTCTTCAGTAGCTTCACTTCTTCTTCTATAACTTCCTTTTGAAATCTAGAAGTTGTATAACTAAACCCTTTCTTATTATTCTCCTTGTACATCTCATGTAGTTGTCTGTAATGTAACCAACTCTGAAAATGATATTTAATTTCCCCGTAATCTTTTAGCTTCCATTTCCCTTCTTGATCCTTCAGCAAATCTCTGTATGTAGGCCACTTCCCTTTTTCGCCAAGCGGTTTGAGTAACAAAGTTTCAATTGGTGATAACCACCAGGGTGTTTTTTTGTTCTATTAAGTCTTTATATCTCTCCCACACCCTCATTAGTGATCTCCTAATTATATGATTGTAGAATCCCTTGTGGACTTTTACTTCCCCATACCATAAGTATGCATGCCATTCAAGTCTGTTATCATGACCTTCCAGATCTAATGTTTCTTCCTTTTCCAGTTTTATTCAGTCCCTAATCCATACCAAACATGCAGCCTCGTAGTATAATTTGAGGTCTGGGAGGGCAAACCCACCTCTTTCTTTTATATCTGTAAGTATCTTATGTTTAATCCTCGGCCTTTTTATCTCAGACCACCCTTTTTCATAATTGTCTTTGTAAACATTTATGGGTTTTGCTGTTAACCATATCCCTAAATATTTTACTTTTTTATGAACTTCTATCTCAATGCTTTGCATCAACTCTTTTTTCTCTTCTTCCTTCAATTTTTTTACTAATAGCTTAGTATTATTTCTGTTTAATTTAAATCCTGCCACTTCCCCAAATTCTTGAATCTTTTCTATCACTCTACTGAAACAAAGTTGTTAACCCAAGGTAGTATTTCTGGGTTGGTGGAGTCTGTAACCTGAAGTGTCTGTAACCCGAGGTACCACTGTATCATTGAATTTGTCCATTGCCAGTCTGCGTTTATGTGCAAGTTGTTCATATGTTGCAAGTTTGTATAAGTTTCCAATTCAATCGTAGAAGTGAGCCGCATTTTTCTTTTTCCAATTCATCAATATCAGTCTTTTTGCTGTGGTAGGGGCACAGAGAGTCCACTCATAATGTCCTTTTGTAAGGTTCTACCTTGTACTTTTGTAACTTAGATAGTAGATTTAAACTTTCCTTCATTCTGCTACTGTAACTACTGCTTCGAGACCTAGATTAAGTAAGTAAACACTACTTTTATTCACAAAACAATGTTTGTGAGATATTTTTTTTAAGGGGGAGAAAAGGGGTAATACCAGGAAAATCCAGTCTGCCTTACAGCACCCTGGATTATTGTTTGCAGAAGGTTAAATCAACCTTGTCTTAGCTTCCAAATTTAAGCAGCAAAGGATGGTATTCTGCTGATCTCACAAACATGAGCAAGGAAGGATAATAACTAAGCAATATAACCTCTCCTAGTGTCAAAACCCGTTCCTACAATTTTTACTCTGCTTAAATAGGTATTTGCATTCTCACACAAGTGAGAGGAGGAAAGATAATTAATAAATAAAATATCTTCTCCTACTCAACCAAATCCATCCAGCAAAGTGCAAGGCAGAGAGGCAGGGAGAAGCTGGAAGAAGAAGAGGGAAAAGTGGGAATGTGGACTTTGGTGGTAAAAGGAAAGTTAAATCCAGTCAAAGGCAACTTTGGGGCGGGCACTCATCTCGCTTCAGGCCGAGGGAGTTTGTCCATAGACAGCTTTCTGGGTCATGTGGCCAGCATGACAAAACCACTTCTGGTGCAATGGAACACCATGACAGAACTCAGAATGCACGGAAACACCGTTTACCTTCCTGCCGCAGCGATACCTATTTCTCTTGCACTGGTGTGCTTTCAAACTGATAGGTTGGCAGAAGCTGGGACAGAGCAATGGGAGCTCACCCTGTCACAGGGATTCGAACCTGTGTTTGGCAAGCCCAAGAGACTCAGTGGTTTCTCTGAACTTCAGGTGGTGCTAGAATCAGAGATGGAAGGAAGGATCCCCAAGGAGAGCTTGCCCAGCAACTCTCCTTATCCACCAAGATAAAACTATGCAGAACAGAAAACAAAGGAGAGATCTATCTATGGCTACTAGACATGATGTCTATGCTCTGCTCTCCACAGCTGGAAGCAGCAGGCAGCAATGCTTCTGAACAGCAGTTGCCTTAAATCACAGGACAAGTGAGTACTCTTGTGCCCAGGTCCTGATTGCTGGTTTCCCACAGGTATCTGGCTGGGCACGGTGAGAACAGAATGCTGGACTAGATAGGCCATTGGCCTGATCCAGCAGGCTCTTCTTATGATTGCTGCAAACCAAGGGCAAGCTGGTGGCTGAGGTTTACAGGATGCCCCACGAGAGAGGAGCCAGGACCACCTTTGTGGCCTCCATGCCAGGGAAAAGTCAAACATGCTCTCCTGGGTTCTAACCAAACTACAAGTCTCTGAACTGACCCAAATTTCCAGCACTTGGGTGTGAATGTTCTGAGAGGTTATTTTTAAAACAATCTGCTAATTAGTTGCTCAATGCTGCTTAAGAAAAAGTAGTGAAAACAAGTTCAGACTGTGTGTCATATTGAGACCTGCTTGTCTAAAAAAAGGTGTTGGTGACACAAAGGCAAGAGGCACCTGCTGTGTCACATATGAGTTTGCTCTTTTCTGTAGAGGTCCCAGTGCCAGCCCAGCCCCTGCTATGATCGTGTGATGGCAGACAGAACCACTATGGGGAGGACCCTGTCCCAGATGATGCAGCCACAAGCAAGCCCATGGATTTCACTGGGAAGGGCCCCATAGCACTATCTGGGGTTCTGACATTATTTCATGGGTGGCTCTCACATGGTTTACAAATCTAAGATTTGCCTTCCCCATGTATGTGGAACGTTGTCCTTGACTCCATAGTGGCAGCCAGCCAGCCAGCCAGCCAGCCAGCCAGCCAGCCAGCTGTGGAGTTCTGAGGAGCTGCTCCACCCAGAAGAAGTCTCCATTGCCCACAACCCAGTCATGGCCCACAATCCAAGCGGGTGCAAAGGGCAGGAAAGTCAGTGGCACATTCCTGGGCCAAGGGGAACTAGGAGCACAGCTTGCATCATCTACTGGCCTGGGACATTGTCTTAGAATCATAGAATCATAGAATGAGTTGGAATAGACCACAAGGGCCATCGAGTCCAACCCCCTGCCAAGCAGGAAACACCATCAGAGCACTCCTGACATATGGTTGTCAAGCCTCTGCTTAAAGACCTCCAAAGAAGGAGACTCCACCACACTCCTTGGCAGAAAATTCCACTGTCAAACAGCTCTTACTGTCAGGAAGTTCTTCCTAATGTTTAGGTGGCATCTTCTTTCTTGTAGTTTGGATCCATTGCTCCGTGTCCACTTCTCTGGAGCAGCAGAAAACAACCTTTCTCCCTCCTCTATATGACATCTTTTTATATATTTGAACATGGCTATCATATCACCCCTTAACCTCCTCTTCTCCAGGCTAAACATGCCCAGCTCCCTTAGCCGTTCCTCATAAGGCATCATTTCCAGGCCTTTGACCATTTTGGTTGCCCTCCTCTGGACACGTTCTAGTTTGTCAGTGTCCTCCTTGAACTGTGGTGCCCAGAACTGGACACAGTACTCCAGGTGAGGTCTGACCAGAGCAGAATACAGTGGCACTATTACTTCCCTTGATCTAGATGCTATACTCCTATTGATGCAGCCCAGAATTGCATTGGCTTTTTTAGCTGCCGCGTCACACTGTTGGCTCATGTCAAGTTTGTGGTCAACCAAGACTCCTAGATCCTTTTCACATATACTGCTCTCAAGCCAGGTGTCACCCATCTTGTATTTGTGCCTCTCATTTTTTTTGCCCAAGTGCAATACTTTACATTTCTCCCTGTTAAAGTTCATCTTGTTTGTTTTGGCCCAGTTCTCTAATCTGTCAAGGTCGTTTTGAAGTGTGATCCTGTCCTCTGGGGTGTTAGCCACCCCTCCCAGTTTGGTGTCATCTGCAAATTTGATCAGGATGCCCTTGAGTCCATCATCCAAGTCATTGATAAAGATGTTGAATAAGACCCGGCCCAAGACAGAACCCTGTGGCACCCCACTAGTCACTCTTCTCCAGGATGAAGAGGAACCATTGATGAGCACCCTTTGGGTTCGGTCAGTCAGCCAGTTACAAATCCACTGATTTTCTTGTTTTCTCTCAATGGAAGGAGAAAATCTGAAGCAGTTTTGTTGGATGATTTGGACAAAGTGCTTTACCTGTAGGCTCAAGCCTTTCCACCACCATTGCTAATTTTATCTAGCAGGGAAGGAATGTCAATCTGGGTCTAGGTGGCTCTCTGTAAATGTTTCTCTAAGAGAGTAGGGGTGCTGTCTGTAAGTAAAAAAAGAAAAAGACCCCTCCTGAAAAAATGAGACCTGTCCCTGGAAAAAATGGAAAGCTATAGGCTTTTTATGATCCCTGAAAGGAAATAGGATCCCCACCCACCCCTACCCTGTACCCCACAGACCTTTAGGGAAAGGATTGGGGCAGGGAGTTAATCTGCTCCTTGCGACAAATCTATCCTTTGCCCCATGGGTACACTTATGGGAACTGATAATGTGGAACAGGATATATGCAATATAATTCAAATGGAGGGATTTTCTTGCAATTCCCCATCCCAATTCTTTCCAGTCCCAGCTTAGGCATAGCTATAGGGCTGAGTTTGGTGCCTTTGCCTGCACTACATGATTTGGGCCAGGTGCTTCTTCCCCCTGCCACCACTGCTGCTTTCAGAGGAGCCCTGCATTGTGTGTGTGCACGCTGCTATTTTCCCTTATGGGCCCTGCTCAGTTTCTCATGGCCTATGGTAACCCCAGGAGACTGTTATCCTGCAGAAACCTGCACATGGCAAAGCTGACCTCAGGGGCTGTTGCCTCCAAGAGGTTTTCCAGTGCTGCTGTACTCAACTTCAGTAGCATCTATCTCTGGGCCCAGGGGAGAGCTTGACCCTTGCATCTGCACTGCTGGCCCCTTGGGGACTGGCACAGATGCTGTGATGAGTCTCCTGTGCCTTGCATCTGCCAAGGAAAGGCAATTATTTTGCAGTTGATTGGAGAGCATTTCAGGGCAGGCAGCAGGAGTGCACCTAGGGACCATCTGTGGCAAAGACTACATTCAGCCAAGAGAGGGGTGTGCACGGCCAAGCATATTTAAAGTCCCCACTTCCCACACCTGGCAGGAAAGCAGGATGGGTGGCTGACAAAAGCCTTTGCTGTGTTGGTTTTTGGGTTTTTTTTTTTTGCATTATCAGGGGTGGAGGGCTTTCCATACCCCAAGGTCCAAATACATTTCCACATGGGGTGGAGAAGGACATACTTCTACCCAAGCAGAGGACACTGGATGACAGACAGATAGAGGGATCTGGGGCTGGTCAGTGAGGCCCATTTAACATTTTGGGATCCCTAAACCAACTCTGATCTCTTTTTTGTCATTATGTAGAGAAGTTGCAGTTTCTGTCTCTGTTCAATCTGACACTTAATCTGTTGTGGATGGAAGGAAATCCACTAGGTGCTCAAGGGACACATCAGGTGGCCAGGCTAAAAAGTACCCCCTCTCAAAGAGGTCATTGAGCACCATTCATTGCTGCCCTCTGTGACCATATTTATGTTCAGGCTGATTACCCCAATGCTGTCCTCAAACCAAACACCCTGGGAAGACTCCTATTGATCATCCTCCAGGAACCCAAGATAGAGTCTGGTTTTAATGCTGCACTGGATATTTCTATGACTGTGGTATTTCACTTTTGAGTTCTTTAAGGGCTCAACTCTTGAACAAATGTCAGTGATCCAGGCACCCAACTCGGCCTAGTTTGCTGATGCCTTGTTCTTTGCCATCTCCCTGCTTTGGTTCTGCTGAGGTGGGAAACCCATGTAGAAATGACTGAGGTGTGGCTCAGCTCCTTCTGTGAGGAAGGAGCTGAGGCGGGAGAGGGGAACCTTCCTTTCCCATAGGTATCAGCATTAACATAAGTCCACTTTCCTCATTCCCCCAACATCTTCTGTGTCTGATATGGTTAAGATTTTTTAGTTGTTGCTCTTTACAGCAAAGTCATTTGAAATTTCTTAGGCTGCCTTATTTCAGGTTCCATTAAGTTTTACTGATTTCAGGAAAGAGCAATTAGGGTGGATGAAGCCTTAGTGCATGTCATGGTCGACTTGGTGCTGCTGTGAGCCCCTATGTGCAGCCTTTTTTATGTTTTTCCTTCTGCTTCTGCTTTGTTTTTACATTTAGCAGCCTCTCTCTAGAATTTCCACTGTTTGGAGTTAAACATGGCTGATGGGGCCATCTTCCCACCCATGTAAACATTGTCATCTAACAATGTGCTGACTGTTGCCAAGCTCTGCCTATGATAAGCTCTGAAGCTTCTCCTTTGGTTGGCTCTCACAACTCCTTAAGAACACAAGAAGAACCATGAGTCTGATCAAAGGGGGTCCATTTAAATCCAGCACCCAGTCCTCACACTAGCCAGCCATGTGTCCCAGTGTGAAGCCTATGAGGAAATGAATACAATTCTCCACTCCTGCTCTTGATCTTGCTCCCAGGCAACTGATATTGGGTGGCTACTATTGTTGACTTTACTCTCCTCTGTTGGTTGTCCATGTTCCAGTGTTTTGAGAGAAGCAAGCTCTAAAATGCTGTTTTTGAGATTAGGCAACAAAGCACTGTATACAATCTTGCTCTGTTTGATTTGCATGAAGGCCTTGGCCTTTCCTTGCATTGTATCCTCCTGTCAGCTCAGCCTTTCCAGTGGAAGCTGCTGCTTTTGCTCTAGTTTGGATCTTGGTGAGAGAGTGGCTGCTGCCCTCAGATCTAGTTTGTGGACCTCCCTTGGGGGCATCTGGTCAACCACTGTGGGAACTTTAGCCTCATCCATCAGCCAGGCTCTTCTTATGTTCTCACAGACTGCAGCCACAGCCACCCTGATCCTGCCCACCAGAGCAGTCCACCGCCTCCTCCAGCAGTTCCCCTCTACCCTGCACCACTGATTGCTCTTTCATCAGTCCACACCCTGCCTCTATCTGGCTCTGCTTTTAATAGCATTCATTTCTATTTGTCCTGCTTCTGCACACACACACCCATGTTCAAGGCAGATTTTCCCCATCCACCAGGCCTTTGGCCAACAAGTGACTTCTCCTTTATAGAAGATAAGGTGGTCTGTGGGGTCTGACTGACACTTCAGGGTCTACCAGTGGGCATTGTGAAACGGTGAAGGAACCTGTTGGAAGGACTGGCTCAGACACCCCTGCTGATCTCTCTCGTCTACGGAGCTCCCAGGTGGGCCATGCAGTACCCACCATGAGGCTAGCCGTCTGCCTCTAGCGGTGTGGGCAGAAAAGAGAGCGGTTGGAAAGAAGACCCTCCCCATGCTTTACTTCTAGTCAATGGTGCGCCATTGATGCGCCTTTTCTGTTTGTTGCTTTTGGGGAAGACGGGAGGGAGATACAGTATTGCTAAACCCTCCTCCAAGGAGGAGGAGGGGAGGGAGGAGGCTGCCTTGCTTTCCTTCATATTGTCAGTCTCAGGGTAACAGCGAGCAGAGAGTGGCGATAGAAGGCTGATCTTGCAACCCTCTGGAAGACGGAGAGACCACGAGGTTCGCGCGTCAGCCGAAACACCCAAGGTTTAAATGCGTTCATCTCCTCCTCTGGATCTGTCCACCGCTGGATCAGCCGCTGCCACAGTCTGCTCCTCGTCACCCGAGACAGAAGCGCCAGACTCTCGGGGGCGCAAAGGCAGGACTGAGAGAGAGCAGCCGCGAGTGCCGCCCCAGTAGGTTTCTGGATCCAGCAGCAGCTCCGCAGGAGGTAAGGACCTGGCCCTCGGCTGTTTGCTCTTCGGGGTTGGGATGGGGCTGGCGTCGAGGGTCGCGGGGGATAAGCCACCCGCTTGCAGGCAGCCGTCGGAGCTCTTCCTAGCCTCGCCACCGAGCGGGAGCGCCTTTATTTGCTCCTCCTCTGCGTGGGAGTGGGCTCGTGGGTTCCTCGGCAGAGCTAAGGGGTGGCCCTGAGAGAAGCGTTCGAGTGCGGTGACTATCTGGCTCTCCCGGTCCCGAAGCCAAAAGGCGAGCAGAATCCTGGCTTGCGGCCCCTCACTGCTCTCCCAATGTGCAGCGCAAGCAGCAAACGCCCAGCAAAGTTGCAAAGGAGGAGATCAATCTGGGAACTGGGGAGGGGTCGGGGAAAGAGAGGTTGTGTGTGGCAGGGGCGCGGGGGGACACACAAAGGCCGGCTCTTCTCCCGCTCCTGCGGGCGGCCCTGCAAATATTCTGGAGCTTGACGTGGCCCCAGCGCAGCCTGCAAAACGCACATTGCCGGCCTTTTGCTAAAACGAGTTAGCCCAGAGGACAAAGGCACGCGGCAGCCGCTTTATCCGTTCCTTTCCTTGGTTGGCGTATGAGGCGTAGCGCTACAAGCCTTGGATTTACGCGCGTCGGCTAGTCTGTGGGTCGAGCTGCTGAGTGTTTCTAGCAAAAAGCAGGGGCCCCGCCAATTCTGCAAGGGAGACTGGGAGGGTCTCTGCGCGTGTGGCGCGGCGCTGTCCACGGTCCTGAATGGGAGGCGCGTCTTTATCTTCCTGGCTGACGCTTTTTCCAAGGGCCCGGTGGACCTGCCTTTGCGCCCCCGAGCGTCTGGCGCTTCTGTCTCAGGTGGCGGGAAGCTGACTGTGGCGGCAGTGGCTTATCCAGGGAGGAGATGAACGCATGCAGTGGGGCTCGCCCGCCCCTCATTCCATAGGCAGGCCCGCTGGCTGGTGAGGGGGACTGTCTGGATTGCCCAGGAGTGGAGCCCACCCCCTCGCCTGCCCTCCCGCAGCTTCCAGGACGCTCTGCGTCTCCCCAGCCGGACAGCCCTCTGGGTACGGCTGATTAATGTGTTGCTGCAAAGGACGGGGAGGGAGTGTTTCTCGGTTCTTCTCAGTCAGTATAGCCCCGGGCTGCATGGAGGAAGGAGCCGCCTCGCAGGGAGGACGACTCTGGAGGGCTACGCCGAACAGGCAAAGGCAGGAAGTGGATGACGCCACTGAGCCCACCGCCTGCCGTGGCGCTTTCCGCCCCCTCCCCAGTCCAGAACCGTTCCCTGTCTTGGGATTTGGAGACCGCTGAGATTTGGGGTGAGAACTGTGAGGGCCGCAGGCTCCCCGGACCATTGCGCCCTGCCAGAGAAGGAACGGTTTAGCCATAGGTGGGAGCTGTGGTGAGCAGAGGCTGAAGGGCAGGGGATGGTGGGTGGGCGAGGCTGGTTAGGATACAGGCAGAGTGGGTGGAAGAGGAAAGGAGCAGCAGCTCTGCAGGTGGGGGGGGGGAGGGGGGACAAGAGAGCCAGGCCTCTGGAGGCTGCATTTGGGGGCGGGGGCGGGAGAGACGGGAAGGGGTGTGTGTGAAAGTCTTGGGATGAATGTGCCCATGACCTTAAGCTTTAGCACAGACAGGTTCCAAGGGAATTAAAAATAGCTCTGGGTCACCCAGGATGGAGTAGAGAACAGCACCAGCAGCAGCCCAGACTTCACAGCTTCACACAGGTGACTGATGAGAGAGTTGGATGGCTGGGCTCGCAAGTGTGCCAGCTGAGGTTGCTCCTGCTGCCCCAGTAGCAAACTGGAAAAGGCTGAGCAGAAACAGATGAACTTTCCAGCAGCATTTTGCTCCATTCAGTTTTCTTATCAGGATTCTGGAGGCTTTCCATTCAGCAGCAAACACAGAAGAGCCTAGTGACTTCAAGTGGTTCTGCATGGATGCCTGGGCAAAGGTCTGTACCTTCACAATGGAAGTTCCAAAGCAGGTGCAAATCTCAGGAAGTCCCAGGCCCCTTCTGGCTTTGCCATGGGCAGTGTGGTGAATGAGCCAGCAACCCAGGATTCAGTTGCCCTGTCCTCTGGCAGCTCCAGGGCCAAATGAACAGCAAGAGCAGTGGTGTGTCTACCGAGAGTCCAGACTTTGGAGAGATGGGCACTGGGTGGTGGGGCTGGTGCAGGCTGCTAGCCCTTAGATAGTACCAGGAAGTACCTAATTCAGAAAGCAGGGGCTTGCTGGTGTGTTATTTGGTGACGGGTTAGCCAGAAAGTGATCAGTTCGTACAATGACTTTGTACGAAATGGTGTGATTTATCATCACAAATAGGATAGTAGGGGGGTCCCCCATGTGTGACTGCCTGTGCTCTCTCTCACATACACTCACTAACATACTTCTTCTCACTTTGTGCCTTTGCATGAGGCTGCTGTTCTTTGCAGAGGACACATTCTTCTCTTCCCCTCTTGCCATTGACCACCACAGGCACATCAGGCCACCCAGAATGCCTGCCCATCCATCTGGAGGATATGACCTTTCCCCTCCCTGCAGAGGGTAGCGTACATAGGATTGTTCCTTACAACTGAGGAGCACACAAAATAGCAACCTGCCTTGGAGGACTGTGGCTGGCCTGGCCATGGGGGTGGGGGTGGGGGTGGGGGTGAGCAGCTCTTGCTGCATCCAGTGCTTTCTGCTTTTTGTCTGCTGATGCATTTCTTCCCTGAAGCTGCTCTTTCTGCTGCCTTTATTCACCTTCCCATTGCTGTGTGTTGGCTCCCTTTTCCTACCTTCCCATTCAGTCATTTATCCAACTCACTCTCTCACACACACATAAACACACACACACACACAGCTCTTTTCCTCCCGAGCCAGCTTCTCTCTCTCTCTCTCTCTCCATTCCACCCTGCATGCCCCTGGCTGTCCTCTTGAATCCCCTCAACCTCATCCTTTTGCTGTGTCTCCAGCAAGAAAACCCGTCCTACTCTCTCTGTGGGTATATCCCTGCCAAATGTTTACAACAAGTAGTTCGATGTACAGACTGAATCCTGGCATAATTATACACACAGACGGAGACCGCATAGTAAATAAGCCAGCTGCTGAAGACGCCCACTTTCCTCCTCGCTTGCTTTCTTATTAGAGCTGTTGCTGCCACCGCTGCCACTCTCACCTCTTTTGCCTCTCTGACAAACCCCATTTCCAGGGCATCAGCGAATGCTCTTCTGGAAAAGAGCTCCCGGACAACCCCCACATCTGGGGAATGAATCAAAGTCGAGAGCAGAGCCCCAGTTCAAAGGGGTGCTTCTTGTCTTGTCAAGCACCCACTTGCCTGGCTCAGCTTCAGGGAAGGTGCTTCACCCCCCTGCCCCCCACAGAGCTGGCAGAGGACCCCTGGAGTTGGAGAGGTGGGGGAGTTGGAGGCTATGGCTCCCCCTCCCCACCACCCCACCCAACTGACCTGCTTATTTTACTGTTCCAACCACAAGAGGGGCAGGACTACCCACAAGTCCACCATGTGCCCTTTCCCTTCCATTAAGCATCCTTCCTAAGGAAGGACGGTCAAGAGCAGAAATGGAGGGGCTGGTGGGATGGGCAAAACATCTGGTAGCTCAGCACTATCTGTGAGCATGAACTATGACTGCTATGTGTGCAGCAGCATGGTGGTGAGTGGGGTGGTTTTTGGCTAGAGTGCTTATCTTCAATGGCAGGGGTTGTGAGTCTGGCTGGCCTGTGCTTGCTCCCCCACCCAACCCCCTGGTGTCCTCGACTAGCAGTTGCACTCTGGGACCTGTGCAGAGTTGCTGTTGCTTTGCTGTCAGTGGGCCCAGGTGGAGATTGATCCACTGACTTGGCTGGGAATCAATGTCCTCTCCTGGAGGAAGAAAAGGACACACACTGGTGTCTTATTTTTGTTTGGTGAAAATGCTGTTTGCTCAGCCTCTGGCTTGCACATCGGCCTCACCTTCAGGCATGTGTCACCAGATAAAGGCTCTGTTTGGGCATCCAATTCCCACTAAAGGCATTAGAGTTACAATGCACCTTGCCTGCTTTTATTTTTGGGACCGGATTCTATGCTTGATGCGATGAAAAGATTTCAAGGTGCATGGTGGCTTCAGCATAGATACAGTTGCTACCTTTCAAGAGATGTTTTTGAGCTGGATGCAAGATGTAACAAAGCCAGATGGTTCTGATCTATTTCCATTTCTGCTCATGGGTGACTTTAAGTGCCAGAAGGCCAGGGATATATCCAGTTGCTGGATGCTCTTTAATTCTTGTGTGGAACATCCCTTGGGATCTGTGGCAAGGGAAGGGAAGCTGCAGACTGCTTGGTCACTACCAGCAACTGCAGTGGGGGCGGCTCCATTAGGGCAGGTAGGGCACTGCCTCACTAGTCTCAGTTAACCCTCCAGTCCAGAGGATGACACCTCCTCTTCCACCTTCTCCTCTGTCTCAGCGTTACCCTTGTAGAACTCAGCAGGGAGGAAGATAATGGGAACAAAACTAGATTTAGGACTTGTCTACACTTCTGCTTTTCCCATGCCCAGAAAGCATGAGTATGAGCTGTTTCCCCCTTTACCCCACTGCTTTCCAAGGGAAAACCCACTCTTTAGTGATAGAACAAATGGCAATCATGGGGAAACCCAGATTTCTGTTTGCTCCAGAGCAGTTTTCCTTGGGGAGAAAGCAGCAGGACAAGATGAAGTGTGGACAAACCCTTAGTTGACTCTGCCTGCCATTGGCTCTGGCTCTACCTGTGGTTGGTCTCCTTGCCTTCCACCATACCAGCCACCACTTTCTACGTATAGAGTCAATAGGCACATCATCTCAAAGACTTTAAGGATAGCATGATGCTCCAATATCTGGTTCTTCTTGTTCTGCTTGGTCCAAAACTAAAACAAACTGAAATATGTAAGAGTGAGGAAGCAAAGGAAAAAAGAACTGTTGTCATATTTCTTACTTGGTTGTATGACAAACAGCATCTGCTAAATGCACCCACATAGTCAGAGGTCTGCATTATCCCCAAACAGAAGTAAACTCATTCATCTAATTGTGTTTGCCAAGGTAGCACGTAATGGGAATAAACTGGGGGACCTCATTCAGCTGGATTCCTGAGTCAGACAAAGCCCTCCTTCCCCTGATCAGGTGGCTATTAAGACTAATTACCATGAGTACCAAAACTCACTTTTCTTGGAACATAAGGCTGTCATTGGCTGCTAGCCATTATGGCTCTGCTCTGCCTCCACCATCAGAGGCAGTCATGCTTCTGGGCTTGGGTCCTGTTTGAGGGTTTCTCATGGGTGTCCACTGGGAGAACAGGATACTGGACTAGGTGGCCTTGTGCAGCAGGGCTCTTTTTGTGCTCTTTTGCATTCACTTGTCACAAATTCCAGGTAATGCTACTCCCTCCAAATCTCATTTCCTACTAGAGAGGCTGAGAAAGGAATAAAGAGGGCAGCCTCATAATCTTTCCACTACAGGTGCTCCTGCTGAAGGAAAGCTAGACCTTGGTGGGCTTGGAGGAAAGCTCTACTCCTCCCCAGCTTACCTTACAGATTCCCTTGAAGTGTGATGATGAGCCTTTGCAATTCATCACCTCTTGATACAGCTTTGCATCTGGCTCAGCTAACTAGATTTGTGGGTCTGTTAGACAAGAAAAGGCACTAATATTGTGGGGTTTTTTGATATTCAGGGGGGATGCAGAGGCGGATTTAGGGTAGCATGGCTGGTTCCTCACACACAAGGTGCCGAATAGAGAGGGCACCTTCCTGCCTCCTTCCCAAAGCCTTGTAAGCACTTACTTTGGGAAGGAGGTGTGAGGGCTCTGACAGGGTCCTAGAGTCATCCTTTATCCTTCCCAAAGCATAGTTAACGTTTGCCCAGCTTTGGGAAGGATACAGGAAAGTTGGATGTGTGTGTTAAATCTTGGCCTTGTACAGGGTACCATATTACCAAAGTCGACCCCTGGGGAGTGGTTGGGACTTGTGGGGAAATTGCAAAATTATAGGGTGCAAATATTATCCACTTGGGTACATGATTTCGGCTTCCTCAGCATTTAGCGTTTCTTAGCATATTCCCCAAATTTTGTTCTACAGCTTTTCAGGGCTCAGCATAAACTACAAGGGTTGAAGTTCTTGGGGACCTGCATTACTGATGCTCTTCTGAATGGGCCGGTCCTGAGTGACATTCTTTGTGGAGGATGTTCCTGTGTTGATGCTGTCAAGAATACTGCAGCTTTGCATGCCAGTATTCCCCAAATTGCCTTTCCTGTGGTGTCTATCCCTCCCTCCCTCCCCCTACCCCATCCTAACCCATCACCAGAAGTGATACCTCCCCCCCACCCCCACTCCCCAGGAGATGAGCTCTGTGTACCTGGGCTTCCAAATTCTGAGAATTTCAAAATGTTGCTTAGAAAATCTGGGGTTGTCTTTTTTGTTGTTCATTTACTTTAGTGCGAGGTTATGAGACATGGTGAATTGGTATAAATTACCTCCTTAGAGATAGGCATTCTAAAGAGTGCCTTAGGAGAGTAACAGTGAGAAATCAAGTAGAGAAAAGAAAGGCAGAAAAGAGAAGGAATTTTTTTAAAAAGTAAAAGGAGCACAGCTTATTTCCTTAAAAAACAAGAACAGCATTTGTCTTTCATATACCTGTCCCAGTTAAGGGCATCATCTGTGATATGGGTGCACTCAATCATGGGTGAGATACTCTGTCCCTTTTACTTCTTCCAAAAAGCAGTCATGGCTTCCCCAGTTTGTCTTGGGAGGAGCTGCTGGTCCTTCTTGCTTAGGGACATCACTTCTTCCACCTAAGAACAATTGAGCTTGGGTGGATGGGTGGGAGAAAGTGGCCACATTTAATTTCCCCAGTCCTTTCCCTTCTAGGATCTCAGTGTTGATGTTGGTTTGGGCAAACTCAAATGCCTCCTTTCAGCTGATCCCCAAACCACCTCAGTAATGAATTGTGGAGCACAGAGAGAACTATGTTTTCGTATTGCCACAGATTTGCAAGGGCTCTCTAATGGGACATGTGCGGTGGGGGGGGGAGGGCATAGTGAAACACAGGCTTTACTGGTTTATTGTTGTTAATCTGTCTGCAACCAGTGTTGTGAATACATCTAAAATTTGCTTTTATGATGCACTGCTGTTTCATATGATGTATTATCCTCCTCCTCTTTTTTTGGGACACTGCTTGGATAGTTTGACGTTCAGCTTACTAAAAATTTTGCACACACACACAAAAAAGAAAAAAAGAAAAAAAACCCCAAAGGGATCAGCTGAAATGCCACAAAAGCAGTTTATTTACTGTATTTGATTTATACCTAGTATTTCAACAAGTTCCCAAGGCATATAATGAGGGATTATGATAGGGAAGCATAATTGAGGATGACTGTATAACCCAAACATACACAACAGCAGCAAAGCTTCGGGACAGAGTTTAAGAGATGCATCTGCAGCACTCTCTACAGCTGTACAATGAAGCTGCCAGATACACCTCTGTGGGGAGGGAGTTCCACAACTTAGGGGCTGCTGCAGAGAAGGCTCTCTCTCCAGGCTACACACACAACTCAAGTTTCTGGCGGCAATGGAGGAACCAAGAGGGCCACTCCCCTGCCAATTTTAGCACCCATGAGGGTCTGTAGGGAAGCAGGTAGCCTTTTAGATATTTATACACAAACAATGTCTCACTGGCACCCGCAAGAGTTTCAGGGAGGTTGGTTAGCTGGACACAAGCCTGAGACACACATTTCATTATGGTGTGTACCCAGGGGATTTTATTTAAAAAGGTGAATATTTGTTGAATACTCACAGACATTAAATCATAAAGGACAATATTTAAATTCATCAAACGAAAGAAAATAAAACTTAACCAAACATATTGTTTTTTTAAATTAACTTAATTACTTTAAAAATGCACATTTTAAAAATGAGGCACAAAAATCCCAATTTTTTGCTTTAGTGATAACCAAAGGTATGGTCAGCTCAGAGGCATGGTGGAAAAAAAGAGTCTCTTCACAGGCAGAAGGAAATACAAAGGAAACACAAAGCAAGTGACCACACACAAAGGGTCCTCTCTAGGAAGTTCAAGAACTCTTTGTTTACTAGCCCTGTTCTTGTCTACATTTTGCTTGCAGACCCCACAAAACAGGCTTAACTTGGCTGGATCTCCCCTTTACAAACCAAAATACCACCCTGCACTTAAAGAGAGCTTACTCTTCATTTTATTTTTAAAAAGAACTACTCATTAGTAGAAGGGAATTTCTTCCTCAATATTTCCTAAAGGAGAAATTCAAATGAGCCAAAATGGTTTTAAAAAATAAAGTAAGTGTTGATGTTTAGTCTCAGTCTTACCAGTGTGCTTCTATCCATTAATACTGGTTCCCATCAAATACTTTAGCTGGTTAATTTACTATTGGAAGGATGCATTCATAATTTACTAGTCACATTATCCTACTTCTGCTCCCACTCCCCCCCTATTTCAGTTGGTTCAGTCCATCAAAACCTTCACAACTTGTCTTCCACTTTGCACCTCACCCAGCAGCTTCTCCCTCACTTTCCTCCCCACTTGCCCTATTCCACACAGCAACTGCACATCCCACTGCCCTCATTCATCACCACAGACAGATGCAGGCAGAAACTGCAGATTGATTCCATAGTGCCAGTTGATTGGGAACACCTAGACCACAGACTGAGCAGTCACACAGTTCCCTGGATGTATTGAATTTCTATTTAAATTACAGTAATGAAATATTTCTAAATTTGCATCTGCACATTTATGTCCTCTTTTTATGATGGTGGTGGTGGTGAATTTCCTCTTTTGGGGAGAAATGGACAAGTGCCCCCCCGACCCCTGGGCAAAGCAGTCTTGCAAATGCTGCAGTATATGGCAAAGTCATGCCACATGGCCTGGTGCAGCCCAGTAGCAAAATGTTTACCAGCACAATATGAATTGTGGCCTTTTCACCAGCTGCATGTTTACACACACAGGAAATAAAAATCTCCAGAACCCAACACTTCTTACCAAAACCAAACTGTGACCATCTACCATGGCAGCCCAGATCCCTCCCTCTCTCACCTTTGTTCCTTCCTCATAGTGGTTGCTGTCACTACTACCAGGAAAACCACATATCTTCTCATATGGCATGCTGACTATTTTCACTGACCAGGAGAGCAACAGCAGAAATGGACTAGAGCCACTGACTGTGAGCCCTTGACTGAAATGATCTCACAAGGAAAGGAAGGGCCAGAATTTGCCTGGTTGTGAGGAGCTTTGGTGTGCACTCACCACTTGGGCTGTGCATGTTATGCAGACTCCTACCGGGAGAATGCAGTGACAGTGTGCTAGAGGTACTGGGATCATCGTCCTGATGCGATATGGCCTTTGCTCTTATAAATACATGCATTTGCTTGTGTGGCATTTCAAAACCTCTGTGGTTACTGAGGTGCCTGAGTCATGTAATTTTGTAGGATGAGATGTCACAGTTATTGTTTAAGGAAAGACCTCTTTCATTTCCTGATCTAGACCAAAAAAGGCAGGCACGTTTTCTACAGAGGCTCCAGTTGGCTGAGATTAGTAAGCCACACTTCCTACCACAGGTGGCCATGGTGAAACTAGCTTGGCTAGGCTAAGTCCCAGTTGGGTCCATCACCTCTTGGTGCTTTCCTTTCCCCTTGATGTTCTGAGCCTGCTGCAGCTATCAGCTGTTTAGTCAGAGGCCCATAAAGCACCTCAGGGACTTTCACCACAAGCTGGCCTTTGTGCACCCAACGCCTCCATCATCAAAGAGAGTGGCTGGTCCCCTTGACCATTTTCTTTTCTCTTCCTCCTTGGCAGGTGTGGACGTTCTGCTGGATAGCATTGCTGCACCCTGAAGTGATGGCATTGACAAGGGTCTGGGCCATACCTCCGCTCTGTGTGACTAGCCTTGGCATTCTGCTGCTGGTTTATGCTCTCCCTGCAGAAGGGTAAGGTGGCAAGAGGCTGGGATTTTATTATATAGTGCAGAGGGAGTGAGGAAGGGTCTGGGGCACTCCTTCTCCCTCACTGTACCTGCAACACCCAATTGCAGTGAGGGAGGCTGTAAGGCAGGCTTTGGGACCCTGGTTAGGTTTCACCTTCTGTCTCTCTAAGACTTGGTCATGGCTCTTTGGAACCAGGAAAACCCCCAGCTTGGACCTGCAGCAAGGGCTTCTAACAATAATCCCATTTTGCCCCACACAGCCACTCTCCATGCCAGCTTTTCTCCTGACTGTGCTAGAGAATGGTTGATCTGAGAAATTTGCCAAGGTGATCTTCCCCATGCCAGAATGGTCAGGACTTTTCCAGAGGCAGTTGAAGTGCCAGGGTCCAAAATGGAATCCTGCATACACAGCAGGCAGCTGCAGGCAACTGACTAACCAGGTACCTGGAAAGCTCCAAGGAGCAAACAAAAAGCAGCTGGCAACCATAGAGACGGAGAGCAGTGGTTTGAATCACCTGGAGTTGCAAGTGCCCCTTTCCTTCCATTTTGGGAGACCTCCCCAGAGAGTGTTTACCTGACTTCCCTCCTCTCCCCCCTCCTTTTAAGGGGGAGGCAGAAGCTTTCTATTCCTGTCTAAGTGATGACATTGGGAGACCCTTTGAGGAGTGGTAGTTCTGGCCTAGAGTGCCTAGGACAACAGTCTTCCCCACCCCCAACCTGATGTCTTCCAGCTGCCAACAGCCCCAGCCATCATGGACCCCTGGATGGTGCCAGGTCAGAGAAGACTGTATGGTACCTCATTCACAAGAATTTTAGCTTTGTATCTCATTCAGCAAAAAAACAAAACAAAACAAAAAAAAACAAAACGAAAAAACAGCACACACACCAGCACCTCCAACTCAACGCATTGGACACCTTCTTTGTGCTCTCTTCAGCATCTGCTTAAAGCATGTAGATGTTGACCTTTTAAAATATTTTTTTACTGCTAATTTTAAATATCTTTAAATGTTTTAAACTGTTTTTATTGCTGCTTTTCATTTTTCTAGTAAACCACTTATATATTAAATAAAATGATTAAACAGTGTTCCCATGCTACCGGTGCCTTCATGAAGATGGTAGCACAAACGTTATTTCTTGAGTACATTTCTGTGATACTTTTGTCTAAGAGAACAGATCCAAGTTGGGTTGCAAATAATAAAACCAGCTCATGATGTGCTGGAACAGAACTCCTTCAAACACACACGCACACATACACCCAAATACAAATAGAGAGTACAAGTTGTACTTGCCCATGAGCTCAGGTGAGCTAGTTTTGTCTGGCAGCTGCTCTTGGGAGGCATAGTCCTTTCTACTGTCGTGGTAAGCAATGTACACAGAATTCTTAGGTTATCATTTCCCACCTGTTTGTTGATTTGATGGTTTGCTAATTTGTAATCAGTTTGTGTGATTATGGCATTTTAACACAGTAAGAAATGCAACTTAACAATTCTCAGTGAGACTTCTGTAATGTAAACATGTAAAAAGGGTGCCATTCCTATCTCTGGGGAAGAGCAAGAATGACAAATAAATAAATGAAAATCCACATGCATGGATGGGGGTGGGGGACAAGACAGAAAGATGAGCATGTGAGGAGGCTGCAGGCCAAGGCAAGAAATGAGTGTGACAAGCACTCTTCTCCTGTGTGAACAGACAGGTTTGTGCATCCTCTTCTGCCTAGAGAAGATTCCAGCATAAATGCAACACTCTGCACCTTCCTGCCTCTCTCTACCTGCACGCTTGGAGCAAGCAGAGGCATCCAAGAGTGATGGGACACATTAGCATTGCTCAAGACACAACTGCAAGAGTTACGGTTATGTCAGCACTTTTGTAGTAAACCCAATCCTCTTCCCAGCTGGCCCGGCATAGCAAAGACTTGGCAGCTACAGCTCATAGCCTGGTAGCAATGATTTCATCTGCTTTTCCTTCCCATTTATCACAAATCTCCTAGTAACACTGAGCAGCAAGCAATAAAATTCTGGAAATAGGAAGCTTTTGATTAAAGGCACAGTTTGCCATTGGAAGCCTCAGTTGTTCTTTGCCAGTCCATGCAGGACAGGCAATTGCCACTGCCATTTATTGCAAATGATAGATTAGCCACCAATCAGGTGTAAACACAGGGTGGTATTCAACTAAGTTTTATTCGGGATTGACCTGCTAAAATCAATGGACCCAACTCAGTTATGCTCATTCATTTCAATGGGTCTACACTAAGTAAATAACAGTCAGAAAATAGTTGAAGGCAATCATTTGACAAAGTGGTTGGTTGACAGATCTAACATCAAAATTGGGGTAGGCAACCTAAGGCCCGTGGGCTGGATGTGCCCAATAGCCTTCTCAATCTGGCCCATGGACATTCCGGGAATCAGTGTGTTTTTACATGAGTAGAATGTGTCCTTTTATTTAAAATGCATCTCTGGGTTATTTGTGGGGCATAGGAATTCAATCAGTTTTTTTCTTCAAAATGTAGTCCAGTCCACCACATGGTCTGAGGGATGGTGGACTGGTCCATGGCTGAAAAAGGTTGCTGACCCCTGATCCAAGTGAATTAATGAAAAGTGGTGGTGGTTATGGTTACCCATGTGCTTCTCTCCCTCCAAATAGCCAACCCAGAGAAAAATGGAAGGGGTGGAGGAAGGAGTAACAGCTGCCGCATCTTGTGAGGTGGCCTTAGACTGATTCACTATGCCTTCCCAAAGCAACCTCTAACCTTGGGCCCCTCAAGGCTACTGTTTTGTTGCCATAGGTATGGTCTCTGCCACATGCTCTTGGCACATTAGTGGCAAATTTATTCCGCCTTATCAGTTGCTCTGCAATGCTTGCTTGGTGCTAACACATTATTGGTGTCCAGAGGGGCTATAGAGCAAGAAAAGCGAGAGGGAAATAAACCAGAGCATTTGTGGTGTAAAAAAAGTTATAAGGTTTCAGTTATGGGAAAGGCACTGACTGGAATGTGAAGCAGTGTGAATGTGCAATTAAAAAGGATGCCTGGAGGGGTCATGACTAACAGCTACTCTGTGTCCAGTTGGAGTTAACATAAGGACATGTGGAGGCAGGGCCAGGTCCATTAAAGGTAAAAAAAGCAGAAAAATCTAGAGAAGGCCTAAAATCAGTGCAAGCCAGGGATGGGATTTTTTGTGTGTGTTTTTGTATGTGAGCACACACAGAGCATCATTGGAGAAGTGACAGACCTTAACCCTCCTGTTCTCCCTTGAAATGGCAGACTCGCTCAAAAGCATGGCCCAGATATTATCGATGATGACAACAAAGACAACATCACCATCTTCACACGCATCCTGGACCGGCTGCTGGATGGATATGACAACCGGCTGAGACCTGGGCTTGGAGGTCAGTCTACTTCAGCTAATTGTCTGTGCAAGTTTGATGGCATTTCCTGATGTCACAGCAGGGGGAAAGTGTGTGTGTGGGGGGGTACAAACAAACAAACAAACAAACAAACAAACAAACAATATATGGACCATCCCTCCAATCTAACTGCATTTCCACTTAAAGCTGCCTGCCCCACATCCTCCTTGGAGTGCTTGCATAAGGGAAGGGCCCCCCCAGTTTGGCAGAAGCAACTCCTCCTTGGGAGGGGCTATTAATCCTAGGGCTCCCTGGAGTCTCTTGCTGGGGATTTGTGGTTTCTTGGGATCCTCTCCAGCCGATTACTTGAAGTCCTTCGGCCCAACAGTTAAGATAATGAAATGTCGGTTTCTGATCCAACAGAGGCTGCTTCATGTGGCT